>NC_052089.1:19508924-20758924 GCF_015852505.1 Tachyglossus aculeatus | reverse complement strand
AGATAAGAACTTTGTCCAACCAGACTATCTTGTACTTATCCTAGTACTTAATGCAGAGCGCGATGCATAGTAAGCACTTAGTGATAAGCACTTAATGCAACAGTTATTATTACTATCTTTATTGTGATTTTTCCCACATCTTGGTAGCTAGCTGATAAACAATATGCTAGGCTTTTCTAAATGTGTATTTATTTTAGGTCACTTAAGCAATAACTGAAAAACCCAAGTTGAAAAACCCCAACTCCATAGTAGTTTGATATATACTGCTTAGTCTTCCCCTCTTCAGCAAAAATACGTGTGATTTATATATATATATATATATTTTTAAACTAGTTGAATTGGAGATTCTCCATTTAAATTTACAATGATGAAGCATTCCTCTGGGTAGAACTAACTTTTGCTCCCCTTTCTTTGCTAACTTGCCCTTTTAATTGATTTCATTTGTGAGAATAAATCCTAGGGAGGTTTACTGTCACAGAAACCTTTCAATTTCTATTGTTGCATAAACAGATCTTGAATAAATAATTCATCTACTTGCTAATAAAATAGCAACCCAGACATTACAAAATATACACTGCACTTAAATAAGGATACCAAGTTTTGTTTGTAACTGGAAATTATGCCCTCATAATTCCTACTTTTACTGTGTTTGAAAACTTTATAGGTTAAGTATAATACTCAAGACTCTGGATGGAATATTTCTAAGTTGTATTAAAAATGGATGCACTAGGTTGCGATTCTTTCTATATCACTTGAGATAACAGAAGCATATGAAGAGTGAGAGGTGGATGGAACATTCTTGCCTTGGCTAATACTCCGAGAGCCAAGTGTCAAGGTTAGGGTTTCTTCATCATGGAAAGTAGTAGTAGCAAAAATAATAGTAATAGTATTTAACAAGCACTTACAGTGTGAAGAGCACTGTAAAAGCACTGAGGAATAATACCCAGGTGGGAATAAGATCCTATCCCTTGCCTTCAATTAGCTCACAGTGTAAGATAACAATAATAATTATGGTATTTGTTAAGCGCTTACTGTGTGCCAAGCACTGTAAGATGTTGGTGGGGAGAAGAGACTGTAGACATGCACATAAGGAGCATTAGCTTTGTTGTCACCATTGGACTTGGATTTTGCACCCTTTATTCATCCTTTCCTCAGTCCCACAGCACTTCAGTTCATATCTGTAATTCATTCATATTAATGCCTGTCACCCCTTCTATACTATAAGATCACTCTTAATTTTTGATGTATTATGGCCTAATAAAGAAGATAGGCCTATAAGAACTACACTGTCAAAGCTGGAAGTATTCCTTTTATTTTCTATTTGTATTCTCATTCCTCCTTTCCCCTCTGTATCCCCCCATGCCCTGCTGATACCCCCATGACAGACCAATCACAGACATTTCCCACAGAAGTCTTCAGTATTCCCATCATTTCATGCTTTTCGATAGGGAATGCTATGGTGAATAATTTAGTCGCCTATACAGTGAGTATGTAGTAGGATTGGATTTCTCAAATGGAAATTAAAGATAGAGCAACAAACCGAGTCATTTATAAAACAAGGGAAATGGAGTCATTGTGTCCTTATCCACCTGAAAAAGGAGATAGATGAAGAGGACAGAGAATGAGAGGCAGGAAGAGAGGAATGAGTCAAGATGGGACTGAGAAGATACAACCCCCAAATCTCAAATATCTCATTTGTATCAACTACTGAATATTTATCTTGAAATGTTGAATACTTCCTGTAAACCCAGATCTGCACCAACAGGAAAGGCTTAAAGGAATTCCTTTTCACAAAGACTCAACAAATACACACACCTATCAGTGATTCTTGAAAAAATCAAAGGCAGAGTTATGTAAAATTTGAGAACACAGCATTTGAGGCAGAGTAAAATGGAGATAAGATTGCCAACAAATAAACAAAGAGATAAGGCAAAAACTGCACACCCAGGCAAAGGTCTTAGAAGAGCTAATACATGGTTATTTTTGATTGACTAGTACATTAAGCCAACATTTTCACTGTGTTTAATTACATAACATTGCTTTATTTGATTGCCCTGATTACTCAGTGACCAAAGAGGGGAGATCTGTGTGCCACCATCCCTAGAAAGTCTTTGGGGCAGGTCTGAATTATTTAAAATGAATTCAAAGTTACTTCTGGAAAGTCTCCCCATGGACTTTGCCCAGGCAGCAATTTTGCTTCCTGTAGGAAGATTTACAGTGACCCTGCTGTACATTGCTCCAAAATAGCAAATGATGAGAAAGCCGTGAATGTTGTCTGCCTAAGTCCACAAATCATGTCTTTACTTTCAAGGGTGTATATTGATCATATCAAGGTAGTTGATCCTGAAATGATCATTATTGTAAGGTAATGCATTACAGTGGCTTGAATGACTAGTAAAAGCACATGTGAAAGGTTATATTTTTTTCAGGGTTGTCGGTTTATTTTGATTTGATTTAACCTAGAGGCTTAATATAGAAGGACAGTGACCAAATTGTTGTCCCGAAATTAAGTGATTAGCAAGCCTTTCCCAACTTCCTGTCCCAGTACCAATGAAGAGAAACACACCGGCCTCTAAATAAGAATCAAATATTCCTAGAAGATATGAGAAAGAAACAAAAATCAACCGCTTGTTAGTCTCCTCTCAGGAACAAGCTGGTTCATTCGGCTGAAAAAGCTGCAACACCTGGAAAAATCTGAATAAATAGGGATGTGAAATGTAATGGAAAAAGCATTTTCATGTCAGTTCTGAGAGCTGGAAATCATTATATTGTGGTCAGAATGTGATCAAGTGTGATTCAAAGGAGAAAGATTATTTCAGAACCCCATGGTATTACAATAACATGAAGAAAACAGATGAGTGTGTGTTCTGTGTCCTTTCAAGCGGAAAGCATCTGTTTTGGAAAACAAACTTGAGCAAACTGATTTGGAGATATCAAATACTACCTCTCTGAATTGCCCTTCGACTATTGATGGTGAAGTTGCTCTTTCACATACATTTATAGTTGAAGGATAACTTCTTTTCTCTTGGTTGACTGATTTGTTGAATTGAGTGTTTTATGTGAAAAGGCTATCAACAGACTTATCTAATGTAATGGAAGCAGATAGAATGAAATTTAGAATACGAACTTATTTTAAAAGGATCTTGTTCCATTGTCACAAAAAAACCACTTAGTGTTTTCTAAAAGAGGCAATAACCTCTACTTATTGTGAGGGCATAAATAGAGGCATAGACAAATACAGTCCTACTGTGAGGAACCAGAACCCAACATTTTCTCTTGATCTCCTGAAATACTGGAAGCTAATATACAGCACGTTCTTTGATGTAATTCTCCCCCCAGATGATTCAATTAGGATTTCCTAAAGGATTGTAAGCAAGGCATCCTTTGAAAACTGGCTTGTGAAGACCGGGATGTTAAGGAGGCAGAATCAAAAACCAGACATAGGTCCAGTGTGGAATAAATCCACTCAAGCAACAAGGATCTTTATTCATTCATTCATTCATTCATTCGTATTTATTGAGTGCTTACTGTGTGCAGAGCACTGTTCCAAGCGCTTATCTCTTACCTGTCAATTGGGCAGGAGGATGTGTCAGTTCTAGATTCTTTTTTTCAGCCACTTTCGCTCACCATCTATGGCCTCATCCTCAAATATGGATGACACCTATATGGACATCCCCATATAGGTATGAGCATCAATGTATTATAAGGCATCATAGTGATGCTCTACTATAGACAGGATATCTGCTTCCATCTTCTCCCATTTCCATTTGCTGGGAGTCTTTCTCTCTCTGAGGATCCCACAGAGATAGCCACTGGTGCAGTAACTTTTGGGTGTGGGGGCCTCTCATTTAGATCCCAGAATCATCTAAGTCTTTAACAGCTGAAGTGCTTAATTTTTTTTTCCTGGAAATTATAAGTTCTACTTTAAGCCACATGATCTAGTGGAAAGAACCCAGGCCTGGGAGTAAAAAAAAAAAAAAAAAAAAAAAAACTGGGTTCCCAGCTCTGCCAGTTGTCTGTTTTGTGATCTCGGGTAAGTCACATCACTTCTCTTTGCCCCATTTGTAAAATGGGGATTCATTATTTGTTCTCCTTCCCGTATACTGTGAGCCCCACAAAGGGGACAGGGATTGTGTTTGATCTGATTATTCTTCTATGTTCCCCAGTGCTTAGCATAGTGCTTCCCACCTAGTAATACCACCGTATATAGTCCGGCAGATAGCATGTTCTAAACCAGCGCTTAGAACAGTACTTTGCACATAGTAAGCACTTAATAAATGTCATTATTATTATTATGATGGTGCCTAACTCCTCTTCTTACTTGCAGGCTGCTGCAAAGTTAGTAGCTCATTCCTCATCCATACCTTCCTCTCTTAGGAGCCTCAGAGACCATTCAAAATTCACCAATACTAAACATTCAAATTGAGGATCTTCTAGGCTAACAAGAGCCTGTAACCCTCTGTGATGAAATGCCTCGGTTTTGAGGGAACTTTCTTTTCCTTTCATGATTTGTAACTGGGATGCAGAAGATCGTTTGTCTCATGCTGCTTGAAAGTGATATTCAGCCTGAAACAGTTTCAAGTGCAGTGGGAGCAATTTTTTTTTAATGCCTTACTGAAGTAGAGCAGTGAAGATGTGTGAATGCTGTGAAACGGCTTCTCAGGAGGGATGTGACATAGAGGCTTTATTTGTGAGTGAATATTCTGCTTGTGTCAAGGAATTAGATGGGATTGAGCTGTGAAAGATGCCCTGGAAGTTTTCTTCATCTTCAGCATTACTCTTTCCGCACATTCTCACTTTCTGATCGACACTGAGGGAGTAATTGTGCCACCTTGAGGAAAGCAGCCAAACCTTCTATCTGGGTTATTACTGTGCTCAAATAAAGAAATAAGAAACCCAAGATGAAGGGGCATCATCATCATCAATTGTATTGAGCGCTTACTGTGTGCAGAGCACTGTACTAAGCACTTGAAGTACAAGTTGGCAACATATAGAGACAGTCCCTACCCAACAGTGGGCATGTTGGTGGGGGACTTCTCTGTAATAGCACCTTTCTGAGACTGAGGATTAGTGTGCATCTTTTATATTCTGAGTTGCCAACAACAGCTCTTATAGTGAATTCATCCAACGATCAGTGGTTGGGGATTTGTGTGTGCAGCCAAGCCTCCAAGAGAACTGGCTTCCAGGATTTAAAACAGCATAAATCAGGGTGGCATTAGCTAAAATCTTGTTACCCTTTTTTAACTGAGCAGTCAAAAAAAGACATTCAACAGGAAAACGTAAAGGTGTTTTGGAGATGTGGGAGTGATTTGCATCATCTTACTAAGGGATTAACAGAAGGAGCTGAAGAATCTCAGCCCCTGAGAACAGGCAGTAATAATTTTCTGTGGTTCTGAGGGACACACTATGCTTAGCAACACAACTGTGTGTAATAAACTCTGTGGCTGAAATATTACCGCTAGCTTCCAGAACTTCATTCTCTTTTTCCTCTCAAAGGAATTCTGCTCTCAAATTAGCTCCTCGAGTGCTAAGAATTACCAGCATTTGACACTTAGTGACTCTTTATGAGGATTTCTTTCCAGTATTTGTAGGTCCTTAAAAACATGTGATGAGAAAAAAAAGTTGGATAGTAATTTATTTCACACAAGGTCTGTTTCCTTCTGTTTTAGCAAATTAGGATATTAAAATGCAGAATGACCAGGTGTGTTCATTATAAAAGATATGAGCTACAGTTAATTGTCTTAGATCATCATGTTGGGTAACAACTGAAGGCTGTCACCGAATTCTGGTATTGGGTCAGCATTCTGTCCACTGGTGTCCAAAATGTCATTGAAGGATATGAAAGCAAGAGGGTCTCCAGGTCTCTTTTTGGACTGAGAGCCAGAATGACATTAATATGAAATCTAATTTCAGGCCAGACTGTGGAAGGAGCAGTTCTTTGTTGCCAGAACAGTCAGTGGAACTATAACAATGTCACATCAGACTTGAGCAGTTCCATCATTATGACATTTGGGCCAGGGTTAGTGTCAAATGGCAAGATGAGATCTCAGATGATCTGGAATGTGGGTGTTCTTCCAGGAATGCAACCCAGATCTTGTGGATGGGGTATTGGAGAATAAGGATGACAGCAGTATGCCCAGTGGCTCCTTAGAAAAGACACTCAGAAGATTCAATAGAAATCTACCATCAAGCTGTGTCAAGAGAAAACAGAGGAAGGGAGATCAGCCAGTGTAAAGGATGGTGGAGTGGATTTAGAAATAGGGAGGTACTTTTTGAGCACAGGCATGTGAATGATTGTGGTGGAAAAAGCCAGATGACATGAGGCCCAGTGAAATAATAATAATAATAATAATGATGCCATTTACTAAGTGCTTACTATGTGCAAAGCACTATTTCAAGCGCTGGGGTGGTTACAAGGTGATCCGGTTGTCCCACGGGGGGGCTTACGGTCTTAATCCCCATTTTACAGATGAGGTAACTGAGGCACAGAGAAGTTAAGTGACTTGCCCAAAGTCACACAGCTGACAATTGGCAGAGCTGTGATTTGAACCCATGACCTCTGACTCCAAAACCTGGGCTCTTTCCACCGAGCCACGCTGCTTCTCTGTTGAAACAAATTCCACTGCACAGCGGAGCAGTATCATTACTGGTACACGCGATCATCTAGTCTTGATTTAATCCCTGAAGCCTTAGTCTAGAATTTATGATTCCTGATCTACATATTTTGTGATCCTGCACTCTCAATTCCAGGCTGGCAATCAAATGTTTCAGGAACAGCACACATACAAAAAGATATACTTTTATTCTGATCAGTTGTTGCTACTGAGAGAGATCCTAGTGGATTCAATCCACTAATGAGGCTACTTAATTACCGAGTTCATCTTGTGAGACGGGATGGGAGTGGGGTGGTTTCTTTGTTCATGTCATTTGGGGGAGTGACATTTAGTGCTGGGTTATCAATCAGAATCATGATGTGAGGGGTGTGTGGAGATTTCCAGGCTTCCAAATATGTTCCTAAAACTATCAGTTTAGGTATTGAGTGCATGTTGGCCAGAGAAGGGTAAGAAGAGAGAGGGGCTTAAACATCACTATGTGCTCCAGGAAACTTTAGATAATTTCTTATAGCTCTCTAGGACAAGGGACAATGAAGGTGGCTCATTCCAAATTAAGGTATACTGGAATCCTGCTCTACCAGCTCCCTTTGGGGGTCTGAAATGCCAATTGGCTTTATTTTCTTGGTCTACTTTAGTCACTGTGAACATGCTTTGGAACTAAAAATGAGGTTTGATCTGTAAAATAATATTTTCTCCCTTTTGCGATACAGAGCCTTCTAACATTAAGGGTTTTTGACGTAGCTAAGCTTGCAGCCAAATTAGATTAGGGAGAAGCATGGAAGGAAATGCTGTTTAATGCAATCTAACCAACTCCCCATCAAAGAAAGTCAGGGCAGACTGAGTTACTCAAAGTCTGCATTTCATTTTTGTTAAGCAAACCTGCCATTTTGTGATATGCAAGGTGTTTAGCAAATAAAACTAGAAGAGAAACATTTGGTTTATTTTGCCATATATCTATTATTATACTAGAGCTCTATTCTCTCTAGGCTTCTGCCATCAGAATGCATGTGGAGTCGATACAGTAACCTAAAGGTTACTAAACTAAAGGTCTGAGTTAGAGTGCAAGCCGTCACTCGGATCCACTGTAAAATTTTGAATATCCAGCCATTTGTTTATTTAGCAATTCATTAATCATTGCCTCTCTGTTAATGCTGCCTTAAACAGTGAAAATGAATATTAATCAACTAGTTGAATACTCATTATTTGTGAGGGTTTCACCTACTCTCCCACCCTCTCCTCTATACCTATTCATTAAGGCTCTTGTGCCTTCTACTAGCCAACCATGCACTATCCTCTCTCCACCAACCTTGAGTGTTTCTGTCTCTCTGACAGCTTTTGTTTAGAGGAATTTTACTTTGTGTCTTAGTTTCTATTTCTGAATCTTTCTATCTCTCGTTTTTACCTCTTTGTCTTTCTGACCCCATTCCTGTAGCTTCATTCCTCTGTGATTTTCCATTTCTGTTTCTTTTTGTCTTCCCCTAACTACATTTCTGTCATTCATCCTGTAAGTCTATGGCTGCCTTTGTCTCTGCTGTACCCCTCTCTGCCTTCATCTTTCAGGCAGTATGTATTTCTATCTATGTCTGTGCCTCTTCTCTCTGTCTCTCTGCCTTATGACTGTGTCTCCTCATTGAAATCTTTGCCTCTCTATTTATTTTGCCGTCTCCCTACACTATCATTTTTTCTCTGTCTCTCTGTCAATCTGTGTTTAGCTCTGTGGATTTTGTATTTCACATTTCTCTGTCTCCAACTCCGTGCCCCCTCTGGTCTTCTGTGTGTGTTTGGGAGTTCCTGTGTGGTCATCATCAATCAATCGTATTTACTGAGCACTTACTATGTGCAGAGCACTGTACTAAGCACTTGTACTAAGCGCTTGGTCATGCTATGTGCTATCTCATCATCACCTCATAATAACTGTGGTATTTGATAAGAGCATAATATGGTTTTTTTATGGTATTCGTTAAGTGCTTACTTTGTGCCAAGCACTGTTCTAAGTGCTAGGGTAGATACGAGGTAATCAGGTTGTCCCATGTGGGGCTCACAGTCTTAATCCCCATTTTACAGATGAGGTGACTGAGGCACAGAGAAGTTAAGTGACTTGCCCAAAGTTATACAGCTGATAAGTGGTGGAGCTGGGATTAGAATCCATGACCTCTGACTCCCAAGCCTGGGCCCTTTCCACTAAGCCATGCTGCTTCTCTACTGGATATGTTCCACTCCCTGTGCTACGAGCTGGGGGCAAATGCAATACAATCAGATCAGACATAGTCTGAAGTGGAGGGAGAGTGGATGCTTAATTCCCATTTTAAATATGAGGAACCTTAAGAAACCCAGAAGTTAAGTGACTTGCCCAAATGACTTGACTTCGAACCCAGTCCTCCTGACTCCCAATTTTGTGTTCTCTCGATTAGGCTCTGCAGCTCTTGTCATACAAAAGCTTTTTCAAAAGGTTCTTCTAGCAGTGACGGTACACAGTGGCTAATCAGGACAGTACCTGAGGCTTTTATTCCATCTCTGCCCTAGGATCGGTGAGATCAATAGGATCAAAAAACTACTTTATGGATGGGGTTGCCTGCATCTACTGCAGCTGTTCTATCTGAATAGAAATGGGGGTCTTAATATGTCTGTAATGTTGTTGTCTGTCTCCCCCTTCTAGACTGTGAGCCCATTATTGGGTAGGGACCATCTCTATATGTTGCCAACTTGAACTTCCCAAGTGCTTAGTACAGTGCTCTGCACACAGTAAGCGCTCAATAAATACGATTGAATGAATGAATGTAATGCACATGCTCACTTGTTGCTACTTGTAGGCACAGAAAACCTGTGGATATTTATATCCAAGATGTTTTAGTCCATATACCTTGTTGAAACCATTCACAGTTTGTGAAAGCCACCAGGAATTAGTCTGATGCAAAACCGTGCCCTCTCCTCTTCTGATTCAGTTGAAATGGGAGTGGTTTAGATACCTAATGCAGAGAAGCAGGAAGCCACTTGTCTGCATCAGAAGTGATATAATTTGAAAGAGTAAATGATAAAAACAACATTGTTACTTTTGTCCCTTCCATGTTTTATTCATACTTTTTGCTTCTAGCCACCCTAAATGAGTAGAGAAAGAAGAAACAAAGCTTCTGTTAAAGACAAAAACAATTTTTACCCGTTAGTTTGATTCCCCTGCATATCAAGACCTACTCACATACCACTCACTCATTTCTTGCTATCCACTTTCTGTTGCTCCTTATGTTGAAAACGCAAACTATTGGGAACTGCAAATAAATTCAGAGTCCTTCCTGCAAGTACTCACTCTTCCCTGTTACTTTTAAAATATATATCTTCAAAATCTGTTACTTTTCTGTAGTTATAATTTATTTTAATGTCTTTCTCCCCCCCACCTCACCCCACGCACAGCCCCATTAAGTTGCAAGATATTTGAGGGCAGGGTTGAAGGGCTGTACTGTACTGAAGTGCTTAGCCCTGAGTAAACCTCAATAAATACTTTTGATTGAGTTACAGGCACCATTTGTTATAAAAACCAAACCAGAAAGATTGTGTGTGTTTGTGTGTGTGAGAGAGAAATATATTTTAGACCCTCTGCCTGATTTCTTAAAAGCTACATAGCTCCCTGCTTATTTCATAGCTGTTGTACAGCACAGCAGTTAAGTTTAATATTTTTCTAAGTAATGGAAAACATTACCATTCATTCTCATGTCTTGCTCTTAGTTACATGAATCTGAAAGTGCTGTGGTTCTAAAAGAAATGGTAAGAATGAATAATGGAGAGTTCAGAATGAATCAGGCTTGGCTAGTAGTTAAAATAAGATAACATAAGGTATGACCTTGACAAAGTTACTTAAATAGAACCTGGCTTTAGCCACCCTGATACCCATGTCTCCTAATAGGAGGTAATTTTTCAAACACTGAATTTTAGTTATATTTTCTTCAATGATATTTATATTCTGTGACGAAGCAGGGCATCAAAATTTAAGTTCACCTTTTGAAGTTGAAGAGATGAAGAAATTTAATCTCGCAAACAACAGGGAATTTAACCACACTGTACAAAAGGGAACTTTGGATAAATGATGTGGGTGTGGGGGGGATTATCATTGTAAAAAATAGTTTTTAGAAATTCACTTCCAATGTAGAAAGCAGTTACCCCCACAGCAACTTCTCATCCATAATTAAATTGGTAGTTATTCTTGGTTTCAAATGGAAATACCTGAAAGCTATCTATCAGTAATAATGGTGATTTGAGGAAATTGTAGCCCTCCAAAAAGAGAGATTTTTTTTTAAGTTAGCGTTTGAAGGAACTCTTTGAAAGTGAATAGAGACTCTGAACCATTTGTTTTATGATGGTTGAAGAATGCAAATCCTTCCACTTTCATGCAGTAGAAGATGACTAGTAAAGGATCAGACTCTGTCGGTAAGGGAGCACAACCTGGATAATGCCCATTTTGTTAAATAGCAATGATTCAATATAGCGACATGATTGCTGCTCTACTGGTGATTGAAATTTTCTATTTGTGATGATAACTATATTATTTTTATACCTGCAATATGCTGTATAAAAACTGAGGGGGTGATAAATAATCATCTATTGAAAAGAAGACCTAATTCAAGCAAGATATTCTTTATATACCCCAATTATTATTTTTTTCCCAGAAAAGGCCTGGGTATTATTAATTATGGAAACACACTACAGCGACAAGCTAAATTAAATTACTCTTTACAAGGGTTGTTGCATTATTAGCATTTATATTTACATTAATGACCAATCAAGTGAACAGACATGAATTTAACCCCCTTTGGTGATTTTAGCCACTGCTGAACTTAGCTATTACCCTCACTCATATTTAATATTTAAAGAATTGGTTTTACTTTTGAAATTAAATTTATTCAAATGTTCCCTATGAATGAAAAAATTTACTATCCAGCATTAAAAACATATATTCATAAACATATCAATCAAAATCAATCAATCAAAATGGCAGAAAATATGAAGAGGCTAATATCAAGAGAACTACATCCTTTTCTCTATGGAGCAGTTACCCCCTGTTGGAACGGTAGCTGAATGTGTATATTTTGACTTTTTTGTATTAGGAAAATTATAGCTGCCAGCAACCCTCACAAAAGGGGTCAAATATACAGCGTGAAATAAGCAAGGAAGGCAAAAGGATAAAAAATATCATTGATTGGGTCTGATCTGGTTCAGAATTTTCATATCCCTTCATTTTTTGCAGGGTGGTTACACGAGAGCAGTACATCCAGAAAATGTGTACCCAGGAGAGAGAGAGAGAGTGGTGGGCTTTGGGCAGTGTTTTCCAAAGTGGTTTTTCAAAGTGGGTTCCAGAAGATATTGCTAAGAGTTGGGCAGAAGGATAGAAATCAGGCTTAAGGGCAGATGAGCCAGAGGAATTTCCAGGCAGGGAAAGAAGCTGTGGAATGGTCAAAAGAGGGACAGGAGAGATTAGGAATCTGAAGATAATTCTGTGATATTGTGGGGGAGGAAAAAATTAAGTCAAAGGTAAGGCATGGATTTGGCTGCCAAAAACACCCGTTGAGAATCACCATTTCATACATTCCTAGCCCTTAAATTCTCCACCGTTAAACCATTGACTGAACTAGACAAAGTAGAAACTAGAGAATGAACAGTGGGGTGTTGGGGGTGGGGAGAAAAGGATGGTGGGAGATAGGATAAAAAAGGGGGAAGGTAAAAGAACAGACTGCAGGAAGTAGGCAAAGGAAGCCAAGAGCACATAAAGAAAGGGAGATAGCAATAGACAGGAGATCAAATAGACCAAGAAACAGACTCATAAAGATAGGGGGGAAGAAAACAGAAAGATAGACAGAGAGGCACAATCCTCAAAACAGAGACAAAGTATATATGTATGTAGAGAACAGGGTGATTGGACAAAGGCAGAGAGAGGGGACGCAAAAGATACACAGAGAAAAACCAGGCACACAGAGAAAAGGGATTGAGACAGAGGCAGTAGCACATATCACAGAAAGATGGCTAAAGACAGATATAAAAGGCCAGGAGAGAGAAAATAAGAGGCATAAAAAGACAGAACCCTGAGAATGACAGTGCACTGACTTTTGGGTGAATGAGAGAGGCATTGTTGGCTTTGTGTGTGGGAAAAAGTCATTTTGGATGTCCAGCCTCAGTCCTACAGGGTGGGAGAGGACTGAAGAAGTCATTGGCATGTGAAATACTTGGATAGTGTATTTGAACTACAATACCTCCTATTTCTATTGAAATTATGCAAGATGTATATTTTGGTGAATTATAAGGCACAATCTTGTGAAATTTCATTGATCAAATAACCTCTTGGTTTATGTGGCACCATGCATGAGAAGCCACGTGGCTTAGTGGAAAGAGCACAGGCTTGGGAGTCAGAAGACCTGGGTTCTAATTCTGCCTCTGCCACTTGTCTGCTGTGTGGCCTTGGGCAAGCCACTTAACTTCTTTGTGCCTCGGTTACCTCATCTATAAAATGGGGATTAATACTCTGAGCCCCACGTGGGACAACCTAATTAGTTTGTATCTACCCCAGTGCTTATAACAGTGCTTGGCATATACTAAGTGCTTAACAAATACCATAATAATAATTATTATTATAAGCCAACTGGGAGAAACCATATTGATGTTCTAGGGTTTTGTGATATAACTATTGGTTCAACCTATCCTGCTTAACCCTGTTATTATTTCTAGTCCCTTGCATGTTGAATTAGTGTGGCTTTACTGTGTAGAATTATCCATGCTTTTGTCACCTTGAAATAAGATTGTTATCAAGGGGTCTCTGTGGTTTACCTTTTCACATCCTTTCGAAAGTGTCAGCTAGGGCAGAAGAAAACAACTGACTTCCTTAGGGTATCTGGCCATCCTGTGTTTATTTCAGTAGTGCTCCCAGCAGATGGCCGGGACCTTGCGTAAGTCACTTAACTTCTCTGTCTCTTGGTTTATTGATGCTCAAATTTAGTCAGGTTTGATATTTCTCCTTGGTCTGTGGACAGTAGTAGTGGTAGTACTAGTAAAGGAGTTCTTTATCCTTCTTCACCAACTGAGCAGCTATGTGTTAGCATCCCGATCAATTAGTTATCCCCGAGCAGAACCTTAGTGTGTCCCTCAGTGTCCCCAACTCTTTGTTAAAAGTCCCAAAGACTGTTTTGTTCCATGAAGAATCTCACTTACTAGTCTCTTTTCCTTAGCCTGCCTTTGAGGCAAGTAGCTAACATTCTTCTCATGCCCTTTTTATAGAGTATAAAATCGTGGCACAGGGCAGGTAAACAGCTTTCCTCATTGTGCAGTGGCTCAGCTATTTCTGACCCCGATTCAGAACCGTAATCATCAGGCCATGTTTCTTTTCCAAATGTACTATCATTTTTATCAAGAGGATTTCTGACTATAGTGATTTTAAGCAGTCACCTCTGATCCCCCTAAAACAATTTTTTCAGACTCTTTCTGGATTTCCAAATGTAGTGAGATGTTGCGTTCGATTTAAGAAGTTCACAACATGTTTGCAGCAAGCCTCCCAGTTTGGGAGAATTGTAATCTTTGGCAAGCGGGTCAGGTTGCTGTGTGCCAATTGCATGTTGTTAAAGCAAACAGAGGTTATTGAGTTAGTGCAGCAGAAGTTAGACGTCTGATTTGAGTCTGAATATCCATTTCCAAAGAAAAAGCATGAGTTTTTGTTAACCCTTGCTCATTAAGATGGACATAAAATAATATATATTATCAGTGGCTAACAGTGGGAGTTGTTCGACTTGGCAGCAAAACAAAGCAGCACAGAACTAATCATTGAGATACTATCAGGTGCAAGGCTCCCCTTCTGAAAGCTGAGGGATGGTTTTTATTTTCTTCTTAATGTCTGCAGTCTTCTCTTTGAGTAATTTAGGTCATGTCGACATTTACAGGAAAAAAAAAAAACCTTTAATCTGAAGTATTCTCTAACTGATGGCGCCGGCTCAGTCTTGTGACAGTAGCACTACAACTTTGGGAGACATCTCTATTCAGTCAGTAAATGTAGTTTTGGTCAGTTTCCTTTGTCTCATCTCTTAAATAAAAAAAAGCCCACTTTCCTAACAAGAAAACTGGTTAGATATGATGAATCTTTGTTGCTGTAGAACAAGAAGTAACTCCCACGCTCCTTCATCATTTTTACCTAGCATTTCCACTGAATTTTTAGTCAGTCATTTACACTTCTTGTGGAACCTCAGGGAAGTGTTCCTCAAACTAGTTCATTCCAGGACAAATTTCGTATCCATAAGCCATTTAGACTCTGGTGTGTTTTTGGGCCAACACTTTTTTATATATAGAATCAGCAATTCTTACTTTAGAGAGAGATGAAAACTCATTTTAATGCACATCTCAAAATGAAGGGAAGGCTTTGTAAGGCACAAATGCATATGAGACCCAACCAACAAGCCTATGGATTTGTCACTGAAAACATACCCCTTCAGGTCTCCGAAGACAGTAACCAGCTGGAAAATTTGACTTCTCATTTGATATACTCAAAATGCTTAAAGTTTTCTAAATGATCCAGGATGTATCTTAACAAAAGTTTTCCCACTGGGAATTTGAAAGCTTCCAATCTTTGACCAGGACAGAACAACAGTAAATCTGTATAATGCAATTTTTATCTACTAAAATCCACAAATGGTTGGCATAGAACTTCTTTAGGCTCTCCAGAAAGCTCAGCAAGAACCAACACTGTGGAATCTTCTGAATTTGTTTACTTGGCACTAAAATACACTCAGCATTGTGCAGTGCATCAATATCCACGCTATTAATGTATGCCCCAATGCATGTATGTATTTCAGTATGCATTCACCCGATGAACAACCTGACAATAATAATGAGGATTTTGTTTTAAATCAGCCACAAGCCAAAAAAGCTTGTTCTTGTAATAATTACACTAATTTAATTTCCATACTCAGAATGTAGATCATATATTCATGTGCATTACCACTCCAGGAATATATTTTCTAAAGAAACTACAGCTTAAAATAATTGGAGTATATATAGCTCTACTGGCTAAAACTTCTCTTTTCCTATTTCAAAGGAGTATTTAGTAGGGGGATGGACTGAGAATAAAGTTAGGTAAAAGGAAGACAGAATTCTGCTATCAGGTAAATTTTTAAAAAAAATATTAAGAAACCAGATTAAAGGAATACAAAGGAAACCTTGAAAACAAAGGATGATTAAAAAAGAAGTGGCAGATGGGAATTTTGTGGAACCTAGGCACTAATAGAAGTACCAGGGCTTTGTTTTCCTATACAGCACAGCCTTAAAGCTGTATTCTGCTAAAGTGCCCTTTTATCAGAGCAGTGGGTGTTACAGAGATTATTTCAGTGGCCTAGTCTTGTGCAAAGATGAATGTGCCTCTGTTTCTCTCCACTGATTAGCACAGTCCCAAATGGCAAGTGTGATAAACCCTGGTCTTTTGATGCCCCTTTTTTTACCCAACTCAAAGACAGTGAGATCATAGGCTTTCCTCCTCCTCTTCCCTTTTTTTTTTTTTCTTAAGGAACTGGCATTTTCCCTGAATTCTTTGTAAATCAGAAATTTAGAATACTTATGACTGTATTCTTCCATTTCCCCTGTTTCCATGGAATCTACAGAAGGTTTAAAAGTATGCAGGATGCCCTGCTAGCCTATAAAACCATTATCAGATTTTCAGTCTCTTGTGCCTCACTTAGATCTTCAGAGGTATATTGCATAGCTGTTTTCAACTGAGAAACTCTGCATGAAGAGCTCTTAAATGATGACTTCTAAACTTTCTGTATTCCTTTGATGATTTCACACTGACTATTTTTGAATCTTACTGACATTTGTCATTCCCTGGAGGCATGTACTCCACTATACACACCACCCACAGTTAGATAATCACAAGTTTACATATAGCACCTGTGAATAGAGAGTGAAAAAGAAAAAAAAATAGTTTAAGGTAAAGGCTCATATCAAAGATAATGGCAAAACACCACGGGAAGGCTTCTTCTGGCCATTCTAAATAAGGTTCACAGATGCACATATATCAATATATTAACAAGTCCACTCTGGGTGTTTTCCTCCTGTTGTTTGCTTGATTTTTTTTTCTGCCTTATTATGTTTGACCAAGCCATCCCTTAACACTCCTCAGCACTGTATTCTGACCTCTAGCCAGATGTCTGCTACTTGGAAACAGAGTGTCATTTCTCGAGTTCAGCAAGATGAGGTTTGATTTTGATATCATCATCACTGAAAACATTTGTTATCAGTTCTCAAAGAGCAAAACTAGACGGGGGGAAGGTGCAATGGATGATAAAAGGCAATGAAAAATATGAAGCAGGAAAGAAAAGACTGAAATCTGGTTGGACAGTGAATGGGGGATTTCTGGGCCAACTGGACCTTCAGAAGGCTCTTGCTGGAGATGGTAACCTCAACAGCTTGGGACCTAAACAATCAGTCCCGAATTATCTGTAAAATGGGTAATTGATTTGTGGACAATGGTCCTGTTTTGTACTTGGTGTGAGAAAACGGCTCTCTTTTTAGGATCTTGAAGTCTGACATACATACCGAAGAAATACAAATGTGGAAAAAAAGCAAAAAAATACAAAAATCAGGTACTGCATTTTCTTCGAGCAAAAGAAATATATGTTGGTTGGGTGTGGAGTAGTGAAATTAAAATGCAGATTGGAGTAATGAAAAGAGCATGGGACTGGAGTCTCCGGCCCACAACTGACCTGGGGTGTGACCTTGGGCAATATGCTTAATCTCTCTAGGCCACAGTTTCCTCATCTAAACAATGGGGATAAAGTAGATTTTGAGCCCTGTGTAGAAGAGCAACTGTGTTCAATCTCGAAGTCTTGTATCTACTCTCATGCTAATAAATGCAATGCAAGTATTTTGAGTTTTGAAGAGAATTTGAAGAGAGTAGAAGACATTTCTCTAGCTCTCACCATTCTTGCTAATGCTTTGGTATGCAGTGTCTATAGTGATCCTTAAGCAAATAATGTTCAGAAAGCAGCACAAAAACCACATTTTCAGGGAAATGTTTTGAGTTTTACTTTTGTTACTTGAGGTGACTCCTTGGATGAATTTTTACCTTGCCAGGGAGGACTAACAACTGCTTCCTTTCTTTTATGTTTATATCTTTCATGTTATTTGTCCCTATCTGGTATGATAGGGAACTGCCAATAACAGTTTGCTATTCAGCTTGAAGGTAAAATTGTTAGGCATAAAATCAATCAATGAATCAAAGAATGGTATTGATTGAGTACCTGATGAATGCCAAAGTTTGGAACAGTACTCCAGAAGCATGGCACATACTTTCTGCCCTCAGGCTGCTTATAATTTAATGTTTGGGAAACAGGCAGAAATTATTTAGAGACAGTGAAAGTAGGAGAAAGAATAAGAATAAAGCAGGAAGCAATACAAACAGGTGACAGCTGAACAAATATTTTTTGCAGCTAGACATATAAGGTAAAACAAAATGCTTTGTTATTTTAAACTGGTGGTAATGTTCTCAGAAGATGTATATGTACATCTGTAATTCAAGCTTCAACAGCATTATTCCTTTGAATACAAATTCAGGGATATCAGTATTGATTTAGAAGAGCAATGAGGGCATTGGGTTTGCCACAATTTATTTGAGGAAAATTACTTAGTTATCTAGAAATGAAAGCCCTGCATATTAACAGGTAAGCGCTACTTAAAACACACTTATGTTTGTATCTTATTGGCTTAGGAATAGAAAGTGAATTAAGAGTCTCAGCAACAAAGAGCCGTTGGCATTTACTATCATCCTAGCGCCGTGATGATACAAACTTTATCAATTTGGGGCTCCAATCACAGATAATGGAGGTGTGTTTACCAAATGTCTAATAACGATCAGATTATTTGCTACTTCTAAAGAAAAATCACATGAGTAGGGGTAAGGAAATTCTTATATTGCATTCTTCATAGAGTGGCAGAGACCCAAGCTAACAGGCTTCTCTGGGAAACAGTTAATCCATCTTCCTGTGTCTGTGCACCCAGATAAGTATCTATCCTTTTATCAGAGATCTTCAAGGAAAGATCCAACAGTCCTCAGGGAGAAGAATTGCCTATTCACATCAGGATGTGAATTGAAGCTGATAAGAGGGGAAGCTAGTGAGAGCAATAAAATGTCCACAAGTCTAGTTAAAAAGAGCTCCTTTTGGGGCTTTCTGGCACCACCACCCAAGGGCCTATATCTCAGTAGTGCTCCCCAGCTACTCTCATTTCAGCGTTTTACTTCTCCTACTTTCCTGGTTCACTTTTCTGATTTACCTCCCTGCTCCCTTAGTAACCTCTTTCAGCTAGTCAGTCCATCAGCAGTATTTATTATGGAGCACTGTGAGCAGAGAACTGTACTAAAACTCTAATTAATCAACTTATTTTGAAGAACTTTTCCTTGGACCATACTAAATCCATCTGGCTGCAGTTTTAAGGGTTTTTTTGTCATAGATGTATGTCCCTTTAATAACTATCTTCCTTACAATCATGCATTTATTAAATTACCCCAAACTAAACAATGATTTGACTATATAATTCCCAATCCCTTTGAACTTTCTGCATTAGCCCTCTTTTCCAATCCTTTAATTATTTCCTTAACTTTGAGTGGACTTGCTTCAAGGTTTTCATTTCCTCCTACTTTGCCCCATTTAAATCTATGGTACTAACTGGGAAAACCTTGACAAGGGCAAAGTTAGAGTAGATTGGCCTGCCACAGCGCCTTGCTTTTATCTCCATAACATTCACTCTTATTAACAGGGCCACACGAGTGACTCACTTTGCTCTTGTGACCATTTGACTCGCGTTTCCCCTTGTGATCCCACTCTTAGTCTTTGTTTCGGCTTCTCCGTTTACCCTGTAGATGCTCAATGAACGTTGAATTAAATTTTTCAATTCACTATGATCTTCCTAAACTTGTCTTTACCAGGGAAATACGCAGTCACCTTCAATGCAATGCCCATCAATATATTTAAGGAACATGCTTCCCAATTCTGTTCAAGTCCTTGATGAAGGTTTTAAGTAGAACCTAGGCAAAATTTACCTAGATCTTTTTACGTATTAATAAATTACAGCCCACCTTTGGCTATCTAGGGAGCAAGCATACCATGAATAATTGAAATACCCAAATAAGCCAATAACTTCATTCTGCCAAAAGTACATCTCCAAGGAGTTCCACTTCTTTTTTATCAAAACTTCTAACAGAACTACCATCAACTTCTGACATTGACTGATTTGAATTCTAATGATTTTCCTTTACCCTTCTTCTGGTAGAGTTGCTATTGAACTATAAAATGTCCAATAGGAGAAAATACATGGACCTGCATAATCCATGGACTGAAAGATCAGGAATCAGGAATTTAAAGAAGGTTTTTTGGAATACCTGCTTTCTATTGTGGTGGTCATGGCTGCATTTTGCAGAGCAAAATTTCATTTTCCAGTTTTAACTGTGTGAACCTGAGCTTCTCTCTCTACTGTTGTATTTACCTGCAACCCTGCTGGCCATAGAGTATTTGGAGGTCAACTTGAAAATGAAATATCTCCATTAGTTTTGCAACCACTCCAAGCCCCAGCAGGTTACAGAAGCCCCAAATGTTTCATTCAAATTCCCAATGTAAGAGAAGCCTTCCACAATATAGCAAAGCTTGGCATCTAGCGTACTTTTCCCAAATATGTCACCTTTCAGTGATCCAAAATGTAGCCTGGACTCAAAGACCGTTTCCCAAATGAGAAAACCTCAAAGCTAACGTGTCCAAAACAGAAGTCCTTATCTTGACACCCAAAGCTTTACCTCCCCCTGACTTTCCCATCAGTGTAGACAGCATCACCATCCTTCCTGTCTCACAAACCCATAACCTTGGAGTTATCCTTGACTCCTCTCTCTCATTCAACCCAGATATTCAATCTATCACTAAATCCTGTTCATTCAACCTTTGCAACATTACTAAAATCCACCCTTGCCTCTCCACCCAAACTGCTACCACAATAATCCAAGCATTTATCCTATCTCTCCTCGATTAATGTCACACCCTCCTTGCTGATCGACCTGCTTCCTGTCTCTTCCCACTCCATACTTAATGATAATAATAATAATAATAATAATGGCATTTATTAAGCTCTTAGTGTGTGCAAAGCACTGTTCTAAGCACTGGGAGGTTACAAGGTGATCAGGTTGTCCCACGGGGGGCTCACAGTCTTCATCCCCATTTAACAGATGAGGGGACTGAGGCACAGAGAAGTGAAGTGCCTTGCCCAAAGTCACACAGCTGACAATTGGCAGAGCCGGGATCCGAACCCATGAGCTCTGACTCCCAAGCCCGGGCTCTTTCCACTGAGCCATGCTGCTTCTCTTCAAGAATCTCCATCCACCTATGCATCAAGCAGAAACTCTTTACCATTGACTTTAAAGCACTCAATCATCTTGCTCTCTCCTACCTCACCTTGCTACTCTCTTACTCCAACCCAGCCCACACACTGTACCTTGATTTCATTTGCCTCACTGCTGACTTCTCACCCATGTCCTTCCTCTGGTCTGGAATGCCTTCCTTTTTAATATCCGACAGACAATTACCCTCCCCACCTTCAAAGTATTATTGAAGGCACATCTCCTCCAAGAGACCTTCCTTGACCAAGTTCTCCTTTCCTCTTTTCCTACTCCCTTCTGTCTCACCCTAATTTGCTCCCTTTATTCACCAAACCCCACATGAGCCCCACAGCACTTGTGTCCATATTCGTAATTTATTCATTTGTATTAATGTCCTTCTCCCCTCTAGCTTGTAAGCTAGTTGGGGACAGGAAATGTGTCTATTATATTATTGTGTTGCACTCTCCCAAGTACTTAATACAGTGCCCTGCACACAGTAAGCACTCAATACATACCATTGATTGATTAGGAAAACACAAATAGTAAGTTTGCTGAAGCTTGATTTCTGTGCCCCAAAAATTCACAAAAAGGAATTGTATTTTTATGATTTTTCAGTCGATAAACAGGGTCCAAAGGAATGGCATAATGAGAGGGAGGTGCCTCCAGAAGGTAGTGGAGGGAGTAGTCTAAGTTCATTCCTTCCCAGATTGAACCCCCTCCTTCCTCTCCCCCTCCTTCCTCCCCCCCTCCTCCCCCTCTCCATCCCCCCGCCTTACCTCTTTCCCCTCCCCACAGCACCTGTATATATGTTTGTACGTATTTATCACTGATTTATTTATTTATTTTATTTGTACATATTCTATTTCTTTTATTTTGTTAATACGTTTTGTTCAGTTGTCTGTCTCCCCCTTCTAGACTGTGAGCCCGCTGTTGGGTAGGGACCGTCTCTATATGTTGCCAACTTGTACTTCCCAGCGCTTAGTACAGTGCTCTGCACACAGTAAGCGCTCAAAAAATACGATTGAATGAATGAATTCCTGGCTCTGAAATTATATTTTGTGTGACAGAGGAAAGTACATTTTATGCTCCCTCATTCTTCAGTCTTTGTGTTTAGAAAATGTGACATAACTAAACTAGCGAAAACCTGTACAGTCAGTTAAATGAAAATGCTTGGGGAGGATCCCTTGATGATGTGACTATCTGCTGAGACTCTGGTTTGTGATTTTTCTTGACCACAGAAGAGACTGTTTTGGACACTTAAACTATTTAGCTACCTATTCATTTGTGACTTTAGTAGAACAGGAACCTTTTAAGGGAATTTTAAATTTCAATTAGCAGGGAATTGACTCCAGACTGCAGAACTAAAATGTCCTTATGTTGAACCTGAAGATTACCTGTTAAGAGAACATGTTCTCCATGTACTAAACCAAAACATATGTGAAAATGCAAAGGAAAGAGTTGAGGATACATGTGCTTCATGAATTAATAAAAGGCTAGACCAACCAACTCATGTTTGGAAGCCAAGTGGATGAAATGGACTACTATA
The DNA here is from genome assembly GCF_015852505.1 of Tachyglossus aculeatus. Lineage (NCBI taxonomy): Eukaryota > Metazoa > Chordata > Mammalia > Monotremata > Tachyglossidae > Tachyglossus > Tachyglossus aculeatus. Next base: position 20,736,396 of record NC_052089.1, on the reverse strand, counting down.
GCCCATCTGTTTTTTCACACACTATCAGCAATTTCTAAAATAAGTTGTTTGAGTAGGTCTAGGTAAAGAGGAAAAAAAAATGAAGGTTTCGTTCACTCAATCAATGGCATTTACTGAATGCTTACTGTGTGCAGATTACAATAGAGTAGGTAGACAACCCTTCCCCTCTTAGAGCTTGCAGACTGGATACCTAAAACAGTACATTTCTGCTGTTTGCAACCACTTTCTCAACTTGATTATGATAATATGATCTAATCTCAGATGAGTTAAAAGAATCTGTGCAGGGCAGATGAGTTTGACACACAAGTTTCCAACATACTAAATTGACTGCAAATTATATTTGTAAATTGCATTAGTTTTTCCAGTAGTTAGGGGATTGGCAGCAATTATCTAATTGAACGTGAGTGCATAACCATTTCTACAACACCCAACTTGGTATTCTTATGTGTTCGATATTTTCATAAGGGCATATTTTTGTTAAAAAAAATCAGGAAATAAGCATGCTCCCTTCAGCTTTATGGTAGATATATAGTTAAGTTGATCTTTTTGCTGTACTCAGGATAAATGCCAAGTTTCAGGTTGTGCTGGGAAGGAATGGTGTTTCTTAAGTACTTTATCACAGCTATTCAAATTGTGGCCTTTTACAACCACAGTAAATTGACTGTAAATCAGGAAGGAACCTTAATATGCCAATGAAATCCTCTAAAATCAGTCTTAAGGAGTCAAGTTCCCCCCAAATAACTTGGATGTGGAGACGGAATTTAGCATTTTCAAGTATCACTGCAGTGTCAGCTCATGGCTTGGTACTGACTGTTTCTTTGGGTGGTGGATATCAAAATAGTTTTTTTGCAGGAAAAAGCATATTCAATTAAATACAAATCTTCCTAATGATCTCGTATGTATTTATTTGCTCTCCCTCTTTCAGTAACTTGATTTTCATCCAGCCAGTGCACCTTTTCTCTTCCCTAATATCCACAAGATTTTCATAGCCTCTATGATTTCAGCCATATCACATATTCACTGAGTCATACAGCGTGGCTCGAGGGAAAGAGCACGGTCTTTGGAGTCAGAGGGCCCGGGTTCAAATCCCGGCTCCACCCATTGTCAGCTGTGTGAACTTGGGCGAGTCACTTAACTTCTCTGTGCCTCAGTTCCCTCATCTGTAAAATGGGGGTTAAGACTGTGAGCCCCCCGTGGGACAACCTGATCACCTTGTAACCTCCCCAGTGCTTAGAACAGTGCATTGCACATAGTAAGCTCTTAATAAATGTCATTATTATCATTAATAAATATGACTGAAGTGATTGATCCACTGTGCCATCTTTGGTCATTGTATAGTTGACAAATCCTAACTGGTATTAACATTGTTTGGGATGCCTGAAGTTGTTGTAGTGTAACTCCAGAATGCCGATGTGAAACTAAGCTATTCATGAACATTATCTTTCTAGCTAGTGGCAGAATCATCCTTAATTTTTCTATTGATAATATAACCTTTCACCTCTCTTTTTCCTCTACAGTGTATTCTTATACATAATGCTTTCTTCCCTTCAGTTGCCCAATTCAGTCTTTTCTTGAAATGGAAATCTTAAAAATTTTGGTTAAGAATATTATTCTATTCATGTTTCAATTACTTGTCAGTATGCATTAGCTTTTTAATTATTAATAGAGTGAAATCCATTGATTTCCTCCATTTGTTCGAACATGAATCTAGCATAATCCCACCTCAGGCTTGAGGGGCATAGAGATAAAGAATAAATCATTGAGCTAAACATTAATTTTGTGGGATTTAAGGAAAGTATGTGTTTTTTGCCCCAGAGGAGGCTATTCCTTTGTCTTTACTAAGTTCATTTCTGAAATAATTTGGAAGTTCTCAAGCTCCTTTTAGTCTGCCACTGATAGTAATTTGGAGTTTTTTCATTGATTAAAAATAAATTACCTCTAAAATTGTTGAAATCTGTTTAGTTGGTCATTGTTCTTAGTTTGCAATCTATGATGTTACATCTCATTGTTGCCTTAGAGCCTCTCACTGAACTAGACAATTCCTCAAAGAAGACAAATTTTGGTGTTGTTCCAAATCAAATTCAGATTTGTTGAAAGAATCTTTTGAGTTTTTTTGTTGTTTGTTTGTTTTTGTTTGGCTTGTGGAATTACAAGGAATTTCCTTCCAATTTCATTTTATGCAAATGTATCGTCACAATCCCATATTAACATAAGACAATTGTATGGCTCGTATTTTAAAGTCACTGTAAAGTTGCTTTAAAATCTGCACCAGGTTCCATGAAGGCACCTGCTGTGCTTTCTAGTTGAGGAAAGCCAAGAAAGTGGCTTAATGCTTATTGGAGTACCTGGAATTATTTAAATCTTGACCAAATCATCATATTTTTGCTTTATTATGTGTAAAATTTCAGGAAATAGCTTCTACAATCAGTTTTAATCCAGAATAACCATCCTAGAGACTTTATTTGCAGTACCATAATGGCCTTTCAGAAGTAGCCATGATTGTAACAGGTTCAAAGCAGCAAGTAGCAATACTTTAGCTGGACCAGTGGAATATAGCATCCGTAATCCATAAAAAAGCAACAGAGCTTTTCTCTGCTGCCACTTAAGGGAGGCATCCTTTGGGACCTTGTTAGATGCTTTCATGTGACGACCATTTGACCCACTTCTGATTAGTGAGCGGGTTTACAAGGCTAAGGCATCAGGAGGAGGGAGAGAGGTTCAGGTTGGCCGGCCACCTCCCCCTTTTCTGAAGTCAAAAGCCTCAGTGGAATATATTAGAGATAATGAAGGGGTAAAGAAATACCAGTTAAAAGACAGTCAAAGGATTGAAGGTCCATTTTAAGAATCTAAACAAATATGTTCTTATATTGACTACTGAAAGATAATGACTAAGCCCAGTGTCACTTTTTTTGCTTTTGTTCGTCCTTAGTTTGTGAGGGCAGGGGAGACAAGGCAAGCTTTTCTACCAATAGGTTTTTCTATCGAGTCATTTTTGCCATTTGCAGGGTCTTGATATTAAAACACACACACACACACACACACACACACACACACACACACACCCAAAAAATTGAATTCTAAAGTCAATTTGAGGAAGAGACAGTCTTATTTTAAATGAACCTTTAACCTGTTACCTTTCTGAATGAAAAGCACTTTAATGAGAAGCAGTCGACCTCGTGAATAGAGCGTGGGAGTCAGAAGGACCTGGGTTCTAATCTGGTCCAACCACTTGTCGGGTGGGTCACCTTGGAAAAGTCAGTTAATTTCTCTGTGCCTTAGTTTTGTCATCTATAAAATGGGGATCAAGACTATGAGCCCTATGTGGCACATGAACAGTGTCCAACCTGATTAGCCTGTACTCATCTCAGTGCTTTGTACACTGTCTGTCACATGGTAAGCGCTTAATAAATACCATAAAAAATACTAACTCAATGATTGCCTTTCATCCCAATCAGAGTGAAATCTCCATCTATTCCAAGAATTCCAAGAATTCTTACATTAGCCCTTTACCTGAATTTAAACAATTGCATTTTATTGCCAGGCCCCTTGGATTGTATCGCCTGACAATGGTGAAGTCCTATGTTCCCTCTTCAGAAATTACTGTTGACCATTTTAAGGTCAGATAGTTGAGTGGTCAGCAAATTTTCTAGCTGTGTCAGAAGGCTGTTCCTCCTAATGCTCTTTTGGTTTGTAATGTCTAAAAATTATTCATTCATTCATTCAATCATATTTATTGAGCGCTTACTTTGTGCAGAGCACTGTACTAAGCACTTGGAAAGTACAGTTCGGCAACAAATAGAGACAATTCCTACCCAACAATGGGCTCACAGTCTAGAAGGGGGAAGACAGACAACAAAACAAAACAAGTAGACAGGCATCAGTAGCATCAATATAAATGAATAGAATTATAGATATAAAATAGAATGATAAATATGTACATATATACACAAGTGCTGTGGGGCGGGGAGGGGGGTACAGCTGAGGGAGGGAGTCAGGGTGGTGTGGAGGGGAGGAGCAGAGCTGACACAAACAAATTTGATTGATTAGCTGACTGTTATTTTTGAATGTTTGTGTATTGCAGCTAGCATAGATTTTATATTGCATTACTCTGCACAAAAGGTAACTACGTGAGCAACTACCATTGCGCTCAATTTCAGTGTAATTTGGTACTGTGTGAGAGTGGATCCCAAATGCAGTATTCAAGTAGTCACCTTTCATTTCCCCGGCTTTGTCTGTTTGAAAACCACAGGTGTAAAGGTAACAAGAGTGGTGTGGAATAGGGGCTTACTTTTTGTTTCCCTGAGGGTTCCAGGAAATACAGCAGGTAGTATAACCTCATCCCCAAGCCAGATGTTGCTTTATTAAAAATTAAACATCTTTGTGAAGGGAGAAAGGCAGACTTGCTCTGAGAGGGTTGAGGTGGTATGCTCATGTCAATAGCATAATAAATTGCGTGAATACTTCACTGTTTCCATTCAGTCATTCTGAATCATTTTCCAGTTGTTTCTTCTGCAGTCTTAAAACGAAATTGCCCGATTCACTGAACTGATTATATGAGGCCTACCTAAAATAGAATTGAATGATAATCAATAAATGATACAAATTGCATCCAAAACTGAAAGAGTATACAATTAACTTCAATAAGCATAGGGACCCTTGGAAATTGGTTAGTTTAAATTTTTCAGCGAACGTTCATTGAAATGCTAATGAGTAGAACTGAAAAATATTTTGGGGTGGATACTAATGTCTCCTGGGCTTCTGTTTAAACAAGCTGAAATTTTCTCAGGAAGCACTCTCTGCCTATTTGAATCTCTCTAGGTGATTTAAACTCTGAGACAGCAGTTGATCCTTTAGGTGACTCCTGTGATATTTTAAAGAAAACCTTGCGCACTCTGAAAAACGTTTTCTATATTTATATTTTGGCCAGCACTCTTGTGTGACTGTTAATCTCTCAGACCAATATTAGTACAGACCAATTGTGGTTTTTTTCAAGCATTTTTTCAATTATAAAGACTGCGTAACATAGTAGGATATTGATGTCTGATACAGGAGACTGTCAAATGATGAGAGCTCTAGGCCTAGAATTGTCACTTGCAAACTTTGTTACCTAAAGAAAGTCTCTTAATCTTGGTGTGCCTCTATACGCGGGAAATTGGAAAAGGCGATGCCTGCTTTTGGTTGGAAAGGGGCTGTATAGATTTAATGGTATTTTATTATTGCAGAACAGATGTCAGACGTATGCTTGCCAAATAAGGTCACTCAAAACCATTTTCTCTGAATTGTCCCATTTGCCTCATTTAGGATGTTGACATCTGGATTTTAATGATGCCTCAGTATTCACCTCAATGTTATATGTTTTGTAGACACAGTTTTTAGAAGGTAACACCCATGCAGGAGACTGACATCACTGTTCTCTCATGTTGACCTCACCTTTTGACCCTAGTAGGGAGAGATACTGCTACTTTTGCCAAAGTGTCCTGTCCCTTGCCAATTAGGATGGATGTTCTGATGTCTCTGATATATACACGATACTTGAGACAGTCACAAATGGGTGATCTTGTCATTTGTCTTAATCTTGCCAGTTTTATTTTACATTGTTTGGCAACTAAAGTAAATGGAAACACTTTCCTGGACCAGCCATTCCATATTACTGTGATGCTAGGAGATGAGCGCTTATTAAGTCCCCTTGTCCAAAATCAGGGTGAGGGTCAGTTTAGCTGTTCGTGGAGTTTTGATCCCTTGAGATTTGCCCTCCAGTTCAATGCCCTGATTTTGAGAAATCAATTATGAACCCTGCCCAATTGCAAATATATATGAAAATGCTAAAAAATGAAGTTTGAGGTTACGAGTTTTTACGGCAAATCTGCATTTGGAAAAATATTATTTATGTCTACAGAAAAACTAGTTGCTGTATAATTGGAATTTTGAATGCTCCTATCTGAAACGCTGAAGTTATTTAAAGCACATGGAATAGAAGCCATAGTGTAATTCTTTTTAAAAAAATTCCTTTGAAATGAAATCACTGCAATTAAACGTTTGAAACTTCTTGATAAAACCGATACTTTTTATGCCCAGGAGATTGGGTACAATATATGAAAGAATGATTTATGACATGATCATAATTTAAATCTATCATATCTCTGAATTTAGATGTAGGATACCTTGATATCTCCAGTGCTGCTTGTAATTGGAATAATAAAACCATCTTTATCAGCCTCTGATATTCTCTGATGAGAGAATTATTGAGCTGCCTTTGATGTAACTACATTTCAACATGTATTACCTGTTTTGTTTATATCAATTTTTCAGATGTCGGTTTTGATAAAAATCGAAATGTGCTGCTAAGTGATTTCAAGTATTCCACCATGCTTTTCTAACCTTCAGAGGCACCTATGAAATGGTAGCAGACTAATATCTATTTTACTAAAAAAAAAAAAGAAAAACTAAAAACTTTCATTTTTACCACACTCTGTTTTACACAGTTCTGTAAAAAACTTAAATAGTCTTGTTGGAAATGGAACAGTCTTGGTTTGCTTCTATCCTGCAATTCAAATGCTTATCTATCCTGTTCACCGTTCCTATGGGAAATAACGGCTTTCTTGATTCTCATTTGGAATATTTCTTCTGTGGACTATGTCTGGAGCCAATGGCCTTCCCCTCCCTCATCCCCAGTGTGAACCCATTCTGTGTACTGATGCTCTACAGTATTCTCATTAGTGCAAAATTCCTTTTTCATAGAAGATCCATGGCTTAATGGAGTTCTCTGCAGCAGTTCAGTGCTGCTTGTACATTCTTTCATTCATTCATTCAGTCGTATCTATTGAGTGCTTATTGTGTGCAGAGCACTGTACTAAGCGCTTGGGAAGTACAAGTTGGCAACATACAGTGACAGTTCCTACCCAACAACAGGCTCACAGTCTAGAAGGGGGAGAGAATTGTACATGTAGAACTCTGTCCTCATCCAAACAAAACCCCCATTGCCCTGAGTAGGTATTGGCCTATTTATGTCACTAAAAACCTAGGTTAGCATTGCCATGGGGTCCCGACACAAATCCCTGAATGCCTTTCTTGTAACTTGGGAGCGTCTCTATATTTAAACTCGTCATAAATATTTCGGTGAAGCACAGGGAAAGTATTGGGGAAGTGACAAGCAGAGATCACAAAGGCATCAAGTTGTCACCTAACGTTTCTGGCCTGAGTTTGTGACACTCCTTGAGTACAGTGGTGGGCTTTACTCATAGTTGCCACATAACTTTTCCATAGACTATATTTGATCTCAGGTGTGCTGGGAAGCAATATGTCCCAAACCAAAGACAGAGTCTCCACTGGTGATTTTGTGAGGCAGGGGTGGTAAGTCCATGATTGGATATTGTGGACTATACTGGGGCCAAGAAAGAGAGAGTTCTCCCCTCCTCCTACTCTTCCTCCCTTCCCTCTCCCTCCCTTCTCTCCAACCCTGCCTCAATGTTGTGTTGTGAACGTTTTTGTAAGGACTGCAAGCCAAGCTCACTGAGTTGGAAATTGATCTTTATTTTAACTAAAATTTCACTGCAAAGAAACCACATTTCATATCGTTCACCGCATCCGCATATTTTCTTGCTTTACTGCTGTTTGTTCATCTCTATTGAGGGTGAGGTGTGATGTGATAAGGACATTTGGTCCTCACCAAGTGTGCTTTTGTCAGCTCAGAATTTGAGTTAGGCAAATGGGTCAAACTATGCCTGGTTTTCAAAGTTAGTACTACCCAGGATAGCACTTTACTCTACACCCTGAGTCATCAGAATCATCTATCTGAACTGCAGAAACTTCCTCTGCTCATCCCAAGGTAACCTCAGTAGATGGGGCATTGCTTTTGGCTTAGCAATGAGGACTGATTCTCTAAATATTCCGTAAATCGTGTTTGGGTGATAATAGTAATAATACTTTTAATTGTAGATGTCACGTATTTTTTGGAGTTCTTTCCTATCATTTATCTCATTTTTATCCTTGGAACATCTCTTTCAGGTAAGGAAAGCAATTATTATTTTCCTAATTTTACAGATGAGGAAACTGAGGTGTAGACATGTTAAGTGACTTGCCCAAAGTCACACTACAGGCCTCTGGCATAGCTTAGACTGGAACCCAGTTTTCCATCTTCCAGACTCATGCTCTTTTCACTAAGCCATAAGGACAATCCTGCCATATTGTCATTCCTTAGTCATGTTTTAAATGGTATTCAGGATTTTTAAAAATCGCTTCAGGAATGGTACTAATTTGAAAGGTTACTTACATCTTGAGAGACTTTATTACCTATTTGACAGAGGGCTGTAGTTGAATGCATGCACCCTCATATTAGAGATTTAAAAGAAACTGGGGTAAAGCTGAGTCAGACTCAAGAGAAAGTGAATATGCTGAACATCTTTCTGCTCTTTTTTTCGTGCTTGTTTTCATGGGAACCTATCAGCTTGTGCATCACACATTAATGGAAAATGACACAAAGTGGAACAGATTTAGTTTTACGACATCTTTGTCCCCATATGACACTCTCTGACTGTAAGGATGGCATAGGCCAGACTGCCCGACATTCACTGGAATGAATATTCAGTGTTCCATTAATTATCCAGACTGTTAGTTTCAGTTCTTTAATTAACTCAAAACTATTTTGAGAAATGAGAGAACTGAAGGGTTTTTTTAATCTCAAGTGGCAGTAATGACTTTTGTGTGTATATTCCATACAGATATCAAATCACACTGCCAATACAAAGCCTTATTTCTCCTGCCCAACATTAGCAAGTATTAACCACGTGAGTTGAAGGTCTCAGAACACGATTGTTCAGCCACTGAACAGCCCTTCTAGAACTGCAACATTCAGCATGTTCTAGCCAATCTTGCCCTCTGTCCTATCGTCTTCAAATATTCAACTGCAAAATCCAGTCCTACTAGGGCTCTAAGATTCTTGGTTGGGAACCAAGAGCTCCAGAGAAAGCAGCTATAATGAGTAATTAAGCCAGACCAGGGAAGCCACACTGATAGGAATAGAGATAAAAACATCCTAGGTCATTGGGGAATAAGTTGATTTAGCAGGCTAGGCCCCTGAGATGGTCATCTACCAGTTAAGGGACATTTCCTACCCATGTTCATGTAGAAAAGAACAGGAGAAGCTATAATGTATTACCGGAAAGCTGTGATTTTTAAACCTTGAATACGTAGAAATACTCCAGACTCCATGACTTTAACTTAAGTATCACGCACACAAATATCACACATATTTGAAATGAAATTTTATGAAATATGATTTTATGCAAGCAGGTACATATATGGGTATATATAGATATAGAGTGCGTGTGCATAAAAAGAGACATTTTTAGTTGTGTTTATGTAAAACAGATAATTTCATGATTACAGTTCTTATTCTGTATGTCTAACATTTGTTGGGCAACAAGCTCTGACATTTTGAAAGCAAACAGATGTTATAATTAAACTTAGTAATCAGCCTGGAAATAAACATATAAATAAGAGGGATCATAAAGGTCAACAATGCAGCACTGCATAAACATGGAATCACAGTCCTCTCCTATAATACAAAAATGGTTGTTGAAGTTCAAAGCATGTCATTCTCTGCATATGTTCAAATGAAATCAAGACAGAAAATGCCCTTCAAACGATGAACATAATAGTTTTCAGTGTTCATATGGAGACATTTAGAACATAAGTGCATTCCACAATATTTTTGGTTACCTGGAATAAATTAAGGAAAACCGGTCTAAAGAAGAAAAACTCCGGTTGTTGTTGTTGTTATCGCTAACTTTTTTTAAGATCCAAAAATTTGCATGTGTGAAGTATAAACTGGAACAGAAAGATGAGAACAAGTGAAGTCAAAGAAATTATAGATGATTGCTTGCTGCATGGGAATTGGTTTGGGAAAGGAGCTCTAGATTTGCCAGTTGCAAACACGCACTCACTCTGTCTCCCTCCCCACTCGTCCCTCCTATTTTTCTCTCTCTCTCTCTTGTATCTCTGGATTCATGCTTGTAATTATCAACTCTAAAAGAGAATAGTAAAGGAAATTCATTTCAAGCACCCTGGCCTAGTGGAAAGAGCAGGGGCCTTGGAGTCAGAGGACCGAGGTTTTCATCCTGGCCCCCTCACCAGGTTGTCTGCTGTGTGGCCTTGGGCAAGTCACCTAACTTCTCTGTGCCTGAATTATGTCATCTGTAAAATGGAGATTAAGTCCGTGAGCCCTATGAGGGACAGGGACCGTTTCCAACCCAATATTCTTGTGTTTATCCCAAAGCGCAGTGCCTGGCACATAGTAAGCACCTAATCAAATTGTTTAATTAATTATGGTACTTTCTAAGCACTTACTATGTGCCAAGCACTATTCTAAGTGCTGGCATAGATAGAAGGTGATCGAGTTGGACATAGTCCCTACGCCATGTGGGGCTCACAGTCTCAATTCCCATTTTATAGATGAGGTAACTGAGGCCCAGAGAAGTTGTGACTTGATCAAGGTCACACAGCAGACATGGCAGAGCTGGGATTAGAATTCAAGATCCTTTTGACTCTTAGCCCCTGCTCTGTCCACTAAGCCAGTCTGCTTCTCTGCCCATCTTAATAATAATAATAATAATAATAATGGCATTTATTAAGTGCTTACTATGTGCAAAGCACTGTTCTAAGCGCTGGGGAGGTTACAAGGTGATCAGGTTGTCCCACGGTGGTCTCACAGTCTTAATCCCCATTTTACAGATGAGGGAACTGAGGCCCAGAGAAGTGAAGTGACTTGCCCAAAGGCACACAGCTGACTTTGGAACCAGGATTTGAACCCATGACCTCTGAGTCCAAAGCCCGTGCTCTTTCCACTGAGCCACGCTGCTTCTCTTGCTCTGGTCAGAGCAAATCATATTAGCCCTACATTCAGTTATTATCTTCCATCCTGAGTTTAGCTTGTATTTGAATGTCTGCTATAGCCGTAACAGACCAGTAGAAGGAGGTAAATTTTTCCTGAGAAGGACAGTACGCCTCCAGGAAAATAAATCGGTAATCCGGAACAGGCTGGGGAAATTTGTGCCCCTTTATGAATGGCAGTTGGTCATTCACATGAAGAAAGTGTAAGCCCAGGAAGGCTCTTATTTCCTTTGGTGCTGACAAAGAGTTGTGAGAGATGAGAGAGCTGAGTTTTAACCAATTAAGGAAAATATTTCCATACGAGGTTTGAAGTGTCACTTAGAAATAGAACTCAGACATAGCAAAATGTCAGGGTGAAGATGGATTTGAGTTTAACATAAAATGAAATAACCCAGATATCGCACAACATTAAGTAAAATCAGAGAACAGGCCTAACAGTTCCATTTACAGTTTTCAAACATGAAATGAGAATGGAAGCGACAGGCTTAAGAATTATATTGATATTTCTCACTTGCAAATTTTTGGAAATCGAAAGCTGCTACCGTATAATATTCTTCAAGGCAGGTCTGCAGAAGTGTAAACCATCTTCAGCAAATTGCTATGTGAGATCATTTATAGTCCCCAGTAGATTCTCTTCATCATCATCAGTGGTATTTATTGAATGCTTACAATGTGCAGAACACTGCACTAAGAAGCCGCGTGGCTCCGTGGAAAGAGCACGGGCTTTGGAGTCAGAGGGCATGGGTTTGCATCCTAACTCCGCCACATGTCTGCTGTGTGACTTTGGGCAAGTCACTTAACTTCTCTGTGCCTCAGTTACCTCATCTGTAAAATGGGGATTAAGACTGTGAGCCCCACGTGGGACAACCTGATCAGCTTGTATCCCCCCCCCAGCGCTTCGAACAGTGCTCTGCACATAGCACTTAACAAATGCCATCATTATTATTGTTTTTATTGGGAGAGTGCAATACAACAGAGTTGGCAGCTGTGTTCCCTGCCCACAACAAGCATACAGTCTAGAGGGGAGATAAACATTAATACAAATAAGTAATTTATAATATTATCAGTGGTATTTATTAGGCACTTACCCTTGGAGAGGACTACAAAGGTCACTCCATACCTCTTTTCCTGTAGTGCCACAGCTCCATTCATGGACTGGTATGGTAATACTATTTATTGAACACTCAGTGTATGCAGTGCACTTCTCTTGATAGTATTTCCAAACCCATTTTTAGACATTAGCATCCGAACAGTAGAGCTGTGTGCCAGCTGGGGTGGGATTCAAGCGCTGAGAAAAGTGCTCTGCACATAGTAAGTGCTCAATGATTGAATGAATTCTGCATTGGGCTTTGAGTAAATGTCCTATTTACCCAGTGGTTCAAGCAACTCTTGTCCCAACAGTGATTTCTTCTCATTACTCTGAATCATTTTTCTAAACAGATAATAATAATAATGGCATTTATTAAGCACTTACTATGCGCAAAGCACTGTTCTAAGCACTGGGGAGGTTACAAGGTGATCAGGTTGTCCCACGGGGGGCTCACAGTCTTCATCCCCATTTTACAGATGAGGGAACTGAAGCGCAGAGAAGTTAAGTGACTTGCCCAAAGTCACACAGGTGACAATCGGCGGAGCTGGAATTTGAACCCATGACCTCTGTCTCCAAAGCTCGTGCTCTTTCCACTGAGCCACGCTGCTTCTGTTCACCTCCAGTTCAGTTCCCCTCCAGATGTTCAGTTCACCTCTCCCCACTTATTAAGAACCTCCAGTGATTGCCCATTCACTTCCTGTATATATGTATATATGTTTGTACATATTTATTACTCTATTTATTTTACTTGTACATATCTATTCTATTTATTTTATTTTGTTAGTATGTTTGGTTTTGTTCTCTGTCTCCCCCTTTTAGACTGTGAGCCCACTGTTGGGTAGGGACTGTCTCTATATGTTGCCAATTTGTACTACCCAAGCGCTTAGTACAGTGCTCTGCACATAGTAAGCGCTCAATAAATACAATTGATGATGATGATGATGATAACAAACAGAAACTGCTTACCATTGACTCTAAGGCACTCAGCTCTCTCCCTCCTCCCTAACTTCTACACACTACAACCCAGTCGTCATGCCAACCTACTCACTGTACCTCCATCTCACCTATCTCATCACCAACCCCTTGCTCATATCCTCCCTTGATCCTGGAATCCTCTTCTTATATGACAAACCACCCACCACACTCCCAAGCACTTACCCTTCCAGTTCTCCTTCACTGTCTGAGCTGAGAGGGCCAGTTCATCCTGCTGTCCGGGACTCTAAGAAATATTAATCTTTGTATCCCTCTCCACCAGAAAGTTAATGGATTTTCCATAAAACGCCTGGCTCGTTGTAGGGACCTTAATGCGTAATTGTGATAAACAAGATGTCTGTTAAAATGTATATAATTAGTGTAGAAACTTGCAGACAAAGGGGTAGAATGAAGTTTGATGTAACTGTAGGTGCTTTTCTGGCAAAAAAAAAACCCCTCAAAAAACAAAACACCCCAGGATTTTTTAATTCTTCATCTTGTAGTCCCAGCACAAGAGGTGACAGTGTGGCTTACTAAACAGAATCACTGTACCTCTATCTCATCTATCTCATCACCAACCCCTTGCTCATATCCTCCCTTGATCCTGGAATTCTCTTCATATATGACAGACCACCCACCACACTCCCCACTTTCAAAGACTTATTTAAATCACATTTCCTTCAAGAGACCTTCCCTGACTAAGCCCCATTTCCCCTACTTCCTCTCCATTCTGTCTCATCTAGGCCTTTCGTTCAGTAGCCTTTAAGCACTTAATATTTTCCTAGCCCTCAGCCCTATAGCGCTTATGTTCCTATCCATGATTTATTTTAATATCTTCCAATTCTGTTGTGTTGTACTCTCCCAAGTCCATATTATAGTGTCTGCACACAGTATGCTCTCATTAGATACCATTGATTGTTGGTTGACTTTCACTATAATAACTGGCCCCAACACTGATACATTTCTTAGTTTCACCATTCTGATCTTAAATTATGGAGCAGAGTATGATTCACTGGTTTGGGTGACTTTGCGTAAAACCTTTGATCTCCCTGGGTCTCAATTTACCTGAAATATTAAGTTTTCTTCCAGCTGAGTTGGGATTACTGAATAATAGACAACACATTCTCATTATTTATTTTCATAAAGCCTAGGAGATCCTTTCACTCAAAACTGTCATCAACTTCAGTGTTCAAAATCTAAGATGTATGTACTTAATGAGTTGAAAAGTGCAATTAAGTCTGCAGCTGGTTCATTTGGTTCAAGAACGCTCTGACTTGTTTTTGATTTAAATCTTTTTTTTTTTTTGAAAATCTTTCCCAATCCCCAAGGCCAAATAACAATTTGTAACTATATTTTCTGTTTGGATTATTTTATGCTTTGTTACATCAACTCAAACCCTCTGATGAAAATGCCCAGCACATGTTGTTTCCCAAAGCGTATACATTACTAGTTTAGGAAAATGTTTGAACCCATGTATTTCATTTTGTATTTACTGAAGAGCTCTCGGTGATTAGACTCTTTTCAGAACATTTGGAAGACATATTCTTCAGTAGTCTCTTTCTCATTTTATTCTATTTGTGGCCTCACTATAACTACTCAGAATCTGGGGGAATATTGTGGTACAAACAAAACTGGGTTCTCTGTCATTAACACAGCAAACTCTTTTTTTTGTAGCACTTTTGAAATTCTCCCCCTCACAAATCATTCTCTCTTTCTCCACTGTGCCAAAAACTGTCTTACAATGTCCCCAGGTAAAAATTTCAGGAGTTTCAGAACCAGGGTGATTTACGTTTCTGTGGTTCCTGACACTGGCACATAACTAAGTGGATGGGGCAACTTGTTGAAAAAGGGCTTTTTGATTAATGTGGTTGCACTGTGAGAAAATAATATATGAAAAATGATGTATGTTTCACATAGCTAATCAGTATGCAGTGTGTGTCCTTCAACTGAGCTTTTGGGGGAATTAAGGGGAATTCAAAAGAAAGATTATCATGTGTAAACAATGACAGCTTAGATGTCCTGCCTACTGGCCTTAGGTCTCTTCATAGATCCCGCAGAGTTTACCTTCTGTATCAGTAGTTAATTAAGGTGAAACATGAGGTAATTAGAGCTAATCCCAATGCTCTCCTGCTGGTCTATTGCCTCTAAGGCCATCTCCTATCCCAAACCGTGTTCCCAGTTTGCGAAATGCTGCTATTATAATAGTGGATTTTAAAAATTGATATCCATGCATATTGTAGGCATTATTCCTAACACTTTAAAAGACTATAATCAATAAAATCCTTCAGGAAAGCTACAGAAGATGGAACTGCTGTTTTAGAGATCTGAAAAATGAACATGTTGATCCCCCCTACCCTAAAACATTCTTGGCTATTGACAAGGGATTATGGGATTAAATTTGTTTTGTGCACTTGTTACCAACAGCTTGAATGAAGCTCTTATTATACTGGGATTTTAGATTTGGTGACGCAGAAGAGGGATGCATGCCCCTGGAAAATTAGATTTTTTACCCAAATTTGACGATGAAATATAAATTTTAAAGTGTGTAATAGTCCTTGGAAATGATCCCACCGAACAGCATCACAGGTGCCATTCCTCAGGACCACTTGAGCCTTTCTGCAGTAGCAAACAGTCCTGCTGTGGAGAAACAGATCTATTCTCTTTAAAATAAATACTCCCTCTGGGTGCCAAGTATTTTGGTTGTTATAATGAGGTTATTTTATTACAAAAGGACTAGCAAAATGGTCTCACATACTCATTAAGACCTTCTACATTGGAAAAAAAAAATCCCTGTTCCTTTGCAGATATCCCAGCCTCTCCATTTAACAGCCTTAATAGAATTTGTTCTTGTGCCAAGAGGCATTTCATTAGGCTATTTAAAGGTTTTTTGTCTTTTAAAATGGTCACAGACCTCTAGAACGGATAAAGCAGTTGATCGCCAGTGCGTGGACGAAGTGGGGTTTATGAAGGATATTTTAGGAAGCGGCAGAACCTCTGTCATTTTACCATGACTTAAAAAAAGACCATTGTCTTCCTGTTTCATTAAAGAGACCTGTCAGACGAAATGCTGTCTTTTCTCATCCTGATTGGCTGGGAATTATTCCCACCTCTGTTAACAGTATAAGGATTTGCCTGATTAGGTTCTCGAAGTCACTTGGATTCGTTTTGAAACTCCTCAGTACAAAATACAGGTTAGTTATATGTAGCGGAGAGATGAAGGTGACTACATCCCCATTCAGAAACCAGTTGCTAATTCAACTGGTGCTATTTCAGACTCTTGGAAAAGAACGAGACAAAGTTCTCCAAAATCTGTGACCAATTTCTCACACTTTCATATGTAAGAGAAGAAATTTCAACACTGTAAACACTTCTACTTCACATTGTAGAAGAAAGAGCATAAGAATTTCCTATTCAAGTTGAAGAATAAAAGGGATTCTTAGAGATACGGTTTCTATTCCTTGAATTGCATTACTGCTTGATTTCAGATGCTAAAACTGGAGGTGGGACTTTTTTTCAGCATAAATGCAAGGCAGAATTGCAGCATGACATTTAAAAATGTTCTGTAGTAGGTTTGCTATTGATCCCCCTATGGAGATGAGAGTTCAGAGACAATAAATGGGCCTCTTTTATGAGGCTCCTTGTCATCACAGATTTAGCTGTTTCATTTGCAAATTCCTGTAAATGTTTGCTTGATTCATGACTGGTTATTTTCACTGGAGAAGGAACTGACCATGGATAAGCAACTGACAGTGCATGATGAATAGCTTCCAGTGGCATCTGAAAATATTCAAATAGATCCATTGATTCTAACGCCTTCTCACTTGGTACTTGGCACTGACTGTGTCCATTCTGATTATTTTGTATTTATCTCAGTTCTCAGAGCAATGCCTGGCCCATTGTAAGTGCTGAATAAGTACTATCATTATTAATCAATCATATTTATTGAACACTTACTAGGAGCAGAGCACTGTACTAAGCTCTTGAGAGAGTATGATACAACAGAATTAGCAGATACGTTCCCTGCCCATAAAGAGTTTCAGTCTAGATGAGGGGGACAGACGTTACTATGAATAAATAAGTAATTTATAATTTAAATATATATACATAAGTGCTGTGTCATTTAAGGTTGTTGTGGGGAGAATATCAAGTGTCCAATGGTCACTGTCATCATTATTATTTCAGGGAACATCCCCAAGGAGAATCTGCAAAGAGTTCCTCTAATCAGCAGGTCACAGGGCAGGGTTAAAAATAACAAACCATCTTTCCAGAGGTGATACCTACTGTAGCTGTAAGCATCAGGAGCAGTGTGGCCTGGTGGAAAGAGCATAGAACTGGGAGTCAAAGGACTTGGGTTCTAATCCTGGCTCCATCACTTTTCTGCTGTTTGACCTTGGGCAAGTCACTTAACTTCTCTGTGCCTCAGTTACTTCATCTATAAAGTGAGGATTAAGACTGTGAGGCTCATGTGGAATAGGGAGTGCCCAACCCGATTATCTTGTATCTACCCCAGCACTTAGTACGGTGACCAGCACATAGTAAGTGCTTAACAAATTCCGCAATTGTTATTATTATTTTAAATGCTAAATTCAGGGGGGGAATGGCGGGTCACTGCCCTTGTAGGTTTCCATCTGAGGAAGTGAAATCATTGCTTTCACTCCAAAACCTTCTGGGGCTGAGCCCCCAGATGCCTATGCCAAGGCCAGAGAACTTCAATCAGGGCATTAAATAACCCAATCACAAAGAGAATATAGCAACTGTAAGGTGATATTCCCTACATCCTCCAAAATATCTAAAGCCTTATCAGGATTTGGCAGTCTAGGTTTGAACTTCACAACTAATGAGGGAGGAAAAGAAATAAAATCTTCAGGTAATGTAACAGTAAAGGATTTTGTAGCATGCTCTTGATATTACTTCAGCTTATATCTGGGTAAAGGACGCATTTGTTTACATTATTCAGCAGGTTAGGGGAACATTTCCATCAGTTAGCTGAGTATGTTATATACTGTCCGGTTTTTATGCTCTGAACAGTCTGTACACTCTTCCCTCACAAAGAACTCAGGAAGCAACTGGAGACAATAAAGAGAATTGTTTTGCATAGAGGGGATAATTTACTTCCACATTCCCCATATAATATTATTGCTGTTGATAATTTCAAGATTTTAAAAAACTTCAGTGAAACAATCATAACAAAAAAATTATTAAAATCCCCATACTGTCAAAATCATGAATTATTTTCAGTTTAACACAGCAAAACAGTATGACCACATAGACAAACAGACATCTTCGACTTCATCTTGGATCTGCTTCCAAACAACTCACTTGGGTGAGGGGGATATTGAAATCTAGCATTCAATTTTGACAAATATGAATCCCTCCATAAAAGCCTTTTTTTCAAATAGTTTCAAATGTTCACCTTTATAGAAACCACAGAACTAATTTTGGCCACAGACTCATTTAGCCATGGATCTTTACCTAGGTTTTAGTCACTAAAACTTAGGTCATAGGATTCTTACCAGCCACTCTGAATTTTTCACTGACCTTTATAAACAATTATAAAGGACAAAAGCTAGATGCAGTGGGAAATGGGTAAGAACTGCAGACCTCAGAGGAGTTGAGAGATGTGCTAACTGGTAAATTTGAAAGATGCTTTGAGTGGGAAAAAGAATAGTATAAACTCATATTTGGTTTAGCTATCCCCTTAATTTACTCTCTAACTCTATAACTATAATCTGCATTTTTTTATCTGTCCCCTGAATCCAAGCCACTGGACTAGGTACAGAACTGTAAATCTTTTTTACTCCATCTCCTTTACTCTCTCTGATTTTCTCCTTTTCTGCTGTATTTATGCCCTTCAGTGGGTTTAGTCTGTTGTTCTGTCTCCATGGAAATTAGCCAAGGCCAACCATTCTTCAGAATCTCTCCCCTCCCCTCCATTTACACATTTGTTTGTCAGTTGCTTCTCTGAAATTCACCAACATCATTTTTGCAGCACAGTACTACAACTGAATTCAATATCAGGAAGAGAACCTAATAATATGCTATAGAGAAGGAGCCTGGAATAGAACCTCTTTATAGAGTTTAATTGTCAAAATATACCTTATTTCTCCACCTGTACTGTACCCTCAGTTCTTAATGCCTATGATAGCTTCTCTTGATCCTAGTGCTAGCCCAAATTCCCCTACAGTAGCATCCAGTTAGGGTGAAAGGGAGTGTTTTGTACTTACACATCGTCACTCTTGCTGGAAACCTACCTTGTATCATACAAATGGCTAAAATAGGTTCACCCTAGACTAGAATGGACTAGGGATACTGCCAACTTAGCTTGTTTCTCCACTGCTACCAGGACAGGAATGAGAGTTGGTTTCTAAAATACTGCTGAGCAGATAGAGACCCAACCCCATTCCATGCTGAACCCACACCTTGGAACTGACCCAGAATCAATCCACATAGACATGAGAGAATAGAATACCATTGGTGGAGCAAAAATGAATCTTGCAAATGCAGCTGTGACAAGAGGAGTGAAAGCGAGCTAGAAATAATGATTTACCTACTAAATACTTACTTTTCCCTTTATCTGCCCTCAATCCTGCCTCTCACAGGGAGCTGATAGAGGGAAGGGGGAGAGATTTCTTCTCCTCCTCCGGACATGTTGCCAATTTGTACTTCCCAAGCGCTTAGTACAGTGCTCTGCACATAGTAAGAGCTCAATAAATACGATTGATGATGATGATGATGATGACACAGTGGACTTCCCTAAGAGTAATATTACAGTATAACTGAATTTCAGTTTTAATTGCCATGAAATGTAAGAGGATTTAGTCACTGAAATACTGTTTCACAGTGGTTGTTAGGAAGACTCAACATCCAAAACCCAAATGTTTACTTTTGAAATTAAATGTTCAATGAAAAATGAACTTCAAATTGGGATTACCTTCATCTAAATGAAGATCTTCTGGAAGCAGGGATTGAAAATGCTTGGTAAACTAATATCCCTATGCTCATTTTGCAGGAGCAAAATGAATTTGGCAACTTGTTTTTTAACAACATCTATGGGCGGTCTATGAGGATAACAAGCCGAAGGCTTTTCCCGTGGAGTTATCTTTGTACTTTTTTTATTCAATTGAGCCATCCCCCTATGTGCTTAAGTAAATTTGCATCTCATATTGAAAATCTGGTAGTGAGTAATTTAAGCAGGCTTCAATTCTTCAGTATTCTTTAGCTCATGGAAGAGATAAGTGCAAATTCTCTAAATATAAAATGGCGATATCCTGGCTTCTGGGTTTTAAAAGTCTTAATACCATAGAAAATTAGCATTCTGCTGGTAATCTCACTGCATCTGCATCTGCCTGAAAGCATAATGTTTAGAAATTCACAAAACATTTTTGGGAAGTGCTTTTGTAGTGCTTCTGAGCTCAAAATAAAGGTTTCTCAACTAATAGAGACTCATTGTCAACCTGGTGAAGTCCCTTAAATCTTTGTGGTTCTCACTAGAACAGTCAGTAGGCCATTTTTGTTTTTTGATTTTTAATCTTAGCCAGAGTAAAAGAAATACCTGGATTTAGAAAAGATGAAATGAACTATAGAGAGTTACTGTGAGGAGTATTGGTAAGGATCAAATTGTGAATTGTATACTAAGTTCTCAGTAAAACTTAGAAATATCATTAAACACTGCAAAACCATAGGGGATAAAACTCTGGAATAAAGTAAATCTTTATTAATAGGGAAGATGCTTGTATCTGGTATATTGCTTTTTTGTAGAAAACTCAATTTGGTTCCTATGCCCAGAAGAGATTTGTAGGATCAGGAGAGGGAGATACATTCCCCATAATTATTGAATATGGTTACAGTGATCTAAAACATCCAGGATAAAAATCACAGGAGCCTCTTGGAAAGAGAAACCTTATTAATCTATCAGTAGTGTAGTGTTGATCAAAGTCGGGAATAAATGTCATAAACCTAGAGTAAGAAAAACATTCCCTTTCTGGAAAAGAAAAGCCAAAGATCCTAAGGGTCAAATCAATTATCCTAAACAGTATGTGGAGCTCAGAAATGTATGAGTAGTAGCAAAATTCAATGTTCCTTGGACACCTTGCAAAAAAGCATTTTCCTGCTTATTCTTGAATCAGAATTATGGTACGTAAATTGAGAAGCAGCGTGGCATAGTGAAAAAGAGCCCGGGCTTGGGAGTCAGAGGTCGTGGGTTCTAATCCCGGCTCTGCCACTCACGAGCTGTGTGACTTTGGGCAAGTCACTTGACTTCTCTGTGCCTCAGTTACCTCATCTGTAAAATGGAGATTAAGACTATGAGCCCCACGTGGGACAACCTGATTACCCTGTATCTACCCCAGTGCTTACAACAGTGCTCGGCACATAGTAAGCGCTGAACAAATATCATGATTATTATTATTATTTGGGATTTTGCCTATTGGATCAAACAGCTACAGAAAATCAGAAGTCCTCAGAATTGTTTTTAAATAAAAACTCTTCTAGAAGTACCAAGAGAGAAAAGCAGGACTGAAATCATCTGCTAAAAATGACTCATAAGTGATATAGACTAGGGTGTTAGAAAGGAAATATGTATGATGCCTATTACCAACATCTCAGTTTAGAGCTTTGACACTGCCTTCCACACCTGCCTCCTGTATCTAAATTGAAAACTGAAATTAAAAACAAAGTTTAATAGTTAAATTATTAAATGACAGTAAAAACTCTGATGTCCATCACTTCAAATTCTTGTCATTTAAAATTTAAATCTTAATTTAGTAAAGTTATCAGTTGCAGTACAGCACATAATAGTGATTCACATGTTAAAATACATTAAGGAATAGTATAAAAAGAGGATCACTTTTTAGCAAAAGAAAAAAATAGTCTTCTAGTATTTCTCTACTGGTATAAAATGTTTGGTCAGCTTTCATTTGAACAACTGGCCCTATCTTCCACAGTTGTTTTATTCTTAAAATCCCCACAAGTAATTAGATTTTTAGTGTTTAAGTCTCAATTTGGTATGCTCAAGAAAATCGTAATCTACTTTTTAAATTCATTCTAAATAAAACCAGAGTTTTATATTTTTACTGATGATAAATTTTCGTAAATTTTCTTTCTTTTCATTATTCTGTCTCCCTATTCCCTCTGTCTTTCCGTTTCTCTCTTCTCTTTCTGTTTCTTATCTCTTTATGCCCCCAACCCATCCCTCTCTTCTTCCCCTTCATATCTTGTAGAATTCCTCTTTCTTTCTTTTCCTTCCTTTCTTTCTTTTTTTCTTTTATTTTCTTTCTTTTCAATCTTTCTTTTCCTATTCTTGTTTGCTTTCTTCTGGTTCCACACTTCAGGGAGCAGCAGTCTTGAGGTTTCATGGGATTGGCTCTAATATGCCGTCCAAATTTACCTGGCAAACCTCTTTATGTGAGTGGCTGCTCCTTTCCTCTCCCCATTTAGCAGCTGTACAACTGGGAAAAGTCCAACAGAATGCAAGCAGAATGCAAACCACCTGCTCCCTTAGAGACACGGGCCAAACAACCAGGAGCTTACCAAATGTGCTGCCTGCACTCAGTCCAAAAAGCCAGGAAGCAAGCTGGTCTCTCATCCATGTAGAGTTCAGGATAATGAGCGTGTCAATCAGTCAATCTTTGCCTGTTCCTGATTTGCAGGTAATTAGGCTCTTTTGAACTCCTCCAGGGACAGGTTCTGTGACCTGTTCCAACCTGTATACTCTTTCAATCACTTCTATTTCAATGAGTCATATTCATTGAGTACTTACTGTATGCAGAGCACTGTACTGTGTGCTTGAGAAAGTACAATAGAGCAATGTTGGTAGTCATGTCCATTGTCTCCCCCTTTTAGACTGTGAGCCCACTGTTGGGTAGGGACTGTCTCTATATGTTGCCAACTTGTACTTCCCAAGCGCTTAGTACAGTGCTCTGCACACAGTAAGCGCTCAATAAATACGATTGACTCTAAGGTGTTTACTGCACTTAGTACGGTGCTCTGCACAATGCGAGCACTTAATAAAGACTCTGACTACTAGTGCTGATGGAATGAAGAGCTTTACGAAAAGGGTGGGAGAGGGATTTCTGGATGAAGATAATCTAAACAGTTCTGTTTGTTGTGTATTCCAGTCAGTAGAACTCATGATGGCATACGGGTGTGTTTTCTTCAGGGAAAACCAATTCCAGCATTTGATCGAATCCATTCTCACTGAATTTAACCATTGATAGTAGGAGCAGAATTCCCCACTGCTTTCCAAAGAGCAATTGGTTGATAGTGTATTTCTTCCCAAGCTCCTAGAAGTCATAATTCTCTAGAGGACGTGGGTTCTAATCTTGGATCGCCACTTGTCTGCTGTGTGACCTTGGGCAAGTCACTTCACTTCTCTGTGCCTGTTACCTCATCTGTAAAATGGGGATTAAGACTGTGAGCCCCTCATGGGACAATCTGATTACCTTGTATCTACCCCAGTGCTTAGAACAGTGCTTGGCACATAGTAAGCACTTAAGAAATACCATAATAATAATAATCATTATTATTGTTATTATTGTGTTCCACACTGCCTGGCACATAGTAAGCACTTAACAAATACCATACCATGATGGAACAATTGTTCTCAGTGATGTGCAATAAAGTGGGGACCTCTATGGCAAGTAGTGTTGCACAACCCCAAAAATTAAACTATAAGGAAATGTATTAGCAGGGATCAGAGATACTGATTGACTTTAATTGCTTTAATGAATTTATCATTTATGTTGGGGAAATATGAGAAACTCAGTTGTCAGGTATAGAGCATAGGAGAGTTCCATAATTCAACAAAATTGCTGCATCCATTACCTCACTTTTTCCTTTCAAAAAGACATTTCAAAAAATAAAAATGAGAGATCAAATTAGTCAAGAATTGACTTCTACTAGAGGAGAAGAAAGGTCATTCCAGCATACTTACTCTCTTATGTGACATATTCCTAACTATGAAAGGATGTGTGTAAAATAATACATTTACTCTAAAAATTTAAATAGTGAATTTAAAATATTTTTATATTTCTAAAAATAATTTAACAAGATTTATTTTTCTGATGGTACCAAGAAAGTTACCATTTTCATGTTAATGCATTTAGGTTTGGATTTATGATCTCTGGTACAGGAATAGGACTTTTCTAATGGGTTTCTGCACACAGCCTAAATAACTTTGAAAATAAACACGTACAGATTTGCTGTCCTTGTTATCCTGGCCATAAATATACTTTTCCAGTCCAGTAATAATTTGAGGCTACATTTTCTGATGAAAAATAGTGTGACTACTGAAACAGAGATGTCATGCTCAAAGATGAAATACTTACCTGCTAGTTTGTATCGTATCAATGATTAGAATGATTAAGAACTGGCTTTAAATATATATATAATTGGTCATATATGTCATGTGCTATTATTAATATATAATAAGTATGGCTTAATGGATAGAGCATGGGCTTGGGAGTCAGAAGATCATCGGTTCTAATCCTGGCTCTTCCACTTGTCTGCTGTGTGACCTTGGGTGATTCACTTCACTTCTCTGGGCTTCGGGTACCTCATCTGTTAAATGGGTACTGAGACTGTTAGCCCCACGTGGGGCAGGGACTCTGTCCAACCCTATTCGCTTGTATCCACCCCAGTGCTTAGTACAAAGCACTTAACAAATGCTACACTTAATATTTTTATTATTATTATGTGTCAAGCACTAAACTAAGGGTTGGAGTAGATACAAAATAATCAGATTGGACACCCACCCTTTCCCACATGGGGCTCAGAGACTAAGGGAGAGAAGATTCAGATATTTTTTCCTCATTTTCCAGATGAGGAAACTGAAGCCCAGAGCAGTTAAGTGACTTGGCTAGAGTCACCCAGGAGGCAAGTAACAGAACAGAAATTAGAACACAAGTCCGTTGACTTCAAGCCCACTGACCTTTTAATTAGGCTTTGCTGAAGACAGCTTGACTTGGAGATGGTGGAGCTCACCTGAAACATCTAGTTTAGCAGGAGTAGTTGAGGTAATAGGACACAAGATGACTTTACCCAGCAACTTTTGAGTTGGGAATGAGATTAAGAAGTTATTTGTTACCCGCTGCTCTTAAACCAGCTGTTTCAAAGAGCAGCACTGTCATCAGCTGTGCCTTGTGATGCACGTAGACGCTTCCCTGCTGGAAGGACAGTGCCCAGTTGGAAGTTGGCTGCAGGGAAGGAGAAAACACAAGTCCCAAGATAAAAGGTTGTCGGTTGCCTGCTGATGAATGTCTGCTTGCTCCCACTGGCAAAAACAGAGAGAGAAGAAAAAGCCCAGCAGGTTTTGAATCCATAAAACATGATCTACCCGACTGTCAAGCTTGCATTTTCCACACCTGGTACTTTGCTGTGTCATCTTACCTGAATCATTCGGTAAGACCCAATGTGTTTATGAGGCTCACTATTTAAGTCATATGAATAATATAAACTAACAATATAGATAGTCCGCTAAGAAGGAAAGGGTTTGACTCTTCAGCTTTCAGTGATTCGCAGTGTATGAAATTTGAATTACTTTTTAATCTGTCTTTAACTTACACTTTATAGGCAAGCATGAGCAATGTTGTGGGGTGTCGTTTACCTGGTTTCCTTAAAAACTCAGCATTCGTATTAACTTTTATAAGATAAATCGAGCTGGCCTGTTTGTGGTTGGGAACTGGGAAAAATTGTGACTTACCTTGGAAGATCAACAAAGAAAAGTGTCTTTTGTTAATGAAAATCAGGGTAGCAGATACAAATAGGAAGTCTCAGGTGTTATTTAGCCTTACTTCTTAAGGTGCTTTTCTTGCCCTTTGAAATATATAGCCAATTGCACGAAAAACTACTCCTTCCCGTTGATTTCAATTGATTTTTTTTTTTGCTCTGATATCTACAGGAAATGTGAGATCATTGTTACAGACTTAACAACAAAGTGGAGATATAATTATCTTAACTTTAATAATAGATAGGGTTTTATTTCTGCTTTTGGTACTATAATCATATTCTCAGAAATTTCCTAATTACCATCTATTCTGATTTTCTCAAAACTAATTTGCGTCCTTATAGCCTTTGTTATTGTTAAAAAGTTTTGGGGAGGAAAGTTCAGTAAGTCACTGCAGATTGTGGAATCCAAATATTGAAGTCTTGTTGATCACCGAGCATCTTTCATCTTATGAGGGCATGACAGTGCCTAAAAAAAGGCATCAACAGTAAGGTAGACCACCCTCTTCAGCAGTGAGATATGGAATGACTCATTTAGAATGACCATTGTGGTTTTTGTTAAACATTTATTATTTATCATTTTTAATGGTATTTTTAAGTATTTGCTATGTGTCAGGCTCTGTAATAATGGCTGAGGTAAATAATAATAATAATAATAATAATAATAATGGCATTTATGAAGCGCTTACTATGTGCAAAGCAAATACAGACTGATCAGGTTGGGCACAGTCCTTGTCCCATGTAGGGCTCACAGTCTTATTCCCCATTTTACAGATGAGGTAACTGAGGTTCAGAGAAGTTAAGTGACTTGTCCAATGTCACCTAGTAGACCCGTGGTAGAGCCAGGATTAGAATCCAGGCCTGTGCTCTTTCCTCTAGGCCGTGCTGCTAGGTTAGCTACAATACTATCAAATGATAATAATAATAATAATAATAATAATAATAATAGTTTTTGTTAAGTGTTTACTCTTTGCCAAAGCACTGCACTGACTGCCGGGGTAGATACAAGACCATCAGGTTGGAAAGTCTCTACCCCACAGGGACTCACAATGCATAGAATAGTGCTTGATACGTAGTAAGCGTTCAACAAATACTATAAAAAGTAGGAGGGAGAATGGGTATTAAATCCTCATTTTACAGATGAGGAAACTGAGGCACAGATAACTTAAGTGGCTTGCCCAAGATCACAGAGCAAGTAATGGAACAGGGTTGAGAACCGTGGTTTCCTGAACCCTAGTCCTATGCTCTACCCATTAGACTATACTACTCTATTTAGGATGGATACAGAACCAGGCAAATAGCAGTTACGGTGCTATAGCAAAGGGTGGTTGTTTTACATGCATTTCATTAAATGTTTTTAGTGCTTATTCTGTACGGAGCACTTAATGTTTATACAGGAGGGTATAATCGGTCATAGTTCCTGGTTTACAAGGGCTCATAATTTAACTGGAGAAGAAGGGGGTTTTGTGCACATCTTCTTGAACTAGGCAGGGCAGAAATGTCTATTTGCCCATGCATATATGTGTAAGGATGCTCTCTTATATAGGCTGTTTTTGTTAACCCTGTTTGACAATTAGATCTAAAGAAAAGAGCACAGGCCTTTGAGTCAGAGGACTTGAGTTCTAATCTCAGCTCTACCCCGTGCCTGCTGTATGATTTTGAGCCAGTCACTTAATATCTCTGCTTCAGTTTCCTAATCTGTAAAATGGGGATTAAATACCTTTTCTTCTTTCCCCTGGGACTCTGAGTCCCATGTGGAAAAGGGACAGTATCTAAACGGATTAACATGTACTGGCCCCAACACTTAGTATAGTGCTTGATACATAGTGAACACAGCAAGTATCATTGTTATTGTTTTTATCCTGATCATAACAATAATAACTGTGGGATTTGTTAACTGCTTAATTTATGCAACGCACTGTACTAAGCTCCAGGGTGCATTCAAGCAAATAAGACTGGACACAATCCCTGTCCTACATCATCAATCATATTTATTGAGCGCTTACTGTGTTTAGAGCACTGTACTAACCACTGTATGTAAGCCTACATGGAGTTTACAGTCTTAATCCCGGTTTTACAGATGAGGTAACTGAGGCACAGAGAAGTGAAGTGACTTGCCCAAGGTCGCACAGCAGACAAGAGGCAGAGGCAGGATTAGAACTCAGGTCCTCCTGTCCCCCAGGCCCGTACTCTGTACACTAGGCCATGCTGCTTTCAATCTGTCTCTTTGTACAGTATTGTCATCAGTATTGCTATAAGAAGTAGAAAAGTGAGTTTGAAAATGTGAAGGAAATGTCTGCTAAAATAGCTCAACACTCAATTCAAATTATTGATTAATGACCTTTAGTCTAATTTGTCCAGTGGACTCAGAATCTGCATTTCCCAGCAGATCCCAGGCATGCATCCAGAGAAACGGACTGAGTAGCTCTTTCTCTCTCTGTAGCCTCAGGAATCTTGATCAGCAAGAGCCAAGAGGCCTTCAAGACATGCAGTGGAGATATCATTAGAAGGATGCTTTGTCCATGAGAGTGTGTGAGTCACCGGAGCCAAATTTACAGTAGATAGTGGAGATTTAATAACCAGATGTAAAGATACCGATTATATTTATGTTAAAATAAGGTACAGCTATAGAATTTTTATGTATTTGCTAAGTACTTTTTCTGTGCCAGGTACTATACTAAGCACTGGGGTAGATACAGGGTAATCAGATTGGACACAGTCCATGTCCCACATGGGGCTCACAAACCTAATCCCCATTTTACAGATGAGGTAACTGAGGCACAGGGAAGTGAAGTGACTTGCCCAAGGTCACACAGCAGGCAAGAGGTGGGGCCAGGATTAGAACCCAGATGTCTCTAGACTTCTAGACTGTGAGCAGTGGCCACTGTTGGGTAGGGACTGTCTCTATATGTTGCCAACTTGTGCTTCCCAAGCGCTCTGCACACAGTAAGTGCTCAATAAATACGATTGATTGATCTCCTGACTTCTGTGCACATGGTCTATCCACTAGCCACACTACTTCTCTATTTAAAATACTTAGCCTAGTTTTCCCTCTCTAGTGCGCACGCACACACACATATACACATACGATATTGCTTATCCAAACTGCCACCATGTTAATCCAGTCCTGCTTTGATTCCTATAACAGCCTCCTTGCTGACCATCCTGCCTCCTGTCACTTCTCACTCCAGTCCGTACCTCACTCTGCTGCCCAGATCATTTTTCTACAAAAACATTCATTCATTCATTTAATCATATTTATTGAGCCCACGTTTCCCCACTCCTTAAAAACCTCCACCCATCCACTTCAGCATCCAACAGAAACTCCTCACCATCGGCTTTAAAGCCATTTTCAGTCATTTTGCTCCCTCCTACCTCGCTATTCTCCTCCTACAACCCAGCCCGAACCCTTCCCTCCTCTACTACCATCCTACTCTCTAAACCTCAGTCTCATCAATATTGCCACCAACCTCTTGCCCACATCCCGCCTCTGGCCTGGACCGCCCTCTCTTTTCATGTCGACGGACAATTGCTTTCCGTACCTTCAAAGCCTTATTGAAGGCACATCTCCTAAAAGAGGCCTTCCCTGACTAAACCATCAATTCCTGTTTTCCCACTCCCTTATAATAATAATGATTGCATTTATTAAGCGCTTACTATGTGCAAAATACTGTTCTAAGCGCTGGGGAGGTTACAAGGTGATCAGGATGTCCCACGGGTTATGAGTCACCCTGACTTGCTCCTTATATTCGGCATCTGCCCCAGTCCCACAGAACTAATGCATGTATTCATAAAGTATTAATTTATATTACTGACTATCTCCCCATATAGACTGTAAGCTCATTTTGGGCAGGGAATGTGTCTTTTTAATTGTGTTGTACTCTGGTGGCTCTGTGGTGCAATGGATAGCGCTTTGGACTTCTAGTGACCAGAGAGTGATTCAAAGGTTGTGGGTTCGAATCCCACCAGAGTGGGTTTATAGAGAAGCATCGTGGCTCAGTGGAAAGAGCTTGGGCTTGGGAGTCAGAGGTCGTGGGTTCTAATCCCAGCTCCGCCACTTGTCAGCTGTGTGACTTTGGACAAGTCACTTCTCTGTGTCTGTTACCTCATCTGTAAAATGGGGATTAAGACTGTGAGCCCCATGTGGGACAACCTGATTACCTTGTATCTCCCCCAGTGCTTGGTACATAGTAAGCGCTTAACAAATACTATCATTATTATTGTTAATATTATGTAGTACAGTGATGTGCACACAGTAAGAACTGAATAAATATGATTGATTGATGATCATAACATCCCCCTTTTTCACTTCAGGCCTAAAGGTGCATTTAGGGGACTTTTGAATGTTGATTAAACATAACAAGGCATTATGAAAAAAATGCATATGATCAAAGCTAGTGTAGTAGTAGACTTTCTAGCTTTCAAAAAGGAATGCAACAAATTCCAGTCGATGCTATCAGGGTGATCGTCTAAAAAAGCATCTGATAAACAATTTGCAAATGCTTACATTATGATGTTCTCAAAGGAAAATAGCAAATGCAACTCATCAAATGGCTTTACTTGTTTGACTTCTTGATTTCCTTGACAACTTGAAAAACATCTTTCAGTTGAAATGGAATCAGGGAAAATATTTACAATAATGCGGATAATAATGTCCAATAATGTCCAAACCCGGAGGGTTTGGACAGCGGGCGGTCCGCAGAGTGCTACGTCCATCGTCGTCCTTGAGCCCGCAGGATGGGTCCTGGGGGGGAATGGAGAGCCGAGCATTGGGGCGGAGGGTTCATCGGACGGGTCCGGCCCGGGGTGTGAATAAATAAATAAATCTATTTATTTATTCTATTTATTTATTTATTTTACTTGTACATATCTATCCTATTTATTTTATTTTGTTGGTATGTTTGGTTTTGTTCTCTGTCTCCCCCTTTTAGACTGTGAGCCCACTGTTGGGTAGGGACTGTCTCTATATGTTGCCAATTTGTACTTCCCAAGCGCTTAGTACAGTGCTCTGCACATAGTAAGCGCTCAATAAATACGATTGATTGATTGATTGATTGATTGATTAATGCAGTTTAAAAATGGCAGTTATGCATATTATTTCCAGAGATGAGTTGGAAAATTAAAATCTAAGTATCACATAAGATCCTGTGTGCATTGAGTCAGGATCAATGATGAAAATATAATTTAGAAGGTTAGGTTATTGCTAACTACATATAAAATGAAAGACAAAGACACCAGAAATTAATTTCAGTATGTCTTTTAGGCTCAAGAGGATACAATTAGTCAGATTTGTATGAGTTCGGATTCTTCTCTCTTTCTCCTACCTCCAAATTAGAAATAAAATCAATGGGGTCATTTCCAATGATGCATGGGATTTTTGAGGCAAAAACCGGAATGGTAAAAAGCATTTTGGCTATGAATAATCTATTGTTGTGGGGAACTGATTGAAGTCTAAAATAAGAAGAACACTGAAAAATATGCTATCTTGTTGGCTAATGCTATTAAAAATAAGCATTTATTTCAACCACAAGCTTTAAATTGCAGATGTGAGAAGCATCATTTTTTTTTGTCTAAGGTGCAGCATCTTAAAAATGTGGACAATAAAGGCACTTTTGAGGGAGGGATAAAATCTATATTGTGGTGAAGACACATTTTGGAATTTTGGTGTATACTTTAACATACACATTTTTCTTCACACTTTTACTGAGTTGAAGAAAAAGATATATTGGCTAAATCAAAAGGAGCCTGATGCTTACCATTTGTACTGGAGCCTTTAGAAGATAAATGGAGTGTTAATATTTTGGGGAATAAGACTGAGATTTGGAATTATTTGCCAAACTCTTTTTCACTCACGATTTCAACTGCCCGTTTCTCATCATCAATTTTATCATTTAGTGATAGATCTTGGTATCATCCTCTATTGCTAGGTGAGACTGGGAACATTTTAATGTAAAGGAAACATTTTAAAGACACTAGAACCCATAGTGGTTCCCACTATGGACTACAATGAATGTTCATGCTTTGGGAATGTATTTGTGATTTGTGAATTATATAGACTTTTGGGTTGTCTTTCTCCTTCTCCCCTTCTCTTCCTGTGCCTTCCAGTTCATTCATTCATTCAATCATATTTATTGAACACTTACTGTGTGCAGAACACTGTACTAAGCGCTTGGGAAGTACAAGTCGGCAAAATATAGAGACGGGCCCTACCCAACAACTGGCTCACAGTCAAGAAGGGGGAGACAGACAACAAAACAAAGCATGTAGACAGGTGTCAAAATCATCAGAACAAATATAATTAAAGCTATATGCATATCATTAACAAAATAAATAGAATAGTAAATATGTACAAGTAAAATAGAGTAATAAATCTGTACAAATATATATATATACACAAGTGCTGTGGGGAAGGGAAGGAGGTAGGGCTGGGGGATGGGGAGGAGGAGAGGAAAAAGGGGGCTCAGTCTGGGAAGGCCTCCTGGAGGAGGTGAGCTCTCAGTTGGACTTTGAAGGGAGGAAGAGAGCTAGCTTGGCGGATGTGTGGAGGGAGAAGCAGCGTGGCTCAGTGGAAAGAGCATGGACTTTGGAGTCAGAGGTCATGGGTTCAAATCCCCTCCATCAATTGTCAGCTGTGTGACTTTGGTCAAGTCACTTAACTTCTCTGTGCCTCAGTTTCCCTCATCTGTAAAATGGGAATGAAGGCTGTGAGCCCCTTGTGGGACAACCTGATCAGCTTGTATCCTCCCCAGTTCTTAGAACAGTGCTTGGCACATAGTAAGCACTTAATAAATGCCGTCATTATTTATTATTATTATTATTCCGGGCCAGGGGAAGGACGTGGGCGGGGATCGATGGTGGGACAGGCGAGAACGAGGTACAGTGAGGAGGTTAGCGGCAGAGGAGTGGAGGGTGCGGGCTGGGCCGGAGAAGGAGAGAAGGGAGGGGAGGTAGGAAGGGGAGAAGTGATGGACAGCCTTGAAGCTGAGTGAGGAGTTTTTGCTTGATTTGTTGGTTGACATGCAGCCACTGGAGATTTTTGAGGAGGGGAGTAAAATGCCCAGAGCGTTTGGCAAAACAAGGAGGAGAAATGCTTTTCAAACAACCAGTCCATTTTGATCTTTGTGTACAGTGTGATAGGGTTGGAGTTGAAACTCCTGGTTAAAATTCATTACCACAGGGAGTCGAACGATGACTACATTTAGTTCCTCTAGGTTGGGAAAAGGAATGGTCTCTCTTAAAAGGAGCACTTTTCTAGGGTTTAGTGGCAACATTAGTAAATTGTGTGTTTTATCACCCTGAAATAATGCAGCTTAGATTTGTGGAATGTCATCTTGCTTTCCAAAATACTTTTCCACATACACTTACAAATCCATGCAAAATGCAGAAATATTCTACTATTTCACCAACTGCACTGTAAGCTCCTTGTGGCCAGGGAATGTGTCTACCAACTTGGTTATATTGTACTCTCCCAAGTACTTAATTCTGTGCTCTGCACACCATAAATGCTCTGTAAATACCATTGATTGATTGATTATTCTAAAACCATTAAAGGTAAATATATAATTTTTGAAAGGTATGTAGTTTAAAAGTTCTTGAACTGATTTGGGATTTTGGACTCAAAATAAAAGTGAATGAGCCCACATCGTTCTGCTCATGTTGTGGCTCGGGATCATTATACTATACTTCACATTTGGAACCCAACCAAGTTGATTGGATAGACATGATTGATTATTCATTAGTGAAATTAATAGGTGAATTTGATTTATTAATTTGATTTTATTAAGGACTAAATTAGAGAATGCCTTTTCAATTTCACCAAGAGCCGTTAATCCGAAGAACAAACTACTTGCAGTGGGAATTTTCCTGAAATCCTGCAAAGCAAGTTTGGGGGTTTACAGATTGGAAGCTTTCAAGACTATTTCAAATCAAAGAATACATACATACATACATGTATATATACATATATATATATATATGTATATATATATAGTATGCACATATATATGTATACATACGTATGTATATTGTGTTGCTAGGTTAATCATTCTGAAGACAGGTACTAATTGCACCCCAATTTACAATGCTCCAGTTTAGCACTATTGATCTG
Organism: Tachyglossus aculeatus; assembly: GCF_015852505.1. Lineage (NCBI taxonomy): Eukaryota > Metazoa > Chordata > Mammalia > Monotremata > Tachyglossidae > Tachyglossus > Tachyglossus aculeatus. The sequence goes on along the minus strand of NC_052089.1, from coordinate 20,702,620 downwards.
TTTAAAAAATGAAAGTAAACTGAGTAAAAAGCTAGTCTCGTTACTAAAGGAATGATTTATTGATTCTATCTGGCAGTTCTTTGTCTACAGATCAATGTGTATATGCAGTATAGTCCAGTTGAGAATGAAACAGGGTCACCAAAGGTCAGAAAAGGAACAGGGCATCTGAGATCGTTGGATATGATGAAATAAACACAGCACAAAATAGCAGAGATTGGTAAAGGAATTCAGAGGGAACAGGTTTGACCGCAGAGTGTGAAGAAGAGTAAGGTAAAGGTAGTCTCTGGTGTGTCTCTTCTTTCTTCACACAGCTTTTGGGTCTTTGCTGAGTGCTAGATCTGGGGGTGGGCAGCCCAGGGGTTGATAGAGTGAAGGACCATGTTCTGGGGATGACTGGGCATCCCCAGGGGTAATAATAATAATAATAATAATAATAATAATAATGGCATTTGTTAAGTGCTTACTGTGTGCAGACCAGTTCTAAGTGCTGGGGGGGGATACAAGGTGATCAAGTTGTCCCACGTGGGGCTCACAGTCTTAATCCCCATTTTACAGATGAGGTAACTGAGGCCCAGAGAAGTGAAGTGACTTGCCCAAGGTCACACGGCAGACATGTGGCGGAGCTGGGATTTGAACCCATGACCTCTGACTCCAAAGCCCGTGCTCTTTCCACTGAGCCACGCTGCTTCTCTAAAGCAACCATATCCTATGCCCCAGATCCAGATGCCCCTGGGGAGGGGCCCTTCTGCCTGCTGGGAATCTGACGGGGGCCACTGTGCCCTACGTGCCCCGTTGAGCAGTACGAGCCCTGCCTGGCTATGCAGCCTTTTGGCCGTGGCCTCCGTGGTCAGTGGTCTGGGGCACCTGATCCTCTCTAGGTCTCCAAATCACATGGGCAGGGTGCATGGAAAGTAGATGGCTCCTTCTCTTGGGACCCTGGTGTAGAGGCAAAGAGAATTTCCCACTTCCAGTCCTGGGAAGAATGGGAAAAGTGGCAGTAGCACCTTCTGCGGGGTCATCCAAGTCAGGTCAAAGCTGTAGCCCTTTCCCAGTACGCCACCCATTCATGGCTTGCTGCCGACACTGGCCCACTCCTGGCGCTGCTTCTGCTTGCTGCTATCATTGAGCTTGCAAATGACAGCTAACTTACATGGAAACCGAAACACGAGTTCCTCATCCACACAGGTTTCCCTGATCAGAGGTTGCGTCTTGCCATGTTAATGCCATCTCGGGCGCCAAGGGATGGGACAAGCTAGGCCAAAAAGGCTGGAGAGCAAACCTAACAATATCTCCTCACAGGGCCAAGTCATTAGGGTCCTAAAGCCATGAGGTCTGATTCCCAAGAAACTTTCCTCTAAAGCTCATTTCAGGGATCCTAACTAACTCGCCGGGGCCTGAGCAGCTTGTTATTTTCATGCCTTCTTCACGTCTTGCAATATAGGCCTATGGCCTTTTAAGTTGACAACAGTACTGAAGTTGATTCGTTTCCCAAATCATTCAGTAGCACAGTACATTTCCTGTGTCCTCAGTGTCCTTCTGGCCCCCTGGGATTTACCTCTTAAATAAGTGGAACAATCTCTTTTGAATAATATGATCAACCTCTTGCAATCTGCTTTCTAATCCTCACTCATTTTATTCAAATTGCCGCTTTTACTGAGTGGGTGCACTAGACATATATTACCGTTTAGGGTTTAATCCTCTAAATTAATGTTTAATCTACCTGGTGTCGACTGTATTTGAACACTGTGGTTGGAGTGCCATTCTAGCCAGTTATTTCTCTGGCTATTTAATTCAGGGTTTTATATCATGCTCTTGATTCCTGTCAGTTTTTTCGCCCCACATTTTGTGGGTGTCTCCTGCTGGGCTGTTGAGAAGTTGAGTGGTACAGGAGTCATTTTCTATTTTAATCACAAAGTATTAATTCATCATACAGCCTGGCTTTTCCCCCACCCCTCTGAGGGATAAAATGCAATACTTTTTATTGAAATATGTATATATTCCAAATGTTTCTCTTGCAAAAGCAGAGCCACTGCTGTCTTGGATGTCTGGAAGCTAATGATGATTTAACAGGAGAAAGAAATAAACTCATAAACCCATCTTTCTCCCCTCTCGAGTTTACCACTTCTGGAATTTAGGTTTTTTTAGTTCTAATGCTGGACTCAAGTTTTGCAGCACTTTCTATCAAGAATCAAAACACTAATTATTCAAATTGAAGTAGTCTGCCTTTGGGGATTTAGGACTTGCTTCTAGAATGATCAGATGTGCTGTCCTGGTTCTACACAAAAGGACTGGTCAAGTAAACAATCTATTTCATAATTTTAATCAGAATTCAGTATAAATTACATTGAATTATATAAATTATATATTTATAACATATATATATAATATATAGAGAGGAGAGTTTATATATTGTGTGGCTCAGTGGAAAGAGCACGGGCTTGGGAGCCAGAGGTCATGGGTTCTAATTCCGGCACTGCCACTTATCAGCTGTGTGACTTTGGGTAAGTCACTTAACGTCTCTGTGCCTCAGTTACCTCATCAGTAAAATGGGGATGAAGACTGTGAGCCCCACCTGGGACAACCTGATCACCTTGTATCCCCCCCCCCCCAGTGCTTAGAAAAGTGCTTTGCACATAGTAAGTGCTTAACAAATGCCATCATTATTATTATAAGTTATGTAAATTATGCAATATAAAGTCCCATTATCCTCCAGTTTTGCAACCTCTCTCAGTTGAGCTCATTTCAATCGATTCTTTCTATCTACTCACTGTTTAGCTGATTAGACTTATGCTAGTGTAACATAGGATAGAGACTCTGATGTTTATCCTCTAGACTGTAAGCTCACTGTGGGCAGGTAACATGTCTACCAACTCTGTTGTACTTCCCCAAGTCCCTAGCACAGGGTGCGGCAAACAATAAGCGCTCAATAACTACCATTGATGGTGATCATGATTTAAAAGACAATTTGTCAAGATTGTATTTACCTCAGTGCTTATTACAGTGCCTGTCACATAGTAAGCACTTAATAAGTACTATTTTAAAAAAAGTACTGAGAGAGTTGGTAAAATGCATTCCTTTGCGCAAAACATTTCATGAAGACAGTTATCATGCTAAACTGAAAGTTGGAGATGTTAGATGATATATCTCTAATAATAAGCATGGGTACAAAGGAGGGCAGCAACTGTTGTTGCTCCTATCAGAAATAAAACTCTGGGCTGGAGGGAGTACAAGTTTAAAGAAGTAATTGTATTGCCTATATTCCACTGCATGACCAAATCATATATTGTCTAGAAGGGATATTTCACTATTATTATTGAATTTGTAGAAACTATATAGAAGATTCTTAAGGTTTTTACTTTGTAAGAAATATTCAAAATGACCTCTAATTTAAGATCAATTTGAAGCTTATATCGTATTCATTGGTTCTCAAGACTTCAACACCAGCAGAGTCATTGGGGAGAACCAGCAAATACAAGTAATGTAACAGCATAAAATTACAATTCTCAGCATCAGTCTTGGCAGGTAATTTTCTGAGTGTTAATTAAAAAGAACAGAGTACTCTATTTACTATAGGCATTGAATTAATAGAAGCAAAGAATAAGTCGTGTAAGTCATTAACAGGCAATTAACAGCTTAAATTTTGAGAAATGCAGTTTATGATTTTACTGCAGCTTTCTCTAAACTTCAATTCAGTGGCTGAATTTGACAATGAAAACCATACGATAAACATGAAATAAGGGACAAAACATATTGAAGAGGTTGTGATTCAAATTATGCACACCATATTGTCGTTAAAATGTTTTTATGAAATCTGGAAATTTTTTTCCCTGTATTAGCTTCAGCACATAAATCTACACCCACACAACACTGCAGCCCACTCAGCAATCAAATGTGAAAGAGTTATCATACTAATGAGGATTGTGATCTTGGAAATGATCATTAGAATAACGAAGGATTTAAAAAATAACCTTGGAAGTGTTTACCATTTTCAGAAATGCTGCTGAAATACTTTGGCAAATAATAAGACAACCAACTACTATTTACCCTAAATGGAACGTAGAGGCAGTATTTTAAAAAAAAGAACAAAATCCCCAGGGTGATGATAGCAGTGAGATCTTCCTCTGCCAGTAGGAAACAAAACAAGGAATAGGCGAAGTTTGCTATGAGGATGGGAAAGTTAGCATTTGACTACATGCCAGGGGCTCTCCTCTGATAAACTCAAACTATTCCTGTTCTCATCCCCAGTTTCACTGGCTTCTATTTTAAATCATTTTATTGTCAAATACTTAGGCAGACTGATCTCTTTGGACACAGTGACTTTGAAAATGTTGCAAGAATGTTTCTTTTTAAGTCCTGATACCCAATTACCCGCAACCTACTAGCTTTCTAGAGAACAAAGCTTAAAGAGGCCTCTTACTGGCCTTGAAAGGCAATGTGGACGTCAAATAGGGAGCCCCATTTCTCTGCACATTTAAGAATGATTTAAAAATAATGGCATGTGGTTTCTTTAAAACAAACATTCTTCTAAAAACATCCTGCTGCCCTTGTGGACCAGGTTTTACTAGAGTGACCATCCCGAATCAGTTGATCATTTCCAACCGTTCACTGTCACTGTTTATTGCATCACATTTTAGACTGTGAGCCCACTTTTAGACTGAGCCCACTGTTGGGTAGGGACTGTCTCTATATGTTGCCAACTTGTACTTCCCAAGCGCCTAGTACAGTGCTCTGCACACAGTAAGCGCTCAGTAAATACGATTGATGATGATGAGAAGCTGCTGGGAGCAGAAGCACATTTGTCATCATTGAGACACACTCTGATTAAGGGGTCACCAACGATAGCTCAACTTCAGAGCTTTGTAGGACTCCTGAGACAGAAAGAAGGCTCAGGGAAGGTGAACATTGGGGACATAAATTAAGCAAATTTTGCTGGGAGATGTAGAGTCCGTGAACAGATATGGAGGTGATTCCAAGAGAGTACACACATAGTCAGCTGTGAGTTCCCAAATGGGGAGGGTCTAACTGATGCTCATGGCTGGTCCAGTGAAACCAGGGAAATGACCACCTTCACCCAGGGCTCACACTATTTCTATTTTTTTTAAGTCACAGTTTGAGGAGTTTTGTGAACAAGAAGGGAGATTTATCAGCAGTTTTACTGTTATCCACGTGCCTTCTTAACATATTACTTTCATGGATGGTGGTCAATACCCTGGTGGGATGCCCCACCCCAGCCAAGAGAGGTAGTGCGAATTGTAACTTGGCCTTTTTTGCTTTGGAGGAAAGAGCGCTACTTAGGGACCCAAGAGACCAGGGTTCAAGTTGAAGTTGTGAGTATTTATTATGAGACCATCAGGTCATCTCACTTTAGCACATTTCCTCTTTAGGCGAAATAGGATTAATACTTGTCCTTCCGTCTCCCACGGGGACGTTACTAGGGTTATAAAATAAGGCTTACTCCCCCCCCCCGTTCCAATTACCTAGAGTGCCTCCACCTAGTTCCTCCCTTCCCAGGGATCATTGTTCTTACTTCCAGCAGCCCCTTTGCACAGAAAACCAAGGCAGCTCCTAAACATTGTTTCTGGAGGAGGGTCTACCTCTTTTTTACTCTCTGAACAGGAGATAATCATTAGTTTAGATCTCCTTTAAAATATCAGGACTTATTAGAACTACTTCCTTCTCCGGTTAAGTCCGATGCTCTGATTGTTTTTATCTCTACCTTTGCCTTGCCTCTCCTTACCTGATAGTCTAAATGTCCTCTTACAGGATGGGTCCTCCTGAATTCCCACTTTTTCCAGGAAGAATTCCCCAACTATTTTGCTCTCTCCGGCTCATATCCTCCCTATTACCACCTCAGCATTCACGTCCTGGTGGCCAACCAAAACACTTATGTACATATTGATTTGCATACTCTATTATTTAAGCACATATACATTAATCTTCCTTTCCATGCTCTTTGTGAATCCCTTTTCCCTCCAAACCGTAAGTAATTTTGTGTCCACTCCCCCTGTTAAATTGTAACTCTTAAACTGTAAAACTATTCAACTGTTAAACTCTTCAAACTCTTTCATTCATTCATTCATTCAATCGTATTTATTAAGCGCTTACTGTGTGCAGAACACTGTACTAAGTGCTTGGGAAGTACAAGTTGGCAATATATAGAGATGGTCCCTTAAACTCTTTGAAGGCAGGGAATATGTCTTTGGATCTCTCCCAAGTTTTTAGTACAGTGCTTAGCACACCCTTGTTCTGCAATCAATGCTATTGATTGATCTCCATTTTCAAGATAATGGTGATTTATCAACAGGGATGACAGGTGGGGCCAATATTTAAGGCCATCATCATCCAGGAGCAGTGATAAAAACTCTCCACTGCTTTTCAATTTTTCTCTTCTACTCATCTCTGCTTCCCCTTAGCTTCAATAGCAATGATCAATAGTTTTATCAAAATTTTTATTAAACACTTGTGAAGAATGAATTCTGCATCGAGGACTGTAATGTGTGAAGGTGCAAAGAATACTATTCCTTGCCATTAATCAACCTTCCTTTACGTTTCCACTTTGATTTTCTTCTCACCTATTTTTCTTTTACTCACACTAACATTTTGCCCCTCCTACATCCATTTCTCTCTTGCCCTTTAAACCACTGCAACTGAGTTGAAGAAAGTAATTAAACCCAGTAAATGTGAAGTTTAATCTCTTCCCTGAATAAACAGAGAAGCAGCGTGGCTCACTGGAAAGAGCACGGGCTTTGGAGTCAGAGGTCATGGGTTCAAATCCCGGCTCCGCCAATTGTCAGCTGTGTGACTTGGGGCAAGTCACTTAACTTCTCTGTGCCTCAGTTACCTCATCTGTAAAATGGTGATTAAGACTGTGAGGCCCCCATGGGACAGCCTGATCACCTTGTAACCTCCCTAGCACTTAGAACAGTGCTTTGCACATAGTAAGCACTTAATAAATGCCATTATTATTATTATTACTATTACTATAAATGGCTTAATTTATATTTGTCTCCCATAGATTATGCCTCCCTAACTGGATGGTAAACTCCCTGAGGGCAGGGATCATGTCTACCAATTTTGTTGCAGTCTCCCAAGTGCTTGATAGAGTGATCTGCACACAGTTAGTCTTCAGTAAATACCATTGATTGATAATAGACTTCCATAGACTAGGGTTGAACTTAAAGAACATTTAGTAAGGATTGCTCTGTTATTTGGATTTCCATGAGTGAAATTCTTACATTGCATTATATACTGAATACCCCTTTTTACTGTCTACTCATCTGATTTTGACTGAACAGCATCTTTTCCCGGCTTGTGCACATTGCGGTCCTCAACGGAGAATTCATTCACCTTTCATTCTGCTCATTTAATTGGAACTAACATTTCATTATATTGCCGAGCTTTAAAGAGAGGAATGAAGGTTCAAATGTATATTGGAATTCTTGATTTAGCAGCATATTTTTTCCCCCAGAGGGAACAAATGCTGCTTGTTACATTTAACTCTTTGGGGTAAATCAAAGACAAAACCAAGGGATGGGACAAGGTGACAATTACAGGACAGAGCTCATCAGCTCAGATCAGATTTCCATGCTTAGGACAAGACCTTACTTACGGAATACAGCAATCAAGGGGAGGTGTGAGAATTTTACATCCTATTAGTTTCTCCAATTGAGGGTTGTAAGGACCAATCTGGAATTTTACCCATGGGTAAGGGTGTCAAAATGTTCCTAATTGCTGCACCTGAAACAAAATCTGGAACGAGACAAGGGACCCAATGCTACCTGATGCCAATCCTTGAACCAGTCAGCATTCTCATTTTCAAAATGACCTGCTGCTCTTTACCAATCATCCTGCAACTGTTAGCTCGAATATGATTGATTTTGCCAAACAAGTTCACCGTCAGCTCCAGTCATATTACTGACAGCCACGTTCTCCCTCTTTAAATTCTGATATTTCCAGCATTGTTCCTTCAAACAATTCAGTGGCTTGGGGAAAAAAGCTGTCTTCTATGACAGCTGACTATAGCCGCAGATTTCTAGTTTCATTAGTGACAATGTTAGTGAAGTGTACCATCAGTTTAGGGAGAGGCAATCTGTGGGTGGATTTTTAATTTCTCTCTCTGTTTAAAATCAAGAGCGAAATGCTGAAGTTACACAAAACTCATGAACATTGCCCTGGTACTTTGAGATTGCTTGAGCAACTTATTCGTGCTCTGGGCTAACATGGCCCCAGCTGCACCAGGGAGACAAAGGCTTATGTGCAAAACTAGGAGCATATTAAGTGCTATGGGTACAGTTTGAGTGGGTAAATGTTGATTTGGGAGCCTCAGGTTTCCTATGTCTTCCAGAACCATAATATGGCCTTATGTGTGAGCTATAAAGTTAACATGGATAAAGAATATAACACCTGAGTACTGTAATCACTACAAAAAGCATGTGTCAACCTACGTAAATTTGGTCAACCTACAGAACAAGGTGAACAGAGACCATTGTTTCATGTATATTCTGTGACAATTGAGGCATCATTGATTCTATTTACCAAATTATATAATCACAGAATCTGAGTGATAAAGCAGTGTGGCCCCATTTAAGTGGTTTGAAGTAAGCACTCACTTCCAAATTGTAGACTCTTAAGAGATGTGGCTTAGTCAAAAGAGCAAGGGCTTCGGAGTCAGAGGTCCTGGGTTCTAATCCCTGCTCCGCCACTTGTCAGCTGTGTGACTTTGGGCAAGTCACTTAACTTCTGTCTACCTCTGTTACCTCATCTGTAAAATGGGGATTAAAACTGTGAGCCCCAGGTGGGACAACCTGATTACCCTGTATCTACCCCTGAGCTTAGAACAGTGCTTGGCACATAGTAAGGACTTAATAAATATGATTATTATTATTATTAAACCCTCTAAGTAGAGTGATATAACTCCTTAATCTTGATTTTGTGAGTATTCACGTGTACAAATGTATGTTCAAAGATGAACCCATTGATAATTAACTTTACCCAAATGGACAGGAGAATGGTGGACCACCATCCCTTCCACACTGTCCATACTATAAATGCACTATATTTTTTTCTATTCAGGGGTTGGTACTGTTTTCAGTTTAGTTTCCTAAAATCTGTATGACTCCTCAGTTGAGAAAAAGTAACTCCATTCCTGTTTGTCATCTACTCGATTGGTCTGTTGGCCACCTTGGAATCGCAAGTGTTCACTTCATTTTTTTTAGTGATATTTGGTAAGCACTTACAATGTGGTAGACACCATTCTAAGGGCTGGGTGGATACAAGCTAATCAGGTTGGACACAGTCCTTGTACCACAGTTTTTACTCACAGTTTTTATCCCCATTTTACAGATGAGGTAACTGAGGCACAGAGAAGTCAAGTGACTTGCCCGAGGTCCCATCGCAGAGATGTGGCAGAGCTGGGATTAGAACTCAGATCCTTCTGACTCCCACACTTGCCAGACCATATGCAGTTGGGCTTTGCAGCAGGAGAATTTAAAGGCATGTTCGCAAGAATGAAACATTGGCAAATAACCTTTATTTGAAATATAGACCCAAAGGAATGCTATTTCAAGAGTAAGTCTAAATAAGTTATATAATTGCAAAGCATGACAAGTAGTAATTGGGGCTGTAACTCCAATTACCTCAAGGCATTCATTCATTTAGAGATGCGCCTTTCCCCATCGGGTTTGTGAGATAAGCTATTTTGTTGAAATAAATCTAGAGTACCTTCAGTTGAACTCAAGAATACTGCAACTCTCCTCTCTGGAAGTCCAAAGAGATCATTGAATTATTTGTTAATTGTGAGCAAAATTTGTATTGATTCCTGCTCTCTTTCTCTGACTGATGTTAATCGCATCATACTTCAGGTCACTAACTACTTTTCAGAACCACTTAATTGTCAAGGAATCATTTACCAGGACAAAATTGTCTAAGTCAAAGCCAAAAAAGAAGCAAAGAAATGATGATTCAGGTATACACAGTGCTCTGGGTCTGTTAGTCTTGATTTCCTTTGGTCAACACAAAAAAGGAAGAAATTCAGAATAGTGTTTCTAAGTGCTCATTCATAATTTTGAATGTTAAAAATTATAAGAATATCAAACTACTATAGCCAATTAGCTCTTTTAAAAGCTGTTTGTCATCTCTACTTGAATCATCAGTGCTTTGCAGTTGAAGATGATGAAAAGCAAGATTCTCCGAGAAATTTTTTTTTAAAATCCTTGGTTTTAAGAATGAAATAATTTTTTTTTCTGTTTTATTTCCTCTCCCATTGGATTTCTGACTAAAGCAGCTTGTTTTTCTGGTGTTATCAAAGTGGATGAAATTGCAAAGTCTGAAAATGTTATCCTAATGGAGACCATTAGCAAAGTTTAGTAACCCATCAACATAAGTATGCTGCTAAACAGAAATTGCTCAATAAATTTAAGTAAATGTTGTGAGATATAAACTAGGAGAAGAATAGGGAGAGAACCTTATAAATGCTAACAATCGACTTACAAAAGGGAAGCCAATCCCACATGCCCCCAATGGTCGTTAAAGCCAATGTACCTCTTCTTTGACATCTGTTTGAACAGAATGAGTCTATTTCAAATCCCCCAAACACTTTCACAGTGACAAACTGTAGTAAATGAAGCAAAATTGTTTGGGCAACTGAGAATATGTAAGCCAGCCAGTCAGATGTTACTTAGTTTCCTGATTCCAGTGAAATTTCTTTACATGTGCTGAAATCAGACAAAGGGCTTGTTAAATTGCATTTATGACACAGCACTTTGAATTTTCAACAAAAGAGAACCAGACACTTGGAATATAGTTCTCTGCTAAGGAACTTGATTTCAGCTGTATCCTAATTTGAGTTTGGATACCATGCCAAGATATTTTTTATTAACGATAACTACAAGTTCCTTTATCATTATTGTCAAATATTCTATTAGAGGAGATTTTGTGAGTGAAGCCTTTCTTAATTCTTTTTGGCAAATCTCACTAAGCCTTAATTGGCATCACGTCCTAATCACTGTACCATAGCACATATTTTTAAACATTATTTCTTCTGGTTTCTTTAACTGGCTCGGTGACAATGGTTTGAGGCTCTCTTTTCCTTAATGCTGCTATTCCTTTTTCAACATCCCACCCTTTTCAAGGCTTTTCAACGGAAAAATATTTTGTTCATGTAAATTCAACGAGGACATTAACAGAAATTGTAGAAATTGTCACCACATAATAGACTTGCCTCAAGCTGCTCATTTGGTTGGTTCTAAATTCCTTGTGGGAAGCAGATGTGCTTTATTTCTGCTACACTTTCGAAAAGTACTTAATACAGTAGAGTAAAACACTACCACTACTATCCTACTGCTACTGTACATAGACTAAACGTAGGGAAGCATAAAGATGTGAAACTCAGGTTATTACAACGAATAAACATAGAAAACAAGTATTTGAAACTCAAATAGATGCTTACTACTATTGAACATACAAAAGCAACTTGAAACTCTAGTTATTGCTACTACTCTTACTGAACATAAAGACACAGAGATTCAAAACTCAAATGAGAATGTTACAAAATGCAGACATTGGTTTGGGGTGTCAAAAAGCAGTGGGCTTTAAGGGGTAAAATCAAAAATGTCGAAGAAATGCTTGACATATTCTGTGAAGAAAAAAATGATTGTAGCAGGCATAGGGATGAGGGTAAAAGGGAGTATTGGCCTAGTGGCAGTCAGACAGTCAGTCAATTATTTACTGAGTGCTTACTTTGTGCAGAGCCCTGGCACTTGGGAGAATTCAGTATAATAAATAAACACATTTCCTGCCCACAGTGAGCTTACAGTCTAGATGGAGAGACAGACACTAATATACATAAATAAATTACAGATATGAATGTAACTGCTGTGGGGCTGGCGGCGAGGGGTGGGGGGAAGAATAAAGGGAGCATGTCAGGGTGACACAGAAGAGGGTGAAAGAAGAGGAAAGGAGGGCTAAGTCAGGGAAGGCCTCTTGGATTGGGGCCAGGGGAGAGGGATCAATTGTAAAAGGAATGGCAGAATAGCACATGTAGCAGGAACTCCTTACTGATTTTACACAGCCCTCACTACTGTTGTTTCTTCTAGGGAAGTGGCTCTGATGGAGGGTCAAACTCTGGTTTAAGGGCTAGGCCCAGGCCTTTGTCAAATAGATGGGCAGCTCTGTATAGTCCAGCATGGTTTCCCAACTTGTCACATGGCTAAACTAGTCCTGAAGTAAAATGAGAAAGTGATTTCATCTCTGTTTTTCATTTGGCTGGTATGTTGGCATTGAAGAAACAACATAAATCATAATTCGGCCATTTCAATGCAGTTTTGTTGATGCTTCCACCAAAATTTCTATAGTTTTCAATGTAGCATCCTATCACTTTGCATAATGGAAAATACCAACGGGTTATGGGAAAGCAGCCCACAAGAGTTTTTTGAGAAGTAGCTCATTGCTGGCTCCTTGCCCTCTCCACCCCTCCTTCTGTCCTGCTCCTCTGCTTGCCTGCAAGGGCAGGATTATTGGGATGGAGAGAAGGTGAATGGATAGAAGCACGGGTTGCTGAACTCCCAACCCTACTGATAACAGATTTCAGAGGATTTACCATTAGCATCGTCAGCGCATAGGAGGGAGGATTGAGTTGCGTATGAGGAAGGTTTGGTTCCTTTTTTATTTGGACTGTAAAAATAGTCCATGGTGGGGCCTTGGCCTTGGTGAGAGATTATTAATCACTTATCTAACAATGAATAATTGTCCTGATGAAACCTGGTAGCCTAATCAGGAGTCTCAGTTGATTAATAGGATGAAAACTCAGAGTGCAAAATAAAATATACCACAGTTGAGGATCCCATTAAAACAGGCTGGGCTTGGAATTTTGGGCAGTGAAAACCCTTCTTCTCATTGATCATTAGATAAAATGTCTATTTCAACTGTGAGAATAAAAAATACAACATAGAAAAAAGCGTAAGAGCTACGTATGAATGTTTAATTTTCAACCAATAATTTCCCACTTTTCCTGAAGGCTTTACTCAAAGTCAAGTTTGTGTTCCATCCTGAAACAGATGTTTTGGGTACAAGTTGTTGTTTTATTTTAAATGCTTAAAGAAATCTACGTTTTTCACCCAAATCTGTCATCTAGTCATGCTTCATGCAGTTCCCTGGAAATGATTTGTAAAAGTACTACAATTTTATTGCCAGTTGATTGGTTCTGACATCAACATCCCTGCAGTTTTTGTGGTGTGTCAGGTTTCCTAGGTTTGTACTGTGTGATTAGGTGTATATTTTATGGCATCTGCTTGCTGAACTAGCAAAAATCTCAGTTTACTTATATAGAATTATTCAAGTGTGAAAAATGGTGTCTTTCACAGTAAGCAAAGCAAGGCCATGAACAGGGCCCTGGGGACATGGGTTTCATTTTATTATTAAGATGAGATCGTCTAGACTGGAGCATTGGAGAAAATCCTACCGGTAAGCACGATGGACTTCTTACTACCCAACTAAGAGAACTAATGAACCTAAAAAACATTTAATTAAAAGGATTTCATGTTTCTGCTTCAGATTTACCACTCCACTAGGAATTATTTTACAAATGTAAGGCAAATGAAAGGAAGAAATAGTACATTATGAACTGAATAATCAGGAGAGTTTACAAACTTATTTTTTTCTTTCTCTAAGTTTCTCCCGATTCTCACTGAATGCCATGGACCAACTTGCGGGCAGTAACCCACAGGTGTGGATAAAACAGTGTCACTGGAATCAATCGATGAATCAGTGGTATTTATTGAGTGCTTACTGTGTGTAGAGCATTCATTCATTCAATCAGTCGTATTTATTGAGTGCTTACTGTGTGCAGAGCACTGTACTAAGCACTTGGGACGTGCAAGTTGGCAACATAAAGAGACAGTCACAGTCTAGAGCATTGTACTAAGCCCTTGGGAGAGTACAATAAAACAGAGTTGGTAGACACTTCCCCTGCTCATATGGAGCTTACAGTCTAGAGGATAGACCACCAGAATGTAAACCTTTAATTGTTTAATGCCATCTTAGTGGTGACCCTTTTTTCTTTTATTTAGCACCTTTACCAGTAGGTAAGCAAAGATATCATACCTTTAATCCTTTAATTTACCTTAACACTGTATTTGCGTTCAGACTGGAAAAGATTTTATGAGGAAGGACATGAGAACAGTTGGTTTGAATGAGATTTTTTGATTACTTAGGGATTTTAATTATCTACATATTTCATAAAGCTGAGATAATACCTAAAATTCAGGTAAAAATTTAAACCGAGTTTCTAAATTTCATTCACTCATTCAGTTGTATTTATTGATCTCTTACTGTGTGCAGAGCACTGTACTAAGCGCTTGGGAAGTACAAGTCAGCAACATATAGAGACGGTCCCTACCCAACAACAGGCTCACAGTCTAGAAGGGGGAGACGGACAACAAAACATGTAGATAGGTGAATAAATAAGTAAATCTCATCAAACTAAACTTGTGCTGTAATTGAAATGACTACAGTCTTTCCCCATGATGGTCTACAACACTGAAAGAAGCTAATGACTAGCAAAAGGAGGGATAAAAAGGCTTGTGCTCTGTGTTATCTGTTCAGCCATCAATATGCCAAGGGATATATGAAATTCCAAATGTGTCAATTGCAAGGCAAATGGAGAAGGAGGTTATTTTTGACACACATTTCTTAAAATGCTAAATGTTCAGTGAAACAAGTTTATTATCAAACCGCATTTATCCAATTTCCACAAAGTTGAATTCCCACCCCAAATCCCACTGGCCCAATGTTAAATTCTCACCCCATTCATCAACCTATCAATTGGGGCAGCCATACCCTTCTTATCCTCTCATGTATAATTCTTCAAAATTTAAGTGATTCCACCTCCTTTTTTAGAGCCTCAGAGGGGATCAGAACAGATGCTGGGTAAGTGGTTTCCAGCCCGTATTGAATTCCCACTTTTATTGAAATTTCCCTTGGTTCAGTGAAGTTCTGAGTAAGCAAGTTTCACTGGGCAGTGTGAGTAATTCCAATTTTGTTTGGTTAATTACTTTTAATTCTAAAGGATTTCATTTAAAGGATATAATGTTTTGCAATTCTGAATGCAATTTGGCAACCATTCAATTTATGGTAGTTCACCCTCCTTACAAGGGAAAGGTCTATCAGAAAAAAAAAAATTGTGAGCTCCATGTGGAACAGGGACTCTGTCTTAATTATCTACCTCAGGGTTTAGTACAGTGCATAGCACATAAAAAGCACATTCAGATACCGTTATTATCATTACCATCTTATATTTCTACATGAATGTATGTCATACCTGCTAATAAAATATCCAAAATAATCATAGAATACTTGAGAGTGCAAATAATGAGTTATATTCACTTTTTTGAGGAGTCAAATATCACTGCCTGCTTTTAAAAGGGTGTTCCGTTATACAGAGGTTTTCGGGTCAAAAATATTCATTTTTTTGGCAGCTTTGCATTAAAGTAACCCACACTTCTCAGCAGTTTGACAAATACACCAGATCCAGCATAAAAATCTTCTCTGGTGAGATTATAGCTACCTTATCACTGAGCCTGGGACTTCAAAAGATAGAATTTTCATGGAAGGACAGCTGTAAAAATTGAGCTGTAAAATTGAATGACTGTTAAGAGCCAGATTTTACCACATTTGCTTACTTCGATTTGAGCAGAGTTATTTCTTTGAATTTATTTCCTCAAGGATTGCAAGGATAAGAGATTGCATTTGAGAAACTATTCTTTAGACTTCTAAACTTCACTAATGAAACAGGCAAGGGGAAGAATATGAAGAAATCATGCTTAAAACTCTATATGCTTAAAATGATGGAAGTAGAGTTGTAATTTGGTGATGGCTTTGAAGGGAGAGGCCATGAAAATGGTGGTGGGGGCTGGGGCTTTTGGGTCCGGAGGGGTGATGTTGAGCTGCAGCTGTGAGACATGTAGGAAGATGGCAAGAAATCAATCAATCAATCAATCATATTTATTGAGCGCTTACTGTGTGCAGAGCACTGTACTAAGCGCTTGGGAAGTACAAGTTGGCAACATATAGAGACAGTCCCTACCCAACAGTGGACTCACAGTCTAAAAGGGGGAGACGGAGAACAAAACCAAACATACTAATAAAATAAATAGAATAGATATGTACAGGTAAAATAAATACATAAATAAATAGGGTAATAAATATGTACTAACATATATACAGAAAGAGATGAAGGCTGGATTCATGTCACCGTTTAAGTAGGTTTTCCTGAAAAGAGAAAAGGGCCAGGATAAGAAGGCCCAAGAGAAGTTGACTGAGAGACCCCCTTTGCACCTGGTGGTGCGTTTTCTGCCGGACATCCTGCTGAATGACTATTTTGAAAAGGAAGTGACATATTTGGGCCAACTAACCTCTGTTCCAGGGTACTTGAATCCCTGCAGACATAAATTCTACATCTAATAGACTATGCTAAGAGGGCACACCAACTCCCCAGGCACCTGAAGCAGTCCCTCAGTCTTTTGACGTAGAGGTCAGTCCCACAGAGGGGAGGTGGGTGTCTGTCTCACCCTGTAGACTGCAAATGCACTAAGGGCAGGTAATGTGTCTGCCAACTCTGTTGTATTGTACTCTCCCACGTGCTTAGTACAGCGCTCTGCACTTGATAAGTGCTTAATAAATAGCATTGATTAATTAAAAGAGGACAAGCAAGTGATTCACGATGTAAAGCAAAACAAATATTTACATTTCTTGACTCTTTTTTGCTCTGATCCCAGTAAACAATTTTTCTCCTTTCTCCTAATGTTAACAGGCCCAAAAGGACAACCCTGTGGGAAATTATTTCGTTATTGAAATGATAGTTTCATACTATTCATCTCTCTGTATAATCTGTAGGGTAAAGAGGGTCTGCTTAACATCTGTGCGTATGTCACCTAAAAATACATTATTCAAATTTTTATTTTCCTCCATATAGAAAAAAACGGTAGATATATTTCTCCCAGCAAGATTTTCTTTCAAAATCTGTTCAGTTATTTCTTAAGGGCCCAGAAGTGATTGTTCTACCAAGTATGTAGAGCACAACAAAATATCCCAAATCAAGTCAATAAGAAAAGGGGCTTTTGTTGTATTGCAAAGTGAATTATTTTCACTTGTTCTTTGAATCGCTCTATTTTTCTTTTCAATGAACTGCAAGAACTTAACATCTGAGTCAGCTGTGGACTCGAGTCACTTAGTAGCTACTCAAAGGATGAGCGAGGGAGTATTGGGAACGCTGCTTTCCTCAATGCTTCAGGCTCCAAACATAAAAGGGCAAGAAGGTTCTGTAGGCCAGTGGCGGGTCTGGAACCTCTTTCATATCAAAAAGGTGCTCGGTTCTAGTATGTCTATGATGCTGAATGATTACTGATGGCTCATGAATTATTTTGACTGACCTGTGGATTCCAGCAGAAGGTAGTAGCAGAAACAGTAACAGCTGACACTTAAGCATCCATATTCTTCTAAGAACTACTAATTAGCAGGAATAAAGATATTAGAAGGAATGAAGATATCCTAGATTCCCTTTCCTACTCACTGTGGGAACTTATTGTTCATGTTGGAAAAACAGAATGCTTGGAGAGGCCCAAATGTATGAAGTGAGCAGGTGCATCGTATATCATATATGTCCTGGAGGAAGAGGGCAGAGAGAGAAAAGGAAGGCAGAACTGAAGGTCAAATGTGTATGCAAATAGTTTTAGATATCTTGATATCTCAGGAAGAGGTAAATACCAAGTAAGTTTGATGTGCAGAACTTCGACTCAGTTCTAATCAAATATCTAGGTCTGATGGACAAAATGAAGAAATTCTGTTGAAAAACTAGAGAGGGAGAAAAACACAAAACATTTTATTTGTCCTGTTGTACTTAGGCAAGCATCCAAACAGTGGAAGTCTTGACATTCCATATGCACTGCGGTCCCTCAGGAGGGGCAGCGGGGAGTTTCCAACAACTCAAATTACTAGGCTTGTTTGACTTTCGACAGAACCTCTCCCCTCTGTATCCTTCTAAGGAATAGTTTTTCTGTTAAAAAACGAAACATAAAACAAAAGAACCCCATAAAGAACAAAAATCCTGGTTTTTGAACAGATCAGCATTAATTGTAAAAGAAAGCGTATTCCCAGCATGATCAGTATTTTCCCTTGTGCCATCCGTGTACTATCGCAGGCTTAGAAATAGCTCAGTATTCTAATCTAAAACTTGGATGGGTGGCCCCATTGAATAGTGAGCACTTAGGTTCCAATTTTGTCTTCCATTATTCATTATGGATCTTCTTTCTGTCTGGGAAGCGTGCAGAACAGTTATTTATTTCCCAGTTAGATATTGGTTCTCGCTCACACACTGAGGAGAAATTGCTCTCCGCTATTAGCCTTTTTAAGGTCCAGCGCGTGCCAGCCTCAGCCATGCCATGTGTGAGCAATCTGCAGGCCCTATTAGCCCCGCTTGAGTAGCTCTTGATAACTCTCTCTATGAAGTCAATTAAAGATGTCAGGGGGTGGGCCGGACTGCTTTCTTTTACTAACGGGCGCTTGGGGGTTGGAAGATGAACTGTCAAGAACAGGTGATTTTAGCATTTTAACCAAGATCAAAAAGACATCTGTAGGTCTAGGCTTCCCTTGAACATAGAAGTGGTGATTTGCATTGCTTTTTGTTTTCATATTTTAACAAGCTGCAAAAGACTAACTTTTATCAGATCATAACCATATATAGGAAAGAGCAAAGCTACATCGGAGTAATGAATAATGCAGATAGATGACTGAAATCATTCTATTGAATTATAATGTAATGTGCAAATCTATTAAACAAGGATTTTGGGTAAGTGCATGGGTACATATTTGGAAAACTCTTCCACCTATGATCCCTTCTTTTTGATAGCAAGCTAGAGCTTTTTGCCTTGTATTTTTTAGGCCTGTACTTCCAACTGTAGCTTACTCTTGACTTTCACCCTGCCAATCCTTTGTTCCCACTGTACACCCAACCTAAAATTCGCTCCCCATTCAAATCCCCTAGACCACCCAGCTCTTGCCATCGTCAGAACCCTCCTGAAAAACCCCATCTCCTCCTGGAAGTCTTCCCTGATTTAATCCACACCATCCTACCTAATCAACTCAACAATAAGGCTCTTATGTATCTATACCCATCATCAGCACTTAAGTATTATGTGTGGACCACAATTCAGAATTCATAGTAATTTGACCATCTGCTTTCTCCTCTTGCTTTCTCTTCTACTGCTTAAATTGGCAGTTTAACTTTTCACTAATTCAGAATGGACTCACTTCTTTAAAAAACTAGTAAAGTTTTACTGTATCCTCCCTCTCATTGTACCTGAGTGTGTGACATGTTGTATTTATGTTGTACATGTTGTAAGTAAGCGCTTAGTACAGTGCTCTGCACATAGTAAGCGCTCAATAAATACGATTGATGATGTACTCCAATACCATTCAGGCTAGCAGCAGATTTATTCTTCACAATTCATCTGTGTGCTTGAATACTGCTTTACGTCCTCTTACCTGTAGTTCAGATAGTGTCAGTCTCCCAGACTAGTTTGTATGTTCCTTGAGTGCAGGGATCATGTCTACTAATACTGTTGTGCTTTCTCAAGTGCTTAATTTAGTTATATGCACATAGTAGGTGGTCAGTAAATAATATCGAATATATTGGAACTAATATTGCATGTCTACCCATTTCTTTTGCCTAGCATTAGACACCAAAGTTTCCCATATAAAAACTGGCAGAAATGCCAGTCATTACCGACAATGCCTCTCACCAAATCATTTTCACTCCTTGTTGCATTCCCACTGTAAATGGCCAACTTCCATATTTTTCTTTTGATTTTTTTTTGGTGTTTCTCATATTTTTGAGAACTGATGTTTATTTTATTCTATTTTCTTAGGGTATTAGGCACCTAATATGTGTCACGTAATGTTCTAAACACTGGAGTAAATATGAATTAACCAGGCAGAATATAGTCCCTCTCCCACATACGGCTCATCGTCAAGTAGGAGGGGGAACAGGTATTGAATCCCCATTTTGCAGTTTAGGAAGCTGAGGCATGCAGAAGTGAAGTGACTTGCCCAACATCACCCAAATGATAAATGGCGGAGCCGGAATTAGAACCAAGTCTATGCTCTTTCTACTAGGCCACACTGCTTGTCAATATGTACATTAGTGCTTTGGGGTTGAGGGGAATATGAGTAAAGGTAGCAAATCCCTGTAATGCAGAAGGGACTGGGAGAAGAGAAAATGAGGGCTTATGCAAGGAATGCCTCTTAAACAACCTGCGCCTTCAGTAAGTCTTTGAAGATGGGGGGAGAGTAATTGTCCATCAGCTTTAAAGATGAAGGTCATTCCAGGCCAGAGGCAAGATGTGGGCAAGAGTTCGGCGTCGGGATAGAAGAGATCGAGATACAGTGTGAGCTGGGTTGTAGTCGTTTTTTCTCCTCTAATTCTCTCCTTGACCTTCTCCAATCTGGCCTCCATCAGACTCTCCCAAGTGCTTAGGACAGTACTCTGCACACAGTAAGCTCTCAAGAAATAAGATTGACTAGAAGAGCAACGAGGTGAGGTAGAATGTAGGAGAAAAGAATTATTGCAGAATTCAAATACAAGTAGACAGCAGTTTCTTTCCAAAGTATCCCATTTATCGATTTCAAAACAGAAGGTTGCACTCTCATCGAAAGGACTCCTAATGTCTACCATCCTGTATATTGATCTCAGTTTTAAATTGATTTTCACTTAATCAAAGGTAAGGGAAAACAATAATTCCTCTCCCCTCCTTAGAATTCTGCTCTCTCCTCTAGGCTAACATCTGTAAAGTTCTCTTATTAGCTTCACAAATACATCCCGGTTGAAGATTAAAATGGAAATTTGAACTAGCAGGAGAATGTTCTGCTTACACAAATTAATTATTTTACCATTGACTTATCTCTCAGAGTTACTGGGAGGAATACATCTTATTTCAAAGTGCTTTGCTGATGTAATGTATTTGAAATGTTACAATAGTAATAAGTTTGGTTTCCATGGATGCTTAGCCTCATATGCTAGCTGACTCCCTTATACTCTGTATGGCATTGGCATGCATTTGCTAATGAAGGTAGTTAATCAAATAATTTCATTAGGTCAGTGATTGATTTCATAAAAAAGTTACATATAACTTTTAATCAGAAACAGATATGTTTTGCAAAGACTCTCATGTTTTTTTAGTATGTCTTTAATTGCTGATGTGATTCTATTGTATCCTACCCAATTGTGTGATCTGTGCTGATAAGACCACTTTCCCTAATTGAAAAAACAACCAGGATCTGCAAAAACATAAAATTATTTTTAGAAAATGCATTTTTAATTACTGGGCTGCTTAATTATTGAGTATGACTGAAAATATCCAGCAAGCCTTATTAAAATGCAAATGTATTCAGTTTGGGAAACAATTAAATGATAAAGCATTCTTTTTTTCTTTTAAAGCATATTACAGTAATGAAGCTGTTACCTCTCAGTATGCATCTTAATGAGTTTTAACTAACATTTTAATGAGCTCAACATTACCATAAACCTAAGGATTAGACCAAATTGAATTTACTGGGAAAGGGAAAGGTTCATTAAGAGTTAATTATATTGTTTAAGAAAGAAGGTAATTCAAGCTATGGAGTCTCATCAGCTAGAAACCCCATCAGTAGATCTATATTAACAGGTATAATAATGCCATTATTATATTGACACGAACACACCTGGATTCCCTTTTCTTAGTTCTTAACAGAAGGTGTAATGTGGTTCTAAGTCTACTGTTTTCATATGCAACTGCTTTGAAATGTAATAATAATAATAATGATGATGGCATTTATTAAGCACTTACTATGTGCAAAGCACTGTTCTAAGCTCTGGGGAGGTTACAAGGTGATCAGGTTGTCCCACGGGGGGGCTCACAGTCTTCATCCCCATTTTACAGATGAGGTAACTGAGGCCCAGAGAAGTTAAGTGATTTGCCCAAAGTCACACAGCTGATAAGTGGCGGATCCGGGATTTGAACCCTGGACCTCTGACTCCAAAGCCCAGGCTCTTTCCACTAAGCCACACTGCTTCTCCTACTATGGAAAGGAATTCTCTTGAAAAATGCAACCAATTCTTATGTCTGTTTTGCATTCCTTTTGTGCTAAACAAGCTCCAGAATGTAACCCCTAAACCTTAAGCTCCTTCTCTAGATTTCGTGAGCAGGAAAGATGTCTACAGTTCTTTTATACTGTACTTTCCCAATTGCTCAGTAGAGTGTTCTGCAGATAGTACGTGCCCAATAAATACTATTCATATTTGATCCACTAGTTTAGGATGTTTAATATGGCACTGAACTCACCACTTGCCCACAAATTTTAAGTTTGACAGACTTTAGCATTTTGTTCTCAAGAGAACATCTGTCAGCTTAATATCACTCAAGTGCAAGAGCTAATTTGGGGGTAAAAGGAGGGTATGTTTTATAAATAAATTATCAAAGAATTTTGGTTTCCAAAAGCATGAAACTCCTGTTTGAAGAGGTATACTCTAGGTTCCAGAGTTTTACCCTGGAGATGCTTAATGATTTCTTCTGTACAGTTAAATTGGCCTTTCTCTTGTAAGCCTTCTCTGCATTTTTCCCATTTTCTGAACTAGATGCATTTTGGGAAGAATCATCTCCATAGCTCAGATAAAAGATATGTTGCCATATTTCCAATAATAATAATAATGATAATGGCATTTGTTAAGTGCTTACTATGTGCCGAGCACTGTTCTAAGTGCTGGGGTAGATACAAGGAAATCAGGTTGTCCCACATAGGGCTCACAGTCTTAATCCCCATTTTACAGATGAGGTAACTGAGGCACAGAGAAGTTAAGTGACTTGCCTAAGATCACACAGGAGACAAATGGCAGAGCCGGGATTAGAACCCACATCCTCTGACTCCCAAGCCCGGGCTTTAAATAATATTTCCAAATTACTGCACCAACAGTTCAAGCTGATACATTAATATAAAGGAATGTGAAATATGAAGAAGTAAAGTATGAGAACTTTAACTTTTCCATTTCCTGACCTTTACGTGCTCAACCTTTCTAACATTAACACTGCATTAATGCATTTAATTTCCACCTTTTTATTTTTTAACAATCTCATGTTGGTAAGTCCTGTAAAAAGCTTTGAGGATGAGGATTCCAAAATTAATAGGTAAAGGAGGAGGAAAGTTCACACTTCCTCTCCTATTAATAATTAACTGGAAGTGAGGAAACACTTCCCTTATTTACATGCCCATGGCACATTTTGAAATAACAGGAATTTATCATTTTAGGTGTGAAAGCAGGATGTGGACCATTTTTAATCACAGCCACTTTTAAAATGATTTAGGAGACTGTGGTGGAAAGCAGTCTTTTTGGTTTTCTTGTTTCCAATGTCCTGGGCCAATCTCAGCAACCAAGGGAGCCAACACTGAATTATTTCTCTTATAAAATCTTTGGGGGCAAGAATCAATAAGGCAAAGGTAAAATTTCATTGATCTTTTCATTAGGTGTTCTTGAGCATCTTTTTTCTTGCCATTGAAATTTGCAGAGTTATCGAAAGGAAAATTTTCCTTAAGTATAGCTTTGGGTGAGTGTGACCTTTACCCCGGATATTTTATAGATACTTCTGATCCAAAAATATCTAAGTGTTAATTTCGTTAATAAATCAGGAAGAGGCAAATATAGATTTCTTATTAACTTCAAATAACTGTGAATAGTTCTTTTAAATTCCAAACTGCTTTAAATAAATGTCCAAGAGGTAATTTTAAAAGAAGCTGGTAATAAACCCCTAAATTATATGGTTTCAGGGAAGCATTGTGGACTAGTTGAAACAGTAAGTGACAAAGAATCAGGAGATCCAAGTTCTAATCGTATTCTGCCACTTGATGTGTGACTTTTGACAAATCACTTAATTTTTCTGAACCTCAGGTCCCTCATCTGTAAAATAGAATTAAATATCTGTTCCCTGTCTCCCTTGGACTGTGAGCTTATAGGGACACAGTCTGTGTGTCCTGTTGGATAATCTTAAATCTGTGTTTAGCACAGTGCTTGGCACATAGTAAGCACTTAACAAGTGCCATATTATTAGTCATTGGTTCTGTGTATAGTAGTCACTTCTATGAATCTCCAGTTTTTTTATTTTAAAATGTGGCATTTTTCTTCTGAAATTAAATGAGATTTGGAGTCCCGTTCTCTCCTGGTTGTGTGTCTTGGTGGTGGGCCCTGCCCAATCATGAGGACTCTGAGCATTGAGGTAATTAAAAGCAATGATTTTCCCAGATATTAGTACAGTATTCAGTCCCAAGACACTCGATAAATTCTGTTGAATGAACAGAATTAACTAGCATCAGAAAAGATACTAAATGATGTAATGAGTATTCCCAAATATATTGAGTTCCTCTTGTCCTTGTCAACGTTTTCAAAGCCAGTCAGTTAATCATATTTACTGAGCAGTTACTGTCTGCTGCGAACTGTACTAGTAGTTGGGAGAGAATAATATAGCAATAAACTGACACCTTCCCTGCCCACAATGAGTTTACAGTCTAGAGGAGAAAATGCCATCTTTCCATTAAAGCCTCATTAGACAGTTTTGTTCCGGAAGTTGCGTTAATGCATTAAAAGTTGATGGTTAAAAGTTAGATTGAGTTGAATTTCCACCATGCATTTTTAGCGTGGATAACTGATTGACTAAATACCAGTGAAATGGAATAAATCTTGAGAATTAGGATATATATATGTTGCCAACTTGCACTTCCCAAGCGCTTAGTTCAGTGCTCTGCACACAATAAGCGCTCAATAAATACGATTGATTTATTGATATAAATTTGTTTTGGCCAAAGATGACCTTAAGAAGCAGTCAGCTACTTAAAATTCCTGGGGACTGTAAAACAAACTGAACAGGGCTTTTTCTCTCGATTTAAAAGTGATTTCAGTAGGGAATTTTTGATTCACACCACTTTTCTATGGGAGATGGAACAAGGGAGAAATGTTGTCACTAAATTGGGAGGACAAAGTGTTTTCCCTAGCCAGGTGACATTCCCCCACACATCATCTTACTATCATCAATATGATGTGAGGTTTCTGAAATCACTTCAGTTTGGTCTTTAGGACGTTTGCATTTATGAGAAAATACTTGGCTATGCTCATCTTGATGCTACCCTAGCTTAGCTGTCACAACACTGTGATGCTCTTGAAGATTTATGGTAGATGAGTAATGAGATTGCTGAATGTTAACTGCAGTATTCAGAATTCATTAGTTGGGCATAAAAGAGAAGGTTACTGGGTCTTTGGTAGAGTGTGATGGTATTTTTGATATTATTTATATATTTTTTTCAATCAATCATAAAAATAAATATTCTGCATTGTGAAGTAGAAGTTACTAGAAGGTCCATATTTTGCAGTAACCAAATAAAACATTTTTTGTAAATTGGAGAATTTTACCCTGGCACTACAGCAGAATTCTCTACTGTGTAACAGAGGGCCTGAACTGGAGGGACTGTTGATTGAATAAACCAGAATAAGTACTTTGCAGGCACTCTTGGGGGATGCTTTCTTGAATGTTCATATGATAGTATGGCATAATGGATAGAGCATGGGCCTTGGGGTCAAAAGGACATGGGTTCTAATCCCGGCTGCACTGTTTATCTGCTGTCTGACCTTGGGCAAGTCACTTCATTTCTCTGTGCGTCAGTTACCTTATCTGTAAAATAGGAAATGAGACTGTGAGCCCCCACATGGGAAAGGGACTGTGTCCAACTTAATGTGCCTGCATCCACCCCAGCGCTTAGTACAGTGCCTGGCACACAGTAAGCACTTAACAAATCCAGTCATTTTAGAGAAGCAGCATGGTATAGTGGACAGAGCAGGGGCTTGGGAGTCAGAAGGTCATGAGTTTTAATCCCGGCTCTGCCACTTGTCTGCTGTGGGAACTTGGGCAAGTCCCTTCCTTTCTCTGTGCCTCAGTTTCCTCATCTATAAAATGGGGATTGAGACTGGGAGCCCCACGTGGGACAGGGACTGTGTCCAATCCGATTTGCTAATATCCACCTGTCCCAAGGTGACCCCGGGGTACTCACCATCTCAAGGTCAAATGTTATCTCGTGACCTCCTGAGCCAGCAGGTGAAACTGGGAAGCGAGGGTGGGATACCGCCCCTACTACCAAAACTCATAGACTGGCAGCCCAAGCTGAGAATACAGAAGGTGTCCCTCGCCCCTGTGCCAATCAAATTAGGTATGGCGGAGGGGGGATGGCGGAGATTGGATAACCTGAGGATGGAAGCTGAAATGGCCTTGGAGCACAGGTGATAAAGACCTGCAGCCTCTGACCTTCTGTGCAGTGGATCAAGACGTACAGTAGCCAGCTGTGGGGCACCTCTGCCCCGGGCATGAGATGCCCGCTCTGCCGGCACCAAGTGAGGAGCCGTGGGATGGATGGGTGAGTGTCCCATCCCACTGAACACTCGTGGGGCTGGAAGCCAGGCGTTTCACCACGGGTGTGTAACACATAAGTGGATTCCTCCCGAGTGGGAAGTACGTGGAGGTGGGAGCTAGCCGCCTCCCCACGAGTGAACAAACCAGAAGTGAATTCTGTCTGGGTGGGACCTGGGAGTTTTAACACACACGATTAATACATAAGTATATTCCTCCCGACAGGGAAGCTCTAATGCCATTAAATAATCATAGTCCTCCTGAAGGGGAAGTTCAACTCGCTGAGTCTAAAATAATCAAATAATTCAATTCGCCTCACAGAATAAATTTTGTATAAAACTCAGGCTTCCCTTCCCCTGTGCATGTGTCTCTGTCTCTCTGCGATGGGTGACACCACCCCACCACTTAGTACGGTGCCTGGCATACAGTAAGCACTTAACAAATACCACAATTATTACTATTATTATTATGTACTAGAAAGAGCACTTATGCCTCCATCCATTTTCACTGTAAACAGGAGAGCAAAAGTGGATGCCTTCAAACACATATGATTCAATGTGTTGAATCTGGTAGTACCTGGGATCACCAAAAAGGCCAGAACTTTGGTGGCCATGACTAATCTGTGTGCTGAAACTGAAAGATCCGAAGAAATCCTATAGTGGATGGGAAAAAGGAGGAGGTGGATTGGTTGCAAAAAGCTGGCTTTTTTTTTTTTTGGCAGTTTGTTGGATTGCTTCCTGAGGGCGAAGGGGAAAGCAACGGTGCTTTCAAAAAGCAGTCATCCTTGACAAGGGAAGTTGACCTTGACTACCTCCCCCCCCAATCCCCCATCAGCAAGGGTGAGATTATTCCAAGACCATGCCAACAGATAATAAATAACACATAAATCATAGGACACCCTTTCACTATACAGTCCCCTAATGTGTAATAATCTTTAGACAATTGAGTTTGTAACTCATGACATCTGGCACGTATTTGGCATTGTCATTTGTGTTATGCATGTCCACATACCTACCTCCCATCATACAAATAGTGTAGCAAAAATTAGACAAGAAAGGAGAAACTGGAGGATGGAGATGTTACTGATGTGAGGGTTATGGCCAGCACCATGGTGTTGTCAGGACTAACTTCTTCAGAGCAAGTTAGGGGGGGATAATTGTACTCCAGGACACAAAGTTCAGTGACATGTTAGTATTTAGTTCATCTCTGTTCCCTTCAGCATTCTGTCAAGTGGAGCCAAAATATGAGGCATAGAAATAGAAGAAAGTTGTCTAAATAGCTGCTCCTGTCTTTACTCATTTCAGGTATATGTTGGGTTTTTCTTTTGGTAGGGTGAAGAGTGTTGGGGGATAAATCAGGGAACTGGTGGAAAGAATGCAATTACTTCTAGCCTCCAAATAGGGCTTTCCTTCTTCCCTCCAGCTGAGTTGCTTTGACCATAGGCTGGGGGCTCTGGACCAGATTGAAAAACTAGAAACCAGCAGATGGTTATTTGTAATCATTATGTAAATGTAAATCCTATAAAAAATAGTTTGTGGGTTTTTTTTCTCCCTTAGTGCTGGAGAGCAGCTCTAGTAGAAAGTAAGATGAAAGGGGGTTGGTTGGTGGGGGTGGGGAGGATGGCTATCTAGCCTGGAATAATTTTATGATTCACTTTACCACCCTGTGAAGCATGATCAGATCCTCCCATTCCCTCCCCTTTTAATACATTTCTGTAACTGTGAATAGAAGAAGGATCCCATTTGATTATAATGCCAGAGTTGGTGGCACCAGTTTGACTGGGGCTGGATTTAGGCCTAAATTAGCAGGTGCTAGGAAGTAGTTGCCTTGGTAGCCAGACATTTTTTGGGGCCAGGGGAGGTTTGTTTGGGGTTATAGCAGGTGCACTCCCTTGTTCTTATCTAAATACTGATATTCTCTACCTACCCCTTGCCAGTTAATGTACTGAGCTAATACACTTAACTAAGTTGCTTTTCAGTCCTTCAGTTTCAATTTGATGCAATATAGACATCTATCTCATCTATCAATCTCATTTGAGCAGCTTCAGGGGCAGTAAGTTCATTAAAGCAAAAGAGAGGATGTTTAAACTTTCATTAAGAGAGTCCCTATCTTCATATCACTTTCAAACCTCAGATCTCTGGTTCTGAACAGGTTTTTACACTTCTGAAGCATCATATTCACGGTGGTGTTGGTTTCTTAGTGCCAAAACAAAGAAAAATGTTGTCAAAGACCACAATCACCAGCCTGTCAAGATTAGTTGACCTTAATTTGTTGTACAGTCGCATGGGATACGTGAATTATGAATGCCTTCAGGAAGCACAGTCCCCAGAGAGAACATATGCATTACATGAGTTTAAGATACAAACCAAAGAGGGAGTGATAGTTTTCTTCATTGAGATTTAATCATTAATGGGAGACATAAAAGAGGTGTTACCCTTTCTGTGGTGATTCGAGGTGCTGGAGTACGAGAGTTGAAGAAAGGGCGATACGAGTTTCCCAGAAAATATACAATATGACTGGTTTGGGTTTCTGTGGCTTTTATGAAGCAAATTTCATTCCTGAGAGCTGATTTCACAAAATGGCTTGGTTTTGACATTATTTCAATGGGTGGAGCAGTTTTTGGGAAATGGCTTTTTCCCGCCTCTCAAACTTTTTTTAATCCCTTACTCATAGCCTCCTAATGATGCCCCTGATGCCAGTGAGCCTCAGTAGCCTGGAGAAAAATTCCTCTGAAATGTCTTTCACTGTTTACTCAAATATTTTCTGTCGCATAATCTGATCATTTCAGACCTGGGGCTGATTTGGATGAGTGACGATCAGAACTGCCCAGTGACCCTATTCATTGTTCACTTTTCCTGGGCCTTTAAACATCTGTTGAACATTTTCTCATTAATCCACAAAATGTCCCTGAGCAGTAGTGAAGAAGTAGAGTTGAAGAAACAGAATAACAGTGAAGCTTGTAATGACTTGTCCAATGTCTCAGAGCAAGTCATCGATTTAGAGCCAGAATCCAAGCCATCATAATGAATTGGATTGTGTCATCCAAGTGACCTCCTACCAGGTGGGCTTAATGAAGAGTTGGGATTTAGTCATTAAGAGGTACTGTTTTTCCATCTTCCTTCATAAGAAAATTTCACTGCAAGTGTTGAAGCATTTTGCTGCATCTCTCTCACTATTTGGTTTATCCTTAAAGATGGAACAAGTGGTAGTGAAACTGACTCTGGGTGTGACTGAAAAGACCAAGGTGGGACTCGCAGTCCTCCACCAGATTGTAATGTCCTTGTGGGCAGGGAATGTGTATACCAACACAGTTGTAGTCCCAAGCACATAGTAAGCAATCAGTCAATGCGATTGATTGGGTGTTTGACCAAACAATGCGCACTCAAAAATTGAACCTCATGCTGCCGATTTAAAGCACTTGAAAGCATGCAATCACCTGCCCCCTCTTACCTCACTTTGCTGCTCTCCTGCTACAACCCAGCCGCCACACTTTGCTCCTTTGGTGTCAAGCTGCTCTCTGTACCTCAATCTTGTCTATCTCTCTGCCAATTTCTCACTCACAACCTGCCTTAGCCTAGAATGTCTTACCTCTTCATATCCAACAGGCAATTACTCTTCCCACCTTCAAAGGCTTTTTGAAGGTACAACTCCTCCAAGAGGCCTTCCCTGTCTAAGGCTCATTTTATTTACGACTCCCTCAGCCCCACAGCACATATGTCCATATCTGTAATTTATTTATTTATATTCATGTCTGTCTCCCCCTCTTGACTGTAAGCTCACTGTGGGCAGAGAATGTGTCTACCAACTCTGTTATACTGCACTCCCTCAAGTGTTTAGTAAGTGCTCTACACAGTAAATGCTTAATAATTATGATTGATTGTTTGATTGAATTTAATACTGTTGTACCTGGTGCAGTTTTTGACTTGGTGTCTTTGTCTCTATTAGCAGTCCTTAGATTTAAATCACAGGACATGGAAGTGGAGGCCATTTAGTCTTTCCAAGATGAATCTTTGTCTCAGGAACTCTTTCCTATACTGTTCTAAATGAGGTCTACTTCAGTGGCAGTGGAAATATGAGTTTTCCTTGTCAGCAGTATTTAGTGATTACCTTCTCTATGCAGAACGCAGTACTATGTGCTTGAAAGCATTCATTAAAGCCGATGTTATGTTACCTGTTCTCAGAGAGTTTTCAGTTATGGTTCTGTTCTGTTAGAATATAATATACTATAACAGAATTACATATACAATATATAAAATACATATAACGTGTACTGTACTATAATATGATAAATTTCTTTGTATTAATGGCTGCCTCCCCCTTTAGACTGTAAGGTGATTAAGAGCAGGGAATGTGTCTGCCAATTTGGTTGTATTGTACTTTTCTAAGTGCTTCATGCAGTGCTCTGCACATGGTAAAGCACTCAATAAATACCACTGATTGATAAGCCCTACTCCAAACATTTGTAGCCTGAAATTACAAGTAGTGATGGCTTCATTTGCAAATGGAAATGAATTTCAGTGGTGTTTGCAGGTCTTTGTTGAATTCCCAACTGTAGCAATTCATGTGCTTCAATCTGTTGTCTCTAGTTCTGTATCATCTACCAACTCTGTGGTAACTCTCCCTAGCGTTCAGTACAATGCCCTATACATCGTAACTGCTCAATAAATACCATTGTTTGATTGTAGTTTATTTTCAGTTTTGTCTTAACCAATCAATCATATTTATTGAGAGCTTACTGTGTGCAGAGCATTGAAAAAGTGCTTGGGAGAGTACAATATAAAAGATTTGGTTGACACTCTCCCTGCCCACAAGAAGCTTTCATCTAGAAGGGGAGACAGACGTTAATATAAATAAATTACAGACAAATTGTAGAAAGTGCTGTGGTTCTGAGGGTGGGGTGATGAAGTGTCTAAATCCAAGTGCAAGGATGATGCAGAAGGGAGTGGGAGAAGAGGAACTGGGGGTTAAAATACTCTCTTTTCTGTCATTTGAATTGGGAGTGAAAATAACAGTGGTTGTGTTTGCATGTATGAATGATTTGCATTAGTTAGAAGTACCCTTTGAGCGGAGGCTTTTTGGCATGTCATTTATTAGAAAACTAGTTCTGAAAAATGCCCTGCAATTCACCAGATGTGCCATTTTGGAAGACACTGGGTCTCTGCCAGAGACAGTTATTTGCCAGATCCAAATAATGCAGAGGGCTACCCGTCACCCAGTCCCTTTGTCCACAACATATAAAGTTGCATCTTTCTGTATTATGTAACGGGAGAGAAGATTTTGCTCTAGAATATGCATTAAGCAATGGTGAATTCCCTCCAGAGGGGCTTACCTGCTAGAGGAGTGGAAGTATAAAGCCCCCAACTCATAGTTGAATGTCACATTTAAATGTACAT
Organism: Tachyglossus aculeatus; assembly: GCF_015852505.1. Taxonomy (NCBI): domain Eukaryota; kingdom Metazoa; phylum Chordata; class Mammalia; order Monotremata; family Tachyglossidae; genus Tachyglossus; species Tachyglossus aculeatus. Next base: position 20,670,762 of record NC_052089.1, on the reverse strand, counting down.
TTAGTTCAGCCCACTCAGGGACCGATCCCCATGCATATAAATCATGTATTTCCTGTCTGGGAGATGAGAGGATGGAAAATATGCAGTTCAAAATGTTAAAATTGAACATATTTTATTAGCAGTGAAAGCAGTAAATTAGGTCTGCTTCTAAGCTGAGAGTGGACAATTTGTCCTGAACTCTTTTGACTGCTCCTTGACTAGGCGACGATGTTTTCTAATCTCTCTGAGGGCCGTGACTCCATTAAGTCAGCACACTGTATTACGCATACGTAGCAAAACCTCAAGGAGCGGTGAAATCCCATCTCGTTCGCCCTCTCTGTGCCTGTTTTTCTTCACTGGAATAATCTTCATTGGATTTTTCTTCACTGGAAAGGGCAATCCTCTAGGAGTCCTGGATATCCAGGTTCCGAGGAACCGCCCTAACAGAGCACTGCATCTAAGCCTATAATCCCCTTTTGCTGCAGTGTCATTTACATAAGAAGGTAGCATGTGTTGCCTAATTTAGTTTTCAAACAGCTTGGCAATCATATGCTTTTTCCTTCGGGCATTGTGGCACGAAACTAGGCAAGGCTGCAGAAATGTCGAAGAATGGGGAAACCAGGTGCTTGACTGACTCAGCAGCATCCTTCAAAGTATTGATCATTTAACCTGGGAAAAGACCACCCGCTTAATAAACACGCCCTTCCGCAGTATGCTATAGGTGGCCTGATTCCCTCCGACCTCTCCCCTTCACCGAAACCCCACAGTCTCTCCTTGAAGCCAGCAACAAAGGAGCAGGAGGCACAAGGTGACAGTTGGAGAGCCGCGCATGCCAGACTTTCGGAGGTTGGGCGGGTGATCCAATCTGCTGCTCTTTTTACTGGGGAGAGGAGATGTCAGACCTGCAAAACCGCTCTGAGGGATAGCTCTCCTTCAGATGTCACGCTGTCCAGATGTCGCTTGGCAGGTGGAGTCCTGGAGCGGTTGGAAGGGAATACAGTGTCGGTGGGGTCCTAATCTAGCCAAAAGATGAATGGGGCTGCTACCTTTGGAGATGTAACAGAAACAGTGTGTATTGTTCTGGCTGCCATCTTCAGAGACGTAGCAGAAATTATACACTGTTGGGCCTGCTGCCTTCAGAGGCGTAGTAGAAATCATGCAATGCTTTGCTTGCTACCTGTAGAGATGTAACCGAAACAATGTGTGTTGTTCTGCGTGCTATCTTCAGAGTTGAAATAGATGTAATGCGTATTGTTTTGCCTGCTGGCTTCAGAACTGTAACAGAAAAAACGATGTGCATCCCTTCTGTATCCTTGGCATAAGAAAGGCCACTCCCTGGGGAATTAATCTCCCTGTCCCTCTCCCTGGGGTATTTGATAGTCAACTCAGATGGAGCAATTATTTGTGTACAACAATAGTCTGGCAACTTACCCTGGGAAAGCAGTTGTTTCCTTATGCAGCATAATGCTGAAGACTGTCACTGAGTTTCCTTGTCCTTTCATTATATTTCTTTAGTGTTACGTGATGACTTCCGGCAAAACCCCACAGATGTTGTTGTGGCAGCTGGAGAGCCTGCAATCCTGGAATGCCAGCCTCCCCGGGGACACCCCGAGCCCACTATCTACTGGAAGAAAGACAAAGTTCGCGTTGATGACAAGGAAGAGAGAATAAGTGTGAGTCAAACTGAAATCACGATTTACAGCTGATGGATGCCGAGTTTTATAAATAAATTATCCTATGTCATGCCTGTATTTCTCCCCGTAAGGAGATGATACATTTTTACTTTGTGTTGGTTCACCAAATCTTAATTTTAACAAATATCACTGTAGGTGAGTTTCAAGTTAACGATGGAAAGGTTCTTGTTTTTGTTTCTGCATCTGTCTTCAAAGAGATTTTTTAAAAAGACCTTAGAGTGACACAAACAGAAGAGCTGTTAATAACTAGGAATTCAGAGGTGTCAACAGTACTTGTTGGCCAAAACTGACAGATTACTGAATAAGAAAAACACATGATTTTTGTGGACAAACAATAAGATGGCTTACTAAAGTACTAAAAGGTAAATTTTTCATGAGCTCCCAGCCAAATCGTATTTTTAAAAAAGAAGTAAAGAGAATGTCATAAGGTGTTTTTTAGTTTTGTTTTTACAGGTGAATGAAATTGAATTTCGTTTAAGTGTCATGGTAGACAGGTCAAATACACTGAAACCATTCTAACAGGCTTTAGGAAAGTGTTGATTTCTCTCCTGAACCAAATCTATACAGACAAAGCTTGATGTGAAAAGTGAATAAACTTATGCAATTAATGAGGTACCTTCCCCATAGAAGCAGCATGGTCTGGTGGCTAGCTAGCCCACAGGCCTGGGAGTCAGATGGTCATGGGTTCGAATCCTGGCTCCACCACTTGTCTGCTGTGTGACCTTGGGCAAGTCACTTAATTTCTCTGTGCCTTAGTTCCCTCATCTGCAAAATGGGGATTAAGACTGTGAGCCTATGTGGGACAGAGATCGTGTCCATCCCAATTATCTTGTGCATACCCCAGTACTTATAACAGTGCCTGTCACATTGTAAATGCTTAACAAATGCCATCATTATTATAATTATTCTCTGTCATATGTCCACTACTTCCTAAAGCCAACAATACTCATCAACAGGCCTTAATGAGTGCTCTATTAGTGTTGCTAACAGGTTCAAAAATGTTCTCATTTTTTCTCCCTACATAAGTTTTCCATTGTCTGTAAGTACCTAGTTGAATTTATTGGGGAGGAGTCACAGTAACCCAGCTCAGTGTTTCACTGGTTTGCACTGGCAAGAAGCATTTAACGCCAGTAGTCCATTCTCAGATACAAATCCCAGTCAAATTTAGAGCTGACTGCAAATGAAGACTGGGATTCTTTCATGACTTTTCTTCTCTTGAGAAGTAACTGTTTTCAGATGTAGAAATTTCCGCTTCTCCCACTCCCTTTTGTGTCATTCTGATTTTGCTCCCTTTATTCGAACCCCTCCTCCCCAGCCACCCCTCAGCCTCAAAGTATTTATGTAACATATCCACAATTTTATTTATTGACCTTTATGTCTGTCTCCCCCTCTAGACTGTAGGCTTGTTGTTGGCAGGGATGTGTCTAGTAACTCTAGTATAATAAAATAATAATGATAATAATAATAATGTTATTTGTTAAGTGCTTACTCTGTGCTGGACACTCTCCTAAGTTCTGGGGTAGATATAAGATAAACAGGTTGGAAAGAGCCCCTGTCTGTCATAGGGCTCACAGTATTACAGATGAGGGAACTGAGGCACACTGAGGCCAAGGTTATACCACAGACAAGTGGTGGAACCGGAATTAGAACCCAGGTCCTTCTGAGTCCCAGGCCCATGGTCTATCCATTAGGCCACCCTGCTTCTCCCAAGCCCTTAATACAGTGTCTTGCACACAGTAAATGCTTAATAACTATGATTGATTGATTGCTATATCAAAACCTCTCTATTAGACACTGAAAAATAGTTTTTCAGAGTAATGATCGATTCTTTCCTTAGAAGTACATAGCCTGATGTAAACTGGTATACCTTATGGTATAGAGCTATATTGAAAAATGATATTCCCGTAGACAGATGAATCCCTTGCGTTATGCATATCTTTATATGTGTTCACAATGTGAAGAAGTTGAAAAAATGTTGGGAGAAAAATAAAACTTTGCTGTTACTCAGAAGTAGAAAATAGGTTGCTAATGGTTTGAGAGTGAAAAAAACCAACAAAAAATGTTTTCCTATTATTTTAAACAGATCCGCGGTGGAAAGCTGATGATTTCGAACACTAGGAAGAGTGACGCGGGAATGTATATATGTGTAGGCACCAATATGGTCGGAGAAAGAGACAGTGATCCAGCAGAACTCACCGTCTTTGGTAAAAAAAAAAAAAAAAAAAAATCTTATTGTGACCGTTTTAAGTGACACAAATGGAACACACAAATGCTAGCATTTTAAATTTCATGGAACCATTTTACAGGCAACAATATCTCAACAATTTCAATACTAAAGTAGTGAAATAGGTATATTAGGATTGTGTGGATTTAGAGAGCTGTCGGAACTTCAGTCTACTACTGTATTTGGTTTTTATAGGATTGATGACCAAAATTCACGTTTGTAAAAATTCTGTTTCTTTGGGAGAGTCTCTTTCAGCCACTATATCTTTTTAAACTATTCCGGAGAGGTGAGGAAAATGAGTCAAAGATTTCAGCCACTATATCTTTTTAAACTATTCCAGAGAGGTGAGGAAAATGAGTCAAAGAATCAGGGTTTGGGAATAGTTCCTCACGATGTCGAAACTTTGATTTGTGTTAAATTTCACAAATGACATTGCCTCAATTTCATTCTACAACATTTTTCCCCTCTACTAACAATCATGTAAAAGGTGTCTTTTGCATTTATGAGATATTGATAACGTTATGAAGATATTCTTCTCAAACTGCAGTTAAATTTTAACACTGCTGTTGTATGCAGATAGTAGATGGATGCTGTCTTTTCCAACCATGGGTCCGTTGCTATTTTGACCTCTGTTGTAATCCCCATCATTGAACTTATTAGTAGTCAGCAACCTGATAGTGTGGAATGGGAATCTATAATTGTAGGTAGAAAAAATACATACCTGGTTTTCAAGGGTAGTCCGTTTAAAATCTTGTCTAGGAATGAGACCAAATAGAGCAGCCACTGTTCCCTTCTCGTCTCTGTGTCAAAAGGTAAGAACATTCTGCGCACTCCTCACAAAGATTTTTAGCCACTAAATGGAGAGAACTATGACCTACATCCATATGGGGCTTTATACCAGCGTATTTTCAGTACATCAGTTCCCCTATAACGTGGGGACTCTGGTCTTAAAAACTCCAGGTAGTGAAACCTTGTACCACAGTAATCAATAGCTCATGCCTTGGGATGAGCAAAACCTATCTCTTCCACCATGCCTTCATGCTGTAACCAGACAGACTTCTGGTGCTGGACAAACCTCCCCTAGTTCCCTAACAGCATTCTATCTAAAATGAGTAGTGAAAATATCCCATTTTGGCAGACCTGCAAGTATTAGCTTGGCAACCAACTTGCATGTGTGACCATGAACTGGTAGCGGTTTAAGGGATAAGAGTATACATGTAGAGCAGGTGGGAGGAGAAAATTATGGGAAACAGGAATGAGGGAGAGGTCAGGGGAGTGGGACTGTCAGGAAAGGATAATGAAGAGTAGAGAAGGGGAAAATCTAGAAGTTGCGGAAAATTGGAACATCCCCTTATGATAGCAAGGCTGTCTTTGATGTTCCATTTGACCGTCTCAGAATTTGTTCGGGCCTGTGAATAATCCCACATTTCTTGTACAGTGGTATTTTACTATATGCTTTCTAGGGAAACTTTAGAGATTTGAATGTGACATTCGGAAAAAATTCAACTTCAACAGAGTATTTTTCTTGTTCAAGAGAAAATAATAACATGCTTTCAAGAATGACGTAAAGATTCGTGTTCTCTGTGGCTGCCAGAATGATGTACTTTGGGACTAAACTGGAGACCCCTAGAGCTCTCTGAAGAAGCCCTCCCTGGGTTTCGAGAGTCTCACATCACACGGCTTCTAAAGATGTTGTTAAAAAATATATATTAACATTCCAGTCAGGAGGTGTGACTGTACTTTATGAATATGTAAAGAAGAGAAAGCTTCTCTTTTCAATCACTCCTGAGTACTAAATAATCTCTGGGAATACTCCCCATGGATGTTAAGCAGTTTGAAGTCCGAAACTTCAAAGCCCAAAGAAATCCCATAATTTGTTAGAGGAATTGAAGAGCAGACACAAACCATGTAAAGTGGGCATGTAAATGGCTATCCTGGAGAGTTTAGAAAAATATTAGTGGTGCCTTGAGTTTTGTGCAGTCACCTATAATATTCCAAAAATGTGCTTTAGCATATAATTATAACTTGCCAATGCCATTATTGTTGATTCTGTGTAAAATTAGTGGTCAACATAAGCTGAGATGGGAGCCCCACACATTGCAATTTTTCTATTTTAAGACTGCTCTACTTGGCATTTTCCTTGAACTCTCAAATTATGTGGGATTTTAGGAATGCTGCACCATATTTCGTCAGCACACTCCGGAATATCTTTTAATGCTTCAAATAAAATGTCAGTGAAAATTAATTTGCTTTAGCAAGAAAAGGAATAGCAAGTGTTAATGACAGGAGTAAACAGTGCTGACTATGTGAGTGATCTGGCAGAACTTCTCAACTCACCTCTGTGACAGAGACAAAGTCACATTGGTTTCCAAGTGATTTTAAAGGTTCCTTGCAAAGGATTAAGTCCAGCTTTCCCATATGATTCCTAATGAGGATCCCTTGAGGTCTCAAGATTCAGTTTGTCCAGAGGCAGTGTCTCTTAAAAAGAAAAAAAATCAATACAGTGGAAACTGATGGTGTGTTGTGACCCAATGAGGACACCTGAAATAAAGTATTAAATAAAAATTGCAGGGATTATTAAGAAGTAACTGGCAAGTACAAAAAAGGTAAAAGGGAAATGAGGAGAATGACTAAAACCCCAGATAGAACAATAAGAAAATAAAAACAAAGCAAGAGGGACTCTAATCACATCCCTAGACCCAAAATCCCATTGAAAGATCAAAGGAAACTTCTGTCCTGCACCATGTTATTAATCCCTTTAATGGAAAATATGTGAACATTTGTCATAATCAATTTGCAATCCAAAATACTCTCCCCTTTTAGTTTAGCTCCTGGGAATCAGAAATTCTGATTCTGATTTCTTTTAAAAAGCCCAACTCTGTCATTTAAGTATGATTTTTTTGTCTTCTAGAGTTGTCCATGATGTTCATTCAGGAATGTTCTGCAGATTTTATTGGTTGATTAGCCTCTCCTTCTACTCAAAAGTGAGAAAGCCACTGTTTGTAACAATAATAAAGGATCAGTTAGAGTCCGGACCAGTAAGCTTATATTTATCTTCCTCTGTTCCTCAAACTGGGGCCAGCGGAGGATTTTGCAGAGGTCAGATAGAAACAAGCCACTTGATGTTCTTTCTGGAGCCCAAGGGAACCTTCGATTGGCACTTGAACTACTCCAACCCCACAGCAGTCAGTGGTGATTCCTAGTCAGAATGAGACTACCTGTTGGTTCATTAGTTCCCTGGATTCCTCTGTTGTTCCTGAAGTGCAAACTCCCCTGGGTTGGGAAGATATTTGATAATGGAACTTAGTATTTATTGCAGGAGGGCAGTGACCATGTTTTCTCCCACCTGCTTTAATGTAATTTTTTTACACTCAGTAAGCACACATTTATATACCAATGATGATGATCATGATGATGATGCAGCAGCAACATCCTACCATTGACCCTCACTGAGAAGATCCCGTCCATGCTCTTAAGGGGTTTAAAATACAGAAGGGATAGATGCTTAGGAAAAGAGAGATGAATTAACTAGACAGCATTTATCTCCTGACGGTCTCCCAATGCTTTCAACCATATGCTTCAAAACTACCCCAACTGCAGACACTGTTCACTTATAATTGCACAAACTATAAACAGTTTCCTTTGCTTTTATGCTTTAGAATTAGAGCCTGTTGATTTTTTTTTTTTTTTTTTTGAAGAGGTGTCTGCCTTCCTTCTGTTCAGTTCCCTGGCAGTATATTGTCCATTTTTTTGTGGGGAAAAACCTGAATCGGTAGTTTGCAAAATATCTTATAGGTGCATTGAATATTAGGAATAACCTGGAAACCTTTGGAAAAATAAGATAATGAAATTTTTTTTAAATTAGAGACTAAAAAAAATCAAGATTGAAATATAATTGTGTCCTCATGATGAGACATTTATCGTTCATTTAGACAAATCTGGGCTTGATAGAGTCGAAGGAAAGTGAATATGTATTTAATTACAATTATTTAATTATCCAAAATGACCATCTAGTCTTTTAGGAGGGGCACAGGCAGTCAGCTATTCACATTTAAGTTGATCTCTGCTTCCTTAAATGACTGTAGTACCTAAGTGATTAATTACAAGTAGGGAAAAGTTAATGCTGAGCCAGACCTCAATCTTCTTGAGTCTGAGTTGTGCTACTGATGACAAGCCTGCTGTGTGTGCCAGCTCAATGAAATATTTATTTTCTACTATAATTAACTGTTCAGGGTTCCCACACACACCTTATGGCCACACCCTTTAGTACCTACCCAGCAACTAGTCTTTTTTATAAATGCCAAGCAGAGTTTATTTCTGAGTTTATTAAGTCCATCCCTTAATAACTGGCATTGTTCTGTCATTGACTGTATTACAGGAATCTTCAAAGGCAATATCATGTGGGAAGACAAAGAATTGGCAGTGGGTGCTTAATTTATTCCATTTCAGTATATAAAGTAGATACTTTAAAGGGTATATGTATGTAACTAAGTTTTTAATTGATGACATTTTTCTTGCCAGTTTCTCAGGTGCGTTGTGCACTACATATTGTTGATAGAATTATAACATGCAATTATTTCACCAGACTTGGCTTTTCAGCCTTAAACAAAAATCATCTTTTTTTTATTTCCCAAATCTTGGATTGAAACTGGGTCTGACACGACTCTGTGAGAACCGTACTTTAACTGAGTATACCTGGCATGCAGCGCTCATCTTCTCCAGAGAGATTAACTTTGTAAGCCAGTTACACAGGTGATTCCAATCTAGTTAATTGTTCATAAAGAATGATAATGACATTGACAGTGGCATTCCCTCTGGTGGCCCCACACTTATTTAATTGGAGGTTGGGCCATCTGAGGGACTCTCAAATAATACCCACTCAGAAGAACAACAGCAGAGAGAATTTGCTTTTTCCTGGTATGTAAAGCCCATTCATTCATTCCATCTTATTTATTGAGCACTTGCTATGGGGGCTCACAGTCTTCATCCCCATTTTACAGATAAGGTAACTGAGGTCCAGAGAAGTTAAGTGACTTGACCAAAGTCACACAGCTGACAACTGGCGGAGCCGGGATTTGAACCCATGACCTCTGACTCCAAAGCCTGGGCTCTTTCCACTGAGCCACGCTGCTTCTCTATAAAAAAAAAAAACTGTTCCCAAACCTACATAGAAAACAACTATTTTTTGAATGTAAAGTGACTGTCAGCTAGTACATGAGAGAAGACTGAAGATTCATGTCCCAAAATCCAGAATTTCTGGAATTAAATTTAGTTCATGAAAACTGGAAAAAACATATTTGAAAAGTGGTGCACCTTTCAAAACATTCAATGTTTGGCCCATGGTAAGTGGTGAACAAATAATAATGGCAATTATTATCACTACTCTTTAAATTGCTTACAAATCTCAGAATTCAACCCATTTAGAAATGTGGGTGGAATTTTAAATTGTCTTTGAGGCCATCAAAAAATATTCCTTTACCAGGATGGAGGATTCTTCAACTCTGCTTTAGATGTCTATGTAAGCAAGTGTTCTGGCCATATTCTTGGGCTGTTACCTATTTTATTGACCCGGGCCTTTTTGGATTAGCTAACGAATGGTTGCCAAAATGTCAATTCCCCAATCCGATATTGATTCCTTAGGTTTTCCCTTGAACTTCTCAGGAGAGTAAGGGCATTGCTTAGTTCCACATCCCAACTGAGCTAGTAGTAACAGCAATCAATAATCCACTGGTGTTTATGAGCATTAATGCTGTGCAGGGATTTGTACTAAATCCTTGAGAGAGTGCAATTGAGTGGGTAGATGTGATCCCTGGCATCATGGAGCTGAAAAACAACAGGAGAGCAGCTCTGGAAAATTAATTCATTCATTCAGTCGTATTTATTGAGCGCTTACTGTGTGCAGAGCACTGTACTAAGCGCTTGGGAAGTACAAGTCGGCAACATATAGAGACGTTCCCTACCCAACAGTGTGCTCACAGTCTACAAGGGGGAGACAGAGAACAAAACATATTAACAGAATAAAATAAATAGAATAAGTATGCACAAGTAAAATAAATAAATAGAGTAATAATAAATAAATAGAGTAATAATGTGGGTCAGGGGACTTGCAACACCATAGACAGTAGCTGTAAAACCACTCACTCTACTTCTGATGCCCTAGTTGCATTCAAGAACCGGTACTAAAATAACCAACCCTAGTTCTGATCGTTCCAGCAAGCCAAACATGAGGACTTATCTACCTTAGGGGGTGAGTCCTGCAGATTTGATGGTTGTTGGAATATTTTGGGTGCTGCCTGGGTCACTTGGGAATTGCAAGTGACACATAGGATTAGTAAAAGAAGAGAAAACACTAAGGGGTGACTTGACTAAGGACTGCATCACAGAAGACCACATAGCCCAGGATAATTAAAAGTCAGTAAATTTAGAACTATTAAATGAAAATTCTACTTAATACAACTCTATCATCTGCCAAGAAAATTTATTGACCTAAAACACTATCAAGATACTATCAAGTGACATGATAGGCTTTGATATTTTAACAGTGGTAACTGTTTTTATGACCACTAATAACATTTGTGGACCTGCAAATTAAGATAAGATTCACCAAAGCTGGGGCATATAAGGTTTGGTAAGGCATAGCAGTGTGTAATATATTTGACACCTGGCTAGATGTATTAAAAAAGATATTTCTCTTCTTCTGAGCTTTTATAGTCTGACCATATTTTTGGAGTTTTACTACCTACAGTATTCTTCCTTAAGTTCCCAAAAGTACGTACTTCTTTCATTTACTTAGGTCTTTGTGGCTTGTATTTATTTTTTTGTTTCCTTAGAAAATTCATGCAAAATAGTTATGCCTAAAGAAATTGTAATAGACTAAGTGAATAGTGAACATATTGGTATGGCAGATTCTCATGACCGAAGGCAGTCAATGTAGTTGGGTGATGAATATTCAGAGTACAATTAAATGCAAAGCGTATGATTGTAATAGCTTTAATAATTCACAAAGTTTCTCCTGAAATGTGAAGAAGTTACTGTAAAATCTGGGAGGGAAAGGGCAATACTAATCAGTCCATTACAAGATAATAAGGTGCCTTTAGTCTGGAGATATTTTTTATGAGGTCTACTGCTATAAAACATATTTATTTTCTGGGCTAGCCATACACCCAGATTTAGCTGGCACATACTGGTTTGGGTAGGGAGTCCCAGACCTTTTTAGTAATAAATAGATAAATGCTTCAGAATTCAGACCATCCTGGCTAAACTCCTCAATTTGCCATTCAATTTCCAGCTGTCCTTGTTCAGTTGAAATATCTGGAATTCCATATTTGGATTAAAGTGTGCCCAGATCCTATACATATTAGAAGCCACAGCATTTTAGCATTTTAACATAACATAATATAATTTTAACAGTGGGCTACACTCTTACACAACCCAAACTAGCCATTCTCCCATTCTCTCTGTGGAAGTGGAAGATACACGATAACAACGACAATTATAACAATAATAATAACCACTATAAGTGTGGGGTTTAAGTGCTTAATATGTACCAAGCACTGTTTGGATGTTATCCCAAAGTTCTGCTTGTAGAAATGGCATGACTGCTCAATTTTCCATAGTTGAGGGCAGCATTGACTCCTGGCTATAACTGTGACCTGAGCTACAGAAGTCTCCAGATGCAATGATGAGGTGTTATAATAATAATGATGGCATTTATTAAGTGCTTACTATGTGCAAAGCACTGTTCTGAGCGCTGGGAAAGTTACAAGGAGAACAGGTTGTCCCATGGGGGGCTCACAGTCTTAATCCCCATTTTACAGATGAGGGGACTGAGGCACAGAGAAGTTAAGTGACTTGCCCAAAGTCACACAGCTGACAATTGGCGGAGCCAGGATTTGAACCCATGACCCCTGACTCCAAAGCCCGTGCTCTTTCCACTGACCCCCACTGCTTCTCTAGAGCACAGCCAGAGAGAGAGAAGCACTGGTGATGTGGAAGTGGCAACAGCACTAACCTGGGCCAGGAGAAATCTTGTACTGCTTTAAGTACAAGAAGTGTACTTAAAAGTTGCCAATTTGTACTTCCCAAGCGCTTAGTACAGTGCTCTGCACGTAGTAAGCGCTCAATAAATACGATTGATTGATTGATTGATTAATCTCCCCAGCCAGTTCAACACTAACAATCATAGTAGTAGTAATACTACTACTAATAACAATTGTGGTATTTAAGTACAAACTATTTGCCAAGCCTTGTACTAAGTGTTGCGGTAAAAACAGTTAATGATAATGATGGTATTTGTTAAGTGCTTACTATGTGCCAAGCACTGTTCCAAGCGCTGGGGTAGATAGAAGGTTATCAGGTTGTCCCATGTGGGGCTCACATTCTTAATCCCCGTTTCACAGATGAGGTAACTGAGGCACAGAGAAGTTAAGTGACTTGCCCAAAGTCACACAGCTGACAAGTGGAGGAGTGGGGATTAGAACCCACGACCTATGACTCCCAAGCCCGGGCTCTATCCACTGAGCCACGCTGACTAACCAGCTCATTTAGTTTGGGAACCAAGGAGGGTGCCATGCTTACCACCCTCCCCTTCCTGCAGTGTCTGATCCTTGGGATGCCAAGTATTGGTTCCTTTTTATTCAAGAGAAAGAGGAGGACTGAATTGATTTCTGCAAAGCACCATATAAAGGATTAAAGGAACGGATAATAACCCAAAGCATTAAGAAAAAAAATGAGGCCAGGAGGGTTCTTGAAGAAACTCAAAGGTATAAAAAAAAAAAAAACAAAAGAATTTTCATCTTTTACTAGTAAGGTACACACACATTATTCAGATTAGTTAGCCGAAAAAATGTATTGTGACCTCTTAATGGTTTTCCCTGGTCTGAGATATTCCGTTAATTATGGGCTAAGTCCCATCATGAAACGAGAGAGAGCAACGTAGACAAGGACAGTTGTTTGGTGTTTTTTTTTTTTACTTTTTTTCAGGCTTTCATTTGCTCAAAAACCCTTACCCTATTCCGCTTTGAATTTTTTTTCAAGAACGACCCACATTCCTCAGGAGGCCAATTAACCAAGTGGTCCTGGAAGAAGAGGTGGTAGAGTTTCGATGTCAGGTCCAGGGAGACCCTCAGCCCACCGTAAGATGGAAAAAAGATGATGCAGATCTGCCAAGAGGAAGGTAAGAGAGACCAGAGAAAGATGCTGTTCTAACTGATTCTTGGGTTCCCTCGTTCTTGGCCCAGTGCTGCAATACGTAGGGTCAAGAAGGGCGAAGCATTGAACATTTGGTCTGCAAACTATGGCACTAACCTCGGGGACCTGAACTGATGTTAACTGATGTTCTGCGAGAAGCTCTTTGGAAGCAGGCCAGATAGAGCAGAATACAGAGGACTGGCAGAGTTTCCTCTTCTATTACAAAAATCATTTTTTGGCTTAGGAGGATCCTTCTTCTCATAAAGGCACTAGAAATGAGGGCTAATAAATAAACACAATTGCAATGAAAATAAAACTGGTTTCAGATGTGAGATGTGACTGTGCGGAGAAGAGGGGGACCACAGACGTGTAACCAGATTTGTGGTGGAAAGTAGAGAAGCAGCATGGCTCAGTGGAAAGAGCCCGGGCTTTGGAGTCAGAGGTCATGGGGTCAAATCCCGGCTTCACCAATTGTCAGCTGTGTGACTTTGGACAAGTCACTTAACTTCTCTGTGCTTCAGTTCCCTCATCTGTAAAATGGAGATGAAGACTGTGAGCCCCCCATGGGACAGCCTGATCACCTTTTATCCCCCCAGCGCTTAGAACAGTGCTTTGCACATAGTAAGTGCTTAAGAAATACCATCATTATTATTATTATTATTACTTGAAATATCCCATGTCCGCCTTCTTCATTCATTAATTAATTCAATTGTATATATTGAATACTTTGTGCAAGCACTCTACTAAGCGCTTGGGAGAGTACAATATAACAATAAGCAGACACATTCCCTGGCCACAGTGAGCTTATAGTCTAGAGTAAGAACCCACTGACAGGAAGATTGCTTTCCTGGATCAAGACAAAGAGTATATTCCCAAATAAAATGGGAGCATCCCCTTTGTTTCTCTCCTATTAGTTTTCTAGACTTTTCCAGAATACTGGTTGCTCACCCAGCCTTTACTGTCTTTTCTCCTCTGTATTTGAATATCCTCCTAATAAGGGCAAGTGTTTTTTTTTTTAATCCTTCAAGGGAATTTTCCTTTTTTTTGCAGTCATCTAAATGATGAAAGCATTTTTCCACCAAAATTCTATTTACATTCTTTGTAGCAGCGTGATTTGTTTTTTTTACCCCTCCTACCTTCTGAACTTCAATGTATTTTTCTTTTAATTTCATCCTAATGCCATCACATTTCTCTTGCCCAGTGGACCATCAACCTGCTTCCACACAGTCCATTTTGTCTTCTCTTATGTTATCTTTAGTCCTCACTTCTTTTTCATTCACCAACACTGTTCCACATTTCTTTTCAATGCACCATAGCCCATATCTCTTGCTTTCTCTTTCTCCTCATCCCTTCATTTCCCTGCCATTTCTAGACATTCATTTCTAGACATCCATTTAGGTTTCAGTACCTGGCCATGTTGTGGGCAAAAAAACCCAAATGAAAATCAGTTTTGGATCTATAAAAACAGATATTTTGGGCAGTGTAAAAATCAGAACTTGAAGTTAAATTATGTATTTTTGGCGATTGCGAATTTTTTTAAACTAGTTAAACGAATGCAGTGATATACATATACATATATATCACTATATATATATTACAGGAAAAGACCTTCCAATATTGCATGGGTGAAAATAATCCTACAGTTGACAGTAGTCGCTATCCCAAAAAGCCTCAATTTTGAAAATTAATGTTCATTTTTAAATTTTATCAACCTATGGCATTCTAAGCTTTTAGAATCAAAATCAGCAGTTTTAATTTTCTGGCATTTACAAGGTGCAGGTGGGTAAAAAGGGAAAACAGGTAGTAATTCAGTTCAGGCTCCTTGCATTGAATCTTAATCTATGGTGACAAGGAATTACTACAGTCAAGGATTAGCTTTTCCCAAAGCAACGGTATAGAGGTTAGGGCGTTCAAAAAAAAACAAAGAATCCCAGCCATAAAGCACATCTATAATTAGTCCTCTCGCTGACACTCTGATTTATGAAATTGGGACTGAATTACCCCAAGGAAATGGTACTACTGAGGGATATTTTACTAGACTATATGCTTGTAACTTTCTGTACCTTCCATGTACCTTAGCAGAAGTTTTCAACCCATTCATCTAATCAGGTTCACTGCACCAATTATATTTTGAGAAATGACTATCGGGGGCGTGTATTGTTTATGTAAAGATTCAACAAAATGTCTTCATTGCTCAAGTTACTCTAGGTGGCTCCCAAGCCAGTTGAAATTCTGGTATATTTTTCTTCGACAGCTGGTTTTGGAGAAGACTGAAAGAGCCCCACTAAATGGGTGTGTTTTTATTTGAGTAGCAATGAAGATAATCTTCTCAGGTGATGTTTAGAAAACCAAAAAGCCACAGTAGGTTGGTTCTGTGTGTTTGGGACTCATTTCTTTAAGTATGACCTCTAAAATTATGTGCTGTACATTTTTGTTTCAAAGAGAGTACCTTTTGAACTTTTTGACTCCCGCCTTGGGATATATATTTTAACATCTGTATTCCATTTTGGGAAATTTATGTGATTCTCAGTTTGCCCCCTTTATTTAAAAGGCCAGATTGTCAGAACAGGTGCTCCCTGGTTCTAACTTTCCCACCTTAAGTAGTTTCCCTACATCAAACCGATGGCAGTCTTGACTCTGATGATATTCTGACCAAAGCTACTCAGAGTGATTGCGTTCAAGTCATTTTATGATTATATTTCCAGCTTGTTTTAGTGCAGAATTAGTCTTGTAGAAACCTAGCTGTGCAACCCTCAATTCATAAAAGACCATTCTGTTTCTTTAAAGAAATCTACATTTCCTTTTAATATCTAGTGCTTTTATTGCTCGTTTTTGTATTTTATATCCTCTAAACTCAACATTCATTATAATAGTAATGGTAATAATGATAATTGTAGCATTAGTTAAGGGTTTACTCTGTGCCAAACACTATTCTAAGCACTGGAGTCAATGCAAGATAATCAGGTTGGACGTGGTTCTTGGCTTACAAGGGGCTTGTATTCTTAAGTAGGAGGGAGAACAAGTACTTTATCCCCATTTTACAGATGAGGAAACTGAGTCACAGAGCAGTGAAGTGACTTGACCAAAGTCACACAGCAGGCAAAGGGCAGAGCAGATATTGGAACCCAGGTCCTTTTACACTTAGGCCTCTGCTCTTCCCATTAGGGCCCACTGCTCCTCAGGTATCATATGTGTTAGTTCCCTTTTCCTGTGGATAAAATCACCTTATAAATTTACCTTAATACTTCGATTACTAAAATTGAATTTTCAAATAGCCTTTAAAAATGACAGGACAAGACTAAGGAGAGTCAGAGGCAAGCATTCAGTAGATTGCTGGGGAGGGCTGTGCGTAAGTGTATGTTCATTGATTTCTGGACTTTTTAAAATTGTATCTGTTAAATGATGATGATGATGGTATTTGTTATGCACTTACTATGCTTCTAGACTGTGAGCCCATTGTTGGGTAGGGATCATCTCTATATGTTGCCAACTTGTACTTCCCAAGCGCTTAGTACAGTGCTCTGCACACAGTAAGCACTCAATAAATACAATTGAATAAATGAATGAATGTGCCAAGCACTGTTCTAAGCGCCAGGGTAGATATAAGGTTAACAGGTTGTCCCACGTGGGGCTCACAGTCTTAATCCCCATTTTACAGATGAGGTAACTCCGGCACAGAGAATTTAAGTGATTTGCCCAAAATCACACAGCTGACAAGTGGCGGAGCCAGGATTAGAGCTCACGACCTTCGACTCCCAAGCCCGGGCTCTTTCCACTAAGCTACGCTGCTTACTATGTGCTAGACACTGTATCAGGTGTTGGGGGAGAGATAAGATTCATTTATTCATTCAATCTTATTTATTGAGCGCTTACTGTGTGCTGAGCACTGTACTAAGCGCTTGGGAAGTACAAGTTGGCAACAGATAGAGACGGTCACTACCCAACAACGGGCTCACAGTCTAGAAAGGGGAGACAGACAACCAAACAAAACATGTGGACAGGTGTCAAGTCATCAGAACCAACAGAAATAAAGCTAGATGCACATCATTAACAAAATAAATAGAATAGTAAATATGTACAGGTAAAATAAATAGAATAATAAATCTGTACAAACATATACACAGGTGCTGTGGGGAGGGGGAGGAGGTAGGGCAGGCGGAATGGGGAGGAGGAGAGGAAAAAGGGGGCTCAGTCTGGGAAGGCCTCTTGGAGGAGGTGAGCTCTCAGTAGGGCTTTGAAGGGAGGAAGAGAGCGAGCTTGGCGGATTTGTGGAGGGAGGGCATTCCAGGCCAGGGGGAGGACGTGGGCCGGGGG
This sequence comes from Tachyglossus aculeatus, assembly GCF_015852505.1. Taxonomy (NCBI): domain Eukaryota; kingdom Metazoa; phylum Chordata; class Mammalia; order Monotremata; family Tachyglossidae; genus Tachyglossus; species Tachyglossus aculeatus. The sequence goes on along the minus strand of NC_052089.1, from coordinate 20,653,362 downwards.
TCGATGGTGGGACAGGCGAGAAGATAATCAGATAATAAGAAAATAATAAGATAATCTGGTTGGTCACAATCCATGTCACAAATGGGGCTCACAGCCTTTATCCCCATTTTACAGAGAAGGAACTTGAAGCACAGAGAATTTAAGTGATTTGCCCAATTCCAAATCACAGAAAAATGGCAAGGTGGGACTAGAATCCCTGTTCCTTGACTCCCAGCCCCCGTGTTCTTTCCACTAGGCCTCGCTGGTTCTCTTTGGTCCATGTTCCAAGTGGGCCCCCTTACTGTGAAAGCAGGTCTGAATCCTCTTCCCTTTTCAAATGGAAAATGGATAGAAAGAGAAAGGAAAGGGACATCTTTGGTACCAGTCACTGAGGTAATTTTTAATTTCTTGGAGCAGTGGTTTTGCCTAGCTATATCAATAGTTCAGTCCATTTGTTTAAATAGAAATTGGATTTGCCATTATTTCTGGTGCTTTCTGGACCATATACTGTCATTGCTAAACTGAATCACTGTAAAATTAGATAGGACAATTCTTTTAGAGCAAAAAAAAATCTAAATTTTGAAAATATAAAAGTCCATTGCTAATGCATGTGCGTTTTAAATCCATAATCCACAGAGTAGAGGAAAATTATGTAGATTTTAAAATAATTACTCTGGAAATGATAACTCAATCTATAGCTTTCAGACTGTACTAAAATACTACAAGATTATTTACTGAAGCCTGACTGATGCCAGACTGCAAAAGGCAAATAGGCAATCATTGGTTTGCAGTCCCTGACACCCTGGGCTGAAATATTAGGCTGCGTTTACCACAAATAAAATTGGTTCACACTTTAAATCACCCCGATAAACTCTGCATTAAAGCTATGAAATTAAAAGACGGGAGGATCTAGGTATCTGAACCCAAGTGTGGTATTTGAGCATTTCCAATTCTACCACCACCAGCCTCTCAAATCGAATTTCTTATCATTTTCCTCCTTTTTTTCTTTTTTCTAGTATGTGTTAAGATCTTACTATGAGCCAGGCACTGTTCTAAGTACAGGGGGTAGGTACAGGATAATCAGAATGGACCCAATCCATGTCCCAGGAGCGGCTCACAGTCTTAATCCCCATTTAACAGATGAGGTACCTGATCCGTAGAGAAGTTGTGACTTGCCCAGGGTCACACAGCACAAAGTGGCCAAGCCGGTATTGGATCACAGGTCCTTCTGAATCCCAGGCCCACGCTATAGCCACTAGAACATTAATTTTCTTCATTAAGAAAATTTGAATAGAACCACCTGCGCTTCAAAATGTTGTGAGTGATTAGCTAAAGATATAAAGTTTTGGGTGACTATCAGCGATAAGCAAACTTACATGGTAAATTGGAATAACTAAAAAATACTGATCAAGGCAAAACATATGAATCCTAATTCAGTAGAAATGATATGTTTATTCCTATTTATATTTATTCCTATCTCTGCAGGTATTTTTGTGCATTGGTAGGATTCACTCATGCATAATGAGGGGAAAATAGACCCCTTCTTGGTGAATAGTAACAGTAATGAACCTGAATCAAATATGGGCTAACATCTTGATTCTATTACATTATTTAGGCCTCAAAATAGGGAGAGAGCCATTGTTTTTTTGATGTGATTGTGCGAAGTGTTGTGGAAGATGACATTTCTTTGGCTTAACATTTAATGAAATTTGAATAGGGTTTGTGTGTTGGACCATTTCTACCAAATTTCTACCAAAGCCATGAGGACAGCTGCACAGCCTGTAATTACTGAGCAAGTAATATGTTTTTTGTTTTTGTTTTTTTTTCATGGGGAAAGAAGAGATTTTTCAATTTCAAGTTAAAATTTATGGGACACTGAAGTAGCTGTTTAAACCTTACACATAGAAACTATTATGCCAGACCTTCATCAGAAAAAGGCTAGTACCAAGGGTGTGTTTTTAGTTTCCTTAAAACATATCTGTTAAGTGGAATCTACTGCTTTTGATTTTTTTTTTTAACAGTCTGGCCCAAAGCATCTGGCTATGCTCAGTTGAGATTACATCGTTAAGGAAATTACAACCCACACTTGTAAATGGTTTTATAGACCCTTTATGGTTACAGGAGTAGTGTGTAATGAAACAAGAGTTGCAACTTCCCCATCAGATAGAATTTTTTGTTTGGAGAGGTCCCGAGTAGGAAGCAATATTCTAATTACTTACAAGTGTAGGTGGATTGCAGCAGAGGACAAATACTGACAGAGTTGAAATTCATCATTTTCAGAAAGTTAATATCCTGAAAGAACTTGATCATCAGTAAAAATCAATCGAGGAAAAAGAAACGTGAATATCAGTCAGCCCTGTCCTCAAGGAATTGACAGTCTTTTAGAGGAGTGAGAGATACTAAAATGAATTACTACGAAGAAGTAATGGGTGTGCATAAGATATAGATGAGCTCTATAGGAAGTGGCTAGTACATAAATGCATATAAGTGTTGAGGGCAGAGAAATCTGACCGGACCTCTGACAGAGTCCCAGGAAAAGAGCAAAAATAATGCTTAAATAAGTTTTTTAACCTAAATTTACCTTTGGAATGTGCATGTCCAGATAAATTGTAAAACATGTTCATGCTTGGGGAATATAAATAATTTCATGTGTTTGCTTTTGTTTGTTGATTCCATGCTAGCTAGATTATTCACTGGGCTAAATCACTAAACACTAACATCTTGTAAACATTAAGTAGAGGCATAATCAAATTATCCCACTTGCTTCCATGGATTTAGTCCTGAAATTTTTCTCTTCTCAAACTCAAATCTAAGCTCTTTTAGTAATCAGATGCCTTTTTCTAATGAACTGTTAATATATTTTGAAAGATACCGTATTTGGAAGTTCAGTTCTTTTAGAAGACTCGTTTCAAAAGTTTGGGGAAATTGCAATACTGACCAGTTAGATTGAAAACTATTTAAAAAAAAAAAACAAACCCAGTGCATTTTGTAGCTTGGGCATCACCCGGTTTGACAACTCTGGTATAATCAATTAAGACTTACTTTTGAGGGAAATATTGCATTTGTAATCCTGTCTAATATTAATTTACATTGATTAAAATATATCTTAAATGAGCATTAAGAAAAAGAACAGCTATATGGTAATGGTGCTATGAATCTAATTGTGATTGCTTATTTGGTTTTGTCAGCAAATTTTAATTTCAATTATTAGCAGCTTGAATAGATGGTGAAAATGATTTTTCCTTATTAAGCAGCCTATTTATGGTATATATTCCTAGTTTAGCTCTATTGTCTTTTCAGTTCACAGGGTTTTTTTTTTGCTTCCCAAGCTAAACACAGAGAAGAGATTAACTCCTTATAGAAGGACAATAAGGAGTGTTCTTAATGGCTTGCCAGAGAGAGTCATTAAAAAGAAGGGCATTTAATGTGCCATTCATATTCTTATATAAATCTGGAGTGACTATCAGAGGATTTTTCTTATCCACTGTCAAACAGAGCACATGGCTGGCACATGGTGAACTGCAATTTGAGCCATGAATATTTAAATCAATCCAGAAAACACAAATGAAGAGTTCCATGAAGTACAGTGAAAATACCCTACGTTTACCCCTAGTCAGCCAAAGAAAGAGAACAGTAGGGTGCAAGCTCATTTATTAGATGAAATAGTAACAGTCAATTTTAGAATCCCAAATATTCAGTTTGTCACAAAGTCCAAGTAGCCGGCTATTTTATTGAAAGAAAAAAAACCCTGCTCAAGGGTTAAATGTGCTATTTTCAAAGTAATTGGCTCTCTCTGTATAACCATGGCACGGTTTTCTTGTATTGAGTAATTATTTAGGAGTCTCCATTGTTTGTAAAATGTGTCTCTGAAATTCAGAGGGCATGCTGAGGAAGTGGGCTGCCCTCTAATGTAGTAAACCCCTTCAAGGCCAGACAGCACTTTGGGCTCCTGATAATCAAACCAAGTTTAGGTTGACTGATAAGATCGGGTTAATTAAAAGCCAAGTATTAAAAAAAAAAAAGGCAAGAGAGCAGGAAGAGGTAGATGATGGGTCTTAAGTTTAACATTAGAAGTGAAAATAAGGATTTCTAAACAGGACCTAAGAGCCACAGAGTCCAGGCTCTGAAGGACAAGTTATTCCCTATCCCTATGGAATAATGTCTGTAAGAGTCTGAGAATGGCATGTCCGGGTGAGAAATTAGAGATTGCCAACCTAGAAACCATTTATTACCTCAAATGCAAGCTAGTACTTGACAATTGGCAGTCACAAAGAATACTAATAATATTAAAGTTAGTGATTTATGGCAATGAGGAAGATGATCCTGTAATTTTGCTTCGGTGGAATAGTCAAAAAAGATTTAAAAGTATCGACATACACAGACGATTGTAGTCGATTTAAGGTGTCACTTAGGGAGTAAATCAATCAATGGTATTTATTGTGCATTTACTGTGTGCAGAGGACTGTACTAAGCACTTGGGAGAGTAGAGTGTCACGGAGATAATGGACACATTCCTTTGGTAATGACACCATATTAGTCCGGACAGTCTGTAAACATGTCTTCTCATGGGCAAGTCACTTAACTTCTCTGTGCCTCAGTTACCTCATCTGTAAAATGGGGATTCAGAGTGTGAGCCTCATGTGAGACAGGGACTGTGCCCATCCCGATTGCCTTGTATCTACCCCAGTGCTTAGAGCAGTGCTTGGCACATAGTAAGCATTTAACAAATACCACAATTATTATTATTATTATTATTAATCCTTCTCCTAATGTCAGCTTGCAACACTATTACCTTGGCTACAGCAAAGGGTTCTGGACCTCTATTTTATCAATCAATCAGTCATATTTATTGAGTGCTTACTGTGTGCAGAGCTCTGTACTAAGTGCTTGGGAAGTACAAGTTGGCAACAAATAGAGACAGTCCCTACCCAACAGTGGGCTCACAGTCTAGAAGGGTGAGACAGAGAACAAAACCAAACATACTAACAAAATAAAATAAATAGAATAGGTATGTACAAGTAAAATAAATAAATAAATAAAAATAAAATAAATTTTAGTGTTTAATGGCATCCATTGAGGGCAGAATACTGAACAGGGAGGCTTCTTAACCCCACAACTTTCATGGAGTTTAGGGATGGGGCCCTCCAAATCCCGAATCAGACTGATTCCTAGAGGAAAAATGAATATTTGAATAATCTGCATTGGTGTGATCAGCTGCAGGCTTCTGACTCCCTCTGGGCCTGGGTGGCCAGTGACCCCGTGTAATCCCGTGTGATGCCATTTGGGAACTTTTGCAGAAGTTCATTTGAACCATTATTGAGAAAACTTAAACAGCATAAGATATGATAACCATCCGCTAGCCATTTCAATCTTAGAATTAGGGTATTTCAAAATGTGCCTGAATCAAAAGGTCTCAATTTGCAGTCTCCAAAGTACCAAGTCCCAAACTCCACTTTTACTGTGTTGTCTGAGGCTGTTACTTCCCCTCATATTGGCTGAAGCTGCCCTGGGTTCGGAATGCCATTTTGGAGATAAAAAGTAATGCGTGTGATTCATTCTGAATGTGTCCCTGCCAAAACCTGCCACCCAAAGTCTTTCTGGAGCAGGTTAAATGAAACAGTATCAGAACTCTAGAGTTAGGGGGTTTTAATTTTCCTTGAGTATCTTCCAGGAACAGAAATAATGAATTGGGAAATGTTTTGTGATTATAATATATAAACTGTAAGGGGTAATCCATTTTCCTTGCATACGGTGAAAGTATTGCTGTGGAAAATGGGTAATTTTTCTCAGTGAATATGAATTATATTTAAAACATTATTTCAGTGGATTTCAGGCTATGTTGTCAGATTCATAGGCACTTTCAAAACTTTGAAAGGAACATACAGTTGGGCGCATTACATTACTACAATTAATATAACAAATGGCATTTAAATTACAAAAATGTGTTCCCAGAAAGCGGTAACTGTTCCAGCCATTACGCAAAATTTCTCCCAGCAGCAGAGGTAGGTCTGCTACTAGTAAGAGTGTTATTTGAATTTAAGGGTATTTGCACCCAGGAACAAAGCTCAATTACATACTCAGATGTCAAAATATTATAAAAATATTAGAATTTAGATATCATCATAATTTCAAAAAATGAACATTTCCTATAGCTGAGAATACAGGAATTCTAAGTAACTTGAGAGTTAGTCTGAGGACTGATTGACAGGAGCTGTAACAAATAATAATAATAATAATAGTCTTATTACTTAAGTGCTTTATTATGTTCCAGGCACTGTATTAAGTGCTAGGGTAGATATAAGACCATCAGTCTAGACACGACGCTGTCCCATTTGGGGCATACAATATATACAGAAGGGTGAGCAGGTCTTTCATCCCCATTTTAAAGATGAGGAAACTGAGGCACAGAGCAGTTAAATGACTTGCCCCTGGTCACAGACATTTCGCAGAGCCAGGATTGGTATCCAGGTTCCCTGACTCCCAGTCTTGTGTTCTTTCGCTAGGCCATGCTGGTTCTGAAATATTAGAATTAAAATAGCACTATAATGAACAAATGCTCAGTGAGAGTGTGATTATAATAATGGTGGTATTTTTTAAGCACTTACCAAGCACTATTCTAAGCCCTGGGGTAGATACAAGGTAATCAGGTTGCCCCATGTGGGGCTCACAGTCTTAATCCCCATTTTACAGATGAGGGAACTGAGGCACAGAGAAGTGAAGTGACTTGCCCAAAGTCACCCAGCTGACAAGTGGCGGAGCTGGGATTAGAACCCACGACCTCTGACTCCCAAGCCCGGGCTCTTTCCACTAAGCCACGCTGCTTCTCGAAACTTGGAGAATGCGGGCATCGATCCCGCTACCTCTCACATGCTAAGCGAGTGTTCTACCATTTGAACTAATTAGGAATGCATGCACTAATAATGATGGTAATAATGATAATTATTTGTTAAGCACTTACTATGTGCAAAGCACCATTCTAAGCGCTGGGGAGGTAACAAGGTGATCAGGCTGTTCTACGGGAGGCTCACAGTCTTAATCCCCATTTTACAGATGAGGGAACTGAGGCCCAGAGAAGTGAAGTGACTTGCCCAAAGTCACACAGCTGACAAGTGGCCGAGCCGGGATTTGAACCCATGACTTGTGACTCCAAAGCCCGGGTTCTTTCCACTGAGCCACGCTGCTTCTCTAAACTGTATATTTTGTCTCTGCTATTGTGAGTGCAGGACTCTGGAGGCCAAATAGTCTACGATTATCTGTACAGCCAGAGGAAGAAAGTGGAAATTAGGGTTCTCACCCCAAGTATAAATCTGAGAGCTCAAGGCACCTTGCAAACTAGATTTCCTAGTTCCCAATCATCATGAGAAGATAAATGATAAATTCTCAGGAAACAATTAAAAAATAAAAAATAGTTGGCTTCACTTTGAAAAGTTAATCAAAGCATGTGTAGCTACGGCACATTTATCTGTTGTGGTTTATTCTGATACAGATGGTGTCATTTGTGCTGTCATTCCACATAGTTTCAGATCTATGTTGGGAATACTAGTGGATTTTTTTGGCTTCCGTATTTTCAGCTTTATTTTGTTTGTTTTTAATGCTATTTGTTGAGTTCTTTCTCTGTGCCAGACACTATACTAGGTACTGGGGTAGATACAAGCTAATCAGGTTGGACACCGTCCATGTCCCACATGGGGCTCGCAATCTTAAACCATACTTTATAGGTGAGATTAACTGAAGCACAGAGAGGTTAAGTGACTTGTCCAAGGTCACACAGCAGACAGGTGGCAGAGCCAGGATTAGAAAACGCAGGTCCATGCTCTGTCCGTCGCATGCTGCTTCTCAACTATATAACTATGCAGGAAACGACACCAAATGTTCAGTGAAGGTGAAATTGTGAAATTTCTGGTTTGGGAACATGAAAATGGTGGGAAAAGGTCCAAGTAAAGAAGTCCCTAGAGGGAGAGGTTGATTATTGACTGCTATAGGAAAATGGAACTTTTAATCCAAACTATTTTTAGGTATTACGGATTAATTTATCTTGTGTTGTTCATTGCCTGCCCGTATTTTAATAGTCTTGACAGTTTTATGTTTTTTTATCATATTCCCCCTTTAAAAAAAAAAAAGACAAAAGGTTTCTTTCCCACTTTGTTACAGCTGGTACCAGTCAATCTCAATTCACGGTACAGTGATGATAGCACATGTCCAGGGGCCAAATCTGATTGGTTTGCATTTTTCAGTAGTGTTTCATATCAGAAAAAAAAGTGTCTGTATGGCAGAGACTGTCAGCACACGATTCTACAACTGTCATTAATCAAAACCAGGAACAATGAATGCATTCATATGAACGAGAGACTGCCAAATTTCACAATCAAAATCACCCCAGTTTCTATTAGAATTTCCTCACCAGCAACGTTTTTTCAACTGTTCTTTTATTTTCCTGGTTAATTAAAGGCAGACTCTTAACAATTACATCTAGAACGTATGTAATATTATTTGATGTTTGAAAGAGGCTTCTTGATATCTTTGAGATTGGTGGTTATTTACAAAGTCTCAGTTCTGAAGTGAAGGCTAAAGAGCAAGGTAGAGTGAATGGCAAAGTATCCAATACTTTTTAACAAAATATATAAAAGCTATGAAATGGCAATAAATATAAATAACTGCTACTTAGAGGTGTTGAATATAGTTAATTTTGATGTCAGTATGAGAAGAAACCAAATATTCAGGTACTGAATATCCAGGGTGTTAGTGGACCTACCCATATATACTCAAAGCACAGTTTCCTAAACAGTATTACATGAAGAACTGAACTGTTATTTGAAATTTCATTCAGTCTTCCAAACTACTGTCTGCTTGTAGGAGAAAAAAATTGAATAGCATTTGGATTTCAAGTACAAAAACCAAATGATCAAACTCAATGGTGTAAAGCATCAGTAAGAATATAATTAGCCACATACTGATTCATCCAGGAGGAAAGGCAAGAAATTAGGCTACATTTATTGGACCTGCAGAAACATTTGACACCTAATTGCTTGTGAAATATGTAGTTTTAGCTAGGAAATTATTGCCCGAGAGAGAGCAGGATTGAATAGAGAGAACAGGAGATGAGTAATAGGAAGGAATGCCGTGATCTTTGCCTGGTTCAATATCACTGTGAGGATTTGGAAAAGACATATAATCAGTGGTATTTTTGGAGCACTTACTGTGTGCAGAGCACGATACTAAGTGCTCCAGAAGGTGCAATACAATAGAGTTAATATATTTGTTACTCAAACATAGAATAAATTGTTAATGATTGAAATTTTGCCCTTCAAACGTGTCTACCAACTCTGTTATTCATTCAATTGTATTTATTGAGCACTTACTGTGTGCACATCACTGTACTAAGCACTTGGGAAGTACAGGTCGGCAACATATAGAGATGGTCCCTACCCAATAATAGGCTCACACTGTACCATTCATTGATTGGTTTTAGGTACACTGCAGATCCATGCACTCCTATGAAAATATACAATTCTAAAAACAGGCAACTCAACTACAAGTCCACAAACCCTCATTTTTATCCTGACTTGGTCATTGCCTCCTTGTGTGATCTTAGGCCCATCACTTGATTATTCTGTACCTCTTTGGCAAAATGTGGTCCGTGTCCAGTGGGAAAATATTCCTGGGCTAAGTGGTGTAGGTTTCTTTTACAAGAGAAAATTCAGTGCCTTGAGTAGCTTACAGGCTTACCTGATTGACTGTTTACAATGCCCTAGAAACTCAGCTAATAGTTCATTTCAGAAAGGGAAAAGAGAAGCATATTTAGCATGGATATGATCGCTTATGTAATTTGAAAAGATAGTTTATTTTCTCCATCATTTATTCTCTTTATTTATTCTACAGTCTCTTTGCATGTGTGATTCCCTAACCTGCATTTGTCCCCCGCAGCCCCCAGTCTCTCTCCTTCTCTGCATTCCCTCATTTCCTCCTGCCATTAGGACATCTCTACTTGGATGTACTGCTGACTCCTCAAACTTAACATGTCCAAAACAGAGCTCCTTACCTTCCAACCCAAACCCTGTCCTCCCCGTGACTTTCCCATCACTGTAGACAGCATCACGATCCTTCCTGTCTTACAAGACCATAGCCATGACATTATCCTCAACTCATCTCTCTCTTTCAATCCACATATTCAATGTTTTATGAAATCCTGTCAGTTCAACCTTCTTAACATCGCTAAAACCTAACATTTCCTTTCCATCCAAATTGCAACCACATTAATCATTACAGAACATTCGGTCCATGTTTCCCCCTCCTCAAGAACCTCCAGTGGTTGTCCATCCACATCCAACTCCGTGCCCCATCGTCTTTAAAGCACTCGATCACCTTACGCCCTCCTACCATACCTTGCTGCGTTCCTACTATAATCCAGCCAGCGCACTTTGTTCCTCTAATGACACTGTACCTAGATCTTATCTGTCTCGCCGCCAAACTCTCACCCACTTCTTTCCTCTGGCCAGGAACACTCTTCCTCTTTATATCCAAGAGATGATAACTCTTCCCATCGTCAAAGCCTTCTTGTATCCAAGAGATGATGACTCCCCCCGTCTTCAAAGCGTTATTGAAGGCACACCTCCTCTGAGATGCCTTCCCCAACTCAGTCCTAATTTCCTCTTCTCTCACTCCCTTCTGTGTCACCCTTGGGCTTGAATTTGCACCATTTATTCACCCCTCCCTCAGCCCCATAGTGCTTATGAACTTATCCATAATTTATTTATTTTTATTAATGTCTCTTTTCCCCACTCTAGATTGTAAACTTACTAACTCTGTTATGTTGTACTCTCTCAATTGCTCAGTACAGTGCTCTTTACACAGTAAACACAATAAATATAAAAGATTGATAAATACGATGGGTTGATTAGGGAGCACATAGAATCAAAGAATCGGTATAGGTGATCCCTTCCCTCAAGAATCTTACAGATTTGAGGGAGAGACAGGCATTAAAATAAATTTAAAATGGTTATATACATAAATGCTGTGGGTTCAGAGGAAGAGTGCCTATCAAAGAGCTTAATGGAAACAGAGCCAGGTGAAAAGTGATGTAGAGGGAAGGGCTCAGACAGGGAAGTGAGGGCTTAGTTGGGGAAGGCTTCTTGGAGGAGATGTGACTTTAGGTGGGCTTTCAAGATGGAGAGAGTGGGGTCTGTCAGATTTGAAGGGAGAGCCAGAGAGAGGACGTGGGGAAGAGGTCAATGACGAGAAAGATGATATCAAGGTACAGTGTTCAGGTTAATGTTAGAGGAGTGCCTTGTGAAGAGTTAAAAATAGGTAGGTTGGATTACTGCACAAGATCAGAGGTTTGGAGGTTCAGAAAGAGATAAGGTTGAGTCAATCTCAAACGTACTAAAATTTGAAAAGGTAAATTAGGTCCTGTTTATGTTGGCAAAGTGAATGTTGGCAACAGATAGAAGAGTGCAGCAACCTCAATAGAAATCAAAACTATCTTCATGTTCTCTGCCTTGCCAGACATTTTTGATTAGTTGGTATTTTAACTGGCTTAATGGAAATACCATGGGCCTGGGTGTCAAGAGTTCTAATCCCAGCCCTGCCACTGGCTGATTGTATGACCTTGGGTAAGTCACCTAATCTCTCTGTGCCTGAGTTATCTCTTCAGTAAAATTATGAGTACCGTGTGGAACTGAGGTTGTGCCTGATAACTTCACCTTGTATTTATTCCAGTGCTTAGAACATAATGATTGTTTAATAAATTCCAAAATTATTGTAAAGGCAGTTGTTTACTATTTAATAATCCTTTTTGTAGCTTACAAAGTACTTCCAAAACCTACTTTTACAGTGCGCATTTGCTCTCAAAGGCAAGTGATAGAGTCTACCTAGGAACACTAACTATTTTACTGTGACTGGCATTAGGAAAAACATATTAAAGGGGAAAAAAATCTACCATATCAGGTATTTTTAGGTTATTTGAAGTCTCATGTATTGATAACTGATGTCTCAAAACTTAATTTTATTCCACTGCTATTGATCAAGGGTAGTGATGTTATTAATAATGCTCTAGTACCAAGAGAACATAGTACTACTAATTTTATAGCTGCAGAGTTTTTAACTAATGCATAGTGCAATAAAAATGTCATGAAGATTAATGTTTGGCATTATCATCCAACTCCTGATAATTTATTATCTTTGGAAGATCTATCCAAGATACAGTCCGATCACAGCCATACCCAGCAGGTGAAAAAAAATTTGCCTCCCAAATTGTAAATCCTGTAATCCTATCTCTTTCATTATTTTCAAATGCAGATATGATATCAAAGATGATTATACATTGAGAATTAAAAAGACCTTGAGTTCAGATGAAGGAACCTTCACATGTATTGCTGAAAATCGGGTCGGAAAAGTGGAAGCCACGGCCTCTCTCACTGTTCGAGGTAAGTGGTAGCATCTTCTCCCAAATCTTTTGACCGTCGAGAGACTAACCCATAACTAACTGTATCAGTGAGACCGATGTATTTGCATTTCTCCAGATGTTTTCTACCCCTTTTCTATAAGTAAAGGAAGAAAGACCAACTGTGTTTCTCCTATACTTGTGTTATTTTCAGTGGTGTTCAAATCACTCTTCCAATCTTGTTTTTATGTGTTAATTTATTCATTTTAATTTTAGAAAAGATAAGCATTATCTCCCATATGTAATGTTGGGATATTAACATTGAAAATGTAAAAAAGTTCAATATAGTAGAGTTTTTTATTAACCATTTATAATGAGCCACAATCTCTTGCTGCCTAAGAAATATGTTAGGCACTTTGAAAACTGAATAAACTCAGGAGGCTACTTAGCACGCTGAATCAATAAGTTCTTAAATAGTACCCACGTGGCCTGGAAGAATTAATACGGCTTCCAAAGGTCCCTAATTTACAACCAGAGGGGAGCAGCTAAGGGACTGGGAGATTCTGACTCTCCAGGTGGTGTGTGAACTTCAGTGGACTGAAACAATTGATTTAGTCAGGGTCACTTTTATTTTGCTTTCTGGATGTTAGGCACTTTTTCCAGTCATAGATCATGTTTGTTTATAGAGCCAAAGTAAAATGTTTAGAATGCGGGGGAAAAAAAAAATTCCTTGGGCTTGACCCTAGAGTTAGCTAGATTGAATAAACTGCCCTCAGGATGTGAACTGCTCACTCTGGATGAGGTAAATTAAATATTCCGCAGCTCTGCTCACAGTCACACAACATCACACGTCCCTCTAGACCGTGGCAGATGCCCACTCCAATTCCACTTCCACCCTCCCAAATTTCCTCCTTGTGGCTTTCAACATAGCTTCCCTTCCCACTCCTAATCCTGGAGGCAGAAAGTCCATTTGATGGGAGGAGCGACTGCATAGTTTCACCAGTCCTGATTCTGGGATCTATCCTCGAGCATCCCAGCAGCAGTCTTTGTCCTTCAAATGACCCTCCGGAAATGAAGGGTGAGGAAATACAGGGCTTTTTGTTGACGGGAGAGAGCGTTCCAGCCAGAACTCCAGGGAAATGGACCCTGAGTTGTCACCTCTGTTCTTTAGCTCCATGCTGGTTACCGCCTTCTCTTGGAGAGAGTGGCTGATCCACTGGGATTTATTAGAATTCTATTTTGCATTCATCTCGGGTGGAAAGAGTTCCACTTAAAGAAAAAAGTCTTCCTCTGGGCAATCAATCAGTCATCAGCATTACTGTTCGGTATAACGTTCAGTGTCCTGGACTAAACACTTGGGAACACAAATAAAAGTAGGAAACGGGGTCTCTAACCTAACAAAGCTTGCTATCTATGAATGATGCTAGGCCAGCACAGATTGTGTCCACAGAATGGGGATAGAAATAGAAAATCATTTATAAAACTTAGCAACAAAATTAAATGATGATTGAATAAGTGTAATGAAGAAGCATAGTCTAATGGAAAGAGTACAGGCTGGGTGTCAGAGGATCAGGGTTCTAATCCTGACTGCCAACTGCTTGCTGTGTGACTTTGAGCAAGTCATTTAACTTCCTTGTGCCTCCGTTCTCCTGTTCTCCTTCCTACTTAGACTGCGAGCTCCATGCAGGACAGGGTCTCTGTCCATCTCAATTAACTTGTATCTACCCCAATGCTTAGAACAGTAAGCATTTAACAAATACCATAAAAATGAAAGCCATATTCACATAAAACATCAGAGTGGCTACTGGCTCTCAGGCCGAGATGGAAACCATTTACAAAATGGTTATGTCAAAGGATGTTTTCACTGCATGTCAATTGAGTGTAACAGTTCCCTTACTGGCAAACGTTTGAGCAAGCATGTCCTAACTGTCAGCGGATTTTTGCCAAGAAAATATGCTTGAAAACATTCAGTCGATGCTAATTACTCAAATATTTCTGTGAATGCTTCAGTTAGTCACAGAAACTATGGCCCAGGCAAAAAGCTTGCAGAACAATTTGGCTGTCTTTATTATCCTCAAATAATATTTGTTTTGTTATTGTATTTGAGGAGAAAAAATAGCATTTGAGAAATGTTTGCTGGAAAAGCAATTGTTAGTTCAGTAATGTAAATAGTTTTCTAAAATTGAACTGTGAATGGTTAAGTAGTGATGATACAGCAACAAGAAGAATATAAACTTGTCAATGGTTCAATCATTGATCACCCAACCATCCATTTTCAGTCTTAAATCTTTTATTCTATTCCCATGATCTTATCATTTGTCCTAAATTCAACTCTTTCTCCCCAAGTCCAAGGGTTTTCAACAATTGAAGTTTTAGCCAGGTAGACTATCATTATTTAGAAACGGCAATGATTGAACTTGAGGCAGTTTCATTATGGCAACCTCTTACCACCCTTTTGTTCCTGGACTTTTATTTCCAGAAATTCATTCATTCATTCAATCATATTTATTGAGCGCTTACAATGTGCAGAGCACTGTACTAAGCGCTGAGGAAGTACAAGTTGGCAACATATAGAGATGGTGCCTACCCAACAGCGGGCTTACAGTCTAAAAGGCGGGCTCACAGTCTAGAAGTAATTGCTGTGGATAGAAAAAGCTTGCATTTTAGATGCAAAATAATTTGGCAGAGTATCATTTTATGCTTTATACATATATCAAGCATAGAATAATACTCTGCCAAATTATTTTGCATCTAAATATTGATACGTTGATATCCATATATATATATATATATATATATATATATACATTTATATCAATCAATATTTATTGAGGGCTTACTGTGTACTTAGTGCTTAGGAGAGCATAATAAAACAGTTGGTAGAAACGTTCCTTGACCACAACGTTTTGTATATATACACACACATGTTCATGGAAAATATTTGCTTAGTGTTCATATTATAAAACACTTTTGAGAACAAGAGAACCTAAACAATGCTAATATTGGGCCAGTTAATGGTGTGTCCAACCAAGAAGTCTGTTATCAGCAGAGTATTTCAGAGGAACCATGTATAGTTGTCTCCCTTTAGGACTATTTTTTAAACTTGTCAAATGAAGTGGAGGCTGAAACTATTTTCTGGATGAATATCTGGATATTTTAGATGAGAGTAATAGTTTTACTCCCATTTTTTCCAGATACATTGGACTTATAATATGGAAAAAGATACTTTTTTAACTTTCAACTTGACATTGGGAATGGAAAAACTCAGATATAATAATAATAATAACAGTGATAGTTTTGGTTAAATGCATACTATGTGCCAAGAACTGCAGCTGACTGCTGTGGGAGATAGAAATAACCACGCGGGACTCACAGTCTAAAAACATTATACCCACCATCTAAAATTATTTCCTAATAAAACCCTTCTGCCGTTAAACATTACAGAATTTGATCAATCAAAGGGTGATAGTTTCATAAACATCACCTACTACTAAGAACTCCCAAAATATGGGTAGGGAAAATAACTTGAACAATAAAATATGTCTCCAGTTCCATACGAAGTTGACTCATCTGTGTTTAGAAAAAACACAAAGCAATTCTGTACAATGGAAGGAATAACAAACACTTTTCCCAGATTAGTGGTACACGATAAAGGGTGGCAGAACTCTGCAAGGTTAATCAAAACAATCTTGTCATTATCTGTACTGCTCTTTTCTTTCACATTAAATCAAATGTTCAACTTCTCTGTGGATTTGCTTTATTAGAGAGAGGGGTCAACTGCCCCAAATGGCCAGATTCCACTTCCATCCATCAAATGCATGGGCACAATTCAGCTTAATTTGCTGAAATAAAAAAGCAACCCGGATGGCTTAGTCTATAACAAAGAAAAGAGGTTTTTCTCATAATCCAGTGGCTAAAATATTACCATGTTGTTCACTTTAGGTAAGAGGGGATAAGATAGCTTTATCCTTCTGAGAAATAGTTCAACTCACAATTGTTTTTTCATTTCAGAATTTGATAAAAAAAAAAAAGGGTCTCTAGAGTTAAGCTTGATGAGAAACGGTATTGCCCTGTTCCTAAGTCAAAAAGGGAACTGCACTCCCAGTAATAGCTATAGCCATCAATAAATCTACTTGCCTTTAAATGATCTTAGATCAGAGTTTAGTAAAGTGCCTTTCGTGTGGCCTAGAAATTATTTTCATTGTGCACTGTTAAGCATTGAAGAATGATAACATAAATTGTGAATCTTATAAATGTGACTGTAACAGTGTACTAGATTAAGTATGTAATTTATTATGGATGGAATGTTTACGTGTTTTTTGGTCTGCTTTCTTTTGTATTAGAATCCTGAAGTTGCTACTTGAAAAGTTCTTTGCAAGTGTAATATTGGTTATGGGATAGCTTTCTTATTATTAGAAACGTAAATGTTGACTGTTTACTCTTTCTGATATTTTCTTTTTCTTATAGAATCTGTTTCTAACTTTGGATTCTTTATTGTTTGCAATTCTGATGAATTACTTCTGTCTGGATGTGTTCCTTTTAGTTACTTGGATGTTCTAAATTTTCTACTTAAAGATAACTTTGTTTATGCTTCTATGTTTTAATAATGGGAGCAGCTGATACAGGGATGAATCTAGTCACATGGAGGTTGCAGCTTTAAGAGATCACATGTTGAAAAACAAACTTTTAACTCCATTTTCTAAATGAACTAGAATCAACTTGTCAATCATCCTTTTGCCTTTTTTGTAACAAAAAAAAGGAAAGACATACTAGTAATGGAAAACTAATTTGGGAGGTACTGAGTTGAAATCCCTATGGTCACTCTTAGCTATTCGTTATATTTTCATCAGCACTGTCAGTGGCTTAAAAGTGATGTGCTATTAATCTATTACTAGAGGGGAAAACAGTGTCTTGGGTTTCCTGCAGTTCATATAACAGTTCTGACTGGCCATCCTTAAAATTCACTTGGTATTTAAATCAGACATTGATGCCTTCCTTTATTGGTTTGACATTTGCCAGTCTAAAGGCTTGAATGGGTATATTCTACAAGTTCTATAACTCTGTACTATTTCATTTCAATGGGGCATTTAAAGTGCTAATTGGCAACATGTGAATCTGTTTAAAATGTCTATCAATCAGCTGTAGCAAACTACTGTGTAACTATTACTCCTCGAACAATATCTTTAGAAATCTGATTTTGAAAAATGTTGAAATTGGAACTGATCCCAGTGGCATTGTGACTTTAGAATTCACTGTAGTGTCCATACTTAAACGAAACACACTGCACACCATGCATTCTGACAATTTTCTTTTTTTTTTTAATTTCTTTTTTATGTTGTCACCACACCATTGTAATGTCTACAGCCCGCCCCGTTGGTAAGTAACCATCCTTCTATCATTTAGCATGGCTTTGTGCAATGCTTCATCCCTCATGCACAGCAACATTTGACTGAATGAAGCCAATTTATTCATCAATGCCATATAGCACTAACATAATAATATAAGGACTGTTAAATTGAAAGCCTACCGCTGAAGCTTTCATCATTTTAAGTAAGCCAAATGAAATGGCTTTTGCCATATAGCAATAAGTAGTCAATTGATTTGGGTATAAAAATCACATTACAGATCCAGCCATTCTTAATCACGTTTAGATATTGTATTGGATGAAGTTTACAAACTACCGTAACTTCCTGAAGAGGAGGAACTAAATATTTTCCTTTTTCCTCTGTAAAACACAATGGTTAGTTGTAGCTTTATAGGTTCCTGGATAATCTGAAAGGAGATAAGCTGATTGCAACTGTTTTATTGCTATATGCATTCTTTTTATATTGAGATACTCAGGCTGGAGATTTGCTTTTGAAAAATAACTGTACTGCTGTGTGCTTATTGGCTGCATGTCAATTTAAAGAAATTTATGAAGAGTGCTTTTAGAATCCAATTAGTATTGGTTTCATGCTATGGTAGTTAGGCCTCATATCTTGCTGAGCGATATCCTTGGCTGAGGGATGAGAACAAACCCATTTATTTTATGGCATGAAAAAGTTAGTATTTATGTTTTTACTATCTTTCATCATGCATTTATTTGGCTTCGCACGACTGAAGTAAGGTAAAATGTTTGCACCGTTTGATATATCTTGGAATAGAGTAACATTTGCTTTTTTGAAGTAATAGGCTGAAAATGAAAAGTTTAGGTGATGCATTGATATTTCCTCGAAGTTACTGGAACAGCCTTTTCCCCATTCTAGTCCCATATATGCTTGAGCTCCCAGAAGCAGTTGAAGACAATAGTTGAAAATATTATGCATTGGAAAATGTTTTCTTTTTGATGCTGCACCCCAGAGTTCTCCCAGGTCAGCTCTATCTCTGATTCTCCTGGTGATCCTCACTTGGGAACATCACATCGGATGTTAACTGATCAGAAGAGATCAATTCAGTAGATTGACTATATAGATTGTCTTCTTTTTTTAATGGTATTTGTTAAGCACTTATATAATAATAATAATAATGGCATTTATTAAGCACTTAGTATGTGCAAAGCACTGTTCTAAGCACTGGGGAGGTTACAAGGTGATCAGGTTGTCCCACGTGGGGCTCACAGTCTTAATCCCCATTTTCCAGATGAGGTAACTGAGGCACAGAGAAGTTAAGTGACTTGCCCAAAGTCACACAGCTGACAAGTGGCGGAGCCGGGATTTGAACCCTTGACCTCTGACTCCAAAGCCCTTGCTCTTTCCACTGAGCCACGCTGCTTCTATTATTATTATATAATAATAATAATAATAATGGCATTTATTAAGCACTTACTATGTGCAAAGCACTGTTCTAGGCACTGCGGAGGTTACAAGGTGATCAGGTTGTCCCACATGGGGCTTATATGTGTCAAATACTATTCTAAGTGCTAGAGAAGGTACAAGATAATTAGGTCAGATACAATTCTTGTCCAACATGAGGCTCACAGTCTAAGTAGGAGGGAGAACAGGTATTTTATCCCCATTTTATACTTGAGGAAATTGAGGCACAGCAAAGTTAAGTGACTTGCCCGAGGTCACACAGAAAGCAAGGGGCAGAGCTGGGATTAGAACCCAGGTCCTCTGACTCCAATAGATAATGCTTTTTCTCACCTTTCTATTGATATTCTCCAATAGAAACCAAAAAGGAAGCGTATGAGGTTCTTGTGAGAAAAGATTCTCTGAGAAAGTCATGCTAAGAAAATAAAAAGCATCAGGTCACTAGGGCATCATTTAATAAACTCCAGCCTCTGTGCAGTGAATGACCCCTAGTGTCCTACAGCAGTTCCAAAGGGTCTAAATTATCTGCAGAACATAATTTATACACTGGGAGTATTGAGCTCAACAGTCCTGAACCACCCATACAGCTAGTGTAACATCAGAGCTTTCTCGGCTGATCTAACCTCGTCTGTTCAGGACGGGCTCTCAAGTTACTAGGTGTGCAGAATGCCCTTTTGAGCAATACATTCTCTATTATTCCTTTCCTAGTAATGATTATATATCCCCAAACTCATGCAGGGACTTTTTCTCTAGCTCACGCCTGTTCAAATGGTGTGTAAACTGGTGGATCCTGGGTCGGAGAGCCCCAATAATGGGTATTATTCACAAAGGAATTGAAAATGTGTTTGGTCCATATTTAAAAATGGGTTTGGTCCATATTTCCTTAAGGGGCCCATGTGAATCTTTAGGGATATCATCACTCATGGGTATGCATTGTGACTATTGGCCATTAAGCACAGTGAAAAACCATCCAGATATTCAGATGTCACTGATTCCTGAGCAAGGAGCCCCTGATTATTCAGGGAAGGAAGGGATAAAACTAGGGTAGCAGGGAACAAAATCAGGGTTCAGATTTTTGGGGGATAAGCGTGGTTTAAGATTGTCTATTCCACAACTAGTATCACTTACAATTTACCTAGCATTTTTCAGAGCACTTTCACATCAATGATCTCATCTTTCTTCGCATTATCCCTGTGAGACGGGAAGGGGAAGTTTTCATTATCCCCAGGTGAGAAAACGAAGGTACAGTGAGGGATAAGCCCCTTAACTCATTTCACACTTAGCAATTTAGTGGCAGGGTTGAAATGAGCTACATGATCTAGTGAAAAGAGTATGAGTGAAGTCCCAAGGTTCTAACCCCGGATCTGCCAGTGATCTGCGGGAAGTGATTTTCTCAGTTTGCACATCTGTAAAATGGGTATAAGATACCCTCTCTCAACAACTTAGATTGTGAGCCCTGTGTGAGACAGGGACTCTGTCCAACCTGATTGTCTGTCTGCATCTACCTCAGCACTTAGCACAGTGCTTTGCCACACTGGAAGTGGTTAATTAATGCCACTAGTTTTATTAATTAGAATCTGGTTCTCTGGACTCCCAGACTCCATGCCTACCATTATGTGGTGACACCTCCTTGATTTACCTATCCCAAGAGGCTGCATCTAATCTCCTGGGCTCAGTCAGTTAGTTACTTGACAAGTAAAGCAAGGATTTTTTTAATGCTCTGATTTCATTCTACTATGGATGGTTTGCCTTTGTGGCCATTTATTTCATTTACTAGCAAGAATTAAAAATATGAACTTGATTTTAAATCTGGCCTCCAGAAGTACCCTAACGACCTGGTCAACCTTATCAGGTACCAAACATGCCGTAAGGAAAAAAAAAATGATACACCCATAATGGCTGAGCTTAGAAAATGAGGTCAACAGACAACTATTTGGGTGGAATTGCTTTACCCATAAAACAAGGCTAGACGTCCTAACACACAGGTGATATCTGTGCCTACCCTGCGTGCTATGACAAAAAACGTGACAAAGCCCTAATTTTCAAATGGATGGTAAATATCTCATTTAAAATGCAGTTCTGAACATGCCAGATACATTGTGCTGTTAAGTCATTAAGTCTGGCCGGGTTGATTTATAACGTGACACAACTTCCCAGAACACAAAGCAATGTGTCAACAACTTCCATTACCCTTAAAACCTGGGATCACCAAATATCAATAGCCATTGGGAAAGATATTGTAGACAAAGTTTCCAGGTGTATCAGACCGGAACCGTATAATATGGGGTACAGAGTTCCCTCTCAACCCATTTAAGTCTAACTGTTTAATTTCTGTTTGACTGGAACTGAAGTCAAACTCTGACATATTGCGCTCCATTCTGGGAAAGGCCCCTTCACTTCATAAATCTACTCAACACGACTTAGGACAATACAGCAGAAATATGAACTATATTTCGAACTTGACATCTACTATTAATTTTGGAAACTGAGTGGAGTTCGTGATCTGGAATTGTTTCTATAAAGTAATCAAAGAGGAACCAGGTATCCCGACAAAGAATCAGGCAAATATTTTACCTTTCCCTCCTTGAATTGTCAGTTTGGCTATAAATAGGAGAGTAGCTCCATAGCTGTCTTTTTGGAATCAATGCCTCAGAAATTAATTGCATGTTTAAAATTACCCTTTAAACCTTAAAAGGGCAAGTAGAAATGAAATCATTCAGGACAATATCAGGATCAGAAAATAGTAGCAATAACCAAAGCAAGAGAAGCAGGCAGCCAAAAAAACCCCATATTTCATATTAGAGTGCAGTTTAGGAAGAGGCAAGTTCCTTCATATCTTCAGGGGTTTCCTGGGACCAGGGCTGGTCTAGATTTCTCCAAAACATATCCCCTATAGTGGTAGAGGAGATAGAATATTTATTCAACATATACTCAGAGCACGGGCCTGGGAGGGAGAAGGACCTGGGTTCTAATCCCTGCTCAGCCACCTGTCTGCTGTGTGACCCTGGACGAGTCACTTACCTTCTCTGTGCCTCAGTTACCTCATCTGTAAAATGGGGATTAAGACTGTGAGCCCCATGTGGGACATGGACTGTGTCCAACCGTATTAGCTTGTATCTACCCCTTCTCTTCGTACAGTGCCTTGCGCTTAACAAATACCAGGGAAAAAAAGATACTCACAGTCTAAGAATTAAGTAGGAAGAGAGGGTTGGCAATGGTCCCATGATTAAGTATCATTTAGCTGATCTCCAGGATGCAGACTTCGGTCTTAACCCAACTTGTACTTCCCAAGCGCTTAGTACAATTCTCTGCACACAGTAAGCGCTCAATAAACACGATTGAATGAATGAATGAACTAATGTAAGGATGCAAAAGGGAGAGAGCTGAATTCATAGACACGTTTCTGTGACCCAAACGTGCGTCTTGGCTAAAGGAAAGACCATAGGACCGGGAGTCAGTCTGGGCACTGAGTCCTAGTCCCAGCTCTGCCATTGGCCTCCTCAGAGACCTTGGGCAAGTCACAACCCTCTCTTGACCTGTTTCCTCATCTGCAAAATAGGAGCCCTCAGAGGGACAGGGACTGATTCCAACAAAGAAACTTTGTATATCCCCCAATACTTAGTACATTGTAAACACTTGATACATATTTATAAGTGCCATGTTAATTATTAAGCATGGCAAATCCTGAACAGTTGTGTTTCAAGAGGGATGTACATTACAGTAACCAGGAAGGGATCAAATATCTGAATGAAAGTGGATAGACTTGTGTCAGGAAGTTAAAGAGTGTAATATGCATATGAAAAGAGCCACTCTGTACCCCAGCCATTTCCTGAGGATCCCAGACCAACTTATAGAACCATAAAGTTTCAGACTGCAGGGCACACTTCTCCCCGCAAAAGGAAGTCAAAACATACCCTCTGCATCCTCAGATTCTTCCTTTAGCCCACCAAGATCAGTTCCACTTCTAGTTTGTCCCAGATAATCGAATGATCTTAAAATGGGGCCTTAAGAGAACACGGCTTCCCAGCTAAAATGAGGCCATTAAAATATTAGCATGTTCATCTGGAAAACTCATCGACTAGGGAAGTAGCAGAAGTAAATAGTTTGAATAGGGATAAATATCTTGCGCCCATCTGTCTTACTTTCTATTGGAAGCCTTTCTCTGAGATTAAAATAGAAAAGGAATGTGTATTTCGAAGATGGGCAACACTTTTTTTCATGCATCCACTCACAACGTGATGAGTAAATTGGTAGTGAGCTGTCAAATTTGCCAGCTGCTTTGTTTCTTGAAACTAAACCCTGCTTCATTTTGTATTGTGCATACCATATGCTAGCCGTTGACTGCATCAGGTAGCTTCATAGAAACCTGAGTGCCCCAGCTGAAGTGATTATAACAACAGCAAACCAAAAATGTCAAACAAATGGCAATGTATGAGATGCTCATTTTTCAGAAGTATTAACTGTGGGGTTGGCTAATATATTAAATCTGAAGTGATAGGGAAGCAGAATGCAGTGTGGCCTAATGGAAAGAACATGAGCCTGGACTCATAATGATAATAATGATGGTACTTGCTAAGCGCTTACTATGTGCCAGGCACTGTTCTAAGCACTGGGGTAGATACAAGGTAATCAGGTTGTTCTACGTAGGGCTCACAGTTTTAATCCCCATTTTACAGATGAGGGAACTGAGGTACAGAGAAGTTAAGTGACTTGCCCAAAGTCACACAGCTGACAGGTGGTGGAGCCGAGATTAGAACCTATGACCTCTGACTCCCAAGCCCGTGCTCTTTCCATTGAGCCACGCTGCTTCTCTTAAGAACTGGGCTCCTCCAGTACCTGCTGTGGGACCCTGGGCAAGTCACTTAATGTCTCTGTTCCCTCATCTGCAAAATGGGAATTCAGTACCTGTTCTCCCTTCTACTTAGATTGTAAGCACCATGAGGGACAAGGTTATCTTCTAGGATTTAGTTGTCATCACCAGCGCAATGTCTTTCCAATAATACCCTTCACTTGACAATAATAGAAACAGCCTTGAACTGTCATTTCTATTTAGGTTCCTTTCCAAACAACTATTTTGTAATGCCTCATGGGGTCTCAGTTAGGGCTTTTCAACACCTGAACCTAACATGTTTCCATTCTTGCCTTGATCTTTTACTGCGTTATTAATGCAACGTAATGTGTAATGTAACATTTTCCCCAGTTACATAGCATGATAGGTAAAGGAAATTCACCATTCTTTTGTTTGAAATAGTTAAATACAGTTCCTATTACTTTTAAAAATAGAGTCTGAATTTCAGTGTAAAATTTGGGAATTAAACAGGCACTGGAATTCTAGTACTGTTTCACATTCATTCAATCGTATTTATTGAGCACTTACTGTAGTGGGAAGTACAAGTACTGTGAAGAGCACTGTACCAAGTGCTTGGGAAGTACAAGTTGGCAACATATAGAGACGGTCCCTACCCAACAGCGGGCTCACAGTCTAGAAGGGGGAGACAGACAACAAAACAAAACATATTAACAAAATAAAATGAATAGAAGAGTAAATATGTACAAGTAAAATAAAGTAATAAATATGTACAAACATGTATACAGGTGCTGTGGGGAGGGGAAGGAGGTAAGGCTGGGGGATGGGGAGGGGGAGAGGAAGGAGGGAAAGGGGGGAGGGGGTTTGACAGCCAAACCTATTGCTTTTTTCCCATTTTAGTGGAAGTGATCAGACCAGAAATATGTGTGTATGTGAAGATACTCGAGTGTTTAACTAGAATTATTTTCCATGGGTGTTCATTGCTGGTTCTTAGCTCAAGGATGGTGGTAGAGTATACCACTTAGCATAAGATATCAGGAGAAAAGCATGGTAAGGCATTTATAAAAGACTTATTACATGCCAAGTATTATGTTAAGTCTTGGGGTAGATCAGAATAATCACTCATAACAGTTCCTTTCCAAGACAAGTCTTTCAGTCTAAGAGGGAGGGAGGAACAGTTGTTTAATCGTCATTTTACATATGAGGAAACTGAGATCCGGAGAAGTAAAGTGAGTTTCCTAGGGTCACACAACAGAAAAACAGTGGTTTCAGAGTTTCAACCTGAGTCTCCTCATTCTCAGTCTTTCTCACTCTTTTCAATATGCCATCTTCTTTCATTCTTTCATTCATTCAATCGTATTTATTGAGCGCTTACTGTGTGCAGAGCTCTGTACTGAGTGCTTGGGAAGTACAAGTTGGCAACATATAGAGACGGTCCCTACCCAACAACGGGCATGGAAAACTATAATTTGTCATTACCAAAGACAAGATTTTAATTTTAGTGGTCATTCTTGTTCATTTAATATAAAAAAGACCAGAATTGTAACAATGAAGTATTCCCAGTATAATTTTGAAATTAACTAAGAATACTCAAAATGAAAAATGAAAGAAATTCATTGTCTGATATATATATATATATATATGTATTTATAAACTAGTTGTACACATTCTATCAATTAAATTCATCAATTTGCTTTATATGAAAGAGGGGGAAGGGAAAAAAAACATTTCCAGCACCAACAGAAAGTTCTGCTGCATTTAATGCCCCAAATTCCTTTTCTTTAAGTATTCAGAGTGTTTTACTATGAGAGGAGTTCACAGCATGAAAAAGATATGTTGACATCACTTTAATGTGATGTGATACTGCTTTTGGAAAATTCTAGTGCCTAAATGAGTATGGTGAGAGGTGTCCATTTTATTTTCCCTCATATAAAGTCACGGTTAGTAACCATTAATACTTTTTTTAAAAAAATAATTATTATAAATATATTTCCACCACTAACATGTGTGCCCAGGCATACACATTAAATATGTCACTAAGGAACCCCTGAACCAAAAAAAAAAAAGGAAGAAAACTTATTTTCTGTAGTTAAAACTTGGAAAAAGTTGGAAACTACTTAGAATAATCCAATTAGCCTTTTGTGGCTGTCAAAAGGGTCACTTTTTTATTGAAAGGTGCCCTCATTTTACCAAAAACATAGTAGCCTATGTAGGAAAAAACAAATTAATTTCCAAGCTGTTATCAGAGACTGGAGCAGTTGGTAGTTTGAACTATTCCAAGTGTTCGGTGAGATGCTGAAAATCAATTTGATATATCTTTTTTCTGTAGAAAAATATATATGCATTATTCTTCTACCAAATGTATTTATACAAACAGCTCAAAACAGTCTAGAGGAGAATTCAAAAAGGGTTGGGCAACAGTGTTATGCATGCTAGCATTCCAGTAAACTCTTCTTAGTAGCTGCATAAAATGAAATAAAATGAAGGTTATTCACTAATGAGTTAGGGTGGCTTCTTACAAAGCATGCAATTAATGTTATTAAGAAACATTGCAATTGTAAATGATTAAAAATTCTGTCACATAAGCAGCTCTTTAGTATCAATGTAGTCGCTTCTCGGTTGCAAGGTTTCTGCCTATTTGGCATTTTCCTGCTACCTTGGAAAATGAGATAATGGGGTGTGATCAGACTGCTAAATTTAGCTCCATTGCTGACATTTGCAGTCATGGCAAGTTGACAGGTTAAGTGAGTGAAAAAGGATGTCTTGTCTCATCATTTATTAGAAGAGGCATTTTTATACTGAGGATTTTTTGCTCCTCTCTTGAATGCAAGCTCTGTTTTTCCCACTTTAGAACTTTTAGAGTAAATTCAGAAAAGCACCATCAAATGTTTTTTTTTTTTTTTAAAGAAGATCTCTTCCCGATGATGTGCACAGGGAAATTTTATAAAATCCCTAGGCATTGAGGAAAAAAATTGAAAGTTTCTCATCTGAACATAGAGCCCTTCCTATTTCTATTAATAATAGTAATGATGGCATTTGTTAAGCGCTTACTATGTGCCAAGCACTGTTCTAAGCACTGGGGTAGATACAAGGTAATCAGGTTGTCCCATGTGGGGCTCACTCTTAATTCCCATTTTACAGATGAGGTAACTGAGGCACAGAGAAGTGACTTGCCCCACATCACACAGCTGATAAGTGGCAGAGACGGGATTAGAACCCATGACCTCTGACTCCCAAGCCCGTGCACTTTCCATTAGGCCACACTGCTTCTCACCAGCTCCTTCTTACCATCACCAGCGCAGTGCTATCTGAGTATCCTGGGCTCTAATATATGAGTTTTCACATTTTCTGATGCCCATCCAGGACCCGATGAAATAATAGAATGTCTTTTGGACAATAATTGGGTGGTGGATGGGCACCCATGCCTACCTTCTTCCACTCCATGCCCCAGTGGGAATGCAACCGGTAGGGATGAGAGAGCGCATGAAGCAAGCCACTAGCCATAAAATCAGTTTCTTCATGTAGGCTCTCAGTCCTGATGTCTCAGGATTAAGATCTATCCCTCACGTATATGTAATACCATGGAATGTAGATGATTAAATGGCATATAAGAAGCCAATTAACAATGGACCGAGATCCATCCAACTAACAGCTTTAGTTTTGGGGTGTTGACTGCCCCCATATTCTCCCCCCTACCCAGACTCTAAGGAATGATGAAGGAATTTCCTGGTTGGAAGGATTGGTGAGTCTCCATCCTGAAACTTCCGAACCCAGAGTTTAGGTGAAGGGATTGCCTAGAGTGTTAGTGGTTTGTGCAGTGCCAATCAGTCGATCGATCGTATTTCTTGAGCACTTACTGTGTGCAGAGCACTGAACTAAGTGGTTGGGGGGGAACAATCTAACAGAATTGGTAGGCATGTACCCTACCCACAACGAGCTTGAAGTCTAGAGCGCCACGTTCACTCTCTTGTCACGTTTTCATGGGGGGTGCAGAATTCAACAAGCAAATAGGTGAGCAGAGACCCAGTATGTTGCAAAGATCATATCTGGGCTTTGCCCACATTATCCAGCTACATACAGATAACATCCACGAGAAAACCCAGGTCTCTTTGTTCATAAAGCAATGCCCTTCCACTCGACCAGACAGGGCCAATTCAGAGGAATCTCTGCAGGGTGGCAGCAGACGGGAGAGGGCTGGGCAGGGTAAAGTGATAGCCTGAACTGAAGCCTGTCTTGATCATTAATGGGCTGATATTTGGATTCCTGGGGTGAGCTGGAAGATGGGGACTATTGGTACATGGCTCCAAAAATTGAGTACTGTTGTAGTTGCATCCCCAGTGAATACCTAATCTCAGGTTTGTCTGTGCTGGTTTGGGCAAGGCGGAATCTTCCTCAGAATCTTTTTCCCAAAGACACCCTATGTAGTTCATCAGGCTTCAGAAAGGGAAGCAAAGGAAATTCTGTTGGTGTTATGACTGAGATGTATTAATTGGGAATTGGAAAAGGGAAACCATTTAAACCATCAGATCATTAGAACCACTTGCACAAATGGATGAATGAACGAGACGTGCTTGGAAAAGGGTTTTCCAAACATGTTTGTTTTGAGTCCTGCAGCCCTAAAGCGTATGTTTTCCATCATGAATTAAAGATTCCTTCCAATGCGTCATTTCCTTTGAGATGAACTGTGTTCAAAAAACATTAGAGTCCTGAATGAAAGAAGCTCTTGTTTACCAAATGTAAGGCTTTTCATAATGATTTTCACATAGTATCCTTTTGAAGGTGAGGCATTAAAGGGAAAAATGTAAGTGTTATGAAATCGGTGATAATAATGGTCATCTAGCATAAGGAGTCAAATATTCTGGATGTGAAACTGAGTGGAACTTATTTCCTCCTTCAGTTTACTCTGTCATAAATCACACTTCAATGAAAGAACCCCAGAATAGAAACCAAGCATTTGCTTCTTGCTTTTGGGATTATCTAAAACTTCTAGGTCATTATCTATACTGGTTGACTGGATAGTTTTGGGATTGTCTATCCTTGTGTACTTTCACTATGTTGCTTCCATATACAGTGGTCACTTTGTACTCCTTCACGATATCTATACCCCTTTCAACACTTTTCAGATTTAACATGTTTATATCCATTGATACAATCGCACCACGTCTAACTGCCACTCTGCAACAGTGCTTGCTGATGATTGGCTGTGGTTAAAAATGAGTGGAATCAATCCACTCCATGCCATCTGATAAAATCTTTGTTAGCCAGCATATCCTTCTCCAGTTCAGTAAAGCCAGAGAAATGAGTGGCTGTCAAAGAAGTGACTGTTAGATATTCATAATGATGGTGTTTATAATGATGGTATTTATTAAGTACTTACTATGTGCCAAGCACTGTGTTAAGTGCTGGAGTAAGTTTCAACATATTCAAATCTGATGAAGGTCCTGTCCCACCCTTGGATCTCAGTCTCAGAGGGAGGGAGAACAGGTTTTTTAAACCCATTTTACAGATGAGAAACAGATGCACAGAGAAATTACATGAATTTCCCAAGGTCGTACAGCAGATAAGTGGAGCCAGGACTAGATAGAACTTGGAGCTCCAGACTCGCTGCTGTGTGAAGATAAAATTGGAGAGGGATCTATTGAAATCATCTTACAATTCTCCTTCCTTTCTTCCTTCTTAAGATCTTTAAGACAGAAGTGCAATTTTTTTTATTATTTTATAGCAAGAAGATCTATTTATTCAGACACTCCCAAAAGAGAGCCAAACAATGCTTTTGCAGCCAGCCGTGTTTTATATGATATACAGATGTTTCTGACTGCCACCTTGATATCACCATGGTAATTCCTGCCATGGAAAGCCGTTTTGTGCTGTAAAAACAACTCCGAACATGAGACGATTAACCTTAAGGTCTCCCATTCCTTCATCTCAAAGCACACCTCATGCCTGTCCTGTGTTCCTGTGTTTTCTATTCATGTTCAACCATCTGATTTCCATATCATCCTACTCACCCACACTAGCTGGCATTAGCATAACAGAGCTTTGGCATGACATTGATTGAAGTCAGCAGTTGTTGAATGCAGAATCAAAGCATAATTTAGCAGAAATCAAATCTAATTTACTGTGTACTGTATTTAAAATTCTCAAAACAGTATTTCAAGAGAAGTGTCCCAGACCTCGAATCTTAATTGTCCTTTTTTATATTCTCGTCGGGTTCTCTGGAATTCACGCAACATACTTTCTTAGAGAGTTATTGTCTTTGTCTTGCAAATGTCAATTAAATAGTTTTTTTTCCACTCTGTTTACCCCAGCCCATTTCATGTTACAGCTGAAGCAATGAGCTGTAATTGCTTGATAAGCAAAACAAGAGGGTTATTCCATCATAGTTATAACCACTCCTTTGAACAAAATTGTCTCATGTTCTCAGTTTTAAGGAGGAAGCAAATTAAAGACTTCTGAGCAATCCACTTTCAAATCTGTAAGCCCTTGTAGTCATTTTCAGTCCTAGAATTTATGGCCAAAGTTTAAAATTCATCCATTTATATTTACATTGGTGGTCTGAGGATATGATGGACCCTGTGTTTTTAATGATAATTTGTTTGGGACTTAGAACATACAACAAGTAGCTCCTCTTCTGCTTCTTCCTCTCACCCCAGTGTCGTGATCAAAATGGTCCTATGTCAAACCACTTGCCTTACTGCACCCTTCCCAGGTAGAAACACTGACAGCTGAGGGGCAAGCAGAAAGAGTACAAGCTTAATTTCCCTAATTAATAATGATGGCATTTGTTAAGCACTTACTATGTGCCAAGTACTGTTAATTAGTCCAACCAGGGTCACAAATCTTACCTGTGTGTATTTCTCATACACTGAGATGCCCTGCAGAGCAGAATCTGTCAGAAACCAGGATTTCCATGCCACATAGCAGGCCTAGCAGTAAATGTCACTGTTTATTGTTGTGTTGTATTTTCCCAAGCGCGGAGTATAGTGCCCTGCACACAGTATTAGTTCAGTAAAATTGAATGAATTCATAAATAAACCAAAATCCCAGCTGCAGATAATAATAACAATAATGGTGGTATTTGTTGAGTGCTTACTATGTGCAAAGCACTGTTCTAAGCACTGGGGGGGAGACAAGGTGATCAGGTTGTCCCACGTGAGGCTCACGGTCTTAATCCCCATTTTACAGATGAGGGAACTGACGCACAGAGAAGTTAAGTGAGTTGCCCAGTGTCACACAGCTGACAATTGGAGGAGCTGGGATTTGAACCCGTGACCTCTGACTCCAAAGCCCGTGCTCTTTCCACTGAGCCATGCTCTCAGATGTTCCAGGACTCTGCCATATCTCCCAGTGTCCTTACCACTTTCAGAGGAGTCACATGCAGGTGGGAGAAGCGGACTGGGGGTGCCTGGATTGGCAGCACAATTTCCCGGGTCTCCAGAGCAATCAGAACATATGCATGGATGTCGGGACTAGCTACCTGGAATATCCGAGGTGCTGCTTCGTCCTTGATTTCCTTTATCTAGCAGTGTCTAGAGAATGCAGATCCAAGATGCTTGGGGTGGGACAGTCAAGGGCCTACTGATTAACCCCTTCCCACTTTGCGTTTTCATTCTCACATTCTCACTACATTTTTGAGAACCTGTTCAACGTAAAAAAAAAAAAACACAGATGCTTTTTCATCCCCTTTTCTCCTTAAAAACATGACTTGCGATGTTCTAAGGGGCCCTTCATATGTTCCTCTGCAGTAATTGCATGCCATTGATTTCAACTATTTTTCCTATGAAAAAACGTGCAAAAATCAATGTAGCCGCTGTTTCAGCGGAATTGGGCAGGAACAACACGAACCCTGGAAGATTCAGGTAATCTCTTCAAAACACAAGAGCATATAACAGACTTTGTTCAAACAGATCCATTAAATCCTGTTTCCTCTTAGTGGAAGAATGAGTCTTTTGTTAATTGCAGTCATAGAAGGAAATCTCACAAAGAAAATGTATCCATCGGGTCCAGGTGTTCCGGTGGTATTTGATTCTGAAAAAAAAGGATCTCCGAGGATATTGTAAACTGTACTTCTGTGTTAATGTAGCATTGCTTCCCTTGGTCTCCCAATATTCCTATCACCCAATATTCCTATTGGGGAATCTATTAGTTGTATGTCTGAAAACCCAAAATGGTTAATCTCTCATCCACTTGGTCCGTAGCTGGGCCCACATAATCATATAGGTGGCTGCAAGACTTTTGCCTGTTTTGCCTTCTGATTTAGTATCCGGTCACAAGGAAACATATTTCAGATTTGGGGGTTTGTTCTTTGTGTGTGATGGGCATCAGTTTTGGAGAATTAGAAAATCAAATGACAATCAAGTGACATAACATCTCTTCTCAAAGTCATATTTTGCCTATTGAGAAAAGAAAAGAACAACATAGATGATCTGAAATGTGGACTCTTTCATATGATGTACCTGGAAGCAGTTTTTAGCTTTACCAAAGTGGAAGTGGGGTCCTCAGTAAACGTAAACCATGGTTAGGGGTAGGAGGGCGACAGCTGAATTTGCAGCAGCATTCTTCATTTTTCTTTTTTTTTTTTGGCTTTTTTAATAGTATTTGTTAAACACTTACTATGTGTCAAACAGTGTTCTAAGAGCTGGGGTAGGTACAAGATAATTAGGTGGGACACAGACCCTGTGAGCATGGGGCTCACAGTCTAGGTAGGAGGGAGAACAGGTATCCCCACTTTACAATTGAGGAAACTTAGGCACAGATAAGTTAAGTGACTTGCCCAAGGTCACTCAGCAGATAAGTGGAGGAGCTCAGGTCCTTCTGAATCCCAGGTCCGTGATCTCTCCAGTAGGCCATACTGCTTCACTTGGCATACTCTCTCCATATTTACCCATTCAGCAATAAGCCAGATGATAATAATAATAATAATAATGATGGCATTTATTAAGCACTTACTATATGCAAAGCACTGTTCTAAGCCCTGGGGAGGTTACAAGGTGATCTGGTTGTCCCATGAGGGGCTCACCATCTTAATCCCCATTTTACAGATGAGGTAACTGAGGCACAGAGAAATTAAGTGACTTGCCTAAAGTCACACAGCTGACAAATGGTGGAGTGGCATTTGAACCCATGACTTCTGACTCCAAAGCCCATGCTCTTTCCACTGAGCCACACTGCTTCTCATAGATCCTGCTTGTTGTTAATAATACAAAAGCCATAGAATTTATTGAGCATCCACTGTGTGCAGAACACATTACCGTTAGAAGACATGAGTGTTGCCTTCACGGAGCTCTTGGTAGCAGGACAGAAATGGCAAGCTGCCTCCTACCAAAATCCAGGATGGAACCTGGGACCTAAATAGCTTCATTGACCTTCACATCTTCAGACCTTTATGCTTTCCCACTGAGTGTCCATTCAGAATTGTTGGCAGTTCTGGACAATTAGATAAGCCAAACCTATCCAAAGGTAGAAGCCCTATCTGTACGTTTTGCAACAATACCTTATTCCAGAAATCTTTTATGAATGACAGCAAGGTGGTTATTGTTCTTGAAATTAGTACAGGATGTTTTTGAGCTGTACTTACCTTCCCCATTCCGCACTCCTTTTTTGTGTTGTGATTGCATTCGAGAACAAAAAAACTGCATGTCTTTGGCAGTGAAAGGAAATGCACAGTAGCGGGTCTTTCTCCCTGAACATTTCTGTGCTAAACTGTTGGATTTTAACTCATTTTCTCTCTACATTGTAGCCCCTCCACAGTTTGTGATCAGGCCACGAGATCAGATTGTCGCCCAAGGCCGAACGATCACATTTCCCTGTGAAACGAAAGGAAACCCTCAGCCAGCTGTTTTTTGGCAGAAAGAAGGCAGCCAGGTGAGTGTTTAAAGTCCTCTGAAACCTCTGAACTCCAACTCACAGAATTAATTAGCGGGTGATCGTGGGCATGGTGGGCTTTCATCACGTGGTCCAGGTGTGGCTTCTACAGTGGGCACACACAAGGATGCCACTTTCTGGGCTGTTGCATATTTGATCTTTCATCAATATCACTATCACATTTTAGACTGTGAGCCCACTGTTGGGTAGGGACTGTCTCTATATGTTGCCAATTTGTACTTCCCAAGCACTTAGTACAGTGCTCTGCACATAGTAAGCGCTCAATAAATACGATTGATGATGATGATCGTCATCAGCAGCAGCAGCATCATTTTGTTTGACTGCAATATTAAATGAGGGCCTTTTTTGTGAAGAGGATTTCCTGAATTCTTAAAGGAATCAGAAAATAAGAGAAGTGAAATCGGTATTAGGAATTTATCACCTAATGAGAGTGACAGAAAGATGCGTAAAACAAAACATAAAGTTTGTTTTATTTTCAAGTGCCCAACAGATCCATAAACTGAAGATTTGCAGAAACAAGGATGCTTGCTGCTAGGTGTAACATTTAATAAATGAGGGAGCAACTGGAGGGGAGAAGGGATTTACCATAATCCAGCTAGGAAGAGATTAGAGTCCATAGTAGAGATGTGTCAGAGTGGAGTGGAAGAGAGCTGAGTGTACAATTTATAGTTCCAGGTGCTGCTTTTCAATTCTGCCTTTGGTACCGTGATCTTTCCAGACACTGTCTCACCACCTCACAGCTCCCCACCTCTGTTTAGATCAGACAGGCCTATCTATTACTTTCTGTCCTAGGTCCACAGTTATATTACAAAGTGAAACCCTTAACTCCCGCTTGGTGCTCACAACCCACACAAATAGACCAGAACACAAAACCTCTTTGACTCATTGCTCACCAAGACATTAGTTCAAACTGTTAAAGTTCATGTTCAAGCTGGAGAGAAGAAAACCACAATTATTAAAAAAAACAAAAAAAAACTAGATCTATGAATGGAGGATCTCTGTTTTAGGCCATCCTGCACGAACTCTGATTTCGGAGGTTGTGCAGTTTGCGGCTTCACTTTGCCCAATCTCATGATCTAAGTGCTTAGTACAGTGCTCTGCACATAGTAAACGCTCAATACATACGACTGATGATGATCTTGCAGCAACTAGAGCATTCGTGTTATTTAGACCCGTTTAATAGTACGCAAGTAATTCTGGGCTCGAGAACTGGTAATCAGCCCTTCCAGAGCATTTTCAGACTTCAAATTGTACTGCATCAGGGCAGCACTGGAGTCAGTTATTTATCCAAAATTCCTACATATGCATTGGGAGTTCTCATGAACCACTAGCAGGTATTTTGGATCGACTGATGTCTCACTGTAAAGTCTCTCTGTATCTCACTTCAAGCAATCGCAGTCTCCCTCTATCAAGCCATCTCCCCCAAGACTGCCACTGCCTCACATTATCCCAGGCCCCATCATGATTCTCTCCTCTCTTCCTCTCCGTATCCCCTGGAATCGCCTCCCATCATTTGAGGCGGCCTTTCAGTGAGAGTAGTTTATATGTACATAAAATGTAAATGTGTGGCCTTACAAAAGAATAAAATTGTTCCAGGAGGGAAATGACATTTTGAAATTACATCGGGAAGTACTGACTTGATAGGAAAAAAAAAATCACTGAAACCCTTCTTGTAGAAGGGTTTTAATAACATGGTAATGTTTATGTAAAGTGGGCTTATAGTGTCACACTTGAATCTAATAAAGTGGACATCCATCATGTTGCAATAAAGAGAAGAGCTTCTAATTAAAGTAGGACATCATTTGCAGGATTAAAGTCATTTAGCGTAATTGAAAAGTGTTAATACCCTATTTTATCCTCTTCCATTGGTATTACTTCAAGGGTAAAAAACATTTTAAGGTGAAAATGTGTCTTGTGTCTTTAATTGAATGTTATTACCACCTGATTGTACCGTATTGAAGCTGTTTAATTACAAACCTAGAAAATTAATTACTATATTGAAAAACAGATCCCAGAGGGTTAAGAATGTTCTTTTTTTCTCACAAATAAATTCAACATAAAAATTGGTACATTCTGTTAGAACTCCACCTAAAACACATTTCGGTATGATTCATTAGCACCAAATATTTTTTCTTAATTGAGTGGCTTTTAAAGACCTCAGGTTTACCAGGGTCATATCAGCATCCTAATGTAAGAACTTCCAAAGCTTTAGAGTGAGGCTCCACCCTTTTAAAATGCATACTCTTTAATTACCTAAAAAATAAACATCGGGTGTGCCCCACAACTGCTTTCTTTGCATTCCTTAGGCACTGTTTATTATTAGTATTACTACTAATAATAATAATCATGTTTATTGAGGACTTACTGTGTGCAAATTACTGTACTGAGCATTTGGGAGAGTACTGTATAACATCAAACATATTCCCTGTCCACAGAGAGCTCACCGTCTAGAGGAGGAGACAGACATTAATATAAATAAAGAAAGAAAGAAACATATAAATAAATAACAAAGTATGTGGGCTGGGTTGTAGTAGGAGAGCAGTGAAGTGAGGTAGGAAGGAGCAAGGTGGTTAATTGCTTTAAAGTCAGTGGTGAGAAGTATTTGCTTGATGCAGAGGTGGATGGGCAACCGCCGGAGTTTCTTGAGGAGTGGGGAAAACAAGGTCTGAACGATTTTGAAGGAAAATGTTTGGGGCAGTAGGATGTAGTTTTGGACTGGAGTGGAAAGAGACAGGAGGCAGGGAGGTCAGCAAGGAGATTGATACAATAATCAAGGCAGGATAAGATAAGTGCTTTCATTAATGTGGTAGCAATTTGGACCTAGCGGAAGGGGTAGCTTTTAGCAATTTTGTGAAGGTAGAACTGACAGCGTTTAGTGACGGCTTGAATATGTGGGTGGAATGAGAGAGAAGATTCAAGGATAATACCAAGGTTATGGGCTTGTGAGACTGGAAGGAAGGTGGTGCTATCAATAGTGATGGGAAAGTGAGCAGTAGAATAGGGTTTGGGTGGAAAGATAAGAAGTTCAGAAAGTTTTAGACATGCTTCAGGTCTTGGCTGTTAGTCCTTCATTAATTTTCAATTGTGTCCCTATTTAAAGTGGAACCATCATCTTTCTTGAAGTGTAATGTATTCTCTATATACTCTCCCAAATGCTTGGTACAGTGCTCTGCTCAGAGTAAGTGCTCAGTAAATTTTATTGATTGCTTGATTGATTCAAATTTAGAGATGTCCTACATCCAAAACTAGCAAGCCTTTTAAGAGAAGCATGAAATGTTAGCCTAGTTACTCGGGTGAAACGTGAGATCAAATTTCAGTTTATGCGGGTTAATTCGGGGATTGTCTCAGGCAACCGTGTCTTCCCACATCTCGGCTGATTTCAGTAGAGGTAAAATTTGTTCTCATGATTCTAATCTATTCTAATTGTTTTTCACTAAGAATTCCAGATAATTATTTTTGTTTCAAATGTCTTTACTTGTGCATTCTTTTTTCTTCTTCCTATCTAATCAAAAGCCGTAATGGCATGTTGACACTTTGATTTTCTCCCACAGAATCTTCTCTTTCCAAACCAACCTCTGCAACCCAACAGCCGATATTCAGTGTCACCAACGGGGGATCTGACCATCACAAACATTCAGCGGTCTGATGGTGGCTACTACATATGTCAGGCCTTAACTGTTGCCGGGAGCATTTTAGCAAAGGCTCAGTTGGAAGTTACTGATGGTAAGAATCTAAGATTTCCAGTTTCTAACTGAAATTGACTATAGTACCTAGTCTAGAAAATAATTGCTGATAGAGATAATATTTCTGATTCCCTTTCAAGTTCAGATGTTTTGATATTAATGGGATGAGAAGGAAGAAAATGTATTTCTTTTAACTTCAGCATGCTCCCATAATATCCTGAAATTCAGATTCCAAACCATTTGTTTTTCTAAGATATAAGATGTCACGGTTTGAAGAAAACCCCAGCATAAGTGCAGGATCTATTGAGTGAGTGAGTGAGTGAGTGTATTTTAGGAGTTTCATCTGAACTCAAGATTCCAGGTTAGGAGGAAAATTAAGGAGAGGGAAAAATCATCATCAAGTTTTCCTCAATTTGGAACTGAATCTCAGTTCATCCTCCTCCTCTCATGTTGTAGTCTGATGGCTTGAGAAAGGATTTAGGGAATTGAACAGGAGAAGCCAATGCATCCCTCAGTACTGGTGAGGAAAATGGAGATAAAAGTCTTCTTGGTTTAGGAGATCATGGTATTGCTGTAAGTACCTTCCCTAATTTATTTAAATACTCCCTGACAGCCTTGGAGCAATTTTTCCATTGAAAGTGCTCTGTATGCCTAGATTAAGAATTACATAGACCCCCACCGTGTTCACAGTTCGAGTGAAAAGATGGTTGATGAAGAAATTTGACTTCTCATTAATGATAGCCAGAAGGTCAGGCATCTGCCAGAAGTTTTTGAATGAACCTGAAGGCTTTTCTTTGATTTCTGTAGCCTGCCTTATTTTCATGCCCAGGAAGGATCATTTCTTCCTTGTCCTCATTGCTTTACCAACATCTCATTTCCTTACATTTCCTTCTGAGAGATTTAAGCTTAACCTTCGGTCTGTGACCTCTCTGGGTCTTCCCTGTCTCTCTCTGACAAAATGATGCATTTTCATACAATTTAAATTTACATGTAGATTAAAGGGTCATTTAAAATTAATAGAAAGGCAGTATTTTCTAATATCTGTCCATGGTGCTGTCTGATTCAGTGCCTTGACTGTGACTGGAATAAATAGAACAGACCAACATTGGCCGAGAGGATGGTGAACTGTTAATGGTTGCGCCTGCTGATTTACTGCTGTGGGGCCAAAAGAAAAGGGGGGTTCAAGGGTATCAGCAATGAGAAATTCTCCCTTCAGACAGGCAAGGTCTGGGTCCACCTTGTCTTTAAATCTCTTCTTAAAATATGGAAAGATAATGAGTAACTGAAGCCTCACCTGTTTCTACTTTTGATATATTCTGATCACGGTACCTGAGAAGAGTTAAGTCCAAGTCAGAGCTAATGACATGCAGATCTCTTCTCCTCTTCTCAAACCCTACTCAAAATTTTTCAGTGTATCTGTTTTCATGTATCTGTGGTAGCGTAGCTACATGTAGCATTTAAAAAAAGCAAAACTATTGGGAAAAAAAACAAAAACAGTGCCCGAGCTGAGAGCTGGTGATGAAGAAAAACAAAATCAATTTCAGGGAGTCAACAGTGCCATAAAAAAAGAGAGCACGTTAATCTTCCTGCTAGTTTTCTTCATGAAAAAGGTGGAATTTCAGAATCAGGCTTGACGGATGAAATCACAGGAAACGCAGTCCATTTTTATTAAATCTTATAAGTCAGTGTCAACTTGGGGTATTACCAAAGCACATCTGATTTTAGCTTCATTTCTCAGGCCAAGATAAACTGAGTGATGAAGGATGCACCTCAATGGAATGAGTTTATGATTCAGACAGTTCAGTACATTTGGAAACCGCTGGATTGGATATCAATTCATACATTGATTTTTACTTAAGGAAGCAATCAAAAAGTCAAAGAGATCCTTTAGCAGCCAACACTGAGGAGAGGTTATGGACATTATTGATTCTGACAGTACAGAAATGTAATTTTGGGGTTTAAAAAATATGGGAATCTAAACACAGTTACCAGTGGGTACAAATTTAAACATCAACTTTCCTCATGTTGACTGGTGATTTCAATTTTACACCACAGCCGAGAATTTTTCAGTTTGGTTAATGATTTAATAATAGACAACCATCATTTTCGTTTTGAACGCATTTTTGCTTGATCCAAAGTAATTTAGATCCAATTGAAATTCCAATACAGAATGAAAACATATGTCATGCTCAAGGAAACAAGTGCTTAATTATACCATATGAAGCAATGTTTCTGTTGTTACAGTTTAGCACTTTTATGAAGTTTTCACTGGAAATATTTTTAACTCAAGTGTTCACATGAGAAGACGTGATGATGAAATATGCTGAGTTGTGATAATTTTGCTGATTACGGAGCTATAAAAAACTTTAATATACGTAAATTTTCAATCTTGCATCTTTTCTGACAGACCGTAGCATAAATTCATGGTTTCATCTTGATTTAAATAGAAAAATCATTAAAAGAATAGAGATTTTTGTTTTTGCCTTCATGTGCAAGAGGGGTAGAGAACGGTGTCAAGTGTAGTATGGTGAAGCTGTAATGAAAGCTCCTTCATTCAAGCAAATACTTAAATGTTCACAGGGAATTAGAGCCATTGACTTAAATACCTGTTCCTACTCTAAAAGAGAAACTTGAAAAAACACCCAGTTTTGGGGGGAATGTATTTGGGAAATGAATGTCAAAACTGAATCCTGTGACTGCTTGGTTGAGGATAGACAATCCGTAGTTATGAAGATCATTCTATGTTTCACAGGCGACTGGAAGCCCTGAGTGTTCATTTAACCTTTGACCTTAGTGTCATGGAAACCTGTAGTAGCCTTTCACCCATAACATCCTTGAAACCGAGATTCCCTCTGGCCAGGAGATTTTCAATTACTTTATTGATTAATTTAAAGGGTTATGAGCCATTCATTTGGGCAGTAAACAAGAAAAAACTAATTAGATGTCCTGTGGCAGCATGTAAAGAATGTAGGGCATTTACAATGAGGAAAATAATGACAAAATACCTATGTAACTCTTCTGATATATATATAGGTGTCCCAAATATCAAACAGCAGGAAGGAGATTCTGGATCTAAAATTAAAAACTCATTTGCTGTTTTATATAATGTAGAATACACTTCCTGAGTGATATTGAATGAATAGTAGCATCTCCACCCTCCCCTCCACACCGCCCCCCACAAAGCCTCCTGCTTCCATCCTTATTGAATCCAAGTGTGTGAAATAGATAGGAGAGCCACATATATAGTATATGTAATATAATCTCTGTATAATTTGTATGTGGCTATATAGACCGTGAGGCAATTTTGAAGTTCTTAAGCAATATTCAAGGTAATGTGTGCTTCCCTGGGCATCATCAGTTTTTTTAAAAAAATTTTTACTTCTCACCCACCCACATTATTGACCCAGATCATCATTGCCAGATGAATTCTACTGAAAATGGACCCTCACGAATAAGGGCAGGGCTACCTGTTTCATTTATTGACCAACAACAGGTCCCATTTCAGAAAATGCCTAAGGCATCCTGTGTGTTTCTACCTAAAAAAATATGCCATCATAGAATAGTAGACATCTGTTGATAGATACCTTGGTTGAATAAAAATGGAAGTTCCCAGACTGTAAGCTCCTGATTGTCAAGGATCATGTCTACCAACTCCGTTATATTGTACTCACCCAAGTTTTTAGTACAGTGCTCTGGCCACAGTAAGCAACAAATAAATAGGATTGATTGATAAAGTGCGTGAGGGGAAAAGTTTATCAGTTTGCAGAATAAGGCCAATATTGATATACTGATCCAAACGAGGATTCTAACTACCCAAACCCTTCCACATGTGTGACAGCTTTCAGCCACTATAGTTCAATTATCCCAGCACTAGCATTTCTCCCCATCACTAACAACCTCATCACTTCTTCTAGAGGCAGTGGTGGGGGAAACTGTAAGTGGGTGGATTCGTTGTATGGCTTTTCAGACTCTAAGACCACATGGGTTTATGCCATGATACTGTCTCTTGTTTTCCTAACTAGAAATGCCAATCCAAATAAAAATGGCAGTAGGAAAGCATTCTGGATCCAGCTGTGTATTCTGGGGTTCCTTGTCTTTAGAAACTTTGCATGCCTGAAGTAGTACCTGGAGTTTGGGACACATTTGACTCTTCCTATAGATTGCAATCTTCTTGTGGGTGGGGCGGTATCTTCTACCTCTATTGAACTCTCCCAAGCACTTAATAACAGGGCTCTGCACAAAATAAACGCTCAGGAAATACTGTTGATCGATTGCTGGATACTTCAAAATATTTTCTGGGTTCAATTTCCTGTGATTGCAGTTGCCAAATTGAGGTGCATTGCCAACCTAGGTGCACAGATCTACTTCTAGACTAGCAATGACAGTGAATTTTATGCCCTAGAAAAATGGTCTTGTGGCTAAATGGGTCACAGGAACCCATCTCCCAGGGTCTTCATATTTCTACTTAATTAGAATTACTGTGTAATTTATTTCAGAAATAGCAGAGATCATGACAACCCCATTACAATAGAGACAAATATTTTAGAATGAAAAGAGTGGTCTGGGGAACTGCAGTAGTGTATCATACAACAGGATGGGATGGAATTGTAGTTATGATTATGTTTTGTTATGTCCTGACTCAAAGTGGAGAACCCTACTTCAGGTGAGATATAGTCTGCAGTGATCTTGCCTATAAATTGTATGAGCTCACTACTTTGTATTATTCCCATTAGAGAGCGAAGCCATTGTTCAAAGACTCAAAACCTCAGTGGGCTGGAAACTAAACAACTAGTTTACAATACAATGTTTCACCATGTCAGCGGAATCTTTCTTTAAACACTGCATAAGTCAGACAAAAATAGATTTATTTTTTCTACTTAACAGATGGTACAGGAAATGGGTTCTATAGTAGAACTATTTATGAAAAAGTGTTCTTCCAAAAAAAGTGGACATGAACATTTATTTTCTGTTCAAGATATCCCCCTGGGTAGTGGAGTAGTGATGTTCCTTAGTTAGAAAGTTGTTAGTTGCAGCATTTTTATGGCATATATCTCTAAACTCATTGTGGGCAGGGAATGTGTCTGTTTATTGCTGCATCGTACTCTCCCAAGTTCTTAGTACAGTGCTC
Source organism: Tachyglossus aculeatus (assembly GCF_015852505.1). Lineage (NCBI taxonomy): Eukaryota > Metazoa > Chordata > Mammalia > Monotremata > Tachyglossidae > Tachyglossus > Tachyglossus aculeatus. The sequence goes on along the minus strand of NC_052089.1, from coordinate 20,610,713 downwards.
TGCACATAGTAAGTGCTCAATAAATGCAATTGAAGGAATGAATGAGAAATCAAATGCTAATAGCTGCAGGTAGTCAGCCCAAGATTTAAATAGGATGCAATGATTTAATAAGAGAGTTTAAACTCAATTGATTAAATATGAACTCCCTGCTATTCCTCTGATCATCTAGGACAATCTGAAATTATGGAAAGCTTGTGGTGTTATGGGCAGAAAGGATTTCCCTACCTATGAGGAACAACGGTGAAACGAGAATAAATGGAAGGACATGAGCAACCAATACCGTCCTAAAAAAAGATTCCTATTAACGATATAATTAACAGCCCCCATTTATGAATAAATACAAGTAGTCCACATTTTCTGTTTTCATTTCAATATGATTAAGCCATACTCTTTCCAAAAAATCCAGAGTACTCTCGCTGTCAAAATTACTAAATAATGTGAGTGAACTCATGAAATTATGTGTCCTGTGGCAGCAGAAAGCATTCTTTCTTATGTAAAGGAGCATGGTCTCATAGAAAGAGCATGTGCCTGGGATTCAGAGGACCTGGGTTCTGATATCAGTTTTACCATGTACCGGCTATGTGACCTTGGGCAAGTCACTTTACTTCTCTATGCCTCATTTCCCTCATCTGAAAAATGGGTATTAAATCCCACTTCCTCCTACGGAGACTGTGAGCACCAAGCAGGACAGGGACTGTGTCTAACTTGATAACCTTGTCTCTGCCTAGCGCTTGGCACATAGTAAGTGCTTAACAAATACAATAATGATGATAATAGTGTTAAGGTGAGCATCGACAGTTTCCTTATAAAAATATAAAATATTTCTTAAGGTAAATCTGTTTGTCAACTTTCTTATCGTTAAGTTTTAACAGAAAGACCTCCACCCATCATTCTACAAGGACCAGCCAATCAGACCTTAGCAGTTGACGGGACAGCACTGCTGAAGTGCAAAGCCACTGGCGAGCCCCTTCCTGTTATCGGCTGGTTAAAGGAAGGATTCACTTTTCTGGGCCGAGATTCAAGATTATCTATCCAAGACCAAGGGACGTTGCAGATAAAGAATTTACGGGTAAGTAATGCGATAAGTGGATTTGATTAATTCAATTCAAGATAAGGACCTCAGCATAGAGCAAGTCTAAATGAGTTGCTGCATTTCAGCCGCGCTTTCCAACGTACCTCCTGTGGGACATCATTATCCCCACTTTGCAGCAGAAATAGAAGCACAAAGTAAGCCAATTAGTTGCCAAAGGCTCCACAATGAGAAAATGATTGAGCCAAATGCATGCGACATAAAAAATGACTACCAAAAGATCATCATTATCATCATCAACATCATGAACAATCTCATTTGGCTGGGGGGGATTTATTGGACATCTACTGATTTGAAAGTATAAGATGCCATGAGACAGATTTCACGGACTGTGTGACCTTAATCCAGAAGCTTAAGGTCACAGAATTAGTTTTTGATCTGAAAACGAATATTCCATTTATGAAGGCAAAAGTGCTTCATATGTGTCATACAGATGGTTATAGTGTGATTTTTGTAATTACAGATATACATTTTATGCATAGAAGCAGCATGGATTAGTGGAAAGAGCATGGGCTTGGTAGTCAGAGGTCATGGGTTCTAATCCCAGCTACGCCACTTGTCAGCTGTGTGACTTTGGGCAAGTCACTTAACTTATCTGTGCCTCTGTTACCTCATCTGTAAAATGAGGATTAAGACTTTGAGCCACACATGGAGCAACCTGATTACCTTGTATCTACCCCAGCGCTTTGAACAGTGCTTGGCACATAGTAAGCGCTTAGCCAATACCATCATGATAATCATATTCCAGAGCACATTTGTCCTCACCTTTATAAATCATTTGGAACAGTAGATGTCCCAAGCTAAACTTTTCCTGTGTTCCATTTCACAATATGTGTGGTTTTGCTCCCCTCAAAACAGTATATAAACCCTGGGTGTGTATTACAATTGAGAGAGATTATACATTTGAAATAAGACTTCAATTTCAAAGAAAATAAAATGAAAACGTACTTTTTATGAAATTAGAAAAAGGGTATGATGAGAGGGAGCTGGTGAAGAAACTGAATAACCTCTTGTGTTTCCTCTTCTGTCACTGTCTCATCACCGTTCATAAATTAATTGGTAACCTCCTTTGAAGAAAATGGAATTTATTAAAAAATTAATGCTAGCTTTACTTGAGTAAACAATTTAACCTCTCTTTCTGGGCTAAAGGCTGGCTCAGGGCAGAGAGGTTAATGCATTTTTACTGTAGAGCTGGATTAAAGGGTGTGCTTGAGTAGTCGAGATCCCCAGTAGTGTTGGAAAGCCGCAATTAAAGGTGGGAGCCCGATGGTCTCAACAAATTTAGAGAACATTGACAGCCTTCTCTGAGCCCGAGGCTCCTGGGGATTTGTCTGGAGCCAACTATGGAAACAGCAAAGAAGGTGCTGGAGTGTACCAGCACATTAATCTCTTTTTTAAAAAATTCCCATTCTGCTAATGTTACAGTAAAAGGGCGGGAGGCAAGTTGGGTGAACGGGCAAGAGGTAATTTGTATTTATGATGAAAGGAAAAACTAAACACAGCTGGAATGGTCGAGGTGCTAAGTGTAATGAAAACAACATTCAGATTTGGGGGAACATTATTTCCTCAATAGTTCCAAAGTGAAAAAACCACTCCTTCGACCCTTTCAAGGCAGTGAACGATGCCTCTCAAACTTCTTTCAACCCATGAGTCAAGAATGAGTTTCTGTAGGGCATTCAGCTTCTCTGCATTTCTTTTCTCTGATTTTTTCCATTAAGCTCGCTAATGCAAAAAATCACTGTAGCATACAGGGCATAGTACATCAGGCACGGGTCTAGTCTGCTTTAGTCTGGCTAATTGGTAGCCGACTCGACCACTTCCATTTTTGAGAAGTGGAATAGCTTTCCGCACTCATTAAAAACAACCTCAGTGGCTAATGTCTTTCTCACACCTCCACACTATGACAAGAGGATGCAGTTAAGAAATATTTCCTAAACATTCCTCTTCTAACATTTGGGCATAATTGCAAGAGGAGAGCTCCTTCTCAACAGCACGGTAAAAGGGAAAAAACTGTACAGCCTTTCACGCACACACTCTCCAAATGAATAACTCATTAATCCCCAAACTATGTTCAGTAAGTCTGGCTTGCAAACTCAAATGGCAGGTTTCTGATGATCATAATTCTTTGGGATTTTCAGTTGAAACAAAGGTTTATAATAGGTGGGTCTGAAGGATGAGAGGCTTTTTTTTTTTAGCTGTCAGAACAGGGGTTGTCTATTTCTTGGTTGCCTATATTTTCCCTCCTCCCACATTATACACCTGGAGTAAGGTGATGGATGGTTTTTACCACCTATTAAATGTCGGGGAGACTGGAGGCAGACAGCAGTAAGAAAGTTGCTGTAATGAATGCTTAAACCAAAGGACACACATTGAATAATCAGTTGGACCAAGCTCTATATTATTGGTGCCTGCTCCATATCGATCACCCCTTATTGCTCTGCTTTGGTTGATATTTCAACTAGGTCTCCCTGGATAGTCTCATGATGGTACATCATGCAGGGTTGCTTCCTGCCTCTCTGTTTCAGATCAGTTAACCTGGTTGATGCAGTTCTCTGTGTTCAGCATTTGTGATGTTCACATATAAACTGGGGTGTGAACCTTGTAGTTTGACCTTGACTGTCGGACAAGGCCACAGATGTATTCCCTATGGCCTTGGGCTTTGCTAAGGATCTTAGGATCTGAGAAAGCATTCCAAGTCATGGATATTCAGTACCTAGTAATTGTCTCTCCTAGTCAGGCATTTGTCTTCTTTACAATTTCCAAAATATCCCTGGTTATCTTGTTCTAAATTGTTTTGATGAAAGTGTCCCTTCCTTTCTTCTCCCTTCACCCTCCACTTGCTGCATTTTCTCTTTCTTTTCAAATTAGCCATGCCTGTGTTCTGTTGAGCCGAAGATAAAGCAGACTAGACAAAACAAAGAAAGTTTTAGCAGCCTCTAAGAGTGCTTTACCTGTATGGCCATATCTATTAGCTTGTAAAATAGAGGCTGTATCGTGAACACTTCTCTCACTTCAGAGTCATAGTGGAGATCTGTGAAAGGGAGGATATTCAGAGAATGACATTCTAAATGGTATTATTTCCAGTATCAAAGCAATACGCCCCCCACATTTGCAAAGTTAGATTCCAAAAATCTTTTAACATTTCATCTCCAGAAAATTACATTATTCAGATTATCTGTCAGTGATAACGTTTTTATGCCCAACTTTGACAGCCTACTACTACTGTTATATTTTTAATGAAATGGAAGAAGATCAATCCATTTAAATTGAATGTAAAGCACTTAACACTGGCCCTATTTTTAATGCACTGCAGATATCTGATACTGGCACTTACACATGTGTGGCTACAAGTTCGAGTGGAGAGACATCCTGGAGTGCTGTGTTAGAGGTCACAGGTGAGTTCCCAGGGAATTTTATTGGAAACATATGAATAGGCTGCATAAAAAACTTGAGTGGAGCTTATTCATGGTAGAGGTCTAATTCGGGAGTTTAGAGTTAATTGATTATATTATGTTAGTGTAAAATGGATATTCATTTCTAAACAGCAAAGCAGGCTATAATTTTTAGGTGGTTCCATAACAGAGGTTTGAGCCGTAAAGTAACAGCATTTCCTCTTAGTTCGAGGTATAATGTTTGATATCTCTTAGGATTGCTATGCATATTTTGGAACCCAGTACTCATTATTCATGAACTTTGGATTCAGAAATGAAAAAAAATCAGTCGGTCCTAATTTCTATCTACTATGTTTAATCTTTGACCAGCTCACTAGACTGCAAGCCATTGAATTCCACTTGCCGGATAAGTGGTGGCAACTTAAAATTTCACTCAAACTATTTGAAATTGGCCTTCTTGCAAAATTATAATATCCTAGGTGATCACAACTGCTCTACATTTGCCTCTACAGAATCCGGAGCGGCAGTCAGTAAAAATTATGATTTAAACGACCTACCAGGGCCACCATCCAAACCTCAAGTTACTGACGTTACAAAGAACAGCGTGACCCTGTCCTGGCAGCCAGGTGCCCCTGGAAGTCTTCCAGCTAGTGCATACATTATTGAAGCATTTAGGTATGTAAAACATTTTAATTTCTGATCTTTCTTTTTTCCCTTTGGAATTTCACTTCCAGTCTTAGTCCGGTGATCTGCGATTTTCTACAAAATCATTTAAAAATCTTATCATTGTTGTAATGGAGTTCAGGATTTATCTAAAGATGAGACTTTTAATTTTCATTAGCCACCTGCTACTGTTTCTAAGCAGAAAGCTTGGTCATATCTCAGTTCAACACGGGTTTAGCAGCTGTGCTTCCACTCATCTGCTAGTTTTGCCTATCCATATATAGTCTTAGTAGCTAAACTGTTAGAAATTATGGCATTAATCATCCCGCAAATTCTGCTTTATAAATTTGTTTTAGTATATTTTATGTCATAAAAACGTTAAGTATTTTTAGGATAATTTTGAGATTTTGAGACTTGAGAACTTCTAAAAAAAAATCAACATCTGACATCCAGGGAAATCAAATTCTCTCTTCATCCTTAACAAAACAGCCATTTGACCTTAGATAAAGTGCTGTAAAAATGGCATCTCATCATTGACTCCGAAGGGCTCCATGCACTTAGATTGAAAGCTATTTCACTATTGAAAGATGAGAGATCACTCTTAGTGTATGGTGCCATTTCATTAAAACTGTAGCCTTATTAGAAATGTTCATTTCATGGTTTTTTTTTTCCTTTTGCAGATATGTAGTTTTAGAAGGCTCTGTGGCAATACAGCATGGAGAATTAATTCAAAGAAAGGATAGTGTATAGCTGGAAAATATATTGGCTTTATTCTATAGACCATTTATTCTTTCAACAGGTTAATTTTTTTCAAAGTTATATATTAAATGGGGAAGCACTTATTGTTGAGATTCGCTGCTGCGATTCTCAGCTTCTGTTCTTTTTGCAGGTATTCATTTAGAAGTCTGCGGTCCATTAGCAAAGGCTGTCACATCTACTGGGCCGTTTAATTTATTTCTGCATGGCATTTCTGTTTGATGGGGTTGACTTTGTTGTTGTTGTTGTATTAACTGAACTGGTCAGTCTTTCATTTACTGAGATGAAAACTTCAAGTGTTTCGTGTTTTGCTTTTCTCCATTTTCGGCCATTAATCTTGTTTGTCGTTAAAATTCAACCCCGGCCATGTTTTAACTGTAACCTTCAATTATATTTTCATTTTAGCCAGTCAGTGAGCAATAGCTGGCAAACTGTAGCTAACCACGTAAAGACGACCCTTTTCACCGTAAGGGGACTGCGACCCAATACGATCTATTTGTTCATGGTGCGGGCAATCAACTCACAAGGTCTCAGCGATCCGAGCTCCATGTCAGATCCGGTCCGCACACAAGGTAATTTAGGAACTGTGTCAAGAAACAGAAAAGCAGACTGGGTTTAGACTCTTGCTTCCTACTATTCATCAGCTCACATCTTGTGGCTGAGAGAGGAGTCAATTGCTCATTTTTCCTGAGGTGCTTGAAGCTTTTCATGCTACTGGCTCATTTTTTTTTTTGGTAAATTATCGTGTCTGCCTGTCATCGATAGCCAAAGCAAATCCATGAATTAAGACTTTAAAATAATTCATGGGAAAAGACACCCCTTTTCCCCACCTTATTGGGTTAAGTGTGGCAAAAATTGGTCATTCGAAATTTGGAGATAATCTCTTCAACCTCAGCTTCATCTTGTATGTAGGTACTTGACCTGCTTTACCTTCAATTTAATGTAGCAGTCTGAAGGAATCTTTCAAATAGAGAAATGTACATCTTCCCAGCATTTTCTCTCATTTTGATATGAATAATTGAAACCTACCCTTTAGTAGTGGAGTCTCTTTGAGAGCTTTTGACCACCACTCTGTTTTCCTTAACCTCAAAATGAGTCTTGGCATCCAGCGCCTTAAGAGCACATTTATCTGCTCTCCTCCAGTCTCCTTCTACTAGTTAGCAAAATGAAGCATAAAATGGGGAGGATGTCTGTTATTTGTCTATTGTAAGTCTAACAAGGCATTGCTGATAAAGGGTTAATGATTTCTTATAAAGGTCTTTGTTCAAAAACTGATACCAAGTAGTATTTTTATTCAATGTAAAGTACTGTACATGTGTAAAATAGTATTATAATTATAGTGCAATTCAGTGCTAGTAACCAGCATGCTATTATAATGAAGAAGGGTGCCTTAGAGTAATTGGGTGAAATAAAATCATCATGTGACTTTTTAAAGGTGCTGACATGATGACAGTCAAGAGAGGAAGGAAATGCCACTTTGCTATTGTTCTCTAAGCAATAATGTGATTAATTTTCTAAGATGACACAGAAGTAAAAAGCCTATCTGAGGGTGGGGGTAGGAGGAGAAATCTTAACAAGGAGTTGGAAGACCTTAGGAAAGTTACAGGAAAAAAAAATTACATTTGTCCATTCCAGGAGTCCAAATAGTTCTAGTTTGCTTTATTTTCTTAATTTATAATTGAACCACTGTGGAAGGCTAGAGGAGGAAACAGTGACCCAAATTATTGCTATGATTGAACTGTAACAAATTCATCAGAGCACATGCCAATTACTATTATAGGTGAGCGGATTAAGTACTACCTGATTACCTTGTATCTGTTCCCCAGCATTTAGTACAGTGCCTGGTACATAGTAACTAACAAATACCACAAGACTTTATTGATTTAGGTACATCTTTCCAAACTTCTTACTTACAGATTAACAATGAAACTTAGTTCCATTCTTAAAAACAAACTAAAGCCGTTGAATATGTCTTTATGATGCACTTTTAATAAGAAAATGTATTTTGGATCTGGATATCAGGACTGTTTTCCAGGCTGACATAGGCAGGAAGATATTCAATGTTTAAGAAAAACACCATTTTTGTTAGTTACACTCTGTGGCGATTTCCATTTTCAAAAGCTGTTCACTCCCACACAATCTGAAAATTAGTTATTTTGATGAGTTCAAGAATAATAGGCCATCGATTACAGTTAGAATCACAAAAGATCATGTGCCTACTAGAAATGTATATGGGTTTTCCATCTGCCAGGAAAGAAAGGTAGCTACAAAAGACATGAAAGGATGCTCCTTGAAATAAAATATTCATAAAAACTGATAGAGCTTTATTGTCATTGTGAGAAGTGAAAGACAAAGACAAGGCAAAACAAAATCTTTAGCTAATTGTAATTCTTCCAATTTGTGTGAAAATCTACAGTGATATATTAGGAAGATGCCAGTTTGAATATACTCTTTTGTCTCAAGTATGTTAATATTATGTTCCCGCAGATAGGGAAGAAAATGTACCTAGTACCTGTAATTCCTTTCAGTTTATATTAATGTCATAGCCTTAAGATAATTTGGTATTTCTAAGGAAGATACATTGTAGCTTAATTAATTCCATTTTTGTATTGCATTTATAGAATTATAAATCAAGTCAATTGATTAAAATATTTAGCCTGGATGAGAGGGAAATCATTTCTGTTTTGGTTACAGTGGGTTTTAGTTGCTATTCATTAAGCTTTTTATAACAAATATACTTAATAGATTAGTGGAAATGAGACAGTTTGGGAAGAAGGTAAAGCCTCCCCCTGGTTAGGAATCTGAAGAGAAGTACTGCTCTCCAGAAGCCAATGGAAGACTGCAACCTCCAAGCATGAAGTGACTGCATTTGTTTATAAATTATCAACATTTATTTAAATGGATGTCCGTCTCCCCCTCTAGATTGTAAGCTCATTGTGGGCAGGGAGTGTGTCTGCCTCCTCTGTTGTATTTCACTCTCCCAACCACTTAGTACAGTGCTCTGCACAGATTAAGCATTCAATAAATACCATTGATGATGTTGATGATGATTTGCTGCAGTCTACCTTTCTTACCTGGCTTTGTGGAGCAATTAAGTTCTGAGTTTAACACTTCATCCTCTCCAAATCAATCAATCAATCAATGGTCTTTATTGAGCACTTATTGTGAGCAGAGCACTGAACTAAAAGCTTGGGGGACAACAATAGAATCGGTAGACGCAATCTCTGCCTTCAAAGAGTTTACAGTCTATTTGAAGCCCTATTGTATTTAGACCTTTGGTGCCTTATATAACATTCCACTTCAGACTTAAAAGTAGTATAATATGACATTCTTTTAGTCGGATTTTGCATGGTTTGTGTTATATATGCCACTATCGTCTAATTTCATGTTGAGGTTCTGTTGTGCCATACTGGATGACACCTTTAGCGTCTTAAGAAATTGTTGGATTACTTAATGTAATTTCCTCAATGAAATATCTTGTCAATGGGTATAAATCAACAGATATCAGCCCACCGGCTCAAGGCGTGGACCATAGACAAGTGCAGAAAGAATTGGGCGATGTCATTGTGCGCCTTCATAACCCAGTTGTACTGACTCCCACCACAGTTCAAGTCACCTGGACAGTAAGTCTTCCTAAACTGTATTGATGCACCTTTAATACTGCTTTATTGCCTCCATTTTCTCAAGATTCACATTGACTGCCTTCATTTTCCTAAGATTTCACTGCTGTTTGTATGTGTTCATTCCCCAGTGCTATCCTCTAGCATCCACTTACCTAATTTCCCTTTTTCTCTGGCTTCCCTGCCCTGCACGCCAGCCAAGCAAAATGATTTATTATTCTACTCCCTCACTAGCCATTACTGCCTGGCTGTTATTGAAAGTAATTTTCTAGTGAAATACTACTTTTTTGGTCCAAATCTGCATGGGGCAAACTATTATTTGCTTTGCACATCAATCCGTGAATCACTTATGGTTTCCTTTCGTGAAGAGTGCTCTTCCTAGAGAGCAGTTACAGCAGTGACCAGAATAGAAGAAGTGTAGGCAACATGGGATATTTTCAGTGTTTCCTAATTTGATGTTTGTGCTGAACAGAGACAAGCTTTAGCCCTTCAGCTTCAGGACTGAGAATCTGTACAGATCGATTGATTATAGAGATGGTATAGCGCTTAGTACAGTGCTTTGCACACAGTAAGCGCTCAATAAATACGATGAATGAATGGTGTTTGGTGCTGTGCCACTCACACTCTTTCATTCCTGCCCATCATGATAATAATAATAATAATAATGGTATTTGTTCAGCACTTACTATGTGCCAGACACTGTTCTATGTGCTGGGATAGGTACAAGGTCATCAGGTTGTCCCTGACGTGGGGCTCACAGTCTTCATCCCCATTTTACAGGTGAGGTGACTGAGGCACAGAGAAGTGAAGTGACTTGCCCAAAGTCTCACAGCAGACAAGTGGCGGAGCTGGGATTTGAACCCGTGACCTCTGACTCCAAAGCCCATGCTGTTTCCACTGAGCCACACTGCTTCTCTGATCCATCTGGATAACAGAGGATAATAAATGAGTAGGCAGGCAGAAACCTTCCTCACCAGTAGGCATCCCCCTGTTTACAGAACAATCCAAGTCTCTGATTCCCCAAGCCATATTTTTTCTCACAAGACCAAAAACAGGCGTGGGACTAGTTCACCTCTCATTAAGGATGGAAGTGAAAAACCCTCAGTATTTCCTCACTAACCAGTGAGCAGAAGGAGAGTGATTTACAAAAGCTAGAGAAAGAGAAGTGGTGCGATGGAGCTTTTTACAGAGCCACCCTGTTCTACCATTTCCTTTCTAAAGTGTTCAATTAATTAGAAAAGTCCCTTTCTTTATCGATACTTTTGCATGTTTAGAAGTTGGGAAGTGAATTGCAGTCCCACAAGGTAAACTAAGAATGTGCCGCTCAGAATGAGGTGGTTTGTAAATATCTGAAATAGTATGTCTCGATTAATAATATCACCTGCAGGCTCTGCTTTGTGGAACTGAAATACCTGAGTTGTCATGCAGATTCTATTTAAAACAGCTTCGTTGTGTATTAATATAGCATGTTAAGACATTTAATTTTTTTTCTACCTGTTTCATTGTGTTTTCACAGAGAGTTTCAGTAACTGCACAAATCAATTAAAACACTCAGTGGGTAATTACCATATAGGTCACCATTATAGTGGGGGTTAAGGCTGAGTATAGTGAAGAGTGCAAAGCAATGCTTTGTTGTAAACATGAGGTTCATAAAGTCTTTGCGTCCGTAAAACATTTAATTAATGAAAGTCAAACATGGATAAAACCAATTTACCCTGATTTACAGACTCCCTTCATCTGGAAACAGCTGCTTAATGTTCGTCTTAAAAACACAGCTTGCTTCTTTCAGTATTAACAACCTATTATTGTGAATTATGTCTCTGTTTCAGTGCATAAATTCACTTAAAGTGAATGTAGAGAAGTTTATAAAATGCAAGCTTAATGTTGCTGTAACATATGTTGCCAGGTTTTTAACCGTGATAGTTTTGATGAAAGGTATTTCTGTTTGGCTCTCGTAAATTTAAGGTTCTGCCTCTTGTTTGTCTTGCTTTAAGATTTCAGAACGACCCAGTCTCTGCTTAAGAACACATCAAATAGGGCAGACAGAATGTGGTTGAGTCAGTAAAGGCTGGAGGAGCTCCGGGTCATGGTTTTCAGACCTGGGCTCACTTAATCTTGACATAACCCCAAACAAATTTAGCACTAATTCCACAAAATCTTTGATGGGCTAGAATATCCTTACAAATGAGGCTCAGATGAAAAACGGGCCACCAACCAGCAAACATGCACTCTCTCTGTCCTTTTCTCTCTCTTTCTCTCTCTTTCTCATCCCCCATCCGTGTCTCTTCTCTGCATCACTTTGTGTTTTGCCGATTAGCAATTCTAAAAGTAGTGAGTGGTTCCTTCAATGTATAGTGTTTTAAGAAACGTTTTGAATTAAAATGTGAAGATAGAGAATAATCATTTGATATGCTGCCTTTTTATCATCTTATTGCTTTTGATCTCCTTATCCCTTTTCCCACCCCCAAAATAAGAAATTATTTGATTTTTCTCAAGTGAATTTGTTTTGTTAAATGATAGAGAAGATCTCAAGTAGCAACTTTTCTCCTATGATATTTGAAAAAAAAAAATCCTGAATATGATAATAAAAGAAGCTTTGGAATTTTAATGGGTCAAGAGAACATGGATATATTCTTGTGCAAATCACAGTTTGCTAGGAATGTGGCAGTATATTAAACTGTTTTGATCCCGAAGGCAGTGAATATAATGGAAAAAAAAAAAACCCAATGCCAAAAGGCCCATTTTCTTCTGGAGTTGCAGAAACACTTTAGGCACTCAAACAGAAAAGAGAAGCAGTGAGAAAGAGCATGGGCTTTGGAGTCAGAGGTCATGGGTTCAAATCCCAGCTCCGCCAATTGCCCTGTGTGACTTTGGGCAAGTCACTTAACTTCTCTGTGCCTCAGTTACCTCATCTGTAAAAATGGGGATTAAGACTGTGACCACCCCGTGGGACAACCTGATCACCTTGTAACCTCCCTAGCACTTATAACTGTGCTTTGCACATAGTAAGTGCTTAATAATTCTATTATTATTATTATTATTAATAATAATAATAAACAGCACCAGATTGTTTAGTCTACTAAAACAGGAAGCAATTTAGGTCATTGTTTTCTTCTGTGGATCTCATTGCTTATTTAACTTCCTTGAAATCCCAGTTATGAGTGAGCCAAATTGCAAAGAATATAGAGGCTGATATTAGGGTTTTTTTACATGTGAAACCTTTTTCTTCAGAAGATTACATCACCTTTTTACTCATCAAATCCATGTCTGTGCCAGTGCTGAGGCCAGAGTTTTAGAAGTTGGCCAATTAATTGAAGAGTACCTCCTGCACAGTATATTGGAGAGTGGAAATGCTATCATAATCACAGAAATAACTTTAAAAAAAGCAGACCCACAAGTAAAGTTGCCTTTAATTTTAACAATAGGCTGGTGAACTCAATGCCAGTCATTAACTGTTTTGCTTTCGGGATGTGGCAGAAATTAGAAATTTATTTTGAAATGAAGTAGGTTCTAGCTTTTTCATTTCTTGAACTTGATGATATAAGAAAAACAACGTATTGTCTGTTTAATTTGTATGTCCCAGAGTAAGTGCCATTTGTCTCCTTTTCCAGGTTGACCGCCAATCCCAGTTCATTCAAGGATACCGAGTCATGTATCGTCAAATGTCTGCCTTACAGTCCCCATCGGCATGGCATAATTTGGAAGTCAAGGTCCCTACCGAGCGCAGTGCCGTTCTAGTCAATCTGAAAAAGGGAGTTTCTTATGAGATCAAAGTTCGGCCATATTTCAATGAGTTTCAGGGAATGGACAGTGAATCAAAGTCCGCCCGCACCACAGAAGAAGGTTAGTACTACGTCGAAGCGCGGGTCTTTCTTTTACATTTATTTTCATTCATTCATTCAGTAGTATTTATTGAGTGCCTACTGTGTGCAGAGCACTGTACCAAGCGCTTGGGAAGTACAAATCAGCAACATATAGAGACGGTCCCTACCCAACAACGGGCTCACAGTCCAGTCAAGGGCAATTTGTCATTTGTGTGTTCTGCTAAAGGTTTTCTGCCGCAGACATTTCCATGTAAGTTTTCCAGCATTTCCAAATAAAATTTTATTAATAGATGCTTTGATTGAACAGCATGAGTTCCTGTGTGCTATTTAATCACATGCCCTTGGGGCTGGGCTGTAGCCACAAATACGAGTTATTTAGTTCAAGTACGGATATCTCATTTCTTTTCCTCCCTCACCACATTTGTCTTTATCAGTGGATACGGCAAGCACGTTGCCATTGTTGACCCCTTAAACTGCTCAGAAAAAGTTACTTTCAATGCAGTTTGAGGGTGTTTTTTGTTTCTGAGAATTACATACATTTTTTAAAGGTTTATTGGGCTAGCACTATCTGGATGATATTTAAAGCCCCATCACTTTTTCCTCCTCCTCAAAGGTTTTCTCCATACTACCCACAGTTGGTTTTGGATTTTGATTTAGTTCAATATTACGAGCTTCTAGATAACAGGGTGTAGGGTGGGGGGAAACTACATGTTATCTGGTGTTCATGACTACAACATCCAAGGAGTGGCATTTTCCATTTATATCATCATTCTCCAGGGGACAAATCAGGTGATTTCCAATTTTTAAGGTCCCTTTCTTAGGCTCAATATCTTTTTTTTATAGTGAAGACCTTTTGAACTTTGCTTTCCTATATGTGTTAGTCACAACATCTAAAAGATTTATATAGTCTTGTACTAGTCTCTACCAGTTTCTCCTTCACTAAAGCTATAGCAGCAGTGGTCAAATGCCAGGCATTGTAAGATTTTTGAGGTCCAGTATTTAACTGTTCTATTTCATAAGCACATCACACAAATTAGCCCCATAAGCATTTTAAAATTATAGGATAGCTGTAATTTTATATACATTTCAATGAGGTTGTTCATTTCTCTTTGCAATTATTTCCATATTCATGCTTGGTAAAACATTTCAAATTAGTTTTTTTTTAATCATAAGTGTCTAGTCTAATCACAGTAATACTACGAAAGCAGTTGTAACAGCCAAATCTGGGAGAGTGTTCGGGAAAAATATCTTTTTAAAAGAGTCATTAGACAAGCGTAATAAAAAAAGCTAAAGAAAAATTACACAAGAGTGATAAGATTTCCGTTTGGCCATTTCTGAAAGCTTAACCCTATCAAAGACCATCACTAATAAGAAAAAGCAAGCTTATCTAGGCTGGAATGTGACATTTGAGGCCCCTTCCAAAAATCAATATTGCCACAGTTAGACATTTCCTGTAGATCAGACATTTGTAACCATTCAGGATCCATTCATCGCTTACCTCCTCGGCCTTGTGAAGGTAACAAATGGAATTCAGTTGGGTTATATCTGGGAAAGATGAGCAGCGATTTGAGTTCCGTCCCTTCTAAGGGAAGAAGCTGAGCACTGGAATAATTGACCTGTCAAGAATCGGGCATGGTGTTCTCTACAGGCCAGCAGCAAGGGAAATGAGAAAATGGTTTAAAAAATGTTGTTTCTCAATGTGGTCTATTTAATACCTACAGCACTGTCAGACAAGTGGTTTAATTTATATCATGGTGCCAGAGTCTTGATAGATATTACCTCCAAGAGAAAAAATAAGGAATAATAGTGTGTTGGGGGGTTTTTTGTGTATATATATGTAGTGCGTATGAGGAGACTCACATGACTGAAGGGTCTGTATAGACTATTGCAGTTCCCTCCTTACTCAGATGAATCATTAAATCTGTCAAGATCATTGAGGTGTTTGGTTGGATACTGGAATTTAAATATTCTTGAAGGAAATGTCTAGATAAGGACAATGGTGATATTCACTCTTTTTTAGAGAGTATTTTAACTGTCCTCCTGCCTGGCTGATTGGTTTAACCTAGTGTTTCTGCAATGTGGCCATAATGGTGATATAATGTGGTATCTGTTAAGCGCTTACTGCGTTCCAAGCCCTGAACTAAGTAGATGCAGAACAGTCTGATCAGACTCAGTTCCTGTTCCATTTGGTGCTCCTTTAGCTCCAGTTTACTCACTGTGCCCCAATCTGGTCTGTCTCACAAGTGACCCCTTTCCCACATCCTCCCCCTAGCCTGGAGCTCCCTACCCCTCCATATATGCTGGACCACCACTCTCTCCACCTTCAAATGATTACTGAGTTTGCATCTCCTCCAAGAGACCATCCCTGATTAAGGCCTTTTTGCCCACATCTCCCTCTCCCTTCTGCATCATCTATACCCACGGTCTTATGAGTTTGGGGCACTTGCTATTACCCTCACCTCTACAACACCTATGTACATATTTTAAATCGCGTATTGATAATAAGGATGGTATTTGTTAAGCGCTTACTGTGTTCCAAGCACCGTTCTAAGCGTTGGGGTAGGTACAAGGTAATCAGGTTGTCCCATGTGGTGCTCACAGTCTTAATCCCCATTTTACAGATGAGGTAACTCAGGCACAGAGAAGTTAAGTGATTTGCCCCAAATCACACAACTGATAAGTGGCCGAGCCGGGATTAGAACCCACAGCTTCTGACTCCCAAGCCTGTGCTCTTTCCACTAAGCCACGCTGCTGTGTATTTATATTGATATCTGTCTCCCCTACTAGACTGTAAGCTTGTTATGGGTAGGAAATATTTCTGCTAACTCTATTGTATTGTACTCTCCCAAGCACTTAGTACAGTTCTCTTCACGTAGTAAGTGCTCATCAAATATTGATCGATGATTTGATTGTTAGGAAAGAAAACAGATATTTAATCCCCAGTTTACAGTTAAGGAAACTGAGGCACAGAGAAGTTAAGTGATTCGCCCAAGGTCAGCCAGCAGGCAAACAGTGGAGGCAGCATTAGAACTCAGGTCCCGAGACTCGCAGGAAACTCTCTGCGTTTTCCAGTAAGCCATGCTGCTTTTTGATGATTTCCATCTTAACATAGTAGCTCCTGAAGTTACTCTTCTCTTCTTTGCTTTGAGGGACTTTTGGCTTTAAGGCCAAGTTTTAAAGGATGGCTATGGCCATCCTAATCTATTAAGAGGTGGGTATATGTAACTCATCTGTTTAGAGGATTTTATTCTCCTGCCAAAAAGGAGAGGAGAAGCTGGGGAGACAAAAAGATGATTGGGGAGGAGGAAAACGAGTTTGAGAAAAAAAGCTTGAGGTCAGTCAATCAATCAATTAATCGTATTTATTGAGCGCTTACTGTGTGCAGAGCACTGTACTAAGCGCTTGGGAAGTACAAGTCGGCAACACATAGAGACAGTCCCTACCCAACAGCGGGCTCACAAAAATGTGCTGGTTGCTGTACTAAGTACTGGAGTAGATACAAGCTAATCAGGTTGGACATAGTTCCTGTCCAACATGGGGTTCACAGTATTAATCCCCATTTCCAGATGAGGTAACTGGGGCACAGAGAAATTACGTGATTTGCCTGAGCTCACACAACAGAAAAATGGCAAAGCTGGGATTAGAACACAGGTCCTTCTGATTCCCAGGCCTCTGTTCTATTCACTAGGCTAGGCCGCTCTCTTTCCTCCATCTTCAGCTCACAGCCTTCACCGGACTGTTTTCTCATCTCTTCCTGCTTTTCTTTTCTCTTGGAAGGGATTGGATGGGTGGACAGATTTTCCACCCCATCTCTTCCTTCCCCTGCCTCATCCCTTGTTTACTGTGGAAGTTACAAAGAAAGAAACCTGAGGGGGAAGGAGAATGATGAAACTACAGTGAATATCTCTACTGATTATCGCTTCCTTTTTCCGAAGTCAACGGCTGTGTGGAATTAAAGCTCCCTTTTGTTTTACATTTGTACCAATGTGAATTTTCCCCCTGGGATTCATCGAGCATATCGAATCAGGCAAGATAAGATCTAAATACACAATTAGGGCAAATTGATTAGCAAGTTTTAGTTACTTTAGCAGGCATTAATTTTATGCATTGCAAGAATTTTCTTTGGGAAATGTCCCCGAGTTCTAGAAAAGCACAGCAATGGTCAGTATTGATTCCATGTTTACTGCAGTTTCATTCAGTGCTGTTCCTCACATTAGGAAAGCATTTTTCAAAATTGTCATTGCCCAGCAGTGAATTAATATTCAGGCCTGCAAGAAATGTGAATTTTATACACTTACCCTAGGCCAGCAAAATGAATGCTCACATATTGAAAATCACGTGTGGATTCTCTATCTCCCTTCTTCTTTTTTCAGCCCCAAGCGCCCCGCCACAGTCCGTCACTGTGCTGACAGTCGGAAGCCACAATAGCACAAGTATCAGCATTTCCTGGGATCCTCCTCCTCCAGATCATCAAAATGGAATTATCCAGGAATATAAGGTAAGGACAATCACAATGAGGAAAAAAAAGATTAAAAACAAATTAGAGAAGCAGCGTGACTCAGTGGAAAGAGCAGGGGCTTGGGAGTCAGAGGTCATGGGTTCTAATCTCAGCTCTACCACATGTTTGCTGTGTGACCTTGGGAAAGTCACATAACTTCTTTGAGCCTGTTACCTCATCTGTATAATGGGGATTAAGACTGTGAGCCCCACGTGGGACAACCTGATCACCTTGCTAAGTGCTAAGAACAGTGTTTTGCACATAGTAAGTGCTTAACAAATGCCATTATTATCATTATTATTATAATAATAATAAATTGTAGAGACTCTGGTCAAGCAAATCAGTCTGTTCTTTGGAAAGCCCGAATATTCACCCTTTAGAATGTCTTAAAAAAAATATTTTGGTATTTACTAGTTGCGATGCACTCTACTAACTGCTTGGGAAGGTACAGCAGAAGCACTTAGTACAGTGCTCTGCACAAAGGAAGTGCTTAACAAATACCATTGATTGGAGAGAAACATTCTCTGTCCACAAGGAGCTTTTAGAGTGCTTTTTCTACAAAATAATGGAAGCACTTTCATGATGCTTATTAAGCCCATTATATAGATGGAGGAACAGGGCATCAACAGGTCAGTAAAGCAGCAAACCTCAGTTCCTAATCCTGAGACTCTCCTTGCTACATTTTCCTAAAATCTTGTTCTGTTCAATCTCTCCCCTGTTTGAATCTCTGCACTGTGTACCCATGTCTTTCTGTAATAAAGCTCCCCACCATACCTTTCCTTCTTTCTTAACTGTCCTCTTCGTGCAGTGCTCCCTAGTTTACTCTCTATGCTTCTCTTCAGGAAATCTAAGCCTTTCCATTCTTACTCAGTCTTACCTCTCTTGCCTCTGGTCCTTTGTTCAAATTCACTGAACTGTATTTATTGAACACTTACTGTGTGCAGAGCATATAGTAAGCAACTGGGAGAATACAGTAGAGCAATAAACAGACACATTCCCTGTCCACCACAAGTTTACAGTCTAGAGAGGGAGACATACATTAACATAAATTTGGATTCTCCCCATGAGTTCCTCGCCTTTAAATCTGCCAGACTACAGCTCTTTCCATCTTCAAATCTCTTCTGAAATCTGACCTCTCCCAGGGGGCTTTCTCCAATAAATTCCCCCCCCCCCCCGGATAATAGCCTCTCAGCTATCAGCTCAAGATTAACATAGTCATGGAACTCCTAAAACGTATTCATATATCATTATTATAGTCTATGATTTAAGCACTTATATATTCAATTACCCACTCTTCCCTTCCCTTGTTCCTCCATTTGACGATAGGCTTTCTGTTAAACTGTAAGCTTGTTGTGGGCAAGGAATGTGTCTGATAACACTGTTGTACTCTCCCAAGTGCTCAATACAGCAAACACTCTTTTAATACTATTGGTTGATTGGTTAGAGAGCACAGTAGAGGTGAAGACACCATCCCTGGCATCATGAAGCTTACATGATCCTCCCCTCAAGGAACTGACAGCCTAATAGGGGAGAAATATATTAAAATAAGTTACAAAAAATAGAAAGGGTAGAGACTGAAGATATATTTACAAGTGCTGTGGAGCCTGAGATGGGATGGATATCAAACTGCTTAAGGGCTACAGACCCAAGTGTATAGGCATTCTCCTAAATTGCCAGTCCAGTGTATTACCCACAGTAGCTGCTGAATAAATGCTATTGATTGATTGATTGATTGACAAATTGTGATAGCCAGTCTCCACCAATTATCAATAGAGTGGGATCAAGATTGTTTAAACATACCCTAATGCCAGGATTCCAGCATAATCACCTTGTGTTTCAGTCCTCACTGTGCTGATGATGGTATTTATTAAGCACTTACTATATGCAGACACTGTACATAATACTGGGATGATTCAGAAATAATCAGATTGGACACAGTCCCGGTCCCACATGGTGCCACCTGAGAGGGATGGAGAACACAGATTTTATCCCGATTTTACAGATCAGGAAACTGTCCTGCCCCATCCCCAGCAATCTGGTGTTTGACCAGGATTAAATGCTTCCAATAGACGATAAGAAAGGTGTAAGGAGGTGATGTTTCTCTCTGTGGGATCAAAATCAGTTTGAATCTTCTACAGAGATTATGTATTCTAATTTAATCTGATTTGAAAATAGGCATTTATTTTTAAAATTCATGCAAAATAAAGCATAGGACTGAAACTCTGGAAGCAGTAATGCTGCTATTAGTTTATATTTGCTTTTTAAGTCAAAGTATTCTCAATTTGAAAGCCACAAACACAAAAAAATTTACATTACCCTTTGTATGTGTCCTAGTTATATTCATACATATGCACGTACAATCATTTGTCAGTATTAAAATTTATTAATTCCAATGTTTTTATTGACCAAGCTTCATCCCAGTCAATAGTTGTGACTTGTAAATTCCTCAGGATAACTTCACCTGCATAAATTAATAGCTGATTATATATGATAAACACATTGATTTATTGATGATTATCTTGGCCATCTTGGATATTGGAGATAGATGCACTGATATAAGATGCACTTCCTACCCTTACAGTGTATGTCTATATTACTGTCAGGGTAAGATATCTGTGATATTTTTAAAATAATCTAAAAAAAAGGAAAAAGTACCACTTTTCAAAGATACCAGTCACAGAGGTGGTCAAAACTCAAAGGCAATTGGATGTTTGATATTTAGAGCAATGGACAGAGCTGGCAGTATGGATCAGAGAATAATGACTTTCATTCTAATATAGGCTGATTATATAAGGGAGAAGAAAATTGAAACGTTGACAGTATTGGGGAAGAACTTCAGAAAGTGCGACCTTGTTATTTTGGCACTTGGTATGAGTCCATTGGAAAATTCAAGGCTTTCATTCATTCAGTTGTATTTATTGAGAGCTTACTGTGTGCAGAGCACTGGACCAAGTGCTTGGGAAGTACAAGTTGGCAACTTATAGAGACGGTTCCTACCCAACAGCGGGCTCACAGTCTAGAAGGCTTTCATAATGCTGATGGTTATAACATCACAATTAGAATCATGCCATCTAACTTTCTTCTCCCCCTTCTCTCTCTCCAGATTTGGTGCCTGGGAAATGAGACTCGATTTCACATCAACAAAACAGTGGATGCAGCCATTCGTTCTGTCGTGATAGGTGGGCTGTTCCCGGGTGTTCAGTATCGGGTAGAGGTAGCAGCTAGCACCAGTGCAGGTGTTGGAGTAAAGAGTGAACCTCAGCCCATAATAATTGGTGAGTCATGTCACTGTTTGTTGGTCTTGTAGTAATTAGAACTTCACAAAGCCTTGAGAACTAATTGCTCTTGAACGTGAATCGCTATTGAGATTGAATTAGGTACCAAGAGGTATATTTGGGCCAAGCCAATTGCTTCACTATTAGTAAGTTGCAATACCTATTTGGAGAAGGTTACTTGAAGCCCATGTCAGCCTGCAGAGAGCAACAACAAAATCTCAGCCAAGGACAATATTTACACGGTGCAGAGGGGGTTGGTGACGTATTGGTCCTCTCTGCCACTCCCCTATCCATGATCCGAGTTGTTCTAAAACAAAACACAACCTCAAATAACCTCACTTCTGGGAAGAGGAGAGCCCAATGGAGCGATCATTGCTGATGCAACAGATGGTGAGGCCTTTATCTGTGGATATAATAATGATAATAATGATGGCATTTGTTAAATGCTTACTGCGTGCACAGCACTGTTCTAAGCACTGGGGGGATACAAGGTGATCAGGTTGTCCACGTGGGGCTCACAGTCTTAATCCCCATTTTACAGATGAGGGAACTCAGGCTCAGAGAAGTCAAGTGACTTGTCCAAGGTCAGACAGTAGACAGGTGGCAGAGCCGGGATTAAAACCCATGACCTCTGACTCCCAAGCCCGTGGTGTTTCCACTGAGCCACGCTGCTTCTCCAAGCTAGGTTTTTCTTTCTGAAGCATATCAATAACATGGGTATTGATGTGTTATGAAATTAGTATTTTATTATGAGTTTACTAAACCTGCAGACAGATTTCCAGAATTAGTAACTAAACAAATTAGTAACTTTTTCAGTTAAGATGATTTGTAGTATTACCTTACTTATCCTGCCTCTGCCCCAAGTCAATGTCTAAAGACTTTCTTTCTGAACATATGAAGTCTTGTTTTTCATCCATCCCCAAGTAGTTGGGTTTGTTCCTGCTTAAGAGCCAGTGGACTCTGGTCCAAATAGAGAGGAGAGCTAATGGAATGAAGTCTTTGTTAGGAACGTTTATCTGCATCTAATTAGGCTTCCCACCTCAGATACATTTCATGACCTGAGAGGAACCTAGAATCTTCTAAATAGAAATAATAATAGTATTTATTAAGCACTTACTATGTGCAAAGCACTGTTCTAAGTGCTGGGGAGGTCACAAGGTGATCAGGTTGTCCCACGGGGGGCTCGCAGTCGTAGTCCCCATTTTACAGATGAGGTACTGAGGCACAGAGAAGTTAAGTGACTTGCCCAGAGTCACACAGCTGACAATTGGCGGAGCCAGGGTTTGAACCCATGACCTCTGCCTCCAGAGCCCGGGCTCTTTCCACTGAACCACACAATGAGAGGGAAAGGGAATATAACCCAGAGAAGAAACCCAAGATGCATATTGCATGACAGGGTCTGCAAAAGAGCTACTACTCCATTCATTTGTATGAAAACTCAGATGATTATTTCCCATATGTAGGATTTCAGGCAGGGCCTAAAGTATGGTCTCTCGTAGTGTTTTCATATTATTTAAGGCTTTAAACTGAAAGGAGCATGAATGCCTAATGTATTTTTAAGATCTGGTCCCATTAACTTTGTGTAGAAAGGAATTGTCCCCAAAATTGTCCCTTCAGGCCTGACTCTGCTATTAGCCGATTCCTGCCCAACACACACACACACACACACACACACACACACACTCTCTCTCTCTCTCTCTCTCTCTCTCTCTCTCTCTCTCTCTCTCTCTCTCTCTCTCTCTCTCTCTCCCTCCCCCCCGAACTATCCTAAAACAGAATTGATCTAAACCTTCCTCTAGCTTATTAATCAATCAATTAATCGTATTTATTGAGCACTTACTGTGTGCAGAGCACTGTACTAAGCGCTTGGGAAGTACAAGTTGGCAACATATAGAGACAGTCCCTACCCAACAGTGGGCTCACAGTCTAAGAGGTTAAAGCCCAGGAATTAAGAATCTCATATTCATTTCAAAATCGAACTTCAGGGTTTCAATATTATAAAATGCTTTCGGTGGAAACTACTAAAAATAAGAGTAGTTTTCGAATCTAACCAGTCTGTGTCCAAATTTTATCTATTGAATTAATGCAAAGAAAATAAAATTACATGTTAAAAAGGGATAAGAATGATGTACAATGTAAATTAATCTTTTAAAAAAGGATATATTTTTTACATGGACTGAGTTCCAAGCTGACTAAATGTATTAAATGGCCACTAAGCCCATATACATGTTACAATTTTATGACTCTTTAAAAAATGTTTTTAATTTCATTCAAGAAAACAGTTTTCTTTGGGTTATGCCATGACCCCAAATTTATTGTCCATGATGGGTATTTCCCCAAAGGGACTGAGGATCTCATTTGCACAACCATTTCCTCCAGTCTTGAGTCATATTTTCAAGTGTGCCGAGCATGCAAATGACCAAAAACACCCATAACGGCCCCTAGGTTTGGTCTTGATAGTTAGAGGGTACTGAGGAACTGAACAATTTTTCAGGGAAATTGGGTAGCGAAGACAGTCCATCCTGTTCATTTAGATCAAAATTGGAATTGTTCAAATTCTTAATACTTGTAGTGTTTACAGCAATGAATTCCAAAGCTCTCAATTCTGAAGAAAATGCAGACTCAGAATTCCAAAACTTTTCCTTGGATATAGATCCTTTACATGATTTTATTGGAGTCTTAGTTCATTTTGTATAGCATGCTGAGATTAGGTTAGATCACAAAGTACTAGAAGAATAATTACGGGCTTTCACTTAATTGCCTAACTTTAAAACATGCCTCCCAAGAAATCAGGCAAGTCTTGGTTTCTAATATCTTCAGTATCTGAGGGGGGTCTTGGAGGAACAAAATGTTTCAGTATTTTAATGGTTAGTGTTGTAAGTGCAAGAAAATAGAGAATGGTATTTTGACATTAGGAATAAAGAAAAAGAACCAATTAAAATGTAAACCTATTTCCATTCAGAAAAGGCCATTCCCTCCCCAAGTTGTGTTTCCTTTTACTCCATTGCTAGACAGAAGACAGCATTTAATTGTATCTTTAATGATCCCTGATGATCTTGCCTGGTAACTCTATTTTCACACTTATTCCATGGATGAAAAGTGATTAGAACTGTCCATTCTGCTTTTTCCTTTTCAATATACATTCCTCCTATTGTCTGTTCCAGGGTGGAAACCATTCTTAGAATCACCCTCGGTACTTCATTTCCCTGCGTTTTAATTAGATCCCTTATTGGCTATTTGGCCTATTTTATAGCTGATCATTTTCTAGTTCTCTTTAATTGCTGCTACACTTGAAACAGTCAGCTTCTATTTCTTGCTTTAGCTCCAGACTCCAAAAATAATTCTGGTATCATGACAATAAATAAGAGCTTGGTGAAAATAATGTCCCAGTCACATTTATACTGAGCTCACCAGCATTAAAAGTAGAGAGAAAGCCCTTCTTTTAAATCACTTCTTAGTAGTTTAAGTATAGTTTGTGTAATTAAAGAAAAGCTCTGTAAATGTGGTTGGTTTTACAGAAACACAAATCAAATAATTTTCTCTCTGCTACACATAAGGACAACTGGATTATCATAGAGCAACATTCAAGTATAATACGAACAATAAGGACATTTACTGTAATATTGGTTAACAGTACATCTATTGTTCCTCTAATCATTTGGCCTGTTCATGCTTACATTCCATAGTTGGTGTAATAATATGCAGAACAGCTGCAAACTTTCACAGTAATAGGTACAATTGAATCTGATGTGTCTAATTAATTTTTGGTCCAACAAATTAGTTTTGTTCTTCATTACTCTCCAATGGGAGGAAGACATTGTATTTCATTTTGTCTGCAAGAACAATGGAGCGTTACAGGTCACACACAGTCCTTGTCTGTGTTCTAATTAGTTGAACTGACAGCATTGTTACAGAAACACCTGCAGCATATGAAAATATAATACACCTTGGGTGACATATTTATTATTTCTGATTAAACACACATCAAATGCAATGTTCGGGGTCAGTTTTCTTCAAATCATATGCAGCTACACTTATTTCTTTTTTGGCCATTGAGTAGTGGTATTCATTATCTTATCATCTGTAAAATTAGCAGTTACAGTACTAGAGCCATATGATTCTGATTACTTGTACATGTGTACTTGTGAAGTGTAGGCAAGTAAGCATATATCCAGACTGCTATCACAGTAGGTCAACTACCCGATTTCATGAACTGCCATTTAGGAAACAAAACTTTCAGAAAAGTAGCACATTTGTCCCAGCTGCTTAAGATTGGAAAAACACCCAAAGCCAGAAACTCTGGGGTTCTAGCCCCTCAAAAAGCCAAAGTTCTGGTAATATCTGAACTAGAACTTCGGTGTTCACTCAAGACCTCTTCTCTCTCCTCCTTACCTAATCTTATCCCAGATTTCCTGGCTTTGGCAGGATGAAGTTGAATCTTTCTCAGAATCTGGAAAGATGTTTGGACAGGACTATTAAAACTATGAATTCTAAGCTAGCACAGTAATGGGATGACAGAGCTCACTGTCACAATGATTTGGATATGAAAGATTAAGGTCATAAAAGCACTCAGTAAATACGATTGAATGAATGAATGAATGAATAAAAGAAGTTTTCCTTCTTTGGCAATACTACAAACCTCTAGAAAGTATAACTCAGAGACCATTCTCCGAAGATTCCTGTATACTGTCTATGCTTTTGTGGTGTTACTTTTCTCTTTCCATTTTAATGATGTCATTTCAATGCTAGAATAAATACCAGATCTTTAAGTACAAATATCACTTGTTCCAAGGTTTGAGCAGTCAAGCAGCATGGCATAGCGTACAGAGCATGGGCTGGGAGTCAGAAGGTCATGGGTTTTAATTCTGGCACCACCACTTGTCTGTCGTGTGACCTTGGTCAAGTCACTTCACTACTCTTTGCCTCTGTTACCTCATCTGTAAAATGAGTATCGAGACTGTGAACACCTTATGAGAAAGGGACTGTGTCCAACCCTGTTTGCTTGTATTCACCCCAGCATTCGAAACAGTGTCTGGAACATAGCAAGTGCTTAACAAATACCATTATTAGTAGTAGTATTATTAGTATTATTTTGAGATGGAGAAATTATGTCAATGATATCATTTCCCTGTTTTCCAAATTGGTGTAGGACCTGAAGAATGTAGGAGGGGGGGATGAGTTTGGAAACATTTCCTACCTCCTCAGGAAGTCATTAGTGTTTTTTAATGTTAGGGGTGGAGAAAGAAGAATAGCAACTTGTGTTTCATCTTAAATATGTATATTAATTCTGAATTAAATTTTGAGGCACTGTTGAAATATCTCACTCTCCGCAGTTCTTGGGAAGATAATTTCACTCAATTATCATTAAAAGAAAGGGGGAAAAAAGCTTTCATGTCTGTCAGAAGCCAAATGATTTCAAGATTAATTAAAAATTGAAATCATTTGGTGTCCGTGGACCTTGGTCAGTCATCCTCTTGGAGAATACCGAACTAAATAAATGGGTCTGCACAGTCACTCCGAATTTGAAATTGGTCTTCAGCAATTCCAATTCTTTTCATTGGCATTTTATGACTCTACCTAGTTGAAGTCAGAGGCTGCTTTCCCTGCCTTTTTCACTTGTTTCAATGTCTATTTGAAAGGAAATATTCCTTGTTCTAGCTCAAAATCCGATCTTAAGAAAATTAAAACTGGGCGAAATAACCCTTAGCACCCTTTCAAACCATGAAACATCATCTTTTTTTTGAGGAGAATAAACTGCTATGGCCCCAAATATTAAGACAAATAAAGAAGCAAAAAGAAACCGTTTGAAGGTGCATTCTCAGCATCTTAGTGTTTAATATTGTTTTCCTCTGTCCTTTCTTCCTCAGGGAATCGTAACGAAGTCGTCATCACGGAGAACAACAACAGCATAACTGAGCAAATAACTGATGTTGTGAAGCAACCTGCCTTTATTGCTGGCATTGGAGGAGCATGCTGGGTTATTTTGATGGGTTTCAGCATCTGGCTGTATTGGCGCCGAAAGAAGAGAAAGGGGCTCAGCAATTATGCCGGTAAGAGCAACTGCCAGTTGCTTACGATATTCGCTGGTAAAGCATGCAGCTCCGATCGCAATTGGGAAAAGAAGATTTTCCCTTTAATAACGGTATGAATGAATAATTGATTGTGGATGATTTGGTTAGACGTATGCTGTGAAATGCAACTGCGACAAAGCGGCAATGCACTGCTCGTTATCACATCTCATCATAACCATATGCCAGTTGGCATCCTGGAGTCATCACCCACAAAGCATAGGAAGGATTTAAGAGGGCTTAACCACAGGTCTAATCTTGTATGGTTGCAGCTTGTCCTGTGAGAGGCAGATCTGAGAAGAAAACTTCATAAAATGCTTGCATTTAAAAAAATTAGACGGAAATCTTTCCTTTAGATCGTTTGAGAAGGGAAGCATAAATTACAATTACTCTGTGGTATCCATTCATAAAGTATATAACCTCTTACAATGGATTTTTTAAGAAAATGTATTAGGCAATTGAAACAATACTGCTGCACTATTTTTTTCACAGACAAAAATTCTCAGTGATTTCAAAAGCACTTTAAGCTATCATTTCTTATTTTTGACTCTCAGACTGTCAAATATGTAGCAATCCATTCACAGAATGATTTATTTCCAATTAAGTTTTGTTATGGGGAGTAACCTATGGCCTTTGAGCTGTTGCATGAAATTATCCATATTTTGATCCATACTTGGATCTTTAGTAGTAGGTAAACTGTATACATTACTCCCACCCTTCATTTTAAAAGAAATGCAAAATATCATGAGTAGCATTTTACTTGATATATGATTTACATATGCTGCCTGCACAATTTAAGTACACTGAGACCTATATTCTGTATATGATTTAGAAGTGAGGATACCAATTTTTTTCTAAAGTGGCACAGTATATTTTGTGGGGAGGACTTGCTATACTTTAAAATGCAATGAAAATTTCCCCAGTGACTATGTTCTTAATTGAGCAGGTAACAGTACTTTGCACCTCCAGAACAGTAATCATTGTGCTAGCATTTCCATTATTGTAGAAATATAAAGTACTTTATATGCTTAAGAAAGACAATTCTCAAGGATTCATTTATGGTTTCATGCTCTCATGCTGCACAGGGAATGTGGCACATCCATTTTAGTACCGAATTCCATACAATTCAACTGACTAAATTCACCACTGACTTTTCTACCATCATTAACTACTAATGGGCTGCCAGCTGGTTAACACTAAAACTTGGTTGTTTTCATTTGTACGCAGTAACCTACCCTAATGAACAATTTTCAGAGAAACTTAGCCGCCTGCAATTATTGCTTGGTGACCGGGACCGTAACTCACACAATGTTTGCCTTCTTGTTTTCCAGTTCAGTCCTTCACTTTCATTCCTTCAGGTACTGTCCATCTGATACCTCACCCAGCTTTTCATCCACTAACTAACTTAGTAGGATAAACAGATGAATTCATCTCAACTCAGATGCAGTAAACCAATATCTGGGAAATGCAATGGCTATAGCTTCCAGTGGAAAGCCACACTAGCTCAATAATCAGGCTTGTCATTGTCTTCCCCCTTTCCCCCCAACTGTATGTTCATTCATTCACCTCTATATAATTTTTGTTTTGACAATTGGAAGCATTTTGGGCCTAACACCATAACTGTATAGGTAGACATTTTGCACAAAGGGCCAAATTCCACTCTTTCGATGATCCAGGCACTTAACTTATAACTGTTTCCTGTGTCTTGCCTGAAGCAGGGATTGTCAGATGTGCATCACCAATCCTTCTTTTGGGTTACTCTAAACCTGCCTGGAGAATACCCGTTTCTACTCAGAGAATGCTCCTGGAAGGCCTAAAGACAAGCTTTCTTGTCCCAATCCCTGTGCCCTCTCCTTTAGAGTCCTGTTTGCCTGCCCTTCCCTTTAAATCAGTGCTCATTTGTGTCCACGTGCAGCAATTGTACGGGACAGGAATCTGGAATCTGGTGGTGGCATCTCCATAATGGCACAGACTCACGCTCCTGTTAAGTCGCTCCCTTTAGGGACTTGATTTTGGGTCTGCATGGTTGAAAGAAATCTATAAAGTGCACGCTTTCTTGGTGGTGCTAACAAATGTAGATTCATTAGGCAGCTAAAGGAATTTGAAGTCTGGATGACCATGTTTTGTGGCAACTCAGCCTGGCAGGGTTTATAAATGTCAGGCTGTCCTCAGGAAAGTGAGGCAAGATGAGATAATTTCCTTGTCCATGTCTCCTGATTGGCTCATACGTTTCTGACAGCTATTGCCTGAGGGTTTTGGTTACCAGTCTGATCGCCCTTACCACTCTACCATCCTGCTGGCATTTGGGGTCAGTCCCCGAGGCCACGCTGGGAGGAACAGCCTGTTAGCTTTTTGTCACTCAGACAATATTTCCTGGGACAGATGTATAGGCAGGATTAGTGTACGGTGATCTGCCTAAATTCTTGCTTCTGACGCTACTACTGCTTTGGAAAGGGGTTTGATGTGAGGTCCCCTCATTTTCCAAAAAATCCCCACTTCCTAGCTTTGAGATTTTCCATTATAAGCAGTAGATGGTTTAAGGAATGCATGTGGCAGAATGCCAGTGGATTTAATAGTCGGGTCCCAGAGATAGACACCAAAAATCCTATAGTAAAATTTCACGTTAACGATCAGATCCGAGAGCAGAATTTGGCCTTCAAATTTTATACTTTTTTTCCCCCATTCAGAAAGTCACCTAGAAGATGATTTGTAAACTAATGTCCTGTTTTTTTCATGTTCATCTTCTACTCACATTCCTCAGATACAAACATGCACCGCAGGTTTGCACATGGCACAAAGAAGGGGAGCTGGAACAAAACAGGTATCCCCTCTAGTATAATATACAAACTCTTTCCATTCCTTCCAGGACAATCATGTTGTTGTTCATACCATTTCACAGGCGTGAACATGTCATGGGGACTTCCCCGGATTCACGTTATAAAGGCTCACTACCTAAATTAGAAGAACTGCTCAAGTAGAAAAGAGTGAGAACCCACAACTCAGTTTTCCCTGGGCTTCCAATTACTACCGCTTCATGAACTGGTCAATTTTGGAGGCGCATAAACGCCGTAGACCACTACAGAACCCATTTTGTGCTTTGCAGTAGATACTGTGTGTACATTGTTGTGATATACTACGTGGTCCCCTAAGGTCTGAAAGAGTTCATGCTTGTCCCTAACTGCTCGCTGTCTGGAAATAAGATGAGACATCCTTAGTACCTAGCACTAATCATAATTATTATCATATTCATTAAGCACTTACCCTGTGCCAAGCACTGGGATACATATGAGATAAGATTGGACACAATCCCTGTCCTACACTGGGCTTATAGTTGAGAAGCAGCACGGCCCAGTGGAAAGAGCCCGGGCTTTGGAGTCAAAGGTCATGGGTTCAAATCCCTGCTCCGCCAATTGTCAACTGTGTGACTTTGGGCAAGTCACTGAACTTCTCTGTGCCTCAGTTCCCTCATCTGTAAAATGGGGATTAAGACTGTGAGCCCCCCATGGGATAACCTGATCACCTTGTAACCTCCCCAGCGCTTAGAACAGTGCTTTGCACATAGGAAGCACTTAATAAATGCCATCATTATTATAGTTCAAGAGGGAGGAAGACCAAGGGAAAGATTTTTTTTAAAAAAGGAAAACTTCATATCATAAATACAGAGATTTCTGAGTAGAATATTGTCATCATAAATGAAGAAATAAACTTCTAGAATCTGTATATTTTGCCTGTGCACTTGGATACAGACACTTAAATATACTGGTATTTTATGAAGGCACAGACCATCAGTGATGCAGTGAGTGGAAATATATTTTTGATCTGTGAGTAGGTCCAATTTATTGAATGAATATTGTCCATGGGGCTTATGGGTTTTAGAAAACCAAGTAAATACAGACAGATTCAAATCATAGGGAAAACTGTGAAATGCCCAACATTTAATGTCCGGACCTTAAAATTGTTGGTGGAGTATAAAATATTTGACAGAATCATCCCAAGGCAGCCAGAAGATTTGATGGAATTTTTATACACTGATTATCTGTTCTGAGTTAATGCTTATTAGAAGAGGATTAATCTACATTCATATTTGAGAAACAGCTTATCAGAAAACAGAATGAGGCTTGGCTGGCAACATTAAAGTTTTCATTTGTGGGAGGAAAATGTGGCCTACTAGAGATAGGCACCCAGAAAGCTTTCTAAAGCTTTCTTGCCTCAGAATGTCAATTTCCTCTACATTTGTGTTTTTTCAGTTCTAGCAAGCATGAGATTAGGATTAACCCTGTCAGATAATATTAGTAAATACTGTAGGTATTTCCTGTACAGCATAAACATGCAAAAGCTCTTTAATTTATATGCTTCAGAAAAAACTCCATGTGCCGTAACTTATTTTGAAAACCAGCTTAGAGAATGTTGACAGTACAGCCACAGGAAATAAGGAATATTTTGAGGCCTTCGGCATGGTGGGCGAGTTCTTTTAAGAAGTTAGTTTATTCTCATAAAGTGGCTGCAGTTTTTCTCCCTTAAAGAGAATTCTTCAACTGAATTCAAGTTTAATAATGATCCTTGTGATGTTTGTTAAGCCTGTGCCATGTGCCAAGCACTATATTCAGGGATAGACGATCCCCATCTCACATGAGGTTCACAGTGAAAAGGGGAGGGAGAACAGGTATTTTTAACGCAATTTTTACAGGTGAAGAAACTGAGGCACAGAGAACTTCACCGATTAGCCCAAGGTGCCACAGCAGGCAAGTGACCGAGCCGGGACTAGAACCCAGGTCTCCATGCTGCTTCTCCATCTGTTCTGAGTTTTTCCCGACCAGAAATCTAGGTTGGAGTTTGGCTGGAATGATGCTAAGATCAAATCTCCCCAGTTTTCCCTCTCTTCCCAATTCTCTTATGGAAGTGAGAGCTGCAGCTTGATATTTTAGTTCACATTGCCTTAGGAGAAAATTCTGCTGATCAGAACATCTGGTGGGATTGATGAACATAGTACTTATTTTTGCAGGTTTAACAGGATTACTTGTGCTTCTACTCTGGTTTTGAAACTGCAGTGTTGATATAAGGGAATACAATAAGGTTTATCTGTCCTAGAAGAGTACCCTTTATTGAATTTTTGGTTAGACAAATAAAATTGCCTGTGGGATTCTGGCAAGAACTTAGAAGCCTGAAAAACCATAGTATTTCATAGAAGTCTAAACCTAAAAGGGACCATGTGAAATCATCTGCTTACTGTGCCTTATTCCATGGCTACATGCAAACTATTCTAGCCAGATGAAAATCTGTCCCATTTTTTTTGATGAGGAGGGTCAAATGGAGAAGCTCATTAAAAAAAAAAATTCAAAAAAGAAAGGTCCATAAATGCATATGCACGTTTATTTCCTGTTCTGTTGGACAAAAAAAATCAAAAAGAAATCTACAGTGAATGAATGAATGGTATTTATTAAGTGCTTACTACGTGCCAAGCACTGTATTAAGCACTGGGGTGGATATAAGCCAATTGGTTTGGACACAGTCCCTGCCCCACATGGGGCTCCCAGTCTCAATCCCCATTTTACAGATGAAGTAGCTGAGGCCCAGAGAAGTGAAGTAACTTGCCCAAGGTCATACAGAAGACTGGTGGTGGAGAATCAGCGTGGCTCAGTGGAAAGAGCCCGGGCTTGGGGGTCAGCAGTCATGGGTTCTAATCCCGGCCCCGCCATTTGTCAGCTGTGTGAATTTGGGCAAGTCACTTCACTTCTCGGTGCCTCAGTTCCCTCATCTCTAACAGGGGATTAAGACTGTGAGCCCCATGTGGGACAACCCGATTACCTTGAACCTACCCCAGTGCTCAGAACAGTGCTTGGCACATAGTAAGCGCTTAACAAATGACATCATTAATTAATTAAGTGGAAGAGCCAGGATGGGAACCCATGACCTTCTGACTCCCATCCCGTACTCTGTCCCCTATGCCGTGCTGTTTCTCAGCTTGTCTTATGAGAACCCGTCCAAGTATCGTAAGCATTAAGCTTTGAAGCAAACTGAAGGCCACTGTAGTTGCAGAACTGTCCTCAGGGGTTGATTTTATCATCATCATCATCAATCGTATTTATTGAGCTCTTACCGTGTGCAGAGCACTGTACTAAGCGCTTGGGAAGTACAAGTTGGCAACATATAGAGACAGTCCCTACCCAACAGTGGGCTCACAGTCTAAAAGATGTGACATCTGGTTTCTTGAGCAGTCCCATCAGCATTCCCTAGGTATCATGCAAACATGATATGACGAAACAGGGCCCCACAAAACAGGACCAGCAATAAAGTCGGTCTTGCCCCATCTGAGAGGCGCTCACCACACAATGGCTTCACAAGGTTATTGGCAAAAGCTGAACGACAGCAGTGTACCCAAATTGTTGCATAAAGACAGAAAGCAGACAGCACAGAGGAACACATTGAAGAATGCAGTGAAATGCAGCTTTAGACGGTGCAGTCTGGCAGTTGCACACTGGGAGACAACAGTGACAGGCAGCCAGTCTGGCTCATTTTGAGCAGAACTTTTGAGAAATTAGGACGCAGTGCAGCAGAGCAGAAAAGGCGAGGTGCTACACACTGCAAATGTGTCAGCGCAACAGGAGACACGCTGTAGTTTGTGCCTGGTGGTGAAATATGTAGGTGGTAGATCTCCAGTCACACATTGCCTTTTCAGTCAGAAACTCACATATGTTAAGGTGACCACAAAGGAACCATGTCTTAAGAACTACAAATAGAGAGAGAGAGAGAGGGGAAAGAGAAACGAACGGAGCAGATGAGAGAAAGAAATATATAAGTATGTATATTTTGCTCCATTCATACAATGCTAAGAAGATATACAAGAAACAAATATATTTCATTTAACATGTTAAGGGTAGAACACTATCTAAAATTTCAGTCATCAAGAAAAAAATAGACGTTAGCGTGCAGTGTTTGGTGTAAATCGGATTGGTGGTTCGGTTCCAGTTTACTCACTTCCACACCATTTGTTGCTTTGACAGTGACAGAATGTCTGGTAAGGGGGGAAAAAAAGAGCATCTAAATTAGTGAGAGTTACTTAGCTTCTCCTCACACATTTCCCAACATGTTTTGAGATCTAGCCAGTCAGCACTGCGTTATTTGCATATCCACAATGATACCCACAGCACTGGCTTAGTCACTTTTAACAGCGAGCAATACAACCGCTTGATAGTCCATTAAAAAGCAACAGAGCTGGAAAGTAGCATCAGATGGAGAGCTAATTAGCTGTAGTGTTTTCACATTTTGTGTTTTTTCTAATCAGGCCTTTATTTAATACCTCCACTGCTCAATTTTCTTTTCATTAATTGTTGCAGATTAATTCTCTTTTAAAGGCAGTTATTAAAAGAGCACATTGCGATAGGCATGTACCGTCAATTTTCAGCACTTAAAAACAAAGCAGTGATGGGTAATCATTCACTTCCCTCAAGGGTCTGTCCATATGGAGACTGGCGGGGATTCAGTTCTTTTCAGGACTGTTTTACCATAAATATGGGGAAGCTACCTGAGAGACTGATAAGGTGGCATGATTTGCAATGAGTTTTATGTGGCTCTGATGGACGTCCTCTCCCATGGTGATAAAGGATCGTTGGAACTCTTGCCTGTCACCTGGCCGAGGTGACCAGTGATGCTGTAGCCATTTTAGAAAAGGTGGTTGCCGCTGGGAAAGGAGAAAACCATTTACAGAGTAGTCCAAGCAACTAGTTCTGCAACTACTTTAAAAATGCAGTTCAGGAATCTGAACCTAGAAGCAGAATTTTCCCCAAACCTGCACAGGCCAAGTTGCTGATTGTAAAGTGACTTTTCTCCCTTATCAGGAGTGACTGCCTTCTGTGGTATCGCATGTCCTTATGACCCTTGGGAGGCCACTGAACATCTGTAATTCCATTTCAAGGTCCTGGTACCAATTTATTGGGCTTATTATTTTAGAGGATTTGTGATACAAGAGTCTTGGCTGGGAATTTCTTCAGGCATAGGCATAGCTAGGAAGCTACAGCCTAGCCTGAAAAAGATTAAAGATGTCTCTTCTAACTTTGCTTCATGTACATGTTTGGGCATTTGTGGTCAATAATTTAAGTGTATGAATGTGCCAGTCTGTGTTCTTTGAAGATGGTGATATAATAACCGTTAAAACCTGATTTTTCTCTCCTCCGGCAAGGTGGTGGCCACCTGTTTGACCTATCTTCTAGCAAGGTTGTTACTGCATCGTGATTTGTGCTTGCCCTTTGTGATATCCGTAAACAATAGCGCCACAGTGTATCATGATATGATAATGCCAAGAAAGACTATAGTAAAAGCATTTTTTAAATGTTATTTTTGATTACCAAAAGAAACTAATCCCCACCAAGTTCTGCAAAACCAAATGAAACTGTTCAGGCATGTTTGTGGAAAGTGGTGATCCCGCATTAGGGGACAGGCTGGTATGTCGTGGTCCCCACATAATTACGTTTGCTGTTAAGTTGTATGAATATCTGTTAGTGTCTAATTAATTAGAGGCTTTATATCCAGAAGTCAAATTGTAGTTTGTATTATTAATCATAATAATTACTGACTATTTTCTCCTGCATTATTTTTTTTTTAATAGTAACCTTCCAAAGAGGGGATGGAGGACTAATGAGCAATGGAAGGTATGTTTGGTGCTAAAATATTCCAGTCTCTACGATCTTCCACTGTTTTCAGCAGGGAACTGGAAAATGTTTGGGAAGAAGCTCTTATTGTCATAAACGATCATTTATAAGCCTGAAAATTCTGGGAGGAATTAAATGGCTTACCACAAAGCTTAATGATCTATCTGTTGTGCACTTTAGAGGAATCAAGTCCAGATGTTTCATATCTCCCAGATGCCCAAGAAGAAATTAGTAGTAAATATCACAAGGAATGTGTTCATTTGTTACTAGGATGTTTATTGCATTAATTAGACATTAGCAAATGAAGTTGCTGTTGTTTAAGACTCCTTATTGGCTCCCACTAAATTGCTGTGAGTGAACAATTACACGTAATCGATCACAAAATAAATGATTCATGGATGATGAATAGGCTGTAGATTGATAGAACTGGATTCCACAACTTTGGTTACTCAATTGAAATTGATAAAAGCTGATAACAAACCCATATATCCTCATCTATATTCTCTTTGCCAATATGGAGATTGTAATTAGGCAATGGTAATAACTTCCAATCTCCCATTTAATCAATATTTTAGCAAAAAGAGATTAGGCCTAATGAGAGCTAGTGGATGTGGCAAGAAAGCAGTTGCATCTTCTTATAGCTGTTTCCATAGAAACACATGTTTCTCTTAGGGATTGTACCAGAAGGGGTCTATTAGAAAAAGTACAATGATTATGGATGTGGCTATTTCCTTGTAGAGTCCTAATAATCTGGAGAGTTTCCAGAATTTTGTTTTTATATTTAAGATTCCTATGTCTTGGCGAAGTACAACTTTTTTTTTTTAAAAAAAAGCGTCCGCATGGGCTGTACCTAAATCACAAGCAAAGGCATGTAGATTATCACCTTCCCTGCCTTTGGGATTTATATTCAGTGACCCCTTATGAGCCATTCTGGCATTTGGAAATGGAAAGGCATGAAAGTCTGTATATGATAGGAAATCTGTTTGGCTCCAAGAGGAGTTGGAAAAAGAATATGATGCCTGGAGAGGAGAAACTATCCAATCGGGTTGCAAAACGAGAGGAAATGGTAATCCAAAAACCTGAAAATGGCTTCATTTGGATTGCAGAGAGGGAAGAAATGGTAGTTTAAAGAGTTGGAAGTGGCTTCAGTTTGAGATATTGAGCCACTGAGTTGGCAGTTTATCCTTCAGCCCTTGTTTAGGATCCCCCCGTGGTTCAGCTAACTGCTGACTACCATGAGTACTTGGGTGCTGGCAGAATTACAGCTCGTATATACTTCTATTTCTGTTGACCAGGTAATTTGAATACAGGCTTGATGGACTACTGATGGTTTGAATTTACGAAAGTCTACAAATTATTTATTTGAAATAAATTAGTTTCTGGCACTCTCAACATAACAAAAGCATTAGTAAACTCCCTTCGGTAATGTTTGGGGTTTGATGTTCTCATTGACGTATTTAATTTTTTCTCCTCTTCTCCCTTTTCAGTCGACCAGGGCTACTAAATGCCAACGACCCCAGTTACCCCTGGCTCGCAGATTCTTGGCCAGCTACTAGCTTGCCAGTAAACAACAGCAATAGTGGAACAAATGATATTGGCAATTTTGGTCGTGGAGGTGAGTTTACTATAATAATAATAATAATAATAATAATAATAATAATAATAATAATAATAATAATTCTGGTATTTGTAAAGCACTTAATGTACTATACTAGATTATACTATAGCATCATAAGGTGCAGTAATTAGGATTTCTATTCCTCAACTATTTAATGTCTATTTTACCATGCTTTTAGAAGCAGTTTTCCATACATATCTAAATATGGTATTGTTAAGTGCTTACTATGTGCCAAGCACTGTTCTAAACATAGGTTGATACAAGCTAATTCATTCATTCATTCAATTGTATTTATTGAGCACTTACTGTGTGCAGAGCACTGTACTAAGCGCTTGGGAAGTACAAGTTGGCAACATATAGAGACGGTCCCTATCCAACAACAGGCTCACAGTCTAGAAGGGGAATTACTGAGGCTCGAACTCAGGACCTTCAGATTATGAGACTGAAGCGCTGCCTAGTGCTCTAAGGAGGCAAGTTAATCTTGTCAGACACAGTCCCTGTCCCACATGGGGCTCACACTCTTATCACCAGATGAGGTGATGAGGCCCAGAGAAGTTAAGTGACTTGCCCAAGGCTACACAGCAGACATGTGGCATGCCAGTATGGGAACACAGGTCCTTCTGACTTAAAGACCCGTGCTTTATCCACTAAGCCAGGGTAAAATGTGACTAACTGAATTGTACAAATATTGCAAATTGGA
Source organism: Tachyglossus aculeatus (assembly GCF_015852505.1). Lineage (NCBI taxonomy): Eukaryota > Metazoa > Chordata > Mammalia > Monotremata > Tachyglossidae > Tachyglossus > Tachyglossus aculeatus. Next base: position 20,572,564 of record NC_052089.1, on the reverse strand, counting down.
ATAGGTCCATTTCATTATCCTTTTATTAACTGATCCTTTTGATTTACCAATTCCAGTTTGTTCCTTAGCAATAATACAAGGGTATTTTGTCATAACAGCACGTTGGAGTCAAACATATTTCTATCCCATCCACTATTCTGGTATGCACGTTTGCTTACAAAAGCTCACTGTATCATCGCATATTCTCCAAAGGAGCATATATTGGCTTTATTGTACTTAGATTCCGTACATATGGTATTAATGTCTTTAAATCTGTGAGCACTGTGTACAAAAAGGATTAATTTCACTTCAAGGAGATATGTGATGAAAATATTTGAAGTTTTAGAATAACCCAACATCTAAAACAAAATATTTCCAAATCCAGATTTTATACTCATAACAAAGAATGGAATATATATTTTTTATTTCTGGGTTTAGAGGTTTCACATAGGCTTCATTAGTGTGTTGTACTTTCTGTCCCCCAAAATCCCACAGCCCACAGACCTGTTCATGACCTGTTCAGTTGTTTGACTGTTTTATTTGATCAGATATGTAAATAGTATCTGTCATTATTGATTTCTTCCTAATTAGTATAAATTGTTACAGAGGGAATTACCAATATTTCTAATCATCCTTATTTCTAATCCGTAGCTTCACTGTAGCGTGCTGACCCACCAAACACTTCCGCAAATCACACGGCATGCTTTTCTGTATTGTGTGGCTAATGTTAACGACTTTAAAATACAATTGATTGATTTAAAAATTTTATCCAGATAACTACTTAAATTACTTACACATCACTATTCATAACCTTTAAGAATCTCTGTCCTGAGATTATGACTGTAGCATTGATTATGCTGTTTGTATGTGCTAAACCCCAGAGTAGATACAAGGTTATGAGATCGGACAAACTCTACCTAAAAGAAGTATATAAATGAGAGTCAAAATCCAGCAGTGTCAATCAATTACAGCTTAACTTTCCCATCCATGGATTTTGAAGTCTTAATTAAAGTTTGCAACTCTTTGTGAGTGTGGAGTTACGGTCTCAGTTTTACAGTTGGAGAAACTAACACCAAGATCATACGAAAAGTTTGATCTGAATCTGAGAATTGAGCATGGGAACCATTAGCATATCTTGGGCTCCTGTGATTAGTTAACTGGCATCTGGTCTTTGCCATGAATTCAGTAATATTTAAAGAACCTAATTTATCAAAATAATTTTTGTAGTGTATTTTATTACCCTTCTACCTAATGAAGCAATGTATTCTGCGAAGCATGGAACATCAACAGTTTGAGGTGCTTAAAACTGAAGACACAAATGAAATTTATTCTATTAAGGGAGTAAAAGGGAATCCTAGATAAGAAATAGATTATTCTTAGATAAGAAATAGATTGATTGATAAGATAAGATAAAAATAGATAAGAAATAGATCATCAGTGTACTTTAAGATGCCAAGTGACATCTAATTCTTATCCCACTGAAAGTCAGTTGCTCAATCGTAACAGAAATCATGGGTGTATAGTGTGTATTTGGGGGTAAAGAAATCATGATAATTATGTTGGAACTAATCGGATCTTCAGATCTTAAATTGCATTAAATATAATTGATCTTTCATTATTCATTAGCAAATACATATTGATATATGAATTAATAAATGGGATTTATTGACTATTGTGTGCAGAGCTCTGTACTAAGTGCTTGGGAGAGTACAGTGCCACAGAGTGGGTAGAACTACACATTAATCAACACATTAATGATTAACGATGGTCTAGAGCTCAAGCTAATTCCCGATTCTGAGCTAAGTGTCTTTGAAACCTCGGGAAATGTTTCAGGAAGACCTGGGCCAGGTGGTTGTACAGGACATGGTGAGCTGTATCCTATTACCTCAGAAGGTGCCAAACTCTGGGAGAAAGGAAGTTGACAGCAAGAAGTTGTGGGATGATCTTGGTTGGTTTCTCAATTCAAGTTAATTCTTGGAGAATTCTTTCCATAGAGTAAAGTTATTTCTGCAAATCTCCATGTAGGACAGTGCCGAGTACAGTGTTTCCACAAGTAGGCTCCCTAAGCATACCGTTTTTTGAGTAAAGCAACAGAGTGCAGCTGGATGATTGTTACATGACAATTTCTTAGCCCAATAAGGTGCCTCTGTGTATTTAAGGAGCCCATCTTTGTCCATTGTAACCTCAGGCATTTGAAGCCTTTTACCATTTTATAAGTATCATTTCACGCTCCTCCAGTTGAAACAAAAAGAACAGGAGCCAAAATCAACTTCAAATCTGAGATGATGTGGTCTTGAACACCCTCCCTAATCCCCTTTCTACCAATTTATAGTAGTAATAATGATTAATATTAAGAATAATACTCTAATGAGTAGTAATAGTGGATTAGACCTGTTCCCATCCTATCTGGGGCTCACAGCCTCAGAGAGAGGGAAAATAGATATCTTATCCCCATTTTGATGATGAAATTGTGGCACAGAGAGTTTAAATGACTTGGCCAAGGTCACACAGCAGGCAAGTGACGGAGCTTCGAATAGACCCCAGGTCTCCTGACCTCCCAATGCTGACTATCAGGGGCCTCTTTAAACAATAGCATGCTGTTCCAGTTGACTTCAGTGGCGTCACTACATGTGCGATGCTTTCCTCACGGATATTGGCCAATCAATCTGAACGACAAAGCCCAACACAAATGAACACGACATTTGACAATGGGAAAATGCAGAGATTCTTCCCTCAAGCTATCTTTAAAGCTTAACTCACCAGAGCCAAATTACAACATAGGAGTTTTTGAAGGGCCTCCAATGTATTGCATAATGTAACTAACCTACCCCCGAGATTCCTTTTTCTTTAGTTAAATCCTGCTCCTGTGTGACATGGCTTATTCATGCAAGTTTTTCTTGGCCATCGAAGAACAATGTTTCCCAACCCCAGCATTCCTATAGTCCCTAAACTCTGAAAGTAAATCAGGTAAATGGAAGGTTAAAACTTACGGGCGAAAAAGCACTCCAAGTCTTGTAAATAATATGCGTCTGAAGCAGGTTGGCATACATTCAGTTGTACCATTCTAGTTCAGCGAGGGAGGAAGAAAAAGGGAATGTTTCCTTCTGTGATTTGTAGATTCACTCATCATTTCCGTAAAGCCCAGTCAGTTTCCTTGATTCGGATGCAGAGTGAACAATTGAAAACATTCTTCAGTAGTGAAATATTCCAAACTTTGCTTTCATGGTTGAAGGTATGGGCAAAAAGAAAATATGGTTTCGGGCAGTGAGTCATGAAGGACGAACGGTAGTCTTGTCACAGATGCTGATACCATAGTGATGGTTGTACATCATTTTCCCTTGGTTGGCTCACGGAGTCCATCTCAGCTGAAACGCAAACTCGCAGACTGGCACATTTATTTTTCATCTTAAATCCTGATAGTTTGAAGCTTCCTGTGCATCACTGATTTCTTTCATTCCCCTCTGTTCGCCACAGATGCGCTGCCACCAGTGCCAGGCCAAGGGGATAAAACAGCCACGATGCTTTCTGATGGAGCCATTTATAGCAGCATCGACTTCACCACCAAAACGAGCTACAACAGTTCCGGCCAGATCACCCAAGCCACCCCTTATGCCACCACCCAGATCCTGCACTCCAACAGCATTCACGAACTTGCTGTTGATTTGCCTGACCCTCAGTGGAAAAGTTCAGTCCAGCAGAAAGCGGATTTGATGGGTTTTGGTTACTCTCTGCCCGATCAGAACAAAGGTAACAACGGTGAGTCGAGTATCTAATTCTCTCGAGAGTCACTTCATTCCGTCCGTGCATGAAATAGAATCTAGTTCTTTGTGTTTTGCTGTAGTGATTCAGCCCCAGGCTCATTACCTGAAACTAATAAAATGAAGCTGGCATGCATTCTTTCTATACCTCCCTCAAATCAATACCGCCACCCACCAGTACCACCACCAGACACCAAAAAGCATCCGTTCCATGACTCGAGCAACCCATCTGTACTTCCATTAGGATAGGCTAGGCTCAGCATTTCTCCACGGACCTACGACATCTGCTTCTGATTTGCTTAACTGCATGTTCTGCATGGGCTTGTGCTGTGAACTAATCACATAATGCCACTATGACCTTTGCCCTTTAACCCTTAGCCTTACTTTACATCCCTGACTACCGATTGGCAGAGGGATTGTCTAATAGAATGCCACACAACCAGTCACAAGATTTCAGCACTACCAGCTCTCACAACAGCTCAGAAAGAAGTGGCAGCCTCTCAGGTTGGTTTCATTACAGTACCTGTAAGGAGAAATATCTGTGTTTGTTGGCAGCTTGTAACCCGTGTTCAGAATTGTCATTGACAAAAAGATATTAGGTCAAACACCATTCACATCTGGGCAGGTCTCCTACAAAATCACTAAATCCTACTTAATTCCGTAAGATCACGCGGCACGTAGGACCGGCGATAAATCTCGCTATCTGTACAGATTGTTTAGGAATAGTAGGAAAATCCAGCTAGATTGGGTGCACTTCCAAGATATTTCAATTCTTACTCTGTTACCTTCCGTAAGCGTGTGGCTGAACTTCTTTTCTCACTGTTTCCAACTTCACTGCACAAACTTCACACACTCTTGAGAAAGAGAATTCTTGTTGGTTTAAATTCTTCTTGAAATATAGCTCCCATGAGTGTTTTTAAGCCCTTTTTTTAAAGAAAAGCTTCTTCTGGTGGTTTTTTTTTTATAAGTCGATAAGGATTCAAAACAGTGTAGCAGAGCTGCCTGCAAATTGTCTAAAAACGTTTATGTTGTGAAGTCTGGTTTTGAATCAGCACATTTTACATATATTTTCTGAATGGATCTCAGTGACTCCTGTCCCACTTTTGTCCAACTTCCCTGCTTAATTTGTTCAGTTATCTTTTGTCACGGTGTTTTGAAAGTATAAGTGCTTTAGGAAGTGTAAGGAGGTCATTGTATTAGCTTGAGGTTACAGCCTCTGTCAAGATTGGTCATTCCCACCAGAGGTCTGCTTTTTTTTTTGTAAGGGAGGAAGATGCCAGTTTAAAATTCTGTTGCCATTGCCTATTGGTCCATGGAGCAGTGGCAGGACAGAGCCTTCTCTTGCTCCTGGCCTGCCCTCTCTCATCTGCTTCACGTATTCACGTGGATGGGGATGAATTTGTTAGATAATCATGGGACTGTTACTGATGAGGTGTGGACAACAAAAGCTCGATTGAGCTCAGTCATATTTATTGAGTGCTTACTGTGTGCACAGCACTGTACTAAGTGCTTGGGAAATACAAGTCAGCAACATGACAGAGGGCCTGGGCCTGCTGTCCATCCTAATATCCTGTCACTAGTGGTAAGCTAGCAAAGAAATATGAACTCCAGTCATAATGTACTTCCCAAGCGCTTAGTACGGTGCTCTGCACACAGTAAGCGCTCAATAAATACGATTGATGATGATGATGAACTACCGTAACGGTTTGGAGCATGTCATTTCCTCTACTCACGAATCTCCAAGACAGTTCCCGGCTGTAGAGTTCAAAGCATCTCGGACAATGATAATTGGTTTCTGAAAACGGAAGAAATGGGGCAAAGAAAGGGGAGTGGTATGTTTGTGAGGGCAACTAATACTTAAGTACTTTCAGAGTGGCTAAGTCCCCCCAACATTTGGAGTGACCTGTTCTTGGTATAGAGAGGGGATTCATGTTTGGGGATAGAACAGCTGCTGGGGAAGAGCAGAAGGTGAGGTTTGAACTGGGACTCCTTTTCCCATTGGGATATACCAATAAACCTTCAGTCTTTTTGAATCCCAGGGTCTCTAGTTCCTCTCAGACTAGGAAAAATGCCCTGCTCTTCTTGGATGTCCTGCCGTCACGTCATGTCTGAAACAGAACTCCTTGTCTTCCCACCCAAACCCTGTCCTTTCCCTGACTATCCCATCACTGCAGATGGCACCACCATCCTTCCTGTCTCACAAGCCTGTAATCTTGGCCTTATCTTTGACTCCTGTCTTTCATTCAACCCACATATTCAATCCATCATTAATCCTTGTCTTTTTGACCTTCACAACAGCACTGAAATCCACCCTTTCCTCTCCATCCAAACTGCTGCGACATTAATCCAAGCACTTATCCTAGCCTGCCTTGATTACTGTATTGCCTCCTTGCTGATCTCCCCGCCTCCTGCCTCTCCTCACTCCAGTCCAGCAGTTCACTCTGCCACCCGGATCATTTCCCTACAAAAATGTTCAGGCCATTTTTCTCCAGTCCTCAAGAACCTGCAGTGGTCACCCGTCCACCTCTGCATCGAACAGAAACTCCTTACCATGTGCTTTAAAGCACTCAAGCACCTCGCCCCCTCCTACCTCAGCTCCCTTGTCTCCTACTACAACCCAGCCCACACACTTTGCTTCTCTAATGCTAACCTTCTCACTGTAGCCCGATGTCATCTATCTCACTGCCGACCCCTTGCTCACGTCCTGCCTCTGGCCTGAAACACCCTCCTGCTTCATTTTCGACAGACACTTACTCTCCCCTGCTTCAAAGCCTTGTTGAAGGCAGGTCTTCTCCAATAAGACTTCCCTGACTAAACCTCCTTTCCTTTTCTTCCACTCCCTTCCGCGTCACCCTGACTTGCTCCCTTTATTCATCCCCCTTCCCAGCCCCACAGCCCTTATGTCCGTATCTGTAATTTTATTTTTTAAAATTTTCATACATTTTATAATTTTATTATGTCTGTCTTCCCCGCTAGACTGTAACTCATTGAGAGCAGGGACTGTATCCATTATGTTGTTAAGTGCTTAGTACAGTGCTCTGCCCACAAGAAGCGCTCAATGAATATGATTGTAACTCCTTAGGTGGCTTTTGGCCCGGTTGAGGGGTTTCTTTAGGCCACTGTAAATTCCCACAGGTGGCCCACATATCCCCCAAAATGTTTTGGAGGGTGAGAAGCAGCATGGCTCAGTGGAAAGAGCACGGGCTTTGGAGTCAGAGGTCATGGGTTCGAATCCTCGCTCTGCCACTTGTCAGCTGTGTGACTTTGGGGAAGTCACTTCACTTCTCTGAGCCTCAGTTCCCTCCTCTGTAAAATGGGGATGAAGACTGTGAGGCCCCCATGGGACAACCTGATCACTTTGTAACCTTCCCAGTGCTTAGAACAGTGCTTTGTGCAATAGTAAGCGCTTAATAAATGCCATCGTTATTATACAGAGAAGCAGTATGGCTCAGTGGAAAGAGCACAGGCTTGGGAGTCAGAGGTCGTGGGTTCTAATCCTGGCTCCGCCACTTGTCAGCTGTGTGATTTTGGGCAAGTCACTTAACTTCTCTGTGCCACAGTTACCTCATCCGTAAAATGGAGATAAAGACTGTGAGCCACTTGTGGGACAACGTGATCACCTTGTAACCCCCCAGTGCTTAGAACAGTGCTTGGTGCGTAGTAAGCGCTTAATAAATACCATCATTTTTATCGTTATTATTTAACAAATACCATAATAATAATTATTATTGCTCCTCCGCTTAGCTTATCGTCAAGATGCTTCCTGTGTTTTGTATTACCCAAACTCTGCTCCCCTATTAATAGAGCTAGCTGAGAGTATTAATAACAATATACATTTTGACATATAAAGTGCTACTAAATTACTTTAATTTCATCTTTTGTGCATGTGCCTAGTTTGCATTAGTACCTAATCTGTGTTTCACCTGCTTTTTCCCCCCTTTGGAAGTTGTACTTCATGGTGATATTTAGTGGCAGTGGGAAATGTTTTCACAATATGCAAAATCCAGGCTACATTTAACAAACAGAAAATCTAAGTAGAGCATTTTTGAACCCCCCCCCCCACCAAATACTTGCACCATAGATGCATTTACCATTTCATTTAAATAAATATTCACACCATATTTGATTAATTAAATTTAGTAGACTCTACTGGCAAAGTTTTACTTGGTGTTCTTAGGCATTCCAATTTCCTCGAAGAGAGGTTATTCAAAAGAGAGTTATTAATGTCCTCAAACACGACATTTGAAATAAGTTGTTATAGCCCATTGCTTTTAACAATGAATGTGTGGAGTCTACCAGCAGGCGGTAATTAATCAATGAATATACTTTTGATACAACAAACATGTTTTTAGTTTACTTAGCTTTGTTCCATTTCAATGGCTTTATGGGAAGAACAAAGCAGCGTTTTGAGTGAGTTGAGAAAAAAATTTTCCCATTATGTCGTTTTTATTTATATCCCCCACCAACTGTAACACATTGATGATATTTTAAGAAAACAAATGCATCTGATTTACTTGGGTAACTCTAATTAGAATAAGGAACCGTTCTTCAGAAGTAAAGAATTCCACCCCAATGTGCAATGTTTCTGAACTTTTTGTTAATTCCAGGTGGGAAAGGCGGAAAAAAGAAGAAAAATAAAAATGCTTCCAAGCCCCAGAAAAATAATGGATCCAACTGGGCCAATGTTCCTCTACCTCCTCCACCAGTCCAACCTCTTCCTGGCACTGAACTGGAGCATTATGCAGTAGATCAGCAAGAAGCTGGGTAATGTTTTCTTTTGATGACAAATACCATTTCCCCATCTTCTATGATTGGAATTCTCATCCTACATAATGAATTGCCGCTTCCTGAATCTCTCTTATAGCATTTCTATATGTACACATTTTTTTTTTAATTCCCTGACAAAGATAGAGTAGCACTTACGGAAGCTTTGTTTTCTTGGCCAGAAGAGCCATAGATTGTCTGCAATCATGATAATGAAGCTTCCGTTTATGATATTACTTGTTAGTTTGGGAGCAAGTGCTCCCCTCTCTGTGAACTAAGTAGCCACTCCTGAAAAGGGCTGAAAAGGGAAATTAAAATAACCTTGCTTCATAGTCACTTACAATTCCCTAATGGCTTGATGGCTGGCAATAACAGAACACTCACTGTAGTGTCCCATCACAATGGGATAATTGTAGAGAGCCAGTGGTGGATGGCACTTTGATCGTCGACTTTGATGGGAAGTTACAGGGAGGAAAATGAAAGGGGTTGAAGCCAATGTGTGGCCATGAACAGAGTCCTTTTTATGTGCAAGGCTTTGTTTGATGATCTCTGGATTTGTCCAGAAATCCTATTCCAAAGAAACCTATAAGTGGTTATTAAAAAGCCCACCGGGTCTAAAAATAGATTTTCAGGCCAGATGCTGTTTGTAGTCATTTTGTCACATATAGAAAGCAGTGAGATCATTTTTGGTATTCTGAAAATGGTAATAGGAAGTTCAGGCTGAAGTCACACACTGGTAAGCCGATGTTTTGTGGGTGGGAGCATTCAGTGTTTAGCATGAGAACCAGTTTCCCCAAGACACTCTCCCCTAATGGCTGTGCTTGTGCTCCCTGAAAGGGACATTTTAAGGCAGGAATCTCCTGAAAAGCTGCCTTTGGGCTGTGCCTGGATGAGATTCCCATCAGCCTTTAAAAGTTTATAGTACTCTCTCCTCACATGACAAAGGTGAGTGGAGAAGTATCTTGGCCAGTCACCATTCACCATAGAAGGATTGTGTAAGTTTGTTTTTTGTAAACTACTGGTATCTTTCTAGCTCACTATCCCCTTTTATATTTATCTCAAGAAACCATAGTTTTCTCTGTGTTTTCCCAGGGTGACCTTTCCTGTCATAAATTCATCTACCTGTAATTCTTACTTACCCTTTCTCTTCTTCCAGATGGTCTACCTAGTGGATAGTTGACCATATGAAGAATAATAGCCATATGTCCTACAGTAAATTGGCTTAATTGATTGGATATTTCATTTCTGTATTTGGGCATCAAGAGGCCTTTTACCCTTCTTTTGTTTTTGTGCTAAAAGACCACAACCTTCTGGGGTAGATAAAGATAGAGATTAAATGATCGGTGAATCGAAAGAGGGCATGATGCAACTGAGAAGTAAAGTTCAGGGGAATGTGTGAAGGAAGTGATGATGGAGCCAAATGGGAATATTGGAAGCATGCTATGGAAAGAGAAGTAGGTGACCTCTTAAAGAAGCCTTAAATTTAGAAAATGTGCAATGGTTAGGTAAGGGTTTTTTTATTATTATTATTTTCTAGAGCTGGCTCACCCCACTCTTCTAGAGTGTTCTTGGAGACATCTGTCTTGTACTCATGAAATCAATGCTAATATATTCAAAAGAAGGATTAGCTTATCACTGATTTTTGTCATTTTGAAGAAATATCCAAGGAATGTTCATATTCCCCTATTGCTGGGAATGAAGAAGAAAGGAAACACATGATTTATGATATATATTCTGTGGTTCATTTAAGCTCCAAAATGCTATAGTAAACATCCTTAGGTTTCATTGGTTTTAATTGACTTATTAGTTCACTAAACTGAAAGTAGGAAAATATGAGCGCCATTTTCTTTATCTCCAAAATACTTGGTTATAGATTAGAGAGGTAAATGATGTGCAGCCTAGCAGAAGTTTTTGTGTTTTGGGGGCTTGACTCTCTTGGTCCTATCATTTAACTAGAAGAAACTGTACTAGTCCCCCAGGTACATCTGGTTAATTAAAGCAAAAGCAATTCCTGGTACTTGATAGCATCTAGACTTTAAGCTCCCTGTAAGAAGGGAACAAATCTACCAACTCTCTTTAAGTTGTACTCTTCCAAGTTCTTAGTAAAGTGCGCCACACACAGTAAGCACCCAATAAATGTGATTGATTAATTTTGAAGTTCCATACAATTCTGGCTCAATTTTCATTGTGTTTATTTTCAAATTACATATTTTAGTTATTTATAATTAATGTTATTTGAGTATTCAATTAAATCATATTTATTGAGTGCTTACTGTGTGCAGAGCAAAGCCACCCACTACCTTACTTATTGGTCTTGGTTGGTATCATTTTCTTGTGGGTGGCAGTGCACCCAGTCAAGGTTTCTCTATGACCTCTCTGTTAATGACACAATAGGAAAGTGATATGTTTTATTTTAAAAGTGAAAATGCCACCCAACAGGTTCTACTGAAATAATGGGTCTTCATTTAAATGTGCATGATCCCTGAATCATGGTAATTTTTTGATAATGTCAGAACTCTTGTGGGTGGCAGTGCACCCAGTCAAGGTTTCTCTATGACCTCTCTGTTAATGACACAATAGGAAAGTGATATGTTTTATTTTAAAAGTGAAAATGCCACCAAACAGGTTCTACTGAAATGAGTCTTCATTTAAATGTGCATAATCCCTGAATCATGGTTATTTTTTGATAATGTCAGAACTCTAGGGTAAAGGAAGAAAGAGAGCAAGAGATTAAGGATAAATCAGAAGTAATGTAGAGCATGATTTTCAAAGAAAGGGTATCAGTCAAGAGACCGAGTTAACAATGCATACATAAATTAAGGTTTTGAACTACTCAAATTATGTCACGACTTTAGTAAACAGACTTTTTCCAAGTTAAAACCAATTATCTCTATAACCTATATCTGTCTTTGAGAACATGAATATTCTGTTTATTGATCACATAACCCAGTTTCCAGGCACCATCCATTTAAACAAGCAAGTATTGAACAGGGCGCATTTGTACCCACAACTGCATTGCAATTAGCAGTTCTTCCCATGAAGGAATAGGTAAAAATGTCCTTTTAATTGCCTTCTTGATACCATTGGGAAGAATGTCCTGCTACCTAGAATACAGATTCTGACTTGACAGGCATGTGGTTGAAGGCGAGATGAAGTAAGAATCCTATCAATCCACTGAAGGATATTAACCCACCCCGTGAAAAATTAGTCATCAAATTCCTGACTCCTGAAGTTCGGCATTGAACCAATTATTGCCAGTCTGAGAGGACTTAGCTGTGGTCTGAATATTTCTTCTAGTGTATTATTAAGCAAACACATTTTAAAATTATGGTGTGATGTAATAAAAAAAATTATAGTTAAATGGATGCAAGGTGTTAACAGCACCTGGACCTATGGGGTCCAGCCTCTGATGATAATATATTTATGTTAAAAGGTATTAATACTAATAGTTCATTTCATCTCTTAAAACCATTTGGCACAAATAAGATTTTCTGCACCTTTTTGCCTGGTTTGTATTTCATTACTCTAAAAGGCAAAGAATGAAAAATAGTTTTCTCATTTTGATATATATATCATTGAAGGATTTGATATGAACTTCTTATAAAGTCTGTAGGTCATTACAATGATTTAATTGCATGAATTGTAATAAAGACCCTTTTGTGGAACTTTGTTTCACTTAGAGGAGTAAATGCAGAAACACATTCCGTGATTCATCCCACACCAGAGGTTCTTCGGACAGTAATGATCATGCAGTATGACATCTGGCACTAAGAAAAACACACAGCAAGAAAATAGGAAGTTGTGCTTTCCATTCAAACTTTATTATTTGCTCCTCCTCCCTCTACCTCCCAACGCCCACGTCCCTGGTGGGTCAATACAGTGTGGTTCTGCCGCTCTAAAAATTCAGCTGATCAAATTTTGATGTCTATTTTATTTTAGCTATGACAGCGATGGTTGGTGCCCACCACTACCTGTTCAGACCTACTTGCACCAAGGCATGGAAGACGAGCTCGAAGAAGATGACGACCGAGTCCCAACGCCTCCCGTCCGTGGAGTGGCCTCTTCACCCGCCATCTCGTTCGGCCAACAGTCCACTGCCACTCTCACCCCCTCCCCACGGGAAGAGATGCAGCCCATGCTACAGGCTCACCTCGATGAACTGACCAGGGCCTATCAATTTGACATTGCAAAGCAAGCATGGTGAGTACTAAAACTGGAGACCGGGGCTCACGGTTCTGAGTGGATGTTCATTCGCTCATTCAGTCATATTTACTGTGCGCAGTGCCGTGTACTAAGAGCTTAGGAGAGTATAATACAAAAGTAATCAGACACATTCCCTGCCCACAACAAATTTACAGTCTGAGGGGGGATGTGATGTACCATACTGATCCGGGGCCCGATGTGGTTTGAGATTTGACGTGTTTTCCATTCCAAGTTCAGGGAGATGTTTTCCTTTGATTGAGCAGTTGTGATTGTGTATGTATACTTCCTGACTGGCGCCTCAGAGAACTGCCTCACCTCTTGTTGATTGCCTGTGTCGATTCCCATTTTCTGTGTGATGTGGTGAGTGTGGTTGTGACAGTGTGGGCTGCTCCAGGAGGCTGTAGGTATGGGGGCTGGCACTATTGTTTGCTGTAGCTACGGGAGAATCTGTTCCAGTGTTGTGGTTGGCATCGGCTACGTAATGAAATTCAAATTCTCATCAGAATTTCTCAGAATGGAAATGAAGCATCAACATTGAGACTCCAAATGATAGAAAAAGTAGCTTTTTTAAAACCCCATCCTGTACAATCATATTAAGTCTTCAGTGCCAATCCTAATGAAGCTGAGTTGGTTATGATCACATGGATGGGCCCGAGACAGAGAGGGGCTGGCATGTCGTCACTTAGCTTGTTCCCGGCCCGTATTATGAGATGGTCACTTTAACTCTGGGGTGGTTGAGTTTCTACTTCTGGAGCGATATCTGCCGACCAGGCTGTGGGAGTCTGGGCGGGCTGCTGAGAACTTGTCTTGGTCTGCGTTGCTCTAGCTCGCCCTTGGCCAGTGAGTTCCTCGAAACCAGGTAAAGGAAAAGGATGCGGCAGAAGTGAAGGAACACTTCTGCTGTTCGAGTCCCACCCCCTGCTTGGAAGTTCCGAGTCTGTCCCTAGCGGGGCTCACAATCTCCCTCTCTCCAATCAATCAATCAATCAGTCGTATTTATTGAGCGCTTACTGTGTGCAGAGCACTGTACTAAGCGCTTGGGAAGTACAAGTTGGCAACATATAGAGACAGTCCCTACCCAACAGTGGGCTCACAGTCGGGCAACTGACCTAATACTTGCCCCTATGTTGGGCCAAACCCAGTTGCAAACTCTGGGAAAGCCACAGAGAAGCAATTTAGAACCAGTCCTTGTCTTCAGGTCAGAGAAACCCGTGGAAAATATTGATGATAATAAGCATGGGGTTTAAGTGCTTACTGTGTGTTAAGTGCTGGGTTAGATGCAATACAATGAGATCAGATCCGGCCCCTGTCCTGCGTGGAGCTCCCATTCATTCATTTAGTCATTCAGTCGTATTTATTGAGCGCTCACTGTGTGCAGAGCACTGTACTAAGCCGAAGAGGCAGGGGAAGTAGGTACGATATATCCCCTTTAATGGATGAAGAAAGCCAGGCACAGAGAAATCAAGTGACTTTCCTAAGATCCCACAGCAGGCAGGTGGTCCCAAGCAGGCAAGAACAGATAGTGGTTTGAGAGATCAATAGCAATAATCTCAGGTCCTTTGACTCCTAGTCCCATGCTCTTCCCACTAAGCCACGCTGTTCCTCTTTTTTATTTTTATTTTTTGGTGTTTGTTAAGTGCCTAATATGTGCCAGGCACTCTACTAAGTGCTGGGCTAGATACAAGCTAATCAGGTTGAACCCAGTTGGTTTAATTTTAAGGATTCAGCAAGCAAATATTTTAAACTGAATATTTAAAATGTTTCACCGTCATTCTGAGCGCTACGTTATCTAGAACAAGGACTATCCTCATTGCAGTCCTGGGAGGATTTCTCATTATTTGTTCATTCTTATTTTCGTACTTGAAAAAAAATCATGGGAGGGAGATTACTGAACATGAAAGCAACCCAAAAGAACCTTTACATTGAAAGGGGAAGTAATCTTCATGAGCATTTCCAACATAATGCCAGCCCAAGTCAAATGAATCTAAAAGCTGTTTAGGGATGGAAAAAGTCAGTATTTAAAACTGGGTGCTACTAGCAAAGGGGAGCATTTTGGGACCTCACTATGGGAATCTTTATAACAGTTCACTGAATTCCTTAGGGGGCTAAATAGCACATACTGCACAGTTCTCTGCGACACACTTGGGAGGGAAAATGAATGGGTCCACTTATTGTTATAGCATACTCTCAAAAGTGCTTACTACAGTGCTCTGCACACATTAAGTGCTCAATAAATATGATTGAATGAATGAATGAAAGGTGGCATCTGACACAGGGCAGACACAATGTGGAAGAGAATTTTGCAGGTATTTCTGTAAGATTCCCTTCCTCTGAGGAGGAAGTTTCCCTTCCTTATCACCTGACATGCAGGAAATGTAAGAGTTTAGGAATAGTCAAGGCCAACTGTGCCATTAGATCACAGGTGTATGTTTGTCATGTCAAGCGCATAGGATTCCTGTTTAAAATAATAGAAAACCTCTTGAAGGTTAATCATAATTTAGAAGAAAATGGATGAACGCTAGAGAGTCAAGGCCACAGTTGGGCCACAAACCCCGTCACAAGCTCATGTATGCATGTGGATTTCTCTCTCTTGTAGGCATATCCAAAGCAACACTCAACCTCCTCAGGCCCCCATTCCACCTTTGGGTTACGTCTCCGGGACCCTTATTTCGGACTTGGAAACAGACATTCCAGATGATGATGATGAGGACGACGAAGAAGAAGCTTTAGAAATCACTAGACCCCTGAGAGGCATAGAGCATACGCCAGGATCCAGCATGGATAATCTCGATAGTTCCGTGACAGGTAACCGCATCAATCAGTCAGTAAATCTATCATTGGTATTTATTGAGTGCTTACTTTGTGCAGAACACTGTACTAAGCACTGGGGAGAGTCCAGTCGAATAGAGTCAGTAGAAACGTTCCCTGTCTACAAGGGAACATTTCCCACTTTGGATAACACTGTGGCTCCCATGTATCCAAACCTATTCAAAAGAAAATTTAGTCCACACTCTATCCTCCTGAAAGACTGAAAACATATTCATATTAAGCACAAAGTTAAAATGAATGCTTTGGAAATACATTTGCTTTGCTGTGAAAAAAAGATAGGAAAATTCATGAATTTTAAAAAGCCTTGAAAGACACACAAAAAAACCTCAATTATTTCTCCACTTTCATGAAAAGTTCACTCCATTCGGGAAGTGAGTCTGTTACATTAAAAAAAAAAACCCTGAATTTTAGAAATGATGTATTTTGTACATCAGAAGTATCATATAAAGCGTTTGCAGTCTGGAAATGCTTCTTGATATTTCACTTTGTAAAAGTGTTCACTGAGGAATTAAAGAAGGATAGAGTTCAGAATAAGTTTACCTTGTAGCCCAAGATGTTATTTAAGAGTACTGAAAAAATGTGTGCATATAGAGAGAGAGCGAGAGATACAAGGCATACATCGAGCATGTACTTCATGTCACTAGATGCAGTAATTGTTCCTCTTAAGAGAGACATTTATATATGCTGTCATTTATATCTTCTTCCCTCTGGATGAGAAAGATTGGTCTGAGGACCATCCAAAATGAATATAGAATTGAATGCCAAATTCTACCTCAGGATCTGAATTGACCAAATTACTCTCGCACATAAATTGCATATGATGAATATGAGGGACCCATCCCTTGGAGGAAATTCAGCCTGATCTGCCAATGCTGTCTTCTTTCCTCGGTATCAGTGAACAAACGATGTTAAGTACTTCAACTATAGGGTGGACATAGTGCATATTATACTTACCCGGAATAATCGGTCATTCAGCAATATTCATTGAGCAAATAACATGCCTTTTGGAAAGTCTGAACATGTAGTATTTATCCAGTACTCTAAATAGCGTATTGTACTTCCCATTAATTGATTTTAATGGGGTACCACTAATTTAAGTATTTACCTTTAGGTAATCCGGCCTTTTATGCTCCCACTTCCTTTTACCTCACCTCTGAGTGCTTTACAAGTTCTAGGGATTTGCCACCCTTATCTATGCTCTGCAGCTCTGAACACACTGTGGCTCCCACTGATGGAAGTAGGAATGTGACAGTGATGGAGTATCGGTATCTATAATTTTCCTCTGCATCTCTTGCTGAATTAAGCAGTGTGATGCACTCTCCCACTTTCCAGCTTTTCTCCCCTCACCCTGGAGCTGGTGTGCTTGCCAAACTAATTAAGATTTAAGAACTGCAGCAATACTGCTGTGCTTTGAAATCCAGATCCAGAGGAAGGTTGCAGAGGTAAAGTTTAAATCTCTGAATACAGAGGGTTGGCTTATTAGTGCCCTATTCTGTTAAGCCACTTTGCCTGAATTTCTGGCGTAATCTCCCTCAGGCTAAAATTCTGCATAATTTTGCAAACCCACTAATGGCTCTGAAGCCTAGCAATGCACTCAGGCCTTTGGAGGAAGAAAAATAAAAATCAGGTGGGTCCATGTCATCCTTTTATCGTATATTCTTAATGTCCAAAGTGTTGTATTTATAAAACAGGATTCCATCGATTTGCACATTTACGCATTTATTTATGAGGAGCATGCTAGGCTACCCAAAGTGGATGATGCAAAATCACATATCTACTGAAGCTGGAGTAATAGGAAGCAGCATGGCTCAGCGGAAAGAGCCCGGGCTTTGGAGTCAGAGGTCTTGGGTTCAAATCCTCACTCCGCCACTTGTCAGTTGTGTGACTTTGGGCAAGTCACTTAACTTCTCAGTGCCTCAGTTACCTCATCTGTAAAATGGGGATGAAGACTGTGAGCCCCCATGTGGGACGACCTGATCACCTTGTAACCTCTCCAGCACTTAGAACAGTGCTTTGCACATAGTAAGTGCTTAATAAATGCCATTATTATTATTAGTGTTATTATAACAATAATACTTATGGCACTTGTTAAGGACTTGCTATGTGCCAGGCACTATTCTAAGCACACAGGGCTCACATTCTTAATCTGTATTTTATGGATGAGGTGACTGAGACCCAGAAAAGTTAATTGACTTACCCAAGGTCACGCTGCTTCTGGGCCCATTCCCAATAAGGCTTTTATTGATTAAGAAAGCAAAGTTGCCTTGTTTTTCAGGTAGATACATACATAAAATGTGTTCCAGGTGGTATACTAATGAATGGTTATATTAAAGTGTCAATGTTTTCTTCATACACTAAAACTTTAGTTTTTCAGAAATGAGGGACATTAATATCATAGTTAGATGGCTTTCCGGATGGGCATTTTTAATCTCTCACCAATGGAGGAACAGCCCCCAGAAAGAATTTTGATCCTTTCCCCAGATTCCATGATTCCTGAATCCATATGTGCCCTGGGGTGACATGAACTTCCATAATTGCCATTTTGATTATTTGGGAGATTACACGTGTTTTCTTTAAATGGACCATCAGGGTGATGAGTTTGTAAACTATCTAGAAGGCATAGGCAAATGATTATATGGGCCGGAGATAAAAAAAAAAAAAAAAAGAAAATGTATAAATATACATAATCATGGCTCACTGCAGTTTGAAACAGCTTCCCCCTTGGGAAAAAATCAATGCTGCAACCAAAGCTTTGAAGCAGTCTCTATAAAAGGAAGCATGTTATGCTAAATATTTTACTAGGAACCAAGTGGCTCATGAATGACTCTTCAAATTTTGAAATGGTTTGTGAAGTGGGAGAAATCAAATTGAGAGGAAAAAAATCAGTGAGTGCTATTTCTCTTGAGCTCGGAAATAGTGGTAATAGCAATGACATGTTAATGAATAAAGTCAGTTGTCTAAAGTAGCACCATAAAAATTTCCAAATTCTAATTTAAAGTGACAGTATTGGACAATGCCACCCCTTCCCACCCAACACCCCCTTCCCTCCTACTTGCCCCTCCCCGCCCCATCCAAGTCCTTTATTCTTGCATCTTTTTCTCCTTTCAACTATTTTTTGGTCTGGATCAATTAAGCGTTGACATTCAGTATTATCAATTTTGGTTTAAACTAATGAAGCCCAGATATTAAAAATCATTTGACCACAAACCAATGGGGCTCATTCTGAATGTTCGTTAAGGCTAAGCATGCTTCAGCTATTTTATTGGTGGTTTTATAATTCATACACGGAGAGGGATTTGTTTTGGGTTTCGGACTGAATCCAAATAGGATCCCACTGAGTAGAAATGGTGGAACACGGCTTGCTTGTGGTCCTCTAAACTGATCCGTGTAACCCAGTGAGGAAGGAGACCATGATTATGTGTAATTTACAGACCTGAGTCTACAAGGCCTCTTAGCAACTGAATGTCTGAAGCAGTCAGGAGAGCTGGTTGTGTATCTCTAATTTTTAAAATAAATATCCAGGGACAGAAATGCCACAACCTTCTTTAATATATTGTCATTGTTTGATCACCCACTAGTTATTACAGGGCTTTGCATACGGTAGACGCTCAGTGCCTATGTAGGAGTGATAAAGGGAGTTCTTTTTTCACTGCTAACTATACACTCTTGCTGCAATTTAAACCTGTTTTTTCTTGTTCTAACTCTGTGTGTATGGGAAAGAACTTGTCACAGTTCTCTCTTGAAATACCCTCCTGAGATTCAGCTGCTCTTTGGCCCTTTCTTCACTGTATTCCTCTAACCTCTCCTCCTAAAACTTGTCCTCCATCCCTCAAATTACTCCTGTGGCCCTTTGAGCTTTCTTAATTATCTTTATCCACTTCAGAAAAGGTACTAGGAATACAAAGGAGGCCTAGAGTAAGGAGAAGGAAAATACCCTGCCCTTGGAGGCATAATGAATTGGCTTATCCAACTGTGGATAGAAACAGAATATGCAGGTGTGGGTTTGCGTTCCTTGAGTTGCCTATCTGTGCCTATCTATCTCCCTCACCAATCCTAATATGCAATTTGGAAAATTTGGCAATTTAAAGGCAGAGTGATGTAAAGGCAAAGGGAAGAGTGATTTCTTCACTTAAATCGTGTAACTTGTCACAAAATGTTGACTGTAAAAGCATAGGCAACAGAAAGTCGAGGCCTTTGCCAGTAATACATACATTATGCAGTTTTCCACATATTCTGTAAATACAGTTAATGCAAATATCCTTTAATTGTTATGCTTTCCTGAATGCATCCTCTTTTGTTTAATAGTCCAAAGCAAACAGGAGGTTTTCTTAGTGAAGTTTTGATCATGGATGAATCACGCCAATCTTCCTTGAAGCATCCCTTTTCTTTGGCTATTTTCACATTTATGTGAAAGGACATTCATTTTCTCCGAATTGGATGAGTGTGTTAAAAGTTGCTTATTCCAAGAGTTTTCCCTGAATGAGTAATTCCTGGAGAATATACAAGATCAGTTATCTGTGTCATTTATTCCCATAACAGAGGTCAATATTTGCATTGATTTATACATACATATTGCCAAAGATTCGATTTTTGTACAGACAAGCAGTTGCATTTATTTGGAATAGGGCAGTTCATGGATTAAATGTGTGCTCTGAAAATGGGGAACTACTAGTTTTTGTATCGCATAAAAATGGTAATGCTACAATTAGCAGGGTCATATTATAAAGCACAGACTTTACTCTAGCTTAATGGATCTAGGGATACGCATTCATCAGCAAAGTAGGATTTAGCATAAAATGACATGTAAATGAATTGATGACTGATCATAAATTAATTTTAGTGCTGAAGATGTAATAGAGACACAGCAAGATGCCACTTTATCATTGTATTTTACTGCTCGGTAACATTTGAGCAACTACTTAACGTTCTATGTGCATTTCTGCTTTAACAGCCTGAATAAATTTGAGAATTTTTTGGCCTTTCAGCAGTTTGAAAACGGGAAAACCTAGAAAGATTGAAAATGCAAACCAAAATAAATTTGACTAAGTGGCACAAATTCATTTTTCATTAAATGTTTAAAGACGTATTGATTATGCTTTCGGTGATAAAGTGTCAAAAAGGCATAGATCGTCTGCAATCTTTTGTTAAAGATCCAAAGCGGGGCAATTTTAACAACTTGTGTGCTGCTTATTCAAATTAATTTTCTCAAACTGCTTTCATGATGTCAAATTCGGAGAAATGGGAAAACCCATTCTCCCAGTGGCATCCTAGGGAAACACAAGAAGGCAGCAGCAGGGAAGGAGAGGATGGTGTTGGGGTGGGAGGGGAAGAAGGAGGACAATTCTGTCTCCCCATCAGCCTGGTTGCTCTACAAGTGTCCTTACACGGAAGCAAAACTCTTGGGATGCAGCATTTCAGCCCATAGTCAGGGATGTGACAGACACCTCTGGAAAGTGGAAAGCGAGGTTCTGGGGCTGGGGGCCGAGGCCTTGAGAGGCGGGGGGTGACTGATGAGAACGAGGTGAGGGCAGAGGAAGAGCATTCCCTCATCTTGCGATTTTGAGATCGAGGGAACTCCAAGGTAAATATTATTTCTTGCAATACCCACGGCCTAGTGAATAGAGCACAAGCCTGTCGGAAGAACCTAGGTTCCTGGCTTTGCCACTTGCCTGCTGTGTGACCTTAGGGAAGTTACTTAACTTCTCTGTGTCTTGGTTACCTTATCTATAAAACGAGGATCAAGGCTGTGAGCCCCACGTGGGATAGGGACTGTGTCCGACTTGATTAGCTCGTATCTGCTCCAGTGTTTAGAACAGTGCTTGACACTGCCCACTGTTGGGTAGGGACTGTCTCTATATGTTGCCAACTTCTACTTCCCAAGCGCTTAGTACAGTGCTCTGCACACAGTAAGTGCTCAATAAAAATGATTGATGATGAAGTACATCGTTATTATTATTACTGTCAACTTATTTTGACTTGAATGGTTTGCAGAGGTTATAACTGAGGCACAGTGAGGGAGTGTTGATGGCAGTTTGAATTGAAAGAAGGTCACCAGAAGAATATTTCATCAGTTGAGGAATCGTGGAAAAGCTAGCGCTAGGAGAAGCTCAGGTCTGGCTTCAGTCCATTCAAAATGTGGTTTTTGTATTGTTTCATTCATTCATTCATTGGTATTTATTGAGCACTTACTGTGTGCAGAGCACTGTACTAAGCGCTTGGAAAGTACAAATTGGCAACATATAGAGACGGTCCCTACCCAACAACGGGCTCACAGTCTAGAAGGGGTTTCGCTTTTTATGGTATTTGTTAAGTGCCTTCTCGGTGTCAAACACTGTTCTAATTGCTGGGTAGATACAAGGTTATGAGGTGGACACGGCCCCTGTTTCCCATCGGAATCACAGTCTAGGTAGGAGGGAGTAGGATTTAATCCCCTTCTTACAGATGAGGAAACTAAAGCACAGAGAAGTTAAGTGACTTGTCCAAGGTCACACAGCAGACAAGTGGAAAAGCGGTAATTAGAACTCAAGTTCTTTGACTCTTTTGTCAGAGGATGTGTGTCAGCTGTCTGAAAAATGTGTTCCCCTTACACCTTGCTCAGAATAAACTCAGCTGAACATTTATTCCCCTGGTCCAATTAGTTATCGCTCCCATTAGAGCAAAATAAGACTAGTTCCATTGAACTCTTTTACTCATGTTAACAGAGAATTGCATAATAGGATGGGAATCTAACCTCATATTTCTCTTGACTTTAATTAGCCATTTGTATTGGGTTGGTGCATTATAGCTCAGCTTTTACATGGTTAAGCCTAGGATGGAGAGAGCAGAAGAGGCATAAACTACTTTTCAGAGTTGTACTGGGTAAATCTGGAAAGATGTCATGGAGGAGACAGATACGTAAGGCATTGTGATGGAGGCGAGGGTTTGGCATTTTTATATCGGCAGTGATGGTTGTGAAGGAGGGTCAGCGCAAGACACCTCCAGAGAGGAGGACAAGCATACGAGAGAAAGAGGGCATAAGGCAGGCTAGGGTCTGTTGAAATACATTCATGAAGTCTGAAGGTCAATTATGTGCTCTTTTTCCTGGGAGAAAAACTCCCAGGGATTCCTTCCCTCTTCTCCAGAAGGGCTCAGGAAGGGTGAGGCTTGAAGGCAGTGTGGCTTAGTGGAAAGAGGAGAGGCTTGGGAGTCAGAAGTCTTGGGTTCTAATCCTGGGTCCGCCACTTACCAGCTTTGTGACTTTGGGCAAGTCATTTAAGTTTTCTGTGCCTCAGTTACCTCATCTGTAAAATGGGGATTAAGACTGTGAGCCCCAAGTGGGACAAATGAATTACTGTGTATCTACCCCAGTGCTTAAAACGGTGCTTGGCACATAGTAAGCGCTTAACAATTAATTAATTAATTAATTGTTCTTTTTTTAAAATAAGGAAGTGAGGCCATGCAGTAGAGACAATTAATGAATTAGGCTCAGTTTGCTCAAATTCATACATATCTGGGACCTGCTGACATAGCTTTTCCAGGAGGTCTTTTATGCAATATCCTGTACACCGGGCCACAGGTACATATTTCCTTTCTTCAAAGCCACGTTTCCCTAAACTCTCCATCCAATCATCTCTTTTCCCTCTTTATTTGGACAAGGGGACTTTCAGCAGTCTGCAACCCCCTAAGCTCATGGTAGAAATCCTCAGCTTTTCTTCTTGACAAATAAAAATAGCCAGTGGAAATTCAAAGTCAGGTTGTAAAGGGGCATTGACTTTTAGACTGTAGTGCTAAAAATGATCTGAGAGCATTATACACTTCCCATTTTAAATCTAACTTCAACTCACTCGGCGGACAGAAAGGCACATCCCCACGCCGTGATTATCACTGACCACCTTGCTGGCAGCCTAGGTCTGAAGAAATAAAGATCAAACCCCATGCCTCTGAGGACTTTAGAGAACGGTAGAGGCACACACATGAAAATGATGTAGGAAAGGCCATACGCAAGCAGAAAAAATGATCCTGGGGGAGATCCACTTTCCTTAAATATAGAAAAGTAAATACACTCTTCGTCTCTTGAATTCCCCAAAGATATTTATGATGATATTCTTAATATAATTAACATCAGGCTACTGCCGAAGAAATCAGAGTGAGCTAGCTAGAGCTGTTTTCTTTTTCGTACGGAATCACTTTGCTTAATCATCGGAGCATCGGAAAGAGAAATTTAAATGTCCATTGATTAATTGGCCTTGAAAAGTAGCTAATGTTTTTAGGGTTTTGGGGTTTTTCCTGCTCACATGGTGTTCACAGTCTAGAGATGAGACAGACATTAATATAGACAAATAATTCATGCTATATAATTTGTAGATATATTCATAAGTACACATAAGTGCTAAGGGGTTGATAAAGAATAGTGGAAAGAGGGCAAACCCCCTGTTAAGCTCTTTGTCTTTATCAGAATTGTACAATTTCTCCTGGCTTTCTGCATTTTCCTAAAGTATCTTTCTACTGGTTTTTATTTATAAACTGCTTTCTGTCAGATGTCGGTAATTAAAGTTGTGAATATGTTTTATCCTAAAATAGTAGTAATCTTTCAGAACAGAAAAGTACAGAGGGTATGAGTTAAAGTAGTTGTCTGAATTAACTTCTACATATGTTCACGCCACTTCGGGAAGTCGGTTCCTAATAAATAACTTAACATATATTTCTAATTGGCTTCAGCAAAGATATGTGGTTCCCAAACAATCCCCCCGCCCCAAATTGCAAGGAACAACGTATGTGATTTAGCTGTTGGTTTTGTGTGCTGATCACATGCTAATTTTGCCAGTCTAAGTGCATGCCAAGAAATATGTGACATTTTGATGATGATGATGATGGCATTTATTAAGCGCTTACTATGTGCAAAGCACTGTTCTAAGCACTGAGGAGGTTACAAGGTGATCAGGTTGTCCCGTGGGGGGCTCACAGTCTTAATCCCCATTTTCCAGATGAGGTAACTGAGGCACAGAGAAGTGAAGTGACTTGCCCAAAGTCACACAGCTGACAATTGGCGGAGCGGGGATTTGAACCCATGACCTCCGGCTCCAAAGCCCGTGCTCTTTCCCACTGAGCCACGCTGCTTCTCATAATTTTGATTATTTTGATTATTATTATTTTGATGATTTGATTGACATTTTGATTATATGATGCAAGCCACTGGATGCAGCTTGGATGTGTTCTAATTTTCTCCAACAAGCTAACTTGATACATGGGTAAATGGCTATATCGAGGAAGGAATCCAAGATTAACTGGTTTTACGCCGGAAAGAAAAGGGAAGACGCAGGTCAAATTCTCTAAATTTCAGGGATCGGTTGGTTAAGATGTAAACCACTCACTAGACGCCTGCATTTGTTTTTAGGTTCAATGGTAAATGGATGGGGTTCTGCATCTGATGAGGAGCGTAACTTTTCTAGTCGTAGATCTAGCGTAGGTAACTCCTCAGATGACTCCATCTTTACCAGCGGCAGTTTTGCGCAAGCCCTCGTTGCGGCAGCAGACAAAGCTGGTTTTAGGCTGGATGGAACCAGCCTTTCGAGAACAGGTTGGTAGCTTCAAAGTTGATGCTCTCTGCATGAGTAAGTCTTCATCTCCTGTCAGCAAGCTTTACCCCCTCTGTTTCACCTTCCCCATATCCCCCTCTTAACTGAAGCTGGTATTTGTTAAGGGCATTTCTTTAACCTGCATGGAAATTGGGGCGAGGGAATACTTACTAGACACTGACGTTAGACCGCACTCTAATTTGAGTGATCCAGAGTGAAGAAAGTCGTCTCTTAATTATCAGCTTCTCTCTGCTCTTTCTCTAGAGTACAGTACACTCCTTTATCTTTCAGCAGGGCAACTACTAATTTTGCCATAAAATTTTTGTTGATTCACATTCTGCAAAATCTTCAACTGATCAATAGTCTTCCAGTGATGAAAAGCACACTAAGCTTTGATCCCCCTTAAGGTTCTTCTGTCACATTCCTCTTGCCAATGAATTTTCTGGGAAGGCTCTCTAAGCATGCGGTCAGTGGATATAAGTTTGTCGCTAACACTGCATTGGTCTAATGGTCTGTCAGTTGGTTGGCTTTTAAAGTGCTTCATCTAATAATTTATGATTTGTATTACAGGATGTTAATTAGAAATACAGACATGACATTTGCATGTTTAAAATAAATGGTGAGATGATATTACTTTTTGAAACAATTTCATTTTTGCTTCATCAAGTAATCAACTATCCCTTATGACTTTTCATAGGCTCACTTGCCCTAGTGGAAAAACAAATCTGGGGTTTTTCTCTAAAGTAAAATCAGGAACATCCCAAAGAACAAAGAATTCCAGGGGAGGGGAAGAGGAGGGATTCATGTCCCCTCTCCCCCCTAGCCCCTTTGAATGTTTTTCCTCATTTTTGGGGGGGGGCGTGGGGGTGATGGCAGGGTAGGGGATTGTTTCTGAGCCTTCCTACCGATGCCCAGAGCAGAGCAGTTTGGCACCCTGGCAGTCTTGTTCTATCAAAAGAGAATTTCTGCCAAATTTGTTTTATCTGTCTTGACTGGTGTAGAGGAAAGGAGCAGAACGATGTGTGTGTTGTGACTGATTGACTATTCCTTCACACATATTGGCTTTTGTGTCCGTAGTGCACACAAAACTGTTGGTCAAACAGATTGTCAGAGGACGATTATATTGTTCAAGAAATCATGGAAGTTTAAATGGTCCTGAGGGGCTGCTGAGACTCTGCTACGTGTCTCAGACTTCGCATAACTAAGAAAAACAGCCTCTTTAAAATCCGTTTACATGTATTCCTCACTAAGAAGGGACACGGTTTAGTCCACTGATTAAATTTCATTCCGAGAAACAATTTAAATGCATCACTAAGATGATAGATCCTGTTTTTCTAGTTACACATTTACGGAGCATTCCTATATGCTGTGAATGTTTAAATGTCTACTTTAATAGATACACATGCATGTGCTCAGTCCCCAACTTAAATGATCTAAAACATGAAAACAGTGCTGTCAGTCAGATAATAAAAAGAAAATACAGTTTTGTCCAAAACCTGAATAGAACACATGCTTAATGACTACCGGGACAACTCACGCCTCCCAGAGAAAGTCAAGTTCTTCAGACTCACTCAGGTATACCACATTTCCCCCTGGAAAACCCTTCACTGATAAACAGATAAGGGTTAGGCTTGAACTCCTGGAAGCAAGGGGTCCCAAGTGCTAAGCTTGACTCAATTACTATGGTTGGGGAGAGTTTAAAAAGTAAAAATCCACGTTTCAGAAAACAGCTTTCTTGTTCTGAACAGCAGAATGAAGGTTTGCGCAGTGACTGCTATCTTTTGGCCATTTACAGAGGGGCATCGGAAACCTGTTTGGATTCCTGCATCATATAGGTGTTGATTTTCTTTTCTCCCCTGTGCACTTGTGATTCCTTAAACTGTAAAATACTTGGGGGTATGGAACAGGTCTACCAACTCTGGTACAGTGTACTCTCTCAAGTGCTCTGTACAGGGCTCTGCACACAGTAAGTGCTCGGGCAATACAAGTGATTGATTAATAAATGGGTCTGCCTGTTTGAGGTAAGCTACTACAAGAGCTGAATCTTTGGTTCTCATCTCATAAGATTGTAGAAGATTTTGGCATTTAGATAACTTCAGGTTTGTCACCATAGCTAGAAACTTCATGTCGATAGCAGAATTACATAGGTGCTTTTCAGAATTGTCTCATCAGTGATGTTTAATGCTACCTAGTTTCTGCAGCACAAACCAAACACTCTCTGCTGGAAGATTTTGAACAATGGCCTTCACCAAAATACTGATTTTTTTTTTTTTTTTTTTGCCTATGGGTAGAATTTGAAAGTACCCTTTCTCATCTTATTCCCACAAGACCCACCTTGCATGTACCATTTGGCTTTGCTGAGGCCTCACCTATACTGACAGACATCCAGATAGATTTCTGCAGCATTTACCTGTGCTTAAATTGATCTCAAAAAGGCACCTTCAAAACTACCTTTTATGGTGAGGGGGTAGTTTCACATTTTCCCATCCCTCCAAATGGGTATGTGCCAATGAGGTCATTTTCACGTCCTCCTCCCATCCCCACTAAATTCAATCAGTGGTATTTATTGAGCACTTATTGCGTGCGGAGCACTGTACGGAGCGGTTGGGAGAGGACAACAGAGTTGGTAGAAATATTTCCTGCTTGTAACGAGCTGTCTAGAGGGGGAGATGGACATTAATATAAGTAAATAAATTACGGATTTATACATAAGTGCAGTGAGGTTGACGGTGGAGTGAATATCAAGGGCTAAAAGGGTATAGTTCCAAGTGCATAGATGACACAAAAGGGAGAAGGAGTAGGGGAAAAAAAGCATAATTGGGGAAGGCCTTTTGGAGCAGATGTGATTTTCGTAAGGATTTGGTGGTCTGTCATATACGGAGGGGAAGGAGTACCAGAATAGATGGAGGACATGGGAATCCTTCTGTCCCCCCCGCCGACCCCCTCCTTCCTAACCTCTCTCTACTCTTAGGCCACTCTTCTCCATCCCCCAAGCAGGTGCAGAGTTTTCTCTTCAGAAATGGAGCAAAAAAAGAGTGAGCACTGAAAAAAATTAAATTGAGCACCTCCCCAGTCATTCTAACTGCCATGGGAGGGCCAAGGCAGAGTACAGAAACAGAGCACAGCCTGGTAAAGAGAAGGTTGTGTTGAAGACTGGGTTATTGGGGCAGGCTTGGAAGTGGGTAGTGCCCATGACTGCCTGATGTTAAACATTAATAATAACTGTGGTGTTTGTTAAGCACTCATTATGTGGCAGAGTCCTGTGCTAAGCGCTGGGGTAGGTACAATCAGGTCAGACAACAGTTACGGTATTCTGTGATTTGTTTCCTAAAAGAGTTTTTTCCACTCTTAAAAATCCTTTCAAAAGCTATGCCTGCCCCTTGCAGACTGTCACTGACTCACTGGAGTGTGGGGAGGTATTGATCCTTGTGAGATAATTCACTCTTAATTGTGAATTTCCAAGTTTTTGCTAAGACTTAAATCAGAATCTTAATGTTTCCTGAGTGCTTTCTGTGGTTTACTCATTACGCACAGCAGTTCAAAATACAAAGAAAATAATGTTGGCTAATCCTAATGTACTTCTTGCATATATGCTAATAGCTGACAAGACTTTTAGTGGATAAAGCAAGAATGGCATGAAAGACTGCCTAGAGGAAGCATAATTAGATTACATTGATTTTTTTTTTAAAAAATGAACCTGTGTCCTGTGAGGAATGCATTTCTCACCATAAAAAAAAACTTCATGTATATTTAGGATGTACTTATATGTAGATATATATTGATATATAGATACATTTAATATGTAGAGACAGACAGACACACAACCCCAACACTTAGAATGACTTGAAAATATCAGCAAAGACCCAGGCAAGATTTTATCGGGAGTAGATTTATTCACAAATATGCATATTTTCCACCAAATCAAGGATTTTTAGGAGTATTTATCGCCCCCAAAAGAAGCAATCTTCATTCTCCCTAAAGTCCTGGGAGCCACCTGGCTGTTCACCAGTAGAAGGCTTTATCCTGCCTTTAATTTTCATGCAAGAGTTAGAGGGCTGAAGCATCCCATTCTCTGATGTACCCCATGTGCAATCATCCAGTCGGTTAAGGTCAGCATATCCTAACGGGGCTTCAGCCCCGAGGCAGATGGTCCTTTAGGCTGAGGTGGGAATTGACCTGAATGAACAAAGGCCAGGTAGATTTACAATTTCTCCTTACCTATTTTGATTCAGAGTCCTGCCTGACGCAGCCCGGATTAAAGGGGTGGTTGGCCTATGAGATAGTGTAACCCCCAAGTGAAATTTGGCAAATGATCTGCTTGGCAGTTTTAGCAAATCCCAAGGGAAGTGGAAGTCATCCCTTCAAGAAGCCCCAGTCTATTTCTGACTCTGATAATGTGAAAATAGTTTGACGTGCTCCATTTCCTTTTTTTTTCCCCCCTCATAGGCAAAGCATTCTCCTCTCAGAGACCTCGTCCGACGAGTCCTTTTTCTACTGACAGTAATCCCATTGCGGCCCTGAATCAGAAGTCCAGGCCTACAAAAAAACATAAAGGAGGTAGACTGGACCAACCTTCTTTGCCTCATCGCAGGGAGGCAATGACAGATGGTAGGACTTCTTTTCCTGTTTTTAACCTTGATGTAGCTCTGTGGTTAGACAAATTATCGGTGCGCTTGCAGGACTGAAGGATGTTTAAATTGCTTCGTGATTGCTGTTTACAATGAGTATTCATTTACTGGATAGAATTCGTTTTATAATAGTGTCTGACAGGTAAAAAACTGGGTCTGCAATCGTAACTTGAGACGATAGGGTAAAAGTCGGTGGAAGTGTGCACGATGGGCAATATCCCCCTCGGGCATTGTGTTTCAGTCCCTTATTTCCATTTAGATATTTTCATTTTACTACCCCATGCACATTGCCCAATAAGAGAACAATTTATATGAATGAAGGGGCTCTAATTTTATTTGAAGAATACATATATTCAGTGGAGCCCCCAGGCTGATCTTTTCCCAACATGCCTCTTCTTGTGACTCTTTCATCTGTAATGCATCTCTCCATCGTAGAAGCACCATTGTAACATCATTACCGCAAATCATCATCATCATCAATCGTATTTATTGAGCGCTTACTGTGTGCAGAATACTGTACTAAGCGCTTGGGAAGTACAAGTTGGCAACATATAGAGGCAGTCCCTACCCAACCACCTGCACTCCTCATTTTTGAAATGTGCCATGCATTCTACATTGAGGCTATTGCCCAGGTTATAGACTACGCAGAGTGCATCCCTTTTTTTTTAACGGTATTTGTTAAGTGCTTTCTGTGCACCAGACACTGTTCTAAGCATTGGGGTAGATACAAAGTAAAGTAGTACAAAATTAGGGGAGAAGCAGCGTGGCTCGGTGGAAAGAGCCCGGGCTTTGGAGTCAGAGGTCACGGGTTCAAATCCCGGCTCCGTCAATTGGGCAAGTCACTTAACTTCTCTGTGCCTCAGTGACCTCATCTGTCAAATGGGGATGAAGACTGTGAGCCCCCCGTGGGACAACCTGATCACCTTGTCACCTCCCCTGCGCTTACAACAGTGCTTTGCACATAGTAAGCGCTTAATAAATGCCATTATTATTATTATTATTATTATTATTAGAACAGTGCTTTGCACATAGTGCTTAATAAATGCCATTATTATTATTTTAGAACGGTGCTTTGCACATAGTAAGTGCTTAATAAATGCCATCATTATCATTAAAGTGATCAATTCAGACATTGTCTGTGTCCCATATGGGGCTCATTGTCTTAATCCCCATTTTATAGATGAGGTGTAGGAGGCCCACAGAAGTACCATGACTTACACAAGGTCACAGAGCTGACAGGTGGCATAACTGTGAATAGAACCCAGGTCCTTCTGCTTCCCAGGCCACTGCTCTTATCCACTAGGCCACACAACTTTTCACAGATAATGTAGCGTAAACACAGAATGGCAAAGCTCCCCGATTTACATCTGTAACTTCCAAAGCAAGAAATCATTAAGGGCAGTAAAATTGTGATTCCAGTCTCTTCCCATTTTTTTCTATATTCTCTTGATATCTTCCTTTATTATAATTATTGACCCCAGTGCGTGCTTATGCTTTCAGCTTTCCCATCTAAAAGTATATAGTCCCAGTGGTATTTGACGGTGGGGTTCCATTTCATTATATCACATCCGAACGCTGGCTAGGTTACTCTTTCCATCAGTGGAATTTATTGAGTGCTTACTTTGTGCGGAGCACTGTGCTAAGTAGACCTATTCCCTGCCCACAATGAGCTCACAGTCTGGAGGGGGAGACAGGCAGTAATCAATCAATCAAAAAGTCATATTTATGGAGTCTTTATTGTATGCAGAGCACTGTACAAGGAGCTTGGGAGAGCAGTGTGGCTCAGTGGAAAGAGCCCGGGCTTAGGGAGTCAGGGGTCATGGGTTCTAATCCTGGCTCCGCCGCTTGTCAGCTGTGTTACTTTGGGCAAGTCACTTCACTTCTCAAATGCCTCAGTTGCCTCATCTGTAAAATGGGGATTAAGACTGTGAGCCCCACGTGGGACAACCTGATGACGTTGTATCCTCCCCAGCGCTTAGAACAGTGCTTTGCACAAAGTAAGCACTTGACAAATAAATGATAGCATTTATTAAGCGCTTACTATGTGCAAAGCACTGTTTTCTAAGCACTGGGGAGGTTACAAGTTGACATGCCATCATCATTATTATTATTATTATTATAACAGAAATTGGTAGACATGTTTCCTGACCACAGTGAGCATGCAGTCTAGAGGGATATAAATTACAGATACGTACCTAAGTGCTCGGGGGTTGAGGGTGGGTTGAATACCAAGTGCCCAAAAGGGTACAGATCCAAATGCGTAGATGACGCAGAAGGGAGAGGGAGGTGGAAAAAGAGGAATTAATCAGTAATCAGAAGTTCAGCTGGCAGAAGCAGACGCCTTTTGGGGGGCTCCAACAGTTAAACAGTTGTAATGGGGAGAAAATCCGTCAGTAGAAATGCTATTGTAGAAGCTAGAAGCTAACAAAATCTAATCATTTTCTCATGAGCAG
The DNA here is from genome assembly GCF_015852505.1 of Tachyglossus aculeatus. NCBI lineage: Eukaryota > Metazoa > Chordata > Mammalia > Monotremata > Tachyglossidae > Tachyglossus > Tachyglossus aculeatus. Next base: position 20,540,396 of record NC_052089.1, on the reverse strand, counting down.
ATTCCCATGCCTTCCTCCCATCCATTCCAATAACTCAGACCCACAATGGTTGTCAGGAAAGGTCACATCTCTATTTAAACACAAGCACTCTGAACTAATCCCATATCGAATGCAAAGAAAACACCAGATTCTGTGGTAGATTCTAATCCTGCAGCACTCTCCTGCCGGAGAGAAATCATCTCGATCTGGGATTAGCATCTCATTCCAGTTGCAGATGCAACCTCCTCCTGCAGACGCTGACCTTTTTCTCTCGCACAATTAGTTTCTCTCAGTTTAACCAAAAGACATACAAGCTAATGGGGGAAAAATAAAAACCAAAAAAAAAAAAAAAACCCTCCAGCTCCAGGAGCTCCCTAAGGAGGTCCTCAGGAGATTCAATCATCACTTCAATTAAGAAATAATATCTCATCCAAGTAAATATCACCTTTATAGTTTTCTATGTTAAGTTCTTGAAATAGCCCTTCAATCATGTAGTCAATCAATCGTATTTGTGGAGTGCATACTGTGTGCAGAGCACTGTACTAAGCGCTTGGGAGAATATAGATGCTGGCAGCCTAAACAAAAAGAAGGATTTTGGCGATTCAGCAGATGAATGGAAACCTTGAGAAAAATGGTTGGGAGTGTGGGGATACTTCCCTTGCACTTCTGAGACATAGGTGGTAAAGGAAAGGGGTGCAAAGGAAACTATGTTTACGTTGAAGATCTATGAGCGTCTAGGGGATTTAAGATGAGAACCGTTTTAAACTAGAAAGAATTCAGTGATATGCCAGAGTTATTTAAGGTAGGAAGGATATTCTGTAAAGAATAAAGTGAGTGAAATCTAGGGGACTGGGAATGGGCGAACCTGAGAATTTTAGCAGATCCATGGTGAGCTATGGCCCATCTTCATTCTGTCTATCTCTCTGTGTAGGATAACTTGACACATTATCTTCATAACGTTCGGCTTCAATCTATTCCGCTAAAGAGCCACCCCCAGAAACTCATTCAGTCTGTTCTTTGAGTCATGGGTATTAACTACATTATAACCTTTATGTGTATTAACAATAATAATAATAATAAAATGGCATTTATTAAGCGTTTACTATATGCAAAGCACTGTTCTAAGCGCTGGGGGGTTACAAGGTGATCGGGTTAATAATAATAATGATGGCATTTATTAAGCACTTACTATGTACAAAGCACTGTTCTAAGCGCTTCAATCCATTCCGCTAAAGAGCCACACCCAGAAACTCATTCAGTCTGTTCTTTGAGTCATGGGTATTACTTTACTACATTATAACCTTTCTGTGTATTAACAATAATAATAATGGCATTTATTAAGCGCTTACTATATGCAAAGCACTGTTCTAAGTGCTGGGGGGATACAAGGTGATCAGGTTAATAATAATAATGATGGCATTTATTAAGCACTTACTATGTGCAAAGCACTGTTCTAAGTGCTTCAATCCATTCTGCTAAAGAGCCACACCCAGAAACTCATTCAGTCTGCTCTTTGAGTCACGGGTATTAATTTACTACATTATAACCTTTCTGTGTATTAACAATAATAATAATGATGATGGCATTTATTAAGCACTTACTATGTACAAAGCACTGTTCTAAGAGCTGGGGGGATACAAGGTGATCAGGTTAATAATAATGATGGCATTTATTAAGCACTTACTATGTGCAAAGCACTGTTCTAAGCGCTGGGGGGATACAAGGTGATCAGGTTAATAGTAATAATGCTGGCATTTATTAAGCACTATGTGCAAAGCACTGTTCGAAGCGCTGGGGCGGTTACAAGGTGATCAGGTTGTCCCATGGGGGGCTCACAGTCTTAATCCCCATTTTACAGATGAGGGAACTGAGGCCCAGAGAAGTGAAGTGACTTGCCCAAAGTCACACAGCTGACAATTGGCAGAGCCGGAATTTGAACCCATGACCCCGACTCCAAAGCCCGGGCTCTTTCCATTGAGCCATGCCGCTTCTCAATTTTCATTTTGTATGCATTTTTGTGACTCATTAACTATCTTTCGAAACCAACAACCAGAATTGCGTGTCAGGAAAAATGTTAATGACATGCAATGAGACTGTGTCCAACTTGATTACCTGGCATCTACTCTAGTGCTTAGACTGTGAGCCCACTATTGGGTAGGGACCGTCTCTATATGTTGCCAACTTGTACTTCCCAAGCACTTAGTGCAGTGCTCTGCACACAGCGCTCAATAAATAAGATTGATTGATTGCTTTCACCCCTATGGCGGTGATAGTCTTGGCCCCAAGAGGGACCGGACCTATGCCTGATCTGGCGATCTCATGTTCGTTCCAGCCCTTAGCACATAGTGAGCATGGAACGAACACCCCAATCGGCGTTATTACCGTGCTGCCTGCCCAGACACATCCTGTCTTTCATCATCATCATCATCATCAATCATATTTATTGAGCGCTTACTATGTGCAGAGCACTGGACTAAGCGCTTGGGAAGTACAAATTGGCAACATATAGAGACGGTCCCTATCCAACAGCAGGCTCACAGTCTGAAAGGGGGAGACAGAGAACCAAGCCAAACATACTAACAAAATCAAATAAATAGAATAGATAGGTACAAGCAAAATAGAGTACTCGTCATCAATCGTATTTATTGAGCGCTTACTATGTGCAGAGCACTGGACTAAGCGCTTGGGAAGTACAAATTGGCAACATATAGAGACAGTCCCTACCCAACAGCGGGCTCACAGTCTAAAAGGGGGGAGACAGAGAACCAAACCAACCATACTAACAAAATAAAATAAATAGAATAGATATGTACAAGCAAAATAGAGTAATAAATCTGTACAAACATATATACAGGTGCTGTGGGGAAGGGAAGGAGGGAAGATGGGGGGATGGAGAGGGGGGCAAGGGGGAGAGGAAGGAAGGGACTCAGTCTGGGAAGGCTGTTTCAGTAGAAGAGTGATGCCAAGTGTCACTTTTTAGTTGTGTTGGATTTTGCATTTCCCACCAAGTCAACTGTACGGGAGTCGTTCGGGGGTTGGTGTCTTTGTTTCTCCTTTTTTTTGGTCCGAAGTGTTTCAGAAACTTGCCTAAATTGCCACTAAACCCTATTCCGAACTTTTAGATCTTCCGCCGCCCCCAGACCCCCCACCAGGTCAGGGTTTAAGGCAGCAGATAGGCCCCGACCAACGCGGCGGGAACGCGGGGAGCTCGGCAGAGAGGAGAGGAGGCTCTCTGGAAAGGCGCCCGGCAGCCAGCCTAGACGAAAGCAGGAGCTCGGTGGATCGCCAAGCTAGGACGGCGGTAGAGTGGCGGCGGCAACCCCACGAATGGATAAATGCTGCTGAACGCCAAGAGGATGGCAAATTTGGTCCATACAAACAAGCATTTGAATCAGGTGTGTGTGCGTGTGTGAGCTGCCACCTCTCCCGAGGCATTCTGGACCCTTAAAAAACAGAATTTTAACCGGGGTGAAAATCGGATCATTTCAGTGGGCCATTTCAAGGACGATCGATACGGTTTTACGATGCGAAATGAATCTGCTGGGGCATAAAATGAAAGGGCGAGGGACGCTGCATTGTCTGAGGTCCAAAATGGAGCGGAGATTTGGCAGGGAGCTCTTTGGACTCTGGCGTGATTTATTTTTTTTTTTTTTAAGCTGTGGATGGTCCGCCTGACTACCCGTTCGAATTGATTTTGCTGATCAGCTTGCCCCAGCTGTAACGTACTTGGCCACGCGGGCTTACGAACGGTGCGAGCCGAAAGTCAGAAGTGAGAGAAGCAGGTTGGAAATTGCTGAGACGATAGTGGTCACGGTAGCAGAATTATTCAGCGCTCACTGTGTGCAGAAGGCCCTGCTGAGAGCCCACCTCCTCCGGGAGGCCTTCCCAGACCGAGCCCCTTCCTTCCTCTCCCCGTCTCCATCCCCCGCATCTTACCTCCTTCCCTTCCCCACAGCACCTGTATATATGTTTGTACAGATTTATTACTCTATTTTACTTGTACCTATCTATTCTATTCTATTTTATTTTGTGATCCTCCCCCCTCTCCATCCCCCGTCTAACCTCCTTCCCTTCCCCACAGCACCTGTATATCTGTTTGTACAGATTTATTACTCTATTAATCTTGTACACATCTATCCTATTTATTTTATTTTGTTATCCTGCCCCTCTCCATCCCCCCCGTCTTACCTCCTTCCTTTCCCCACAGCACCTGTATATCTGCTTGTACAGATTTATTACTCTATTTATTTATCTTGTCCATATCTATCCTATTTATTTTATTTTGTGATCCTCCCCCTCTCCATCCCCCGTCTTACCCCCTTCCCTTCCCCACGGTACCTGGATATATGTTTGCACAGATTTATTACTCTATTTTACTTGTACATATCTATTCTATTTATTTTATTTTGTTAGTATGTTTGGTTTTGTTCTCTGCCTCCCCCTTTTAGACTGTGAGCCCACTGTTGGGTAGGGGCCGTCTCTAGATGTTGCCAACTTGGACTTCCCAAGCGCTTAGTACAGCGCTCTGCATACAGTAAGCGCTCAATCAATACGATTGATTGATTACTCTAATTTACTTGTACATATCTATTCTATTGATTTCATTTTGTTAGTATGTTTGGTTTGGTTCTCTGCCTCCCCCTTTTAGACTGTGAGCCCGCCGTTGGGTCGGGACCGGCTCTCTATGATGCCAACTTGTCCTTCCCAAGCGCTTAGTCCAGTGCTCTGCACACAGTAAGCGCTCAGTAAGTACAATTGATTGATTGATTGAAGGGACTTGCTCAAAGTCACCCAGCTGACAAGTGGCAGAGCTGGGATTTGAACCCGTGACCTCTGACTCCAAAGCCCAGGCTCTTTCCGCTGAGCCACGCTGCTTCTCAAAAGCGATGTGCATGGCACATCAAGAATGACACGTGTGCCATTTCTGACACACGTCGATGCTGACACACGTGTCATTTCTGAAACACGTCAAACATGACACACGTCATTTCTGACGTGTAAGATGCGTGTCAGAATTGACATGTGAGTCATTTTTGCCATGTGTCAGGCACACGCCAAAACGTCACACATGTCGAAAATGACATATGTGCCGTTCTGGCATATGTGCCAGAAATGGCACGTGTGTCAGAGATGGCACGTGTGCCATATTTGACATGTGTGTCGTCTTTAACATGTATCAGAAATGACGTGTCATATTTGACATGTGTGTCAGACATGGCACGTGTCATTTGATGTGTGTTGGAAATGGCACATGTCATATTTAACGTGTCTGCATATATGCATGTACACATTTGCATGCATATATATATATGTGTGTGTGTGCATATGTATGAAATAAATGGCAAATGTGTCATTTTTAACATGTTTGTGCCTATACATGCATGCATGTGTATGTGAATATGCATGACATTAATGGCACATATGTCAATTCTGACATATGTCAGAATTCTGGCACACATGTCAGATATGATGTCAGAAATGACACGTCAAATATGACATGTGCCATTTCTGAAACGCATGCCATTTCTGACACACATGTCAAATATGGCACATATGTCATTCCCAAATCACGTCAACTATGACACGTGTCATTTCTGACATACGAGTCAGAAATAATTCATTTCAGACATACAAAGTCAGCAATAAAAAAGGTGTCATACTTGTTAAAAATGAAACACGCAAGAACATACATATATATATGTATGCAAAAGTATACATATATTCCTTCTTTTCTTTCTTTCTGTCTTTCCTTCTTTCTTTCCCTTTCTTTCCCTTTCTGTCTTCTTTCTTCCTTCTTTATTTCTTTTTCTTTCTTTTCTTTCCCTTTCTTTCCTTCTTTCTTTCCTTCTTTCCCTTTTTTGTGGTTCTAGATCATTGTGGTTCTAGATCAGAAAAATGGTATGTTTTATTTATGGTATGGTGCATTGTAGGTGATCTAGAACCTCAACAATGATCTAGAACCAAAAAACATGATTTCTGATCTAGAACCACAATGATCTAGAACCTCAGTGATCTAGAACCTCGATGATCTAGAACCTCAATGATCTAGAACCTCAATCTAGAACCTCAAAACACATACCATTTTCTGATCTAGAACCTCAATGATCTAGAACCTCAAAACACATACCATTTTTCTGATCTAGAACCTCAATGATCTAGAACCTCAATGATCTAGAACCTCAAAAACATGCCCTTATTCTGATCTAGAACCTCAAAACACATACCATTTTTCTGATCTAGAACCACAGTGATCTAGAACCTCAATGATCTAGATCACATCACATCACATACCAGCATGCTATGTGTTTTGAGGTTCTAGATCATTGAGGTTCTAGATCATTGAGGTTCTAGATCAGAAAAATGGTATGTGATTTGAGGTTCTAGATCAGAATATGGTATGTGTTTTGAGGTTCTAGATCATTGAGGTTCTAGATCACCGAGGTTCTAGATCATTGAGGTTCTAGATCATTGAGGCTCTAGATCAGAAAAATGGTATGTGTTTTGAGGTTCTAGATCACTGAGGTTCTAGATCATTGAGGTTCTAGATCACCGAGGTTCTAGATCATTGAGGTTCTAGATCATTGAGGTTCTAGATCAGAAAAATGGTATGTGTTTTGAGGTTCTAGATCAGAAAAATGGTATGTGATTTGAGGTTCTAGATCATTGAGGTTCTAGATCAGAAAAATGGTATGTGTTTTGCGGTTCTAGATCATTGAGGTTCTAGATCATTGAGGTTCTAGATCAGAAAAATGGTATGTGATTTGAGGTTCTAGATCAGAAAAATGGTATGTGATTTGAGGTTCTAGATCAGAAACTGGTATGTGTTTTGAGGTTCTAGATCATTGAGGTTCTAGATCATTGAGGTTCTAGATCATTGAGGTTCTAGATCAGAAAAATGGTATGTGTTTTGACGTTCTAGATCACTGAGGTTCTAGATCATTGAGGTTCTAGATCATTGAGGTTCTAGATCAGAAAATGGTATGTGTTTTGAGGTTCTAGATCATTGAGGTTCTAGATCATTGAGGTTCTAGATCAGAAAAATGGTATGTGTTTTGAGGCTCTAGATCATTGAGGTTCTAGATCAGAAAAATGGTATGTGTTTTGAGGTTCTAGATCATTGAGGTTCTAGATCATTGAGGTTCTAGATCAGAAAAATGGTATGTGATTTGAGGTTCTAGATCAGAAAAATGGTATGTGATTTGAGGTTCTAGATCAGAAACTGGTATGTGTTTTGAGGTTCTAGATCATTGAGGTTCTAGATCATTGAGGTTCTAGATCATTGAGGTTCTAGATCAGAAAAATGGTATGTGTTTTGACGTTCTAGATCACTGAGGTTCTAGATCATTGAGGTTCTAGATCATTGAGGTTCTAGATCAGAAAATGGTATGTGTTTTGAGGTTCTAGATCATTGAGGTTCTAGATCAGAAAAATGGTATGTGATTTGAGGTTCTAGATCAGAAACTGGTATGTGTTTTGAGGTTCTAGATCACTGAGGTTCTAGATCATTGAGGTTCTAGATCATTGAGGTTCTAGATCAGAAAAATGGTATGTGTTTTGAGGTTCTAGATCAGAAAAATGGCATGTGTTTTGAGGTTCTAGATCACTGAGGTTCTAGATCAACAAGGTTCTAGATCATTGAGGTTCTAGATCATTGAGGTTCTAGATCAGAAAAATGGTATGTCTTAAGATCATTGAGGTTCTAGATCATTGAGGTTCTAGATCATTGAGGTTCTAGATCAGAAAAATGGTATGTGTTTTGAGGTTCTAGATCACTGAGGTTCTAGATCATTGAGGTTCTAGATCACTGAGGTTCTAGATCATTGAGGTTCTAGATCATTGAGGTTCTAGATCAGAAAAATGGTATGTGATTTGAGGTTCTAGATCATTGAGGTTCTAGATCAGAAAAATGGTATGTCTTAAGATCATTGAGGTTCTAGATCATTGAGGTTCTAGATCAGAAAAATGGTATGTGTTTTGAGGTTCTAGATCATTGAGGTTCTAGATCACTGAGGTTCTAGATCATTGAGGTTCTAGATCATTGAGGTTCTAGATCAGAAAAATGGTATGTGATTTGAGGTTCTAGATCATTGAGGTTCTAGATCAGAAAAATGGTATGTGATTTGAGGTTCTAGATCATTGAGGTTCTAGATCAGAAAAATGGTATGTGTTTTGAGGTTCTAGATCATTGAGGTTCTAGATCAGAAAAATGGTATGTGTTTTGAGGTTCTAGATCATTGAGGTTCTAGATCAGAAAAATGGTATGTGTTTTGAGGTTCTAGATCATTGAGGTTCTAGATCAGAAAAATGGTATGTGTCTTGAGGTTCTAGATCATTGAGGTTCTAGATCATTGAGGTTCTAGATCAGAAAATGGTATGTGTTTTGAGGTTCTAGATCAGAAAAATGGTATGTGTTTTGAGGTTCTAGATCATTGAGGTTCTAGATCACTGAGGTTCTAGATCATTGAGGTTCTAGATCATTGGGGTTCTAGATCAGAAAATGGTATGTGTTTTGAGGTTCTAGATCAGAAAAATGGTATGTGATTTGAGGTTCTAGATCAGAAAATGGTATGTGTTTTGAGGTTCTAGATCATTGAGGTTCTAGATCATTGAGGTTCTAGATCAGAAAAATGGTATGTGTTTTGAGGTTCTAGATCATTGAGGTTCTAGATCAGAAAAATGGTATGTGTTTTGAGGTTCTAGATCAGAAAAACGGCATGTGTTTTGAGGTTCTAGATCACTGAGGTTCTAGATCAGAAAAATGGTATGTCTTAAGATCATTGAGGTTCTAGATCATTGAGGTTCTAGATCAGACAAAATGGTATGTGTTTTGAGGTTCTAGATCATTGAGGTTCTAGATCACTGAGGTTCTAGATCATTGAGGTTCTAGATCATTGAGGTTCTAGATCAGTAAAATGGTATGTGATTTGAGGTTCTAGATCATTGAGGTTCTAGATCAGAAAAATGGTATGTGATTTGAGGTTCTAGATCATTGAGGTTCTAGATCAGAAAAATGGTATGTGTTTTGAGGTTCTAGATCATTGAGGTTCTAGATCAGAAAAATGGTATGTGTCTTGAGGTTCTAGATCATTGAGGTTCTAGATCATTGAGGTTCTAGATCATTGAGGCTCTAGATCAGAAAAATGGTATGTGATTTGAGGTTCTAGATCAGAAAAATGGTATGTGATTTGAGGTTCTAGATCATTGAGGTTCTAGATCATTGAGGTTCTAGATCAGAAAAATGGTATGTGTTTTGAGGTTCTAGATCAGAAAAATGGCATGTGTTTTGAGGTTCTAGATCACTGAGGTTCTAGATCAACAAGGTTCTAGATCATTGAGGTTCTAGATCATTGAGGTTCTAGATCAGAAAAATGGTATGTCTTAAGATCATTGAGGTTCTAGATCATTGAGGTTCTAGATCAGACAAAATGGTATGTGTTTTGAGGTTCTAGATCATTGAGGTTCTAGATCACTGAGGTTCTAGATCATTGAGGTTCTAGATCAGAAAAATGGTATGTGATTTGAGGTTCTAGATCAGAAAAATGGTATGTGATTTGAGGTTCTAGATCAGAAAATGGTATGTGTTTTGAGGTTCTAGATCATTGAGGTTCTAGATCATTGAGGTTCTAGATCAGAAAAATGGTATGTGTTTTGAGGTTCTAGATCATTGAGGTTCTAGATCAGAAAAATGGTATGTGTCTTGAGGTTCTAGATCATTGAGGTTCTAGATCATTGAGGTTCTAGATCATTGAGGCTCTAGATCAGAAAAATGGTATGTGATTTGAGGTTCTAGATCAGAAAAATGGTATGTGATTTGAGGTTCTAGATCAGAAAAATGGTATGTGATTTGAGGTTCTAGATCACTGAGGTTCTAGATCATTGAGGTTCTAGATCATTGAGGTTCTAGATCAGAAAAATGGTATGTGTTTTGAGGTTCTAGATCAGAAAAATGGCATGTGTTTTGAGGTTCTAGATCACTGAGGTTCTAGATCATTGAGGTTCTAGATCAGACAAAATGGTATGTGTTTTGAGGTTCTAGATCATTGAGGTTCTAGATCACTGAGGTTCTAGATCATTGAGGTTCTAGATCATTGAGGTTCTAGATCAGAAAAATGGTATGTGATTTGAGGTTCTAGATCATTGAGGTTCTAGATCAGAAAAATGGTATGTGTTTTGAGGTTCTAGATCATTGAGGTTCTAGATCAGAAAAATGGTATGTGTTTTGAGGTTCTAGATCATTGAGGTTCTAGATCAGAAAAATGGTATGTGTTTTGAGGTTCTAGATCATTGAGGTTCTAGATCAGAAAAATGGTATGTGTCTTGAGGTTCTAGATCATTGAGGTTCTAGATCATTGAGGTTCTAGATCAGAAAATGGTATGTGTTTTGAGGTTCTAGATCAGAAAAATGGTATGTGTTTTGAGGTTCTAGATCATTGAGGTTCTAGATCACTGAGGTTCTAGATCATTGAGGTTCTAGATCATTGGGGTTCTAGATCAGAAAATGGTATGTGTTTTGAGGTTCTAGATCAGAAAAATGGTATGTGTTTTGAGGTTCTAGATCAGAAAAATGGTGTGTGTTTTGAGGTTCTAGATCACTGAGGTTCTAGATCATTGAGGTTCTAGATCAGAAAAATGGTATGTGTTTTGAGGTTCTAGATCAGAAAAATGGCATGTGTTTTGAGGTTCTAGATCACTGAGGTTCTAGATCAGAAAAAATGGTATGTCTTTTGAGGTTCTAGATCATTGAGGTTCTAGATCAGAAAAATGGTATGTGTTTTGAGGTTCTAGATCAGAAAAATGGTATGTGTTTTGAGGTTCTATATCATTGAGGTTCTAGATCATAAAAATGGCATGTTTTGAGGTTCTAGATCACCGAGGTTCTAGATCATTGAGGTTCTAGATCAGAAAGATGGTGTGTCTTTTGAGGTTCTAGATCAGAAAATGGTATGTCTTTGGAGGTTCTAGATCGAGGTTCTAGATCATTGAGGTTCTGGGATCATTGAGGTTCTAGATCATTAGTATATATGTATTCAAGTGTATACATGCATAAATGCAGACACGTCAAAAATACACGTCATTCTGACATACATGTCAAATATGCCACACGTCATTTCTGACATGCATGCCAAAACTGGCACGCATGTCAAATATGACACACGTGTCATTTTTGGCATGCATGTCAAAGATGACGTGTGTCAAATATGATGTCATTTTTGACATGCATGCCAAAAATAGCGTGTGTCATATTTGACATGTGTGTCAGAAATGGCACATGTGCCATGTTTGACATATGTGTCAGAAATGGTGTGTCGTATTTGACGTGTCTGCATATACAGATGCAGTATGTATATGTTTCTATATATGTATATGCATATACGCATGTATACGTAAGCATGCATGTATATGTATACAAAAATGACACACATAAAAAAAGACACGTGCCATTAATGTCATGCCTTTACATGCATGTATAAGCACAAGCATGTTAAAAATGATATTCGCCATAAATTTCTTGCACATATACATGCAAGTATATATGAATGCATATGTCTACATGCATTTATGCGGACACGCATGTCAAATATGACACGTGTCATTTCGGACACATGTCAAGTATGACATACATGTCAAAAAATACATGTATGTCAAGAATGACACGTCAAATATGACACATGCCATTTCTGACACACACGCATTTATAGGCAAAAATGTTTAAAATTACACATTTGCCATTAATTTCTTACATATATACAAGCATATATATATATGAATGCATATGTATACATTCATTTATGCAGACACACGTCAAATATGACACGTCATCAAATATGGCACGTGTCATTTTTGACAGAATTGTCATGTGTGTCGGTTTTGACGTATCCTTTTTGACGTGTCAGAGATGACTCGTGTGTCATATTTGACGTGTAGGAATTACACATCATGTTTGACCTGTCATTTTTTGACGTGTGTCGTTTTGCCATGTCAGATGTACATGTCAAAAACTACACATGCATGTATATACATGTTAATAACGACATATTTGCCATTAATTTCATACATATATACATGCACATACATACATATACATGTATGCTTATGTATACATGAATATATGCATATACATATATACAAACATCATATACATATATAGATACATACATTCTGCCACACAGGTGCCATCTTTGCCACACATGTCAAAAATGACACGTGCCATATGGCACAACATATACATGTCTAAAATGACACGTCAATTCTGACACACGTCAAATATGATGCACATATGTCAAATATGGCACATGTGCCATTTCTGACACACGTCAATTCTGACACGTTACAAGTGTCATTTTTGACGAGTGTCATTTTTGACACGCATGTATTTTTTGACATGTATGTCATATCTGACGCGTGTCAGAAATGACGCGCGTGACTCAGAGTTGTCTTTGTGGGTCAGGCACACACGTCAAAAACGACCCACGTCCAGAAATGACACCCATTTGCATGCATATATATGTGACACGCATGCCTGTCGTTTTTGACATGCATGTCAGAAATGGCACGCGCGTCCTTCTTGACGGGTGTGTCGGAAATGGCACACGTGTCGTATTCCATATGCGTGTCAGAAGTGGCACGCATGTCATTTTTGACATGTCATGATTGACACATTGTGTCGTTTTTGGCAGGAGGCTAACTGAAAACAGCTGAAACCAGCAAAAGAGTCACATTAACGTCGGTCAGGAGGAGCGCTCTCCTCCTCCTCCTCCTGGGGGGACACGGACACGGACAGACACACACGTGTAAGCCGGGACTTCCCTAAGCGCTTAGTCCAGTGCTCTGCACACAGTAAGAGCGCTCAAACAGTACGGACGGGCGGACGGAGGGACGGACCGATGTGAGGCACCGCCGAGCGTCCAACCGCCAACCTCTGAATACAGCCAGCTTTGCCCCGTGAGCTTCTTCACACCCGCCACAAATCAATCAATCAATCCTATTTATTGAGCGCTCGCTGCGTGCGGAGCACTGGGCTAAACGCTTGGGACGTCCAAGTCGGCAACAGCAATTATTTCCTCCTTGAAGACCATCCACTTGACTCAATCAATCGTATTGATTGAGCGCTTACTGTGTGCAGAGCACCGGGCTGAGCGCTTGGGAAGGACAAGCTGGCCACATCGAGAGACGGTCCCCGTCCAACTTCACGGTCTAGAAGGGGGAGACAGAGAACAAAACCAAACATATTCACAAAATGAAATAAGTGGGATGGATATGGACAAGGAAAATAAATAGAGTAATAAATCTGTACAAACATCTATACAGGTGCTGTGGGGAAGGGAAGGAGGTAAAACGGGGGGGGGGGGGTGGAGAGGGGGAGGATCACAGAATAGAATAGATATGTACAAGTAAAATAAATAGAGTAATAAATATGTACAAACATATATACATATATACAGGTGCTGTGGGGAAGGGAGGGAGGTAAGACGGGGGGATGGAGGGGGGAGGATCACAAAATAAAATAAAATAGGATAGATATGTACAAGTAAGATAAATAGAGTAATAAATATGTACAAACATATATACATATATACAGGTGCTGTGGGGAAGGGAAGGAGGTACGACGGGGAGATGGAGAGGGGGAGGATCACAAAATAAAATAAATAGGACAGATATGTACAAGTAAGAAATAAATAGAGTAATAAATCTGTACAAACATATATATATACAGGTGCTGTGGGGAAGGGAAGGAGGTAAGCCGGGGGGGATGGAGAGGGGGAGGATCACAAAATAAAGTGGAATAGAGTAGATAGGTACAAGTAAAATAGAGTAATAAATATGTACAAACATCTATACAGGTGCTGTGGGGAAGGGAAGGAGGTAAGATGGGGGGATGGAGAGGGGGAGGATCACAAAATAAAATAAATAGGATAAATATGTACAAGATAGAGTAATAAATCTGTACAAACATATATATACAGGTGGTGTGGGGAAGGGAAGGAGGTAAGACGGGGCGATGGAGGGGTGAGGATCACAAAATAGAATAGATATGTACAAATAAAGTAGAGTAATAAATATGTACAAACATATATACATATATACAGGTGCTGTGGGGAAGGGAGGGAGGTAAGATGGGGGGATGGAGAGGGGGAGGATCACAAAATAAAATAAATAGGATAAAGATATACAAGATAAATAGAGTAATAAATCTCTACAAACATATATACAGGTGCTGTGGGGAAGGGAAGGAGGTGGATCACAAAATAAAATAGAATAGAATGGATATGTACAAGTAAAATAAATAGAGTAATAAATCTGTACAAACATATATACATCTATACAGGTGCTGTGGGGAAGGGAAGGAGGTAAGACGGGGGGATGGGGAGGGGGAGGATCACAAAATAGAATAGAATAGATATGTACAAGATAGAGTAATAAATATGTACAAACATATATACAGGTGCTGTGGGGAAGGGAAGGAGGTGGATCACAAAATAAAATAGAATAGAATGGATATGTACAAGTAAAATAGAGTAATAAATATGTACAAACATATATACAGGTGCTGTGGGGAAGGGAAGGAGGTGGATCACAAAATAGAATAGAATAGATATGTACAAGTAAAATAGAGTAATAAATCTGTACAAACATATATACATATATACAGGTGCTGTGGGGAAGGGAAGGAGGTAAGATGGGGGAGATGAGGAGGGGGAGAGGACTCCTGACAAAGCCTTCACAAGCGAATCAAAGGTGAATCACTGGTGTAAATAATACAGAGTCAGTACCTGACAAAACAGCCGTCTACCACAGTGACTGAAACCTAACGTCTTCACGGGAACAGAGGCCTCGCTGAAGCCACAACTCCGTTTGTATATCGCCATTTACTCCATCCTGACCTAACCCACGGGGCAGCTAATACGATGAAGGCGTAGGAAGAGGAGCTAAGCGGAGGAGGCTGGGGTGCAGTGGTCAGAGGAGGTCTCCTCCAGTGGTGACATTGTAAATTCTAGGCAACCAACATTTTTTCCCCCTCTGTAATGTGTGTAAAATTGCAGCGATTTAAGGAGTTAAGTCACTGTGGATGGGAGATCATCATCATCATCAATCGTATTTATTGAGCACTTACTGTGTGCAGAGCACTGTACTAAGCGCTTGGGAAGTCCAAGTTGGCAACATATAGAGCCAGTCCCTACCCAGCAGTGGGCTCACAGTCTGAAAGGGGGAGACGGAGAACAAAACCAAACATACTAACAAAAAATGAATAGAATAGATATGTACAAGTAAAATAAATAGAGTAATAAATAGAGTAATAATGAACATACCATTAGATATGTTCATAGCAGAGATGAACATACCATTAGGACTTTAGGTGATGGGAAATGTGTTTACTAAAGTCTCTGCACAGAGTATTTGGTAAAGTTTCCCCTTTTTTTAATGGGGTAGGGCAACAGGGTAAACCTTACCAAATACACCTACAAAATAAATAGAGTAATAATGAACATACCATTAGGTATGTTCATACCAGAGATGTACATACCATTAGGACTTTAGGTGATGGGAAATGTGTTTACTAAAGTCTCTGCACAGAGTGTTTGGTAAAGTTTCCCCTTTTTTTAATGGGGTAGGGCAACAGGGTAAACCTTGCCAAATACACCTACAAATAGAGTAATAACATACCATTAGGTATGTTCATAGCAGAGATGAACATACCATTAGGACTTTAGGTGATGGGAAATGTGTTTACTAAAGTCTCTGCATAGAGTATTTGGTAAAGTTTCCCCTTTTTTTAATGGGGTAGGGCAACAGGGTAAACCTTACCAAATACACCTACAAAATAAATAGAGTAATAATGAACATACCATTAGGTATGTTCATAGCAGAGATGAACATACCATTAGGACTTTAGGTGATGGGAAATGTGTTTACTAAAGTCTCTGCATAGAGTATTTGGTAAAGTTTACCTTTTTTTAATGGGGTAGGGCAACAGGGTAAACCTTGCCAAATAAACCTACAAACACATTCCCAACACCTAGAGTCCCAATGGTGTCCTAATCTCCTATTCAAAGTGACGTAACCCCTTAAATCTCTATGATTTTACACACATTAAAAAGAAAAAAAAAGGTTAGTTTGCCACCTAGCTTAGAACCTCACCTCTAGAAGAGACCTATTCAAGCCCCTACACCAATCAATCGTATTTATTGAGCGCTGACTGTGTGCAGAGCACTGTACTAAGCGCTTGGGAAGTACAAGTTGGCAACATGTAGAGACGGTCCCGACCCAACAGTGGGCTCACAGTCTAAAAGACTCCTCCATTCACTCAGCCCCTCTACCTCCACCTATTACCCCAGCCCACACAAAAAAAAAGGATAAACCTTACCAGCGTGGCTCAGTGGAAAGAGCATGGGCTTTGGAGTCAGAGGTCATGGGTTCGAATTCCGGCTCCACCACATGTCTGTTGTGTGACCTTGGGTGAGTCACTTAACTTCTCTGCACCTCAGTTACCGCATCTGTAAAATGGGGATTAAGACTGTGAACCCCACATGGGACAACTGATCCCTTTGTATCCCCCCCAGCGCTTAGAACAGTGCTTTGCACATAGTAAGCGCTTAACAAATGCCAACATTATTATCAGCGCTTAGAACAGTGCTCTGCACATAGTAAGCGCTTAACAAATGCCATCATTATTATTACCACCTTACAAAATACTCTGCTTAGGCACTTTACTAGACACATTACCCAGTACCTAAAGGCTCAATTTTGTTTTCATCTCCCCTTCAGAGACATAACCCTCACTCCTGTATAGTCACATACACATCACTGACTCACACTCCACTCCTAACTGTTTCTGGCAGGGTATATGTTAATCGCCTCTCTGCAAAATGCCTTCTGAACACAGACTTTGAACAAAAAATTAAATGTCCAGAAATGACCCAGCAGTGTAATTCCTCCAGACTTTACCAATAGGGAATATCTGGGCCCTTTATGGACACTTCTCCATGTCCAAAAATGACCCAGCAGTGTAATTTGGCCAGACTTTACCAATAGGGAATATCTGGGCCCTTTATGGACACTTCTCCATGTCCAAAAATGACCCAGCAGTGTAATTTGGCCAGACTTTACCAATAGGGAATATCTGGGCCCTTTATGGACACTTCTCCATGTCCAAAAATGACCCAGCAGTGTAATTTGGCCAGACTTTACCAATAAGGAATATCTGGGGCCTTTATGGACACTTCTCCATGTCCAAAAATGACCCAGCAGTGTAATTTCTCCAGACTTTACCAATAGAGAATACCTGGGCCCTTTATGGACACTTCCCCATGAGATCACCAGTGTCTGAAGTTTGTGACCCTCTATTGGTGTTGTCTTATGCTGTTGAGTCACGTCTGACCCACAACGAAACCATGGACACATCTCTCCCAGAATACCCCACCTCCATCTGCAATTGTTCTGGTAGTGTAACCGTAGACTTTTCTTGGTAAAAGTATAGAAGTGGTTTACCACCCTCTCTCGCCCTCCATCCCACCTGATGGGACAGACACGAGACAAGATGCACAACAGACCGTTGGGCACAACCTAATCTTGCTATCAATTTTGCTTCGTCCCACATCGCAATATTGTACCTTCTCTTATTCTCTTCCAGAAGAAGCGCTGGTGCCGTACAGCAAGCCCAGTTTTCCGTCACCAGGTGGACACAGCTCTTCAGGAACGGCATCTTCTAAAGGATCGACTGGACCCAGGAAAGGCGAAGTTTTGAGAGGCGTTCACCAGCGCAACACGGGGGACCTTCTTGATGTCGGGTATATGGGATCAAGCAGCCAAGGACAGTTTCCACCTGAATTATGTAAGTACATTTCAGACTAAGACGAAACAGTGACTGATCGTAACAGTTCTTAAGGGCTTTTCCAAGCCGATCCCTTGACTAGCAGTGGATGCCACATAACACGTCAGGGGTGATCCCACTCCCATATGAAGCTCAAGGCCTAAGTTGGACAGAGAAGAGGTGTGGGGTGGTCATTTTGCATATGAGGAGACGCAAAGGTTAAGAGACCTCCTGAGGCCTTATGGCATGATAGGGTCAGAGCCTGAATCAGAACCCAGGGCCTCTGACCCTTGGGCCAGAAAACTAGAAAATTCAACTGACAAAGTTGAACAGGTAGGACAGCTGAATTGCAGAATGTAAAAACTCATTTTGAAATCTAGGGAAATACCAAATACAATGCACATTTCTGCCACTCTGAGTTCACACAACCACATATCTTACTATATACGATTCCTTCCTTGTGAAAATGAAAATACTCATAGAGACTCTCTCCAGAATGAACAAAAAAAACCAAACTTTATCTTCCAGTCAAGCTGTAATTGCACAGCCGTACATTTCATATAAATTAGGGTCCATTCCAAAACCTTTGGTAATAGAAGAAATTCATTAATCTGCTAGCAGTGTTATAGCATCGATCATTCAACTAAATCATTCTAAAGAGAAATCCACTCAAAGAGATGGAACGTATAGAAAGCAAACGGAAATTCATTCAGCACCTTCACCCTAAAATGATGAGCAGTATCCATGGAGTCAGTGTTCTAAACCCTCCAATGGTCCCATATTTTTGTTCTTTCTTCAGTCTGTACAGACAGGGGTGGAGAGGTCTGCAGTGCTGGATGCTGAGGTTGAAACTAAAGAAGGTTAAGGGGAATTCCTAGACTACTGGGCCACAGACCTCAGTGGGAACCCGGGGACTCAAGATGTGGGGGGCGGAGAAGAGATCGGAGAGGGAGATTGATTACCTGAGAGGACGGACCATTACTCACCATTGCATTGCACGTGTTGTGAGGGTGAGACTCATGCCAGAGCGGTCAAGATGTGGGTTATTCCCCTCACGCATATGGGATGTGTTTCTGCCGTCCTGTGGGGCACGATTTCCCCCTCAAAATGGATGAGTACGCGGCGGTGAAACCGACTGTGTGATCCGTGTTGTTCCCGCGAAACGATCTCGTCTAATGTATCTCTCATCTCGCTCCATGCAGAGTGGTCGAAAAGAGTCGTTCGAAGCTGCTCCGGAGGACCGTTGGGTCTGAACTCGTGGAAGTGATGACGCTAAACAGTGCAATGAACAATTTCTTTATTTATGTACTATTAAAAGAACTGTAAATGCAATGTAAAGACACACGGCCACACACATATCCTACAGCTATTTTACTCGTGTTCTTCTCTCAAGTACACCGTCCACCTTAACTATTTCTTGTCAGGAGTATATTAAAAAAAAAAAAAAGTCACCCTCCAGGATGGAAAGGATTTTCCTCTGTATATAATTTCTTTCGTTGCATTGCTATGCAAGCTCACTCTCTTTTTAGCTATGTTCATATTATTGTCTGTTCTACTTGGTCTGTTGTACTATATGTGAATTAATAGGCTGTGGTGCCATATATTAACTTTTAATTGTGTAACTTTTATGTTGAAAGTTTGCACTGCAATTTTATTTGGTGATAAGCACAAATCTCTACTCCTCATTGACATGAAGAAAAGAAAAAAGCCTGAATGTGAAGGGATTTTATGTACTGTAAGCTTTTGTTGGGTGTAACAGAATGGTAGGTGGCTTTCCATTGGGGTGTAGAAATAGGAGGATAAAAGGAAAAAACTGACATTACAAAAAAGTCTTCTTAAAGACATCGAGAATGACTCGATGACAAAAGCAAGGTGCTGGCTCTCACTGTTGATAAAGGGATCGAGAAGAAAGGAGTGTAAGTTTTAGACAGCGTCTGTGATTACATGGGTAGCTGAGATGTAACATCCGAGTAGAGATCACTAAGGTCATCTACACCTAGCAGCTACTGGTTCTTACCCGCCCAAGTGCGATTTTTGACAAACCAAGGAAATTAAGGTGTTTCACTAAAGCTGAGTTCTCCATTACAGTGAAAAGAAACTCCCACAGGTTTTCTGAGTTACCGTAATTAATCACATCAAACACAAAGGCAGAAAATGCTGTGACGCGCCCCCCCCCCCCCCCACCAAATATCTAGAAATTTGTTAAAGATGCAATTCATTAGGATGCTCAAACTGCTTCTGTCAAGGAAAGGGTTCTTTCATCTCTCCATTCCTCAAACACAGCCACAGCAGAGGTTAGAGCCACGTTGCTGACGCTCACTACCTTTCTTACGGAGCAGCCTGCGGTGAGTTGGGATAGATTTAGAGAAGGGAACTTTTTCCACTGAGCCTCTATAGCCTGCTTGGTAAGTGCTCGGACTGCGCGTTCGATTCACGGTCTTGGACTAAAGGGCGATGTTTGCCGTGCGTTCCCGGAAATTGGCTACTGACCAAATACTATCTCGGACCCTTTTTGGATGAGTGAATTGAGAAAACAATGGTTTAATGAGAAAATAATGCATGTTTATACGCTTTTTGAATAAAATCAAACATTGTAAGTGGACATTAACAACAGCATCGTGCCTCATCATTTATTTCCACAACACTGAGAACAACGCTATCTGCCTCTCGCTAAATGGGTGAAGAAAACGATCGCTGCAATTGGAAATGTCTCACATACTGTGTGCATGTTAATCACCGGGTAAATTCCTCTTGAGAAGTCAAGTGGAAACTATTCCCAATTTTCTGATTACCGCTCAGTCCCTGCTTTCCCCATTGACAAATACGTTGTCCTGAGCATATCCTTGAAAAAAGAAACACATTAAGAGAGTGTACTATTCATGTCTCTGCACTATTACATTGCCTCTGACAGAGCTAGTAATCCATTTCCATGAACCCGTAGTTCAAAGGTATTGTTGACTTTCATCAATGTCAACATAAAACAGCATTTCATTTGGAGCAAAGTCTCTGCTACCCTTGTATTTTCCTGAACCTTCCGTTCAATTAAACTGCATCTCCAAGGGGAGAAAGCATGCCAGACAGTTCTGGGTCATCTGCATCTGATATTTAAAAAGTTCACCGTTAGGAACCGCGATGAATGACAAAAGAGAACGCAGACCGAGATGCAGTTATGCGAGTGCGGCTGGCTACGTTTCGTACTCTTTCGGCACACGCCGCCGCTTGATCTGGACTGACGATGGCAGAGCCTCCATTCCCAGTAATAAGTTTGGATCAAACTTTGGAAAAGAGTGAGTTGGGAGGGTGGGCAGTGGAGGAGTCTCGAGGCCCTCGGAAATCCCCGGGATGGAGGTTGTATTTTCAACGAGGACCTTTTAGATTCCTCCTAGGCCTTGAGCTTTCACACAAAGACGTTTAAAAGAACGCAAGAGAGCCGCAAATCAAGCCACAGCCTCCATGGGTCCGGGGTAGGGGGGGAATGGAGGGGTGTGTCGTATCAGGTAATTCTCTATACCGAGGCAGAAGACGTCACACGCCGGTGAACCCACACGTACCTTTCCATGAGACAGACCATTCGGAGGCAATGCATTACCCTGTTGAAGTAATTCAGACTCACTTGAAGGACACCATAGTCACTCCCAAACCAAGCGAACCATACCTTCTCTCCCTTGTAGACATCACATAACTAATCCATAAGATGGGACGAGATGTTCAAGCGGCTTCATTTGGTTGCAGAGGCCCCCCTCGAAATCCATAACTCAGCTTACTCCCATTTCAATCCAAAACATTTAAGGAAAATAAACATTGATGTTAGTGACAAGTATGTGAAATTCTCCTGGGTGAAGAGAATGGAGTGGTTCTACCTCTACAAATACACACAGAGGACAGCGGAGAGTCGCGCACTGCCACTCACTCTGAAAATTTAGGGGCCGAGAAAAACATGAAATGGGGCCTGGGATAAATTTGCATTTCCAATGCATTCTGAGTGCCTCGATTCAGGTTCTGTTGAAAGTTAGCTCTGAGCTTTGGTGGAACACCTTTAATTGCTATCTTCTGTTAATGTGGCTACCTGTATCAGTGCACAGAATAATCATGGCCCAGCTTGTACTTCCCAAGCGCTTAGTACAGTGCTCTGCACGCAGTAAGCGCTCGATAAATACGATTGAATGAATAAATGGCCATCCCAAATAACTCCAGATCTGTGTTTTATCTATTCCACTGAAAAGTGATTGTGTGTCAGTATTATAGCTACGTGGAACCATGATATTCACTAACTTGTTCATCTGCTTCTGTATAGTTTGCTTATACAACATGACAAGGATTCGGCGTGTATAGTGTCTCTTACCGTACAGGTGAAGATTCTTGTTTTTTTCTTTTCTTTAATATGTACGTCCAATGAACTTCAGTAAAAATTTTTCATGCAATATAATTTACTCGATTTAAAAAAAAAATCAATCTAATCTAAACCATTCATTGTGAATAGAGTGTTTTAAGGATGAGGGATGCTGTGGCGACACAGACTTTTTTACATTTGTTTTTAAAATTTCTTCTTGTTGGTACCTTGTTCCAGTCACAAAATAGGTCCAAATTCCTAATGTGTTTCATTGGTATTGTTAGTACAGCAGAGTTCAATCAGCATAAAAAAAGTTGGTAAATAGTACTGTCAAAAAATGTGTATTGTATTTCCTGGGGAAAAATAAAACATATTCACATTTCAAACCTGTTAAAAGCACTCAGTGTGTGAAACCAACCTGAATGGGAACAGACAGAAACACAAACTGAACACCATTCTTTTCATTCAATTTATAAACATCTCTGGGCCAATTTGACCCAGGGCTGGACAAGAACTTGACCTCCTTATTTGTACGACTAAGCTAGAAGCAAGGAGATCATTGCTCATTTTAGAGAAGAGAGCCACGCTCCAGTTACTTAGACAGAAAGATGAAGTTGAGACTCATTTTTTAATTGGATTGAAACACTCAGTACACTTATTCACCTGGGCCTCGGATTAATAAAATGATAGGAAAATGGTATCGGGGTTGAAAGTAAATGAAATCTCTGACCTATTCGGCCGTGAAAGCCAATCTTTGTCACATCCCCTATTCCTCCTCTCATCAAAAATCGATCTTAAGCAGTTTAATATTAAACTTTTAAACTTGTGAGCATCCCTTTACGTTATTCTTTTTCGAATGGTATCTATTAAGCACTTACTGTGAGCCAAGCACTGTACTAAGGACTGGGGAAGATACAAGTTCACCATGTTGGACAAAGCCCCTTTTACAAACATTCATAATATTTATGATAGTGATAATAGCTGTGGTGTTTGTTAAATGCTTACTATGTGCTAAGCATTGAACTCCATGCAGGGCTGGGAAGATAATCAGGTTGGACATGGTCCCCACTTCACTTGGAACTCTCTAAAAGGAAGGGAGAACAGGTATTGAATCCCCATTTTACAGATGAGGAAACAAGCACAGAGAATTAAGTGACTTGCCCACGACTGCACATGTGGCAAAGCTGGGATCAGAGTCCCAGGCCCTTGCTCTTTCCATTAGGCAACACTGCTTCTCAAGTCATAAAGGATAACCACTCGAAATTTCTATAGCATTTTGACTTTTCCAAAGCACTTTCTACATCTGTGAACCCATTCCGTCCCCACATTTTAGCCATACCGGAGTAAGGAGCACACATCATTAGCCTCATTTTATAGATGCTAAAACAGAGGCACAGAGAGGTTAAATTGGCTTTGCTCAAGGTCATACAACAGGCCAGTGACTGACTTATTCAAGAGTCCAAGTCTTCTGAATCCCAATCAATCGTATTTATTGAGCGCTTACTGTGTGCAGAGCACTGTACTAAGCGCTTGGGAAGTACAAGTCGGCAACACATAGAGACAGTCCCTACCCAACAGTGGGCTCACAGTCTAGAAGGGGGAGACAGAGAACAAAACCAAACATACTGACAAAATAAAATAAATAGATAATAAAATAAATAGAACAGATTCAGATTTCCTTTCCAAGGATTTCCTTGCTGCAATCAAGAATGGTCATAACCTCTTGACTCGTCCTTATACATTTATAAACCCACCCTGCTGTGAGGCCTCTAGCCCTGTCTCATTTCAGAGGCTAATTTAAGAGCCTGGGTGACAGTGTTGTTCTCACTAGGGTAGGTTAACAATCATACTTAAAAAGTGAGAGAGTGTGTGTGTGTGTGTGTGTGTGTGTGTGTGTGTGTGTGTGTGTGTGTTGTGAGGAGGAGGAAGAGCAGGAGAAAAGAGCGGAGCAGGTAAAGAACAGATAATCAGAGAGAGCTTTTGTTTTTAAAATGTAAAGGTTTGGTTCTCAGATGCTAATGTTTTCCACCCACCTCAAACCCGACAGCACCACTTGAGGTAGAAATGACAAACTTGTACTTCCCAAGAGCTTAGTACAGCGCTCTGCACACAGTAAGCACTCAATAAATACGATTGAATGTTATTCACCCAAATATTGCAGTCAAATTTGAGACGTTTACAGTGGTTTGGGGATTTCTGCCGCTCGAAAGCTTTCCATCCCCAAAACAAATGAGGGTCAGAGAGTGCCCAGTTTGGCTAGGGGAGAAAGGATCATCTGGAAACAACTGGAAATGACATTTGAGAGCAGAGCGAGACTGGGCATGAAGGAAAATGGGGCAAACCAAGTCAGGGAGGCCAAACGTTTTACACCGTAGCCTCCAGGCACAGCAGCCTCTGTAGCTGTGGGCATTCTCTTATGAAAAATTCAAAACAAGATGGAAAGAGGTGAACAGGGCACAATCTCAGGACCCACCGCAGAGGAGGAACATGTAGACACAACGTGAAAGGAAAATGCCAGAGTATAAATGGGCCAAGACTGTGCCAATGTCTCACGATCGAATGTGAAGAGGAACCCGGGAACCCAAGAGAGGTCCTTGTCGCCCTGGGCTTTAATGAGCTGCTGATGGCCCAGAGATTATGTTCTATCAAAGACAGAATGGCAAGGCTGAAAAGCCTGAAAAATCATTAGGGAACACCCAAGAAAAAGGCTTAATAGGGACAAAAGCTAAAGGAGACACTGTAATTAATCATCCATTCGCTGAAGCCACCTTCTCGGAAGTGACTCCACAGATGAAAATGCAAATCCAAGTGCATTTTGGATTTGGAAAAAAAAAAATATTTAAGAAAATGTTTCTGATTTCACTTCATCTCATTCTGTCACTGATACAGTGGACCTGGCTATGAGACCCAGGGGCAAGGCCTCTGTTGATGACTAAAAATAGTCTTGCTTAGATTAGTTCCCAAAATGTAAGCTCTACATATACAATCATCTCACAGATGTCTTGTTTCTGCTTTGGCGTATCGTGAGATTGTCATTTTTCCATCCCCACACAAAATGCGGTCAGGAATTTCTCTCAAAAGTTACTTTCCCAGGCTTTTCTCAAAAGAGAAGTAGGATGGCCTAGTGGGAAGACAGGAATTCAGCAGACCTGGGTTTGAATCCCAGCTCCTGTGCAACACAGCACCAATCAACTTATTTGTGACTCAATTTTCTGATCTGAAAATGGGAATTCAATATCTACTCTCCCTCCTACTTTGGCTGAGAGCCCCAGGTGGGACAGGGACTGTGTCCGATCTGATTATCTCATCTCAGTGCTTAGTACGGTGCTTGTCCCACAATGAGTACTTTCCAAATACCACAAATCATCATTATCATTATTACTACTTCTAATAAAAATCTGTGTGCTGTGTACTTTTCCCCAAGTTATTAGGGCCCTTCCAATTGCAGTGGCTGTTCGATGAAACAAAGGATCTTGTCTTCAAATAACACTTTTTGTCCCAACACCCAGCCTGAGGCCTGCTCTGTTGGATGAGCTGTTGTGCTGGGTAGGGAATTTTTTAAATATCAGAATATCAATTAGGCCAGAAAAAAAAATGTATAAAAGGGTCTATGAGAAAAGGAAAGGAGGGCACCCTAAAGGCAGAATGAAGGCATTCTGAGCAGTTCTCTATGGATGGGCTTTCAAGACAAGTCACCTAGGGCCTAGTGAGGAGCCCTCCCTCCGCATTATGTGACCAGCAATGACGCTCTTTCATACCAAATACATGTTTACCAGCCTGGAAGTGACAGATGTGCCATGTGAGCCCACTGTTGGATAGGGACTGTCTCTGTTGCCAATTTGTACTTCCCAAGCGCTTAGTACAGTGCTCTGCACACAGTAAGCGCTCAATAAATACGATTGATTATGTAGTGTATAATCCACAGGTTCAGTAACATCAAGTTCTCTGTTCCTGGTTCTCCCCACTGCTTAGACAGTGAGCCCCATGTGGGACAGGCACTGTGTCCGATATCTGATATTCTGATAATCTGTCTGCTCCAATCACAATGGTGCTTGGCCCATAGTAAATGCTTAACAGATACCATCATTATAATGTGATGTCGTGCTGGACCTACAACGGACATTCACAGAATTTACAGCCACTCTCCAGAGGTCCTTCTGACCCAATCCCTTGGCTCTAGAGCAATTCCATTCCCTTCCCAGATTTCTGTGAACAAACTGCCCTTTTGGAGTCATCAGCCAAGCTGAGACAGAAGGAAACTTGTGACTCAAAGTAAAGAAATCGAGACATCCAGAGCCTTAAAAACTACTGGACAGAAAATGACCTCCTACCCAGAGTATCTGGGATTAAAGCAGGCCTGTGCTTTACAAACCCCAGTTTGAAACATGAGGACAGAGTACGGTCCTCATTAGTACTGAAAGATTTAACATGCCCAAGGTTTGACTACATCCAAGACAGAGAACGGGCAAAGGGAAGCCACTGTGGGGGTGCCCGCTTGTCTGGTTCTGAAACTGAGGGCACCCGGGGACGAAATGCATGCAAAGTTGTCAATAGGCCCAGTGCTAAGCAATTGGTCCCCAAGGAAGCTACACTTCACCAGCCGGTCAGAGAGATCAGTAGCGCATCAGTTAACGCCTGGAATAATTATGATAATTTCAAGTTTGTGCAGAAATCTTTAAACTAGCCATCATTTATGCTAAATTACAAGACCAAGAAAGTAAACAATAAAGCATATAGCAATTGGTTTGTGTGCTAACCAACAGATTAAGATTAGGAGAGGAATCTGTGCAAGCTGTTTTGATGGGTCTCCGGACAGGGCTAAACCAGGCTCTCATGGATAGTCTCCCCCTCTAGACTGTAAACTTGCTGTGGGCAAGGAAGGTGTCGGGAACTCTCCCAAGGGCTCAGTACAGTGCTCTACATACAATAAATGCTCAATAAATACGATTGACTGACTGATTGACCCTGCAGGGGTAC
Source organism: Tachyglossus aculeatus (assembly GCF_015852505.1). Lineage (NCBI taxonomy): Eukaryota > Metazoa > Chordata > Mammalia > Monotremata > Tachyglossidae > Tachyglossus > Tachyglossus aculeatus. Next base: position 20,513,301 of record NC_052089.1, on the reverse strand, counting down.
TGAATATAGCCAGAAGCATGGCCTAAATCCCACCTATTGGCAGAGCCAATTGCCAGCTTCACTGATCACCTTCTGCATTCGGAGGCTTCATGGGAGAGCCATGATAACCCAGCTCCCTGAGGTGCCATAATCCCCTTCAAACAATGCCCTCTTGGAACTCAAGTGGCCAGACTTACACACACACACACACACACACACACACACACACACACACAATTTGCTCCTCTGTTCCCAAGAGCTCCCTCTATTAGCAGGAAATCCCATCCACATCCCCTTTCATCTCAGAAAAAGCTGGCTTCTTCGATACGGGGAATGTCAGTGATGGGGAGGCAAAGTCAAGCCCTGGCCTGAGTCCACCTCAGCTACTGGTCTCAGCCAATGTGGAGCACAACTTAAGAGCTGCCATGGCTCTCCTTCCTGGCCTTCACCTCAGATACTCCAGAACTGCTTCCTAATTTGAACGAGAGAGGAGAGGGAGGTTTTCTCTCTTTCCTCACTGTGTGGCCTTTATAAGGGCAGATAGACTTGTGCAGGGAGAAGAGAAGGGGAGGAAGAAATTGTTGCCGGCAATGGCTTCCAGCAGTTGCCAAAATAAGATCATTCCCTAGACCACAATCGCAAATCTCCGATAACTGAACACCACAACAGTCCGAGCATCGACCCGTCCAATCACCAAGTGTTTAACCATTGCGAAGCTGGCCATCAAACTATCATCATCAAATCTTAAAAACATCAGGACTTAAGGTTCTTTTATGGTTAATGGGATTGATCTCGTGGATGATCAAACTTAAGTATCTGTTACTTCCGGTTTAATCCCATGAAGCACAGCTGGGAAGTTAGTCAGCCACCCTGCCTCAATATAAATCTGCCGTTCAGAAGTTCACATCTGGCTTTTCGATTATCCATGAAGGAAAATGCTTTGACAAGCAGATCAACTCTGCCCTGGCCAACACAGCATGGAGGCAGTTGAGATTTGGCAATTGTCCATTTCATTTGGTAAATATGTGCAAGAGACTTAGAGAAATGGCATAGCCTAGTGGAAAGAGCATGAGTCTGGGAGCCAGACGACCTGGAATCTAATCCTGGCTCTGCCACTTGTCTGCTGTGAAACCTTGGAAACTGTGCCTCAGTTTCCCCATCTATAAAATGGGGGTTAAATCCTACTCCCTCCTACTTAGACTGTGAGCCACATGTGGAAAGAGACCATGTCCAAACTGATTAGCTTGCATAAACCACGGTGCTTAGGATCGTGTCTGGCTCATAGTAAGTGCTTATCGAGTACCACCACTTAGTACAGTGCTTTGCACACAGTAAGCACTCAATAAATACGATTGAATGAATTTTTAAAAATATAATTAGAGAGACTGTTAGTTGCTGCTGCTTCATCAGTAATCTAGTCATTGTAGCCAGTGGCAACAAATACACCAAATTCAAAATCTGTCCTACCTTTAAAACATTCAGTCACCTTGCCCTTTCCTAATACACCAAATTCAAAATCTGTCCTACCTTTAAAACACTCAGTCACCTTGCCCTCTCCTATAACCTAGCCCGCACACTTCTCTAATGCTAACCTACTCACTGCCCCTCTATCTTGTCCGTCTTGCCACTGACCACTCGCCCAAGTCCTGCCTCTGGCCTGGAATGCCCTCACTCTGCATTTCTGATAGAGATATGCCTTCAATAAGGCTTGGAAGGTGGGGAAAGTAATTGTCAAAGAGAGCTTTCCTGACTAAGCCTTCCTTTCCTCTTCTCCCCCTCCCTTCTGCACTGCCCTGACTTGCTCCCTTTATTCATCCCCCATGACAGGCCCACGGCACTTACGCACATATATGTAATTTATTTATATTAATGTCTCTCTCCCCCTCTAGATTGTAAGCTCATTGTGAGCAGGAAATCAGTCTTATATTGTTATATTGTACTCTCTCAAACACTTAGTACAGTGCTCTGTACACAGTAAGTGCTCAATTAATATGACTGATTGACAGACTAACTACCTATTCACCTTCCTCCCAAAGACAAGCTGGGTCTCTAAGTCCTGAGACCCTTTGGGAAAAGGAGGCACTGCGGGAGTAAGAAGAATTGGGGAGCTATGACATTTGGGGAAGAGGAGGAATCTGACCTAGGCTCTAAGCACCTTGTGGGCAGGGAGAGCATCTATCAACTGTTTCATTTATACTTACTGAGTGCTTAGTTTGCAATGAGAATTGCATTAAGCGCTTGAGGGAGTATAGTCCGAGAGATTTGTTAGACAAGAGCTCGGCCCTTGGGGAGCTCACAATCTAGAGACTATCGCATTGTAATAATAATAATAATAATAATAATAATGATGATGATGATGATGATGACATTTATTAAGTGCTATGTGCCAAGCACTATTCTAAGAGCTGGGGAGGTTACAAGGTGATCAGGTTGTCCCACGGGGGGCTCATATTAATCCCCATTTTACAGATGAGGGAACTGAGGCCCAGAGAAGTAAAGTGACTTGCCCAAAGTCACACAGCTGACAATTGGTGGAGCCAGGATTTGAACCCATGAGCTCTGACTCCAAAGCCCATGCTCTTTTCACTGAGCTACGCTGCTTCTTGTACGCTCCCAAACATTAAGTATAGTGCCCAGCAGTGAGCATTCAAAAATTATCATTGATCGATTGATTACCCAATCGATTGATTGTCCAATCACCTTGCCAGAATCCAGTCAATGGGGACACTAGTAGGATATGTGCCGGTGGGCTGTGGCTTCCTGCTTTCTCTGTCTTCCTCTGCCAGCATTCTGACTGGATACACGACTCGAGCTGGGATTCAGAATCCCATTTATTTAGAATCACCCTACCTCGAGTTACCAGAGACCCCTAGATAAACCACTACCAATTTTCGACTGAACCGGACAGGAGGTAGTGAGTCTGTTTGAGGCTTTTCAGTGTAGTTTGTTACCCTGCAACTCAGCATTTTGTCAGTGAAAGGGATTGTTCACTGCTAAAATGTGTACCCCTGTTAAGTGTCTATTCAATTGTCTAGATTGCTTCCATCCAAGCTCGTAAAAACCTCTCTCTCTAATAACCTACCTTGTTTGGTGACCTTACTGAGGATCTTTTGGATGATTCAAAGGGATTTTAGCCTTGGCTCTAATCTCTGGCTTGTCAATCTGTGACCCATAAACTGGATCAATCTCCCCAGCTGTTGTCTCATCATAGTCGTTGCCAGTTTTTCCTCAAAATTAACAGACAGCCAGATAGGTTATTAAAGCCAAATGATATATCATTTTAGTGCCAGAAAGATCTCATTCGGTCACCTGCATGGATTAAATTAACTGGATGATTGCAAACATTGCTTTGGTTGTGCGGAGACATCCTCCTGGCCATAAATCCTCTTTTTGTCCTCACCATATGTAATAAAGGTAACTTAGTGGGCGCTGATTTGACGTGACCCAATAGAATAAAGAAGCCCCACAATTTAGGTGAAAAAACACAGGACTGGGTAGCAGGAAACCTGGGTTCCTGTTCCAGCTTTGCCCCTTTACTGCTGTGTGGCCTTGGGCAGGTCACTGAACTTTTCAGGACTTCTGTTTCCTCATCTTCCTCCTCCCTGAGATTGAGCCCCATGTGGGGCAGGGACGGAGTTCAACTTGATTTTCTTGTATCTATCCCCATGATTAGTATGGTGCTTGGGTATTAAAAAATATCTTTATTATTGAAAATTTATAATGGATGATAATCATAAACAATTAGTGTAAATGATAATAGTTATTATTATGGTATTTGTTAAACACTTACTATGTGCCAAGCACTGTATTAAGTCCTGGGATAGATTCTAGCAAATCGGGTTAGACATAGTCTCTGTTCCACATAGGGCTCACAGTCCTATTCTCCATTTTACAGATGAGGTGACACAGAGAAGTGAAGTGACATGCCTAAGGTCACACAGCAGACAAGTGGCAGAGCTAAGATTAGAACCCATGACCTTCTAACTCCCAGGCCTGTGATCTATCTATATGCCATGCTGCTTCCCGATAATGATGATGATAATAAAGATGCCGTCTGAATCCTGGGGTAGAACCTCTACATTAGAAAATAGTCAATTCAGAAAATTCTGAGCGTATCATTTCTCATTCAATCTTTCAATCAACAGTATCTATTGATCGCTTATTGCGTGTAGAGCACTGTGCTAAGCTCTTGGGAGAGCACAACACAACCAAAATGATACACATGATCCCTATCCTTAAGGAGCTTAAAAATCTTCCTGCAAGAAAACCACAAAGCACATTCCTCAATACACACTACTTAAACTGACAGAGCCAATCTATAAGGACAGGGAACCCTCAAAATTGCAACCAGTTCTTCAGTCACGACTTCAGTTACATCCAAAATGCCTCTCCCTCGTGGATCACTTTACCCCAAACTGGGCACCAATAAAACCCTATTATGTTTTCCTGGAATGAACAGTCAGTGCTAAGACTGGGACCTGCTTCTGGAGTTCAGAGTTCAGCTGTGCCGCGGGAATTCAAAAATCCCCCCCGAGACCAAGAAGCCTCAGTCCCAGAGGATGTGGGGGTGGATCTATCTGATAATCATCCAAAAGTCTCCAGGCTGGTGGAATTTGATGACCCCAGTCCCAAACCTGGTGACAAAAGTCACTGGCCTACCCAAGTTTCCTCCCCAGTGCCAGGTGTGTTGCCACTTCACTGAGGGAAAGGTCATAAAACCAGACCCCAAATTTACACTCCCTACTAAAAGAAGGCTCTCTGGCATTGGCATTTCTGTCAGCCACTGAATTCTCTCTACAGCAAATGAACGGGGAGCTCACCTCTAGACCGTAAGCTCGCTGTGGTCAGGAACTGTGTCTGGTATATTGTATTCTCCCAAGCGCTCTGTACAGTGCTCTGCACACAGTAAGTGCTCAATAAATACAACTGACTGGTTGATAAGACCAGCTCCAGGAATCCGAAAGATAGATAACTTACTTCTGCTTCCAAAACAACACTCTCTGCCTTCGTAAGTATGAACTGGGTCGGTCAGTGAGGGCAGTGGGGAGCCTACCCCAGGAACATCATTGACAAAACAGGAGACAGAGAAGCAGCGTGGCTCAGTGGAAAGAGCACGGGCTTTGGAGTCAGAGGTCATGGGTTCAAATTCCAGCTCCGCCACTTGTCAGCTGTGTGACTTTGGGCAAGTCACTTAACTTCTCTGGGCCTCAGTTCCCTCATCTGTAAAATGGGGATCAAGACTGTGAGCACCCCGTAGGACAACCTGATCACCTTGTATCTCCCCAGCACTTAGAACAGTGCTTGGCACATAGTAAGCGCTTAACAAATACCATTATTATTATTATAGAGATGGACATGTGGAGTTGACGGACAGGGCCCAGAGGGGTGGCATTAAATTCCCTCTTTCTGCAGTCCATAAGTACTCCCCGTCAGGAGCCCCAGAGCCTGCTAGGGGAAGGGGCTGCTGCCTTGGCTCTAGGCTTGTAGGGGTACCAGCTCCAAAAGCCAATTAGCTAAGCACAGTCCCCACTAACTTAACCTTGGTAAAGGCTGCACTGAGGGAATAAAAAGAGGAATGCATTTTCCACCCCACGATCCCTTCCTAGAAACTGGCCGGCTCTATGAAACCCAACCCACCTGGCCTTGACTCCCCATGCTTATGAAGAATGATCCCTGTCTCTGGCTGAGGGTCAAAACTTTCAAATGCTTAGCTCCTCCATAAGGCTCCTTGCTCTCTTCACAGATCCACTCTGCTCACTTAAATTCAGGGCTATTACTGCGTCATCGGGGCTATCTGCAGGCGGTATCAGATTGCTTGTGAGCAAAACTGCGGGTGGATTTGAGAAGTGGCATTAGAGAGGTGAGACACTCTTCCCCACTGCCCTTTGGCATTTTTTAAAGGGGAGACGAGCTGTCTGCCTATTCTGTGCGGACAAGGCATCTTTCGTCATTGAAGGTTGTCAAAGAATCCTTCAGTTTTATATTGCACTGGCCGATTGTTAAGGTTGGAAGAGACCACATAATACAGTTACAGTCGATGGGTTTGGCTTAGCTGTTGCCCGGCCTGCCTTGGGAATTTTGGGGGAAATTAGCAGGCTGGATCGATGTCAACAATATTTCCCATTTGAGGAAGTGTAGTGGAGTTCAACCTTACTATTGTAACAGGAATGTGCATGACATTCTCCAAGCTGGCTTGCATCTAGCCTTCGGAAGTGATTAGTACTCTTGGAGTTACACTGTTTATAATAGGATCTGGGTAGGGAGAGCCACCTCAATATTTCATTAGGACTGCATTGATCCCATTTATTTTCAGCTTGATATTTCACATTCCTAAGCCTTCGTACCTGAATTGCCTTTCATTCTCAATTCTCTTTCTAATTCCCAGGCACATCAGGGCCGGCGAATGTCAGAGAAGATAGCTATCAATGTATAATAACTACAGGCTTCAGAAACGCGTGTCTTGTAGAACACAGGAAAAAGCAGGTCATTCGGTAACAAATGATAGACAAGAAGAGGTGAGCTAACTACAAACCCTCTATATATTTGTCAGATTGAATCTGAATTTTGGCCCAGACTTGGGCTCAGCCATACTTCTCACAGGCTGTCAAATGCTGCTAGAACACGCAGCAGTGAATGGTAAGTCTGCCAAAGAAGAAAACAGCAGACAGCAAACTCTCTCACTGGTACGAATGCTATCAATCGTATTTCATTGAAACTGCTCAAAATATACTAAAATGAATCAACAAAATGAGGAGCAGAATGGCCTAGTAGTGGAAAGAGCACTACCCTGGGAGTCAGAGGACCTGGGCTTCATTATTGGCTTCAGAGCTTTCCATCACCTTGCCCTTCTTACCTCACCTCCCTTCTCTCTTTCTACAGCCCAGCCCACACCCTCCGCTCCTAACATTCTCACTGTGCCTCAGTCTTCCCTGTCCCATTGTCGACCGCTTGTTCACATCCTGTGCATCTAGCTATGATGTGCATCTAGCTTTATTTCTATTTGTTTGGACGACTTGACACCTGACTTGACTCCTCCAGGAGGCCTTCCCAGACTGAGCCCCCTTTTCCTCTGCTCCTCCTCCCCTCCCAATTGTCCCTACTCCCTTCCTCTGCTCTACCCCCTCCCCACAGCACTTGTGTATGTATGTACATATTCATTCTATTTTAATGATGGGCATATATCCATAATTCTATTTATTTATATTGATGCTATTGATGCCAGAGATACAACGGAAAACAGACTGAGGCTTGGAGAAAGGGAGAGGGAGAGGAGAGAAACCTGAAATTTCTTCTGTCAGCCACACAGACTTGGAGGTGGGGCAAGTTGCCATGATGCCAAAATATTAGTCCCACTTGCCTGGAGCAAACTCTGCTATCATTGCAATTGTTGGTGAAGTTTGCCCATGCAGATTCTGACATAATAACAATAATGATAATCAAAATAATATTTGTTAAGTGGTTACTATGTGCCAGGTACTATTCTAAGCACGGGGGTAGATACAAGATAATTGCGTTGAACACAGTCCCTGTCCCACATAGGAATCACAGTCTTAATCCCCATTTCATAGATGAGGGAACTGAGGCACAGAGAAGCTCATTTGTTATCACTAAATGCTGTCCTACCTTCACAACATCGATAAAATCCAACCCCTCCTCTCCATCCAAACTGCTACAGCATTAATGGAAGCACTTATATTATCCCACCTTGATTATTGTATCCTCCTCCTTGCTGACCTCCCTGCCTCCTGTCTCTCCCCACTCCAGTTCATACTCCCTCTGCCTGGATCCTTCAAAAACATTCAGACCACGTTTCCTCCCTGCCTCCTGTCTCTCCCCACTCCAGTTCATACTCCCTCTGCCTGGGTCCTTCAAAAACATTCAGACCATGTTTCCCCACTCAAGAATCTCCAGTGGTTTTTCTTGCACCTCCAGATCAAACCAAAAACTCCTCACAATTGACTTTAAAGCACTCCATCACCTTGCCCTACCCTACCTAACCTCACTACAACCCAGCCCTCACACTTTGTTCCTCTAATGCTAACCTTCTCACTTGACCTCCATCTTGTGTAATCTTGCCGCCATCCTCTTGCCCACATCCTGCCTCTGGCCTGGAACATCCTTCCTCGTCATATCAGACAGATAATTGCTCTTTTCCATTCAAAGCCTGATTGAAGGCACATCTCCTCCAAGAAGCCTTCCTGACTAGGCCTTCCTCTCCTCTTCTCCCACTCCCTTCTGCATTGTCCTGATTTGCTCCCTTCATTCATCCACCCTCTAATCCCCACAGCACATTTATATATCTGTTATTTATGTATACTAACATCTGTCTCCGCCTCTAGGTTGTGAGTTCATTCTGGGCAGGGAATATGTTTGTTGTTGTATTATACTCTCGTAAGCACTTAGTACAGTGCTTTGCACACAGTAAGTGCTCAATAAATGTGATTAAATGAATGAATGAATTTGCCAAAAGTCACACAGCAGACAAGTGGTGGAGCTGGGTTTTTAGACTGTGAGCCCACTGTTGGGTAGGGACTGTCTCTATATGTTGCCAATTTGTACTTCCCAAGCGCTTAGTACAGTGCTCTGCACATAGTGCTCAATAAATACGATTGATGATGATTAAAACCCACGACTTCTAACTCTCAGGCCCATGCTCTACCCATTAGGCCATGCTGCTACTCTGCCACTCAACAGATTCTTCTTTGGCCAAATTTTCTTCTGATATATTCCCCTCGTCGCAATCAGGCAGGGCAACTATGGCCCACAAAGATACATTTATTGGTGCCTGCATTTCAGGCTTCACAACTAAGTCATATTCAATCGTATTGAGCGCTTACTGTGTGCAGAGCACTGTTCCTTTAGAAACAGACTCTTCTGCGCCCAGGTGAAAATTCTGCCTCTCCATGCCCGGTGCGTTACCATGCATTCCACTTGCTTCTGGTAGGCAACAATAAATTTTGTTTACGTTTGTCCCACATTAAAGGGCTGAAATAGCACTGCCTTCTACCACTGTAGGATTTTTCTTGTTTTTTATGGTATTTCATTCAATCGCATTTATTGAGTGCTTACTCTGTGCAGAGCACTGTACTAACCTTTTGGGAGAGTACAGTACAACAACAAACAGACCCATTCCCCGCTCACAACAGGCTTGAAAAGTACTATGTGCCAGGGGCTGTACTAAGCACTGGGGCAGGTAACAATAATAATAGTAATAATAATAATAATAATAATAATGGCATTTTTTAAGTGCTTACTATGTGCAAAGCACTGTTCTAAGCACTGGGAATGTTACAAGGTGATCAGGTTGTCCCACATGAGGCTCACAGTCTTAATCTCTTTTTACAGGTGAGGTAACTGAGCCACAGAGAAGTTAGGGGACTTGCCCAAGGTCACACAACAGACAAGTGGTGGAGCCGGGATTAGAACCCAGGCCCTTCTGACTCCCAGACTTGAGTTCCATCTACTAGGCCACGTTGCATGCCAGCTTTTTAATAAAAACCATACACTTTGGATAGTTATTTAACACTTACTGATACTGAAGCGTGAAGTGATAGAAACTGACAAAATATTTGATCCCCAAATCCTGAAGGATGGCCTCTCTTTTGCTGGAAAGTGAACAAGGAGACTTCATTTCTCTGTTTTGGTTGGGTGTGCTAAGCTAGCATTACTGTCAAACTGTCTGGTTTCTAAAGTGGCAGCATTATGGAGACTGCCTCATGTTAAAAGAAAAAAGCACACATGCACATAATCTCTTAGAAATTCAGGGCTCATTCTGTGACATGCTGAACTAAGCTAATGGGGATTCCATATTTGAAGCTTTAGGCTAAGCTTTCCTTTCCAATTTTTTCTTGTCCTGTATGCTTTACTGATGCTGACTGAACTTGGTAGCTCAATAAACAACTTTGCTAGTTAAAAAAAATACATCCTCTTTGCCAGCAGTCTGCTTGGATCGGGGCCAAGGAAAAGAAAGGAAGAAAGAAACTCTAGTCAATGGAGGAAGGGTACCAAATGGGCAAGCTGGCCTTCCTGATTTTCCAGAGTCATAAATCATCGCCCAGCCTGGCACTGAATAATTGGTTTTGGCCTGAAACATTGACAAATCTTGAGTGAAACCTGAATAAAGGATAATTATATCATCTCACAGCAGGAACAACAGGAAAAGTCATTTTCGCAGCATCTCCTAAAGATACACACACGGAAAAAAACTGCCACGTACTGGCTTTTTTTTTCCCCCAGAGTTATCTGTTTCTCTTCCTCAAAGCCTTTATTCATTCCAGTTCTTATCTCAGGGTATACCAGAGCAAGGTAAATTTGATATACAGTACTCTACATATTCCACCTGTCAGGATAGACTTGAGGGCAGAGTAGCAAGATTCAGCTGCTATGATGTCTGATACTTCAGGGTTTCCTGCTAATGATCAGGTTTTGCATTGGTAATTTTGCTAGAAGCTTAAATAGCTTATAAGCAGGTTATAACAGCTGTCTGACTGTCACATATGGTCAATCTCTGTAGTGATTAGGCTATTAATTCTGACAATAGCTTATCTTTGAAAATTAATATCTTTAATTTCAGAAGTCTTCCAAATTCTGCTCCCTGTGAGTTTTCCTCCTGATTTAAGACCACTCTTCATTTCTTATCTGTCTTCCTTGTGCTTCTTATTTTTCAAGGGCTGAACTTAGGTTTTTGTGATTTTTATCAAATTTTCCTTCTCCCTCAGCATCTCTCTCTGATTGAGTTGGCAACAGTACTTGAAAAAATAAATATATCTTCCTCAAACTAAAATGAAACCAAATTACATCGCTCACTGGATTTCCATGGAATCTAGATTTCGTTTTGAAACATGATCTGACCTACTCAGTTTCTCTGAGTATTCCTGCCCTGCTGCTCAAAAAACAAATTGGTTTCTTCTTAATATTGTCCCTTCTATCCCCAACAAGTCCTGCCTATTTTCCTGCAATGATGGGCTGGTGTCCAGGGTTACAAATGTCCACCAGGTATTAGTGATTTAATCTCACCCATTTCATCCCACACAGATGTCACAAGCCAGCCCAAGGGCAGTTCTTCAGGTTTTAAAAAGAAATGCCAACTAACATGGGCATTTGGGTGAAAATTTTTTCAGGCCTGTTCGAAATTCCTTGCAATAGCAGAGAATCATTAAAAGACATTTGATAAAACGGGGTTCAGGAGCATCAGTGTAAGAAGTGGTCTAGTTTAAACCCAGAGGACTTGGGTTCTAATCCCGCTCCCCCACTTGTCTGCTGTGTGACCCAAGTCATTTAACTCCTTCTACAGTTACCTCATCTGTAAAATGGGGGTTAAATCCTACTCCCTCCAATTTACACTGTGAGCCCCATGTGGGATACCAACCTCATTATCTTGTACCTACCCAGCACTTAGTACAGTGCCTGGGACATAGTAAACGTTAACCAATATTAAAAAATAACGCAAAAAAAACTCATAAAGTCAGACCTCCTTTAATACTCAAAGGATTCACTATCACCTACTTCTTAGGAAAAAATAAAATGATTCCCTCAGGGAAGTTATCTATTTGATCCAAATACTGAAATGAGACAGGCAAGTAAGATACTTTAAGGAACACAAAACTCATGCTCTGGTGAATGTGAAATATGTTTTGAAGGCTTAGTGTTTTATGGCTCTCCCCATTCCAGGGAGAATGGGCCAAAAAGTCAACTGAATGATCTAAACCAATCCTCAGCAATATGGAAGTCCTTTGTCTCCCTACAACAGATGTAGACGTCTTGTGGCTCCTTGGGTCCCTGGTGACTGGTGGGGATAACCTGGGGAAGCTCACTACTCAAAAAGCCAAGAATGGAGAGTGGGGTAGGTGAGTTCCCTTAGCCATAAGGAGAGCAGAGCTAAAGGAAACTGAGCAGTGGATGGGCCAAAGAGGTTTCTCCTCGTTGGATATGTACTACAAGTGCTTAGTACAGTGCTCTGCACACAGTAAGCGCTCAAAAAATACGATTGATGATGATGTGTAGAGTGGAAGAGTGGATTGCCCTGAACCATCAGGTAGTAAGGCCATTAGAGAGGAATGGGTTGAGTGTAGAGAAGCTGATTTTCTCTGATGGATCCAATCAGGGGGAGGATTTAGATGGGCGTACTGCTACCTCCAGACACTGAAAGCCATTCGTGGTACCCTCCATCTGCTTGGGGTGGTTTAGGGGAGAGGAGGGAATATCCAGGTGGATGGTGGCAGGGAGAAAAGCCTCAGAGAAAGTTCCCAAAAGGGGCTGCACCCACAGCTTTTTTTGTTGCTAGGAGACCTAGCTATGGGGTGGGGAATGGGGAGAGCCATAAACCACCAAGCCTTCAAAACATATTTCACATTCACCAGAGCATGAGCTTTGTGTTCCTTAAAGCATCTTACTTGCCTGTCTCTTTTCAGTATTTGGATCAAATAGATAACTTCCCTCAGGGAATCGTTTTATTTTTTCCTAAGAAGAAGGTGACAGTGAATGCTTTGAGTACCGAACAGCCATTCATTATACTTGACGATTCACATTTGGGAGGATTAAAGCACGCTCCATGCTGCTCTATTGTCAAAATCATAACTAATGTAATCAGGTTGAAAAGACTCGGCAGAAACAGATTTGCCAAACCAATAAGGTGATTCTCTAGATGAGAGAGTTCCAAATTGCTTACTAGATTTAAAAAAAAAAAGAAAGAATCAGGGCCATTTGTGATAGTGTCTAATGTCAAGGTCTAACAAATTTGTTCTGAAATGTTAAGGAATTTAAAAAAAAAATCATCCTCACAGACTAGGACTAGCGATAAATAAGATGGAGATTTTTTTTTTCTAAAGCCCAAGGTGAACAATGGTACTTGAACATAAAACACTGGCAAGCTGCCCATCTCCTGTGGGAAAAAGGGCAAAGAGGCAGCAGCATCTTTGTAAGCAATCAGCTGCTGACTGGAGCTTCTTCCAGAGGCATTAGCAACATCTCAACGGGATGCAGAGATTTTTGTGAAGGGCAAAGATTTTACGCAATAATCACACTTCCCGAAGCAAATGCAGATCCTAAATTGTCTTCTCCTCCACAAATCACAGCTTCCACCATGGAGTGGCTCACCTATTGCTAAAACACAAAGCTAAGGAAAGCCGATTACATTTAAGGGCTGGTTTGATTCAAGGGTCTTTGAAACACTATGTAAATCGCTGGGGCTGTTTCCCTCCAGATAAAAGGACCCAGGATAGCCTATGTAGGTCTACTCGGCATATCAGATAGATTTTTGACAAGAACGTCTGCGTACAAGCCTGGTGCCCCCTCAACAGTTTTAATCTTAACTTTAGAAATGAAAATGAGAATCTATTCTGGCAAGCCTGTCCATTTTGGAGGGAACCACCTCCTCAATCTGTGCCTAACTGCTTTGGGCACAGGAAAGAGACCATCAGGCAAAGTAATCCCAAACCAATTTCCTCCCAGAGATAGTTTATATCCACCAACACTTTCCAAGATAGATATTTTATACACTTAATAATAATTGTGATAATTATAATAATATTAAGCAATTCCTTTGCCAAGAACTGTATAAAGCACTGTGATAGATACAAGATAATCAGGTTAGATATGGGCTTAATGTCTATGGAGGAGGGAGAACAGATATTAACCCTTTTACATTTGAGGAAACTGAAGGACAGAGGAATTAAGCGACTTGCACAAGATCACACAGTGGACAAGTGACAGAGCTGGGATTAAAACACAGCTCTCCTGATACCAAGGTACAGGTGCTTCTTTTTTTAAAAAAAGAAATGGTGTTTGCTAGGCACTTACTATGTGTCGAACACTATTCAAAGCACGAGGGTTAGTTACAAGTTAATCAGGTCAGACATAGTCTCTGAGCAGGAGGGAGAACAGGTATTGAATCTCCATCAGTTGAGGAAACTGATGCAGAGAGAAGTTAAATGATTTTCCCAAAGTCACACGGCAGGCAGCGTGGCTCAATGGAAAGAGCGTGGGCTTGGGAGTCAGAGGTCATGGGTTCAAATCCCGGCTCCGCCAATTGTCAGCTGTGTGACTTTGGGCAAGTCACTTCACTTCTCTGGGCCTCAGTTCCCTCATCTGTAAAATGGGGATGAAGACTGTGAGCCCCACATGGGACAACCTGATCACCTTGTATCTTCCCCAGGGCTTAGAACAGTGCTTTGCACATAGTAAGAGCTTAACAAATGCCATCATTATTATTATTAAGTGTTGGAGCACATATTAAAATCCAGATCCTCTGGATTCTGGGCCCGTGCTTTATCGACTAGGCCTTGCTGCTTCTTTCCTACTGAGGGACTCTGTCAAGAAAAAAGAAGTTTGTGTAGGAAAAAGTCAGCCGTCCCAGTTTCCTGCGCATGTGTGGATATCAATAATAATAATAATAATAACAGTATTTGTTAAGTGCTTACTTCATTCTAGGCACTGAATTAGGTGTTGGGGTGGACACAAGCAAATCGGGTTGGACAGAGTTTCTGTCCCACGTGGGGTTCACGGTATCGATCCCCATTTTACAGATGAGGTAGACTCAGATAAGTGAAATAGATTGCCCAAAGCCACACAACAGACAAGTAGCAGAGTCAGGATTAGAACCCATGACCTTCTGACTCCCAGGCTCACTTTTTATCCATTACAACATGCTACTCTGATTTTGAAATATACATGAGACACACACATACGTGTCCAGACAAATGTGAGAGAAAACTGCCATAAACTGATGTTTTAAAATTTGTAGCTACTGCTGCAGCACAAAATCATTCTGCTTCTCCCATCCACCATTCTGCTTTCATTCAAGCAAAGTCATTGGAACCACAATCAAAATCCATCTTCACATAGCATAGAGAAAGCCCAGTTTCCACATTCAAAAGACCAAGTATTGATGCACAAGCTAATCATGCCTTCCTCAACTCCATAAGCACCAGAGACCACAAGGGAGATGCCCTTAAGAAGCAAGCCCTGCAAAGCAGGACTGGTGAAATACTGTAATCAGAATGAGATTTATTTTACTTGCACATATCTATTCTATTTATTTTATTTTGTTAATATGTTTTGTCGTCTGTCTCCCCCTTCTAGACTGTGAGCCCACTGTTGGGTAGGGACTGTATATGTTGCCAATTCGTACTTCCCAAGCACTTAGTACATTGCTCTGCACACAGTAAGCGCTCAATACAATTGATTGATAAGACAGCAAGATGGCCATCAATGAAGGCATCTCACTGCAGAAACCACTGGAGAATGAGAGCGTTTGCAAACACCACACTAAAATATTGAAGTGAATTTTCAAACCTAAACCAATCCAAATTCACAAATGAGATCCACTTAAATATGAGGCCAAGGCCTCTCTGGTGGGTTGATCTACTTTGAGAAGTAGCGCGGTTTAGCAGAAAAAGCCCGGGCTTGGAAGTCAGAGGTCTGGGGTTCTAATCCCAACTCCGCTGCTTGTCAGCTGTGTGACTTTGGGCAAGTCACAACTTCTCTGTGCCTCAGTTACCTCATCTGTCAAATGGGGATTAAGACTGTGAGCCCCACATGGGACAACCTGATCGCCTTATATCTACCCCAGTGCTTGGCACAAAGTAAGTGCTTAATACCATAATTATTATTATTTATACAGATAACATATTTTCCAAGCCCGCACTGGCACTCCATCTTCCATTTCTTTCCCTGATCATTCGTACTTACCCCAGATTTTGGGCAGGTGAAGAAAATAGGATATGTAGCCCATATGAGTCAGATTAAGGGTTTCCTAGTCAGAGGAAGTCCAAGCTATGGGTGATTATTGAGGGGCTTAGATTAACTGATTAACAATCATTTGTTTTCTAAATAATAATAATGGTATTTGTTAAGCACTTACTATGTGCTAAACACTGTTCCAAGTGCTGGGGTAATACAAGGTAGTCAGGTTGTCCCACATGGGGCTCAGTCTTAATCCCCATTTTACAGAAGAAGTAACTGAAGCACAGTGAAGTGACTTGCCCAAAGTCACACAACTGACAGGGGGTGGAGTCGGAAGTAGAACCCATGACCTCTGACTCCCAAGCCTGGTCTCTTTCTATTAAGCCATGCTGCTTCTCTATGTGCCTGGATAATTGAGAGCTCTAAATAGGGTGTATTCCTAAAATGTGACTTTCACTGGCAATGTATTTTGTAAAAACTATAAAGCCTTCCAGGGAAAAGGGAAGCAGTAGCCAGAAAGTCCCAGTGACCAATAGGCACCCATTCATTCATTCAATCATATTTACTGAGCACTTACTGTGTGCAGAGCACTGTACTAAGCGCTTGGGAAGTACAAGTTGGCAACATATAGAGATGGTCCCTACCCAACAGTGGGCTCACAGTCTAGAAGGGGGAGACAGAGAACAAAACAAAACATATTAACAAAATAAAATAAAGTAGAATAAATACGTACAAGTAAAACCTAGAGATAATAATAATTAGGGTACTTAAGTGCTTACTCTGTGCCAAGAACTCTTCAAAGCGCTGGGGTAAATACAAGTTAATCAGTTTGGACACAGTTCCTCTCCCTCATGAGGCTCACACTTTTCCCCATTTTACAGATGAGGTAACTGAGGCACCAAGAAGTTAAGGTCAAACAGTAGACATATGGAGCAGTCAGGATTAGAACCCATGTCCTTTTGATTCCTAAACCCATGCTCTGTCTGCTAAGCCATGCTGCTTCAATGAATGTCACTCTTGGGCTATTACATGCTGGGAAAGGAGGTTGGGCAGGAACCCAGCTTTCTGGGGTTGGTTCAGGATGGAGAGATTGAGGCGGTGGCTTTTCCCGAATGTTTCCACTGCTCTTTCCCCTTCCTCCCTTCCACTCCATCCCCAAGGAAAGGACAACATTGATCATGGTTCCCAGATGTTTCCCCATTATTTTAGAGTCAAGACTTCATGCCTTGCCATGGCAAGAGTCTCAGTGTCAAATAGACTGAGGTTGCCAACTCTGAACCATGTTCCCCCCCCCACCCACCCCAAAATCAGACATACAGGCCAAAGAACAACAGAGAGGAGCTTAGAAATGAGTCCTGATCTGTGGGGTTCCTTGAAACATAAAAAAAAAAGATTCAGGTGTTTAGGCCAACTGAGTTATTGAGATGGATTTGCGGTGGTCTCAAGAGGCTCACAGCCTCCATGGGAGAGCAAGAGAGGGAAGAAAGATAGAGAAGAGAGATAATAAAGAGGGGGAGGGGAACAGAAGCAAGAAAAAGGAGAGAAAGGGGAAGGAGAGAGAAGAAGAGAGGAAAAGGCAAAGAGAGGGGAGAGGAGAAGAGAGGGGAGAAAGAGGAAGGAGGAGAGAAGAGATGGGAAAAATGAAGGAAACATTTGCAAGAAAGAAGAAGCGGGGGAGAAGAGGGAGGGAACAACAAGAAAAAGAGGTGGAGAGGGAGAAAAAGGAGGAAAGTAAAGCTGAAGATTGGAGACATTGGCCCTAAATGCATCCCAGATATCACGAGGAAAGAATGTGCAGTGGAAGAACCAAGAAGGTTACAAATGTGAAGATTCTGAAAATGTTCTAATATAGGTAGTAACAAAATTTGTTCAGGAGCATGAGGAGTATGTGGAAATAAAATATTTCATTTTCCTCATTTATGTCCAAGGCGCTTCTCTCCCCAGAAATCTAGCAATAAGTGAAATCAAACCTGAGTGTAATGATTACCCAATGTGCCCCCTGACAACTAAGAGTTACCCTGATTTTGCCCAAACTGAAGGCAACAAATAACAGCAGCTGAATGAAAAAGATGGAGTCAAGGAAGAAGATTCACCAAGGAAGGAAAAGTCCAAGTGATCACAGTGAGAAGGAGGGATGAGAGGGTCAGTCTCTCTTTCTAGTCTCCTATTTCTCTTAGTGTCCTTCAGCCTTACTTCTTTCTGCCCATGTCTCCCTCTCTCTCTCACTCCCCTCCTATTCTTGCCTTACTTTTTTTTCCCCAATTCTCTACCTCGGACTTACTCCAGACACTAGCTCTGCTACCTTATCCTCCCCCACACAGCAATTGTGAGCATGTTGCTTGTGTCCGGGGCCAGGCTGGACATGGACAAGTCGGGCCCCATTCCCAGAACAAATCACGACAGAGATCTGACAGACCCAGTTTTAGAATGCCTCCATGCTCTTGAATGCATGTTCACACAGAACTACTCCCAATCTTTGGCACACTAAAAGCATATCAGCCACAGGAAGGAAGATTGGCATTAAATGTGCTGGCCTAATATATGATGGGAGTGGAGAAAGCTAAAGTAGAAACAAACACTTGCTTTGAAGCATAAAAGAAAAATGACAATGCCCTTTGCTATTTGATTATCTCTTCTGCAGAGGAGACTGACACTGCCTTGAATCTGTGGCCTTGCAGGCTAAATGCAGCTAAAATGATCTCAATTGCCCAAGCTTGAAATGAGAAAACTTTCGACCTCATATAGTATGTAGATTGATCCCACTAGATTTGCTTGTTTTCAATCAAACTTTAATGTAAAAACTAAAAATGGAGTGACATGATAAATGCAACCATGGTCCAAGTTGAACATCGCTATCTGAAAAACATAATCTTTAACTTTATACATAAATAACACTACTGAGCACTTTTACTGTCAAGAACATCATTGCCACTGTGCTGTTGTATCCTTAGTAGAGTGGATCCCAGGGTTTTCCAACCCTTTCAGAATGATACTGACTGTCAGCATTTCTGGCTTGATTAAATCAGAATTAATCTGAAGACTGGCTATCAGCTGGTCTTGGCTGATAGCCACAACTCAGTACTTCTTCGCACATTAACTGATCTGCTGAAATGGCACTTGTTCAACAGAGAAGCTGCATGGCCTAGTAGAAAGAGTACAGACATGGAAATCAGAGGGTCTGCTTCTAATCCCAGGACTGCCACTTGTCTGCCGTGTAACCTTGGGCAAGTCACGGAATTTATCTGTATCTCAGTTAGCTGTAAAATGAAAATTAAATCCTGCTCCCTCTCTGAGACCATGACTTGATTATCTTTTAACTACCCCAGCATACAGAACAGTGCTTAGTAAATACTACTGAAAAAAATGGGGGAGGAGATTTTCAGTGATCTTTGGACCCCACTGTACCTCCGGCTATTATCCCATCTCCTTGCTCCTATTTTGTCCAAACTCCTTTAAACAGGTTGTATATACCCATTGCCTCCTCTTCCCCTCATTTAACTCCTTTCTTAATCCTGCACAATCCAGTTTTCAACCGTTTCGCTCCATTTAGACCTCTCTGTTTCTCTCTCTCTTTATTCCCCACCCCTCACCCCCAAATCAAGCTCACCAATGCCAAAATTTCTCTGCCTCCTCTAGGCTGCCTTTCACAATTTGCACTTCTTCCTTCTATTGTTAACATTACATAACCTTGCTTTTACTGATGGTTCTCTTCTTGGTTTTCCTCAGCTTTCTGGCCATATCTCAGCCTCTTCCCCTGTTTTCCCTTCCTAACAATGGGTGTCTTTCAAAGCCCTAATCTGGGTCCCCTTCTTTTTTCATTTGGGGAACTCACGGCTTCTACATGACTCCCCAATCTATCTCCTCTGTCATTTTCATTTACTGCCTTTGGGACATCTCTACATGAATGTCCCTCTGGTACCTCTAACCCAAAGTGTCCAAAACTGAATTCCTCATCTTCCCTTTCATTGCACTTGACATTATCAGTGATTCCTCCCTCTCTTTCAACCTCCATCTTCAGTCTGTCCTCAAGTCTTATCAGTTCTCCCTTTACAACATTTTAAGGATACACTCCTCCCTCCCCATTCAAATGGCCCAGAGAGGTACTTATGCCCCAGCTTGTCACATCAACTTCCTCATTAGTCTCTGCCTCTGATCTCTCCCTCCTGTCCATACTTCACCTCCGTGGCCTGTATCATTTTCCTATGGCAGCCTGGGACAAAATTCATTCAAGAGCATTTTTTTGTGGTATAACTTCTTGACTCAGAGGCTGAAAATACCTTTGAGACAAAATAGAACATTATTTCTGGAAGAATTAACACTAAATATTAATTCTTAAATTGCACATCATTATGAAGATATTCACTTTGTGTCAACAGACGCTTGTTTTTGAAATGAATTTTCCTTAGTACAACATGGGGGCAAGAAGCAAAGGAGAGGGGGCATTTTACTGTTTTAAAATGGCAGTTAATATCAAATGTCCCAAAATAAGTTCCTCTTTGCATTGACTAAAAACAGAACTTTACCATCAGCTTTAAAGCACTCTGACATCTCAACCCCTCCTACCTCACCTACTCTCCTTACTGCAACCCAGCCTGCAGACTTCACTCATCTAATGCCAACCTTCTCACTGTACCACAATCTCACCACCAACCTCTTGCCCTGGTGTTGCCTCTGGCCTGGAAAGCCCTCCCTCTTCATATCCAACAATTACTCTCCCCACCTTCAAAGCTTTCCTTGACCGGGGGAGTCTCAGTGACAAGTAGCAGAGTCAAACCACATCACCAACCACCAAGGCTACTGTGGAAATTTTTTTTACTTAGTTTCACTAACGTGCACTCCACAAAAGGTCCAATACCAGTCTGCTGATCCTTCTTGTTTCTGCTTCCAATGCTACTCCCCTGCTGCTTCAATGTCAATGCTGTTCTCCTCCTTGCTTCTCTATGTGCTTCCTAAATGCTTGCTTCTCTGCATACCCCAATACTGTTCCAGGTGCTTCTCTGTGATACAAAACAACTGCCTTTTATCTGCCTTAGGTGGTCACAGCTGGGCTTTTTATGGCAGTCATTGATTGGTCCAGGCCTGTTACCAGGGAGAGAGGGCAAGCCTCCTTCCATGTTCTTCCCCCACAAGCCAAAAATCACCTGTCCTCAAGTAGTTGTTCTGTGAGTTGTTGTTTTGTGTTTTTGGATCACAAAAAGTCACTAACAAGGCAGTTTACTATGGGCTCACCACAATTACTTGCAGTATATATATACATATATAATGCATACTACCTTTTTCTCCTCCTTTCTGTCTGTAAATTATTTTAGAGTATGTCTCCCCTGCTAAATTGTAAGTCCCTTGAAGGCCAGAAGTATGCCTACTAATTATTTTCTACATTTGCAAACCATTTAGTACAGGGTTTTATAAAAAGTAGGGACTCAGTAGATACTGATGGTGATGATAATGCCGTGAGCCACCTTAGCCCCAGTTATTTGGATAGTCAGATGCCTCCCGGCAATGCTTGAATGCAAAGAAAATATATAATGAAACAGGCAGAATGCTGGTACTGTATTCCCGCATTCTCTGTTCTAATTTTTTCAGGAGTCTGGGGTAACGATTCAGGCGCATCAATATGCCAGTGGCCTTAAGACATAGCTGTCACCCTGAACATGATTTTAAACAGATTTCAAGAACAATCAGAACATTATTAGGTTCCTAAAATGTGATAGGTACTGCATATACTGCTTTGTTTCCATGACACTTTCTTGGCGTAAAGTCGGTTTTGTCAAAAGTTAACATGAAACAGATCATGAACGGGCGATTAGAAATCATGTCCTTGATGAGACAAGCCAAAGACTTTCCTGTTCACGGACGTATTTACCCTCCACCTGCACAATCCTTTCCCGAGTTTCAGAGCATGATCCCAAATGTCAACCCTCAGGGTAGTTAAGGCATTGGCATTGGAATTCTAAGTATATTTTTCTACACCTGCAAGTCAGTTTGCTGTCTAATGAGGGCAGCTTAGTTTGTCGAGATTTTTTTCATGTGGATCCAATCATAATTACCACTAACTAGATTGCATTTGAGCTGCAGATACATGTATTCCTAAGGGCAGGGAAGGTGAACGGAAAACAAAGGAAGGGAAGTGGTTTCTTTTTTCCTATTAAGACAATAGCGCAAATGCCAAATAGGAAAACTACACTGTGGGTTCCACTGGTGGAAGAACTTGGGGAAATTCCTATTGGTATTGTCTTGGCGCTGGGGAGCAGTGAACCGGGGAAAAAGGAATAAGTGAGAAAGGCTTTGTGTCGGTTTTTCTATAAAGTGAAAGTTGCTTTTAGGGGATTTTGCCTGTGGAACTGCTATTCTAGGGGAAATGCAAAGGTAAAAATCCCTGAGGCAACATTCTTTTTGCAAAAATATTACACTGTCACCTGTTATCTCCCCGCCAACTCTGAGTCCAACCCTGTCTGGCAATAGTGGACGATGAATTCTTACTATAGGTATGATTCAGATAATCCCATCTCTCTGCTCATGTTGATAGAGCATGAACTGGTCAGATGGGTCCAAACTGGGGCTCTTATAAACAAATGGATACAGTGAACACAGCACTGACTACAGACCATGCTGAGCATACACTGGCAGGACAAGATAACCAGCAGTAACATCCTCAGTCAATTCGCCAGAATTGAGGTATATTTTGTTTTTAGTGTTTTTTTTATGTAATTGTTAAACTCTTATAATGTACCAGGCACTGTACTAAACAGTGGAGTAGATACAAGCTAATCAGGTTGGATGCAGTCAGTGTCCTACATGGGCCTTAGAGTATTAATCCCGGTTTTACCAAAGACACACTGAAGCTCTACTGAAGGCACACCTCCACCAAGAGGCCTTCCCAGACTAAGCCCCACTTTCCCTCAGTTTCCACACTCTTCCACATCACCCTGACTCACTCTCTTTGCTCTTTCTTCCTCTCCCCAACCCAAAGCACTTATGTATATATGTATATATCTATAATTCTACTTATATTGATGCCTGTTTACTTGTATTGATATGTCTCCCCACCCTCCAGACTGTGAGCTCATTGTGGGCAGGGATTGTCTCTATTGCTTTATTGTACTTTCCAAGCACTTAGTACAGTGCTCTGCACACAGTAAGCACTCAATAAATATGATTGACTGAATGAATGAATGAATGATTAAGGCAGATGTTATAATCAATCGTATTTATTGAGCGCTTGTAAGAGAATGTTCACATATTCCTCCTTGCTGCTACCTCAGTGACTGCCCGTCTGGCTCCATCCTGGTGTTCAAGGGCTATGGAGTTTGGAAGCAGGAAGCAGCATGGCCTAATGGATAGAGCATGGGCCTGGGGTCAGAAGGTCATGAGTTCTAATCCCACCTCTGCCTCCTGTCTGCTGTGTGATCTTGAGCAAGTCACTTCACTTCTCTGGACCTCAGTTCCCTCAACTGTAAAATGGGGATTAAGATATGAGCACTATGTGGGACAGGGACTGTGTCAAACCTATCTTGTATCTACCCAAGCGCTTAGAACAGTGCCTGGCACATAGTAAGCACTTAACAAATACCATAAAAAAATGGATGGGAAAGAAGCATCCCTCAATGGTTCTGTTCTTTCTCCAAAGAGCTATGGTGATGATGTGACAAGGGTCAGTGAAGAAGGAGAGGAAGAGAGAAAGAGAAGGAAGCTTCTGCGGCATTAGGCCTGAGCAAATGACATTTCCTTTTCATTTCTTTTTCCCCACAATTCCTTGGGGGCCAAGAACCACGTCTATCCTTGTATTCTTTCCCAGCACTTAGTACAGTGCTTTACACATAGTAAGCACTTAATAAACAGTATCACTACTAATGGACTCCCCCAAAATCCAAACCAGTATGTGACCTTGGTATTTTCCAGTATGCTTCAGGGCATAATTATTCCATCTTAGAGTCACACCCTGGTAAAACAACCTCAAAAACATCCTTCCCTGAAAATGTTGTTTCTCATTTCTTGAGCGGTTAGAATATTGAATCTGCACCAAGCGTTTTCATTTTTTTCCAACTACATTTTTCATTACATAATTCCGTTTTCACTGTGAGCCCATCTAAGGCAACCCTGAAACTCAGCTTCTCCCTAACATTAGCAGCCGAAGCAGGCATTAGAGCTAAGAGCTCAGGCCTGAGTACCCTAATGGCTCATGTTGAGAGAGAGAAGCAACGTGGCTCAGTGGAAAGAGCCCGGGATTGGGAGTCAGAGGTCATGGGTTCAAATCCCAGCTCCGCTGCTTGTCAGCTGTGTGACTTTGGTCAAGTCACTTCACTTCTCTGGGCCTCAGTTACCTCATCTGTAAAATAGGGATTAAGACTGTGAGCCCCAAGTGGGACAACCTGATCTCCTTATATCCCCCCCCCCCCAGCACTTAGAACAGTGCTTTGCTCATAGTAAGTGCTTAACAAATACCATTATCATTATTATTATGTTGTGACATTCCCTCCATTTCATCCCTCACTCCTCCTCAACCCTGTCTCTTTGCCCAATACAACCCTGGTTGGTTTTAGGGTCGTCTCGTGAGTACCAGTAAGGCTGATGGCAGAATGGGGAGGGAAAGACAATCTTCCGGCAGCCCCAGACATCAGCTGTCTATCACTTAACTTCTCTGGGCCTCAGTTACCCCATCTGTAAAATGGGGATGAAGACTGTGAGCCCCCCGTGGGACAACCTGATCACCTTGTAACCTCCCCAGTGCTTAGAACAGTACTTTGCACATAGTAAGCGCTTAATAAATGCCACCATTATTATTATTATTATCACACTGCTCAGCCAATGAAGAGGCATGCACAAGGATGCCTGCTCTCTCCCGACCTAAGATTTTCAAGGTGAACTGTGCCTAATTGTGATGGAAAATCCTACATAGCAGGGCCAAGCACTTAGTAATAATAATAATAATAATAATAATAATAATGGCATTTATTAAGCCCTTACTATGTGCAAAGCGCTCTTCTAAGCGTTGGGGAGGTTACAAGGTGATCAGGTTGTCCTCTGGGGGGCTCACAGTCTTCATCCCCATTTGACAGATGAGGGAACTGAGGCCCAGAGAAGTTAAGTGACTTGCCCAAAGTCACACAGCTGACAATTGGCGGAGCTGGAATTTGAACCCATGACCTCTGACTCCGCAGCCCATGCTCTTTCCACTAGCCACGCTGCTAGTACAGTGCTCTGCACACAGTAAGCGCTCAATAAATAAGACTGAATGAGTGAATGAACATAGCACCCCTCCTTTTGTTAGGCTATGAATGAGACTGGCAACATTGGCCATAAAGCTCCATGCAGTCTCTGCTCAGAGTCTTAATTTGCTTTAAATTGCCCTTACTTGAGGCTGTAGCAGACTTGGTTTGCATGGTCAATTATTAGCTTTGTGCTCTTTCCTTGAGATATGTTTTACACTGTTTAAACACAGTGGTCGGGTACTTAGAATTAAAAGCATACACACACATACATGCTGAGAACAAAATAAATGTACATTTTGTCAAGCCCTCTATGGGGTTTGTTTGGATTGAAAGGCTAAAGTGCATGCCATTCTCTACCTGCATAATACAGTGAGCGTGTCAAGGTTCACCGATTCTATTCAGGAGAGAGTCCAATGTCTGTCACACTGTAGAGATATTTGAACTAGCTTTATACATGTCATTTTAAGATTGCTCATTCACAGTGAAAGAAACAGAAATGTGCCTTTCCTAGGAGGGCAACCCACACTAGAGTGTGCTCACACATACAAGCGCTTTCAGCTTTACAAACTATGCTGTTGCTAATGAGTCCTAAGGTCGAGTTAGTGTAGCTTTAATAGTGTCTTAAATTTTAGGAAATACAGATTCAGATTTTCCTGTGCCTCTCCAAAGCCCACACATTCATTCCATCTCCAGGAGTCCCCCCCCTAAAGATTTGGACCTGAGGGGGAAAAGGGAAGAGCAAAGATCCTATGCAATTTTATGCTTGGACTCCATACCAGGTTCTGGGTTGAATCCTTGGGGGTTTCAGTCATTCAATCGAATTTATTGAGTCCTTACTGTGTGCTGAACTCTGTACTAAGCGCTTGGGAGAGTACAATTCAACAATAAACAGACACATTCCCTGCCCACAGTGAGCTTACACAGAATTGCAATGGTGGACCGCTGCTGAAACTCCCTCTTCCTCCTGCCCCCAACTGGCACCTACTATGAGTGGAAAGAGCATGGGCTTGGGGGTCAGAGGTCATGGGTTCCAATCCTGACTCGGCCACTAATTCAATCTGCAAAACAAGGCCATGAAAATATGCAGACTGTGTGGGGTGCCGCCTGCCACCCATCCAAAGCCTTCTCTCATAGCATGATTCAAGGATTTCTGCCACACCTCCATTGTCAGCAAGGTGACAAAGAACACTTTCTCCATAATAAACAAATGCTTGAATTCTCAGAAAGCAGCCACTCACCAGACCCAGCAAAAAAAAAATAGCCACAAGCCAGAAGCACAAGTGGATTAGGGTTCAGCCCTAGCCCCAGGTGTTGCTAATGCCAGCTATGTCTAATTGCCCTGACCCATCCCAAATGCCACTATCTCACCAGAACGAATATTCATAGATTTTCCACAAGTTTTCTGAGATACATTCATGAGGGCAAGTGACTCAAGTTGTCTTATTTGAAGTGTTTCAGAAGCCCACTGAGGAATTTAGAAAAAAGAGATGGGGTGGGGAAGACTGAGAGACTGGGAGAGAGAAGAGGGGACCACACCTGAGAAGAGACATAGCACCCCTCCTTTTCTTAGGCTATGAATGAAACTGGCAACATTGGCCATAAAGCTCCAAGCAGTCTCTGTTCAGAGTCTTTATTTGCTTTAAATTGCCCTTACTTGAGGCTGTAGCAGACTTGGTTTGCATGTACATTTTGTCAAGCCCTCTATGGGGTTTATCTTCAACAGACCATATTTTTATCTTCAACAGACCATATTTTTCTCCAGGAGTGAAGAAACAAAGTTAAATGGGAGCAAAAACTAGCAGTTATCCCATTTTAAATGACCAACTCCGGTTCACATGAAGTAAATGTCACCCCGGACAAGGCCCATCTACATTGACTACCTCTGAAACTTGTACGTATCAACCTAAAAATCAGAACTTCAATGAACCAGCCTTTCCGAAAAGAGGAGAAAAAAGATATTCACCCAACTTCCTTGCCTTCTCCTTCGTCTCCTGACCAGGAACTTTGGAGCAAACTGAATGAACTGATGAGCCATCTGGGGGCATAGTAGGGGAGGAGGCCTTTGAGAGGGTGGGGTGGGGGAGTGGGAGTGGTCTGTTGGCTGCTGAAAAACTGAGGAATCACTGCTGCAAAGAGCACAGGGGTAGTCCTTTGACTTCCTTCTTGACTCACAATATTCCTGAAAGTAAGGTTGAGTCTCCATTATGAAATGAACTGCGTCCATCGGCAAGTGGGCTAGGTAAAAAACTCAATGAATCAATGCCATGATATTTATTGAGCACTTTTTAGGTGCAGAGCACTGTGACTATGTATTTGGAAGAGTTCAATACAGTTGCTGGACATCATCCTCTCACTCAAGGGACTTGCAATCTAGTGGAGAAGACACTGAAATACACTCCAGTTAAAGGAAGCAGCAGAGTTTTTGGTCATGGATGTACTGGCTGGGGGTGGAGTGAGAAACAGAGTAACAGAGGGATTCAGACCTAAATGCTTAGATGATGTAGAAAGGAGGGTGAATAGAGTGGAAAAATGAGAGGGCAGGCAAGGAAGACTTCTTGGGGGAGATGCCATTTTAATAGGGCTACTAGGTACACTGAACAGAGAACTCATGTTGTAAAACTGAACATCACTATTAGTCTTCTAAAGCTAAAAATCATTTTAAAACTGACGAGCTGTTATAAAAAGGGAGGGAGTGTGCCCTAGTGGAAAGAGCACAGGCCTGGGCTTCAAAGGATCTGCATTCTAATCCTGGTTTTGCCATTTTTCTGCTGTGTGACCTTGGGAAAGTCACTTAACTTCTCTGTGCCTCAGTTACTTCATCTGTGAAATAGAGATTGATGATGATGGCATTTGTTAAGTGCTTACTATGTGCAAAGCACTGTTCTAAGCACTGGGGGGCATACAAGGTGATCAAGTTGTCCCACGTGGGGCTCACAGTCTTAATCCCCATTTTGCAGATGAGGGAACTGAGGCTCAGAGAAGTTAAGTGACTTGCCCAAGGTCACACAGCAGACATGTGGCGGAGCAGGGATTCAAACTCATGACCTCTGACTCCAAAGCCCGTGCTCTTTCCACTGAGCCAAACTGCAGAGATTGACAGTGTGAGCCTCACACTGGACGTGGAGTGTGTCAACCTGATGATTTTGTATCTACCCCAGCATTTAGTACAGTGTCTGGCACATAGCAAATGCTTAACAAACCCCATTGAAAACAAACCAAAAACTTCTCTCAAATCTTTCTCAATCGTGCAGAAAAAAAAATCTCTTTCCTATCCTGTTCTCCTCTTGGGTATTGAGTCTGGATGGAGACTTCTATCGGGAATGACGGAGACTTTGGGACTGAGGGGATGCAGACCTAAATGCAGAGATGATGCAGAAAGGAGGGTGAACTGAGTGGAAAAATGAGAGGTCAGTCAAGGAAGGCTCCTTGGAGGAGATGTCATTTTACTAGGGCTACTAAGTACACTGAACGCAGAGTCCATATTGAAAAATGAAAATTGCTATTTGTCTCCTAAAGCTAAAAATAATTTATAAAACTGAAACAGTGGGACTTAGCGGAAAGAACACAGGCATGGGAGTCAAAGGACCTGGATTTTAATCCTGCTTCTGCCACAGAGGAACTGGTTATAGTACTAGTGGCTTGCCCAGGGCCACAGGCACTTTCTAGTCCCTGCCTGTTAGTCTCCCACTGCGGCACATAATACATGAGTAAATTAGTATGCAAGGGGACTAGGCAGTGGGAAAGGCAGGGAAATCTTCCATTCAATCATATTTATTGAGCACTTACTGTTTGCAGAACACTACTAAGCAGCCAGCTGACGGGCGTTGGTAGTTGAGGAAAAAGCCTTCTGTCTGTTCAGAGAGCATTCATTCATTCAATCGTATTTATTGAGCGCTTACTGTGTGCAGAGCACTGTAGTGGGAAGTCCAAGTTGGCAACATCTAGAGACGGTCTCTACTCAACAGCGGGCTCACAGTCTAGAAGGGGGAGACAGAGAACAAAACAAAACATATTAACAAAATAAAATAAATAGAATAAATATGTACAAGTAAAATAGAGTAATAAATATAAGCAAACATATATACATATATACAAGTGCTGTGGGGAGGGGAAGGAGGTAAGGGCAGCTACCATGAAGCAGAAACAAACATCATGGCCTAGTGAAAAGAGCGCAAACTGTACTGTACTCTGTACTCCAGAACTGTACTCTGCCCACTAAGCCATGCCACTTGTGCCACTTACCTGCTTTGTGACCATGGGCAAATCATTAACTTCCCTGTGCCTCAATTTCCCCATCTGCAAAATGGGACTTTGAATAACTGTTGTTCTCTCCTTAGGCTAGGGGTTCCATCTGGGAGGGGGACTGTCAGACCTGATTATCTTGTATCTATCCTAACACTTGACACAAAGTAAGCACTTAACACATCCTATCAATGAAATTCATCCTAAATGAAATTTATTATTGGCCTCAGCCTCCTTCCTCATTTTGACAACGCCCCCTTTGGCTTGATGTCCCGCCACGCCCAGATATTTTTGAGGCTGAGATTAGGGAAATTAACCTTCACGTAAAGTAGCTAGGCCTGTAAGGAAGAGAGCTGTTATGCAAACTTCTCCCAGAAGTTGCACCTCCACCCCTGCACCAGGGTGGGGTAGAATCAGAATGGAAAGTCATTTGAAATCAAAATGCAATTTTCATTTCTTTCACTGGCTAATTTTACACCAACTTACTTAACCACAATTCCACCTAAATATTCATGTTCTGGCCTCCCACCTTCATGCATTCACTTCAGTCCCTTAGCTCTCGAAATGGTCTACATCTTGTTAGTAAAAGCAATGGCACACAAAGCTGATCAATGAAGTGGCTCCTGGAAATGATATGCTCAAATATCACAAGACTAGAAATTAATATTTCTATGGTTTATTCATCGTGCACCTGCACAATTCTTTTTTGGAGACTGATGCACGGCTGCTATTTCCCGATCCGTGACTCTGAGAAGTAATATCATATTCTCTCTCACTCTTTCTATCCCATAAGCCTAAGCTATTTGGACTATTTGAGATATAGAAGTTGAGTTGGCAGAATTGTGAAATGCAATTTTATTATATCTTTGATCTGCATAAATTAGGCTTCTTCCAATTTCTCGCTACACTATTTTTTAAGCTGTTCAGCCCTTTGATTTAGGATATCTCTGGGTGTATTTGTTTTCATAGCTGTTTCCTGTATTAATGGACGATGCCTTTTTCCATCTTATCTTTCGCTCCTACCGAGAACGAAGCCATATGATCTATTGTCACGAGGAATGACTTCAAATTTTCTCATTACTGCAGAACATTAAATTGCCAGGAGATGATTTACTTTAGTAAGTGCCTTTTTATGTCATCTACATTGGAGAGTTTTTTGTGACTGTTATTTAAATTGCATTTCCCTGACAATCTGTCTCCTTGGTAAAACAAGGAGGGCATGGGATGTCGGAACTGAACAATGTACCAGAAACATTTGGGAATAGAAACCATCCTATTAGGCAAACACAACAGGAATAGAGCATAGACAGGACAGAAACCAGGAAAAGCAGAGGAGAACCAGACACGTTGCCATTTCCTTTAAACATGGGTCCCTAGCGATGGCATGCATTTTAGAAATGTTGACGTAAAGGGTGTGTAGAGCCGGAAAACCTGGCAGGTGAAAACCAGCAAAGATGTCAAGCCTGCTAGGAAGAATGAGGAGGAGAGCAATCCACTCGGTTCTGCCAAAACGTAGGCCTTCACTGTGTGTTTCGGCTAGAATGCTGTTGGGGAATAAGGGCAGATTCATCCAGCAACGTGAGTCGCTCTGTGCACCGTGGTTGGGCAAGAATATAAGAGAGCTAGGTTTAGTTGAGGTCCAATGCTGGACTAGTGGGAGGAAGAGGTGAGACCAGGAAAAGTGACCCTCTGTGTAGGCAAGAATAGAGAAAGGTGTTAATACATATGAGGGGATTAGAAAGCAGTTATAGCACCAACAGAATTGGTCAAAAGAGGCTCCTAAAACGGGGACTGTGTGGCATGTATAGAGGATGATGGCATCTCTTGTCTGTATCAATGGATGAGCCTTGGTCCTGCGATTTTAGAGCCCCAAAACCTGCATGGAGGAATTGCAGTGCCGGTGAATTGTGCTGTGCTACCAGCACTGCCTCACCCCTGCAATCTGACGGGGCATGGAGAACAAACACATATGCAGGCTGGCAGAGATGTAGCACAATACAAAGTGTATGTGTTTCCGTGCCCCCACCATTAGCAAGCAGAAAGCAGAACAGAGTGAGTCCCAGAGAAGTGCTTCTATCTGCTGGAATAATGGCAGGGCTACCTTTGCAAAATGAACAGTACATAACCAAATCCTGTCAGTTCCACCTTCACAACATTGCTAATATCAGCCCTTTCCTCTCCATCCAAACTACAACTGTGTTAATACAGTCACTTATCCCATCCCGCCTTGATTACCATATCAGCCTCCTTGCTGACCCCCCCATCTTCCTGCCTCTCCCAAATCCAGTCCATACTACACTCTGCTGCCCGAATCATTTTTCTACAATAAAGTTCAATAATAATAATAATAATGGCATGTATTAAGCGCTTACTATGGGCAAAGCACTGGGGAGGTTACAAGGTGATCGGGTTGTCCCACAGGGGGCTCACAGTCTTCATCCCCATTTTACAGATGAGGTAACTGAGGCCCAGAGAAGTTAAGTGACTTGCCCAAAGTCACACAGCTGACAATTGGTGGAGCCGGGATTTGAACTCACGATCTCTGACTCCAAAGCCTGGGCTCTTTCCACTGAGCCACGCTGCTTCTCCAAGACAGGTTTCCCCACCCCTAAAGAAACTCCAGTGGTTGCCCACCCACCTCTGCA
The DNA here is from genome assembly GCF_015852505.1 of Tachyglossus aculeatus. NCBI lineage: Eukaryota > Metazoa > Chordata > Mammalia > Monotremata > Tachyglossidae > Tachyglossus > Tachyglossus aculeatus. Next base: position 20,481,545 of record NC_052089.1, on the reverse strand, counting down.
TCAAACAAAAACTCCTCATCATTAACTTCAAAGCAATCAATTACTTTACCCTCTCCTATGTCACCTTGCTCCTCTCCTATGACCACTCAGCCCACTCACATTACATGAGGCTTGGAGTCAGAGGATCAGGGTTTATCCCCGGCTCTGCCCCTTTCCAGGTTTGGGACCTAGGAAAATCATTTGACTTCTCTGGGCCTCAGTTTCCACATCTGTAAAACAGGGATGAAAATACCTGTTCTCCCATGTGGGACTTGATTCTCTCTGACAGGTTTATCTTGGATCTGCCCCTGCACTTAGGTACAGTGTTCCCCCAAACTCATGCTACCCTGGGAGTATAACTTCACATTTACACTTTAGCTTCACTGCATTAAAGAATAATAATAATTATGGTATTTGTTGAGCACTAACTTTGCATCACTCACTGTAACTGGTTTGTGGCCCCTCTTACTAAATTCACAGTCACGACTGTTTGAGTGAGGAAACTAGAAGCCCAAATCCAGGGATAACTGACTTTCAGGCTTTCAGAATGCTTGGGTCCAGGAAAGGGAAGAATTAAGGGCAGGGAAGGAAGTCAGAGCTGTTTTTCCCTAATATATAGGGAATTCAGTCAACCCCAGCCAGAAAAATGTCTAATGGGCTACATTCACTGGTCAAGATTCCTGACTGAAGGACAGTACATAAGATGGACAAGCAAGCAGGAATCCTGAAAATAGATGGCTAACCAGGGTCTTCACTAATAATAATAATAATAATAATAATGGTATTTATTAAGAGCTTAGTATGTGCAAAGCACTGTTCTAAGTGCTGGGGAGGTCCCAAGGTGATCAGGTTGTCCCATGGGGGGCTCACAGTCTTAATCTGTATATATGTATATATGTTTGTACATATTTATTGCTCTATTTTACTTGTACATATTTACTATTCTATTTATTTTATTTTATTAATATGTTTTGTTGTCTGTCTCCCCCTTCTAGACTGTGAGCCCGCTGTTGGGTAGGGACTGTCTCTATATGTTGCCAACTTGTACTTCCCAAGTGCTTAGTACAGTGCTCTGCACACAGCAAGAGCTCAATAAATACCATTGAATGAATGAATGAATCCCCATTTTTCAGATGAGGTAACAGGCACAGAGAAGTTACGTGACTTGCCCAAAGTCACACAGCTGACAATTGGCAGAGCCAGGATTTGAACCCATGACCTCTGACTCCAAAGCCCGTGCTCTTTCCACTGAGCCACGCTGCTTCTCCTCCACTGCCACAGGGACTTCTGATGTGGGAATTGCCTGCTGACCTACTTGTACCCACTTTCCCAGGAAGAATCTTGGTGTGCCCTTGAAGGTGCTGTCAGTGGCACTGCTTAGACTACTCTTCTAGTATTCATTACCTTCACGCGGGCCCTGAAATCTTCCTAACTGAACTGAGGCTCATCATCATCAATCGTATTTATTGAGCGCTTACTATGTGCAGAGCACTGTACTAAGTGCTTGGGAAGTACAAATTGGCAACATATAGAGACAGTCCCTACCCAAAAGTGGGCTCACAGTCTAAAAGACTCATCTGTTGCTTATGATGGTAGACACCATCATTATCAGAAAACAGCCTATACACAGCCTTAATACATCTTTTCAAAGCATCTACCAATATCACCAAAACGTGCCATCCTGGGATAATTTTTCTCACTTTTGTTGTTGGAGAGTTAGGTAATGGTATTACAAAGACAGTCCTGGATTAATTGATGTATTGCTAAGTGCTTACCATCATCATCATCATCAGTCGTATTTATTGAGTGCTTACTGTGTGCAGAGCACTGTACTAAGCGCTTGGGAAGTACAAGTTGGCAACATATAGAGAAAGTCCCTATCCAGCAGTGGGCTTACCATGTATCAAGTGCTGTTCTATGTGCTGGAATAGATAAAAGTTAATCAGGCTGGACGCGGTCCCTGTCTCACATGGGGCTCCCAGTCTGAGTAAGAGGAAGAGCAGATATTTTCATCCCCATTTTACAGTTGAGGAACCAGAGGCACAGAGAAGTTAAATGACTTGTCCAAGGTCATACAGCAACAACTGTCAGAGACAGGACTAAAACCCAAGTCCTCTGATTCCTGGGCCCATACTCTTTCCACTAGCCCATGCTGTTTTTCTTTTTGTGCAGCTAAGACAATCATGCACTAAAATGCAGGACCTCCAGACTTCTTATAGATCCCTGATTGTGCAGGAAATATACACTGGCTAGCCATCCATCACCCAAACTCTGCTTTAGTTCTCCTGGCAAATCATTTCAAATCACTGCCACTCTCCCAGCATATGTAAAGCATCTGTCATTAACATGCTGAAGTCATTATTAGTAAACTGCCCAGAATAGGTTTATCCATGTAGCTCTTCCCTGCAATGTTGCTGCCTTTCATTTTCCTTTGTTCTCCAACTGCAATCCAATAACCACAACTACCTTCTCAAAATACTTTCTGACTGACAAGTTAGCCAATAGCTGAAATGGACAGGGCTTCTGCTATCTGATCGATAGGGGTCTTTAAGCTGTCATTTGATTGATCATATTGTAAGGATTTCTAAGCACGCTGGATTACGAAAAGAATGAAGGGTCTTCGGCCTGTTGGGTACAAATAATTGGAAGCGACTGGGGAAAAATCATGGGTGATTCTCTCCTTAAGAGCTTCTTTGCTCTTCCCGTATTCCTCAGCAATTCATCATGCTGCCATGCTCCTGCTGGGAAAAAGAGCCCTTCTTCCCACACGTCAAAAAGGCTTCGCTGTCTTCTGCAGGAAGAGCATAACAGGCCTCAGTAGGCTGTTGGGGATTGGCCATAAAAGGGTATTCCTTAGCTCCATCCTGCGCTAACCTGGACCCTTGAGAAGATTCCTAATTTAGCAGGCATTTGAGCTAGGGAATGCATGGCTTTTGTTAAGGGGCAGGACTGGGAACTTTATGGGGGTTGAAATTCTCCTGTGTCCCATATAAATACAACAGTGGGCTCCCTCAGTGTCTTTACATCAGTCTGCCTGCCCTGACTCTCTCACACCCCCACCCCCCGAGGAGAGAGGAGAGTAAAGTTTATTATTTTTCTCACGGTTTGCACAATAATCAATACTTTGGAGGCAACCTTCCCGGTGAATGGATCCTCTCTCCCAGTTGTGTTTTTAAGCAAGTGGCGTGAAACATTTCAGACAAAGCACCACCCCTGTTTTGTTGGGAGCAACACTGAAAATCTTCATTTTATATTGATGCGGAAAGCTCAGAAGTACCCCAACTGCATTGAAAAAATGTGAATGAAATGCACAGACAAGCTCCATTTTCCCTCCTTCACGTATATCGCTCAGACTTGTTGACATCAGAATATCGTTTTAGTAGTACTTCTCAGGCTGAGGGAAGATTAAAGGATGGAACCATTGTTTTTTAGTCCCACTTAAAGCTGTGTTATGCTAAGCTTTAGCCCACTGCTCACAGGTTGAGGAAGTAGGCTGTGATTGCCAACCAGTTCTCACTTGGATGGTTTTTCCTCTCTGCTGAGGTACAATACTATCACAACATGGCCCTGTGTCTTAATACCCAGCCAGCACATAACCCAGTCTGGAGCTCTGGAAACACCAATAACAGACTTTTTCCTGGCCAACTGGTTGCAATTTTGGAAGCCACCAGGAAGTCTCTTTACCCAGCAGCCAGAGATTGTGCCTACTCCAGAAGAGAATTGGTGAGGTAGAAAGGGATTTGATTTCCCCTTTACTGTGCAAAACTCCAGTTTCCAGACAAAGGAAAACCATACAAATAACAGCACAGAATCTTTGATATGCATTAGGATAAGTTAAATGTTAAAAAATAAGTTACAAACATCTCCTGGGCAAGTAAAAGAAGGAGAGGTTTGGGGTGAGCATGTTACACCTAGTGTAGAAATCTCAAGAGATTGGCATTCATACCAATATTCAGGCCAGGACAATGTTTATGTCATGTGACGTACAGTTTATGTGCTCAAACCAAAATACCTGTGGCGTTTAAGTGCTTAGCACAGGATAATAAGGTTCCCACATGGAGCGCACACTCTGAGGAGGTGGGAGAACAAGTATGGAATCCCTATTTTGCAGAAGAGGGAACTGAGGCACAGAGAGGTTAAGTAACCCACCCAAGGTCACACACTAGGTAGGTAGCAGCACCGACAGTGGAGCCCAGATTCTCTGGCTATCAGGCCGGACTCTTTCCTCTAAGCCACGCTGCTTCCCAAACTCCCCAACTCCAACCACGGAGGTTACCCAAGAATCTGGATTCCACTTCTTTTTCAGCACTGCTCCCAGGAGGGAAACATGTTTTAACGGACCAGACATTAGCTTAGCAGAAGAATCAGATTGTGATTGGGGCTTGTGACTTTTTTCACAGGTAGTTTCCACTGGACTGTGGTTTGTCCACTCATTTGGACCACATCTGCTCAACTAATTGAGGGATTGTTTTAGCAGACCTGGTCAGGAATCATTAGAAAAAGACTTGGCCCCCAAAGTTGTTTTTGGCAAGGTAAAAATTGAGCTGGAATCTGATGGCCCAGTGGCAGTGAACAGTGTGGGACTTTGTTTCCTCTCATCCTGCGTATTTCTTACCTTGCAAAGTGTGTGACTTTGAGATTGGGCAACAAATTTGCTTAAAAGCAAAGCAGGAGTGATGTGAGTCTGAGAAATTAGCAGCTAGTCAGTTGTATTCATTGAGCACTTACTGTTTGCAGAGCACTGTATTAAGCATTTGGGAGAGAGTATAAGACACATTCCCTGTCCACAATGAGTTTGTAGTCTAGGAGACTATTTATGCATAAGGATGATCAGGAAGAGCTGATGCTGACCTCATTGGTTGAAAATCTCGGGAAGGCTGAGCTACGTGATCATGGTGGGCTATGCAAGGCCAACGAGAGTGACCTTCAGAAGATTCACGTGCTGCAAAAAATGGATCTTTTCCTAGAATAGATGGCATCTTTATTTTCTCCCAAGGTGCCTTAGATAAAAGGTGAAGTTCATTTACCTTAAAAGTGATTTAGCTGTAGTTATGCAATCTTGCTTCTTTCCCTCTTCTGTGTGACCTTGGCAGTTTCAAACTGCCACATAGTGTATTGGGGGAAAGTGAGAAAAGGAAGAACTAACTTCTTAACTTCAATTTTGCATCTCATTATCCATTTTTCCGAGACTCAGGTGGGAGAAAGTTCAAATAAAATTTCAGCTATGCTATAGTTTAAGCTAGTCACAAAATTCCTCCTTTGCATTGCTGTACATGACTGAGGTAATCCATAACTTTATAATTTGAATATTTCATTGGTCACTAGGGAATCTTCCCTCCTAAACCTTCATTTCCTTCTAAGTTTCTCATCTCTGTGAACATCTCTTCCCCCAAAATTCATAATCTCGGATTTAAAGGTGACTCTTCCATTCACCATTCATACAAAATCAAATGGTAAATCTTGTTGTTGGTTCCTCAAGCAGTGTTTCAAGCATCTGTCTCTCTTTTCTTTTTTTCATTCCTTCAGTCACAGTAGATTACTAGCTCTATCCCCCTCTTTAATTGTACATTCCTCAAGGGCAGGGTGATCTTTTATGTAATTCCAAATTAGTAGTCACCTGCACAGCCTGAGCACTTGATAAATCCTACTGATAGACTGAATTAAGACACTACATGGGATAAGCTAAGAAAACGGCACGTTGTCAAATCGATCAATCAGTGGTATTTATTGGGAATTTACTGTGTTTGGGAGAGTACAACAGAGTAGGTGGTCATGATCAAAAGGAATATATATAATCTAGTGGAGAAAAGCTTGTGAATATTACTAAATACTCAGGAATTATAAACCATAAAATAACAGCTGACTTTGTGTGGGGTCATATTAAAAATAACCATTCCATTTCTTACACCTAGAAACCTACATCAAAACAATAAGCACGAGCCAGTCCTAATTGAGGAGCTAAGCATGATGCATCTCCTTTCCAGACTGGCTTTTAACTGTATATTAAGTTCGAATCATTTTTATAGTCCAGGTATGTGATTGGATGAAAGTGTTCTCTTGTCACATAAAGACCTTTAAAACTGAATTATGTTCATAGCGTCGGTGTAGTTTTTTTTTTTAATGATTCAAATACCACCTTGTCTCTCTGTGGCAGAGTTTTAGATTTATTACTTTTAGTTATATGAGATGTCAAATAACATTTGTTAGCCTCATTTCAGTTCTGGTCCCCGTAAAATGTCAACCAAGCAGATGTTCAACTTACAAACATGAATAAAAATGGATGTATGCTGAGAATTGATATGGGGTTATTCTATCCTAATTTTCACAGTGATATTACCAAAGATTCAGGAGTTAATATGATTATACATGATTAATGAAGATAGTTGATCTCCCTTTAGGACTTTCAGAAACCACTTTAGATTCATGGGTTTATAGTTTCTAACTAAAACGTACCTCTTCAGCGTTTGGCATTATCTTACCAATGGTAAAATCCACGGTCCATCTACTGTATAAACACGGTATGGATGTTTATTGGTTTCAGAAATTTTCCACTGCCCTCACCCTACCAAACTGCTCCTCTGTCAAGTTCCCACCACTGACATGGTTTCTTCTCCTCCTACTGTTGAATCTTTCCATCTGCCTCCCCTACTGTGGATTTTCTCTGCTCCATATCCCCTCAAACTCCTGCCCTCCTTCTATAACTGCTCAGCCTGAGTTCTGGATGTCCCTGCTCAAAGTCCCAGAGGTGAAGAGCTTTCTGACCAATCAGCATCCCATCACACCCTACAAAGCATCATTACAGGCAGGGAATGCGCCTGCTCATTCTGTTGTCCTCTCTCAAACCCTTAGTACAATGCTCTGCACATAGTGAGAACTCAATAAACACCATTGATTTATTGATTGGAGAGCTGGTGGGACACTGATGGAGTGAGTGTCTCATCAGCTTAGAGGAGGGTTGGGTGGGGCTGGGCTCCTCATGGACACTTCGTTGCCTGATGATGATGATGATGGTATTTGTTAAGCGCTTACTATGTGCAAAGCACTGTTCTAAGCGCTGGGGAGGTTACAAGGTGATCAGGTTGTCCCACAGGGGGCTCACAGTTTTAATCCCCATTTTACAGATGAGGTAACTGAGGCACAGAGAAGTGAAGTGACTTGCCCAAAGTCACACAGCTGACAGCTGGCGGAGCTGGGATTTGAACCCATGACTCTGACTCCAAAGCCCGGGCTCTTTCCATTGAGCCACGCTGCTTCTCCTGATGTCACAGACCCCCTTACCACGGATCAAGGGTAAACTGTGTTTACTGAGGACCCATCCACTTCCACAGTTTGTGCTCTCAAACCTCCACTTGACCTCTTCCCCTAGTCCTCCTTCTGTGGGATTCAACCACAGCCAGGAAAATATTGCCACTACCTGCCCTCTCCAATTACCGCCAACCAGTTCCTCCAGGACCCCTCAGACTCCTTGCTGCTTCCCATTTTCCTGACCCTGCTATAGCTTGATCACAAATCCAGCTCCAGTGGTACCTCTTTTCTCTCTCCTGCCTCCAACCATCCTCTCTGGCTCTTTTCCCACTGAAGTGGTTTCCTCTCTTTCTCTCAGCAGCCACCTCCTACTGCTAACACACAATTCCTTAGTTCCCGTTGAATGGCAAGATCACTAAACTGGGAATAAAGGCTTGGGCCTAATCCTGGCACTGATTCATATTTTCTGAGAGCCTTGAAGCAATTTACCCCCCCATTTCTCCATTCTTAGCTGTAAAATGCAGAGAATTAGTTAATAATGCCTACTTCACAGAAATGCTGATACTGTATTAAGATAAGGAGGAGAAGTTTGGGATCCAAAGAAACTGAGAACCTTGAATCAAATGAGAAGTTTAGAGAGCTTATGGGCGGAGGAGGCTTCTACAGGCTTAGCTTCAGAAATGTTGAATCAGACCAAAAGAAAGCAAAGCATTCAGCTTTTTCTAAAAAATGTGCATTGCTCGAGAAGCAAAGAAATATTCAGCTAAAGGGAACTTAATCTAAAACCCAAGTATCAAAAAATTTGAACAAAATCAAACTTGTAGACTATTAATATCACAAAATATTGTGAATATTCATGAAGAGCTAAATAGGTCTTGGATCAGGAACAGATTTTCTCTTAAAAATAACTGGATTGATAGAAGGAAATAGGTTGTTTGATCTCACGCTTTGGACATTTCACCTGTAAAATGGGCATCAAATAATAATGACAATAGTGGTATTTGTTAAGTTCTTATTATGGACTAAGCCCTGTACTAAGTGTCGGTTAAATACAAGATAATCAAGTTGGACACAGTCCCTGTCCCATATGGAACAGTCTGATGTGGAGGGAGAACAGTTACTTAATCCCCATTTTACAGGTGAGGAAACTGAGGCACAGAAAAGGCAAGAGGTGGTCAAGGATTAGAACACAGATTCCCTGACTTCCAGGAAATTGCTTTTTCCATTAGACCTTGTTGTTTCTCAAACAAATTAAATATGCGTTCTTCTCTCTCCTTACACTGTATGCTCTGTGTGGGGCAGGGATTGTGTCAGTTTTGACTAAATAGTATCTACCCCAACGCTTAGCACAGTGCTTGACACTTAGTATTTTCCTACAAGCATCACTAATAATAATGCTAATTCTCATCTATTTTCCTTGCATTCACTTCACTCAGTGTTATGCACAGTACGTACTTAATGAGTATTAGTACTGCTACTCAACATTAACATGCAGAATAGTTTAGAAAATGTCTAGAACCCTGGATCCGGGACTTGGAACATGCCCACTGAGCACATGGGTAGTTCCTAATGAACACATTCTAAATTCCCAGGAATACTTCAATCTTCCTCCAGGATCCCATCCTCCCTTCCAGGCTCTGACAATGTCAGCACTGGGGAACCGAGAAATCCTGAGTGGAAAAACCCTGCCCCGAGTCACACAGCTTGATTTTTCAACTGCTGTCTCGGGGAACTTAAAATCAGCTCTTCAACCACCTGCTTGTCCCCAGTGGGAAGCTGACTGATAATTTCTCCTTCATAATATCCTCCTCTAACTCACTGTGTATTCACCTAATGGTAGCATGGCCTAAACCTTACTTACCAGCTGGCTGATGAATATGTGGTGAAACATGATCAAAATCCCTGATAAAAATTAAGATCTGTTATGACTACTCTATCTTCATGACCTTTCAGTTCTGTCACGCTGTCAGGGGAACATTTAGAATGATTTGAGTAAATTTGATAGCTCTAACTCTTTTTAATTACGAATTATTTTCCTACTTTAAAGGTGATGCATCTGTGTTGAATGTGTGTACCCACAAAGAACTGTCATTCATACTTAAAGAGGACAGCATTGGGATGAATGTTTGTGCCTTTCAGTGGTAAAGCTGAGCAGAGACCCTCAGTCCAGTCCGAACCCTACTTTACAAACCCCCAAAGTGGCCTTTGTTGTACTGTTTAGTTGTTTATAGTGCTTGGCTCTGTTTTTGTTTTGCCATTCAGTGGATGGTAAAGAGAATCTACTGAATCTGCAACACTATAAGATTGTAGGACAGACGTCAGATATCCACTCCATGCCTTCAAGGAGCTTGCAATCTGTAACTCGTGATGGGCTTTAAAGCATCTGTCCTTAAACAGCCACACCTTTCTGGACGGCTGCTCCCTTTGCTTGTCTAAATATATTTTGGTTTCAGCCGTGAAGCCAAAGAACCAAGAATCCAAGACTGTAGTGACAAAGAGAATGGTAATATCCGTCCGGCTTAACTCTGGCCCCCGCTTTAATTGGAGTTCGTTACTTCTCAGTTGCTCACCAACTTCAAAATTCATTCATTCATTCATTCATTCGTATTTGAGCGCTTACTGTATGCAGAGCACTGTACTAAGCGCTTGGGAAGGACAATTCAGCAACAAAGAGAGATCCTCCCTGCCCACAGCGGGCTCAGTCTCAGGAAAACACGTAACAGGACGGCAAAACATGTAACAGGCAGAATTCATTCATTCGTATTGAGCGCTTACTGTGTGCAGAGCACTGTACTAAGCGCTTGGGAAGGAAAATTCAGCAACAAAGAGAGATCCTCCCTGCCCACAGCGGGCTCAGTCTCAGGAAAACACGTAACAGGCATCATTCATTCATTCTATTGTATTTATTGAGCGCTTACTGTGTGCAGAGCACTGTACTAAGCTCTTGGGAAGGCCAATTCAGCAACAAAGAGATACCCTCCCTGCCCACAAAAATCTTCACAAAAGGTTTATTTGATAGCCCAACTTCGTGTTTCCTTTCAATGCTCTAGTGTAACGGCGCATATAATGTGCTAATGTTTGATGCAGATGCATGCCACTTTAAAAGGATGGTTTAATATTATGATAATGCAAAAAGTGTTTTCCGTGACAACCAAGGTGTGAAATCATCATTGTTAAAGATGATTTATTATGTTTCCTTTGCAAGTTCAGCCTGTTAGGAATAACCTGACAGGGGAAGAAGAAGAAAGAAGAAACCAATTAGGCCCCAAATATTTTCTCCTAGGTGAATTAGGCAAATCCATGCTTAGCCCTTTTGATCTAGCTAATCTGGCCACTCTTATCCTAGTTACATGTTCAGCCAATTAGTTTCTCCCTCTCTCTGTTATATGTGCATTCATTTAATAATTGCATGCACTCTTAAACCATGGATGTAGATGGAGGGTTTTCATAAAGATTTACCACTGCAATTTGTTCAAGGATATCTTTTTTCTTAAATTTGGATGGGTGCCAGAGATACATTGGCACTTCAGCTCATTCAAAGGAAATTCTGGTTATTACAGCAGCTTTCCTCACATTGTTTTAGCCTGTGTGTGTGTGTGTGTGTGTGTGTGTGTGTGTGTGTGTGTGTGTATGTGCACGCCCATGCACACACAATGGAAAGTTCATTCATTCAGTCATTCATTCATTCAATCGTATTTGTTGAGCGCTTACTGTGTGCAGAGCACTGTACTAAGAGCTTGGGAAGTACAAGTTGGCAACATATAGAGACGGTCCCTACCCAACAGCGGGTTCACAGTCTAGAAGGGGGAGACAGACAACAAAACGAAACATATTAATGAAATAAAATAAATAGAATAAATATGTACAAGTAAAATAGAGTAATAAATATGTACAAACATATATATATATAGGTGGGGGAGATGGGGAGGGGGAGGAGGGGAAGAGGAACGAGGGGCTCAACTGTTGATCAACTGGATGTTGATCAACTGGAACTGAGTTCTTATTCTGGCTCTGCCACTTGTCTAGTGTGTGAGCTTGGGCAAGTCACTTAATTTCTCTGTGCCTCAGTTACCTCATCTGTAAAATGGGGATAAAGACTGTGAGCCCCATATGGCACAGGGACTAGGTCTAACCTGATTAGCTTGTATCTACCCCTGAACTTAGAATAGGGCTTGACACATAGTAAAGTGTTTTAACAAATGCTATATAGTAATAAGAGTAATGATAAAGTTCATCGTATGAACTAATCAGCCATGTAAAGGCTAGTTTGGATTTTTTTTAAACTTCAGGTGAAAGAAAAAAATGATGCTATCCAATTTTGTTCCCTTAACCTTCAAGTATCTGATTTAAGTTTGCTCTCCATTAGTGTGAGGTTCTTTTGAATACACTGTGGACACCTGTATATCCACATATGCACACATATCTACCCTGCACATCTGGATCCAAATCCACTGAAAAACCTCATTCTGTGACCCCGACTATATCAACAGTTTGACTCCTTTCTTGAAAGAAAGATTCTTGCCTCAATTTGAATCTGGCATGATTACAACTGGACTTTATTTTTTTGCAAGATGGTGCCTGAGGACTCTTGATTAAAAACAGTTACGTTTGGTGTTTACTAGCTAGAATTCTGTGTTTTCACCGGAAAGCATTTCTCTCACCATTTTCCTCTAACTGGTAAACATATGGTGAAATACATAACAAGCTTCAACTGTTTTTTGGAAAGCTAGAGATAGGTCACTTGCTCCAATTTAAAGTGATAGAGAGCAACATTACAGACACAGGCTGCTGCATCTGTTGGTCCAGATTCATTATAAATTTGAAGCTCAATGAGGTCTGATATAGGGGTGGAACAATACTGGTTCATCATGTTCAGCTAAACCACGGTAACTAAATCAAGAGCCCATTTGTGACCTCAAAATTCCATCTGCTAAGCTCGTCCTGGGTCTGTTGACCTTCCGCACTCAAAGGATCTGGACCAGAATGCTGGTCATCTGGGTGACATGTTAAAGAAAGCACAGTTGGACGATACATTTGGAGCATGGAGGCTGGCCCAGGATTGGTAGATGATGCAGTTGTCGGGGAAAAGGCGAGGCCACATCTGGGATCTTTGGCCCTGTGGCACAACTCAGAGTAGTTCCACTCCTGTTGCCAATGATAGGTGGAAGTAGAACATGTCCTTGCTCCATGAACAATAAACAGAAATTCCTGGCCATCAGCTTCATGGCTTTCCTCCAGCTTTTCCCATTTAACACATGCAGTTCTTTTCACCGTTACCCCACAGCTCACACTTGGCATGTCTTCTAAGTGAACCTCATTCTTGTTTCTCTTACTTCTGACACCTTGGTCACCTATTTTTTCTGCCTGGGACCCCCTCCTCTACTCCGAATCTGCCAGACTATAGCTCTCCCTATCTTCAGAGATACTTTAAAAGACTACCTCTTCCAGGAAGCCTTCCACAATTAATTCACAATGTCATCCCTCCCCTACTCCAAATCTGCCAGACCATAGCTCTCCCTATCTTCAGAGATGCTTTAAAAGACTACCTTTTCCAGGAAGCCTTTCACAATTAATTCACAATGTCATGCCAAGCCAAGAGTCGCCTTTATTTCCTCAAGAGGGACTTCTAGCCTTTGTGTTCCATTACAAGTTCTTTGAAACACAGACAAACCATCCAACCAAAGATGACTAAAGCCATAAAGGTAGCCAGTGCCATATCCATTCTGAACAGGAGATAGACCACCCCAAAATCAAATGCCTGGCCATCCTCATCTCTTCCCATATCAACATCAACATAAAGCAGTTCTGTGTAGTAGTATGAGATTGTACTGTATAAATAAAAAGGTGCTTACCAAAGTTAGTGATCACATTTACGTTTTATGAGATTACATGGAGAACTTCAACATTTTGCAGCAGACCAAGGGCAGATACAGTGGACTGTATCCCAGTAGAGACGCAAGACAGTTGAACACAGAATAAAATGCAAATTTAAGGTTACAATGTGTAAAGTGAGTGGTTACCAGGTACGTTTGTTTCTTTCGAATGTTCATCTTTTGTTTCAACTGCATAGGCTTGGAATAGTCATTTCAAAAACACTCATAGGAGCAATTTAAAGCTTTGCATATTGAGAGCTGAAACAAAACGTGGCAAAGAAAGAGAAGCAGAATGGCTTCAGATTATTGCCAGAAATCTTGGAGCAGCTGAGTTCAGAAGTCAGAATCTCCGAGACCCAATCATTCTACTAGGCCATTAGACCTGACCGGTGTCTCCTCCTGGCCTATATCTTATACTGTGGTCTACTGAATAGAACAGAACAAAAGAGAAGGGAAAGCACAACCACAGGGAGAAGACTTCCTGTCACAAAGCTGGAAATATGACTTGATTCTTCTGAAGCCGTCCCTTTCCCCATATAATTTTCCACCCAGTAGCTCCCACTGTCAGCTCTGACTAGCCATGCGACCTCCAATAAGTCACTAAATCTTTCTCTTCACTGTTGTAATAATGGAAACGAGATTTGTTCTGTAGTTTTCTGTGGAGTCGGCCGAGGATTTATTTTTAAAACATGTGAAGCCCTGTAAGTGTTTCGGGAAGGACCAGAAGTCGAGACTCCAGACTGACGTGCAAAGAGAGGGCATGTCAGGTTGATGACTACCAAAAGGGAGATGGCCACCCAACAGCTCTGAAGGGTAGATCAAGAGACAGCCATACTGCAAAGCTGGGATGTTTTTTCATGGACCAGTTAAACTGGAAAGGCACCAGAACCACTTCCTCAGTATGGCTTAATGGAAAGAACATGGGTTTGGAAATCAGAGGTCGTGGGTTCTAATCCTGGCTCTGCCACTTCTCAGCTTTATGACGTTGGACAAGTCACTTCTCTGTGCCTGTTACCTCATCTGTAAAATTTCTAGACTGTGAGCCCATTGTTGGGTAGGGACCGCCTCTATATGTTGCCGATTTGTACTTCCCAAGAGCTTAGTACAGTGCTCTGCCCACAGAAAGAGCTCAATAAATACGATTGAATGAATGAATTGAATGAATAAAATGGGGATGAAGTCCGTGAGCCCCATGTGGGACAACCTGATTACCTTGTATCTACCCCAGCTCTTAGAATAGTGCTTGGCACAAAGTAAGCGCTTAACAAATACCACTATTATTTATTATTATTCCTCTAGACTGTAAAGCTTGTTCTGGACAGGGAACACGTCTCCGTTGTACTCTCCCAAGTACTTATTACATTTCTCTGCCAACAGTAAGTGCTCAATCAATACCACTCATTGATTCATTCATTCCTTGATCTCCTTCAAACACCTTTCACCACCAGGGATGCAAACCCAGAGAAAAGCTGATAAAAGAGAACATATATGTAAAAGCAGTGTGGCTTAGTGGAAAGAGCACAGCCGTGCGAGTCGGAGGATGTGGGTTCTAATTCCGGCTCTGCCACTTGTCTGTTGTGCGACCTTGGGCAAGTCACTTAACTTCTCTGTGCCTCAGTCACCTCACCTGTAAAATGGGGATGAAGGCTGTGAGCTCCAAATGGGACAACACGATTACTTTGTATCTACCCCAGCGCTTAGAACAGTGCTTGGCACATAGTAACTGCTTAACAAATGAAACCTGGGTCTTGCAAATGCTGTACTCTTCCAAGTGCTTAGTAGAGTGCCTAGCACTCAGTAGTAGCTCAAAAAATACCTCAGTCTGAGTGTTTGAATCCAAAATCCGGAATGTAGGGGAAACACTTTCAGGTTTCTACATTTTTTAAATGAAATTTATTAAGCATTTACTATGTGTACAACCCTGTTCTAAGCACTAAGGTAGGTACAAGTTAATTGGGTCAGACAAAGTTACATTCCTTCATGGGAATTCCAGTCTAAGTGGCAGAACTGATATTTAATCCCCATTTAACAGTGGAGGAAACTGTATTTCTTAACACAGAGAAGTTAACACAGAAGTTAACAACACAGAGAAGTTAAGTGACTTGTCCAAAGTCACACAGCAAGTAGTTGGCAGAGCCAGAATTGGAACTCAATTGGAATTCCCAGACTGAGCCCCCTCCTTTCTCTCCCCCTCGTCCCCCTCTCCATTCCCCCATCTTACCTCCTTCCCCTCCCCACAGCATCTGTATATATGTATATATGTTTGTACATATTAATTACTCTATTTTATTTGTACATATTTATTCTATTTATTTTATTTAGTTAATATGTTTTGTTTTGTTCTCTGTCTCCCCCTTCTAGACTGTGAGCCCACTGTTGGGTAGGGACCGTCTCTATATGTTGCCAACTTGTACTTCCCAAGTGCTTAGTACAGTGCTCTGCACACAGTAAGCGCTCAATAAATACGATTGAATGAATTCTGAGCATTTTCCACTAGACCACACTGCTTCATTTAACTCTCAAGGATGCACTGCTTCAATCTCAGAGCTTTTCAGTTGAAAAATGGGGTGAAATATTGGACCTTAATCAAACAAATGTGATTTTGTTCATTGGCCCACTGTAGAAAGCCTCTTCTGTGTTTTTCTCCCAAAGACAAAACCAGATCGTTAGGATCTGGCTCCTGGTTGTACAGCTCTCTCTAATTCTTATTTGTTTACTTTTCTATTGCAAATTGTTTCCTAAGCATTATGGAACGTGTCCTGGATACACTGACACTTTAACTTGGCACACATCTTTAGGTGAAGCGTAGCCAAAATCATCTGTATGTTTATAGCACTTGATTTTTGTTCAGGCATAGTTTCCATTAGTGAAGAATACCACGCAAATCTATTATTTGTATGGGAAGCTTTTGGCGATTTTTAAATATTTATGTAAGGATTTTTTTTTTTTTTGGAGAAGGGCATGTTTTTTAATGTTCCAATTAGTTAGTGCATCTTTCCAGTGCAGCTCTATTTTATACAATATCATTAAACAACCAGTCAGTAACATTTACTGAGCTCTTATGTGCATCTGAAGCTGGGGAGACGAGTACAATAGAGGTTGGAGACACGATCTAGACCCTCTACAAGTTTACAATCTAACAGGGAGAGAGACACAAAATAAATTTTGCATAAGATGAGGAGTTTAAATAATTGAATGTGGTATATACATTGATATGTACAAAAATGCTCTGGGAGTGTGTGAGTTTATACGTATGGATTTGGTAGCTGGGAAGACATGATTTGTGAAAAAGAACAAAGTGATAGGTCAGTGGACTGTAAGAAGAAAAATCACAGCAGGCAGTCCTGCCAGGTGGGCAGCAATTGAAAGAGGGTTTGAATAGATCAAAATCAGATCCTGTCCCATATGGGATAAATACATCAGCACAGCAGTCATTCAGTCATCTTTTTTGAGCGCTTACTGTGAGCAAAGCTCTGTACTAAGCCTTTGGGAGAGTACAACACAACAACAGGCACATTCCTGCCCACAATGAGCTCACAGTCTAGAGGGAGAGATAGACATTAATACAAATAAATATATAGATTAATTACAGATATATACGTATGTGCTATGGGGACGGGTGAGAGGTTGAAACTGTGGCTTAAAGGAAAGAGTGCAGGTTGGAAGTCAGAGAATAATAATAATAATATCATTTATTAAGTGCTTACTATGTGCAATGCGCTGTTCTAAGTGCTGGGGAGGTTACAAGATGATTAGGTTATCCTACGGGGGGGCTCACAGTCTTAATCCCCATTTTACAGATGAGGTAACAGGCACAGAGAAGTTAAGTGACTTGCCCAAAGTTACACAGCCGGCAATTGGTGGAGCTGCGACTTGAACCCATGATCTCTGACTCCAAAGCCTGTGAGTTCTGATCCTGGCTCTGCCACTTGTCTGCTGTGTGACCATGAGCAAGACACTTAACTTCTCTGTGCCTGTTAGCTTAACTGTTAAATGGGGATTAAGACTGAGCCCCACGTGGGATAACTTGATTATCTTGTATTTACCCTAGTGCTTAATACATATTACCATAATTACTGTTGCGAATGAAGGAGCAGGTAAGAGTGGCACCAAAGGGAATGGGAGAAGAGTTAAGGAGGGCTTAGGAGAGGCTTCTTGGAGGAGATGTGTCTTCAATAAGACTTTGAAGTGGGGGAGAGCAATTATATGTCCGATATGAGGAGGAAGGGCATTCCAGGCCAGAGGTAGGATGTGGGAAAAGGATTAGGTTCATGTGTTAAAAAGTATTGGCTGTCCAGCAAATTTTTTTTTCAGCTACATAGGTGTGCGAGTAGATTTTGTGTGTGAGTAGATTTTCACTATCAGTAGGGAGTCATCTTTGAAAATAAAGGGTACTAATATTTATGGTATTTGTTAAGCGCTTACTATATGCCAAGCTCTATTCTAAGTGCTGGGCCAGATGCAAGGTAATCAGATTGTTCCACGTGGGGCTCAGAGTCTTAATCCCCATTTTACAGATGAGGTAACTGAGGCACAGAGAAGTTAAGTGGCTTGCTCATGGTCACACAGCAGACAGGTGGCAAAAACTGGGAACATTTGGGAACAAGAGGGAACATTGTTTTCATGCATACCGTCTATGATCAAATACAGTCATATTGGTAGAAGATATCAAACAATATGTGAGGTGTGGTGATTGCCACTTGCAATCGGAGTCGTGGCTTTGAGTCAAGCTTCTGTGCCACCTCTCAGGTGCCTAAAACTTAGGGGCCTGTTCCACACTGGCTTTCCACAAGCTGGACAGGTTTAGAAAGGGAGCAACTGCTAGAGGAAGGGAGAGGATTCCAGGAAACCACATCCTTGGGCGAATCTCACAACTGCCTGAATACCTACCCTCTTCCTGTCCGACAAACTGCCACTCTTTCCATTTTCAAAGCACGGTCATTTCTTTTCCCAGAGGCTTTCCCTGACTAAGCCCTCACTTTCCCATTTATCCCTCCTTTCAGCATCACCTAAAGGCTTCCCTCAGTTAATAATAATAATAATTATTATGATATTTGTTAAACGCTTACTAGGTGTGCTTAACTGTGTGCTTAACTATGTGCACTGTTCTAAGCGCTGGGATAGATACAAGGGAATGAGGTTGTCCTATGTGGGGCTCACAATTTTAATCCCCATTTTACAGATAAGGTTACTGAGGTACAGAGAAGTTAAGTTACTTGCCCAAAGTCACACAGCTGATATTTATTACTCTATTTATTTATTTTACTTGTACATATCTATTCTATTTATTTTATTTTGTTAGTATGTTTGGTTTTGTTCTCTGTCTCCCCCTTTTAGACTGTGAGCCCAATGTTGGGTAGGGACTGTATATGTTGCCAATTTGTACTTCCCAAGCACTTAGTACAGTGCTCTGCACATAGTAAGCACTCAATAAATATGATTGATTGATTGATAAGTGGCAGAGCCAGGATTCAAACCCACAACCTCCGACTCCCAAGCCCGTACTCTTTCCACTAAGCCACGCTGCTTCTCAGTTCCTCTGAAGCACTTTGCTCTTCACCCCAACCAGTTCCCTCATTACTTTTGGGTACATCCCCTTATCCTCTGTCATTTCCCCTATCTGTGATTTATTTTAATGTCTTTCTACCCTTCTAGGATGTAAGCTCCTTGAGGGCAGGGATCCTATCTACCAATTCTATTGCATTTTACTCTCCCCATGTGCTCATTACAGTGCTCTGCACACAGTAGCCACTCAGTAAATACCAAAGATTGATTGAGGAAAGGAAGTAACATCCCTATGGAATATTACTTCCCAGACTGAGCCCCCTCCTTCCTCTCCCCTTACTCCCCCTCCCCATCCCCTCCACCTTACCTCCTTCCCCTCCCCACAGCACCTGTATATATGTTTGTACACATTTATTACTCTATTTCACTTGTACATATTTATTCTATTTATTTTATTTGGTTTATAAGTTTTGTTTTGTTGTCTGTCTCCCCCTTCTAGACTGTGAGCCCGCTGTTGGGTAGTGACCATCTCTATATGTTGCAAATTTGTACTTCCCAAGCACTTAGTACAGTGCTCTGCACACAGTAAGCGCTCAGTAAATACGATTGAATGAATGAATGAATATGGAACCTATTTATACAGAGACTGCCGAGAAGGAGCAGACTTACAAGTCCCAGCTTTCTGCTCTCAGTTTCTCCCTCCTGTGCCCCTCTGTTCTCCACCACTTGTTAGGATTTGAGTTTGCCAGGTGTCTTTTCCTTATCCTTCAGGAGATATGATGTACTGATGTGGGGTATCCAGGAAGCTTGGCTCAGATGTTTTAATCCACACGGGGACCTGGACTTCCATGCCAATTAAGTAGTTTCATGACCAGAGCCATGTTATGACACCTTGATTGGCTTCTAATAAAGGCAACTTGAAAGCCCCTGTAGACTAAAAGCTCACTGTGGGCACGGAATATATCCATTAGATTGTTACATTGTACTCTCCCAACTGCTCAGTACTGTGCTCTCCACACAGTAGGCACTCAATAATAGGACTGACAAAGCTTCAGCTATTCCCAACATAACAGACTTATGCCAAACTATTCAGAGTAAAATATTTTCATTTGACACATAAGGATTATATAGAAACACTTTTTTTCCCCAGTATTAAATGCATTCTCTATTTTGGGCCATCTGTTTTTTTTTGCTCCCAAGGTATAAAGGAGATTCTTCCCTGGAAGTCTTCAGAGGCCACAGTATTATTTCAAAACCAAGAATAAACCTATTATGGAACAGAACCATAATTATCTTAAAGTAGACACTCTAGAAATTCACCTATTAAAACTCTAAATGAAGTCATACATAATTCACTCTAGTACAAATGGACTAGAATAAAGGTAAAAAGACTGAGTTAAGTTGGCTTGACATTTATTGCTATCAATGCAAATTCAGCACTGGGACATAAGAAAGAAAAAGTCTACAGTAAATCTCTACTATTCCATAATCTTGCTGGGAGAACTAAGTTTAAGACCTGTGAGTGGTGGCTGTAATTTATTTGAATTTGAAAAATGGTCAATCATTTGAACAAAGAAGTTGCAATGAAGATATCTCTCTTGGTCTTCCTGCCATTTTTCTCTGCCCACTCTGGGAACAATTTCTCTTTGTGATATTTCACAATTTCTCAAATCCTAAAATGACCTTTCACGGTTTTATAACAATTCTCTCCCACCATTTTGTTCTTTCTCTTACTTCACCTTTTCCTCTCACTCACAGAGCCATGTCTGACAGAAAGGAAATGAGATGTTTGTCTCAGGATCAGCTTGTGCTGTCAGTACGGTAGGGGGACATGATGGCCGTGGGAGTGGTGGTCCTGGGGGCCCGGAGGCAGCGGGTAAATATTTCCATATTTACTGAAAATATGAACATCATGGCATAGTGGATAGAGTATTTGCCTGGGAGTCAAAAGGTCATAGGTTCACGCTTAACAGATACCAACATTATTATTTAATAATTGTGATATTGTTTAAATGCTTACCGTGTGCCATTCCATAAATACGATTGAATGAATGAATTCATTCATTCAATCGTATTTATTGAGGACTTACTGTGTGCAGAGCACTGTACTAAACACTTGGGAAGTACAAGTTGGCAACAGATAGACGGTCTCTACCCAACAACGGGCTCACAGTCTAGAAGGGGGAGACAGACGACAAAACAAAACATGTAGATAGGTGCCATTATTCTCTAGCGCTCAGAACAGTGCTTGGCATAGGGTATAGCACGTAACAAATACCATCATTATTCCCCAGCTCTGTCACATGTCTGCTATGTGATCGGGGGCAAGTAGCGTGGCTCAGTGGAAAGAGCATGGGCTTTGGAGTCAGAGATCATGGGTTCGAATCCCGGGTCTGCCAACTGCGTGACTTTGGGCGAGTCACTTAACTTCTCTGTGCCTCAGTTCCCTCATCTGTAAAATGGGGATTAAGGCTGGGAGCCCCACTTGGGACAACCTGATCACCTTGTAACCTCCCCAGTGTTTAGAACGGTCCCTTTGCATATAGTAAGTGCTTAATAAATGCCATATTATTATTATTAAGTAACTTCACTCCTCTGTGCCTGTTACTGCTGATATTCTGATATTACCACCGATATCAGTTCTTTTCCAACCCCTGTAAAATGGGGGTTGAGTCTGTGAGCCCCACCAGGAACAGGGATTTGCGTATATCCACCCCAGCACTTAGTATAGTACTTGACACATAGTAAATGCTTAACAAATACCACAATTATTATTATTATTATTAACACGCAGGTTCCCTCTACTTTGGTCAGAAGTGGTGAGTGAGTTGACAGAGACCTGGAAGGAGAATACAATTATTCTGGAGCAAAGGGGAGGGGAATGAGAGGTACCCCTCCCCTTGAGAAAACTTCTTTGGGAAACTTCCACGAAATGTCAGGTGTGAGGTCATACAGAATGGAGGGGGACGGCAAACTCTTCCCCATGTCGGGATGACTTAAGTGCCTGGAGATGGCTCTGTTTGCGGGCCATCGAGCTCTAATCAAACAGAGGAATTCAGACAGAGATCTCTGTCTCCTCTACTCCATCCCAGGCCCCAGCCCCCCAATAAATAAAAACAATAAAGGCCTCAACCAAACAACAGGACTGGGAATGATCCAAAGCAGGGACGGAAACCGCATGCAAGCAAAGTCAGTGGATCCTGCCAATGAGGGTGAGGTCTGGCTTTGTTGTACATGGGCACACTGAGAAGAGGACAAGGATATTGAGCTCCATAAATATTCCCCTTGTTTGTAGTGGGCTTCCCAACAGTCACTTGGAACCCAAAGTTTCTTTTGGCCGGAAAATTCCCCTTGGAAACCCTTGAACAAGAACAACAAAATGCCAAACTCTTGCCCCAGGCAGACTCTGCTTTGAAGAGCAGCTACCACAGAATAGGCTAGCAGTGACAGGGGAACAAAAACAGACCCACGCCCAGCTCAATACAGTAGTCAAGGCCAAGACTTTCTGTTCTAAAGACATTTTGCTGAAGGGAAAGGAGAGTTGAAGAGGAAGGAGAGGGTGAAAGAGAGGGGGAGTGGATAGAGAGAATATCTGATGGGAGATTAGAATAAAAGACTCCAAGAGAATTACTGGAACTGGCCCAGCTATATATGCATTGTCAAGAAGTCAAAGAACTGGTTGCCCTGCTGCACCTACTTCATTGTAAACCTTCCAGATTAAGTGATGGCCAGGCCCATCTCCGGGCCAACCTAGAGGCTGAGACCAACAAACCACTGCACACTGTGCTGATGCGAGTTTTTGGACATAAGGGAAACAGCGTGGTCTAATGGATAAAGCCCCAGCCTGGGAGCCAGAGGACCTGAATTCTCCTCCTAACTCTGCAACTTGCCTGCTGTGCATCCTTGGGCAAGTCACTTGACTTCTGTGCCTCAGTTTCCTTAACCAGAAAATTTGGATTCAATACTTTCAACAGTTAATGATAGTATTACTGTGCTCTTACTGTGTCAAGTGCACTGTTCTAAGTACGGGGGTAGATACAAGATAATCAGGTTGGGCCCAGACATTGTCCCACATGGGGCTCACGGTCTTAATCTGCATTTACAGATGAGGTAACTGAGGCACAGAGAAATTAAGTGACTTGCCCAAAGTCACACAGGAAACAAGCAACAGAGTCAGAATTAGAACCCAGGTCCTTCTGACCGATCCACTAGACCATGTTACTTCTCATATAGCACTTATACAGGAATATAGCACTTCACTATGTTACCAAGTACTATGCTAAATAGTGGCATTGGTGCATGATAATCAGATTGGACAGAGGTTCTGTCCCATATAGAGCTCCCAGTATAAGAGGGAGAGCGCATTAATAATGATTACAACAAATAATAATACTTGTGATATTTGTTAAGCAACCTACTGTATGTCAAGCACTATGCTAAACACTGGGGTAGATATAATTAGGTCAGACACAGTCCCGCTTGGAGCTCACAGCCCTGAGTAGCAGGGAGAACGGGCATTGAGTACCATTTTACAGATAAAGAAACTGAGGTACAGAGTGAAGTGACTTGCCCAAGAGCATATAGCAGGCAGATGGCAGAGTCAAGGGGAGTACTCAAGTCCTCCAACTCCCAGGCCCTATTTCTTTCCACTGGGCTACTGTTCAGTGGGACTTCCTGACTGACGCTCCTGTGCTCTGCATGCAGGAGGCACTCAATAAATACGATTGAATAAACAAATGTTCTGGCGAGGTTAGGATCAATCAATCAATCAATCGTATTTATTGAGTGCTTACTGTGTGCAGAGCACTGTACTAAGTGCTTGGGAAGTACAAGGTGGCAACATATAGAGACAGTCCCTAGTGGGCTCACAGTCTAAAAGGGGGAGACAGAGAACAAAACCAAACATACTAGCAAAATAAAATAAATGGAATAGATATGTACAAGTAAAATAGAGTAATAAATATGTACAGACATATATACATATATACAGGTGCTGTGGGGAAGGGAAGGAGGTAAGATGGGGGGATGGAGGGGGGACGAGGGGGAGAGGAAGGAAGGGGCTCAGTCTGGGATTAGGATTAGGATGTTACATGCATACTTTCACTGGATAAAAGCACAGCAGACTGCAGCCCCCTACAATCCTTCTGCACCCCATCTGGATCCCAGCTTACATTTTAAGTGGGCAGGACATGGGAGTGGAAAGCCCCTCTAACCTCAGTATGGGCAGGAAATGTGTCTGCTAATTCTGTTGCATTGTTCGCTCCCAAGTGCTTAGTACAGTGCTCTGCACAGAGTATGTGCTCAGTAAATACCATTGATTGAGTGATGGTTGAAGGGGTCTGTCTATTACACGAAACATAAATGTGAAGAAAACCTAGGAAATTCTTAAAAGAGTAAATTTTGTTTGTCAATAGGTTTGAAGGAAATAACCTCAGTATGGCCTCTAGTTCTGAAATACCATCTTTTAGTGGTGGAAACTCTCCACTAACGTGCTCTTGTACAATCAATAAAAAGACATTAATGCCCAACCGGCATCAAAAATTCTTTGGTTACAATCAAAAGGTGAACCTTTTCATTAGCGAATGTCATTAACATGATAGAAAAAGAGTTATGACTACACCAGTCCAATCCATCTTCACCTGAGGATCCATCCGCAAAAGGAATTCAATATGCATTCTCAGTGCCACTGACTCCTTGAATTCTGTTTCAAAGCTGCAGGGTTGAAGCTGTCAAAGGCTACTCATTCTCAGTGAGAGTAATTTGAGATGTCTCCCTTAATTGTATCTGACAAACTAGATGTGCCTTCTGAAATCATGCCTCCTCCAGGAAGCCTTCCCCGTTTGATTTCTAATCTCCCCATTTTATACCTCCCCCAAATGCCATTTTAGCACTTCCATGACACTTCAGCACCAAAGCCCTCACAATCTCCCATAGCCCTTATGTACTTAACTTTATGCTCTCTTTCCTGAAAACTTTGATTTCAGTGTCCTCTTTCTCCTTCTAGAAGGAAAATTGATTCTGGGCAGCAGCTAAGTCTATTATTGCTAGGGTACTGTCCCAAAAGCTTGCTTTGTACAGTGCTCTGGAGTCATTAGGGACTCAATAAATTCTACTGATAACTTAATCCTAAAACAGGGGATTTGGGATAATAAGGAACAGAAATAAATCAAACCAGTTTTGAATCTGAGAAGGGACAGCAAATGTTAGGCTGCTATGTGTTTGATCATTGATCAGCAAAATCACCAAATGAAACATCACACCTAATGGGTTTTCTTAGTTCCAAAGCTATTAGTTCAGATGAGCATTCATTCAATCATATTTATTGAGCACTTACTGTCTGCAGAGCACTATACTAAGCGCTTGGAAAGTATAATTCAGAAATAGAGACAATCCTTGCCCACACCTGTCTTACATTCTAGAAGGGGGAAGACAGACATCAAAACAAGTAAAAAGGCATCAATATAAATAAATAGAAGTAATATATATGTATATATATTATATTATATATTATATATACATGTATATATAATACATATGTATAATATATACATATATATGTAATATATATGTATATATTATACATATACTTATGAATATATATATATTCATAAGTGCTGTGGAGAAGGGGAGGGGGGAAGAGCAAAATGGAGTGAGTCAAGGTGACATGGAATGGAGAGGGCTGAGGAAAAGGGGGGCTTAGTCTGGGAAGGCCTCTTGGAGGAGGTGAGCCTTCAGTAGGGCTTTGAAGTGGGGGAAGAGTGATTGTTTGGAAGATTTGAGGAGGGAGGGTATTTCAGGTCAGAGGCAGGATGTGGGGCAGGGGTTGATGACTGGACAGGAGAGATTGAGACACAGTGAGAAGGTTAGCACCAAGGATGCGGCGTGTTCAGGCTGGGATGTGGGAGGAGAGAAGGAAAGTGAGGTAAGAAGGGGCAAGGTGATGGAGAACTTCCATCTGTAAGGCTAAGAATTCAAGCAGCCTTCCCAGAGATGAGAAAAAGGGAGAAAGACCACACAAAACTGGCCGAGTAATAAGGGATCACTGCTTAGACACTGATGGCAGAATTCGGTTCCCAGAATTGGAGCTTTAAAAATGAGCATTCCGACCTTGAGCAAACATCTTATGACACACTGTGGGCAAAGATTTTTAGATTTCCAACTCCTAAAATGTCAAAAAAAAATAATGAAGAACATCGCAAGTGCCAACCTTTACTGCAGAAACTAATGCAACAAGGGGCTGGAAGTAACTTGGTATCAGAGGAGTCTGCGCTAGAAACAAGAGTTTCTAGGGTCACTAGCAATGGTATTTACTGAACGCTTATTGTTTGCAGGGCACTGTACTAAGTGCTTGAGAGAGCACAACAGTTGGTAGATGTGTTCCCTGCCCACAAGAAGCTTACAGTCTCATGGGGGGGGGCAGGAAATATGTCTTGGAACTCTGTTGCACTGTACTCTCTCAAGCAATTAGTACAGTGCTCTGCACACAGAGCTCAATAAGTATGATTGAATGATTGATAGAAGGCCTTACAATGTAAAGGTCCTTACAGTTTAAGGGTCTCAAACAAACAAGCAGCCTGGGCTAGCGGGAAAAGCACAGACCTGGGCATCAGTAACCCTGGGTTATGATCCCGCCTCTGCCATTTGTCTGCTAGGTGACCTTGGACAAGTCACTTAACTTCTCTGGGTCTCAGTTACTTCATCTGTAAAATGGGGACTAAGGCTGTGAACCCCAGGGGGGGACATGGACTATGTCTAACCTGATAAGCTTATATCTTCCCAAACACTTGGTACAGTGCTTGGCACATAGTAAGAACTTAAATGCCATTAAAAATATACATATATCAAAGAAATATGATTCACTGTACTTTCAAATTCTAGGCTCATGTTTTAATGCTCATATCCTGAGCAATATAAACAAAACCTTTTAAGAGAAAAACAATAGAGATCATCAACAGCCCATCATCTAGACTGTGAGCCTGTTGTTGGGCAGGGACCGTCTCTATATGTTGCCGACTTGTACTTCCCAAAGCGCTTTGTGCAGTGTTCTGCACACAGTAAGCACTCAGTAAATATGAATGAATGAATGAACAGATATATCCTCTATTTGTTCTATGTTTAAGATGTAAAGGATGCATTCCAGGGTGTTCATGTCTTTGTGTGTGTGTGTGTGTACACGCATGCGCATGGACACATATGCAGTCAATATTTTCTAGGAAATGTTGACTCAATTGCGATGTATCAAGCTGGGATCCTAGGCTCTGACATCTTGATTATTTCCACAGTCTAATGCTAAGACCTCAGGCCAGTAGCTATAGTGGTACCTAAGTATTTGTGAATGAGGAAGGATTTGGGCTCAACTGCTTTATTCCACTACTCCAAATAAATCCGCATTCAGGTTTCTCTTGGTACCTCCTCAGCCCATTAAGATAGTTGTTGCTCTTCCCCCTTTCTTTCGTTTCTCCTTTGTCTGTTTCCACCCTCCTCTTCGCAATGTAATCCCTCCCTCCCTCTCATTTATCACTACCTTTCCAGGGCCTGAACTACACTATCTTCCCATTTTTGTCACGGTGCACTGGTACATAACAAATACAATTAAACCTTCTCCGATGCTGCAGCTTTTGGCTAACACAGCCCAGCCTCAGGGTTGAAAGATTTCTGATATTACCACCGATATCCGTTCTTTTCCATTTATCGGCAGTGTCCGGACCATCACAGAAGTGTTGCATTAATTAAAGGAAGCATCCTGTAACGCTGCTGTTTTTGCCAGACTGACACTGAATCAGGAACCTGATGCCTGCTCATGTTGTAAGAGCCATTCATCACCCATGTCATCCCAAAGCAACCAGCTGTCTGAGCAAAAGCTCATTTGCATTTCATCAACTACAGACTCCTCGTTTCCGCTCTCACTCCAAATTCTTTGTATGGATTTTTTGATGCTGAAACACACACACACACACACACGCACACACGCTTTTCAAAACTAGCTCTGATAGAATCCATATTTTACAGACAAAGAATTTTGCTTCAGGTCAGATGTGTCTACTTGGATTGGAAGGGAAAAACCTCGTGCCCTATTCCATACTTTGTGCCGATCCACGCATTTTGAATCAACGTAAATAGTCGTACAGACGTTGGCCTTTTTTATTCCTCTTTTCGATCCTGGACAGGCTTATTTATCCAAGTTACCACCGATCATTAAACACTTGAAATCATTACATTTCTTAGTGCTTTCTCATGATTAAAACCCAGTAGATCCATTGTAGGTAAAAGCATAAGATTTTGGTGATTTAATTCAGACTTTTTTTCTGTCTGAGGTACGAGGTTAGTAAACAATGACAGAATGAAAGAAACAAGGAGGAAATCACAATTTATAACCTCTTAATCATACTATTGTCAAATCCTGATATACTTTTCCTCCAATACATTTGCACTACATTTTGAAACGTACTCCCACTCACACAAACACATAGACAGATGTGCATTTCTATATCTATGCTCTTGGATATTTCTTGAATTATTTCCTGCTCCATCGTCTACAAACCAATCATTGCCTTTCTGAAATGCTCAGACTACTGTACACACTTCAGCAAGAGAAATTTATTCAAATTTCAAACATCTCTCATTTCCTTTCATCTCATTTTACTCATTTTATCAATAATAACTGTGGTATTTATGAAGTGTTTACTGTGTGTCAATTGTGGGGGTAGATACAAGATAATCAGGTCCCACATGGGGCTCACAGGATAACTAGGAAGGAGAACAGGTATCGAATCTCCATTTTATGGATGAGGGAACTGAGGCCCGGAGAAGTGAAGTGAGTTGCCCAAGGTCACAAAGCAGAAAAGTGGAAGAACTGAGATTACAACCCGGGTGCTCTGACTCCCAGGATGATGCTCTTTCCTCTAGGCTGTGCAATTTCTTTTTTATAATAATATGCCTTTAGGGCCAATCTGGCATTGGGAAGAACTCCCAATATGATACCTTTCAAGATTATACACTGTTTAGCTGTATAAGTACAGGACCTTATTCACATCCAACATTACACTCGAACACAAGCCACAAAAGCCAGTTTAGGGATAATGCCTGCCTCTTAACCCAGACAGTCCAAGGCGATACCTTGGGAATGGTGGTTCTTCATGCAATGTGAACTCCTGTCTCCCACTGAGACCACAAATATACTCGGTAGAGGTCATCTAAAAGCTTTCAGGTGATAATGACCTCTAGTACTCGCTGAGTTGTTTTGGATTCAAATCAATGACCCAGAAACCCAGAGAGCTCTGTCTACCATAACTAATCCGGTGACTTTCCAGTCAGCCAAGGATAATTACTTCAACAAGTTGCTAACCAAAGAGGAAGTGAGACTTTTGGAATACATTCAAAATCGAATAAACCCCAAATTCTTCACATATTAAATTCATTTGGCATTCACTGCACATTTTTAGATTAATGTGGCTTCCTTTTTACTCAGCTACATCATTTTAGATGAAAAGATCTAACACTTCAGTACAGTCGCAAAGAATGGGTTTTAATTTGAATTTTACTAAAAGAACTTGTGATTTACAGCATTTGATAATCTCCCTCCCATCGCTTTCCAAACCTTTCGTGGAAACAAAATCTCAGCTCTCTGCTTTTCAAAATAGAAAATTTTGTAATAGTCCAAAGTATAGTATTTCCAACTCTCTTAATTCAGCCAACTACTATGACTAGTATACAAAAAAAATTAAAGCATTTTTCAATCAACTTGAAATTGTCGTGTTGATACTTAGTTGATTTTTCAACCTCATAGCAATAGACTTCTTTACTGACTTGGCACAATTTGTGAAACTTTCCTCTTATATTTTTATATTTCTCCCATTTCCTCCTAATGTCTTCATTTCCCAACCATTTTCCCTTCAGGTATATGATTAGCAACTTAGCTTCTGAAACTGAAAAAGTTTTCCCTCTGGGGCTAACATACGTAAATATCTTTTTATATTGCCATCTTTTATATCACTTTCCAATGTATAAAATTTGCATAGAGAGATTACTTCCTATGTACTTTTTTTGTAGTTCTCTAAATTCCATTAGTTCCACCCTCCCATTTTTTCAATATCTTATATCCAGTCAGAAAAAAAAACAGGCTTTCTAAAATATAGAGCTAACCATGACTCAGACTGCCTGGGAACTGTATTCCTTGTCCATTAGAATGATTGAAATAGATTACTGGAAACTCCCCTGAAATCATTTTTAATATGTGAGCTAGACATTGGTGGGCAGAAGAGAGCACTGGTGAGCATCGGCAGAAGGTAAATATGACAGGTAGGGGAAATCGCAATCCTGCCAGATCTAGTAGTGAATGTTACTATGACACCCTCTTCCTAAACACTCCCATTATATATCATTTACACCAAAACACACTCCTCTGCCACCTATGAAAACAATTCTTCATTCTCCACAAACATCTCTGTCACTCACGTTCACATCCTGAAGCTATCAGGCATGCCCTCCCAAAGATCTTTTCTTCACCTTCCCAGCTCTCTCCTACTCCCACATCCGCCTGCTCATCTTTCTCAGTCATCACTCAAGAGATCGCCCTCATGCTTTCAGAGCCTACCCCTTTCATGTGTACTTTGGACCCCCTTCCCTTCTCACCTTCTAAAAACATGTGCATTGATTCTTCTTCCCTCCCGATTGGGCACTGCAGTATTCAAACCCTCACTCCCTGATGGTCTCTTTCCTTCCATAAAAATGCCCTTCATGACCTGAAAAAAACCTCTTCACCACACTGTCCTGTCCATCTATTGCTCCATCTCCCTCCTCCCATTCTTATCTAAACTCCTCACATGGATTATATAAACTCACTGACTCTACTTCCTCTCTTCCAACTCCCTCCATGAACCTCTACAATCATGTTTCCTCCAGTCTTCACTCCACTGAGACCACACTCTCCAAGATCACTGAGTTCTTTTTTTTCCAAATCAGATGGTGCACTGTCCTAAACCTTCTTGACCTCTCAGCAGCCTTAACATTTATGAACAATAACAATAATAATAATTATGGCATTTGTTAGGTGCTTATGAGCCAGACACTGTACTGTGTTGTGGGGGGAAAACAAGCAAATCCGATTGAACACATCAGACTCACAGTCTTATTCCCTATTTTACAGATGAGGAGAATGGGGCACAGAAAAGTGAAGTCACTTGACCAAGGTCACACAGCAGACAAGTGGCAGAGCCAGAATTAGAACCCATGACCTTCTGTATTCAAGGCCTGTGCTGTATCCGCTTAGCCATGCTGCTTCTTTCGCTTCCCTTTCCCTGGAAACACCACCTAGGCTTGATTTTTCTGACAAGGCCTCTTCCTCCTCTTAGTTCTTCTCCTACCTCTCTAGATGATCGTGTTCAGTAGTCTCTTTCACTGGCTCTTCCTCTGACCCTGACTCTTTGGATGTCCTGCAAGGCGAGGTCCAGGGTCCCCTTCTTTTCTCAATCCACATGCTTAGCCCTGAAGAGCTCATCTAGTTCCAAAGTTTCAACAACCACTTCCTTGTGGATGACTCCCAAATCCCTTCGCTCATCAATCAATCCATGATATTTATTGAGAGCTTATTCTGTGCAGAGTATTGTACCAAGCACTTGGACGAATACGGTAGAGTTTGGTTGAAATGATCTCTGACCACAAAGAGCTTACAGTTTACAGGAACTGTAATGCTTTAACTTAGTCCTCCTCTGAAATCTGGTATTTTCTCATGCCTCCAGGAAATCCCTACATGGCTTTCCTGCCAAACATCAAACTCAAGATGTTCTATCCTGAGAATCACCAGCTAACCATTTCCAAACATATCCCATCTGATTCACAGACTACATCCATGGTTTTTGTGGCCCACAGAGGCATCTTGTCATATTTGCACCCAATCCTGCTGGTTTAGATAGGGGTATTTTGCTCAGAAATATTTCTGGTCCTCTCTCTACTGTTGCCTCTGCACTAGAGAGAAGTGAGGAAGAAGAATGGAGAGGACAAGATGGGGTGCTAAATCTCTCAGGTGGGAAAATGTGAACACAATAGCCTCAATGATAATTATTTGCAGAAGTGGCTTGTAAACTCACTGTAGGCCTTGATTCTATACACATTTTACTTTTCAAGTGCTTAGTACAATGCTTTATACACTACCTCAATAAAAAACTACTGATTGGATGGATTAGTCTTTCAAGTTAGCCACGCATTAAGAGAAACAGGGAAAGGATTTTCAGACCTACACTAGACTTGGGTTCGACTTTCTCTAACCAGCTTTCCTCAATTAATTTTCCAGCACCCTGAATCATATCATCCCTTAAACCGTCTATAGCACTTGCTGACATTTTATAATCCCCTTAGCATTCACATATTTATGCCTGCTCAATTTTCTTATTTTGACCACTTTAGTCACAAGTAATTTTCCATTTGCCTCCCCGACTAGAGTGTAGGGTGTTTGTGGGTAGGGATAATAATAATAATAATGGCATTTATTAAGCGCTTACCATTTGCAAAGCAGGGATCATATCACATCATTATTCTGAACTTGCTAAGAACTAAGTGGAAGCTCACTATAATAATAATAATAATAATGGTATTTGTTAAGCACTTACTATGTGCAAAGCACTATTCTAAGCGCTGGCAGATTATAAGGTGATCAGATTGTCCAATGTGGGGCTCACAGTTTTAATTCCCATTTTACAAATGAGGTAACTGAGGCACAGAGAAGTGAAGTGACTTGCCCAAAGTCACACAGGTGACAGCTGACGGAGCTGGGATTCGAACCCATGGCCTCTGACTCCAAAGTCTGAGCTCTTTCCACTGACCCACGCTGCTTCTCACTAACTAAATTGGTATCTAACCTGCAACTGTACATGGACCAGGTTTGAGAAGAACATGGTCTAATGGAAAGACCATGGACCTGGGAGCTAGTGAACCTGGGCTCGAATCCTGGCTCTGGCACTTGTCTGTTGTATGACCCTGGACAAGTCACTAAGCTTCTCTGTGCCTAAATTTCCTCATCTGTATGATGAAGATGAAATCCTCCTCCCTCCAACTTAGACTGTGAGTCTCACGTGGGACTGGGACTGTGTCCAACTGGATTATTTTGTATTCACCCCGGAGCTTAATGCAGTGTGAGGCAAATAGTAAGCACTTAACAAGTACCCTAATTATTATTCCTATTATTGCCAACTGTGTCCATAAATTCACATTGCTCTCCCTACCGCAGTTACTGCCAACTGCCTTAGCTGCCGCCAAAAGGGCCAGAGCAGGGGCATTGGGTTACCAATTATCCACAAAAATGAGCTAAAATTGCTCGTTAGTAAATTCCATAAACGTATTACAATATCCGGAAATGCTGCACTGGCAGGGGCAGATTCACTCATTCAATCTATTTATTGAGCCCGTACTGTGGAAAGTACAGTTCAGCAATAAAAAGAGACAGTCCCTGCCCACACTGGGTTTACAGTCTAGTAGGGCAGAAGGCAGATTTCAGCATGCCACTGCTCCGGCGCCCAGCACAACTGCCTATACGTGTCATGGATCTAAGTTTGAGACATGCCAATAAAATATTCTGATCATTCTCATTACAGGAAGAACAAAAGAAACTTGTTCTACACTGTGCTATAATCCCTTGTCTGAAGAGGAAAGGGGAGACTGAAAGAGACAGACATGAAGTAATCAGGCAGCCTCCAGGGCAAACAGGAGGCAAGCAGGAGACACAATCACACCATCAAAAATCCACATGTGCACAAGGCAAATCCAAGAGTATTAGCCCCATCTCAAGATGATACCCAATTATCCAACAATGGTGCCATTTCACAATCCTTTTGGCCTGAGTGAAAACAGATCACAATCTGTTTCTATTGTTAACATTCATTCTTTTCAAAAGTAGTGTTGACTTGCCCTCTATAGACACATGTTTTTAAGCTTCCCAATTAATTGAAGTACTGCTACTCCATTCTGGATTTTCCTATAAAATACAATGAATGGCCTGAAGCTACTACCCCTGCCCAAGGAACAGGAAAAAGCAAAACTTAGAACACATTGGAAGACATCTTTCCTTGGAATTATCTGAGCAATGAATAGAAAAGGAAAAAAAAACCAGCTTTGCTTCACTTAAAACCCAATCATAGTTCATAGGCTATTTTCACACTAACCAAAAACTTGTGTTGTGAAATAGATCACATCACATCACTAGACAAAACAGTACTGAGGCTTTAAATAGTAATACAATTTGAATAGCATGTTAAGAGACTTCTTGGATGACGGAGAACTTTCAAAATGAGTGAATTTTGATCATTCAAAAATAAAGGACTCAGATAGAGCATATGGACCAAGTTACTCATATTACACATGGATTGAAAATTTCAGAAAATAAAGTCTTTGGCAACATGCATTCCAGGTTTGTAAGACTCCCAAATACTTTAAAAGAAGCTTGAAAAATCAGCTAACAGTTTCCTTGTCGTCAATATTCTAGAATTGGAATTGTGGTGAAATGGGTGGAGCTTTGATATATTTGCTGAGGAGCTTTAAGTAGGTTGATACTCTGGGGGCATAAATAACTAAATAGGATCCTTATGGATCCTTAGAGATCCTATGACAAAAGAATCTAACACACTGATTCACAGTGATTTAGAATTCAGTTATGATATTAATCTTTCATAAAGTTCTACTGTTTCTCCAGGAATGGAAGTATTACGAATGATTAAATGTGGGACACTGTGATTTTATTAACTTTGCAAAGGATGCTGTTTTTTGAATTAATGAAAATTTGGATACGTTGGTTGACGGTACTTTCAAAGTTTTGGCAATAAATGAATATTTGTATGTAGGATTCTGTATAAAGGTTTGGGCAGCTCCTATACATGGCCTAGTGGGAAGAGCACGGGTTTTGGAGTCAGAGGATGTGGGTTCTAATCCCGGCAATGCCACTTGTCTGCTGTGTGACCTTGGGCAAGTCACTTAACTTCTCTGTGCCTCAGTTTCCTGATCTATAAAATGGGGATTAAGACTGTGAGCCACATGTGGGACCACACAATTACTTTGTAACTACCCCCAGCACTTAGTACAGTGCTTGGCACATAGTAAGGGCTTAACAAATACCATAATTATTGTTATTATTATTATACATCCACCTCTAATCCTAACCTTCTCACTGTACCTCAATCTCACCTATCTTGCCGCTGACCTCTTGCACGCATCCTGCCACTGGACTGGAACACCCTCCCTCCTCCTCTCAGACAAATAATTTCTCTCCCCCACTTCAAAGCCTTATTGAAGGCACAACTCTTCCAAGAAGCCTTCCCTGACTAGACCCTCCTCTCTCCTTCTCCTGTTCCCTTCTGCATTGCTCTGACTTTGCTCCCTTAATTCATCCTCCCTCTCAGCCCCACATATATGTGCTGTAATTAATTAATTAATTTACTTATGTATGTATAGTAAAGTCTGTTTCCCCCTCTAGACTGTGAGCTTGCTGTGGGCAGGGAATGTGTCTGTTGTTGTAGTGTACTCTCCCAAACAGTGCAGTGTTTTGCATACAGTAAGTGCTCAATAAATATGATTGAATGAATGAATACCTCCCCAAATTAACCTTGCTTTATTTATTCCTTGGCTGCCCTTTGCAAATGATACTTTTCTTCACCCTCCCCCGTGCACTCTAATGAAATAGAAAACTATTTCTGGTTGAGAGTGTGTGAGCATTTCATTGAATAATTTGTCACACTTTAGGGGAACACAGGCCTCTTAGGGTTTAGGACTGGATTGATACTGGGGACATGCAGGGGAGTCTTGTTGCTTGCCACTTTAAGAGCAAAGTTTTATTGCCACCATAATACCTGAGACATATCATGGCCTTGTGCAAAGATCATAAGACTGGGAGTCAGGAAACCTGGGCAAGTCATAACTTCTGGTAGCCCCAATTTCCTCTCTCTAAATTCGGCATAAAGTACCTGCTCTCCCTCCATCTTAGACTACTAGTCCTGATTGGGACAGAGTCTACTGCTCTGATCAAGTTTGATCTACCCCACTGCAAAGCACAGTGGTTGCCCTAAAATGAGTGCTTCATGAATATCACAATCTTCTAGCCAAATAGATTAAAATCAATCCAGATTACATCACAAAGTTGGCAGTGGGTTGAGAAAATTAACTGGCTCTGAAAGCCTTTAGCATCATTCCTTATCTAGCACCTGTTTTCCATCTCTGGCCTGGACCTCCCATCCCATCATATCTGAAAGTTCACCACTGTCTCCCCTTTAAAGCCATCCTACAACCGCATCTCTTCCAAGAGGCCTTCTCTGACTAAGCCTTCATTTCCTCTTTACGCTGTCCCCTCTGCATCACCTATGCACTTGACTGTGTACCCCTTAAGCACTTTTATACTCACCCCAGCCTCACAACACTTATCTTCATATCCTTAAACTGTACTATTTCACCTCTCTGTAATTTATTTTGTTGTCTGTCTTCCCCTGTGGGCTGTGAGCTCCTCGTGGGCAGAGATTGTGGGAGAAACAGTGTGACTTGGTGGAAAAAGCATAGGCTTGGAAGTCAGAGGTCATGGATTCTAATCCCAGCTCTGTCACTCGTCAGCTGTGTGATTTTGGGCAAGTCAATTAACTTCTCTGTGCCACAGTTACCTCATCTGTAAAGTGGGGATTAAGACTGTGAGCCCCACGTGGGACAACCTGATGACCTTGTATCTACCCCAGTGCTTAGAACAGTGCTTGGCACTTAGTAAGCACTTAACAAATACCTTCATAATTATTATTATTAGATTGTGCCCACCAGCTACGTTGTACTGAATTTCTCGAGGACTTAGTAAGGTGATCTGCACCCAGTAAGCGCTCAAGTACTGTCGTTGCTTGAATGATGGGTTCTAATCAAGGTCCACACTAAAGTTCTATGAAAGGAAATAGCTCCATTTGGGACTGGGCTTGTTTTCTGAATAGACAGCAATGCCTTTTGAGGACATTTTGGTGCTCAAACAACTAATTTAGGAATGATAAGGCAAGGGGCTAGGAGAACAACCCTGCTGTCTTTGAATACGTTCCAGTGTTGAAGGGACATGGTTGACCGCAGTTGTGAAACCAATCTCTTTCTACATTGCCAAACTTAGCTCATATTTATAGTACCTTCTCTTGAATATGTTTCACTGGAATTCCTGAAATTTATCAGAGCAGATTGACCCTTTTGTCCTTATTCGCTTTTCCAGCAGACAATCCCGGCTTGGAGCAACTGCAATCCGCAGGACTCACCCAGGCGTATTCCTTGTCGTCCATTCAATCATATTTATTGAGCACTTACTGTGTGCAGAGCACTGTACTAAGCGTTTGCACTGTACTAAGCACTTTCTAGGATCCTTAACGCCCAGAATTGGGCTGATTTGGTTTTCAAATTCAGTGGGCTCCATTGAATAGAATTCCTAACTTTTCTTCATCTTCCACTCCCTTCTGCATTGCCCTGACTTGCCCCTTTTACTCTTCCACCCTCCCACACAGCCTTATGTGTATATCTGTAATTTATCCCTTTGCTCTTCCCCTCTCCCAGCCCCAAACAACTTATGTACAAATTCGTAGTTTTATTTACTTGTATTGATGTCTGTCTCCCCTACTATAGACTGTGAGCTCATTGTGTGCAGGGAATATCACTGTTTATTGTTGTACTTTTTCAAGCTGTTAGTACAGTGTTCTGCACATAGTACAAACTCAATAAATACAACTGAATGAATGAACACTGTGTTCATTCATTCAGTTGTATTTATTGAATGCTTACTGTGTGCAGAGCACTGTACTAAGTGCTTGGGAAGTACAAGTTGGCAATTCATAGAGACGACACCAACCCAACAACAGTCTCACAGTCTAGGGCTGTGTTGAAATCAGCATTTGAATCCAAAAGCATTTAAGGAGCAAACATCTCTGCCTCCAACTTCTTTACTATCCCAGGTGTTGGAAAGACTAATTACTTGAAATCTTCACAAGATACGGTTAGGTAACCCAAAGTCCCTCATCCTTAGAAGAGGAACAAAGGCTTTAGTAAAGGTGCTGATGAAGAGCAAATGCCTAATTAACAATTGATGGAGCAAGCTAATATGTGGCTTGTTTCCAAGTTTGCCACCTACTCTCCAGAGGTTGCTTTCTCTTTTGCTCTTACTCATTATTTTGGCACTTAAGAATTGCTCAGCTTCCTTCAAAGTAGCAAATACAATTCATTTAAATACTTCACATATTCCTTCAAGATAAAAATAAATGACTTCACCTTAGAATCTTAAATATTGGCAAAATTATCTCAGAATATAGGAAAGAGACTATAATACAATTAATCTTTGCAGTTTGACAGATTTTGTTTATAATGAAGGAAAAGAAATTTAGAGTATAAAAACTTGCATCTATTTATGGACACATGTTACACATATCCATTTAGATTTTTCCAGTATCTTGGGCCCTGGCTGTATGGGGACAGTTGAGTCTGAAATCCAAACATAGAATTCCTCATGAAGCTAGTTAGTGGGAGGTCCATGGGATACTAGGCGCATTTCTAGGTCATAGACTAAAGAGTATTTTATTGGCTGAAGCATTCCTAAATCCCACCCCACCTCCCAAAGTGCTATTTGAGGTGTAGCTTACTCCCATTGATCAGCTCCAGGTCAGAAGTGACAGTTCGTTAGTCAGACATCATTGATTCTCCAGAGTTTGGCTGTAATTTCTGTGAACAAAAGTTTAGATGGTTTCATCCATTACAGTGAGGATTTCTATTGCAAGTCCAGATGTCTGCTGTGGTTTTCATTTGTTATGGGGACCAGATGCTTCTCTGCAAACTTTCCCACACTTCAGACAACAAGAAGAGGTAGCTACAGTCCCTGGAAAAAGCCCGATTTCTCATTTAGAGTCCAGGTTCCTATAGTAGTTATGGTCTAGTCAAGTATTCAGTAGGTTTCAAAAGCTTCCTCTGAATTTCAATTCTGTGTTCTGCACGTAGTTATATTTTGGATTTACAATAAGAAATAATATTTTAAATGTAACATAAGAAATGTTAATATCATCATCACAAATGACCTTTATCCATATACCATAGGCTAACACAACCATCACTTCACAAAAGCAGACTGCCTGGTATCAGTAACGTCTTCACTCTAAATATGTATGTCTTTTGGCTGTTTCTTCCTACTTAATTCCAACAAACTATGATTAATGCTCTAGAAATAGAAATGAAAAATTCAAGATAGTCCATAATACATTCAGGAGGGATAAATTCTGGGTTGCATTTATTAGAATTAGCTCTTGATCATGGTGTCAATAAAAAGCACTTAAAGCAAAGGATGGAATATAATTTTCTTTTCTCTCTAAAACTACTTTTAAGATAAGGGCTGTAAATCAGGAAGGTGATTAATTCAGGTTAATAAAATTATTTCATTCATTCATTCAATCGTATTTATTGAGCACTTACTGAGTGCAGAGCAGTGTACTAAGCGCTTGGGAAGTACAAGTTGGCAACGTATAGAGACAGTCCCTACCCAACAACGGGCTCACAGTCTGGGGGTTGTGGGGGAGACAGACAACAAAACAAACAAGTGGACAGGTGTCAAGTCATCAGAATAAATAGAAATCAAGCTAGAAGTACATCAAATAAATAAAAATAAAATAAAATAAGTTGCACATTTACCATTTCTGGAGAAAAGTTGTCACACTTGGTAGAAAGTATAAATTCATTACACCCCACATTGTATTCAAGGCTGGTTTATTTCATCTTGGCTCTCCATTCTCTTGGCTAAAGATAGGAGATGAACTACTTAAATGGTGACACAAATTGATGTTAATAAATTAGTACATTCATAAAAGGACTTCCAATTTTAGTGCTAAAAGCACACCATTATATGCCGCATAATGTAGTTTAAAAGGCATACTGATAAGTGCTTGTGTTCAAACCCGCTGCTGTGCGCTTTGTGTTCTTATCTTCCCAGGGCCGGCAGACAATCCAGCTTTTCACTAATCTCTGGCACTCCACCATCAGTAATAAAAATGGGTCTCCTTTATAGTCCCTGAGCTTCCTTAATTAGCATCACCTGTGGTCTGTTTCACCTAGAGCAACCCCATCAGCAGATTGTACCTGCTTTAGTGCTTGCCAGGTCAACTAAGGCCCTAGGTGTTTTAGGGCTCATGGGACTCAATCTGCCCTAAAGTTTTGCCCTAAAGCAAAGCCTATACAAACCATCTTCAACCAGCTTCATTACACCTTCTGATCCTGGTAATTGGGCCTTGATAATGATGAGGAACTGAAATGATCAATAATATTCTCAACTTGTCGTCCAATTAATGGCATTTTTAGTTTTAAACTACTATGAGAGGATAGCCTTTGGAGGAAATTTTATACTCTATTTATTTTACTTGTACATATTTACTATTTATTTTGTTAATGATGTGCTTCTAGCTTTACTTCTATTTGTTCTGATGACTTGACACCTGACCACATGTTTTGTTGTCGGTCTCCCCCTTCTAGACTGTGAGCCCGTTGTTGGGTAGGGACCGTCTCTATATGTTGCCAACTTGTACTTCCCAAGCGCTTAGTACAGTGCTCTGCACACGGTAAGTGCTCAATAAATACGATTGAATGAATGAATGAAATTAAACTATGCACAGAAATTTAAGACTGCAGAATCGTTATCCACATGGATGGCTTAAACATTTCATTTTGCGTTTTAAGATGAGCAATTCTTATTGTTCATGGTACTTGGGAAGCGCATGCTGTGTGCTAAGTACTGGGGTAGATACAAGGTAATCAGGTTGGACACAGTCCCTTCCCACCTAGGGCTCCTAGTCTTAATCCCCATTTGACAGATGAGGTAACTGAGGCACAGACTAGTTAAGTAACTTCCCCAAGGTCACACAGCAAACAAGTGGCAGAGCAGGGATAAGAACCCAGGTCCTTCTGATCCCAGGCCCATGTTTGAATCACTAGGCAAATATGTATCCTTTTAATTTGAAAGTACACCTAGAAAAATACCTGAGGTTATTTCTTCTTTTTTCAACATTCTATGTGTTAAGAAGGGATTAAAAAAAATAATGGCCAGAAAAGTAGAAATAAGTAGAACCGGAGTAGAGATTGGTATAAAGCAACAATTACAGCAATGAATCTTTATAAAAAGTGGTTAAAGAAAGGTCTTTAGAGGGGAAGGAATGCAGTATTGGTGGATGAAAAAAATAAGAGTATCAGAAAGACTCCTGTTGCTTTATCTGTGTTCTTCTCACGATCGCACACTTTTCTTTCCTTACATTTTTTCTTTGCCAAGAAGAATTTAACTGTGACACTTAATAGGTATATTTTGTTGAAGCTAAGACTCTTTTAATATCGAGCTATTATATCTTCTACACACAAGATGGTGCCAAGATTTCTAACACGTAGGTACACATTCTTCTTTAAACTGAAAAGCACTAAAAAAACCATTGTGTTGGTAGATTAATGTGTTGAAAGATATTCAGTTCAGTTCCATATCTGAACTAGGCTAAACACACTATATTTGTGAAAAAAAGAAACCAAAGATTACTCTTACTGTAAAAAAAAAAAAACTCTCCAGTCTCCTTGCCCAATTTATAATAAACCAGGCATTATTATTTGTAGAAGCATTATTATTATTTTCTTCTGCAGCCATCTGATTAGATAGATGGCAAAATAAAACCCTGTTTTTTTTTGTTCCGCACAACAGATACAGTGCATTGTGCTTCTTTGCATCTACCATTTGAATTTTCTTATGACTTTGATTACTCTAAACTTTAATAAGAAATATAATTACAGTTTCAACTAATCTCCCTTGGAGATATGAACAAATATTCATATATAAAATGTGAATATTAGTCACTAGCATATCAGATAGCCATTCAGTTCAAAGGCTGCTATGCCAAGACAAAGAGTGAATAAGCTTTATATCCCAAACTGGGATTCATTGACCCTATTATCTTTCACCTAACTGAACAGAAAAATAGTACATTATAATCTTTATGCTAAAGTAATATTGGGTTGTATACTTTCATTTTAAGCCATTGCAAAAATACCTTGACACTATTGCTTTTCTTACCTATAATCAGATTTTATGTTTGCAGTGGGCAAGTACCTTATCCTTTGGTACACTAGCAAGTAGGGTGCCTTCCACATAAGTGTCCTTAATAAAATTTTACTGATGTTAGTCCCTGAGATCTTCCTAAGTCAAACTCTCTATTGAAAAGACTAAATTTTTGACTCTTGCACACTCACAATCAGAGTCACTGGACATTCTCCCTAAGCCAGCTCTCTCACCAGGCCCCCTTCATTGAATGATTGGGAAAATTCTAAACAATTGTTACAAAACAGCTAAGAGTGTCAACTGGATCCCGAAACAGCCTTCAGAATAAACAAAACAGAAAGAATAAACTGGGAATTACCCCTTTCCCTCTTCAAATATTTATATCTACATTCTGGGCACTTCATCAGGAAAATCTTCTCATCTCTTATAAGGCAAACTCCAGTCATCCGAAAATCGAAGTACTGGAGTGGAAAAGATTTTTAGCATTCTTACATGGCAGGATTCCCCATTGCTGACAGGTTTCACAAGAGCATGCCTAAAAGAGGAGCAGTATTTACAAGCTAAACTTTACATAATTCCAAGGTCTGACTGTCAACTTCTCCACTAAAGAGAATTCCCCCGACTCTGTGGCCCGCCATTCTACCCTGCCGGTTCGCTTGTTCTATTGTATTTCCCGCGGAGTGATACATTGCAGCATCTTTTCCTGCTGTAGCGAGAGACAGAGAGGAGTCATCCATCATCCCAATCACTGCAACTAAGGACCTTATGGACTGGGATTGAATTATGAAGCAATAAGGAGAGGGATCCTTTCTGCAGAAACAGCTATTTCGTGATGGTTCCCTGCCCCCATTGCCTTCCTGCTATGGACAACGTGTGCATTTCTTCCTGTGGCTACATACTGGATTAAAAGAAGTGTGAATGATCTAAGTGCATTTTACCCATTTTAACAAACGTTTAATTTTGCTCTAACCCAATTGGAGATTCCTCTGAAATACTGTTGTATTATTATATAGGTACAAATCAATTGAAAGGAAAAAAATGTGGTTGTGTGGGTCACTTCAACTTGGCTTTGGTACTGACTAGGGCCTAAACTACACAGTTCAACAAGAAGTGGAATCCTAGTGACTATGTTGGGCAGACAGTCAAAAAAAAAAAAAATCAGTTGGAAAATGGTCAACTCTACTTCCTTTTGGGCTGAGTGAATCTGGTCTTACTACAGGATCGCTCTGTGAGTTTAGCCAATTTTCTGTTGCTGATTAACACCAGGTCTCCTTTTCTAAAAGAGTGAGAGCTAATAGAAGCTAAATGAGCCTATATGATCTTTCTCCCTCCTTTCCCTCTGTGCACGGGAGAGAGTGAGATTGTGGGCTAGCGTGGTCAGTACATAGACACCAAATAAACTTTGCTGTGGGTGTACAATGTGGGACAGACTGTCAGTCACACCCTTTCTCA
This sequence comes from Tachyglossus aculeatus, assembly GCF_015852505.1. NCBI lineage: Eukaryota > Metazoa > Chordata > Mammalia > Monotremata > Tachyglossidae > Tachyglossus > Tachyglossus aculeatus. The sequence continues at coordinate 20,438,450 of NC_052089.1, read as the reverse complement.
TGGTTAGCAGCGTGGCAGCATGGCTAAATGGAAAGAGCACGGGCTTGGGAGTCAGAGGTCATGGATTCTAATCCCAGCTCTGCCACTTGTCAGCTGTGTGACTTTGGGCAAGTCACTTAATCTCCCTCCTTTCCCTCTGTGCACGGGAGAGAGTGAGATTGTGGGCTAGCGTGGTCAGTACATAGACACCAAATAAACTTTGCTGTGGGTGTACAATGTGGGACAGACTGTCAGTCACACCCTTTCTCATGGTTAGCAGCATGGCAGCATGGCTAAATGGAAAGAGCACGGGCTTGGGAGTCAGAGGTCATGGATTCTAATCCCAGCTCTGCCACTTGTCAGCTGTGTGACTTTGGGCAAGTCACTTAATCTCTCCGTGCCTCTGTTGCCTCATCCGTAAAATGGGGATTAAGACTGTGAGCCCCACGTGGGACAACCTGATTACCTGGTATCTCCCCCAGTACTTAGAACAGCACTTAGCACATAGTAAGCATTTTAAAATACCATCTTTATTATCATTATTATTGTTAGTATCACACTTAGTGGGGTCACCTTCAAACATGAAGGGCAATTTTCTCCATTTCCTTGTCACTGTATGATTTTTCTTTCTTCTCTTTACAAATGTTTCTCTCTCTATCTCTCTCTCTCACACACTCTCTCTCTCCCTCCCTCCCTCCCTCCACAAAATCCCAAAGGCTGGAGTTGTCCAGAATAGATGAAGAGATAGAGCAAGGAAACAGAACACTACAGTGATTTTCAGAGGTATATCTACCCAATGATCACTCAACATGGGGCCAGCTCTAAAAGTTAAAATGAGAAGCTAGACCCCCCACATACTTGCCCTGCAGATGGGCAGTGAGACTGTAGATAGAATTTAGGGGATTTTCAAGTCTGGCCAGATGCAAGTCTGCTTTCCCAGAACATTGAGAGGATTGACTCTCTTCCTGGACCCAAGAGGGTGGGAACATTGCTAGCATCTTCCCAGATATATGCTGTATAATTGGACTTTGGATGCACTAAACTAATTTTAACCCACCTAGATATCTTAATAATGTTCCATAATTTCCACCTTTACAGAAATCCCAGCCACTTTCAACTCCAGCATATCAAAACAGAGAGTCACTGCCATGTTCATGATTGTAACCAAACCAATGGGGGACATGCCAGAATTAACCCATTTGACCTTTACAAGTCTAGGACGGCAATACAGACTGGGCAAAAATTTGGCTGAGAGAAAATCAAATTGGATGAAAACACTATCAGAGGTGTTCTATTCCATATCAAACCATTTGGCAGGCCTCAGCCAAGAGGTCTGGCATGCCGACTATAGAGCAAATTCTTTCACTTATGAGTTGGAAGCTTTGCTAAAGTGGATGGAAAGAAAGCAAGCAAATTCAAAGGAATCAAATTTTGACCCCTCCCCTTTTTCAGATTCTACTCGCCCCATTAATCAGATGATGAAAGGACCCTCTGTATAACAAACGACAAAGCATTTGCAAGTGATTTCGATGGTCTGGGGTTTCAGTGTGCTTCTGGAAATAGGAATTATAGAGGAACTCGGCTAAACACAGCTTGTCTCTGAAATGGTCTTCTGATATTACATCCGTACTTCCTAATCGTACAGGGAAGGCTGTTCCAAAGAGAAACCCAGAAGATATAGTATGTAACCTTTTACAGCTAACTTAAGTCACACCCCAGATGAGCCTAGCCTCTAGAATTTCTTGTCTCATAAAGCCAAACATTCCTACTCCAATATCAAAGACAGATTTACCAGCTCGAATGTAACCTAGTTGTCTCAAATTTCAGATGTCCATCCCAAAACCACATTAGATTCATATGGTTTTCCAATGAAAGTTACAACGCCAGACATAACACTCCTAAGTATTGGCCATTATTAAAACCTAACTCAAATTCATATAGGGGATTGCCAATATTTAAAGAATATCATCTCTCAGTGCTGCAAAACTATTATTAGAAATACTAAACACATAACAAGTTATATTGCACTGCAATGAAATATGAAATAAACTATGAAGGAGTAATGGTTATAAATCACTTATCAAATTATTCTGCCGCTTCAGTGATTTGATCCCAGGCCGGAAAATGTACTGTCAAACATGGTCTACTTTGAAAGATCTAATTAAACAATTTTTCTAATCCTCAACACATTCATGCTCCATTCATGTGGAACACACTGCATCATTATCAGAGAAGGCAAAGTTCAAAAGGCTTCTAAATTTGCTTTAAACCCTTCTCACTCCATGAAAACAAATTCCATCAGCTACACAAGCAGGCCTGATTCAAATATTTTTTTATAGGAATTTAAAAATCCACCTTCTCCAACAGAGAAAACCATCCCAGATTCTTGAATAAGCTCTCCATTAGCTACCCTATTTAAGAAAAGCAGAAAACGTAAGCATCCCAAAGTTCAGACAGCTTTTCCAAGGTCCTTAATGTTCCTTAATGATAAAACACATATTCCCCCATCAGGAAATCTGAGAAGCACGTATGATTTTTCTTTCAGCAATACAATTAAAATGTCTTTACAGGAGTAGTCAAACTCTTTCAATAACTGCTCTATATCCTCTTGAGAGGAACTCCACTTCTCCCATCTAACCGTCAACAAGATTACAGTTTAATAGGAAAGGAATTATTTTGGATTCTCCCAGTACTTCTGATCAAGTCTCTCCTTTTTAACTTCTTTGCACTATTCCCCTGGGTATTGGAAAATATATTTGGCTATAGCCAATGGTAAAAAATAGTATTTTCATCTCGGCTTCTCCCTCAGATGACTTTTAACCACTATTTGCCTGCATAAGAGGACATATTATTTATTATCTTAAATTGTACCCATAATGTTAATTACCCCATGCTGCTAGTACAAAATAAGACTAAGATACTTTAAAAGACTTCAGTGTGGAGTAAAACAGCCTGCTGTGGCACTTGAATGTTAGACTGGATTCTCAAATGGCACCTTCAGAGAGACTCAATAATTACAGTACAGTATTTGTAACCTACTACTTACTAGGTATCAAGCACTGTTCTAAGCACTGTGGTTATACAAGCTAATAAGATTAGACAAAGTCCCCATTCTCCAGGGGAGGAGGGAGGTCAATGTCTAAAGTAAAAGGAGGACTGATATTGAATCCCCGTTGTACAGATGAGGAAACTGAAGCCCAGAGAAGTGAAGTGACTTGTCTAAGCTCACACAGCAGGCAAATGGTGGAGCTGGGTCTAGAACCCAGAATCTCTGGCTCCCAGGCTCCTGCTCTCTCCATTAGACCACACTGCCTCTGGTTAGGCCCCATAGCCAACCTTCTGACAATGACATTTCTTAAAAATGCCTATTTTCACAGTTAAAAGTATTAGTGTGAAAATGTATTATTTACAAAAGCCGGCCTTTTTGCAAGCAAACACGAAAAATCACCACTACTATGGTTTCAAAGAATAAAATGGAGAAGAAATGGGCCATAGTACTGTGGGAGTTAGGTAGGGGATTTTTTGTTACAAACTGCTGCTAATGTAATAAATACTCCAGTGAGTGTCCCTTTGTTCCAAGCCAGTCCCTTAAATTGATTTTTCCCTCCCTCTGGCTACAGAGGGAAACTTTCCACCAGAGCAGGGATTGAATGACATTTCATTCTCCCTCCAGCTATAATCCAATCCAATTATTCTTACATGTTTCTGTTCTTCTAAATGCGTCTGTAAATATTTTCATGGACCCCATCACCTTACCCTTCTCTTTACCAAGTGGATCCGGTACTGTAATGTACCAGATTCTCTACTTGGCAGGCAGGTTAAATCATTTAGGATGGTCAATTAATTTCTCAACCCTTCCTTGTGACACTTTGGCATGCATGTTTCTCTAAGTAACTAATCCTCCCAAGGTCACTGATTACTTGCTAGCTCTCCCACAAAGGGACATCTTGCAGATGTTCTTCCACCTGATTATCAGTAATACTCCTGGTACTAGGCTAGCACAAGATATTTTGCAGATCGTTCAGGCTCACCACCTTACTCCTGGGTTTGGATCCTTTATAATTTCCAAATGGGCAGTTAGGGGCCGTAGTGAACCTGGTGGGAGAGGGAGGGAAGGCCTTTAAGGAACGGAGATACTTGCTTATATTGTATTTTCACTCTCTAACCCTCCCCCAGCTTTCTCTACCAAAGCTAGGAACTCTGATTTCTGGGTGTCCCTTGGTAAATTCACCCACTGGGAGCTCCTTAATCATCTTGCCTCTGGGGAATCAGCCTCCCACCTGCCAAAAATTCAGTTCTGCTTGCTCCTAACAAAAGCCTTTCTCCCAGAGCAATTCTTGAGAAGATTATCTTCCTTATCCAAAGCCCCATCTGTGTCTCTGGCAAATTTTCTAAAGGGTATTTATCAATCCATCAGTGGCATTTATTGAGCACTTTTTATGCAATAATTTGAGCATTCTTTATTTTCAACTGATTTAACCTTTCTTCAAACCTAGATAATATCTGAAGGCATGAACATCTCTCCTTGCACTGTACATCCCTACTCATTCATTCATTCAAATTGTATTTATTAATAATAATAGTAATAATAATGGTATTTATTAAGTGCTTACTATGTGCAAAGTACTGTTCTAAGCACTGGGGAGGTTACAAGGTGATCAGCTTGACCAAAGCGGGCTCACCGTCTTAATCCCCATTTTACAGATGAGGTAACTGAGGCACAGAGACGTTAAGTGACTTGCCCAAAGTCACACAGCTGACAATTGGCAGAGCCGGAATTTGAACCCATGACCTCTAACTCCAAAGCCCGGGCTCTTTCCACTGAGCCATGCTGCTTATTGAGCACTTACTGTGTGTAGAGCACTGTACTAAGCACTTGGGGGAGTAGAATATTAAATAAACAGATACATTCCCTGCCCACAGTGATCTTACAGTCTGGAGGGGAATAATAATTCTGGTATTTGTTAAGCACTTACTATGTGCCAGGCACATACTGAGCACATACAGAGCACATATTCTGCTCCAGATGAATGGCAGGCATCTTGGCAGAAGCAACATTCTACAAATCAAGAACCATTAAATGATTTTCTCTTCTCAGACTCTGGAACCATTTTTGGAACTGTCTTTGGACATTATCACAATACAGGTTACGCTGCTGGAAGAAATGTTAGCCAGTCTCCCCACCTCTCCACTCATTCCAACATATAAAGTCTCTTCCACATTCTTTTCCTGGTTCATAACTTGTTCTCTGAAAATAATACCTCTTGACCATTTTCCAGAAACAATTAGGATGTTTGTGGGTACTCAATATCCTCCCCAAATAGGAGGGACAACTTCTCAATCACTAAGGAAGGACAAAGTTAAAGAATAATACATCTACCTGAATGTGGGTGATTTGTTGACTATATCAGGGGCATTCTTAGGTTCTCTTGAGAACATATTTTCAGAAGAGCAGCACAGCAACCTGGTGTGAAAGGGCTGGTTATGTTGCTTCACTTAATGCCATACATATGAGGAAAATATTGATTTAATTTGAAAATTTTTAAAGATATTTTTCTTTCCCTTTAAATTCTGACCCATTCAGATTTAAGTATCCATCAGTATGGCTATTGTGTCATTCCTAGTAAGGTTCCAAAAAACAATTTCCCCTTCTAATGTTTATTTCTTATTTATTTCTCAGCATTCAGGTTAATTTAAGGTGGATAAATTTGGGACTGATGCAGACACTATGAAGTCTGACATGTCTTGGAGTTTGCTCGATTATTGTTTTGGAAATTTTGTATAAAATTAAATTTGACAAGCCTTGTTATAATGTTTGGTACAATTGACAAAGTTGTTTGTATAATTTCTTTGATGATTAACTACCTAGAGTTTCGGTGAATGCGAATGAATAGGAAAAACAATGACTCTTAGCAACTGGGATCAGGTAAACTAGAAGGTATTTCACATTTGACAAATTTACCGTGAATCTAGTTGCTGGGTGAACATAAAGTATTAGTGAAAGAAAAACAGCAGACAAGTCGTGGAGCCAAGATTAGAACCAATGTCCTCTGACTCTCAAGCACGTGCTGTAGTCTCTAAGCCAACTGAAGCACAGAGATGTTAAGTGACTTGCCCAAAGTCACACAGCAGACAAGTGGCTAAGCCAGGATTAGACCCACATCCTCTGACTCCCAAGCCTGTGCTCTTTCCACTGAGCCATGAAATGAGATCATTAGCTGGAAAGTTCATTTCCTCAAACTCCAAGTGTTGTAATCAGTTTTCATATTTGCTGGCAGAAGGCTTAAAAAAACATTCTAATGATGTTTTTGAATTGAGCATTGTATTCCCATATTCTTTTCGTTATGACACTTGATAAATACAAATACTTGGTAGCCAACTTCAATACCATGCTTACTCTGGCCATTCTGGACCAAAGGATGCTGAAACCACGTCACGACCATGAGTGCTTGGTTTAATGCTGACAGCTCACAGTTCCTTTCTAATTCGGGCATCATCCAGCTCACACTGGATCACACAGTGTGATTCCCCCATAAAATGAAGTGATTTGATTAACAAAAATAATGCCACATGAGAATCACTTGTAGAGAAAGCGTGCAGATTGTCCATGTACTTGTGGAAACTGTTCCTCTACATGGAGGCAATATTCATGGCAGCTTTGCTAGCTGGGACATCTGATGTGAATGGGCGGTAATGGGATAATCAAGCACCTGCTGAATAGTGAACTGTAATGGGGCAGCGGACAGCAGAGAGGGCAGGCCATACATTAAAAAGACTTAGTGAAAAGCAATCTGAAGTGATATGGTTTATCAGTGGACTGTTGAGAGCCAGCTCTAACAGACAGACCAAACAAGCATGTGGCTATCAGAAGGGGGTGAGCCAAGGCTTCCAAAAAAAATTGGATGGCCAAGAAAAGACTTCGAAAACCATACTTGGAACTACAAAGAGTAAATTAATTACCAGGGCAAAATAATCTCTACATACACCTAGAGTTGAAGGGGTGCTCTTTGTGGGAAGGGATCACGTTTAGTAAGTCTATTGTATTGTTCTCTCCCAAGTACTTAGAACATCATCATCATCATCAATCATATTTATTGAGCGCTTACTGTGTGCAGAGCACTGTACTAAGTGCTTGGGAAGTACAAATTGGCAACATATAGAGACAGTCTCTACCCAACAGTGGGCTCACAGTCTAAAAGGGGGAGACAAAACCAAACATACTAACAAAATAAAATAGATAAAACAGTGTTCTGGCCACAGTAACACACTCAATCCAGACCAGTGATTGATTGATTATGTCTTTCATGCACATTTTTCAGGCACACATACAGGTAGCGTCTCACTGCCAAAAGCCCTACTTTTGAATACGAAGGTCATGTATAGGGCAAGGCAGAAGTTACTGTCTAGTTGCACGCGGACAAATAGCTTTTCACTTGAAAGGTTCTGACATACTACTTCTGTTTGTCTTACACTTGAGATAAGTCAACAAATAAGATAAGGTGATATTGAATATTGAAAACTTTCTTCCAAAGTTACTGATCCATGTGCAGATTATGCAACTTTGCTCTAATCTATACACACCCAATTAAAGGCTGTATGTTTACTGCACTAGTAGCCAAAATGGAAAGAATACAGGCATCATCTTGGTCTCGTCACAAAAGACTTAAATGTCAAGGAAATTGGAATTACACTTATCTTTCCAGCTGAAGTAAGGCAAGACTTTTGACTAAACTATAGATATGCATTCCACATATTTTTCTCATCAGGGTTTATTTTGAATATTCATTTCTTAGCAGGAACCTGCAAGCCTAATTTGTATCAATAAATAATTACAATTGTATATAAGTCTGCTGTTCTGGGTTTTCTGCTGAAACTGAACCCAATCTGGCATGCTTCCAGTTTAGTTGCACAGAGTGCAGCATTTGAGTGATCTTTGAAATTTTTAAATGAATTTATTTGCCCAAAATATGCTTAAGGACAATACCAAAGATTTGCCAAAAACACAAAGGTTAGCATGCTTTCTCCATTTCGAAATGAAGGGAAAGCACAGCATCAGCCATGTGCTCTTTCAGGAATTTAGATACTCTTGAGCTCTTCAAGCATGGGCTGCTTCAGTTAACCCCATTACTGAAGTCTTTAATCTTCCTTGAATAAATTCATACTGATTTTTCTGGCATGGCCTCAAATTAACTGTAGTCATTTTCAATCTTTTTTGTTTGTCTGTTTGTAAATTTAGCACTTTGGCAGCTCCGCAAATCCTGCAGCCTTTCAGGTAGACAGAGAGCCATGAGACCACTGTCCCCACACACTGTTTCAACTGATCACGCTGGTCAGTTTCTGAAGGATCTTGGTCCATTGCCACAACTCCAGATGTTTTCTTTCCATAAAGAACATTGTGCCAACTATTTGTTCTGCCTTGAAACCTTCGCCTCCTTCAGAGTTTGATTTAACTTCCTTTTCCCATTTGCCCACATCTACATATTGTATTTCTGCTGGTGACCCCAGCATCTAGATGCTTTTAAAGCACACATATCGATACTTGCTTTTCAAAATGAGGTCTGTGGCCTAGTGTCAATTCGCACGAGGACACTCTCCCAGAGAAGATGTCCAAATCGAGTCAGCTTAATTCTTCTTTCAGCCTGGCATCCACTTTTCATTAAACCAAAATTCCTTCCCGAGCCCAGCTATTCGATGAGTTAGCAAATGCTACAACTTAATTAGAAACTAGCCTCATGATTCGTTCTTTTTGTGTGGGACTCTTATAGGGGTTTCTGAATGTTATTGTGGATTAATTTGCATTGCAGTACACAAACTGAGAAGCAGTGTTGTCTAATGGAAAGAGCACAGGCCTGGGAGTCTTAGGACCTGGGTTCTAATCCTGGATCTGCCAGTTGCTTTCTGCATGACCTTAGGCAAGTCACTTCACTTCTCCGTCCCTCAGTCTCCTCAACTGTAAAATTGGGTTTTAATACCTGTTCTCTCTCCTAGTCAGGCTGTGAAATCCCATGTGGGACAGGGACTATATCCAACTTGATTGTCTTCTATCAACCCCAGCACTTAGAACAGTGCTTGCCACATACTAAATTCTTAACATACAAAAATAATAATAAGAACAATTAATACTGTTTTGTTCAGTAGAGAAGACATCAAGTATTTTCACTGATTGTTTTTAGTAGAGTGCTGTTGGAAAATTAGGGGATTTTCTTCTGTCAATGCAAATTTTATGGTTTGTATTTGATGTACTGTCAGAAGAAATGGTTGTGTACATAAGTGCAACATTGGAAAGTTGCTTCTCTGTGTCTGAGTTACCTCATCTGTAAAATGGGGATTAAAACCATGATCCCCATGAAGGACATTAACTGTGTCCAACCTAATTACCTCGCACCTATCCCAACTCTCAGTACAGTGCTTGGCACATCATCAGTGCTTAACAAATACCATTTTTTTTTTAAAGCAAGTCATCAGGTCTTGCTGATTTGTATATATATTACTGTTTAAAGTCATCTTCACACTCCTGTCCCTACATACTGCAATTTGGCTTTTTATCTTGCCATTCCAAACAATGAATTTTCTAGCTAACTAGATCACAACTAGCCTTTTCGTATAAACAAATATATTTTTAAAATTCTGTCTTCAGGCTCAAGACAATTACAATCATTTAAAAGGAATAGAAATACTCAATTCTCGGGTAACAAAGGCCAAAGACAGAGGACATGAGATAGCTTTAACTCTCACAAACTAATTGGAAGAAAAGAAAAGTCTTTCCAGAGAGTTTTCAGGACTCTAGCCTTTTCCAAATTTAGCATGCTGATGCTCTGCCATCAGATCAAATCATCTGAGCTCCATTCTTGCAACTATTCATGCAACCATTCATCCTTCGTTTTATATTCAGGGCTAAACAGTCACTGAAAGAGCAAGAGAAGCATCGTGGTCTAGTGGAAAGAGCCCAGGCCTGGGCAACAGAGGACCTGGGCTGTAGTTCTGGCTCCACGACTTGCCAGCTGTGTGACCTTGGGCAAGTCACTTCTCTCCTGCTCAGTTTTCTCACCTGTACAATTGGTATTCAATACCTGTTCTCCCTCCTACTTAGACTGTGAGCACACAGAGACTGTGGCCTACCTGATTATGCTGTATCTACCCCAGCAGTTAGTAGAGGGCATGACACATAGTAAGTGCTTAACAAATACAATCATAATAACAATATATCAGTGGAGATTTTTTAAAAAAATCCCTACTGGATGGATAATGGAAAGAATACTTGGGGCACAATTCCCATTCAGTCAGTAGGTCAATCATATTTATTGAGCACATACAATGTGCAAAGTGCTTTACTAAGCGCTTGGGAGATCACAATATAACAATATAGCAGACACATTTCCTCCTCTCAGTGAGCTCACTAGGGTTGAACACATCTGCTCTGCACACCAAATCATTTGGGTTGGAGCTTTCAAACTATATTTTCTCAGTTCAGTAATGTCAGGTACTCATTCCCTAAGACACCTCTTAATTAAGACACTTCAGAATCCCAGAGTCATGGAGGAAGGATAGAAGATCAGGGTGCACGTTGACAGGAAGATGCTGAGCACTGGGTACCAGATGGTGAGTTTGTAGAGTTGGAGGGGACGAATGACATTCCAGCAGTACCTCTTACCAAATTTGGTGGGGGGGGGGGGGGGGGGGGGGGAAGGTTGATGCTGAAATTGATCATGATATTCATAATTTAATTTATCTGTATTGATGTCTGTCTTGCTCACTAGACTCTGAGCTCGTTGTGGGCAGGAAATGTCACTTTTATTGCTGTACTGTACTTTCCCAAGTGCTTAGTACAGTGCTCTGCACATCGTAAGCACTCAATAAATATGACTGAATGAGGAATAAGAATAACCTTCTAATGATTTTAGTTGGATGCCTCTGTGCTTTATTCTAGCTAGGCTATATTCTGCCTAGGGTAGGATAAATAGAACTCCAAGCTCTACCCCAGGTAGGGATGTGTTGGTTATTTACACAGTTTTTAAATATGAATCCAAATTATACGCTATGATAAGGGTGAGAATGAGAGCCAAATTGTCAGTTTGGGAAAGTGTTTGAAAAATTGTGGGCATTAGCCTTGAAACTATCGTTAAGGCTGTTGCTGTACAATGCATAGCACCACACATTTATGCTTTTTTGTTACTCTATTGATCTCTCCATATAATTGTGTACTGGGCTATAGTTTGTATTTTTATGGCATATGCACAGAGATCTAAATATGATTTATTTTTTTTTTCAAAATAAGTAATGGTGCCTCAAGGATTTAAGAGATCATTTTTCTTGTAAAGAGGGAGATAATGCAACTAATCTTTTCTGGTAAGAGACAAATTAGTCAAAGGTGCCAATGTTTTAAGTGCAATTTCAGTGACATCTGATTAGAACCTAAATACTAAATGGTTGGAGAAACTGGAAGTGAAATCTTTTTAACGCATCTAGGATGTAACTGGGGGTCATGAAGAATGTTAAAAGGGACATTAATAAAATCACTTTGCAGAGCAAAACAATCAAGGAGGATTTGCCAGGAATTAGGCCAACATGATGAAGCATAACAGGGACAAAAATTACGAGTTTATTTATTAGATATAACGCAGAGTGGTTAATGAGGGCTCCTATCAAGGACTGATAAATTTTAAATCATCAGTACAACTACTGCATATTCAATCCCTTTTTAACTGCCTCTTGATTTTAAATTCACCCTCTGTTGCAATCATTGTTACAGGTCTTGTCTGCTTACTGAAATAGCTAATAAAAGCTAATAAATATCTCAAACTAATATTTATTCCAAAGAACTCACACACGTGCTTCATATTTATGTGATTTCACTGGGAACCAGAGTGAGAGGAATAGCGAATTAACTAGCCATCCCAATGGGGTGAATAAATTCTTCCAGTAGGCCTGGAAACCATTAAGTCCCAGGAAAGAGTTTATTTACTAAAGAGTAACTTAGAAAAGTTCATTCATCTCCCATGGGTAAGTAGTCTGCTCCCAAGAAGTAATAGATTTACCATGGGTCACCTTGGCATCGAGTTCATTTCATTTTACCACTTAAAATTTTTTTAGAATAAACATCTGCTCCCGATGGACAACTTACCCAAGTTAACTATGAGAATGGGAGCAATTAGCCACAGGAAGTCATTACCCAGAGAGGTTGGATAGTTTGGCAAACTAAGCAATGAATATTCAGCATAAGCGCAGGCTACTGATTTACTTCATGACCTCGATCGAATCAATGCTTCCTTTTTTCTCAGGCGTCCCACAGCGCGCTGCCCTCCAGCCCCAGAGTCTACTCACAGAGTCAACTGTTACGGTTGAGTCCAATGAGGGTCTGATCTGGCATGACATTGAATGGGCTCAGGCCTGTATTATCCTTAATTCAACTTGATCTGCTATCTCCAGTGTTTATATGACCCATTCGAAAGGTTCATTAAATGTAGACTCCATGCCGGTTACCTTGTTACCCCCCAAATCCTGGGTCTGGACTGGGACCAGGAAAGCCACAGCCTTCCCAGGTGTTTTCACAATGTTTTTGGTGCCTTTCAAATTCTAAACGTTCTCATTTTCAAGACCCAATCCAAAAGCAAACCTCCCTCGGCAACTCTCCTCATAAAGCTCATGTAAGAAATGTTAAATTGCTGGTAAAACTCTATAAAAACAATGGAAAAAAAACCCAGAAAAATTCAATTACTCATTATTTGTTTACAACAAAGACCCAAGAAGTGAAAGTCCATGAACTGTGAAAGAACTTCACAGCTCTTCTAGAATACTCATAGGACTAAATACAAACTGAAATCTATTCCAGGAGACCTACATTTAACTAGAAAAACACAGTCTGTAAAATATTTATTTGACCTAGGATGCCCTTTTGACCCCCTTAAAATAAATCTGATAAAATTTTCATTTACTCTCCATCTCCAACCCTCACAGGACAACGTATTTTCCTTTGAGGCTGGAGTAATAGAGGCATGTGAAAGAACTTTCAGGTCTCAGTGAATTGGATCTGCTTAGTGAGGAGAGCTCACTAAACTAAATATTCCCTCCCTGACCCTAGGCAGGCTCTCCTCTTGCTGATTCCACAACATCCTGTTTCCATATCCTACTTGGTGGTATTGTCTTTTCACTAAAAATATGGGTCACAGTTTCAATCATTATGCACAATAAGGTATTTTGAATAAATATTTGGCTATACAGATGGATACAAGGAGAAAGAGAAAAAGTGAATGTAAATATATTTCCACTATGTCAGGTAGTAAAGTATTTGGTAATATTTGGAATATCTTTTCATAGAATAAGAAAAACTATATATCACTGCAAACATAATAAATTCATGTTTTTAAAGCCTAAAAGTGCATTTAATTGGATTGCACTGTTGATACAGTTAAAGTGTTTTGCACACAGTAAGCACTCAATAAATATGACAATGAATGTTAGTTCAGTTTTGAAATAATGAAAATCACAAATGACAGGACAGATATAGGTTTATGATTTTAAAAATGACTATCTGGTAAGAGTAAAACGTTTTCATCTTAATATTCATGCACATTCCTCCAATGCGTAAAATGGGTTACCACTGAAATTTACTATCCCTCTCAATATGCTTGAAAACTGAACTTTTATTTTGTGTATTTGACCACTGTACACATTTTTAAGACACTTGTTAACCTACAAAATTGATTGGAAATCTTTTTTAAAATTTATTTTAGTCCTGTTTACTTGAACTTTGTCCATGGAAATTTTAAATCACTGAATGACACTAGCTTTGTTAAAAAGGTCACCTAAAATCCATTGCAGATATTTCGCTTAAAACTTGCCACTCTCTTTTAGAAGACATTGTTTCTCTCTTTCCCCATGATTTTTGGACTAAAAATGCTTTGGTTTTCATCCACGCAGCCAGCTTATGTTTTGAAGCATGTAGGTAGAAACATATCTTAGTCACTTGAAGTTTTACAAATAAGCCTTGATTGCATACATCATCCTTACATGTGCAAAACACATTCTTCTTGGAATAACAGAATGCAATCAGTTTCTCAATATGAAAAAGAAAACCTCAATTACTTATCAAAGAAGTCTTTGACTGGAGGGATTCCACTGAGAGGTTAAAGAATACGCTATATCGTGGATCTAGAGTTGAGTATTAAAATACTCAATACCCAGAATAAAGGACTCAGTGATAGGTAGAGCATGGCACCCAGAGTTTTTGCATGGCTGCAGTGTCCTGGAACAGAAAATACTGAAAGGTAGGAAATAGGGAATGGGAAACAGATATATGATGGGAAGAGAATGGCATTGATGAGAAATTGAAGAATGTCGGTTTATTTTATCAGGAAAAAGGGAACAGACATTCAGAAATGACAAATTGAAATAAATGCTTTCAATATTGCACTCCAGGAGGCAGAGCCTGGGACTCGGGCAGTGCTGAAAGTCATGGGAAACAGTGTCAATCAAAACAGCACGTAACCAGTCATGTCTCACAGCGCAACCAGTATCCTGCCACTCTCCAGTCCCACTATCTGTGTTCTACAAATGCTGGGATAAATAAGGATCTTTAGAGGGACAGAGGAAGTCAACATCTGAAATTTACTCTGAATTGGCTAAAGACATGTGGCCAGAAAAAGCAAAATGTTGAGAAGCTTTTTTTTGAGGTTTCCAAGCAGCTACTTCTTCTTCAAATGGATGCTAATGCTCCCTTCTGGTAAATATAAGCACAATCCAGACAGTGAGGGTATTATGTCACCATAAGTTTGGATTTTGATGGAAGAGCAATTCAGAAAAGACACCTGAGAGAGCTGGTTGGTAGGCCTATCACACATCAGGCTCAGCAGCTGCAGAGGACTGCATGAAAACTGGAGCTTTTGTTCGTAATGGTGCTAACCAGAGCCTTAAAATTGAAGATACCCACTGCCGGCAACTGAAGATTTCCCAAGGAAGATTCACCAGCTGCAACAAAGGGCTAGTAGGGTGCTTTCTGGTAAAATTTGCTTCAAAGAAATCAATGCATCTCATATATTTTAATGAACAGTAGCTGCCTGAATCAATCACTTTAACTGATTTTATATTCATTTGACACCTCTCATTTTTAATGCTTATATTGGCTAACTTGCTTCAGTGACCAATAGAAGTGTGTACATTTCAACTTACCTAACTAGAATTTATTCAGATGAGTTGGCCTAATTGTGTGTTGAGAGCCTACATATACAATGTAAATCAAATGGAACTCCTTTCCCACAAGAATGACTTAAGTTAGGGTCAAGGAAAGAGTGAGAGAGATCACCATTTTATTTCTATCCCAATGTGGTAAAAGCCAAAATCAAATTGCCATTGATTCAAACAAAGAAAAGGGTATCGTTAGAGAGTTTGGAGTCAAAGTTAGGATATCTATTGCTAATGGAAAAGATGATTGGAACCAACAAGTTATAATGCAACGACGCTCTGAAAAAGAAAAGAAAATATCTGTATGACATTTTCTGTCTGGGGAAAAACAGCTCAGGCAATGGAGCATACATTTGGATAGCTGGGCTGAGGGGGTGGGGGGTGGGGGGGGGGGAGAGAGAGAGAGAGAGAGAGAGAGAGAGAGAGAGAGAGAGAGAGAGAGAGAGAGAGAGAGAGAGAGAGAGAGAGAGAGAGAGAGAGAGAGAGAGAGAGAGAGAGAGAGAGAGAGAGAGAGAGAGAGAGAGAGAGAGAGAGAGAGAGAGAGAGAGAGAGAGAGAGAGAGAATGAACCTATAACGGCATGAGGTTTTAAGGATCACAAAGGGATGGAGTCTCCCATCAATTAGTCAGTGTTATTTACTGAGTGCTTACTATGTGCAGAACACAGTACTAAGCACTTGAGAAGTACGACCCCCCTTCTAGACTATGAGCCTGTTGTTGGGTAGGGACTGTCTCTATATGTTGCCAACTTGTACTTCCCAAGCGCTTAGTACAGTGCTCTGCACATGATTAAATACGATTGATAATAATTGTATTATTATTTATTCGCATTTAATATAATACTAGTATTATTATTTTATAATAATATTACATTATTATTGTATATTATTGTTTTATTATTTTATTTTAATAAATTAGATTATTAAATTATTTATTAAATTATTATTTATTAAACTATTTTATTATTATATTATGTTATTTTATTATTATATTGCAATAATGCTATTATTGTTATTATTATTATTATTAAATTAAGTGCTCAATAAATACAACTGAATGAATGTTAGACCTGTTCCCCGCCCTCGATGAGCTTACAGTCTAGAGGGGGAGACAGATATTAACATAAATAAATTAGGGATATGTACATAACTGCTGTAGGGCTGAGGGTGGGGTGAAAATCAAGTGCTTAAAGGGTACTGAGTCACATAAGGAGTAACAGACAAAACTAAGCTCTGAGACTTCAGACCTGAGAACCTGCCTGGTGCAATTGATTATCATGATAGTGGTCTCTGTTTCATCACTCTCGCTCTTTTCTGCCAGTGATATATCTGCTGTGGCACAGAGTTTTATAATCTGTACTTGCTTCTAACTTAATCCTCTGGGTAAACAACCATCCCAGAAGCCACTGCCTACTTTCCTCTACAGTTCCCTGTAAGTGTGTACTTTCCACTGGTCATTCCCTGATAGTTCTCCCTGCTGATTTCCAGGCTTTCAAGTCCAGCCTCCCACCAGCATCCCACTGCCTCTCTCTGCCTGAGTCTGCCCTGTAATTGGCTGCGTTTCAGATGATCAATCAATCAATCAATCAATCGTATTTATTGAGCGCTTACTATGTGCAGAGCACTGTACTAAGCGCTTGGGAAGTACAAATTGGCATCACATAGAGACAGTCCCTACCCAACAGTGGGCTCACAGTCTAAAAGGGGGAGACAGAGAACAGAACCAAACATACCAACAAAATAAAATAAGTAGGATAGAAATGTACAAGTAAAATAAATAAATAGAGTAATAAATATGTACAACCATATATACATATATACAGGTGCTGTGGGGAAGGGAAGGAGGTAAGACGGGGGGATGGAGAGGGGGACGAGGGGGAGAGGAAAGAAGGGGCTCAGTCTGGGAAGGCCTCCTGGAGGAGGTGAGCTCTCAGCAGGGCCTTGAAGGGAGGAAGAGAGCTAGCTTGGCGGATGGGCAGAGGGAGGGCATTCCAGGCCCGGGGGATGACGTGGGCCGGGGGTCGATGGCGGGACAGGCGAGAGCGAGGTACAGTGAGGAGATTAGTGGTGGAGGAGCGGAGGGTGCGGGCTGGGCAGTAGAAGGAGAGAAGGGAGGTGAGGTAGGAGGGGGCGAGGTGATGGACAGCCTGTGGACACCAAGTGAGTGACTGACATCATCTGTAAACCAGCTTTCTCTCTGGCAGAGGTGCAAAGGAGAGAGAAATTTCCCTTCTCACACCCTTACCTATATATAGCCTACTCGGACAGTTACAAAAACTTCTACAGCTAACTCCAGTAGACAACTGTGCATAATCACACGTGAGATTTCCAGATATCCTTCACTCCACATGCTATTGAACATCACACATTCTCTTACAAACCATTAGATGAGAATGTTAGTGAGAATAAACACTATTGAAGAGAAAAATACTCTTTTCTCTATGACATATAAAATGCCAACAACTTGCTTTTATGATTTTGCTTTGACCCTTTCCAAATGGGGCACACTTCTTAATTCAATCAAGCAATGGCATTTGCTGAATGCCTACTATGTGCAGTGCTCTGTACTAAACACATGGGAGAGTGCAGTATAATAGAGTTGGTAGACCTGATCCCTGTCCTCAGAGAGTTTACAATCTAGTTCAAAATGAAATTGAATGCGGAATAGTTGGCAGTTTTAATAGGGTTTTGGCAATCATAGTAGAGTCTCTAAGAGAGCTGGACCTCTATATTTCTTGGGTGCCTATACTATCCAACTATATCTTGTCTGTGGTGGGCAAAGCCAACGTGAGCCTAAAAGCTAATCGGAAAAAGGGGGTTTGGGAATCCCGGCCTTTGGTCACACTGGGTACCTCTACTATTACTAATAATAGTACTTATTAAGTGCTTACTATTTGCCAAGCTCTGTTCTAAGCACTGGGGTAGCACTGTGGGACACAGTCCCTGTCCCACATGGGGCTAAGCCACATTTAGTGGTAAAGCTTGAGAAGCTCTGTGATGGTTCAAAATAAGCACTTTTTAGCAACACTACACATGATAAATATGAATAATAAAGCATTTTTTTCCTTTATTGTTTGCTGTATTAGTATTAATGAGAAAAAAATATGATTTTTTTGTGTGGTTCACTGTCAGGTAAGCTAAGTTTCCTTACTCTTCATAGAATTGCTTTTCATTTAGGGGTAGTATTACAGACAAAAAATAAATAAAATCACAACAAAATTAGGAGTAAAATATAAGTAATTCTCAACAATGAAGAGCACAGGGTATGGCTGAATGGGAAGTGTGACAGCAATATACCTTCATCCAATTTCCACAGTGGTAGATACCATTGGTGGCCAGACAGCCCAACCACTTTGAAATCACTAGTGATGGGTTGATAATAGACCATGCTTTGCAAAGCTATTTACTAAATATGCAGCATAGTATTCCTCATATTAAGCTTAGATACTCAAAACCATGATTGATAAGGGACAGCTGTCTCTTTTTCTTTTTCTCTCTTTTCTGGAGAGAGAGAGAGTTGTGTATGTGTGCTTCACATAGTAAACTATTCCTTACCCATCATTACACACACATACACTCACACACACGTAAAACATATAGATGTTGAAATGTATGTTGTAAATTTTTTTACTTCTGTAAATACCCATAGCTATTATCATCCATGGCCATTTTGATCCGAACTGATACTGGTTCATTATCTAGCATTTATGAAATGTGGCAATCCTGAAAGAATTTTTCAGTGATGTTCAGAGGTCATGACCCAACACAAACAGCAGAATCTCATTTTTGCTTTGACCTTGGATGCTATTCAAAAACCTCTTGAATTGTAAAGGAAGTTTGTGAGAGTGAATCAATTTTATGGCTCTTTCGAATTTGAGACTTCTGTTCATAAAGATGAGTTAAGCAGTAAGCATGCATTTTGAAAAGAGAAAATGTCCCTGAAATACTTTTGTTCTAGGAGTAAAAAGCAAGCAGCGAAGATTCTAGGACTACTAGGACAAAAAAAAAAGCCCCCAATTAAAAAGAGATTAAAAAAATGATTGCGAATATGTATGGAGTTAGTAGAGGTGAATGATGATTGATTCTGCCATAGGAAGACATTATAAAATAGGTAATCTGTGACTCTAATCTCCCATAAATGGCAATATATGTTCAGCAATTATGGATATTTAGATTAACATTTTCTCAGTTTCATTTCTTATTAAAATAGTAATGAAGGTAATTTTCCATTGAATTAAAATAAGCTGTAAGCAGCGCTTCATGGATCATAGTGCACTTTAATGATAAGGTCTCCTATTACTAACAGGGTGAGAGTGATTCCGCAGGATGGCAAATCTGATAAATCCATCAATATCCATTTGCAGTAGTTAGAGGAAGTTAGTAATTTGTCAACAATAATCAGCATTATTTACTGAAATTTTACCCCCATTTTTGTTGAAGAATTCCGGACAGAGTTTTACTTGAATTGAGTAATGGGTGATTTTTTTTAACCTTCTACTTGGCTAATTGCCTCTTTTTAATTAGTTGTGCTTTGTACTCGAAGACACAACTGACATGAAATTCACTTATGAGTGTGAGTGCTGCCCTAAAGGCCAATCAATGTGGGACCCGAAGTCCTGGCCACATTGTGCACACAAAAACACTGTCCCTTGAATTATTGTGTCTGTTTAAACAGTAACTGTGCAGAAAGAGGTTAGGGATCTAATTTGCTACCTCTTCAAAGGCTTCAGTCTTCATGGTTGTACTATGTCCTCAAATCGAATGCTGACCAAAGTCACTGTTTAATCAATATTACAATTGCAGAGAATATCAACAGAGACTAGTTGGCAGGGAATGTGTCTTACGCTTCTATTGTATTTTCCTAGGGATACAAGTTCAGATACAGCGCATGGTTTCTACTAGGGACTAAATAAATACAGTTATTACTACTACAATGGCTGTACCACTACCATAATGAACTCTTACTTTTTTCCCCGCCACAAAGTCCAAGACTGAGATTTCCAGAATGTTTTAAAAAACCAGTAATACTTAAAGCTGCAAAAGCTCAGCTTGAGTGCCTGATTACAAAATCTACTATCCAAATGCTGGGAACAACAAGGCAGCCCTGAGCCTAAGACTTTTGCTGTGAGAAAAGTGTGGAAAAGACTCAGAACTGCAATAAACCAAATTAGATCATTCTTGCCTGTTTTAGCAGGGGTACTGAAAGCTGTAATAATTCCAAATCAGATCACTCTTGCCGCTTTTAGCAAGGGTCCTGAATAAACATTGAAAATATCTTCTACCGAGGTCATAGGCAAGAACAGATCAGGAAGCACCAGCAGGACAAAAAGACTTTTCCCAGGGACAGTCCCTTAGAAAACAACAGCTACGTGCAGCAATGCACCTATAGTGACAATAAGAATAATAATTATTATATTTGTTAAGTGCTTACTGTAGAGGAGGTAAACTCCTCAATGGCTTCTGGCAGCTATAGGTAAAGCAATAGTATTAAATTAGCGCTTACTGTTACCAAACCAAACCACTGTACTAAGAACTTGGGGGAGTTCAGAGAGTTAGTAAATCTATCAATCAATACTATTTATAGAGCAATCACTGTGTGCAGAGTACTGTACTAAATGCTTGGAAGGTTACAATATATCAGAGTTTTGGTAGTCACAATCCCCACCCATAAGGAGCTTACAATATAAAGGGGAAGACATCCATAATTTATTTTAATGTCTAAGTAGATAAGTGCCGTGGGGCTGAGGTTGAGGGAAAATCAAATCCTTAAGGGTACAAATCCAAATGCAAGGGTGACCTAAAAGGGAGAGGGAGTAAGGAAAACTATGTCTTAATCAGGGAAGGTCTCTTGGAGGAGATGTGATTTTAAGAAGACCTTGAAGGTGGGGACAGTGATGGTCTGTCAGATATGAAGGAGGTAGGAGTTCCCAATGAGATGGAGCACACGGTGAGATAAAAAGAATCTTGGCTCAAAAGGAAGTTTGCAATCTAGCAGAAGAGACAGATACTAAAAGAAATTACAAAAAGGGGAAGGTGTAAAGCTAAAAATATGTACATAAGTGCTGTTGACAGGGGAAGAGTGGTGAGGAGTGAGCGCCCGAATGCTTCGGTGAGGCAAAAGTTGCTGAAGTAGCAGCAGAAAGGGATATAAGGTGTGAAGACAAGAGGTTAATCAGGAAACTCTTCCTTGAGGAGATGTATTTTCAGGAGATGGGGAGAGCTGCGGTCTGCTAGACGGGAAAGAGGAAGGAGTCCCAGACAACAGGGAGAGAGAGAAGCAGCATGACCTAGTGAATAGAGCATGAGTCTGCTCTGTGACCTTGGGCAAGTCACTTCACTTCTCTGTGCCTCAGTTCCCTCCTCTGTAAAATGGGGATTAAGACAGTGAGCCCCTTGTGAGACAGGGACTGTGTCTGACCTGATTACCTGAAGCAGCGTGGCTCAGTGGAAAAGAGCCTGGGCTTTGGAGTCAGAGGTCATGGGTTCAAATCCCAGCTCTGCCAATTGTCAGCTGTGTGACTTTGGGCAAGTCACTTCACTTCCCTGTACCTCAGTTACCTCATCTGTAAAATGGGAATTAAGACTGTGAGCCCCCTGTGGGACAACCTGATCACCTTGTAACCTGCCCAGTGCTTAGAACTGTGCTTTGCACATAGTAAGCACTTAAGAAATGCCATTATTATTATTATTAATATTATCTACCCCAGTGCCTAGAGCACTTAAATACCGCATTACCACTATGATGGTGTGACCAAGAAATTGGCAGCAAGAAAGGTGAGAACAAGGGACAGTGAATGGTTTGGTTGAATTCTGGGGCTTTCCTTTCTAGCAATTTCTTGACAGCATTCAACCAAAAGAATTTCACAACTCACCGCTTTAACTGTGATTTAGCCACTAAGAGTATGGATTCCCTGATGCAGTGCAATACAGCAAAGAAATGCATCATTAACTTGCAAGTTTCCAGTATGTGGTTCACCAGAAAAAGGCACTAGGTAAGTAGCCAGTAAGTGGAAAATGCATAAATAATACCAGATAATGCTGATGATTTGAAATAGGTAGCAAGAAAAATGAGATTATTTCTTTCTTTGTGACCTACAGCCATTACTGTATCTGCAGTTCAATAACCTAGAAAGAGTCCTTGGCACAGAGTTAACCATGTAGTAAGGGCTTAATAATACCCCATTATGTGTAAAACCAACCTTCACCTCAGAGGATCCATTCACCTCTCTGGCCACTCCCTGCATATTTGGCTTTCAATGTATTTTTATGTGAATAGGAAGATCACCATGTATTAGAAAACTCGATTATCCCAGTGTGCTTTTTACCCAGAATTGTAAATTGGGCATCTATAAATGGTGCAGTAACTCTTTAAGGTCAATATGGTACAATTGAATATATTGAAATTGTGTAGAGGGCCACATTACAGATTTTCCCCAGGTGTCTGCAGTACCAATACCAGGTATTAGAGAGAGCTGAATATGAGGTCCCAGGTCTAAGCAATAAAACACTTTTCCAAGGAATGGGAACTCACCCATGTTAAAACTGAATAGGTTGTGTAATGAGCTACATTATATTGGACTCTGCGAATTTCAGAGTGAATACAAACGCCTACAGAATCCTGCTCAATTTATGGGCTGACATACAGTTTATACTCAACAAAATTCTGAGAGAAGAAATTAGTAAAGTCTTGTCTGACATTCATAGTATGAGCTAATTCCTGCGCATAACTGTTATTTAACTAAAAATCATAGCTTTACAAAGCTGGAACATTTTCGGACTCATTAGCTAGCAAATGCATGTGTCTCCATTATAAAAGACCAAAAGGAGGCAAATTGGTTTCTGTGCACTTATTTACATTTATTATAGATGAGCATATAAAACCTGTCTATAAATCAGGATTTGAATTTTACTATAATTGTGCTTTTCAAAGTAGATAATTAAATTGCTATGTCTTTGGGAAAAGGTCAGTCTGTCGGGATAGCATAGATTAATCTCTCTAGGGCATTTGCCCTTATTAACCATGAATCGTTGTTTCATAAGCTTGAAGTCTTGGCTGGATTCCATCTCCCCTAAAATACTTTGGAAATTACAGGAATTCGCTAAGAACTACTTTAGTAGTTTGACTTAATCACCAATTAACCTGAATGAGCACCTTTGTGCTCCAGCTAACCAGAGCTGGGAGAGTATATTTAGAAATAGACAGAGAGGTAGAAAAACCTAATCGTTCCTTTAAAAGACCCATTTCCTTGGGTGGGAGTAGCAGAGCTGGAGCTTAACTGTTGGGTTAGATGCGGTTTTGGCTGGGGCAATTTTTACGTCATTTGTCATGTTATTTGGACTGGATTGTGGGAAAGATCAGGAAGGAAAAATTCATGATTTACCAAAGGAGGCTGTCTCCTGTGGCAACAAAGCTATCATAAATCCTGAGTGGGACAGAGACTGATCTCATTATCATGTCCTTACTACCATGCTTAACAAAGATGGACACATTAGGAAATGTTTAATAAATATCATACTAATAACATTGAAGTGGAGGGTCTGTACTGTTACGTGGATGATCTGGACCAAAATTGTACAGTTATCCAAAATAACTGGGTGATTCCCCATCTTTCCACTTTATTTGCTCAGGTAGGTAGATTCCAAGAGGGCAAGTGGTAAGAACAATATAGAGAAGCACCATGGCCTAGTGGATAGACATGGGCCTGTGAGTTAGAAGGACCTGGGTTCTAATCCTGCCTCCACCACTTGTAACTGTGTGACCCTGGGCAAGTCATTTCACTTCTCTTTGCCTCATCGACATCATGTGCAAAATGGGGTGAAAACTATGAGCCCCATGTGGAATATGGACTGGGTTTACTCTGATTATCTTATATCTACCCCAGGATCTGACTTAACACCATCAAAAAGTATTAATTGCTTTATGAGGGACACTGTACTAAGTCTGGGAAAGAATACGCAGGTGGGAATTAAACAAGCAGTAACTATATTACAGTGTGAGATCTATTAGTGAGGGAAATGATGTCTCCATGTCTTTTATTGATAATAATGAGCCTGTTTTTGCCCCTTGAGCTGTGGGAGAATGGGCTGTCCTGAGATACATTCACTCCTCATCACAGATATGTACCTGTAGACTTAAAGCATCATTTGGTTAGGGGAGGACTGGGACCAGAAGTGGATTGGTGTTGAATAGGCAGCAATTGAAAGAACACAAGAAGCAGCATAGTCTAGTGGATAGAGTATGTGCCCAGGAGTCAGAAGGACCTGGGTTCTAATCCCAGCCCCACCACTGGTCTGCTGTGTCATGTTGAGCAAGTCAATCCACTTCTCTGCACCTCAATTACTCATCTGACAAATGGGGATTAAAACCCTAAACCCTATGTTCTGAGTCCAACCTGATGACCTTGTATCAACCCCAGAGCTTAGAACAGTGCCTGGCACATAGTAAGTTCTTAAAAAAAATACCATAAACTGTTCCCCAATGCCCCCCCAAAAAACAGCAGCATCCTAAGGAGTAATTTCCACTTTCAGCAGTCACATACCTTCTATAGAGAGTAAGGGTTGGGGACAAAGAGGTAGTTTCCCTCCTTAATTTCCTTGGGATGCCCAGCTGCACCTGTCAACAACTCCAGCAGGAAGATTGGTATCAACAAGAATCCCTTTAATCTATGGAGCACTTCTATTCTTTAAAAAGATTTTCTTATCACTTATTTGTCCTCACGTTATCCCCAAGAGGGAAGGAGAAGAAGGGGGAGAGAGAGGAAAAGGGAGAAAGAGAGAGACAGGTAAGACATTTCCTATTTTGGTCTGAGGAAATTAAGCATCGGAGACATTTAGCAACTGTCCTAATTCCCAGTGCAGTGCTCCTTTTGGTAGACAACGAACCCTTCTGCACTAGCCATTATTCTAGTAATGGGCCTCCATGTGCACATTATAACCGAAGCCTTTGACGAGATTTCTATTTGAAATATCACACGTGTACGTGTAGTTCATTATAGATCAGGTCAGAACTGGCAAAGTGGAATATTGAGGACATTTTCCTTGTCAACTATTTTTCTCTCAATCATCTGAGTGTTTGAGGATAAAACATTTCTTTCCCTGAATTATTCAAGTTGTTGTCTCAATTCGCTACTTTCCGGTTCACGGTAAAACTGACCTATTTAGATGAATATCCGCTAACACTGACCTCTCACATAACCTTCACTGTCATTTTCACAACATTAAAAGCATTTTTCCAAAGGTGAAAAAATCTTTATGCAATGTCTCAAAAAGATTTCTGACCTAAACATATGGTAGGTCATTACTAAGCAGGCTCATTTCATGGGCAGGGAGGGATTGGTAGTTTGTAAACCCAGGATAGTGTTCTAAAATGGATGTGTGTTTCTGGATTACCCTTCAAGGCTTCATTGCAACAGAGCAGCTGGTGGCTTGTAATAACTTTCTGTGGTCTCTCTGGGAGATGAAAGAGGATTTTCCTTGACTTAATATTTGAAGATCGAGATGATACCCCATGTCCTATCGCCTGCTCCGTGCATACTGGTATGAACAGTAGGAGACATAACAGCAAACTTGTCTAGACCATCAGAAATGTCAGCATCTAAGAATATGCATTCTGAGAGAAAAAATGCCCTAGGAAATTAAAGCAAGTCTTGTGTTTTCCATTCATTTACTGGCACAAGAGCCACAAATAATTTGATTTTCAATGATTTTCCATTGTAAGCTATTAGGGATGCTTTCCTCAACGTAAGTAGACATAAATAAAAAGAAATCTCCTAGAAGTTCTCATCTTTTAAATGATTGCTTATTATACACTCACCTGTCAGCAGGAAGAAAACAGCATTGAGTATATCTGAGTACTAGTGGAAAGAGCAATCTTAGTTTTACTACGTATATCATTTTCAGAAATATACACAGTTTACAAAATTGCTGTCTGACACTTCTTTCCATGCTGAAGTGAAGAATCCTCCATGGTAGAAAGCATAGGTTTAATCCCATCTGCCATATTTTAACTCATCACCACATTATATTTAGTAGATGCCGCCTTTTATCACTTGTTGACAGGACGGATTTTTTTTTAACTGACATTTATTACTTTTGAAACTTTATTCCTGGTTGGTTGCCAGGCTACTCCGAAAATATGTGAAGTAATGCTGAGAGCTATTCCAGTTAGATTTAGGAACCATAATAGCTAGCTGCTGTAGCTGTGAAGAAAAAGTTTGATCGAACCGTCCTCCTGTTAGGAGCCACGTTTTCCTTTGCTGCCTCCCTTTGACTTGTCAAGGGAATTAAAGGGTTAACCCAAAACAGTTCTGCAGCCCTGCTCAGCTCCTGGGTGAGTCTGAATTTTTCAACTGACCATCACCTCCAAGAAATTCTACCTGGAAAAGGTAAATGTCTCCAAAATATTTGTCACTTCCACTTGATTCATTGATTATAAGCAAAAATAACACTGCATAAGAGTCACTTGGAGACATCATAAAGAATAATAAAGGCTGTCTATAAATAGAAATATTTGGCTCTCACATGGATTTCTGCAAAAGGATATTTCCTATGCCCAGTGCTTTAGTCCAGCAACAAAAGCCCCTGAACGGTTAAGAGTCCCAGTACAAATCTGGCCGAGAGAAAGATGGCCAAGGTCTTCAATAATGATAATTCCAGATTCAAGAGGTTGTGGCTGTAATACTACTACTACTACTACTAATAATAATAAGCAGTCACTGTGCTAAGACGAAAAACATGAGAAACAGCATGGCTTATTGGAAAGAGCACAGGATTGGGAGTCAGGAGACCTGAGCTCTAACCTCTGGTCTGCCACTTGCCTGCTTTGTGACTGTGAGCAAGACTCTTGAATTCTCTATGCCTCAGTTTTATCAACTCTAAAATGTGGATAAATACCTATCCTCCTTCCCATTTAGACTGTGAGCCCTGTGGAATAGAGATTATGTCTGATCTGATTGCATTGCCCCCGAGGCTTAGTTCAGTGCTTGGCACATAGTAAGTGCTTAACAAATACTATAATTATTATCGTTATTATCAATATTATTATTATTATCATCAGAGAGCTCTTCCCTCAACACACACATAAAACACACAGCACTCGTGACCTAGGAAATAGGGAACCTTATTCCCATTTCACAGATGAAATGAAGTGACTTAACCAAGACCACACAGCAATAAAATGGCAGAGTTGAGATTAAAACCCACGTTTCCCGGTTCCCAGCTCAAAGTACTTTCCATTAGGCCCTACTGCCTCCTAGGCCCTGTCAGCTATTGATAATGTTGTTGTCAGGAAGATTATTAATAAGTCCCTTTCTCCACCAACTTTAAAGTGATGCAGACTAGGAGTGTGCTTTTCTTTGCCCTCCTACTCTTGACTTGTAACAATTTTTGAGTGGCTAATTATGTACTTTTCACCGCAGCCCAGCCCTAAGATGACATATACGTTTCTAGTCCATTTCTACAGGAATGCCCTCCCCACACCCACAGGTAAACTTTAAACAGTTCAAAATGATTTAATTGCAAAGTGCTTCTTATTCACTCAAATCAGAGATACGCAAACACAAGTGATTTGCACATTCCAGATCATCCTTAACACCATGAAAAAAATTCTAGCACTCCTATGCTAAATTAGGGTCTGAAAAAATGCATTCATGCTCTAGATCGATTCTAATCTCTTTCAATACTCCTCCCATTCCCCTACATCAGATCATGTATTCTAGTTTGAATGTGTAATGGCATTAGCCTTAAGTATGTAATGATTCAGTCATTCATATAATGTGCCTAGATCTCCACCTAAAATTCAATTGTTCACATTGAAGAGGCCAGTGGACTTACTGTGCCTTCATTCATTCATTCAATCGTATTTATTGAATGCTTACTGTGTGCAGAACACTGTACTAAGCGCTTCGGAAGTACAAGTTGGCAACTTATAGAGACGGTCCCTACCCAACAACATGTACCATGGTACATGGTCTTCTTGACTGAGGCTGAGGGCTAAGAAACTTGTCAAGGACATTTATGAAAGAATGATCACCTTCAGTTAGTTCTTCCAAGGTGCAAGAGAAGAGGCCCAAGTCATCATCTTCTGTATTGGGAAACCTCAGTAGCTTCTATATAAGCTTCTAACAGCCTCTATGCAGCAGGGATTTAAAGCTAAATAATCACTCTAATTGGTTCAGTTGAGGGCATATTTATTTACTTCCTCCTCTTTTGCATTCTGGTCATATTTAGGATACTACAAGAACCCACCCAACTTGGGCTTGAAAGACCCTTGGATTATGGTAACTTCCTTATTATAAAGAACCCTATGGGATTGATGAAATCCTTCCATTAGTCTAAAAAGTCTTTATACTGAAGACCTAAAGAAAGTCACTAAAAACAAACACAAAACAAAGCTGCTAATCCACTCGTTGTGCCCCACTCTCATCTCTCCCACCTCTAGCCTCTTGCACTCACCCTCCCCCCTATCTGGGACTCCCCATTCCCACCTAATGGATCACTTAATACTAATAATGATGGCATTTGTTAAGTGCTTACTATGTGCAAAGCACTGTTCTAAGCACTGGACACTGTTCTACTTCTCTCCCATTCTTTGAAGTCCTTCCAAAATCACAGCTCCTGGAAATTTTAATCTTTTTGAATTGCAAGTCTCCCCAGTTTATATCTCCCCTACTGCTATTTCAGCATTTTCTCATCATCTAGCCACAGGTATAAACCGTCCTCCCATCCGGACCATAGTACCTATGGACATAGCTTCATAATTCATTATTTCTTCCTACAGGTAATATATTTTAGCCTATCTTCCCCAAGTTGAGGGGAGAGGTCACACCTACTAAGTCCATTGCACTCCTCAAAGCATTTAGGACAGTGTTCTGTACAGAGGTTGCTCAGTACTTTTTGGTTGATTAGACAAAAGAATGTCAAAACACAATCATCTCCTCAACTTTATTTTCACTGAGGAAGTTTAGTGCTGTTCCGGAGCACTAAAGTCTTAACCCAGCATCACACTGCATTATAGTAAGCTGGAACCACTATTCCCAGGCTTCACCTCTTAGCACACACCCCAGCTCAACGCTAACCATAACCTACCTATCTTGTTCTGTGATTGAAGTTGTGAGATTTAGTCCAGATTTTGGAGCAGTTGCTGATTGGATTTAATTCATTCATTTTCAACAATGTCCCATTTCTACCATTTATAACCATGATGTGTTGCAGAACAGGTGCAGATAAATAAAGCAGAGAATTACTAACTTCTAATTCAGGCTCCAGCTCTGAAGAGACCTGTGTGATTTCACACAAGGTAGCTAAATGTTCAGATTCCCCTCATCTGCACAATGGGGCTATTAAGACTCCCACCTCAAAATGATGTTGTGAAAGATAGCAAGTGAAAATGAGTGTCAAAACAATCAGAGGGTACAAAGCATAAACATTATATAAAAGAATCCATCAGCAGAGCTAGCCAATAAAATGACAACTCCTCAGGGGAGGATACACTCCCTGGGATGGGAAAGAGGGAGAGCAAGTCTTCACAAGATAAAACCACCGAGCCCCTGAAATTAAAACATGAAAGTAATAGTCATTGGGGGGAATCTATCAAATAACAATATTCTTAGGGAGACTCCCTACTTCGGGCAAACATTTTGCCCCTGAACTAAAAAATATGCTTGAAAACAGATGATTTGAAGGGCCTCTGAAGACAACCAGGTTGCACCATATGCCTAACACTGGTTAAAAAGTTGAGGCTGTTAGGCTCAATGTTTCACGTTACTGATCGAAGACTGAAGAAACTGGAAAGTTCAAGAAAACATGATTCCATTGGAAATTCCCTGAAAGTCCAAATCGTTTCTAGATCTCTTTTTCAAACCACTCATCCCAAAGGACTTCTCAAAAACAAGTGAAATATATGGCCCTCCATGTTGGCTGCTTTCCATGGTTCATTTTTTTTTTAATGATATTTTTATGGTATACTATGTGCCAGACACTATTTTAAGCATGGGTAGATACAGTCCCCGTCCCACATGGGGCTCACAATCCTAATCCCCATTTTACGGATGAGGTAACAGGCACAGAGAAGTGATTGCCCAAGGTCCTTCTGACTTCTATCTACTAGGTCATGCTGCTTCCCATGACCAGTGAACTAAAGCTGGTTTAAATCCCAGGGCTGTATGAATATTGTCCGTTTTTTTTTCCTCAAGTTTCCCAGGTATTATGGGAAACTAATACAGCATGAGTCAGTGGAAAACCCTGGGCTTGGGAGTCTTAGTTCGTAGGTTCTAATTCCGGCTCTGCCACTTGTCAGCTGTGTAACCATGGGCAAGTCACAACTTCCCTGTGCCTCAGTTACCTCATCTGTAAATGGGGATTAAGACTGTGAGCCTCACGTGGGACAACCTAATTACCTTACATCTTCCCCAGTGCTTAGAACAGTGCTTGGCATGTAGTAAGCTCTTAACAAATACTATCATTATTATTATTAATACCACCTGAATCACTTGTCCTTTAGCTATGAAACATCCCAAGAAGCAGTGACACTGTGACATTCACCTCAGTCCAAAAGGCAGGAACTGATTACATTGTTTTTTGTGGTTCTCAGCATTTCTCCACTGAGGGCAGAGCAAAGGATACAGGACCAGAAGCTAGAAAACATGGATAATGTTTCCAGGGCAAGGTTGTTTTGGGTTTTTTGTTTGCTATTTAAGCACTTATTTTTTACACTGTTTTAAATGTTGGGGTAGATACAAGTTAATTGTCGGACACAGTCTCTGTCCCGCTTGAAGCTCACAATCTAAGTAGGTTGGAGAACTAGAAGTTCAAGCTTCTGAATGAGAATCAGAGGCCAGAAATCACCAAGAGTCATATCTTATCAACAGTCTTTCCAGGGCTTGGCTTAGATCTGCCCAAGGTTGTGAGGTGAGAAAATTAGGACCTAAAATGTGAATGGGATGGTACAGCTAAGAATGTAGCATGCTCCCACTTTTCTTTTTCACTTTTTCCTTTTTTCCGTCCAAGAGAGCGTTCAAGTCTAATTCTTAAACAATTATTTCTCATCAAATTCAAATGCCCCCGAAGATGTCTGATGAGAGGAATGACCTGGTTCAGAGTGATACCATCAGGGGCACATTTCCCAAGAGATTCTTTGGAAAGGATGGGAAAGGAAGCAGATGTTTTCCATCGGCAACTAATGCTGGAGAGCTACTCTTACTCCCTCACTAACCACATGCTCTAGGCCGTAATCATGTGCTCCCTTCTTCTGCTTTCATAGACACAGCAGCATGTAATAATTCAAATTCTGTCTTGTTGACACAGCTTGCTTCAGCTGTTCACATAGCAAATTGTTTGTTCACTGAAACTGAAGACACAGCAGCTCTTTGTGGAGTGACTAAAAGGAGCTGCTGATTTCAGGATGATGTTTGCCATCGAATGTGCTGGTTTTCAGGGTCCAGAAACATTGTGCTAATATGTTTAAACTATTTAGAAAGCTGTTACATATGGAACATTTCCACTGCTGCCATTAATATTACTTTCATTAGCCAAAATAGGGCTCCTAAAGTCATTTGGGAAGTGTTTTTTCCATGAGCTATCAAGCCTCCACGCCTGTGAATTAAATGGTTTGCTTTATAGCTTTCAGTCAGAAAAGGGTACCATTTCTAGATATGCACAACCATAGACCACTGGCCAAGTAAAGCCTATCATTTAGGGAACGTGGCAAATATATTGTTTGCAAGAGGCAAGCGTCAGGCAGACAGGTATTATTCAATTTGTTACTGGCCTATTGGAAAGAGCATGGGATTGAGATTCAGAAAACACAGGTTTTAGATCAGGTAAATGCACTGTGCCTCAGTTTCTCCATCTATAAAATGGGAATAAGGTACCTGATCACCATTCCATTCAGACTGCAAGCACTCTGTGAACAACAGACTGTCTGACCTAATTATCTTCAATTACCCCAGTGCCAAGCACAGAGATTGACATGTTAAACTCTTAATACCACTGTTATTGCTATTAAGATGTTATCACTAAATAAGCTATGGATTTCCTAAGGACAGGTGCTTTTTGCTATGGGAAAAAAAAGAATATCATGACTCCTTTGAATGCAATACAAATCTAAGCTTATTCATTTTTTTCCTAAGGATTCTGCCTACCAACCTAGGCATTTCATCATATTAGAATGATATTAAACTGATATTTTAGTCTAAGGTATGTTTAAATTGCAACTGAAACTGCAAAGGACATTTTAGTGCAATCATCTTTCCAAATAATTTCAAATCATTTGCAAAGGTGACACCCACTGTCTAGCTTTCTAGAAAGGTCTGAGCAAGGTAAAATGAATCTGTCTCAGAAGAACTGGGCTACCTGTGTTTAGGCACAGCATTGCCTCTAAGGTTAAAAAAAAGACAAAACCTTTTTTCTAGTTTAGTACTAATGTTTTTACCTCTCTTCTGGTTTTACCCCATAGAGATTAGTTCCTTTGTCTCAGGGGAGAGCCTGGCCCAGGGACTATTCAGGAAATGGAAGGTTAAGGGCTTTTTCTCCCTCTCCATCTAACATGGCAGGAAGATGAAGTCCATCCAGGTTACCTCAGGGGGTGGGAAAACTCTATGGATTGTCTTCTGGAAGTATACAGGTCAGTAAAGATGTACGTCTTAGAACCATCTACCACAGATCTATGAACCGAGATCAGTGAAATGACTGAGGTACGTATCAACCTGGGAAAACCTACACCAAGTCAAATAATAGTAATAATAATAATAATAATAACTGCGGAATTTGTTAGGCATTTACTATATGACAAGAACTGTATTAAGGACTGGGGTAGATAAAGGATAATCAGATCCCACATGGGGCTCTCAGAATAAGTAGGAGGGACAATAAGCGGAACAGTTGAAGATGAACTCTATCACTCTAATGTTGAGGCAGCATGTTGGCCAACAATGTCCCACTTGCCAAAAGTGTATAAAACTGAAACAAAATGGACAGCATAGCC
This sequence comes from Tachyglossus aculeatus, assembly GCF_015852505.1. Classification (NCBI taxonomy): domain Eukaryota; kingdom Metazoa; phylum Chordata; class Mammalia; order Monotremata; family Tachyglossidae; genus Tachyglossus; species Tachyglossus aculeatus. The sequence goes on along the minus strand of NC_052089.1, from coordinate 20,405,316 downwards.
TTTGGGAGGCTGTCAGAGAGGTGGTGTCAACCTAGCATTAAATTCCAGAGAAAATTGAAAATCTACAGAGCACTAGAGTTTCACACCTACCACAGCCATCTCTCGTATCTGATTTCTTGAGAGGTGTCATCTACAAGTCATCCATCACGTAAATGGCAAGGCAGGATGACTGAACATTAAGGTCCGGGAATGCAACACGTATATCAGTAACCAAGTAATGATCGCTGAAATTAAACTCTATTGACAAACAGAGGCCAGCTGTTGGGTGAAAGAATTTCAACCAGGGGCAAGGGAAAGTCAATCACAAGCAGTTTCAAGTAATATGGTTGGGAGCTGATGGGAGAAAACAAGTTCCATTTGAAGTGTAACGATCATACATAGGAAACTCCAGTGAGATATTTATCAGTGGGAGGGTGCTTGAAAATGCAATGCATGAGTGACAATCCCTTATACACTGTACTATAGACTGTGAGCTCATTGTGGGTCGGGAATATGTCTACCAACTCTGTTGTACTGCCTTTTCCCAAACACCTAGTGCGGTGCTCTGCTTAAGGTAGGCACTCAGGGAATACGATTAATTGATTTTATGCACGTAAAGATTGACTCTTGTTGCACTATTTGCTATGCAGTGTCTGGCGTTCTTTTTATCTCATCTTTACATTCTTAATATGTTGCACACCTGCATTCCTTGTCTATTCTCCTGCAGGACAGTGTCTGGCAGGGACAATGAAGTGAGAGCAATGCTGTGCAAGCCACCAGCACTACAATTAATTAGTCTGGCAGGTTCATCTGTCGCAGTCCTGGGACTCAACCATCATTCCTGATGGAAGCTCCCACCCACGGTGCTCTTTCAAAGCATCAGTTCGAAGAGAGAGTCACCCTAATTCTACTTTCTGTACACCAGGCTAATGTGCCTTCCGCTGCTGTATCCCTACTGTCCAAAGCTACACCACTGTGTGAGGATCTATTTCGTTGTGAATGTTTTCTGGCCCTTCTTTTTCCAGTTAACCCACCTCGGATTGCCACGGTCCATTTTCCTCATGATTCACCCAACCAAATTGTGTGGTGATAAGCATTTCTAGGGAGTCACTGGTCTGAGTGCTTAGAGGAGGAGCATGGCCTGAAAGAGCCTGGGTCTGGAAATTGGAGGGAATAATAATATAATAATAATAATAATTATTATTATTATTATTATTATTACTAATTCTAATCCCAGATCCACCACTTGCTGGCTGTGTGAACTTGGGCAGTTCACTTAATAATAATAATGATGGCATTTGTAAAGCGCTTACTATGTGCAAAGCACTGTTGTAAGAGCTGAGGGGAGTACAAGGTGATCAGGTTGTCCCACAGGGGGGCTCACAGTCTTAATCCCCATTTTACAGATGAGGGAACTCAGGCTCAGAGAAGTCAAGTGACTTGTCCAAAGTCACACAGCTGACAAGTGGTGGAGCCGGGATTAGAACCATGACCTCTGACTCCCAAGCTCATGCTCTTTCCACTAAGCCACACTGCTTCTCAGTTCCTCATCTGAAAATGGAGTTAAGTACCTGTTTGCTCTTTCCTTGAGACTGTTAACCCCATAAGGGTGGGGCAGAGACTGTGTCCATCCTGACCATCTTTTCATTCGTTCAATCATATTCAATGAGGACTTACTGTGTGCAGAGCACTGTACTAAGCGCTTGGGAAGTTGGCAACATATAGAGACGGTCCCTACCCAACAGCGGGCTCACAGTCTAGAAGGGGGAGACAGACAACAAAACAAAACATATTAACAAAATAAAATAAATAGAATAAATATGTACAAGTAAAATAGAGTAATAAATATGTACAAACATATATACAGGTATATATCTTGTATCTATCCCAGTGCTTAGTTTAGTGCTTAGTTCAGTGGGCTCCTTTAGACTGTGAGCCCACTGTTGGGTAGGGACTGTCTCTATATGTTGCCAACTTGTACTTTCCAAGCACTTAGTACAGTGCTCTGCACACAGTAAGCACTCAATAAATACGATTGATTGATTGTTTAGTACACAATAAGCACTTAGCAAATGCCATTATCATTATTACTACCAGGAACACACTGTTTGTGATCCTGCTTTTCTGTATGCTAACTATGGCTTGAAAGTGGCCTTGTTATAACGTGTCTGGTAGTAATCAGCAATGAGGTGACTCTTGAACAAATCCTTTTCAAATCAAGAGTTCAAGGGACAGAGTTGAAAACAGCACTAGGAGGCAACAAACTGAAGGACCATATTTATTACCTATGTGCAGAGTGTAAATGGCCAGTGGTCATGCATGAGTCTTTTCAGTCATACCCCCACACAGAGACAGGAGAAACCCACATGTGGCATGAAGCCTCTACATTCATAAACACCCGTATATTCTCACACTCACAGATTTGATATTCACCATATCTCACGAGAGGAAGACAGACACTCATTACAGCTTGAAAGTGGTAGGCCCAAAACAAAACAAAAATCTTCCCCCAGCTGGAAAACAGAATTCACTACTGCCAGAAGTCATGGAATCTATGATTACTGGTAGATTCAAAAGTGGATTGGATAATTTAGTGGACATAATAGGTTTAAAGAGGGAAAGTTAGGAACAGAGAGGCAAAAGTTAAGGATAATTGCTGACACATCCTTAAATATTAAGATGGATGTCAAGGATGGCAGCCATCCCTCTACACTTCTCAGCATCCTGTGGCTGCTCTTAAGAGTCCCTGAACATTGGACTGGATAATCCACTGGTATTTTTTAAGCTCTTTTTGTCTTCTACTGCCAAGCACTGCAGATGTTCAAGATTACTATGTACTTGTATATGCAAACACATACAGCTCAGGATTAAAGTGTGGGAGAGATGTCAGGAATATAAACAAAACATAACTCATTACTAGCTAGACCAGTGTGGGGAATCTCAAAAGAAATTTAAAAATCTCTGTCTTTTTCCATATACGTCACTTTAATCTCCTTGAAGGCAGGGATTTTCATTCATTCCTTCAATCATATTTATTGAGCACTTACTGTGTGCAGAGCACTGTACTAAGCGCTTGGGAAGTACAAGTTGGCAACATATAGAGACGGTCCCTACCCAACAGCGGGCTCACAGTCTAGAAGGGGGAGACAGACAACAAAACAAAACTTGTAGGCAGGTGTCAAAGTCCTCAGAACAAATAGGATTAAAGCTATATTCATTCATTCAATCGCATTTATTGAGCACTTACTGTGTGCAGAGCACTGTACCAAGCGCTTGGGAAGTACAAGTTGGCAACATATAGAGACGGTCCCTACCCAACAGCGGGTTCACAGTCTAGAAGGGGGAGACAGAGAACAAAACAAAACTTGCAGGCAGGTGTCAAAGGCCTCAGAACAAATAGGATTAAAGCTGTATGTACATTTCTCCCAAACACTTACTATAGTGTTCTGCATAGCCTCATGGGAAAAGCACAGGCCTGGGAGCCAGAAGACCTGGGCAAGCAATTATTATTATTATTCTTGTTATTATTATTATTTTCATTTGGCATTTATTAAGCATGTATGTGCCAAGTTTTGTACTAAGTGCTGGGGTAAATACAAGATAATCAGATCAGGTGGAGTCCTTGTTCCATACTAGTCCCACAAGCCAAAAAGGGAAGGAGAACTGGTATTTTTTATCACCAGTTGACATATGAAGAAACTGAGGCACAAAAGTTAAGGGACTTTTCCAAGGTCACATAGCAAGGAAGTGGTTGAACCAGGACTAGAGCCCAGATTTTCTGACTTCAAGATGCTCACGATCTCTCCACTAAGCCCTACCCAAAAACGGAATCACAGTCTAGAAGTGGGGGAGACTGACATCAAAACAAGTAAACAGGCAGCAACAGCATCAATGTAAATATAAATATAAAACCCAGCTCCCCTGGCTCCTAGGCCCGTGCTCTATCCACTGGGCCAAGCTGCTTCCCTCTCCTGTAAAATGAAGATAAAATAAGTATTCTTGTTCTTATTTAAGACTGGGAGCCCTATGTGGCACAGGAATTGTGTCTGCCCTGATTATGCAAATATTAAGTGCTTACCCACTGTTGGGTAGAGACTGTCTCTATATGTTGCCAACTTGTACCTCCCAAGTGCTTAGTACAGTGCTCTGCACACAGTAAGCGCTCAATAAATACGATTTATTAATAAATAATAATTATATTAATTTATTAATATTAATATGATATTGTTAATATGATATTATTAATTAAATAACGATAGATTAATAAATGCCATTATTATTATCTCATATCTAAACCAGTGCTTAGTACAACACATGGTACACAGTAAGTGTTAAAAAAATACCACAATTATTGATCGATCAATTTATTAATGTTCTACTTGGACCCACTTTCATCCATTTTGCTTAAGTGCTTGACCATTGTTACAGCCTGCTAAGTACATTTTCACAATTAGCTATGCATAGCATTTAATATTTATTAATATAAATGATTTATATACATCAATTATATGCTTTACTTGAAGGAAAGTATAGGTCAAGTACAGATGGGGGCTTGTTTACAAGCAGAGAAATTGGCAGGAACTGTGTCTGCCCTGATTATCTTGAATCTATAGTCAGTCAATTGTATTTACTGAGCATTTACTGTGCAGAGCACTGTACTAAGCACTTGGGAGAGTACTGTATAACAATACAACAGACACATTCCCTGCCCACAATAAGCTTACTGTCTAGTAAGTCTATACCAGTCTAATAATCTCTATACCAGCACTTAATTTGGTGCTTGGCACATGGGGCATGCTTAACAAACAGCTGTGCAGAGTATTTACTATTTATTTATATGGAGGATTTATACATATTTATTCAGCAATTGTATGCTTTATTCTAAAAAAATTCAGGCCAAGTACAGAGATGGAACTTGTTTAAAAGCAGAGGAATTGTCAGAAAGTGGAGATCTTTGGGGGATACTGGCCTAGTGACAAGAGCACAGGCTCGGGAGTCAGAGGACGTGGGTTCTAATCCTAGCTCCGCCACCTGCTGCTGTGTGACCATGGGCAAATCACTTAACTTCTCTGGGCCTCAGCTCCCTCATCTGTAAAATGGGGGTAAGACTGTGAGCCCCACGTGGGACAACCTGATTACCTTGTAACTCCCCCAGCGCTTAGAACAGTACTAGACACATAATAAGTGCTTAACAAATACCATAATAACTTAGCTCAGTGGAAAGAGCATGGGCTTTGGAGTCAGAGGTCATGGGTTCAAATCCCGACTCTGCCACTTGTCAGCTGTGTGACTTTGGACAAGCCACTTAACTTCTCTGTGCCTCAGTTACCTCATCTGTAAAATGGGGATTAAGGCTGTGAGCCTCCCGTGGGACAACCTGATCACCTTGTAACCTCCCCAGCGCTTAGAACAGTGCTTTGCACATAGTAAGTGCTTAATAAATGCCATCATTATAAATAATGATAATTGTATCTACTTTTTAACAAGATTTCATTCTGCTTCCTTCTCAAGATGAATCTGATGAGGTTTCTCCAGCCATTCCATCAAGATCTGTACCCTTTAAGCACTTTCCTCGCCCTCTCAGCCCCACAGTACTTATGTAAATACCGTTAATTTATTTATTTACATTATCTTCCCCCCGCTCCCACACACACTCGATTGTAAGGTCCTTGTGGGCAGATGAACATGTCTACCAACTCTTATTTCACTGTCCTCTCCCAAGTGCTGAGTACAGTGTTCTGCACACAGTAGAAACTCAGTAAACACCAATTATTGATCTAGATTTATTCACTCCTGCATGCACCCTTTCACATTCACAAAGCAACGTTCTTAATCTGAATGGTCTTCAGTTTTCCTGGATTTATTTTGCCTTCCCTATTTAACGAATACTGTCTCAGACTTCATTCTGAAGGAGAATACCGAGGCCACCCCATGCATCGGTAATGTTTATATAAGTTCCTTCAACTCTAAACTGCATGCCTACAATGGATACCTCAGCCATAGCCAGCCTGAAAGAGTTAATGTTCAAGGCTGATCTATTCCAACATACTGTAATTGCTACTGATTACTTTTATGTTGTAATGAAGCAATAATGATCAAAGCATGGGGCATTTCTTAGGGATTCATGACTGGCTAGGTTTGCCGCGGGCCATTAACCCCGGTCATTAATTCCTCTGGAAATGCATTGTGCTGAGGTCGTTGTTGTTAATAAGTCGAGCTATATGAAAACATTTACACACTCTGTGAAGTGAAACTGTTGATTATTTTCTGCCTGTGCAAGTTTGGCGATGGAAAATCTTAGACTCGTGAAGTTTGACCGCTACCGGCAGTAAAATACCTAATTGTTCAGTGGGGTAGAACGCCAGGTAAAGCCACTGTCTTCTTTCCCAATTTGCAGTGGGTGAACATGTGTGCAAATGTTTCCATGCATTTTTATTTGTACACACATATTGATTAGCTGCATCTTCATATTGAGAGACTATTTTGCTTCTCACTGCAGGAGTTTAAAGGCATCCCTGCTCTTTCTAGTTGTAATTAAACCAAAATATCAATGTTCATTTTGTTCCTCTAGATATTTGTTCCATCCCAGTACTAATGGGAGTATGAGAAGGAATAATAATTCTTTCATGAATTAATTCACCACTCATTAGCCAATCAAAAATGTAGGGTTGTTTTGGTGCCTGATTAAATGTTCTTAAAATAATGCCAGTAGATTCACAGACATAACTGTGCAATACAGTTTATTTTTACTTTAAATATTTCTTATTCATCATCAGAGTCTCCCCTGAAATGAGCAATAATCTGGAGTATGACAGATGCTGGAAAATATATTGTTTTCTAAAAACTAAATTCTGCAGATCATAATATTGGCTCTAGGTAAACTACAATGCAACTGTAGGTCTTAGGGCTCTTTAGGGGTTCTAGCAATTCATTCCAGTTTCCACCTTCTTCCTCATCCTCTACATATAATATGTTTCATATAATCCCTCTGTACATAGCATTATTTTACGTGCTAAGAAATATCTGTTACAACCTTTAGTCACATACTATGGCAAAGGCACAATCCCATAGATGTCCTCTCCATTCTGCACTTCTATTCCTAAAAAATAACCAGGCAACACTAAATAGTGAATTAATTCAGCCAGATAAGACAGTCACTTATAGTTTGCAATTACCAGTATTGTAAATAGCTGTTAAGAATTTGTCATTTCCTATCAAACCTGTACACTTGGCAGCCTTAGTAACAGCACAAACATTTCCTGTATTTAAATGTATTTTTCCACTAGAATCGCTGATTCCTTTAAACTTTCAAAGAATTTACGTTGGAGAAAGATATCACACATAGGAAAAATTGTGACAGGGTTGATAAGTGATTTGTTAACCTCTGGACAATTTGTGGGAGAAAGAAACAGGATTTAGCCTTGTTTGTTAATAAGGCCCAGAGCATACAGAGGCTAAGTCTGCATGGGGACAAAATCAATTCGTTTGGAAAAATAACTCCAAGCCCACCAATGGATGCCACTTCAGCACCCCCACACACAAAAAAATAGCATTGTTAATATGTTTGTCTTTCTTCATCTGGCCAGGGCAGCTGAAAATAGCATGCGTGAGTCTGTGCTCCAGTGAGCCATTGGTTACTTACATTCCTGATTGATGGACGGATGCTGTCTAGGAATGCTGGATGTTCTCTTCTCTTCTGGTGACTCCACAACTAGCCTGCCACAAGGCTCCCAAGGGCTGTGCTCGAGAGGAAGGACCGGGCTGGAGGCTGCAAAAGTCCAAAACATTATCATATGATAATCTGGGGGACAGGCCTGAGGGTCAGACTAATATTTTATCATTTCTTTACTGACATTCAGGTCTTTATGATGTTTTCTCCCAAAATCTGATGTGATCCTGGGGTTTAGCTTCCACTGTGCATTATAGGGTATAAAACGAGTAGCTCCACTGTAAGATATATTTCCTCAAACGATACACTTCCCCTAGGTTGCTCGGGTACTAGATGACATCAAATTTCAATAATCAACAGAGAGAAAGAGGGCAAAGCCTGCACCTGAGAAATGATGAGTGAACATTTCTTGCCCAAGTTCCTACCAGGGAAGCAGCATGGCTTATGGAAAGAGCACGGGCTTGGGAGTCAGAGATCATGGGTTCTAATTCTGACTCCACCACTTAGCTGTGTGACTTTGGGCAAGTCGCTTAACTTCCCTGGGCTTCAGTTACCTCATCTGTAAAAGGGGGATTTAAGACTGGGAGCCCCACGTGGGACAACCTGATTACCTTGTATCTACCTCTGTGCTTAGAACAGTGCTTGGCACATAGTAAGTGCTTAACAAATACCATCATTATTATTATTACTACCAACGAGCTGTCTAGACTCCCCTATTTTTGAGTTCCATGATCTACAGTAACATCCTTCTAGACTGTGAGCCCACTGTTGGGTAGGGACTGTCTCTATATGTTGCCAACTTATATTTCCCAAGCGCTTAGTACAGTGCTCTGCACACAGTAAGCGCTCAATAAATACGATTGATTGATCCTTACTGCCTTTCATTAGCCATCTCACAACTGGCCTCAAACCCAATACTCAATAGTCCCAGAGCATCTCTTAATGTAGTAAAAACAACACAGATATAGTACAAAAGCTATTACCATATACTTTATCGCAGAGTCCAAAAACACATCTCTCTAGTATTATGTATCCTTATTACGTTTAGGATATACTCAGTGAAAACTCATAAGTATTACAATTACAGTGATTTTGATCGAGTGTGCGCATACATTTCTGAGCAGGCAGGTTTCAAATAACATTACCCACAATTACAGAAAAACCTGAATTACTGGAATTTCCATCTTATGTCCAAATAATTGAGTATTTACCTCATTTGCCTGTTTTTATTTTAACCATATAGGTAATCATTTTTCAGTTTATGAAATCCACAGTTAAATCTGCAGTCCAAAACAGCAGTAATTGGAAAGGGATAAAACAATACACACAGGAAATGTTTGCAATAAAAATCACTGAAGTTGCTAACTGTGAGTGCTTTGCATTGAATGGTATATCATTAGTAACTTTATACAAGTAATTGAGGGTTATTAGTGGCTGCTGTGTCCTGTGTGGGTTGACTTTCTTTCAAAATTCACAGCACTTACATTTTAAGAGAATTATGTAAGTGTATGCATTATTATGTGAATGATCAGTAAATATTCTGTGCACTCTTTAGACCCCACGTAATTCGTAAATAAATCAGTAAAATGATGCTACTTCTATCAAGTCACTTTCGGCTGAGAAGAAAAAGGTCCCTGTAGCAGTAATCAGAATCTAAGATGTCCTGAATATGTACATATAAATTCTGATTGTATGCTGCGCTATCAAGAAAGCTCAGCTGAATACAACACCTGGACAGCTTAAAAGTGGTGGTGTGAAAATGGAAACATTTTTCCATCATCAGTTTGAATGAGTTTCTGCTCCAGGGAGTCCTAAAGCCAGGATATAGAGTACAGGACCTAACATCCTAGCAATAGGAGTTAATTTTCCTGTTATATTCCACTCTTGTCAGACTTTCTAAAGTAGATGTTAAATTCAGGACTTCAGAATCAAAGAAGGATGCTATAATCATGGAGGCAAAACAGAGATGAATGTGGGTCTCTCTAAAAGGATAAGCAGTAAAATGAGAAAGCTGAAGAATTGATGCTTCCCAGAACGCACTTCATTACTTTTCTGAACTTTGTCAACGTGATGGATATAAATTATGAAGGAAAGGGTCCAAGCACCCCCTGGTCATTTTTCCCCCCACCAATCGGATTTGCCCAGCTTAATCCTGACTTGCTTAGTTTTGAGAGCTGGGTTTTCCCAAACCCATACCTGAGCTCAATTAATTTGCTGAAGTCTCACTGGTAACCCCTTACCATCACCTAACATTTGATCCTATTTCACCCAATCTTGATTGCCTGAGTGTCTGAAATTGAGAAGCAGGGCGTCCTGGAGGATAGAGCAAGGGTCTAGGAGTCATTCATTCATTCATTTATTCATTCATATTTATTGAGCACTTACTATGTGCAGAGCACTGCACTAAGCGCTTGGGAAGTACAAGTTGGCAACATACAGAGACGGTCCCTACCCAACAACAGGCTCACAGTCTAGAAGGGGGAGACAGACAAGACAAAACATGTGGACACGTGTCAAGTCATCAATCAATCAACCATATTTATTGAGCGCTTACTGTATGCAGAGCACTGTACTAAGCGCTTGGGAAGTACAAGTTGGCAACATATAGAGACAGTCCCTACCCAACAGTGGGCTCACAGTCTAAAAGGGGGAGACAGAGAACAAAACCAAACATACTAACAAAATAAAATAAATGGAATAGATATGTACAAGTAAAATAAATAAATAAATAAATAGAATAATAAATATGTACAAACATATATACATACATACATCAGAATAAATAGAAATAAAACTAGATGCACATCAGCTTAAAAGAGTCAGAAGGACCTGGGTTCTAATTTGGGTCTGCCACTTGTCTGCTGTGCAACAGTGAGCAAGTCACTTTACTTCTCTGTGCCTCAGTTCCCTCATCAGTAATACAGAGATTAAGACTGTGAGCCCCATGCGGGACAGGGACTGTGTTCAACCTGATTATTTTGTATCATCCCCAGCACTTAGTACAGTGCCTGGCATAGAGTAAGTGCTTACTCCCTGACCTCATCCTGCTTGCTCCTCCCCAGCTCCGCAAGTGCTCAAAAAGGCTTGCTCCTTCCACTCCTGGACTCTAATTAAATTTCTCATACTATGTCATTAAGTGAAAAGAGAATTCATGATGCAAATAAATAATCATGGGACCTTCATAATTCATTTTCACTGTAATTACTTGCAGGGATGTGTTTATATTGTGATAAACTCTAAAGAGACAGACACCTTTCAGCCAGGGTCACTATTGAGACAGGTAAAAAATTAAATGCTTCCCCACATACAATCCAAGCCATCAGACCAGGTTCTGTGTGTGAATCTTCCTCTAGAAAGACAAAACATGTTGTTGCTTAAATAAGCACTGGTTGCAGGGTCTAGAATTGGGACTGATGCAGATTTCCTTCATTTTTTTTTTTAGACCTCTGAGTGAAATGAATCCAAAATATGGAAAACCCTTGTAGTATAAGAAGTTATTTTAAAAATGTACATCTCTGTAATGCACGAAAATATTTCTGGCGACACGTCTGCACTGTGACTTCAGGCCACCGGATAAAAGCAGCTGTGCCACTGTAGAATACAAGGAGATCCATCTTAAAACTTTAATTAAAGAATAATCTGTCACTGACAAATTACCAAGGGGTGAACATGGCATTCATAGCCTCTGCACATAATTTCAAAGAACACAAGACACCAAGAGATCTGCCTATTTATTCGTAATTAACAGATAATGATAGAATAATTGATGGGAAGCATTTTCGAGAACTTTTCCTGTACTAAGAGATTAAACAGAAATTACACTGCAGAGAGATGTCAAAACCCACTCTGTTGCTCAGTCAGGGGTTTTAAGAAAATATACAGGCACCCAATCAGTTTTCCCTTCTCTGTATCCATTCTCTTCTTCCACTGTGCCCTAGCTATGAATCTTTATTCCCTCAAAATAACCTATTCATGGTGGCATGATCTAGATCTCTCTAGCCACCGACTTCTTGCTCAAACCATTATCTTGCCTGGAATTCTCTCCCCCTTAAAATCTAGCAGTTCGCAGCCATCTTCCAAGCCCATCTGAAGCACATCTCCTTCAGGGGTCTTTCCCTGATTAATTTCTCTTCTCCCAATTATGTATTCCCAATAGTTGCCACTTCAATACTTCTGTGCTGTGTATGCACTCATGTACTTAGTATTTTTTTATGGTATTTATTAAGGGCATACTCTGTGCCAGACTCATCATATTTACACATCTTAAATGCTATATTACTTAAGCACAGTCATCTACATATCCCCTTTCCCATCTTCCTCTTTTTCAGTATATTAATAATAATAATAATAGTATCTGTTAAGCACTTACTATGTGCCAAGCACTGTTCTAAGCGCTGGGGTAAATATAAGGTGATCAAATTGTCCCACGTGGGGCTCACAGTCTCAATCCCCATTTTACAGATGAGGTGACTGAAGCACAGAGAAGTTAAGTGGCTTGCCCAAGGTCACACGGCAGACAAGTGGCAGAGCGGGATTAGAACCCACATCCTCTGACTCCCAAGCCCATGCTCTTTCCACTAAGCCATGCTGCTTCTCTACTTAAGTAGAGAATTAAGTAGAGAGCTTAATTTAGCTTCTCTAAATTACTTAAATATCTTTCTATACTAATAGATTGTAAATTCCTTGAGGGCAAGGATCATTTTTCTAATTGTATTGTACTCTTCTAAGCACAGTAAGCACCCAAAAATACTGATTAAATGACTGATAGGTTGAATGGAATCATTTAAACAGGGTGTAATTGTCATCATCAAAAAGGAAAAAAATCAAAGGTTTGTGTGAACAGGAAGGATGAATATTTCCCCGCCCTAAGAAGTTTACTGTTCTCATTTAAACCTATAATCCTTAAATCCATAACTGATACAAAGGAACATTCTAACTGAACAAGTTCATAAATTAAATTATAAATAAATGTTTGAACATATTAAATATAAACAGAGGCCAAAAGACTACCAGATAAGGATTTAACCCGCAGAAGTGCTGAAAGCAGAAATACTCTTCTTTGATATGGGTAAACTTCCTGAGGGAAACTATTTTTTTTCTAACAGGGTATGGAACAAACGTTATATTTTGTGTGTGCCCTGAAAAGTGCACTGAACTAAATATTGTGGTGTCGTAGTAGAGAAAGGTGATAAACAACTCCAAATCACATCACATTCTTTTCATGTGGTTCTGGCTATGGAGTGACAACCTCAAACTGTCACTCAATGATGTGGTCTTTAAAAGACAGTGCTTTGCACATAGTAAGCGCTTAACAAATGCCATCATTATTAAAAGAGCCCAGCAGGAAGGAGGAGATTCCGGAAGACCCAGCTACCAAAAGCCATTATCCAAGGATACACCTTTGCAAAGTTGTCATCCTAACTCAAAGCTTTTTTAAGGAGGACCATTAGCAACATTTGCAAATACTGAGAGGCCTTTGGCCAACCCATAGAAACAGCAATTTGTTGGGTAGCATGCATTATGTATGTTAAGGAGAATGACGGTAATATCACACTGAATCTTTTGCAGAATTAAGGTGTGGTCCCCGGTGGGAATCCTGACTTACCCTTGAGACCCCACTGTGTTACTGCAAACAAGGGCACTGCTTCTGAGCCTTGGGACTCAGTAGTAGCAGTTGAGGCAAACAGGGATTTGGAATTTGGAACCCTACTTGTTCAATCTCTCATCCTATCCCGACTGGATTACTGCATCAGCCTCCTCTCTGATCTCCCATCCTCCTGTCTCTCCCCACTTCAGTCTATACTTCACGCCACTGCCTGGATCATCTTTGTGCAGAAACTTTCTGGGCATGTTACTCCCCTCCTCAAAAATCTCCAGTGGCTACCAATCAACCTACACATCAGGCAAAAACTCCTCACTCTCGGCTTCAAGGCTGTCCATCACCTCGCCCCCTCCTACCTCACCTTCCTTCTTGAGCAATCTGAGGAGAGATAATCAGTAATATTTATTGAGCACTTCTGTGTGCAGAGCACTGCACTAAACACTTGAGAGTGTACAATGTAACAGAATTGGTAGACATGTTTATGGATGAGGAAGAAGCACACAGGGAACTAGGATCTACAGAGAAATTCTGCGGGCAGGAGGGCCCGGCCTTTCTTTTCTTTCCTTTCCTTTTTTTGTTTCTTTTCTTTTCTCTTTTCTTTTTTTCTTTTCTTTTCTTTCCTCTTTTCCTTCCCTTTCCCTCTTTTCTCTTCTCTTTTCTTTCCCTTTTTCCTTTCTTTCCCTTTTCTTTCCTTTTTATTTTCCTTTCTTTCCCTTTTCTTTCCTTTTTATTTTCTTTTCTTTCCCTTTTCCTTTCCTTTCTTTTCTTTTCTTTCCCGTTTCTCTTCTTTTTCTTTCCCTTTCCTTTTCTTTCCCTTTTCTTTCCTCCTTTCCTTTCCTTCCCTTCCCCTTTTCTTCCTTCCCCTTTCTTTTTCCCTTTCCTTTTTCTCTTTTCTCTTCTTTCTTTTCTTTTTCTTTTCTTTTTCTTTTCTTTTCCTTTCCTTTCTTTCCCTTTTTCTTTCTTTCCCTTTTTCTTTCTTTCCCTTTTTCTTTCTTTCCCTTTTTCTTTCTTTCCCTTTTCCTTTCTTTCCCTTTTCCTTTCTTTTCTTTCCCTTTTCTTTTCTTTTCCTTTCTTTTCTTTTCTTTCCCTTTTCTTTCCTTTTCTTTTCTTTTTCCCTTTTCTTTTCTTTCCCTTTTCTCTTCTTTTTCTTTCCCTTTTCTTTCCTTTTCTTTCCCTTTTCTTCCCTTTTCTTTCCCTTCTCTTTTCTTTTTCCCTTTTTCTTTTCTTTTCTTTCCCTTTTCTTTTTTCATTCCCTTTTCTTTTCTTTCCCTTTTCTCTTTCCCTTTTCTCATTCCCTTTCCCATCAGCTGTATAACCTTGGGGAAGTCACTTCACTTCTCCAGGCCTCAGTTACCTCATCTGGAAGATGGGAATTAAAACTGTGAGCCCCACAGAGGACAATCTGCTTACCCTGTATTCACCCCAGCACTTAGAACAGTGCTTGGCACGTAGTAAGTGCTTAACAAATACCACCATTATTATTATTATTATTATTATTATTATTACAGGAAAGGCCGGGGCACATTTATCAAGCCACTGGACTAAGCAATTGCTCATTAACACTAACCAGGAATGATTGAAATTGCAAACATCTCATGTGATCTGTTCTAACAGGTGTGCTGCTGTATTCATCACTGCCTTTGGCATATGTGTGACTTTTCTGCACATGAGTGTGTGGTAGGATATCAAATATGCCTCAGGGGACCCATAAAAATCAACATTACTATGGGCCACTGTCCATAACCCAAGGACATTTTTCTCAAGTTAATGGCCACTGAGTCCCTATAAGTCATAGGGATCTGAGTAGCCATAACACTTCATCATTTTATCCACTTGGCTGCTGTTGAATACCTCCAGCAGCATTCTTTGCCAGCGCTCCTGGTTCATCCTATACATTCTACTTTCACATTGATTCTCATAGAATATTAATGAGTGCAGGAAAGTAGCTGAGGTGGATCACTGGTAGGAAAGGAATTAGGAAACTCATTGAGTATTTAACAAGCTACCAGTCGAGCACAAACGAAACGGTGAAATAGCTTCTCTAGTTTATTTTCTTCAAAAATAACTACATTCTCCATTTAAAAGGAAGCAGAGCATTCTATCTGGTTGCATCTGGTGGTACTTCATCTTTGTTTCTAATCTTAAGTAATCATTCTGCTTTTAATTAAAAAGCTGATTTTAGGTGGCTAACAAGTTTAAGGGGTTTATAATGTACTGTACATGATTATTTGAAAATGACACCCTATTGACTTCTGTGGGGGGAAAGATATGCATTAGGAGAGTGCTACTTACTGTTGTGTTAATTCTTTGATAATTAAGTCAGGCCCTGCAGATTATAACTACAAATAACAGTTTCCTTGCTATGATTTACATTATTTACATTTCAGCTGTTACTGCTGCGGCTCTATTCTTAACTCCAGCCTTTCCAGTCTATAGCTGGAACTTTTCTAACTCACATGGCCTATTCTAACCTACTTTGGTGGTCTTCTTCCCCACTAACATTATGAAACATAGTGCAGTGATTAAGCAAAGAAGCTGGGAGTCTAATCTCATATGCTGAGCATGTAAAATTCTCTAGGGGTTGCTAAAGGCCCATTTCTGTTTACCTACCTAGGATTTATGTTTTTAAAAAAGTCTAGTTGTCATGACCCCTCTTCCCCGTTTCTCCTGCAACTGAGTATTTGAAGTAACCGTATTTCCATATTCCAGGTGGGTTGCCCGAATTACACTCTGCATCCCTTGTTGGCCACCCAATTAACTCTCACTGAAGTGACCTGCTTCTCCCACATAAACTGGCATCTTGTGGCCCTGGAGAGGCAAAAGACCGAAACTACTGGCAAGATTTAGTATCTCATCACTCACACATTAAGCCGCTTGCATGTTAAAGGCAGTGCTAAATATAGTAGCTCTCCGCCTAGATGTTCACTCGGATAAGTGAAGTCAAGGACTCTAGGGTCCAACACCACCAGGGAAGAAGGTGGTTCAGAAAGAGAACTTCTGGAGTGGATGACATTTTTGCCCTTTTACAATTCTCTCTCTCTTTTTTATGGTATGTGTTCAGCGGTTAATACATATCAGGCACTGTACTAAGCACTGGAGCAGATACAAACTAATCAGATTGAAAGAAGTCCCTGTCCCACATGGGGCTCACAGTCTTAATGCCCATTTTATAGAGGAGGAAACTGAAGCGCAGAGGAGTGAAGTGACTTGCCCAACATCACATGGCGGACAAGTGGCAGAGCCGGGATTAAAACCCAGGTTCTTCTGACTCCTAGGCTCATGCTCTATTCATCTTGTCCCAAGCCTGCAACAGTAAAATGTCCATTTTCTTGAGGCCAAGAAAACTTGAGGCCTGGAGAGGCAGGAGAGACACCGGGACGGCAGCTTTCTGGGGGTGGCGGAGCCCAGAGAGGGGTAAACTCTAAAAATTGGCAATCCTGGATCACCCAACCACTTCAACCATCCCTAAAACCAACTCTGCTCCTAATTACGCAAGTCTTCAATTACTCTATTGTCTTTCACATATTTACTCCAGAAATAAACACGTTTTTCAGTAGTAGTTACCTCACTTCTACACGCAGAAAAAACACACTCAACTGAAGTTGGTCATACAAATGGAGGGACAGACTAGGTCTAAATAATAGTCGATGGACAAAGCTTTAGCTCACTTATTGTTAAGAGAAATCCTTTTATTATAGCCCAGAGATTCTGCAAACTTCTTTCCTACTTCAGCCCTACTCTGAGGCCCCACAACATTCTCCTTCTTTCTCAACTCCCTCCCTCCCTCTCAAAGATTATACCAGATTCTTTGTGCAGTTGGTAAAGGGAAAGGGATAGTGATGTCTTTTCTTGTTCAATTAGGAGATGGGAGGTTACCAGAGAGAGGTTGGCAACAAGGTGCTAACATGTTAATATAGGGAGTCATTTTGTTAGGCAGATAGAAGAGGGGAGTGGTGGAGCTGGCACGTAATAGTATTACATTTTTGTGGAAGTGAGTCAGTCCTAAGGGCTATTCATTCTGACAGAAGGCCTTCTACTATTGTTTTGCTTTTTTCCTCTTGCACTTAAAGCGATTATAAAATTTTGTTAGAAAAAAAGATAAAAATTAAAAACATCAGCCTCTGATAGAAAAATTTTGCATGCTGCCAAACATTGCTGTGTATCTAATTTTATCCTTGCACTTTATCATTCAGTTTTCCAGTTCAATTGCTTCTTGAAATGAAACCAACCTCAGGTCACAAATATGAAACTTGGAAGCAGCGAAGAAGAACTAGACAAAGTTCAGATTCTCGTAATGCTAATTTCCTTCGCTTGGCAAAACTTCTGGTGAATTCAACTGGCTTTCAGAGAGATTCGAATATAGGTTATTTAAACAATGGAAATTCACCAAGCAGAGTTGGTTCATAATTGACAAAGCATTTCAAAGGTTAGATTCTAATTTCTAAATCACAGCTCCACTATTCAGAGATACACAGTTCAGCTCACTGTGTCCCACCAGGGCTCACAAGAGAAGACCATGGCTTCACCAGTGCAGCCCTTTAATGTCATTTTCATCAAGAGGGAGGAATGGTGCCCCGGATGGGATACGATAGACCTGGGCAAAACAAAATTTGCTCTTTTATGAAGAGTTCCATTCCCTGGTTCGTTTCAAGCTATAGGCATCAGCTTTAGTCAGAGATTTACTTTTAATTAAATTACATTAATAAAAGTCCATCTCAGCTACACAAGACTCTATAAAGGTGTTCGATAAAGGCCTGATATTGCTTTGTTAATTAATTCCCAGTGAGAAAGCCTCCAAATGATGACATTTTTCCATGGCATGCTGATCCTACATAATAGGCCATCATTTCAGCAAGACCAAAACTATTATCTACAAGGTTTGTAATGCTCAGTGGTTTCTGCTATTGAGATTTTTAATTTATATATAATACTGACAAAGCATATTGTACATTCTGAGGTCAATCAAATTAAGAATTCCACCCCAAAATAATAACCCTGGACTGTTTATGAAATCTCATCCAGCACAGTCATTAAACAAGAATTGAATTATGGAGATTACGGTTCCACTATTAGAAATATTTGCTCTGTTTTAATTGCTTTTATAAGTTATAGATCATTTTTCCATCTCAAAGTTAAAATCAGTACAGCAAAAATAGCAATGCCGGCGGCTTTTTCAGGCACTACAGCAAAATAGGCTCATTTTCCAAGTCTTCCTGCCTTTTAATTGCATAGTTAAGCTATTTAAAGTTAAATTAAGGCTAACGGTGATGGTTCTTTAGGATAATCTTTTAAGCACTAACTCTCCTTCCCAGAAATGTAAATTTTGAAAAGCAATTGAAAGTGGCTAAAATATTATCTGATTTCATATGCAATTGCCGTCAGTATTTTGGGACAATAGTTACAGCCACAAAGAAAAAATATTGCCAAATAATTGATTACAAATGGATCTCTGTCCCTCAGATTAAATGTTCATGTACCAATGTACTATAGCACATAGTTTAATTCTTTGTTCTTAGTACGGTATTTGTTTACATATCCTTACCTATATACACACTAGTGTCAACACCGATAAGACTGTAAGCTCCCTGGTGAAGGGGTCAGTGATGGTTTACTTCCCTTTACAGTGCAGTGCCCCAACAAGCATGAGAACAAAAAAAAGGGGGAAACCCAAAACAAGATGTCCAGTAGTTTGCAGAAATGATCTCATGTGCCTATTTGGAAAGGCCATTTTTCCCTTATTTACACAAATTAAGGACCATTGACAAATTATAATCAAATCCCAACCTGTTTAAGTCAAAACTGGTTTCTTTCATTTACAGAGTTCTATTGTGACACTTATCTGAAGTCTATAATAGAACAGAAAAATCGAATATTTTTATGGTATTTGTTTAGTGCTTACAATGTGCCAGGCACTGTTCTAACAACTAGGGTTAATACAAGTTATTTAGTTTGGACTCTGAGCCCCACATGGGACAAGGACTAAGTAATAATAATAACATAATAATAGCATTTATTAAGCACTTACTTCGTGCAAAGCACTGTTCTAAGCGCTGGGGAGGTTACAAGGTGATGAGGTTGTTCCACGGGGGGCTCACAGTCTTCATCCCCATTTTACAGATGAGGGAACCGAGGCCCAGAGAAGTGAAGTGACTTGCCCAAAGTCACACAGCTGACAAATGGAGGAGCCGGCATTTGAACCCATGACCTCTGACTCCAAAGCCTGTGCTCTTTCCACTGAGCCACCCTGCTTCTCTTCAGTGCTTCTCACTGTAGAAGTGAGAATGTGTTAATACCCGTTTTACAGTTGAGGAAACTGAGGCACAGAGAATTAAGTGACTTGCCCAAGGTCACCCAGCAGGCAAATGGCCGATCCAGGACTAGGACCTAAGTGTTCTGACACCTAGGCTTGAGATCTTTTTGATAGGCCATGATGCTTCCCAGGAAGTATCTTGGTTTGAAATCCTTGGAGGAAGGTGTCTCAACTCATCTCTCTCATTCTACCCAAAATCTGCCTCCAAATCCTGCCAGTTCTGCCTTTAGAAGAGAACTAGAATCCACCCTTTCCTCTGCATATAATAATAAATAATGATGGCATTTATTAAGTGCTTACTATGTGCAAAGCACTGTTCTAAGCGCTGGGGAGGTTACAAGGTGATCAGGTTGTCCCACGGGGGGCTCACAATCTTAACCCCCATATTACAGATGAGGGAACTGAGGCACAGAGAAGTCAAGTGACTTGCCCAAAGTCACACAGCTGACAATTGGCGGAGCCGGGATTTGAACCCATGACCTCTGACTCCAAAGCCCGGGCTCTTTCCACTGAGCCACGCTGCTTCTCTGCATCTAAACTACTACTACCATGCTGATACATATGCTTATCATTTCCCTCCCTAATGCATCAGCCTCCTCACTGACCTTGCTGCCTCTTGTCTCTCTATGCTTCCTTCTACTGACTGGATCATTTTCCTTAAAAATCCTTCAGTCCATATCTCCCCACTCCTCAAAAACCTCCAATGGCTGCCCGTCCACCTCTACATCAAACAGAAACTCCTCACCATTGATTTTATGGGACTCAATCACCTTGTTCCCTCCTACCTTACTTCACTGATCTCCTACTACAACCCAATCCGTACATTCTGCTCTTCTAACACCATCATCAATCGTATTTATTGAGCGCTTACTATGTACAGAGCACTGTACTAGGCGCTTGGGAAGTACAAATTGGCAACATATAGAGACAGTTCCTACCCAACAGTGGGCTCACCGTCTAAAAGGGGGAGACAGAGAACAAAACTAAACGTACTAACAAAATAAAATAAATAGAATAGATACTTTGATCTCATCAGTCTCACCATTGAACCCATGTCCACATTCTCCACTGGATTTGGAACTCCCTTCCCCTTTAATATCCAACAGTCCACACTGCTCTCTCCACAATCAAAACCCTCCTAAAAAATCACACCTCTTCCAAAAGCCTTCCCTGACCAAGCCCTCTTTCCCTCTATCTGCACGCCCCTCTGAATCAATTACAAACTTGGTTGTGTACCCCTTAAGCACTTTGACACTCAACCTAGGCCCCAGCCTTTATGAACATATTCTTACACTTTACTCTTCTCCACTCTCTCAAATTTATTTTAATGTCTGTCTCCTGTAGCCTGTAAGCTTCTTATGGGCAAGGACTTGTCTGCTGTGTGACCTTGAGCAAGCCACTGAACTTCTAGACTGTGAGCCTGCTGCTGGGTAGGGACTGTCTCTATTTGTTGCCGATTTGTACTTCCCAAGTGCTTAGTACAGTGCTCTGCACACAGTAAGTGCTCAATAAATATGATTGAATGAATGAACTTCTCTGTGCTTCAGTTACCTCATCTGTAAAATGGGGATTAAGACTTTGAGTCCCATATGGGACAACCTGATTACCTTGTTGTCCCAGATTTTAGAACAGTGCTTGGTACATAGTAAGTGCTTAACAAATACCATAATTATTGTCATTACCACTTCTATCATATTTTCTCAAGTGTTCACTGTAGTACTCTGCATAGTTTTGTTATTATTATTATGTACTTGTTAAGAGTTTACTATGTGCCAAGCACTCTTATAATCTCTGGGGTAGCTACAAGTTAATTAGGTAGGGACCGTCTCTATATGTTGCCAATTTGTACTTCCCAAGTGCTTAGTACAGTGCTCTGCACACAGTAAGCGCTCAATAAATATGATTGATTGATTAATCAGGTTGGACACAGTCCCAGTCACATATGGGGCTCACACTCTTAATCCCCATTTTACAGATGAAGTAATTGAGGCCTAGAGAAGTTAAGTGATTTGGCCAAATCACATGGCAGACATGTGGCAGAACTGGGATTAGATATGTTTCTGATATTCATGGCATGCTTTTTAACTCTTTTAGGGTTTTTTTTGTGCTTTATCTATCTTTTGGGATACTTCACTGGATGGGCTCACTAATACTCTTAAAGATAGGAATAAGGCTCCAAGTGACCTTTTCAAACTGGAAAAAAAGGGGCTTGCAAAGTCAGGATGAAATACAATAGTGGCCAGTGACTGGAGAGGTGAAAAACCGACACAAATATAGTACAGGGAAAAGCTGGGTGCCAGGAACAAATACAGAAGCAAAGGACCTGAGGGGCTTAGATGACAAGACGCTAAATAGGAGTAAGCCAAAAAACACTGTTATTAAATTGTCTTACAGAGAACTAGAGGTAGAAACATGAGTGTGATTCAGGAAGTAATCTTTCCACCCTCAGTCCTTTCTTGGGTTATAGTACCTAGTATTGTTTGCTGCACTTCAAAGAGGGATATGAAGAGAAAGGATACGAGCAACAGAAACAATTAGTGGCTTGGAAAATAGGTCCTCTGAAGAACATTAATAAGAATTGGGATTTTTTTTAGACTAGTGATGATTTTAAGTGTTTATTATATGTCAAGCACCGTGCTGAGTCCTAATCACATTGGACACAGTCCTTGTGCCTTCCAGGGCTCTCAGTCTTGGTGACGGAACAGGTTTTTAATTCTTGAGAAAACAGAGGCACAGGAAAGGTAAATGACTTGACTAAGGTCACACAGCAGACAAGTGATGGAGCTGGGACTAGGACTGAGTCCCCTGACTCCCAGTCCATGCTCATTCCACTAGGACTAGAGAAGTGAAAACTAAAAGATGTCCCAAAGGCTGTCTCCAAGCAGTTTGGCTATAAAAGGTGTTTGCTCGAGAATCTTTCCCAACAGGGTAACCTGTTTTATGTTTCTTCGGCCTCACTTCCTGTTTTTAATGTCTCCCAGTACTTATCTCAACACTTTGCCCACAGAGGTTACCCAAAAACTATTATGTATCAAATGATTGACTGCTTTGGATCTTCATTTCTTAATAACTACTACAAGGAAGAGCAAAAGAATTAGCCAAGGAACGCTATCAACTGATTAAAAAATTGATATGTTAAGTTTTAATCATTTCTATTTTTGAGAGTCGGCTTTATATCATTTCCTGGAACTCAAGTATTACTATATTCTAGCACATTCCGTCTTCTTTCAGTGTTAGATTGTTATCCGGCAAACATTCAAAAGCAACGTGAGGAAAATGACTGAACTTGAGTTTCATTCAAAGACTAAAATGTTATCATTTACCTTAACAATGGCTGGAGTGCATTGACTATTCTAATTTTCTCCTTAGGTTTGTGCAAAAAAAAATGGTCCTAAAACTTCAGGTTCACTTTTTGGCATGGAAACTGTGTGGAGTGAAACTATTTCTTGGCTAAGATTGGGGAGTTTAAGGAGAAAGGATTCAATATATTTTTTTTGCCACTGAGATCTCAGAAATAGGGGCAGTTTCCATACGATATGAACAGTGCTCTAGCACATAGTAAGTGCTTATCAAATACCATAATTATTATTATATATTAAAATATATATATTTGGAGTCGGAGAACACATTGAGGAGCAGCAGGGACCAGAGGAAAGAGCAGGGGCCTCAGAGTCAAAGGTCCTGGGTTCTAGTCTTGGGCCTGCTAGTTGCCTGCTGTGTGACCTGGGGCAAATCACTTAACTTCTCTGTGCCTCAGTTTTCTCATCTGTAAAGCAAGGATTTGATTTGCCTGTTCTTCTTCCTACCTAGACTGTGAGCCCTACTTGGGACACCGACAGTGCCTGACCTGTTTAATTTGTTTCTACCCCACCATATAAAAATAATAATCATGGTATTTGTTAAGCACTTTCTATGTGCCAAGCACTGTTCTAAGAGCTGGGGTAGATACAAAGTAATCAGGTTGTCCCACACGGGGCTTACAGTTTCAATCTCCATTTTACAGATGAGGTAACAGGCACGGAGAAGTTAGGTGACTTGCCCAAGGTCACAAAACAGACAACTGGTGGAGGCAAGATTAGAACCCATGACCTCTGTCTTCTTTGAGCTCCGGAGAATGATACTACATCATTTCCCGCTAGTTTCCTCTTCGTGATTATCACCTTACTGCCTCCTGAAACTGAATCCTCCACTGTCTGGCTACCCACAAACCAACTTCTACTATCCTCCAAAAACATCCACCAAGAGACTGTAGCATTCAGGTTGGAAGAGTATGGGCTGGCTCACTCTCTGCTCCTCCTCCCTTCCCTTTTTCCCTGATTCCCAACTTTAAGAGCTCGCCATCTGGGGTGTCATCAAGGAGACTGGCTGTTTAGCTGCTCTACACCGGAGCAGTAGGGTTAGCCACTCTCTCCAGGTAACCTACCCTGTTGAATTCTTCCCTTTGGGCTCATTAGGGCTTTTTGATTTCTATTTTAGGCCCCTTTCTTACCTCCACCTGCCCAGTGTTCAGTATTTTTTTTACAAGTTTTGAAAGAATCAAATTGTTCCTGAAAGTTGGGAAATGGTGTCATTCATTCAATTGTATTTATTGAGCGCATACTGTGTGCAGAGCACTGTACTAAGCGCTTGGGAAGTACAAGTTGGCAACATATAGAGACGGTCCCTACCCAACAGCGGGCTCACAGTCTAGAAGGAGGAGACAGACAACAAAACAAAACATGTGGACAGGGGTCAAGTCATCAGAATAAATAGAAGTAAAGCTAGATGCACATCATTAACAAAATAAAAAGAATAGTAAATATGTGCAAGTAAAATAGAGTAATAAATCTGTACAAACATATATACAGGTGCTGTGAGGAGGGGAAGGAGGTAGGGTGGGGGATGGAGAGGGGGAGAGGAAAGAGGGGGCTCATTTTGGGAAGGCCTCCTGTGTCAGTGTCAGAGAGTAACACAATCTACATCCCTGTTTGGGAATTCCTCCTACCACTGCTGGGAGGTTTTTACAATCATTTCTCCCCCTAATGTTATAAAAATAATACTTCATTTTTTTCCTGGAGTGGAGGCTTGTTGCTGATTTCTAGTGACTACCCGAATATATTGATGCTATTAATATTTTTCCACATTTAGAGTTCAGAACACTTCACTGTACAAGATGGAATACTTTACCAGGGGAATTATTTTTAGCCTAGTTCAAAACTACTTAGCTACTGGAATACATTTCCTAAATATTAGTCATCCTGGGATATAAAAGACTATTTGGAGGGAATGGTGTTCAACTACTGGTCATTTTTATGGTAATAATAGTGATAAGAATGACATTTGTTAAGCACTAACTATATAACAAGCACTGGGGTACTAGAAAATGTGTCTTGCCTAATGCTGTGGAGTTGACTCTGACCCATAGCGATGCCATGGACACATCTCTTCCAGAATGCCCCACCTCTATATGCAATCATTCTGGTAGTGCATCCATAGAGTTTTCTTGGTAAAAATAAGTGGTTTATCATTGCCTCCGTTCGCACAGTCAACTGGAGTCTCCATCCTCAACTCTCTCTCTCATGCTGCTGCTGCCCAGCACAAGTGAGTTTTGACTTGTAGCAGATTGCTTTCCAACCGCTAGCCACTGCCCAAGGTAAGAATGGAATAATAATAATAGTACTTGCTAAGTGCTTACTATGTTCCAAACACTGTATCGGAGATTATCAGGTTGTCCCACACGGGGCTCACAGTCTTAATTCCCATTTTACAGATGAGGTTACTGAAGCATATAGAAGTTAAATGTCTTGCCCAAAGTCACACAGCTGACAAGCAGCAGAGCTGGGATTAGAACCCATGACCTCTGGCCCCCAAGCCCTTGCTCTTTCCAATAAGCCACGCTGCTTCCCCAACATATGCCTCTGCTTGACTCTCCCTTCCATGGTCGAGACTGGTACAATATGGGAAACTCTCCAGGTACAACCCTGAGAGGGTACTACAGAACTACTATATACCAAATATCAATTACTTGGGTAAATGGCATTTGTTAAACACTGGAGTAGATACAAGATAATCTACTCACCTGAGGCTTACAGAAGGAGGAGGGAGATCAGATATTTAAATCCCCATTTTACAAATGAAAAAACTGAGCCAAAGTTGCCCAAAGTTAAATAGCAAGTTAGTGGCAGAGCCAGGATTAGAACCTAGGTCTCCTGACCCACAGTCCTCTTTCCCCCTAGGCTTCAACTGAGTATTTTTCTTGTTCAAGAGAAAATAACAACACTGTAAGGTTAAATTTTGAGGCTACCGAAGGATAGTAGCTGCAATATAAAGGAACATTCCTCCATTCTTTCCCTTTCTTCAGCCATTACGCACTGCTAAAAGCCCTTTTAGGATTTAGGACAGATTAAGGGATTGCACTAGTTAGATCCCTATATCCCCTATTTAGACAACATCCCTTCCCCTCCCAGGCCTTCCCTAACAGACTTAAACTGCATTGCTGGGAGCTCTACATTCTCCTCCTCCTGGTTGAAACCAATTAAGGAGGAATCTTTGTCTCCCAAGCCTGTACTAGGAGAGAAAGAGAGAGAATATATAACCAGCTAGCTTGGATTCCATGCATACCACCATTCATATTTGAATGATCTTGCTGAATAAGAGCAAATTTCCATCTTCCATTTTTATTAACCAGAAACTATCTATTTCCAAGAGCTATTACAGCTGTGAGTCACTCTTGCTGAAGACTGGAAATAGGATAGCTTGTGTTAGGCACTGCATGAAATTAGCTGGTGACAACATTGTAAACTTACATTTGCAAATGTAGAAGAAAAATCTTAAGACAGCCAGTATCCAATCTACAAAATAGATAAGAAAAGGCAAGTCCTTGAAGAGATTCCAGATTAATGAGGCAGTCTCCTTGAAGGCACACTCCCTGAAGAGTGAGGAGAACCCAATTCAACTTCACCTCTGCTCCACCACAGGGCTGAGACAAAAACTCGGGTTTTATGATTCCTAGCCCCATTTTTCTTTCCATTAAAATGTGCTGCTTTGGAAAAACATTTAACTCCCCTTTCTGTAGGCATTCTCTCCCACATTCCCCTCCTCTATACATGAACCTGCAAAGAGGCCACCTGTGGTGGTTAAACATCCTATTCCCAAACAGGAGGGAGAAGAGACTCTCAAAGACTGAAGAGAGAGTTATACATCTCATGAAGTAAAGGAAAATCTGTGTGATTCACTATCCTTTGTTTCATATCAAAGTCCCACAAAAAACTCAGAAAATCTCACTAATCTGAGCTATTGCAATCCTCAGATCAATGAATCTGCCCTCAAATTAGTAAGGAAAGTAAAAAGCATATGTCTGCCTCCAGCATTTTCACCCTGAGTTCTTTTAGGAGTGCTAATTCCCATGCAAACACAATAGGTTACATCATTCATCATAGATCATCATCATTAATGATACTTATTGCAAGTCTACTCTCTGCAAAGTGCTGAACTAAACACTTGGGAGCCTAAAGCAGGAGAAAAAAACAATCTTTGCCTTCTAGGGCCTTCCAATCCAAAGGAGAGGCTGGTAGATTCAATTATTTACAAATAATTGGAAGGAAAAATGGAGATATAATAGGAGCAAAGAGAGTTATTTGCTGGCTGCAAGGTTCTACCCAGAACCCTCCTCCTTTTTATCTGTTTTCTTCACCAGCTACTCTCAGCCCACACTCTACCTCCTCTTAAATGTTTCCAAGTACATTTAAGTACAAGCACTGTGCTAAACGCTGGGACAAATAAAAGATAAGTAGAAAAGATACAATCCCTAACCCACACAGGGTTCTTACCATGAAAAGGGAGGGGGAGCAGGTAATTTATCCCCCTTTTACAAGTGAGGGTATTGGAGTACAGGGTGATTAAGCACACCTGGAAGGGTGTACACTCCAAGTACATTCCAAGCGCTTAGTACAGTGTTCTGCACACAGTAAGCACTCATTAAATATGATCGGATGAATGAATGGGTGGATGAAATGAACCTTGAGAAGGTTCCCTAGCTGTCCTGTCCCTAGCTCTCACCTCTCTCTCTGTTCGGGCTCCTCACTTTCCTACTGCTATCCTATCATCTTTTTGCTGCTTTATCACAGGACATTTTCAGCTGCTTACAAGTTGAAAGCCAGCTATAATGAAATAGCAATTGCAGGAGCAATTCCCTCCTAAGCTTCCCACTCCCTCCCTCCCCATGGAATGTAGAAGAGAACTGGGACAGGAGTAAAAAAGTAGCTGGGTTGCATTTAATGGATGGGAACTGGGGATGGTGGGAGTGGCTGAATGGATTTCTGTTGCTTCGGCCAAGGTCAGCACTGAGTTAGGGACAAGAGATCTCCATCTCTTCCATTCCAGTCTAAACTGTGCTACCCTCCCTCCTGAGCTCCTGCCAAAGCAGCAAACCAAATAAATCAGTGGTATTTTAATAATAATAATAATGATGTTGGTATTTTTTTAAGCATTTACTATGTGCCAAGCACTGTTCTAAGCATCGGGGTAGATACAAGGTAATCAGGTTGTCCCACGTGGGGCTCACAGTCTTCATCCCCATTTACAGATGATGTAACTGAGGCACAGAGAAGTTATGTGACTGGCCCAAGGTCACACAGCTGACAAGTGGCAGAGGCGGGATTTTTGAGCATTTGCTGTGTGCAGAGCATTGTAGCATGCACTTAGGAGAGTACAATAAATACAGTTGATAGACGTGATCACGTCACTGACTGGAAAGTGGCTTGATGGAGGTGTGGGGAAGAAAGGATGGAGAGGAAAATGTCTTCCAAGCAGGGATTGGACGTAATATCAAGTGGGGCTTAAGGATCAATCAATTAATGGTATGTATTGAGAGCTTACTATCCACAGAACACTGTACTAAGTGCTTGGGAAAGTACAACAGAATTAACAGAGACAATTCCCTGCCATAACAAGTTTAGAGTCTAGAGGATCCTGGGCTATGTCAGCAATTAGTTTCTTATGTAACTCTGAATTTCATGTATTGTGGTCAATTAGAACTGGGTTGAAACTGCACATAAATTCACTGTGTTTGCGTTCAAAAACTCTAGTTTTGTAGAATTACATGTATAGGGCACAGAGAAATCACCTGATTGGTTCCTCTGCCACCAGTAAGAGGGGATTCAGATGGTCAGGTTTTAAAATATTTAAAATGATGACAATATAACTACCAGGAGCTCTACTAGAAACTATAGTATGGGATATAATTACAATGTATCTACACAGCTACTCAAGATAATCACGGCTAATTAGAAATTATGATTCATTAAAATGGCATGCTTTTCCATCAAAATATGTGCACATTACATTCATTTTATTAACCCCCAAAATTCTATATCTGTAAATCAGGAAGACCCATATTATTTATAATATTTTTATTAAGCCTATTCATTTAGGAAATCAGTACCTCCAGCAGAAGCTTAAAGGTTATTCAGAGTAGCAAAATGCATAAAAAAGTTAAACACATATAATTAAGTGTTGTTAAATTCAGCATTAAACTTTTGCTCTGCTATTCAGTGAATTTTCAAAAATCAATTATTTACTTGGGCTTGTCAAACAGAGACTGAAGAGGTTCTCCTGGAATTTTCCAGATAATTTCAATATTGAAACAGCCCTGGGTAACAAAGTATTCTTGATTTTTAAATATTTGCTCTGTCATCAATTTAATTATGCTAAATAACTATGATAATCACAGCAATTAATTCAGATAGCCATTCATTGAGGAATCTGGAGTTTAATTCTCCGAGATTTGGAAGGCGTGTAATTTCAACTCTATTAAACTGGTAGGGCAAAGGGGTGGAAACACATGACTAACACCATTTCCATACACATCTTTTCCCATGGAGCCCAAAGTTTATAGACTCTTCAAGTTAATACAATGTTATACCTGTCGTAAAACGGGAGATAAGACTCACTGCATTTTATAATGATGGATGGAGAAGTGAGAGGAAAGTGTCAAGGGCAAAGGAGAGAGTGAAAGATAGATGATGAGGGATGGGAAATACTGGTAGTGGGGGATAATATGCAGCTAATGGGGCAGCCTGGGGAGTGGCAATTAGGAGAGAAGTTGCTCTCCATTCAAGTGGAGGCTCTGGGAAAATTGGGATACCATCAGGCAGTTTCAGGAATAACTGCTAACCCCGAAACCCTGAAGTATGGAACTATCTCGGCATAGTCACAGTTTGGATAGGATTGCCCATCTCACATAGTTCTGTTAAGTCACACCCACATGTGAGGTCTATAGCATTAATGATATTTATAGAACAGCCAGTGTGAATCACTCTACTGAGCACTTAGGAAAGGTAAAGAGAAGCAGGAGACATTTTCCTTGACAACAAGGAGGTTTCACTCAAAAAGAAGTTCTTACTGTAAATAGTGTTGCTTTCAAAAATTAAAAAATTGAATTAAGGTTACACTTCAGAAAACCCTCTTATAGAACTGGAAGCATTATACACCATACTACAATTATATTATTGTAGGTATACAAAGGTATCCATATTTATTGTCTGGCAGTTCAGGGAGAGAGCATTCCACCATCAGACAATGGCAGAAGTCATTTTATCACCGTGCGTATTTTAACTCTATCCCACCTTCTCTTGTACAGTGAGATTTGTAAACCTGGGAATGTCTAGTTGGAAACCAATTATTTTACTGTGCATTTTCCCTTCACACATCGCTGCTGCTGGAGATGCTGATAATAAAGGCCATGGCATGAATTATTGCTATTTTTAGAGGTAGATTGACACTGGTTACTGTACAAGATAAGTGGTTCAGTGAACAGTTCTGTCCCTGGGCTCCTTATTTACTATTTGGAGTTGCAATATATTTTGGTTAAATATGTTCTTTGGTTTGCTCCAGCTGCCTGAAGTCCTGCTTGACTGGGGAGAGCGAACTCTGAGCTCACCGTTCTATTTGGAGGAGATTCAGGGACTCTTGGAGACCATGAAATTTCAAATTGCTCTGTCGAAAGGTTTCCTTTGGCACTGCAATTGCATGAGCAATTCCCCACCATGAAAATTCTCAGCTCTCTAAGTCCAAGTGCTCCACTATGGAAATGCCATTGGTGCCTCAATTCCCTCCCCTCTCCCCCAACCCCCAGAGTGGCAATATGGTATGGCTCCATCCAACTGGACTTTGTGACTTCTTTCAGACGGGTCATATGAATAAGTCCTATTTGAATATACTATTTCTGGTGTCCTTTAGTAGAATTTGGGGAGTCATTTATCGGTACGGGGAAGCCTCTGGTTAAATTAAAAGGTCCTCGTGGGGAGGGAATTTGTCTACCTAAATTATACTCTCCCAAGTACCTTGGGGGTTAAGACTGTGAGCCCCCCGTGGGACAACCTGATCACCTTGTAACCTTCCCAGCGCTTAGAACAGTGCTTTGCACATAGTAAGCGCTTAATGCCATTAAAAATAAGTACCTAGTGGTCTACACACAGTTACTGATTGAATGATTGAAAGGTATATCAGGTTGAAAAAAGAATCCAGAGGTCAAAAAGCACATCCTCACTCTAGTTTCCCATGCCCCTGTTACTTTTTCAAACTTGGGTGTGTCAGATCAATTGAACACACCTGGTTCTGATAATGCATAAGAATACCGGCATTTAAGGGGAGTGGGATGGGGATGCTAGATTATGTTTTTATGCAGCTAATTATGGAATAGTTCTACAGTTCATACTAGGAGTAGAATTTCTCAGGGCAGTCAAGGCTGCTTAGAATCTATTGGAGCTTAGGTGAAATCTTTTGGGATACCAGCAGATTCAATGGGGATAATTTTCTATAGTGGCCTTCTCCTTTTCTGTATCTTTACAGCAAAATAAAAAAAACCCCAACATGTCTGTTAGGAACAGTTTATATCCACTCTGTGGCTGATGTAATGTATTGTCAACTTTTAATTCCATTTATTCTTTGCAGGCCTGCAGTTGAAATAATTGAATTGGCTTCTAGAATGCATTTTTAATATGATGCTATTGGGAAAACTTTTGGGGAGGTAAATAACAGCCATAATAAGCCCTAGAAGACTGCTGGTGGATAGCAAATATATTGGCTAGCAATCTGTAATTGCAATGAGTGAGTCCATTTGCTGGTTCTGGCAGTTTTGGCCCCTCTGCAAACAGCTCCCTAGAATGACCCTAGCTATTCCTGTATTAGATTAGCCTACCTCCCCAAGAAATTGCTTTCAGTTGTGATTCAGAATGCTTCTTTATTGAATTCTAAAATGCTTCTGCTCTTTCTATTGTTCAGTGTTACAGAAATTATTAGAACCATTTTTGTTTGTTTTTTATACTGTTGTTATTTCTATTGTTCAGGGTTACAAAGTTATTAGGAACATTTTTGTTTGTTTTCTTTTACTGTTCCCACAGCAGACTGAAGTAGTAACAAGAGGCATGAATGCACTATTATTTTCATAAACTAATCCCACTGTAAGTGGCAATGTTGATCATTGGAATTGTTTTTAAAAAAAAATGTGTTTAAAAAATATGATTTAATTACTACAGCATTTTATGCCCTGGAATTCACAGACTCTCTTATTCAGTTAGCAAATATGTCTTTCATTATAAGCAGAGAACTGGTCTTCATAATGAACTCTTTAGCGCTGAATAAATAAATAAAAGTAACGGTCAATGCATACAAACCACCTGAAAGGTAGTAGCAGCATTTCTTGTAGGCATCATACTAGGTGCTTGGGAAATGCAGAATAACTGTGACATGTTCCCTGACCACAGGTAGTAGTAGTAGAAGAAGAGGAAATAATAATAATAATGGCATTTATTAAGCATTTACTATGTGCAAAGCACTGTTTGAAGTGTTGGGGAGGTTACAAGGTGATCAGGTTGTCCCACGGGGGGCTCGCAGTCTTAATCCCCATTTTACAGATGAGGTCACTGAGGCACAGAGAAGTTGAGTGACTTGCACAAAGTCACACAGCTGACAAGTGGCGGAGCCGGGATTTGAACCCATGACCTCTGACTCCAAAGCCCGGGCTCTTTCCACTGAGCCATGCTGCTTAATAATATTTATTAAGTGCTTATGGAGGTCAGAGTACAGCAGCAAGCACTAGGCAGTAATGCAGATGTGGAAATTAGACTTGGTCCTTGGCTCTCAAAATCAATCAATCGTATTTATTGAGCGCTTACTGTGTGCAGAGCACTGTACTAAGAGCTTGGGAAGTACAAGTTGGCAACATATAGAGACAGTCCCTACCCAACAGTGGGCTCACAGTCTAATAGTGGGCTCACAGTCTAAAAGGACTCCCATTTATCCTATACCATATTGATTACTGCATCAGCTTCCTTGGTCACTTCCCTGACTCCACGTCTCTCTCCACTCCAGTCCACACTTCACTCTGCTGCCCAGATCATTTTTCTACAAAAATGTACAGGCCAGGTTTCCTCACTCCTCCAGAACCTGCAGTGGTTTCCCATCTACCTTCACATCAAACAGAAAGTCCTCACCATTGGCTTTAAAGCACTCAATCACTTTGCACCCCCCTACCTAACCTCACTACTCTCTTAATGCAACCCAGCCCGCACACTTCGGTTCTCCAATGCTAACCTTCTTACCTTGATCTCGTCTATCTCACCACCAACCTCTCACCCGTGTCATTCATTCAATCGTATTTATTGAGCACTTACTGTGTGCAGAGCACCGTACTAAGTGCTTGGGAAGTACAAGTGGGCAACATATAGAGACGGCCCCTACCCAACAGTGGGCTCACAGTCTAGAAGGGGGGGGGACAGAGAACAAAACAAAACATATTAACAAAATAAAATAGAATAAATATGTACAAATAGAGTAATAAATATGTACAATCATATATACAGGTGCTGTGGGGAGGGGAAGGAGGTAAGGGGGGGGGATGGGGAGGGGGAGCAGGGGATGTCCTTTCTGTCGCCTGGAATGCCCTTCCTCCTAATAATATCCTACAAACAACTACTCTCCCCCTTTTCAAAGCCTTATTGAAGAAACTTCTCCTCCAAGAGGCCTTCCCCGACTAAGCCATCCTTTCCTCTGTTCCCACTCCCTTCTGTGTCACCCTAACTTGTTCCCTTTATTCATGGCCTAGTGGATAGAACATGACAGGCCTGGAAATCCTAATCCCAGCTCTGCCACTTGTCTATGGTGTAACCTTGGGCAAACCACTTCTCTGTCAGTCATGTGTAAAATGAGGATTAAGATTGTGAGGCCCATATAGGACAGGGACTGTGTCCAACCTTATTCTCTTGTATCTACCCTGGGACTTAGAATAGTGCTTGACACATAGCAAAAGTTTAACATACTATAATAATAATAATAATAATAATAATAATAATTTTGGTATTTGTTAAGCACTTACTACATGCCAGGCATTGTACAAAGTGCTGGGGAGGTTACAAGCAAGTCTGATTGGATGCAGGCCCTGTCCCAAGTGGGGTTCACAATCTCAATCCCCATTTTACAGATGAGGTAACTGAGGCATAGAGAAGTGAAGTGACTTGCCCGAGGTCACACAACAGACAAGTGTCAGAGCCAGAATTAGAACCCATGACCTTCTGACTCTCAGGCCTGTGGTCTATCTGCTAAGGATACTATCATCATCGTTATTATTATTATTAGCATTCCCCCAACCCAGCCCCACAGCACTTACGTAAATATCTATAATTTACTTATTTATATTAATGTCTGGACTGTAACTTCACTGTGGCCAGGGAATGTGTCTGTAATATTGTTATATTGTTCTCTCCCAAGTGCTTAGTGCTGTGCTCTGCATACAGTAAGTACTCAAAAAATATGACCGCCTGACCGACTGAATAGTGGGGACAAGGGAATGGCAATTTAAGGAGTTTAGCCTAGAAGGGATGAAAGAAACATCAAAATATTTACAACCAGAATGGACAAAATCAATCAACTGAGGTGAGGTGTGCCTCCATGAGTATGCAATTTATTTTTCTTGTGCTTATTTTTTTTCAGTACAAATTTTCAGCTGACTTTAACAGACATGTAAGGAAGGAACCAGAAACTCCAGCTAGGAAAGGCAGCCACAGTATGTTACTTGCCCAGGTTTATGCTATGCTATAATATCAGGGATGGTCAAATATAATGTCCATAATTGAATTTAGATGAAAGAATATTTGAGAAGAATGCATCTACTAAAAAAAATTAATTAAGGATATGGTTCATTGTTTAATCTGTGAGCCATTTATTTATTTGGGCTCTATGGATATCAGAATGCTGCCTAATTTAACATAACGTGATTGACAAAGGACATCCTTATTTTTGACATCTACCTTCCTGGAAAAGCTAAGCATTATGGATATTAAATGGATATCAAATGGCATTGCTATACTACAAAAAGTCCTTATGTTATACTATTTCATTGTATATGAGTTTGATCATCAATCTTTTGATAAATGCGTAATTGTAGAACAAGTTTATAATATAGTGATGCAATGTGATGGAACTCATAGGATAAGCGGTTAGAACACCAGCCCTATCACTGATCTATCACATTCTTGTTTGTTCAGAATTTCAATTACCAATCTCATTGAGGATATATCAGCCTGACGCTCGGTATCAGTAAGTACATACAAGATCCGGATGAGTTCATGCCCAGAATCTTATTAAAAATCTTCTTTTGTATCTTTTATAGAACAAAGCGAGGTAATATGCAAGTGAAAGGAAACTAGATTTCAATAAAAGCCTTCAGATTAAATTTATTAGGCTCTAGTATATCAATCTCAGAAGGTGCATACCAAAGATTTATATCACACCAATATTAACATTATAGAGAATATCAACAATCCAATACCTAAAATATCCTCATTCATGAAGTTAGATGAGAAATGGCAATGTCGGCAATTATGAGGACAAGGACACATATTTACTTATTAAAACAAATATTCAGGGCCCAGAAGATAGGAGGGACAATGCTACTGCCCCAAAGAGATAATTTAATGGATGAAATCGAGACAGTCTGCTTAGAAGATGCTCGCCTATCTTTCTTTTTGAAAACAGAAATTCTCTTCCTTAGAACATCAAAAGAGGAATTGTTTGAGATATGAGTCCTCAGATTTTTGTGAGGATTCTTTCAGCCTGGTGCGGTAGCTAATAATGGCTTCATGCTGACTTTGCGACATGTCGGAGGAGAAGTTGAACTGTGGTTCACACAAAGAATTTTCTAAATATGAAAAGAAAAGGGAGTTTATCTTTCCTTCTATTGATAAGGGAACTTTTATTTTTAGATCTCCTAAACAGAACTCCGTTGAAGAAAAACTACTCAATTAAATGAAGAGGATTACGTGGAACAAGAAGGAATGATTGAGAAAACGGTTTAAATGAATCCTTGGGAGCTGCTATTTTCCTTCAATCACACGCATTCCCGAAATAGGTAACATGGCTGCCTGCCTTCCCCCTATTGGAATCTCGATTGCAAAGGCACACGATGGATGTGATCGTTTTAAAAGCCACATATACATATCAGAATCAGAAAGCCCTGGATCCTAATCCTGACTCTGCCATTTTCCTGTTAAGTGACTTCCCCAAGTTCATCCAACTCCTCTGTGCCTCAGTTACCTCATCTGTAAAATGGAGGTTGAGACTGTGATCCCCATGTTGGGACTTGGACTTTGTCCAACCTGACTAGCTTGTGTCTATCCCAGTGCCTAGTAGGGTGCCCAGCACATAGTAACTTGGAACACGCTATTCATTCACTGCATCCCCTGTTCATTCATTCATTCAATCGTATTTATTGAGCGCTTACTGTATGCAGAGCACTGTACTAAGTGCTTGGGAAGTACAAGTCGGCAACGTATAGAGATGGGCTCACAGTCTAGAAGGGGGACACAGACAACAAAACAAAACAATGTTCCAATGAGAACATGACTGTCAGGAGAGTTCTCCCCCTTCTCGACCGTGAGCCCATTGTTGGGTAGGGACCGTCTCTATATGTTGCCAACTTGTACTTCCTAAATGCTTAGTACAGTGCTCTGCACACAGTAAGTGCTCAGTAAATATGACTGAATGAAATGAATGAATGAGAGGGCGAATGTCGCTGCTCAAAACACTTTCACTTAAGACAATTTCTCCCCTAATGTTCCAGTCCTCTAATCTCAGGATTAAGGCTCACCCTTCCTTCCCAATCAATCAATCGTATTTATTGGAGAGTCCAATAAATAAGTCCAACGGGAGAGTCCGACATGTTAATGATGAATTTTGTCAGTCCTGCATCCTGCCGTGACTCATGTATGAGTAACGTATACGAGGAAGCAGTGTGGCCTAGGGGGGAGGGCCCAGACTTGGGAGCCTGAAGACCCGGTTCTGCCACTTGTCTACCGTGTGAACTTGGGTAAGTCACTTCTTTGAGCCATAGTTACCTCATCTGTAAAATGGGGATTATGCCTGTGAGCTCTATTTGGGACAAGGACTGTGTCTAACCCGATTATCTAGTAACTACCCCAGCGTTTAGTAAGCACGGTAAGCACTTAGCAAATACCATAAAAAAGTGCTTAACAAATTCCATTTTAAAAGGAATGACTAAAAGTTTACTCAAGAGGGAGTAGATACTCTCTCTTCCCATACTGCCAAGGAAGCACCGCTCCTGAGTTTTCAGTGATAATAATAATAACGATAGCATTTATTAAGCATGTACTATGTGCAAAGCACTGTTCTAAGCACTGGGGAGGTTACAAGGTGATCAGGTTGTCCCACGTGGGGCTCACAGTCTTCATCCCCCTTTTACAGATGAGGGAACTGAGGCCCAGAGAAGTGAAGTGACTTTCCCAAAGTCACACAGCAGACAATTGGC
Source organism: Tachyglossus aculeatus (assembly GCF_015852505.1). Taxonomy (NCBI): domain Eukaryota; kingdom Metazoa; phylum Chordata; class Mammalia; order Monotremata; family Tachyglossidae; genus Tachyglossus; species Tachyglossus aculeatus. Next base: position 20,367,956 of record NC_052089.1, on the reverse strand, counting down.
AGAGCCGGGATTTGAACCCATGACCTCTGGCTCCAAAGCCCGGGCTCTTTCCACTGAGCCACACTGCTTCTCTGTAACATTGAGCTGGGCTGGATCATTTTCTGTTTAAGTAATAAATCCTTCTTTGATTAATTTTTTTGAGAACCAAAGCCACTGAAGTAACTAGAAATGACTCTACTGTCATTTTATGCTACTGGACAAAAACCTGCTCGACTGGAATGTAAAGAGCAATTTAGCATGATGATATTTAAAATGCTTCAGTAGCTGAAGACAAGAATGCTTCTTTTACCAGTCCAGCCAAAGATCCATTCTTTACAAAATCATTTGTCCTTGGTGTTAATTAGTGCAAATGTGAACAAAAGGACTGTCACCGGCAGACCCCTTTCTGGCCTCCTCAGTGGTAGGCACTTCCCCAACAGACACCAGACAAAGAGATACGTAACATCACAAGAGTCATGCCACGCAGGCGGCTTGATGCAATGCTGCCCTACCTGGCATTTTGCAAAAGTATGCCTAATTCACCTGATCCTAGACAGTTTCTCTGGAGATGACTCCCGATCCACCAGCCTGTTCCAGATCCCCTTCTAGATCCCCCTGAACACAAACGGCCCTTTCAAGCCACAAAACTCCGAAACACACACGAGGCAGGAGGAGGATGGGTCCTTAAAGATAAAACAGGATTTAAAGCATCAGGCGCCAAATCCGGACTGGACGAAAGGAAAACCAGATGGAAATCAGACCAGTTGTCTCCCTATTCCTTGATCTCTTCTCCAGCTTGACAATAGAAATGGTATTCACTGAGCATCCATCTGTAGTTCACTTATTAGATCTGTAATTATTTTGTTAATGTCTGTCTCCCCCTCTAGACTGTAAGTAAGCTCACTGTGGGCAGGCAATGCGTCTGTTAAATTGTTATATTGTACTCTCCCAAGTGCTTAGTACAGTGCTCTACACACAATAAGTGCTAACTACATATGTTTGACTGACTGACTGACTAAATGATGCACTGTACTAAGTACTTGAGAAAGTACAACAGACATGCAGGGCACATTTCCTACCTATAAATTGCTTATATTCTAACACAAGAAGATAGACATAAAATATGAGTGAATTCACTAAAATATGGGACACTGCACTTGTTCTCCAGACCACTGCTCACTTGATTTTCATCCTAGCCCTCCAGTCCTAGCTTCCCCAACTCCCTAGGCTATTTCTCTCTGGATGCTTCACTACCACCACAATTGTCCCATCTTCCCAACTCCTGATATTTGACCTACCATATCACCTTAGCTTTAGGCTGAATTACTGAAGATTGTTTTGCCTAGGACCTGATGATTTGATTACGCATGCATAATGCACAATAGCATCTTTGTCATCTAGCTGCCTCCACTGTCATTCACAATGAAGAACAGAAGAGCATTTATCAGAATGCCTCTGATAAGACAGCACTCCAAATTTCATAATTTTTGAGTGCTTACTGTGTGCAGAGCACTGTATAAGCACTTGGAAGTGGACAATACAACAGAGTTGGTGAAGGAAAAAATTCTCTTAAATGAGTTAACTGCATTCTGAGCAAGATTCTCCCTTTCACACCAGGCAAGGCACACATTCTGGGACTGAAAGCAAACAATCTTTATCTTTCCCCATCCTCTCTTTCACCCAGAATTGTTTGTCAGTTTTAGGTCATATTTTGTGTACATTGAGCAGACTCCTACAGACGGAAGAAAGTCAAGATTGTGCCCAGGTTACTATGCATACATTTTATTAGTCCCCCTGGATCCTTATCACCTTTCCCTGAACTGAATACCTCTAAAAAGCTGGAGTTTGGGGATCAACCACAGACATGGAAAGTTCTACAACATTCGAATGATTATCTCATGTAAGCGTATTTTTTCTTTGGCCATCTTTTACCAATATTTCCATTTGCTTTTTTCCACCCAGCCCATTCCCCACCCTCCTCTCCAAGCACCAACTTAGCCTCTGCATAAGTTCACCAAGTTTTTCAAAAGTAGTTTTCTGGATGTTAATTTTTCACATTATAATTTATTAATTTTCCTTCATATTACCTGACATTGACATGCTTAATATCTTTCTTTTTCCTGCGAGTTGCTCAAATGAAATCTTTAGAAAGGTTCAATTTTACAAAAAAAAAAAAAAGATTAACAAGACTAAATCTATGCCCCTTTAGAAAAGGAAAAAGAAACGTATAGTGAACTTCAAAGAAATCACATACCGTGCAGTGAACTGCAGACAGATACTTTGAAAAATGACTCCAATACAAAAACGTCAATGAAAATCCTTCTTTCTAATGTTCACAAAGAATTCATAAAGCGTGCAACTTTCTGTTGCTTAGAAAAAATGTATTAAGAAAAGGGTGAGTTATTTTTACCCATTGATACAAGTACAATACAGTTTCCTAAACTTACAATGTATATATGGTATTATGAACCAAAGTGAATCCCTCTGGTTACGCTGGCAACATTCACTTTCCTATAACATGGGTTAACCATGAATTGTTGCCAGCGTTCTTTAGCAGAAAATGGATTTAATAAGATAGTGTGATGAGTAATTGAATCAGAAAATAGTGGACTAAATGTTCCTTAAATTAAATAGGTGTTGGAGGCGAGGATGAAATCAAAATATTTCGAGTAGGAATTCAACTGCAATCAACTTTGAACTTGAGTATTTAATAATAATAATAATAATGTTGGTATTTGTTAAGCACTTACTATGTGCAAAGCACTGTTCTAAGTGCTGGGGTAGATACAAGGTAATCAGGTTGTCCCACGTGGGGCTCACAGTCTTCATCCCCATTTTACAGATGGGGGAACTGAGGCCCAGAGAAGTGAAGTGACTTGCCCAAAGTCACACAGCTGACAAGTGGTGGAGCCGGGATTTGAACCCACAACCTCTGACTCCAAAGCCCGTGTTCTTTTCCTTTGAGCCACGCTGCTTCTCTAAAGTCACTCAATGTCAAAGATGGGAATAAACAGACATCAGCTGTGTCCAGACTCAATTCTAACCCTTACATAAGAGTTTTCAGAACAGATTCAGGGGATAAATCAGAGAACTCAGTCGTGGAATGTATAGGAGGGTTAGAAAGATAAAGAATGAAAATCGAGGTCAACAAAAGCAATATAATGAGTACAACAAAAAGGAAAGAAGGAAGAGTCAGTCCTCTAATACAAAACAGAAAGGTCGACCGATTCAAAGACTTAGGAACAGCCTTTAGTTGAATTTGAAAAAATAGATCAAGTCATGCTGTAAAGCGTAAGACAGACCCCGAAGACATTCACTGAAATCTACTGGACAACAGAAGGTTAAAAAGAAAAAGATCCTGCTGAAAACCAAAATGCCAGTACAGCGTGAAGTTCAATCACAGCATATGCTGCCCTCTATGGAGGGGAAATGAAGGCAGTGCTGAAAAGGCAGAGAATTGAAAATAAAAGGCCGCTCACTTCTACTCTGGACCCTAGCCTCAGGAGAGCCGGAACCAATTTGTATCGAATGGCACACGAATGAATTTGGGAGTCAGAGGCCAGCATTGGCACATGAATTCATTCTTCTCATTGATCACTGGAAAAGGATACCAGAAATAACCTTCTCGCCATCGACCCCCGGCCCACGTCATCCCCCGGGCCTGGAATGCCCTCCCTCTGCCCCTCCGCCAAGCTAGCTCTCTTCCTCCCTTCAAGGCCCTGCTGAGAGCTCACCTCCTCCAGGAGGCCTTCCCAAACTGAGCCCCTTCCTTCCTCTCCCCCTCGTCCCTCTCTCCATCCCCCCATCTTACCTCCTTCCCTTCCCCACAGCACCTGTATATATGTATATATGGTTGCACATATTTATTACTCTATTTATTTTACTTGTACATTTCTATCCTATTTATTTTATTTTGTTGGTATGTTTGGTTTTGTTCTCTGTCTCCCCCTTTTAGACTGTGAGCCCACTGTTGGGTAGGGACTGTCTCTATGTGTTGCCAATTTGTACTTCCCAAGCGCTTAGTACAGTGCTCTGCACATAGTAAGCGCTCAATAAATACGATTGATTGATTGATTGATTCTCATCCTTGATACCGTTTTACCCTAACCCAATGATTTTCATCGGTATTATTTAAGATTCTGGGGTAGAACCGTAAAATGTAATTGAACAATATAAAAAAATGATGATTTTTGAAGGCTGTTCTTTGATAGGTTCATGAGGCTGGTATTAAACGCTTCACACTGAAAAGGTTACATTTTACATGGAAGTGTAAATTACACACTCGTCAGTGGTGATTTCCTGCTATGGAAATCAGCCAAGACCCGGATCCAGAACATTTTTGTACTCTAATGCGCAGAACTCTTTTGGAACTATACCACTAAAGTTTAAAAGTGGCATAGAAAGTGAAATGAAGTCTACATAGGAGAAATCCATGTAACAAGTGGAGAAGCAGCGTAACTTAGTGGTTAGAGCTCAGAACTGTGAGTCAGAAAAACCTGGGTTCTAATCTCGGCTCTGCTTCTTGTCTTCTGTGTGATCTTGGGCAAGTCATTTCACTTCTCTGTGCCTCAGTTACCTCATCTGTAAAATGGGGATTAAGACTGTGAGCCCCATGTGGGCCATGGACTGTGTCCATTCTGATTAGCTTGTACCTACCTCGGCGCTTACTGGGGTGTCTGGCACATAGTAGGCACGGAGAAGCAGCGTGGCTCAGTGGAAAGAGCACAGGCTTGGGAGTCAGAGGTCATGGGTTCGAATTCCGACTCCACCACTTGTCAGCTGTGTGACTTTGGGCAAGCCACTTAACTTCTCTGTGCCTCAGTGACCTCATCTGTAAAATGGGGAGCCCCAAGTGGGACAACCTGATCACCTTGTACACCCCCCAGCGCTTAGAACGGTGCTTTGCACATACTAAGCGCTTAACACAATTATTATTAATAACTACCATAAAAAAATAGACCTTGCCCTGCTTCTGCTCTCATTCTTATCTTTTCATAGATATGGAGTTAATCTGGTCCCTTCTTTTTTGAGAAAATTTCTGCCAACCTTAGACAAACCCATCTGCGATAGGAAGAGTGAGAAAGCCGATGAGCCACCCAAGCTCCCTATTGCCAGTGACATGAAGGTACGTGTTTTTCTGCCATCTGCCATCTTAGCTTGCATTCCCCAAATCACAGTTAGCCTTCCAGTAACATAGCAGCAGAGTCGATTTGAGGGATGCGTTGTGATGGCAACTCCTTGGGTCATCAAGGTCAAGGGGCCAAATTTCCATCCCTGCCTTAGAAGTGGATCCTGAGGTTCCCTATCTCTCTCTCACACCCTGATAAGGCTGGGGTTTGGTTGGCCTCAGTTGCAGGTCTGTGTATTGGGTATCACGGCCATGCATGAAAGGAAGAGTGGAACTATCTTTTGCTATGGTAGTGCATTCCCTAAACCACCCTCTCACAGATTGGGATTGGGACAACATGAAAAGCAGGAACCAAGGTTTCCCAGATTCAATCTGGGAAGGGACACTTCAAGAAAGGCAACCACTGACATAGTGGTCATGTAATTCCATCTTCGCAAGGATGCTGACTTCATGTTTCAACTGTGCTCTCTGGAGTCTGAAGTGTGAAAACACTGAACCTAATGAAGCCCTTAAACTCTAAAGTCTCTAACCAAAATTTCTGGGGCTGAAGACGTGTGTTGCCTTTCAGACTAGATGGCACTTATTCTGTGCCATTCCTTATCACCCTGGGCAACAGTCTCAATTATAGTCAAAGTGTTTCATGGAGCTGTATTTGAAGGTTTTAAAAAAATGGATTTGGAAGCTGATGTTAAGAAACAACAAAATGAAAGTCAGTTTAAATATGATCAAAGCCGCATTCCAGCGAGGACTAGATTGAACCAAGAGGAGTTCAGTCATCTATTTTTATGATACAGAACTAATTGTGATAGAGCAATGCTATCAGAAGTATCATCTTTATGCCAACACTTAATACCTATCACTTGAGCAGATTGAGCAGCTAAGACAATTAGGCCAGCACTTAGAGAAACTAGGGGCAATTAGGCGTTTTCATGAAAACTGAAAACTCTACCCTTTTTCCTGGTAATGTAATTCTTTAGCAGAAGGAGGGCACAGGACCTTCTGACATCAGGTACAACATAGCTATTACAGTGATAAGAAAGCACAACAGAAAATTTTGCTGGCTAATAGCTTGCTTTTTTTTCCTCTACTTTCCAAGCCATTCTCAGCAACACATGTGTAGTAAAAATGTGTCACAGTACCCATATGTACAGCTTTCAATAAGATTTCTCCTAAAGATCTTTTTTGAGCTCCCTCTCCTCTTCCTGTGACCAAATATCTGAAAAACCAAAGCTTATGTCTTGCTGTGTTCTCTTCCCTGAATCATTCATCCAAGTGTGTAACTCCTCTGGGAAGAAAACACGAGTTAATGGTCAAGGATGATTTCAAGGTTGCAGACACTCAAGGTGAATAGAAGTCTGAGTTCAGAAAGAACAGATAGAGTTGTTTTTGAGACTTCAGCTCTTGCCCGAAAGAAGTAATTCTGGGTTCGTTCGTGTCTTAAGCTCCTCTGGGATCTGTGTGTTTGGATGAGCTGTTCAGAATTCAGAGCAAGACCGAAACACATCCAGAATGACTTCATCAACCCACTTTCCCCTTTGGATCCTCCGGCCCAGATTTTGCCTATCTGGCACAGGTTTATGCAGTGCCTCTGTTCCCTTTTCCTTGAGGGGGGTATGAGTCATTCTGACCCTGTAGTAAGGAAAAAGTAGACCCAAACTTAAGCTGTCTCTTCTTAATTTAAACATTCCAGTAACATTTCATATTTGAGTAAACATGAGATTTCCAGCTTTTGTGAGCCTGAACTGTCATGACCATTGCCACAGGGCAGAAGAAACACGGTTATCACAACCCCCATCCCAGAACAGGGTGTGGGCCCAGCTGGTGTGGATGAATTCCAGCTCTGAATTCAGCGGGGCACACTCCAGGACACACTCTGCTGCTTCCCTAGGACCACATGGAGGGGTTTTTTTTGCAATAGAAGGGTTAGAGTTGACCACAATCAGTTTTTCACTGCACTATCTGACCCATAACTGACCATTCCCAGTTTCAGCCCTGCCCACGTCTGACAGCAACGAGAATACCGGAACCTGATTTGCCCAAACATCTGGTAATAAATAAATAAAAAGATTTGCTTTAGGCAGGGAAAATTTGTAAAGTGGGAAAAGTTTGTGTTTGTTGGGAAGGGAGTATTGGGGAGGGAGAAAAGAGGTGCAGGTATATTCTTCCTTGTAAAGGATGCGTATGTGTCTCCGTGTTATCATTTCCTGCTGTCTCTGGGACTACCCACTGCCTTGTCAACTGGGCCCTTGAACCACATTCTCTTTAAAAAATAGTAATATTTCTTAGTTTGATCTGAAAATGGTTCATGTAAGATGGTGGGAGGAATGTGGATGGAATAGTTGTATTCAAGTCAGTGGAGGGATTTTTATGAGAACATTAGCTGATCATTCTTATCTGCCAAGGAATTAAGGTATCAAAGAGAGAGATTAGACATTAATAAGAACTTAGTCATGAGATGTGCTGATGTAGCAATTGCCACAAAAATACAAATTGGCAAGTCTATGGTGTTTCCAGTGACACTGTGTGGTCCCTTCTAGACTGTGAGCCTGTTGTTGGGTAGGGACCGTCTCTATATGTTGCCGACTTGTACTTCCCAAGTGCTCAGTACAGCGCTATGCACACAGTAAGCACTCAATAAATATGATTGAATGAATGAATGAATCCAAAGGCTAGACAGTGAAAAAACAGGATAGAAAGAGCATTGATCCTTTTGAAATGTGGGGCTGGAAAAGGCTTTTGTGAATACCATATGCTGCCCAAAAAACAAACAAGTGGATTTTGGAGTAAATTAAGCCAAAGTGGTCTTTGGAAGGCCAAATGACTCGACTTAGATTAGCATATTTTGGACATATAATCAGGAGGACTAATTCTCCGGAGAAGACACTAGTGCTAGGAAGAGTCCAGGGAAAACACGGAAGAGGCAGACCAGCAGCTAGATAAATAGAGACCATAACAATGATAATGGAAGAACCGTTAGAAAGGTTACGGTTTATGGCAGAGGACAGGACGTTCTGGAGAAAATATATCCATAGAGTCTCTATGAATCAGAAATGACTCGACAGCACTTGATTATAATAAAGGAACTATCAGGGAGATGAAATACCAGAAGAGGCAGCTGAGGAAGTTTGAATTCAACATTCCTTAGAACTTTTACAAAATGGAGGACATCATTCCTTATGTTGCTATAGACAAGGTTCTCAAGCATTAATTATTTCCATTTTTCTTTTTTGGAAATTGAATTTCAATACTCATTCATTCATTCATTCAATCGTATTTAATGATATGTGAACCAGACATTAAGTCTATAACCTGCATCCTACCCAGAGATTACAGAATAAGTAATATGGCCAAATGGAAAGATCGCAGGATTGAGAGTCAAGACACATGGAGAAGCAGTGTGGCCTAGTGGATAGAGCATGGGTCTGGGAGTAAGAAGGACCTGGGTTCTCATCCCAGCTCTGCCACGTGTCTGCTGTGCAACCTTGGGCAAGCCACTTCATTTCTCTGGGCCTCAGTTACCTAATCTGTAAAATAGGGATTGGATGGGTTCTGAAGAGCGTGTGTCCATGGAATCACTATGGGTCAGAAATGACTTGACCGCATTTGAAGAAGATGAAGAAAATGAGGATTAAGATTGTGAGTCCCCTTGTGGGACAGGGGCTGCATCCAATCCAATTTGCTTGTATCCATTATAACACTTACAACACTGCCTGGCACATAGTAAGCACTTAACAAATACCATTGCAATAATAACAATTAATAATAATAATAATCTTGTCTCTGTAACTTGCCTGCTTGGCCTCAATTTCTAAATCTTTAAAATGGGAATTAAATATCTGTTCTTCCACTTCCTTTGACTGAGCCCCATGTGGGTTAGGATCTCTGTTCAATGTGATTGTCTTGTATCTACCCCGGCACAATGCTTGGCACACAGTAAGCTTTTAACAAATGCCACAATTACTTCATTTTATACACAAAATATGCATTATATAATAAGTAATATGTATATAATGTAATTGTAAAGTAATGTATCCAGGCCTTACCCTGAAGCTGAAAAAAAGATGAACAAGTTTAAAAATGGTGAATTTTCAGTCATTCATTCAATCGTATTTCTTGAATGCTTACTGTGTGCAGAGCACTGTACTAAGCACTTAGAAAATATGTTTCCACCAGGTGACCTTTAGCATGTTAGGCGAACGTGACAGCCACTACACTACGGAAACCACGTATTTTCTGGACTTGATAACGTCTGTGTTACTTATCAACATGGATCCTTTCAGGCTGTGTCACAGTAGAAAGAGTGAAAGAGAAAAGTAAAAATGTAGTAAACTGAGTAATTTATGAAGAAATCATCCTTTTTTGTAGATATTTCAGAGTTGACTTCCCTGATATTTTGCACACCTTCATTGAATTTTCCCTGTATTTTTGAAGACATTCTCTTTCTTCATTACCATTTCCTTCTCCACCCAGAATGTCTGTTTGATTTCAAACTTATTGGCCTAATGCTGACTGCTGTCTGGGCATTTCTACTAAAGAACTTAATCCAAACCATTAGAGCAGAAAGGCAAATTTGCCCAACTAACTTCTGTTTGCTCTTTTTCTTTGCTTGCCATGCAGACACAATTAGGACTTGGAAAGAGACATCCTGGGATAAATAACACTATTTCTTTGGCTGTACTTGCTGCATATAATGCAGACAATCTTACTGACTTTCAGGGCAATATAGAGGTGGAAAATGGAGGAAGAAAAAGAGAGAAAGGGAAGGAAGAGATGAATAGGGAGGTGGCTAGACAAGAGAGAGGTAAGAGAAGTGGGGCCAGGATAAAAAAGAGGAAGGGGAAGAGCAGGGGTATGACCTCATGGAACGAGCATAAGTCTGAGCATCAGGAGATATGGATTCTATTCCAAGATCTACAACTGGTCTGCTGCGTAACCTTTTTTCATGGTATTTGTTTGGCACTTACTATGTATCAAACACTATTATAAGAACTTGGGCAGGTACAGGTTAATTAGACCACTTAACCTCTCTATACTTGAGTTCCCTCATCTGTTACGTAGGTACAGATACTTGCTCTCCCTGCCTCTTAGATAATGAGCCCTTTATGAGACAGGAACTGTGTCTAATATGATGATGGTTTACCTAGTCCAGAGCTCTGCACCCAGAAAATGCTTAATACATTAATAATATTAATGATATAATTATTATGACAATGATTTTGTCTCTACCCATGTTATTTATCCAACTGAATTTCCTAGTAGAAACTTCTCATTAAGCCACCATTCCACTGAGTGAAAAACAAAGTAGAAATTGCAACGCACATACACAGCCAATAATATCTAAGTGGATTATGTTCATTTTTATCAAACTGCCTTGCCATTCATCTATCAACGCATCCCAGACTGAGCTCCCTTTTTCCTCTCCTCCTCCCCATCCTCCCTGCCCCACCTCCTTCCCCTCCCCACAGCACCTGTACATATGTTTCACAGATTTATTACTCTATTTTACTTGTACATATTTACTATTCTATTTATTTTGTTAATGATGTGTATCTAGCTTTATTTTTATTGATTCTGGTGACTTGACACCTGTCCACATGTTTTGTTTTGTTGTCTGTCTCCCCCTTCTAGACTGTAAGCCTGTTGTTGGGTAGGGACCGTCTCTATATGTTGCCAACCTGTACTTCCCAAGCACTTAGTACAGTGCTCTACACACAGTAAGCGCTCAATAAATATCATTGAATGAATGAATCCCTAAGTGTGTCAAACTGAGCTCAAGTTTCTACATTGTGTATTCCTCCCGGAAGGTTTACATGTGACTCGACTCATTAGCTAAGGAAACAGAAAAGAGCTGTCAACCTACCTGGCCAAGATGTAGCCACAGCTTTGCCCCCAAAATCACCTTTGCCTTTCTAAATCCCAATTCACCCCTTAGAAAGTGAGGAGGGGATGCCTTGCTATTTATAAAGAGGAGTATTGGTTTATTGGATTAAACCAGTTTGACACGATGCTATAGCAGAAGGATTAAATCTAAGTCTGAAAAATTTTAAAAATCCATTTAACAGCCTGGTCATACACTGCAGTCAGGGCCTAAACCGAGCTTCTACAAAAGGAGAAAAAATGGTAATGCAGCTAATCAATTACCCCCATATTACAATCTGGAACATATCAGGGGTAATTTTATTCTGTGTTCATTCATTCATTCAATAGTGTTTATTGAGTGCTTACTGTGTGCAGAGCACTGTACTAAGCGCTTGGGAAGTACAAGTTAGCCACATATAGAGGCGGTCCCTATCCAGCAACGGGCTCACAGTCTAGAAGGGGGGAGACAGACAACAAAACGAAGCATGTGGACAGGTGTCAAGTCATCAGAAAAAATAGAATTAAAGCTAAATGCACATCATTAACAAAATAGATGGAATGGGAAATACATACAAGTAAAATAAATAGAGTAATAAATCTGTACAAATACAAGTACAGGTGCTGTTGTGGGGGGAAGGAGGCAGGGTGGGGGGAGGAGAGGAAAAAGGGGGCTCAGTCTGGGAAGGCCTCTTGGAGGAGGTGAGCTCTCAGTAGGGTTTTGAAGAGAGGAATAGAGCTAGCTTGGCAGATGTGTGGAGGGAGGGCATTCCAGGCCAGGGGAAGGTTCCTGATGCTCCTGGTGATGCGGAAAAATCTAATCAATATCATGGTTTATGTAGTTAATAAAATGGTATACCTTTAGACTGAACTAAAAGGTTTATAAAAAATGTTCAGTGAAATATATGCCTTGTAAAATTTGTGTGCAGATGTTCTCAGAAACATTAAGAATTAAACTAAGGCCATCAGGAGAATCTAGGTAACAGGGACTAAGGTTAAGTGTTCTGTTTCAGTGAAGAGGTAGAAACTTTGCTTTTGTGATGAAAAAAACTGAATGTGGTTCTAATGAAAGTAGAGGGGAAAACTGCCTCCAGTTTAAATGTCCCAAATACCCTCAATAATATTTAAAGCGGAATAGCTTTTGTGGAGGAGAAAAGCTTCCTTAGAGACCATATCAGGAATGTTTAAGTCTTCTCACATAATCCCCAGGAAAACTGGGAATTAAATAAGCATTTAAACCTCAGAACTTCTCTTCTTACATGGCCTGTCAGCAATTCCCATTGCTTGAAGGACAGAGTAGTCTGTCCTTCACTATACGACATGGATATTTCATACTCCCCTCTGGAAGAAATGAAACTCCTTAAAAAATATGTGTGCCCAAATCCAGAAGGCCATGAAATTTGTCATGTTAATATGCAATGCCTGACCCAGATTATACATTTCATTCAATTCAGTTTAAAGATGATCTCTTTCCCTTTTGTGGCCCTGTGCTTTCAGTTACAAAAAGAGAAAGAACTGATGGTAAATCATCTAAACTATAAACGCTCCAATGACCTGACCTCTAAATGCTGAGTTAAAGAATACATTTTCCAAATTTGGCACAGGGATTTTGAGAGACTGTGTGACTCCTGTGGGACATTAAGAAGAATCTCATGCATAAACTCCACCCGTATAAAATACTTTGAAAATTAGTCTATAAACTGATCCAGGCTTAACACTCTGCCTTTCTTCCTCATTGGATCTTTCTGAAGCAAAACTAGTTCTCTTCCATTTCCTTCACCTTGAACTTCAGTCTGTAGCGTTAAGCTTCTATGCAGAATTAATGTTCCTGATTTCCACAAACATGTTGGAAATACACACACACACACACACACACACACACACACACACACACACACACACACAGAACAACCAGTTGTCTGTATTTCCAGACCATAGCGGGCAGAGGTAAAAATTAGGTTTTCATACTGGACGTCTATCGTGTTGACATGGAAGTAATATGATGATAAGGGAGTATAAAGTACATGTATAAATAGCTGGTTGTTCAAATTTCAAGATGTACTGGACACCTTTGGATCTATTTTCACTTAAGTACCTGGCGTTTAAAATGTATTTCTCCCTGTGATACAACACTGCTACACAGTAACCTCACAGCAATTGCAATAAAATATAAATCTCAACTTTGTCAAAGGAGAGTACAACAATAACAGGACAAAACTGCTTGCAATTGGCTTTTTACAGTTGGCCAACACAAAAGGAAATAATTGGCTAAACACAATAAGCTAGATTTAGAAAACGTGCACACAGGAAGTATATATTACATATGTATGTACACATTTATATACATATAGATATGTATGTGCTGCTAAAACAGTTCATACTGCTGAGAAATGGATTTGTGCAGGTCAAAGGCAGTGCACATTTATAATGTTTTTTCTGTTTTCTAAGTTTCACATAGCACATTCTTTCATCCCTTTGCCTTTTTTTAATAAAATCAAAGACCTAGCTTTTCATCTATAATGGTTCCATTTCTTTTTAAAACCCAGAGTAATTTTTGATGGAAACAAAGATGACGATTAACAAAATGCAGTGGGAGACTGTGGTAATAGGTTTGTCACTTTTCTTTTCAGTGTTCTCCAGGGTTGTTGTAAAAAGGAATCAGCTACCTCTCAGCAAAACGCACCAGGCAAACCCAGAGGCCAACTGGAGAGAGGAGGTGAAGGCAAACCATTGTTTAAACATGGCTCCTCCAGCCTGCCTACTGGGATGGGGCAGAAAAAAGAAAAGTTGTCAGGAGGGCACAGGGAAGAGAAACCCAGTATTTGCTTTTCAAAGGTTAGGTCTTCTCAGCTGTAAATGAAGTGGAAAGTTGGCCATCTCCGATCAACTTGAGCTGTTCAGACAGTCCAATATGATCATTCACAGCAAACAGTTTGCTGAAATCAGTGAATTCTGAAGCAAGAGGAATGGATTGGCTTTAGTTTTCCTTTTGCCTTTGATAGGTAGAAGTAACGGCATTTGTTAGGTGTTCATTGGGTGCAATGCACTGTACTAAGTGCTTGTAGCCAGGAATAGGGAGAGATTTTACAGACCAATGCATTTGACTGGGGGTTGGGGAAGCAGAGTGCAGAGCTGAACAATTCCTGAGGGGTGAAGTATTTTTCCAGTGGTCAACAGGGGACCATTTTTAGACAGGTGAGGCTAGCTGTCCAGTTAATATTCCTTTTCACATCTTCCTGAAAAATTTGGGAGCAGCTTTTGAATCCAAATCTAGGAATCCTGCTACTATACTACTACTACTACTAATAATAATGATATTTGTTAAGCATTTAGTCTTAATCCCCATTTTACAGATGAGGGAACTGAGGCACAGAGAAGTTAAGTCCCAAAATCACCCAGCTGATAAGTGGCAGAACTGGGATTGGAACCCATGACCTCTGACTCCTAAGACCATGCTCTTTCCACGAAGGCTTCTCCACAGATGCAATTCCTCCCAACCTGTTCCGCGTGGAAAGAATTCAACACTGGACAAGAAAGACTTTTGGGGTCAAATACTTCCTGTGGGAGGGATTGGCTTAGATCCTTCAAAATAATTGTGGTTTTAAGCACTTACTATGTGCCAGGCACTGTACTAAGTGTTGGGGTGGATACGAGCAAATTGGGTTGGATATCCTATCCTGCATGAGATTCACAGTCTTAATCCCCATTTTACAGATGAGGTCACCGAAGCACAGAGAAGTTAAGCAACTTGCCCAAGCTGCCACAGCAGACAAGTGGCAGAGCTGGGATTAGAACCCATAACCCTCTGACTCCCAGGGCCATTCTCTATCCACTATAGAGAAGCAGCATGGCTCAGTGGAAGAAAGCCCGGGCTTTGGAGTCAGAGGTCATGGGTTCAAATCCTGGCTCCACCAATTGTCAGCTGTGTGACTTTGGACAAGTCACTTAACTTCTCTGTGCCTCAGTTACCTCATCTATAAAATGGGGATTAAGACTGTGAGCCCCCTGTGGGACAACCTGATCACCTTGTAACCTCCCTAGTGCTTAGAACAGTGTTTTGCACATAGGAAGCGCTTAATAAATGCAATGATTATTATTATTATTATTCTTACCATGCTGCTTCATGGAAAACAGGTGCCTGTTGAGTCAGCCTTGACATCATCTCATAGTGAAAAACAGCTTCCCTGATGAAATTCATGTCTAATTTAATAAAGTTACAGCTGAATAGTATTTATTCCATTACTCCCTCTTTATGTCCATTTCACCTACAGAATCTTGGCACTCCCAGCATAATTGTATTAGGAATGGTAACAAAGACAGTTAGTTTCGATAGAAGACCAAATGACCCAATTTCTGCTGCTAAGTGCTTTCGACTGCTGTAATTTGTGAACACTGGTTTGGTCCTCCATGTATTTCCAAATCCCCTCCTCGGACTTTTATCCCACTCAGATCATAAACCCTCTAAGAAAGCTAATTCTAGTCCTAATCCTTGTCCCTGGTGCCTTAAATGCAGTGTAGAGCTGATTATGGTTCAGGAAGTGACTGTAGGTCACTCTCCCTAGGTGGGACTGCATTTAAGTCATTCCAGAGAATAAGAGTGCCCTTAAAGTTCTTCCTAATGTCTAACCTAAATGTTCCCTGCTGCCACTCAAGTCCATTTTCCCCTTTCATTAGTGAAAACCAACAACTGCTGCTCAAGAACTATCTAAGATTTCTCTTCACAACAGGAACCCTTTCTGCTCCTCCCAGGAAATCTCATTTGAGTCTTCTTTCTTCTCCAGCCTAAATAACCTCATTTCCTTGAGCTCCTCTTCAAATGGCAGGGGTATTTTTAAGTCCAATTTATAATTAAAAAACCGTGAAACTTTTAACAGCCCCTGACTAAAGACTTGTTGTACAAGATAACGAGCTCTTGGGTTCACTTTTATAACTGAATTTTATAAATATTAGTTCAGTGCTTTCTATGTCGCAGGCACTGTATTAAGCACTGGGGAAGATACAAGGTCAGACACAGTCCATGTCCCCTGTGGGGCTCAAAGTCTTAATCCCCATTTTACGGATGAGGTAACTGAGGGACAGAGAAGTGAAGTTACTTGCCCAAGGTGACACAACAGAGAAGTGGAGGAGTGAGAACTGGAACCCAGGTTCTTCAAACTCCCGGGCCACTAGGCCACTCTGCTCATTGCTGATAGATAGGTAACTAACCTATTTTTCCATGCTATATGTCATGTATTCATCAATCGATACTATTTCTTGAATGCTTTATGGTGTGCAGACTACCATACTAAGTGCTTAATTAAGTACAATAGAATAGACCTGTTATATAATAATAAATAATGATGGCATTTGTTAAACGCTTACCATGTGCCAAGCACTGTTCTAAGCGGTGGGGAGGATACAAGGTGATCAGGTTGTCCCATGTGGGGCTTACAATCTTCATCCTTACTTCACAGATGAGGGAACTGAGGCACAGAGAAGTTAAGTGACTTGCCCAAGGTCACACAGCTGACAATTGGCCGAGCTGGGATTTGAACCCATGACCTCTGACTCCCAAGCCCTTGCTCTTTCCACTGAGCTATGCTGCTTGCAGTCTAAAGAGAAAGTCAAAGATTGAAATATATAACAAATAGGGAAAATAGTAGAGAATGAGGATATGTACGTAAGTGCTATGGAGTTGGGGTATCAAAGTGCACAAGGGGTACAGAGATAAGTGCATGGGCAACAGAAAGGAGGGTGGAATGGGGAAATGAGGGCTGAGTCAGGGATGGCCTCTTGGAGGAAATGGAATTCATTCAACTGTATTTATTGAGCGCTTACTGTGTGTAGAGCACTGTACTAAGCGCTTGGGAAGTACAAGTTGGCAACACATAGAGACGGTCCCTACCCAACAGTGGGCTCACAGTCTAGAAGGGGGAGACGGAGAACAAAACAAAACATATTAACAAAATAAAATAAATAGAATATGTACAAGTAAAATAGAGTAATAAATACATGCAAAAGATCACTATGGCTTAATTATGAAGTGGGATTTGTGCCCTGCCAAGCACAAAATGAGAGTCAAAGGTCATAGTGGAGAAGCAGTGAGGCCTAGTGGAAATACCAAATGCCTGAGAGTCAGAATAACACATGTTCCCTTTCTAGATACCACAGTGAAGGTTCAACATGAATCAGAGCCAGCTTACGGGGTCCACTGGAGTCAGGCATGTGAAAGCCCCGGTGAGCATAAACGTCAGTTCCTCCCTCCCTAGGGTCCAAGAATGTGACCGGATCTCTGTGCACATCCCTTTCCCACTTCTGGGCTCTGCTCCTTAACCCTGAGTCACAACTGTAACACAGTTAAGTACAGGAATGCAGGTAGTGCCATAGGTTAAGCTAATGTTGGCCCCACTGGAGGTCATGGAGAATGTCTCTAGGCAATTGCCCAGTTTACCCAGGGGTTAAAGTGGTCCTGGCATGGAGAACAGAGTTGCCACTAGGATAGAGGTGAAATTGCTCCTCCACCACATTAGGTTAAGTTGGCAGCTTTCCAAGCCTCTAAATCAAGTCCCCCTGCTCCCACATAGGCAATCGGCCATTGTGTATTTTTATTCGACAATGAACAGGGGCTCTTCCTTTTTTCTCCAATCTGTTCAATCCCTTACCCTTCCCTACAATTCTGCCAGCCTTTCAGTCTCCTCTCTTGGATTCTCTGCGGTTGCTTTCCATGTAAATAGGTCCGTTGAAGGATACAGCTTGGAATTTCCATGAGAATGCAGCCATGAAAGCAAAGACCTAAATTGGCTTTTGCATCCACCAGCACTCATGAGTGCAAGCAACACTTCCAGCAGCCTCTGAGCCTGCAGAGTGACTACTTACATTCCCTTGCTTTTCTCATTAAATAGCTTCAAGGTGAATGAATGTGTGTTCCTAAATTTATCTCCCTGTTTTAAATCCTGCCCGTTTGGAACCATCTCACAGTCAGTCCATTGATAGCATCTTGACTGATACACAGTTGGAAATTTTCCCCTTAAGCATTTAATGACATTTTTCTTTAATACTCTGACTCCTTCAATTCCCTCTTCCTAGGCAGCCCAACACCCTCTAGCCTGATTTACACCAGGATACTGGCTTTTCTTTTCTTTTCTGGGTCCAGATTTTATGAAGGTCACAGTGAGCAGTTACTTCCCCCATGTGCTTATTCAATATTGCAGAAGTTACAGCATATCTCCATTTGAGTTTATTATTTTGTGATTTGAGTCCGGCCTGCTCTGGCTGCGTGATTTATCCCTTGCCCACCCCAAAGTGTGAATATTGCTGGTGTCTATGTAGTTCTCTCTGTGTGTAAATGTGATTTTTCTGAGGCTTTTAAAAATGCCGTTTGCTTTTTGCTGTCTGGCACTCTGGTGACCGTGAGTAAAGAATGACTTTCAGTCACCTCCTTTGCTACTATTCAAACATTCCAAATCACTTTTTACCCCACAACCCTACATCTTCCCGTTTTGAATTGACCAGTTCCTCTAGCTCTCTCGCTTTGGATTCTTCTAATATAATATTAATAATAATAATAGTATTTATTAAGAGCTTACTATGTGCCAAGCACTGTACGGAGTGCTGGAGTGGATAATCAGGCCCCACATGGAGTTCGCCATCTGAATCAGAGGAAGTACTGGTATTGAATCCCCATTTTGCAGATGAGGGAACTGAGGCATAGAAGTTAAGTAACCTGCCTAAGGTCACACAATCGACAAGTGGCAGAGATGGGTTTAGAACCCAAGTCTTCTGGCTCCCAGGCCGTTGCTCTTCCACTAAGTCATGCTGTTTCTGATGATATCTATTCAACTCCACGGCTAGGAAACTGGACAGGGTCAAAGCTGGTTTATATTTGTATTTCTAATTAGGGATTGTTTATACTGGGTTGCTCATTAGAAGGGGTAGGGCAAAAGCACACTCAAACGGAACAAAATCTGAATGGATGCTAAGCACAGCAAACTGGTATGAAAGACAGGATGGACAAAGGCACCATATATGATAGATGATGCCCGACATTCTTTCAGAGATGTAAAATTGCTCTGACTTAATTGCTCCCATGAACAATGAACAACATTCCCAGAGAAGATGCATTAGGTACGTAAGAATAATTGTGAGCATCATGACCATGACAGAGCTCTTGGCTGTGTCTGCTGAATATTCACACTCTTCCCAGTAGTGGGTTCAAAGA
Source organism: Tachyglossus aculeatus (assembly GCF_015852505.1). Taxonomy (NCBI): domain Eukaryota; kingdom Metazoa; phylum Chordata; class Mammalia; order Monotremata; family Tachyglossidae; genus Tachyglossus; species Tachyglossus aculeatus. The sequence goes on along the minus strand of NC_052089.1, from coordinate 20,348,796 downwards.
CCAATTCTGCTCTCTGCCAGTAAGTTTCTGCCAACTGAAACTGATGAGATGAACCAAGAGGCACATACATGACACATAAAATATCAGTTTGCATATACCCTTTTACACTACAATTAACATTCACAGGTTTGAAAAATTAAAGCTGAAGTGATTGCTTATCCCCAGAAGCAGATACCACAAAAATTTATTTTTGTTAGTGCATTTAGTCTTTCTCTGACAGTCCTCTGACCTAGAGTTTATATTGGGTAAGATTTGGGGGATAGAATAAAATCTGTCATTAAATACTGACTAACGGACTGATTGGCAGACATTGTCAATTCTTAATACTTGTGATTTTGTACTCCTATTGAGACTTTAAAAAAATCTCCATAGCAGCTGCTAGCCATCATTTTACAAGGAGCCTATGAGAAGATTTTTGCTATGTAACTTGACCTGATACAAAAGGGTAAATCTTAAATAAAAAGAGTGGAAACAGACTGTCTAGTGCTGGCTCACCAAGATTTACTTCAAGAAGAGATTTTGATTCATAGTTTCCTTCCTCATTTTAATATTCTCATAAAGCTTCTTCACTGTCAAAAACCAGTTCAAAATCTGAAGACTCAGCCTGAACACAATCTCTGTAACTTTGTTTGGAAATCTTCTTGAGAACAGAGACTTATCATTATTATTATTATCATTATTACTATTATTATTATTATCATTTGTTGAGCCCTTACAATGTTTAAAGCACTGCTCTAAGCACTGGGATAGATACAAGTAAATTAGGCCAGACACAGTCCCTGTCCCACAAGGGACTCACCATCTAAGAGGGAGGGGGGTTAGGTATTGAATTCCCATTTCGTAAATGAGGAAACAGAGGTACAGAAAAGTTAAATGACCCGCACAGCAGGCAACTGACAGAGCCGGGATTACAACCCAGGTCCTCTGACTCTAAGATCCATGCTCTTTTCACTAGGCCAGGGAACTCCTTATTTGATATTCAAGTAACGAGAAAATTTCTAGACATGTGGTTTTTCTCAATGACTATTACTATTTGGGGGAGAATAACATTGCAGCTCAAACTCCATAATAAAAAAAAACAGTTGTGTGAGCTTAGAGAAAATTTAAAATGCTTTCTAATTTGAATTGCTTATATCTAATCCCATATTTCTCTTTATTCAATGTTTGAGAATGATCTCTGTACAGTTCTCAGTTGAGCTCGTAGAAGAGAACATCACAGACTATCATCTAAAATGCACAAGTCTGGAGCCAAAGTCCTCTCGCAAGTTTTAAAAGGTTAAAATATATTCAAGAATGAACTCACTCCTAGAGCAGAGAGTTCGGCAAGGGTGGGAGAGGGGAAAGAGACCAAAAGGGACCAGTCCTAACTCAGACTTTTATTCTGAGAGATGAACACAAATTTGTGGGTTCTGGGGCTCAGCAACACCATCTCAAGAGCTGTAAATTAAAGAGTAAAGTCAGTCAGTCAGTCAATTGTATTTTTTGAGCACTTAACTGTGTGCAGAACACCGAACTAAGTGTTTGGAAGAGTGCAATATAACAATAAATAGGCATATTCCCTGTCCAAAACGAGTTTACAGTCTAGACAAAAGTCCTTCAACTTCCTTCCTGCTTATCCCTCTCTGAGTTTTCTTTAATCAAGGAGTTGGTCCGTTGCTGGGAATGGTCTATGTTCCATTCCCAGGTGCTCAACACCATACTGTATACATGGGATGTGATCCATGAAATGCTACTTACTGGTTGATTGGTAGTAAACTTTTGGAACTGCATGGAAAAGCAGTCAGAAGAAAGACCATCACAGCTCTAGCATTCAAGGTCGAATTATCCACTATTATTCAGGAATACCCCCACAAACATGATGATGATAATAGTAATGATGATGGCATTTATTAAGTGCTTATTATGTGCAAAGTACTGTTCTAAGCGCTGGGGAGGTTACAAGCTGATCAAGTTGTCCCACTGTGGGGCTCACAGTCTTAGTCCCCATTTTAGAGATGAGGTGACTGAGGCCCAGGGAAGTGAAGTGACTTTCCCAAAGTCACACAGCTGACAAGTGGCGGAGCAGGGATTTGAACCCATGACCTCTGTAAGCCCGTTGTTGGGTAGGGACCGTCTCCATATGTTGCCAACTTGTACTTCCCAAGCGCTTAGTACAGTGCTCTGCAAACAGTAAGTGCTCAATAAATATGATTGAATGAATGAATGAATGAATGAATGACCTCTGACTCCAAAGCCCTTGCTCTTTCCACTGAGCCTTGCTGCTTCTCTCTGCCCCCCATTACACAACCTCAGGTCCCCAACCTCTGGGAACTATGAGAAAAAGAAAAGAAAAAGAAAAAGAAAAAGAAAGGAGGGAGGGAGGGAGGAAAGAAGGAAGGAAGGAAGGAGGGAAGGAAGGAAGGAAGGAAGGAATGAAGGAAGGAAGGAAGGAAGGAAGGAAGGAAGGAAGGAAGGAAGGAAGGAAGGGAGAAAGAAAGAGAGAAAGAAAGAGAGAGAAAGAGAGAGAAAGAGAGAAAGAGAGAAAGAGAGAAAGAGAGAAAGAGAGAAAGAAAGAAAGAAAAAGAAAGAGAGAGAGAAAGAGAGAAAGAAAGAAAAAGGAAGAAAGAAAGAAGGAAAGAAGGAAAGAAAGAAAGAAAGAAAGAAAGAAAAAGAAAGAAAGAAAGAAAGAAAGAAAGAAAGAAAGAAAAAGGAAAGGAAAGAAAGAAAGAAAAAGGAAAGGAAAGAAAAAGAAAAGAATATACGTTGCCAACTTGTACTTCCCAAGCGCTTAGTACAGTGCTCTGCACACAGTAAGCGGTCAATAAATACGATTGATTGATTGATTGATCTCCCCACCTTTGCCAGGTGGAAGCCTGTAGAAGTTTCCTTCCATGAGCTTCTCTATTCTTAGGCAGGGAAATGGGCGATTTTTAATAAAACCTAAGCCCAATATGTGTTTGCATTTTTAAGTGTGTATGGCCTGTTGCATCAGTGGATGTCCGGGAAGACAACCATCTCATGGTTCCTCCATCCATCCCGTTACTACTGTCAGAGACAAACTTCTGGATTGGATAGGCATTGTTTCTGTTCCAGTGCTGGCACTGCTCTTGGTCTTCTAGGGCTAGAATGGGGAATCAGGAGCAGACATCTATGGCGATGATGATGTGGTATTCACATCTCTATGCCCTTAAAATCAGAATAAGGGGCTCTTTTCATCCTTCAGTAATTAAGAGTGCAAGCATATAGCGGCTGAGTGATTCTCTTGAGAAAAGCACCATACTTCGTTACATACCAATTTGCTGAAGTTGTTTTGGTGGTATTAAAATCTAACAAATCATGGTAATTCCTTTGGGGGTAAGTTTTTTTTAAGTCCACTAGCAGATAAATAAAAGTCTTTAAGATATGAGGCCAGTTCTTTGAGAAAAATTACTGATTGCATTTCTGATGTGCTTAGTACAATGCTAGCTTTGGGCAAAGCACTATACTAAGAACTGGGGAGAGTTATATGGAAACCTAAAAGAATTATCAAGATAAGTCAGTCTTTGAACACTTTTTCTCTGAAATAACCAGTTAACTGAGGGAACAAGTTTTTCAACGAACCACAGAGATATCTGCCACAGTCCTCTACTTCACTCTGCTAGTTTGGACTTGGCCTTATGGAATTTAAAATCCCTTCAAACCCTCTGCTCACTTAGGGAAGCTACTTTTTAAAACCAGAGCCAAATAGGCAAAAAATCTGAAATCTAGGAATGAAGAATTCTAAAATCCAGATGAATGGATCACCTGCATTTTTGACTCCAGTCTCAGGAGCTGAACCAGGGAGTTATTTTAAATTATCTTTATAACTTGAATGTCAGACTCGGGAGAAATGCCTTGAAATGGGATCATCCAGCCTTTCCTTTCCTGGGCAAGCTGGATGCACCTTGCCTTAACCTTAGTTTGGCCCAGTTACAGGCTCTAGAGAGAACTTTCAAGGGCTTTAAAACCATTTTTCTGAAGGTAAAAAGATCAAGTAAGCATATTCAAAATTGCAACTTTTCTTCCAGTGAACAGTGCAGGCTAGGACCTCAGAGACGAGTCTGTACTCTGCTTCTAAGATCAGTAGGTGCGGCCCTTCATGAATGAGAAAGTGAGTTTTCTAAAAAAAAAAAAAAAAAAAAAAAGAAAGGGCACCAACGAGAATGTCTTCAATATAAATGGACCAGGGGTCAGCAGTTGCAAGCTTTAGCAAAGCGCACAGAATATTAAGTCTGCCGCTCACCCCAAAGAGTCCTTGTTGGCCGTATTTTGCAGAGGTCACCAAAAATTCCATTATCACATTGAGCGCCAGAGAGGCTACCCAAATGTTCAAAAGACACTAGGTAAATATCCTTCTAAAGATGCAGTGTTCTTGCTCTGTAAATAGTGACGTGATTAAGAAAGGATGTTAAGGTTTCCTGGGACACACAAAAATCCATAAACTGAAAAACAAACAGTTGAAAAATAATCCATCTCCTTTGTTTTTCCACAATATTGCCTCTGATAAAGCATGGCTATTCACCAGAGCCTCTGTTTGCAGAGAACACCCAGTAAAGGAGCATTTCTTAACTGCCAATCTGGTTATGAACAGGGTTTTAACAATTCTCCTGTTCATTTACTGTGACTGCTACCTCATTGTTAGCAATTTCTGCCTGTAGAATTACTAAATAAAAAAGTAAAATGTTTAGCCCTGGTTTTTAAGATTTGAGTTTGTTAATGCAAGGCAAAATGGTTGTTTATGGGAATTAATTACCTGTGCCACATTAAGGATACTTAGTTTTGATTTGGGAACAGTAATCAGTTGCTCCTCAGATTTGTATTGGTAAAACGATTCCTTTGCTATGCAAGCAAATATGAAACATTAACCCATGATCCAATTTTCTCCCAACCACAGTTTGAGCTAATCCTCGCATTGGCTTTCATGTCCTAAATTTGGGCTGCTTAGCAAGCCAGTCCGTGTTTGAAATAACTGTTAGACCATATCCAGACCTTTACTAACTGCTTTCTGCTCAGTTGTTCAATATTCCAAATTCAAAAATTCAAATGGTGCTAAAATGCTTTCAACCATTTCATTCACATTTACTCATTTAAAAATAGTCAGTCCTTGTCTGTGTCAAAAGTGGTCACATGAGAGTGGGTTGTAGTTCACATCCGACAGCCTAATAACAATTAAGTTCTTAGTAAGTTAAAAGAGCTGTGGTAAAGACTGGCGATAGATAGTCCTATTCTTCCTCCTACTTAGACTGTGACTCTGGAACCTAATTATCATGTTTCTACCCCAGTGCTTAATACATCACCAATGGCATATACTGAGCACTGCCTGTGCACAGAGCACTGTACTAAACACTTGGGAGAGTACAACACAACAGAGTTGACAGACACGTTCCCTGCTCACAGTGAGCTTACAATTCTTGGCATAGAGTAAGTGCTTAACAAATACCACAATCATTATCATTCTATGGAATAATCAGAACCAGTTCCTGTCCCGCACAGGACTCACAGTCCAAAAGGGAGAGGGAGAAGGTATCTTGTTCCTATTTTACAGACAGGGCAACAGGCACAGACAAGTTGGTGACTGACCTAAAGCCGTAGGACAGTTAGCTAGTACCAGAACTTTAGGCTCCTAATTCCCAGGCCTGTGTTCTTTTCAGTGGACTACACTGGCTCCCTATGCTGGCTTATTCCTGTCCACCACAGTTAGCTTTACAGAGCTCTGATTCCCCCGACTCTTTTATAATAATAATATTAATAGCATTTATTATGCGCTTACTATGTGTCAGGCACTATACTAAGCATTGGGATGGATATAAGCCAATCGGGTTGGATGCAGTCCCTATCCTGCATGGGGCTCACAGTCTTAATCCCCATTATACAAATGAGGTAGCTGAGGCAGAGAGAAGTGAAGTGACTTGGCCAAGGCCACACAGAAGACAAGTGGGGAAGCCGGGTTTAGAACCCAGCTCCTTCGGATGCCCAGGTCCGTGCTTTATCCACTACACCATGTTGTTTCCTCTAATCTATGACTAGGGGTAATGTTCCTCCAAAGAAGCAGTCAGGTGAGCTCGATACCCTACACTGGGGCAGTGAATGCTCTCTGTAGTTCCCACAGTAGGAGGGAGCCCAGTTTTCTGGTGTGGTTTGGCTTTGCCAAGACTCCTGGGGAAGTCAGTAGGGCTAGGACAACCCAACCAAACTGGCAACAGATTTGGCATCTGGACTGGCTGCAGATGGCCAGTAATAATGGCATATCTATTCAGTGTCTAGGAAGATTGGAGACTAACTTGTCATTTTTCCCTACCTCCCAGAAACTGATTTTCTGCCCAAGTGCCTGTCCCTTCCCAAGTGAGCCTGAAGACAAAGGCAATGGGGGAGCAGACTAGCACATAGATCCGATATATTCATAGATAAATCACCAGAATGCAGGCAAATGTTCTTTCAAACCTGAATAGATGCTAAATTCTCTAGAATGCAGTACACTCTCCCCAAAATAATCTTCACATATTCCACCTCATTTCTTCTTTGGAAATGAGGAACTCATTTGGAATTTGGAACAGGGTGAGGAACTCCTCACCCTGGGCTTCAAGGCTCTCCATCACCTCGCCCCCTCCTACCTCACCTCCCTTCTCTCCTTCTACTGCCCAGCCCGCACCCTCCGCTCCTCTGCCGCTAATCTCCTCACTGTACCTCGTTCTCGCCTGTCCCGCCGTCGACCCCCGGCCCACGTCATCCCCCGGGCCTGGAATGCCCTCCCTCTGCCCCTCCGCCAAGTTAGCTCTCTTCCTCCCTTCAAGGCCCTGCTGAGAGCTCACCTCCTCCAGGAGGCCTTCCCAGACTGAGCCCCTTCCTTCCTCTCCCCCTCGCCCCCCTCTCCATCCCCCCATCTTACCTCCTTCCCTTCCCCACAGCACCTGTATATATGTATATATGGTTGTACATATTTATTACTCTATTTATTTATTTATTTATTTATTTATTTTACTTGTACATTTCTATCCTATTTATTTAATTTTGTTGGTATGTTTGGTTCTGTTCTCTGTCTCCCCCTTTTAGACTGTGAGCCCACTGTTGGGTAGGGACTGTCTCTATGTGTTGCCAATTTGTACTTCCCAAGCGCTTAGTACAGTGCTCTGCACATAGTAAGCGCTCAATAAATACGATTGATTGATTGATTGATTCTTTTCTGTCTCACCCCAATATGAAAAGAATCCCACAGAAGAAATTATATTAAAAGGCTGACATTTTTCCCCATCACCCTATATATTCCTTATCATCATGCATTACAACATACAACTAATCCTCAGAAAAACATGGTGGTGGGCAGAATTTCCTGATAAGATAAATGTCAGCATTTAAACAAATATATCACACCACGACAGGCTTTATTTAGGCATTTTCATCTGATTTCAGAGAGACTGCAGCTTCAGAAACATTTCAATTAACAATAAGAATGTAAGAACCAACTATGGTCATGGTAAGCAGATGAGAGGAAGCCAGAGTTTCATTCTTGTGCCATCTCGTAGTTCTGTGCCTATTAATGGGTGTGACTGATTTAGGACTAGCAAGATCAGACACTTGGACACATGACCCAAAATTTAACCCACTTCCTGTTTGTGGAAAATCCTTGAAAGTTGCATAACTCTTTCAGGTTACTCTTAAAAAAACACCTCAATTTTACTCTCTTCCATTATTATCCCCCAGGGTACAATTTCTAATTACTCAAGATATGCAAGTAGCAAAATCTAAGACTAGTTCAGTATAAATACTAAGCATTCTGAACCACTAACTAAATTACACCAAAGGCAAGAGCCAGCATTTTCTGGAAAATAAAACATCATTTTTGAACCCTATTCTCCAGAATGCAACCTACTCCCTGGAATAAATTAGATACCAATGGAACCTACATTTATTCATGTAGTCAGCAGGGTACCTCTTAATGAAGAGGCAATTTACTAAATTGAACCATAAGGGTCCGAAAGAGTTAATGCAGCGTCTTACAATGTCCATCTTGCTCTCTGGGACTGATTTAGGCAATGCCCAGTTCGTAGATGGTCATAGAAAATATGTGTCAGTGATACTATTTTCCCTTCCTTTAGATGGCTCTTCCAACATGCTTTCGAAACATTAATCACTGTTTGGTCACTTGAGGGGATCCTTCCATTTCTTCCACATCCTGCCCTCTATAGTGGCCTTTAGACGGAATAAGTCCAAGCAGATTCTGGTTTGTTTGTCCCTGCTGTGGTATTTTTCGTGTGAGAAAATTTCCTCTGCTGTTTGATTCGATTTCACCCACTACTAGTCCAATCTCCTTTTACTCACCCAGGAAGCCTCATCAGAGCACAAAACACCCTTTGAAGTCAGAGGGAGCTCCGCACTTGATTGCCTCCATTATGTGAGCTTCACGGAGATATCCAGGCCAACAGCTGAGGGAGGGAACCATGTCTTCTCTCTGTTCTTCCCCCACCCATACACCTGGTACAATGCCAGGGACTGAGAAGGTACTCAATAAATGTTAACTGAATGAATGAATGGAGCCCAATGTGAAAATGCCAGTACCTAAAAATAAAGGATTAACATTCCCATTTCCAACTTGTGCCAACTGCAGGCTGGTTCTGATAAAGTAACGAGGCACTGAGAATAAAAGTAATTGTGAGTGGGACAAGTAATCTGTTTCTCCCTAGAAAGGGAGAGGTTCTGTTTATTTCTGGAATATGCAATATGTCTGGAATATGTCTTATTTATTTCTGCCAGTATTTCTCATGTGTCCTGAATCAGCAAAATAATGTTGGAAACACAGTGGAGGAGATAAAGTAAAACTAGAGTTCATGAAGTATAAAGAAAGACTTGCGAAAGAAAGAAGCAAGTAAATGGAAGCGGTGAAACCAATAACCATTTCTTCCATCAAGCACTTCCCAACAGGCAATTTATTGTCGACACTATAAGTGTTTCAAAAACTACTGGAAATCAAATGTTAAAAACGAGTAGTACAGAAAGGTGACACCAAGACACAAAAGATGCCATCAAGACACAATTTGCAAATGAAAATTTAACTAGTCTGAGAAACATGAAAGGGAAAGAAGGCTAAATTCATGGCAGGGATCTGTTTCCTTTTATACAAAAGCTATAGTGGCCAGTTATCTGGCATTATACTGGGCATTCTGGTGTTTGGTACTGGATGTTTTTGGCACCTAGTCTCCATCCACCCCTGTTCCCACTGCCAAGTTAAACGGCTCAGATGTTAGGCCAGCCTTCACTGGCTTGAGAGAGAAACACAAGAGCACTGAAGCAGTTTAGTGCATCAGAGATCCCCCGATGCATGCTTGCTATTTGTTTGGGCCAATTCAGCTCTAATAGAACAGACATCCACAAAATGGCAACCATGTGACCTCATCACATCATCCCGTAGTTTGTTCACTATCATATGCATCTAAAAAGCTGGTTGTTTGGAGTGCTGTCACTGGCTAATGTAGCTTGAGAAAGGACTAGAATCATGGAAATTTCAGAGAAAAGAAACGTGGAATACGTGAAGAAAGTTTCAGCCTCGTGCTCGCTGCTTGGAATACTTCCTATCTAGATCTACCTAAACTTGTCTTTAGCTTTTGTTTATGAATCAGAGTTACAACACTAGCTGGTAACCCCTACTAGGTGGAGCTAGGGACAAGCAGAATTCCATTTTCTACCCCTACAACTGGGCCATTGTATTCCAATAAAGTGGCCTTCATGGTCACCCAAAAGACTTGTCCCCTACTCTCTACTCGGATCCTCTTAAGGTTTTAAATGATCTGGACAAGTATCTCAGCTCTCCATCCTACTCCACTGCCCATCAACTATGCTTCAGAAACATTGATTTTCTGTCTCTGTAACAATTCAAAATTTAGGGCTTGATTGGGTATGGGTTTTCAGACATAGGCTTAGTGATTAAAATCTCTTATTTGAATGGAAGCTTTCTACTCAGGAGCTCGCACACTTTCCAGAAATGAGTTCCATCAATTTCCTTAAAAGATAGATTTCATAGCAAATGCCATTATCCCCTTTTTAAACTCATTGCACATTAGACATCCATTTGCTTTTTGGAAATGAAATGGGAGAAAATGCATTCTAAAGAAGATCATAACTCTTCATTCATTTGACCACACACTTTGCCTCTCTTTAAGTCTGTTTGCAGAAATTAAAAAGGGTACATATTTTACCTCAATAAGAGCCTTGCCTTTTTGAGAGAACAAAACGTGAGGCAGAAACTGGAAAAACCTCTATTTGTTGGGCAAAAAGCAAGAAGTAGTGTTTCACAGCTAGGGTAAGATTCTTCAGTCTATCTCTCACTATTAGGGTGGTTTAGCTACTGTAAGGAACCCGGAGAAGAGTAGAGTTCATATTTCAATCTTCCAAGTCTTTCTACTTACTCAATTTGTAAGGATGGCTTAGCATGAGAAAAGTGGAGAGGGGGGGATTTAGGAGTGTTTGAGCATGCTCTTAATTCAACATTTTCTGGCCACAACCCATGTCTTTTCCGTTCCCTGCTAGTGACTGCAAACTAGTTTAAATTTGAATTGAAAGAAGAATTAGAATGATCCTATTTCACTTTAAATATGAATTTCATTTCATTTTCAAAAGATCTAATTAAAGCGTTCATATTCTGGAAAAATTCCCAGTGGAATAAAAATCAGAAAATATAAATGTAAAGGAAGATTAAATGCCTATACATGCAAAGTTTGGTTAAGTAGCAACTAAGGATAGGCATAATAGCCATCGATATAAACACTTAAAAAGCATAAACACCTTAAGGAACAAGGAATTATTTACCCATGAGGAAAACTCACTTGAAATTGAAGGGTGTATCTGCATGACAAATCCCTTACCTTCCTGGTTATAATTACTTTCACAAGCACCTCAGCATTCCAATGTACCTGCTTATTTATTCATGATTCATTCATCTCTTTAGTTTTTTAAATCTCTTATCTACTATACTGTATACGTATCCATCACTTTATATCTGATTGTCTTCTCCATTAAATTGCAAATTTCTGGAATGGAAAATCTGCGTTTACTTTTATTCATCTTGGCACAGCTCCACTACCTAGTCCAGGATAATGCCCTGCATAGTGTAGCTGCTCAATAAATCTAGACAATGAAAATAACAATATGAAGTATGTAGCTATATAATCCAGATAAACATCAATAACAATATGCATTGCTTTATTTAATGAAGTATTTTTTCCAAATCACTCTTTTTTTAAAAAAATGGTATCTATTAAGCATTTATTACGTGCCAAGAAATGCAGCATTAAGCCCTGGGGTAGAGACAAGATAATCAGGTTGGACACAATTCCTGTCTCACAAGGGGCTCGCAGTCTAAATATGAGGGTAGGGATTAACCCCCATTTTACAGATGAGCAAACTGAGGCCAGGGGAAGTGAAGTGACTTGCCCAAGATCACACAACAGGGAATTGACAGAACTTGGATTAGAACTCAGGTCCTCTGACTCCCAGTGCTCTTTCCACTAAGCAAAGCTGCTCTTGCCTTTAGGTTTTTATTTTGTTCAAATTTTTTTATCATTTTGATATGTTAAAAATTATTATTCCATTCCTTATAACTAGCTGATATTCCCTGTGCCATGGCTTTTGTGTCTGATTTATACCTGACTTTTTCATAATCAGTACAGGAAGATGACTTCGATTGAATATCCACCTGCAACTCACACACTTACATTTCACAGAATGTTCAGTGACACAGAGGGAGAACACTAACAAAGCCAACCTCAGTTTTATTCTACTGTAAACTCCTGGCCAATACTTTCTCTCCTTTTGGCCAAGTGTTCTGCACACAGTAAGCGCTCAATAAATACGACTGAATGAATGAACAAGAGTCAAATATTTCCAAAGTGAAAAAATGGAAACCTAAAAGCAAGGTAATATTTGGATTCAAAGGTTTAGACACTGTAGACCAAAGGCCTAGGATCAAAAACTCAGCTCTTTCAATTTATAAAGGAAGGCTGTGAGATTTTTCAAACTCCAAAACCATGAACTGGAGAGAAAAATAACTACGGTTATTAACATTTTAAGGGAAAATAGAAATGCAGAATTGTTACCAGGGAGATGGGAGAATGGATCAGGGACGTGACAAGGGCAGTGGGAATGCAGAAAAAAGAAAGCAGTATGTTGCATTCTCAAGACATAGAGGCAATATGAACTGACTTCAGAGGACTAAAAACATATCCAAATAAAGAAAACGTTATTACTGTCCTCGAGAAAGGAAACTTCTCTTCTGAGATTATCTGTCGGCTTCCTGTCTCTTCTGCACTCCCAGTCCATGCTTCATTCTGCTATCCAGATCATTTTCCTAAGAAACCTTTCAGTGCATGTCTCCTCGCTCCTCAAGGGCCTCCATTGGGTTTCCCCTCCACATCAAAAAGAAAGTCCTTAAGGTTGGCTTTAAAGCTCTCAGTCAGCTCACCCACTCCTATCTAAATTTGCTTATTTTCTGCCACAATCTAATCACACACACTGCTCCTGCAAAGTCAGCCTACTCACAGTACTTCAATCTCATCTATCTCCCTGCTGACCCCTTGCCCACATCCTCCCTTTGGACTGCAATTCCCTTCCCCTTCGTATGCCACTGTCCCTTATTCTCTCCACCTTCATAGCCTTATCTCCTCCAAGATGCCTTCCCCAAGTAAGTCTCATTTCCCTTACTCCCTCTCCCTTCTGGGTCACCTTAGCACTTGGATCTGTATCCTTTAAGCACTTAATATACACCCCGCCCCCTCAGCCTTACAGCAGTTATGCATATATCTGTAATTTCTTTTAATGCCTGTTTTCCCTTGTAAACTGTAAGCTCCTGATGGGTGGGGAACAAGAGTTTAGTACAGTACTCTGCCCGCAGTAAGCACTCAATAAATAGAGAAGCAGCACGGCATAGTGGCTAGAGCCCTGGCCTGGGAGTTAGAAGGTCATGGGTTCTAATCCGCCTCCACCACTTGTCTGCTGTGGGACCTTGGGGCAAGTCACTTCACTTCTCTGGGCCTCAGTTTCCTCATCTGTAAAATGAAGATTGAGACTGTGAACCCCACGTGGGACAGGGACTGTGTCCAACCCAATTTGCTTGTATCAACCCCAGCGCTTAGTACAGTGCCTGGCCCTCAGTAAGCACTTTACAAATACCACAATTATTAATAAATACCACTGACTGATTGACTAATCCCTCTGCTTTCCTACTGCTTGTCCTCACTTGTTCACTCTGGTATTTTTCCCTATTTGTGCTCCTGTTTAACCTGCTGCCCACACTGCAATCACTGGTGTTGTTTTCTCTTTGTTTGGTGGTGTAATTTTATTGAAGCTTGTGCTCTAAGAGAGTCACATCATTTCTAACAGGCACATCAACCTGCTTATGCAACATCTCAGTTGTCTGCAGTTAGACCATAACTACTGAGGTTTTCTTTGATTGTGGCTTTAAAAAATGCTTCTTCTGTCTTCCTTGTTTTAGGTCTCCCCATTCCAAATTGCCATTGAGCAAGTGCTTGAGTACCCTGCTCCCTGACTTCTTTTCACTCCCATGCAACAAAGATGTGACATAGGACACATTACTTCCAATCTGCAGGTGATCCTGTCTACCATTGATGTTATTATGATCTTTAGAAGACATAGGAGAAATTTCTCTGCTGTAACTGAGTCCCTCCTACTCTCATTCTGTAATCACCTGACATTTTGTATAGGCTTCAGAATCATTACAACCCCAACGTTTTTTAAGTTCCTTCACTAAATTCTCCAAGAAATTCAGGTAACATTCCATTCCATAGAAAGAGAAAAAGGTAGTGAATAGCCACAACAAGGCTTTTATGAGTCTATACAACATAGATGTATTTCTCAAAGTGTTTACAGTACCTATTCTTTCAATGTAAATGTTCAACATTTCACAACCAACTGAGCATATCATCGTCAGAAGCAAAAAGCAATAGAGAACATGCCTTGAATGATAGAACTGAGAAGCTGTTTCAGTATTATGAAATCGTTCTATAAGTTTTCACAGTGTATAATCACAGAAATTAGAAATTGAAAATACTAGGGCAGTATGGTCGAAGAGAGAAAAACCAGATAACTGAAGGCAAGAGATGTGAACTGTAGCTCCAATTTGGCCATTCACATTTTGTTTGATGTTAAGTCATCCCTCAAGTATTTTGGGGCCTCTCTAAAAGGCAGACCCAAATACCTATTCCCTTCTCACCAGCCAAGATTGTTGGCAAGACTGTTGAGGTTATATACAATGTGGAAAGAACAGAAGGAAAGGCTAATATGAAATCTGCTGTCATAATTCTGAACCATGAAGATACCCTCTAGAAGCCAAACTAGAATATGTTACAAAGGAAATCAAATTTCTTTGTGTAGACAAGAGATATAGCTAACATTTAGAATTTTGCTATGACCTACGAAAGATTGATGAATCTGATTGTGAAGGTGATGAGGATGATGAAAACAATGATCTCCTTGAAGAGGGAGGAGATATCTCTTTCTATTTTCACAGTCAAGAGACTCTCTTGGAGGTGAGGTCAAGATTAACCCTTCTTCCCTCTTTGGTCAGGAAAAGGATGGGTTATTAAAGACTTACAGGATTTTCAGTGTCAGGGATACAGTCAAATTTCACAGCCATGAAATAAAAAATAGATGAAAATAGGTGGCTTTGTAAAGCTGTAACTAGGAAAGTTAAAGGGTAAAATGATATAATACAATCTATGTCTCAGTGCTGGATGAATAAAGCAGACTGAATAAAATTTGACCTAAATTAGCCAGAGAAGCCTGCCAGTTGTGCAGTATTTCATTAGTTGACTAGGAGACCATGTGCCTGATGTGGCACAGACTCTTGTAGGCATTGGAAGCATTTTTTGTAATGATAATATTAATAATAATAATAATAATAATTGTGGTGTTTGTTGAGTGCTTAGTTGGGCCAATCACTTCACAAAGCAGTGGGGTGGATACATGATAATCAAGTTAGATACAGGCCTGCCCCACAAGCGGCTCACGGTCTAAGTGAAAGGGGGAACAGGTATTCTTTTTTTATACTAAGTAATAATAATAATAATAATGATGGTATTTCTTAAGTGCTTACTATGTGCCCAGCACCAGGGGACAAGAAATGAGTCTCTTTTTAGTAGACAAACTTACAAATACTTTCTCAAAAATAATTTGGGCCATAAAACTCTCATTTGGGATGCAACATTTGAATAATCTTATTCAAACTTCAACCCACATACCAACACCCACGCAAATCTAGAAGGTTTTTTTTTTTTTCCCCTCTTAGCCCCTTGGCAGGGATTACCAAGGGAAATGTATGCAAAGTAGTTTGAATTTAGGGGAAAGTGAGACTGAACTATGCCGAGATTTAAAAATGAGAATCTTTACAGTTGAGAAAAATATGCTGGCAGTGTTCTTCATTTTTGGCTTCCAGAATCAGTCTCATGCAAATACTCTGCAGATAAATTATCTAAATTCCATCATCTAAAATCATTTACAAAAAGTTAAATATCCCCTGTTTATTAATACCTTGTTCAGTGCTAAAAGGATTCCGCCTTGATTTATCTAAAACAGAAGTTTGAAAGTATTTTAAAAGTTTTAAAATTCAAATTATTCCTTCTCATTTTTTAAAGCATGTATTATGGAAAAAAATAGATGATCAGCATCAAAAGGCTAGACTGTCTTTGATCTTCAAAGAGCAAGCGGTGTGTTTGTTCTGTAAGACTTGTAATAAATGAGAAGAGCCTTTCTTGGATTTCTCGAGGTAAGTAATGTTGTTCTAAATTACTTTTGAGCATATAGGCTGCTGTTAACAATCCAAATTGAGTTTTTCTGATGAACTGGTTGATTGGTATTGAAAAAGATTGCTTATGTGTTGTAGCTTTCGACTCTTTATCTGGTTACAAGTCATCAAGAATAAAGCACTGAAATCCAAAGATGGAAATGGAAGGAAAAGATGGTACTCAGATTTTCTCCATTCGTAGACTTGCCTAACTGCATAGATTAACCAGCATCCCTGGTTTATATAAATCATGGCTCCAACGCTCGCCATTTAACCTCAGATCTAACCTTGGTATTTCCCTTTCTTTGTTCCTCCATTCATCCCCATATTTCTTATTCATCACATCCATATCAACATTCTTTCTACCTCATTTAGTTTAACAATGTCGCCAGTCACTGTTTCTACATTTATCTGCCCAGAATCGCTTACTCATCTGGCTGCCTTTACGTATTTTGTGACTAATTGGAAATCACTGGGACTATGTCACCCAGAGCCATGGGCACTTTGGATTGCTTGCTTTTTCTAAAATTTCCAGTCACACCCAGTTCTGTTTTAATTCATGTTGACTTGACACATTTTGGGCAAGATTCCTGTTAGCCCTGTTGTTGGTCCAGTGGAAAGAGCATTGCCCTGGGTTCTACACTCAATTCTGCTAGCTACTGGCTACTGTGGGCCAAAACAACCCAGGCAGTTGGGAGTGAGCTGCATCCCTAGCCACCTTCTTAAATGTTGTACTAAGTACCCCAGGAAGAATGTGACTGGCAGGGATAAAAGAGGGTAAGAGCGCACGAACCACTGATAGTACAATCAATTTCTCTGTGTTGAATTCTCAGGTCTGATGGTTCATCGATCAATCCTGATGAAGTCTCGATCATCCCGTCATCAGACCCCACTTAGAGAACGATGGACATTTTGGATAATGAAGTTCCACGATGTCGGAAAAAATAGTTTGCTCGTATGTGCTAGTAGTGTGCATGGCATCAGGTCGGGTGTGAACTCCCTTAGGGAGTTTTGTTTAAGTGCAAGGATGCAGCCTCATATTAGAAGATGGCAGGGAGTCAGTGTGGTCCTAATGGAAAGAGCATATGCTTGGGAGTGAGAAGACCCAAGTTCTAATTCCAGCACTGCCACTGGTCTGCTGCATGAGCTTCGGTGAAGTCACTTAACTTCTCTGTGCCTAGACTATAAGCTCCTGGAGAACTGGAATCATGTCTACCAATTCTATTGTATTGTGATCTTTCAAGCACTTAGTAGAATGTTCTGCAAACAGTCAATGCTCAATAAATATCACTGATGGAAGGAATGAATTCCTCACTGGTACAATGTGGAAGACAATTACTTCTTTCCCCTCCTCTTAGACTTTGCCAATCAGAAAAAGACATCTAAGAAAACATGATTCTTGCCTCCATACCCTGCAAGTCAGGTCGTGGACTTTCACCAACAAGGAAATAAGTTTCCTGTGGTTAAAAAGTACTCTGTCACTATAAAGGTGAAGAGGAAAAGAGGTGATCAGATATCAAATAATGGTTTGCATTTCAAATTGTGTGTAATTTTTTTTTGTAACAAAGTATGGAAACCAATTAGGTTTAAACTGATCTTCTTTTTCAACTAATCTCTATTATATACTACTGAGCCCCACTTTAATTTTGACTTCCAAGATTCACCTCAAACTCAAACTCAGTTCTCCAAGCACAACATCAATTAGCGTACTCCCAAATTTAGAACAATAATTACATGCACCTTCCAACATTTTTCTCCCTTCCTTTTCTTTAGTTCCTCTGCCCTCAGCTTGGGTCTGCTATGGCATCTAAAATCCTTGCTCCACTTTGAGATCTCTTCCTGTGAAGCAACATGGCCTAATGGATAGAGCACAGACCCGGCAGTCAAAAGGACCTGGGTTCTAATTCCAGTTCAACCACTTGTCGGCTGTGTGACATGGCCAAGTTGCTTCATTTCTCTGTGTCTCAATTACCTCACCTGAAAAATGGGGATTAAGACTGTGAGCCCCCATATGGGTCAGGGACCATGTCAGACTTTTCATTCAATCATATTTATTGAGCACTTACTGTGTGCAGAGCACTGAACTAAGTGCTTGGGAAGTACAAGTTGGTAACATACAGAGACGGCCCCTACCCAATAGCGGGCTCATAGTCTAGAAGGGACTTGATTAGGTTGTATCTACCCCAGTGCTTAGTAAAATGCTAGGAACATATTAAGAGCTTAACAAATACCATTGTCATTATTGTATTCTAATTCTTACTCTAATAATGATGGCATTTATTAAGCGCTTACTATGTGCAAAGCACTGTTCTAAGTGCTGGGGAGGTTACAAGGTGATCAGATTGTCCCACGGGGGGCTCACAGTCTTAATCCTCATTTTACAGTTGAGGTAACTGAGGCCCAGGGAAGTTAAGTGACTTGCCCAAAGTCACACAGCTGACAATTGGCAGAGCCGGGATTTGAACCCATGACCTCTGACTCCAAAGCCCGGGCTCTTTCCACTAAGCCACACTGCTTCCTCTAGACTCTAAAATGTACTCAGTAGACAGTACAGAAAGGTATCTTGGGCATAGTGGATAGAGCCCGGCACTGGGAGTCAGAAGGTCATGGGGTCTAATTTTGGCTCCACTACTTGTTTTCTGTGTGACCTTGGGCAAGCCACTTCACTTTTCTGTGCCTCAGTTATCCATAAAATGGGGATTAAGACTGTAAGACCCAGGTGCGACAGGGACTGTGTCCAACCTGATTTGTTTGTGTCCACTCCAGCACTTAATACAGTGCCTGCCCCACAGTAAGCACTTAATAAATACCACAATTATTCTTATCATTAATATCCCTGTAGTTTCCTGACACTTTCTTTCATTTTGCCACATTTTCTTATTCCTTTTGACTACTATCCTCCTAAAGTAAAATCAATTCTCTCCCACATGTTTATGAGAAGCATCGAGTTGTTACCATCACAAGCTGGCCTTCCAATCCTGCATTTGACATTAAATATACTTGGATTCACGGCATGTAGGTGGTAGCAAAAAATCTGCATTGTCTTTTACTACTGATCCCAGAGCAGGATTCAATTATTTGACATAGTGGGGGGGGGGGGGGGGGGGGGGGGGATAAAATAAATTGTCAGATGTGGTGAGAGCAGACAGAATTTGGCATAGTTTCAATTAGTTCTGGGCAAAAAAGGACATTGAAATTTTACTAACCAAAATGAGGTTCTGACCGGCAGAGATGTCTTTAATTCTAAGAAACACTGCGTCAAGAATTTATTATTCCATGTGGCTGTCATTTCTTTTTCTCATTAAATTAAAGCAAAATGACAGAAATAAACTTCTGTATTTGTTTGGGAAGCTCTCAGACTCTCCCAGAGGAGTTGTCAGGGAAGAGACCGATTGGATTGAGCTCTCTCAGAGTCTACTCTAATAGGATTCTTATGTGGAGGAAAAAGCAACAATTAAAAAGGGAACAATGCATTCCCTCACCCCACAACCAGCAAGAGAAGTCATGGTTGGACTGGAAATAGTTAAGTCCAAGCCAAGAGATACCAAATAGCAAAAGCAATCATCCCTAATAGCCCTCAAATTCTCTGGGGGACAATGCTTGCAGAGAGACCTAGCGGGAATGACACTTTTTTTTTTTTAAGCATTTGTGTTCTGGTAGAACTGTACTTACAATTGTGCTTCCCAATTTCCTCTAAAAGACTCTCCTGAGGAACTTTCTGAAGTCTAGAGGAAAATAAACAAAAGGTTCTTGTGCTTTATTAGAGAAAAGCATGTTATTAGAAAAAAAAATCTTGAGAGGAAAAAAAAAATATATGGGGCTCCTAAGGCAAGGAGAAGAAATTGTATAGGAAAACTGAGTTTCTTAATGATCACAGGATCACAGGATGGCTGTTGTTTATTTGCGTTTCATTCTTAAGGCAGTGAAATTTTCAAAAGAGCTCACGTACTTTATATGATGAGGTTTGTATTGGAATACCCTTCCATTCTGAACTTGCTTTCTGTTTCTCCTTTAGTAGAATGATCCCTGGAAATAAATCTATTTTTATAGGCCTTGAGAAGTGGTTCTAAAGCTGGTTGTTTTTTGGGGATGTGATCTAACTTGTCCTCATCCTAGAGAAGAAAGGAGAGGTGTACAGACACTGTTTGCTTTCCATTCTTAAGTGAGTTGTTAAGCGCTACACATTGAAACCCCTGACAGTGACAAAGAAAGTCTGGGACTACTCAAGGAGTACAGCAAGGGCAGTGATCCCAAGACAAACAGGTGTCCATTACGTGATTCTGTGAGTCTTTGTAAGGTCAGACTATAGCCGCATGAGTAATCCTATTTGTTGTCCCAGACATAAATCAACATGTAATTCCTTTTCTAATTATTTGTTGAGTCTCGCTTTCGGTTTTACTGAGGACTTTGAACTCAGAAAGGCTTTAGAGGGAAAAGCCATAACAGCACCTTAATTAGGTCACATTTGTTCTTTAACTAGTTATCCAGGAAATTATTTACACAAGTGATATATCACAGCCTGCAGACCTTTTAAGAAAAAGAGCAGACATATTTACTTATCCATGCCTACATGATGCAACCTAGACTTTTTCTCATTTTCAGATGGGGAAAAAAAATCTTGACCTTTCTTGTAATGTCATAATATTTTTTAAAAATTTTTTGTTGCATTTTTTGATCCCTTGTGTGGTGGAAAGCACTGCATTCAATGCTGGGGGAAAATATATAGTCAAGGTCCACAGCCTACAAGGTTTTCAGTTTTGTAAAGAGAAGGCGTGCCAATAGATGTATAAAGCAAAGAGACAAAAGGAACAAGAAGTCATAATGTTCCAATTAATAATACTACTAATAATGGCATTTATTAAGCACTTATTATGTGCAAAGCACTGTTCTAAGTGCTGCAGAGGTTACAAGGTGATCAGGTTGTCCCATGGGGGGTTCACAGTCTTAATCCCCATTTTACAGATGAGGTAACTGAGGCACAGAGAAGTTAAGTGACTTGCCCAAAGTCACACAGCTGACTATTAGAGGAGCCAGGTTTTGCACCCAGGACCTCTGACTCCAAAGCCCGTGCTCTTTCCACTGAGCCATGATGCATCAATTGTGATGGCTCTCCCCACTGTCAGAGTAGGAAAATTGTCCAGAGAGAAATGGGCATAACAGACATTATTACATGGCAAGAGATGTAGAGGACTAGAGGGGGATAGAATGGGTTAATGTAAGAATTTGTGATTTTTGAACTTGATGCGTTAGAAATTTAAACCTCTGAGGACAAATTCCTTGTGGGCAGGGATTGTGTCTACTTTGTTATATTGCACTCTCAATCAATGAACGTAAATATCATTGATTGATTAATCATTGATTGGAGGTGATATTCAGAGCAATAGGAAAGGAACTGACACTTGAGATATTTAGGACAAACTGAAGAATAGAGAAGCTAGTGGAGGGTAATTCTTGGTCACGGAGGGCCAATCGTAACAGTAATAACTGTGTTATGTATTTGTTAAGCATTTTTTTAAGGGCATTTATTAAGTGCTTACTATGTACGAGGCACTGTTCTAAGCTCTGGGGAGGTTACAAGGTGATCAGGTTGTCCCACGGCGGGCTCACAGTCTTAATCCCCATTTTACAGATGAGGTAACTGAGGCACAGAGAAGTTAAGTGACTTGCCCAAAGTCACACAGCTGACAATTGGCAGAGCTGGGATTTGAACCCATGACCTCTGATTCCAAAGCCCGTTCTCTTTCCACTGAGCCACGCATGCACTGTACTACTTGTTGGGGTAGATTCAAGGCAATCAAGTCAGACACATTCCCTATTGTACTCTCCCAAGCGTTTAGTCCAGTGCTTTGCACACAGTAAGCACTCAATAAATATGATTGAATTAATGAATTCCCTATCCTGCATGGGGCTCACAACCTAAGAAAGACAGAGAACAGATTTTTAATTCCCATTTTACAGGTGAGGAAATGGAGGCACATACTACCCATAGTCATGTGGCAAGTGAATGGATTAGAGCCCAGGTCTTCTGACTCCGGGGCCCATTCTCTTTCCTTTAGGCCTTGCTGCTTTACAAAAGCAATGATGGATTTCAAGAGGAAGAGTTGATATTGAAATAGAGCCTATTGCTGACCTGACAAAATGCTGCCTGACAACCAGGTGCTAATATAATTTCTGTTGGAAAAATTATTCTGGAAAATATAGCTTTGTTACCATCTCAGAAACAAATTGAAATGTCCATTCAAACCAATTTGATCTGTCAGGTTTATTCCCACTGGCCAGTTGAAACACAATCCTAAGAAGATTAATTTGTTGGTTTTGGTTTTTCTTAATTTGAAACTTTTCATCCATAATAGATTAGTGATTCATGGATTTGTATACATGAATTGATTAAATCAATTGTATTAGCATATTATATGAAACGGCATGGAATAATGGGTAGAGCAAAGGCTGGGGAATCAGAAGGTCATGCGTTCTAATCTCAGCGCCATCACTTGTTAGCTGTGTGACCTTGGGCAAATCATTTCACTTCTCTATGCCTCAGTTCCCTCATCTGTAAAATGGGGATTGAGACTGTGAGCCCCACATGGGACAGGGATTGTGTTCACCCCGATTTGCTTGCATCTACCCCAGAACTTAGTACAGTGCTCAGCACAAAGTAAGCCCTTAACAAAGACCCTCATTATTTTTATTATTAAATGGGAGTGAGTAATCAGAATTCTTGAGGTAAACCAGGGTGTCAATAAAAATGACAGTTTATCAAAATTCAGATGCATCTCACTATATTTTCAGTGACATAAAGTTTCCTGAACCTAAGGTAAATGATATGATTACTTGTTGGGTTTGCCTAGAATTCTGCAATTTTTAGTTTCCTTGTAGAGAAAAAATATGATTTATACCATATATACCCAGGTTCATGTATTCCTAAGTTATTTATTTCACTGTTATAAATCTGAAAAGTAATTTGCAAAATATACAAATTTTCTAACCACTTGATTCATAGCCGTTGAATCAGCTAGCTCGAATATCAACTGGGTGGCAATTCAGGGAAAGTCAATAATATCCTGATGATCTAATCCTTTGTGTCCTAAATTTTTTTGCTGAAATATTTGTGCAGTAAAGATGCTAATGAATATGCATAATTTCAGCATCACAGTCTTTTTATGAGGCTGACAGTATTTTTTTGAACTCCTAGGAAATCTTCAAAAGAAAATGTTAGTTTATCTCAATCAATGATTTCCCACCAGCTTTAAAATTGTTCTTTATAAACTGTTTGATCTGGTTTCTCGGTTTACAGTAATTGTCATTATTTATTAGATTAATGTTGTAAGCACATTATTGATTCTTTGTGCTATGCTCTTCGTAAAATATAGTTTACTATAAAGTGGAGCAGTAAAAATGGGAAAGGAAAAACTCTCAATTTCATAATGTCTCTAAAATCCCACCCACTGCCATTTCTGCATCTTCTAGTACAACTGTAGAACATAGATTTTTTTTATTCCATTGTCACTGGCATTACACTATCGAATATATTTGCATTCATTATCTTATTTAGGCACGTTTCCATCTATCAAAGAGTTTCATATCATAAAACTTGTCCTTTCTGTCTGTAGCAGGAACAGAACCCACATACTTTGTATGGTGTGCCGTATATTCTTTCTGTTTGTTTTGTTTAGTTTTTTATAGTATTTGCCAAGTGCTTAAGTTAATTAATTAATGATGGCATTTGTTCTATGAGCTGAGCACTCTTCTAAGTGCAGGTCCATGTCCCACATGGGGTTCACAACATTAATTCCCATTTTATAATAATAATAATAATAATGGCATTTATTAAGCACTTACTATGTGCAAAGCACTGTTCTAAGCACTGGGGAGGTTACAAGGAGATCAGGTTGTCCCATGGGGGGCTCACAGTCTTAATCCCCATTTTACAGTTGAGATAACTGAGGCCCAGAGAAGTTAAGTGACTTGCCCAAAGTCACACAGCTGACAATTGGCAGAGCCTGGATTTGAACCCATGACCTCTGACTCCAAAGCCCATTCTCATTCCACTGAGCCACGCTGCTTCTCCCAGCGATGCTGAGATGAGGTAACTGAGGCACAGACAAGTGACATGCCCAAGGTCACCCAGCAGACAAGTGGCAGAGCTGGGATTAGAACACTGGTCCTTTATATTTATATGTCCTTCGGCCTCCCAGGCTCTTGAACTATCCACTAGGCAAACACTGGTTCTGTTCAGTATGAATAGCTTAGAAAATTGTTTCAAAATAAAGAATCCTTCAGGTGGATTATTATCACTCATTTTTTCCCTTTCAATATTACAGCTCTATTTCTATACTTGGCTAGATTTCCAGTTGCTCCATTCACACCATTATCTGAGACTCCATGAAATTTAAGTGGTATAGCATTAGTAAGCTAAGAGAACAGCAGAAGACAGATTTATCTGTCAGGCAGCAATCAGAAATGGTGTAGCTACCTCAGACCAGAGGGTTTAGTAAGAAAATAGACCGTGAACCCGTTGTTGGGTAAGGATTGTCTCTATCTGTTACCAAATTTTACTTTCCAAAGGCTTAGTACAGTGCTCTGCACACAGTAAGCGCTCAATAAATATGATTGAGTGAAAATAATGCAATAAGAGACAGACAGAACAAAATGCAGCAAGGGGCAACCTTCACCCATACACAGTGAGGAAGGGATTGCCATCTTGGATTGGTAATTCATTCATTCAATCATATTTATTGAGCGCTTACTGTGTGCACAGCACTGTACTAAGCGCTTACGCAAGTCTTACCACACAAACACATTGAATAAAAAAAAATTGTCTCTCGACTGTAAACTTACTATGGGCAGGAAATGAAGCTATCAACTGTATCATATTGTTCTCTCCCAAGTGCTTAGTACAATGCTCTGCACACAGTAACTGCTCAATACAGTTGATTTATCTCACTATCACTAGTGTTATAAAAGTTAAAGAGATAGATATACCATAGGTACCTATGCCTATATAAATGTGTACACAAACGTAACTAAGGATATATGAATTTAATTTTAGTATTTCAATTTATTCTGCAGAAGTAGCTTGCAAGGTGTTTTCTTACATAGAAGATATTTCCTAATGTGAATTCCTTTCAGTTGACATCCAGGGGTCCAGTGAACTAAAATGTTTTTTTCCTAAGAATTGCTTTTTGATCATTTCAATTCAAGGGTCAATGTATATGATATGCATTTTGGGGAAAAAGAAGATAAATATGGACTAATACACTTGGACCCAGAAAGCTAAAAATTGTAAGCAATTTTCTAGGCATAAGAATCAAAATCTATCTGCATCTAGTCTCTAAGGAACGAGTATCTACTCATTTACTCTTTTCTATTCCTTATTCTAAAACTCAAGGAATGATCATAATAATTGCATTCCTCCAGTTCTATTAAGATCAGAGCTATACATGTACTCCAGCACCTGCTATTTCCATGCTAATTTAATTTTTAATTAGAAAGGCAATCAATTAATCATATCAACGGACTAATTTTTAGGCAAAACGCTTGTCACTATTTTTTTTTTATAAAAGTTAGCAATTAGATTTTCCTAAAATAACGACTTAAGAATCAGGCGGCCATTCCATGAAATGTCTAGTGAGGAGTACTTGAAATGGCAAAGGAGGAAATACCCATATATTGTTTTCACTAACCTGAATAAACCACTTCATTTCACTTCAAAATTGAGACCACTAATAATAATAATTGCGGTATATTTTAAGTGCTTACTATATGCCAAGCATCATGCCATACAATCAGACTGGACACAGCCCCCACTCAATAATTCATTCATTCATTCATTCAATTCTACTTATTGAGCACTTACTGTGTGCAGAGCACTGTACTAAGCTCTTGGCAAGTTCAATACGGCAATGAAGAGAGACAATTCCTGCCCCCAGCTGATGCACAGGGAGAGAGAGGAGGTATTTAATCCCCATTTTACAGATGAGGAAACTGAAGCACAGAGCAGTCAAGCGACTTGCCCAAGATGATACAGCAGACTAATAATGAAGCTGGGATTTGAACTCAGATCTCTTGACTCACTGTCTCGTGATCTTTGCTACTCGGCCACACTGCCATGACCATGACTATCCAACACCTACTGAGACAGACCAGTACCCTGGGCAAACAGGTAATTTTTCCAAGGTCTGATGATGACAATGGTACTTGTTAAGTGCTTCTTATGTGCCAAGCACTTTTCTAAGGACTGGGGTAGTTACAAGTTAATCAGGTTAGACACAGTCACTGTCCCACACGGGGCTCAAACTCTTAATCACCATTTTACAGGTGAGGTAACTGAGGCCCAGAGAATTTAAGGGACTTGCCCGAGGTCACACAGAAGACATGTGGTGGAGCCAGGATTAGAAGCCAGGACCTCGGCTGACTGAAGATTGTTGGGCCTTCAAGAATCGGGGGTGACACTGAGCAACTAGTTTCCATCCCTTATTCACCTCAAAAAGATTACCTCAGGTCTTAGTAGAGCAATTCCTTTAAACTAAGACCCTCCCAGAACTTCTGGGGAGCAGAAGATCAGGCTTCTCTGGAGGTGCTTGAAGGATATGATGAGAACCAGAAGCTCTATCAGCCGTGTCATGTACAAAAATGTTTTACTACAGCAGATGTGCCATGGGACCATGGACATTCTAAAAAAAAAAAAAGATTTTAAAATGAAAATGCACTTAATTCAGAAGAAGGAATGGTTTTGGTGAGCTTAGAAATGGAAGGCACACATACACATACACACACATTTGTTCCCATGCATAGGGTGGTATGGTCATATGGGGCACGCAAAGGGGCTACTTTCTTATTTTCTGTCTTTGCGGTGGGAAAAAAAAATCACTACCCGTTTATCTGTTTGGTGTTTGTCATACAGAAAGGAATTCATGATAAGGCAGGTGAGGTGTGTGGACAGAGCTGAGGGAGGAGATAATTGCCTCAGAAAATAGGAGACCTGGGTGAAAAGAGTTAAATAAATAACCCCAGAGATACCACTGTGTCTATATTGTTGGATAGACTTATACTGATATTGCAGTAGTCCCTACTTAGTGGGTGGAGCTTTAATATTTATGCTGTCTTCCTTTTTGTATATTTAACCACAATCCCTACTTTGAGTAAAATATCTGTCCTTCTAAAAGCTTCTTAAAATACTACATCCCTTCTACCAGGTTGAAAATTCCTCAGCCAAATTGCCAGACTCAATTATTCCTTCTCTTTATTTATTCCTATATCTCACCTTTTCCAGTAATGAGATCATATTTGTAAAGTGTTCAGAATATGTGGTTTGGAATTTATATGAATAAAAATTTAATTATTATGATAGTAATGAGCATTGCATCCTTTCTCCTCTCCTATGACCCTGCAATTACTCCTTTCGCTTCTTAATTTTTACACCATTTACCTTATTACAGAGAGTTTTATTACCCTTTTCATCCTGGCTTCACACATTCAGTTATTGAAATCTTTCTTGCACATTTTCCTGTCAAGTTAATCAACGAGGAAAGGCTCCGGGTTGAGAATTAATTGGCTTAGAGAAAAGCCATCTTTGTTGGCTCAGAAGCATAAAGTAGTAAGTTCTGAGAAGATGGATTCTAAGCAAGGTAAGTAATCTGATATACTTGTGATTTTTTTTCTGTTGATTTGAGACCCTCTTCTGTGTTATCAATTGAGAACCTTCTGGCAGGAGTGTATTTTCTAAATACTGGTTTGTTTGATGTACAAGATTCAGTCAGCCAGTCGATGGTATTTTTAATTCAGATTATTGGTATTATTGATTCAGACATTCATTGTTAGTTAATCCTACCCATCCCCAGCCTGACCATTTTTCTAAGTCTTTGTTCACTTTGTGCTTTGCTGTACTTGTCAGTCAATGATTTATAAATACAAACAAATTATTTAAAGGTATATTGATGTTCTGGTTACGGTGGCAACTGGCACCCAAAATTAGCCAAGAGCCAATCTCATTTCAGAGCTATATGCAAACTTCCAAATGCTTATATAATATATAGATGACCTAGATGAACTAGGAGAGTTCATAAGCTACATCGAACAGAAGGAGAGTGATAGTCACCACTCCATTTCAATTGTTGAAAAGTGTATGGTCCAAAGAAATATGTAGTCATGCATATACTGACCTATACAGGTATTATATGTGTTTCTTTCTCATTCATCTCCTATATTTCTATACATACATTACCCTTTCAGAGCTATGCACCTTCATATATAAAAATGATAGTGTTGGTGCATTTCGTGAGAACGCTCAATGTGCACTAAAAAAATAATTTAATGCTGTGGGAGTTCACATACTATTCAGATGAGCAAATTGCAGGACTAAACTCCCTTGTGCATTTGTTTTAGCTGTGGCCTCCGGAATGTTTTCTGCATTCAAAAGATGAATCCATCTTCCTCACTAAAACAATAAAAATTTCTCCTTTAAATGTGCTTCCAGGGTCTTTTGACAATCTCTCTGATATTGGACAGTAACATCTCTTACTCGAGCGGCCGTCCAAGTGAAACACATGTCATTGTTTCTTCAAAGAGACAAGCGGCTGAAAGGTCCAAAACCACCCTCACTGTACATGAGCAATTTGGACCATAAGGAGTCCAAACATACCTGAATTTTTTGAAGCATATCAAAATGCTGTCAATACAGAAGCGCCACATTTTGTTGAGCACAGTGAAACTTATTGGACTCTGCTGAATTCATTCTTACAGCTGTGCAATGATAATGATAAACTTCCTTCATTATTATTGTGTTTCGACTTCTGCTAGCACAAGTGCACAAAATCCAGATCAATGCTAGCCATAATTATTGCTGTAGCTGTGTTACCTTGAGCCCCCAGGGTCACACCAAAGATGGGCATTTTATATAGATTTTTAAAGGCTGCCATTGTTTTATTCTCTGAGCCTTTAATTTTACTCGAGGAACATTCCTAAGAGTGAAGCAATAATTAATACTAAAGTTTAGATTAATGATGTTGTAATCTTAACTGAGCTCCTTTTTAAGGTCTACTTTTCATCTAGGCAGAATTAAAGAAATAATTTTATCAACAATTTCTATGGGGATATCAAAATTTATAAAAACATGCAGCATATTTCTTTATTAACTACCACTTTCAAGTCTCCTAATAAGTAGAATATGCATCGCAACTAAATTTAATACAGTTATTTATTTACTTAATGGAATATTCTTGATTAGAATAACAGATTTCTATCCCCACACCCATATTTCATATTCCCTCAGTGTGTTCCCAGTTGCATTTCCAATCCTTATTTCTAGACATCTTAACTTTAATCATGTTCATTTCAGCTCTGTGATCTGAATACCAATGACTTATTTTGCAACACAGGCAGATGAAGAACATTTTCCTTTTCCTCTTCTTCCCAGTCAAGCTTCTTATTCTGCCAATCCATCTTACCAGGATAACAATAGATCAAGTTCATTTTTAAATTAGTTGTGAAACTCTTATAGGCCTTGATGTTCAGGCTCTGGGAGAACACCACTTGGGCGCTTTGAATACCAGAAGCACCCAAGTGGAGGTGTTTTTTGCTTTCTAATTTGTCAAGGGAACCAATGACATTTAAAATCTCCCATAAATCAAGATGCAGCAGTCCTCTGTTATGGATATAATAACTCAAGAAGCTATTAACCAAAGAGAGCATGGGACACATTTATCTCTCATGGATCATGTCTACTAACATTACCATATTGTACTCTCTCTAGTGCTTAGTCCAGTGCTCTGCACAAAGTGCTCAATAAATATCACTGATCTACTTATCAATCAATCAATAAATTGTATTTATTGAGCGCTTACTGTGTGCAGAGCACTGTACCCAGCACTTGGGAGAGTACACTAGAACAGAGTTGGTATACACATTTCCTGCCCACGATGAGCTCACAGTCTAGAGAGGGGGATAGACATTAATATAAATAGAGAATCAGTATGGCTTGGTGGAAAGAGCACATGCTTGGGAGTCAGCGGTCATGGGTTCTAATCCCACCTCCGCCACTTAATAATAATGATGGCATTTGTTAAGCGCTTACTATGTGTGAAGCACTGTTCTAAGCACTGGGGGGGATACAAGGTGATCAGAATGTCCCAAGTGGGGCTCACAGTCTTAATCACATTTTACAGATGAGGTAACTGAGTCTCAGTGAAGTGACTTGCCCAAAGTCACACAGCTGACAAGTGGTGGTGCCGGGATTAGAACCCATGACCTCTGACTCCCAAGTCTGTGCTCTTTCCACTGAGCCATGCGCCACTTATCTACTGTGTGACCTTGGGCAAGTCACTTAACTTCTCTGTGCCTCAGTTACCCCATATTATTATTATTATTATTAAATTACAGATATGTACATAAGTGCTGTGGGGCTGAGGATGGTGGCACTGTCTACAGTGATAGGAAAGTCAGGGGACTGTTGAGACTGATGGGTTCCTGATGCTTTTTCTTGCCTTGGTAACTTTTGTGCCCATGTGAACAAAAGTGTTTCCCAAATCTATCAATCAATTTTATGTTTTGAGTGCTTACTATGTGTAAAATTATTGGGAGAGTATAATATAACTGTTTGTAGACACAGTCCGTGCCCATAATGACAAAAGAACAATAAGGGCTTCCCTGCCTGCCCCTGCTACATCCTCTGCTTCTGAACGGGGAGGTTGGAGGGGGAGATGGTCTGCAGTCAGAAGGTTCTTCACTTGCTATTGGGAAATTTAGGGACAGTGCACAGCAATGACCTAAATTTAATCGTGCCCTTAAAGTCCTTAAAATATTTCAATTCCCATCAAAATGGCACTCTCTCCTCCCACCTTGCAGGGTGCTTTTCAAATGAGGCACCTGTTTTACTGTAGGACAAGTTGAAGAGGAGGGTGTGAGGAGAAAAGGGAGCAAGAAAGGGAGCCTTTCCTTCCTCTCTCACTTCTCTGCTTTCCCCCTTTCTGCCCCTCTCTTCACTTTTCTTCTGCCCTTCTCATTTTTCCCCATTTTCCACTTTCCTGCTTCTTTTCCATTCCCCTCTCCTCTTTCTCCCTTTTTTTCCTCCCTTTTTCCTTGATTCTCTCTATCCTCCTTAGTACTTCTTTCTTCCTGCCCCCACATCAGATTACCTGGAGAAGGGGAAAGGGGCCAGAGGGACTGTCAGCTTTAGAGCTCTGTGGCAGTAGGAGGCAAGTAAGGAGGAAAGAAGGGAAGAGTTGTAGTTTTTAGAAAATTTCTAGTTGTCCTCCGTGTCCCTCCCTCCCCCGATCCTGGGTTTGGCTGCCCTGCAGAGCTCCATGCCTGATTTCTGGTCACTCAGGGCACCAACTTGAGTCCAACTGTCATATTATAGTTTGTAAAATTATGTCAATTAAAAGTTTAAAGGTCAGTAAATTTTTACATGCTGGTTGTCAAAACCTTTCTCAGCAGTGGGCCACCCTGACAGGCAGAGATCCAGAAAGGTCAAAGTCCCGACTGAGGAGGAGGTGGGCAACACCCTTGGGGCTGCCATACTAGTTTTGATATTTCATCCCCTTCAGCAGAGACCATGGAACAGATAAAGGAGTCCTCCACAACCCCAGAGGTCTGGGGCTGTGAACTCAAAGGCAAAGAGCATGTCTTGTTCTTCCTGTTCGGGTCTCATATGATGGTGATGGAGACCCCCATTACAAAAGATCACTGGGCCTCTATCCAGGCAGGAAGTTGTTGGGACTGAAAAACGTATGTGAAGGAATTGAACCTAGTACTTGGCGGTGTCATTCACGGTTTCTCATCCCTGCCTGTGATGCTCCCACTGAGCTAATGGGGACAGTTTGTTATGGCCCTTTTAGAGCCAGGATGACAACAGTATAAGCCAATGCGGTGTCAGAGGGTTCCTCCGGTGCTGCTTTGGTCCTTCTTGCCCACATTAGCCAGCTATTTCGAGGTTCCTTCTGAATCTGTCCACCATGCAAGAGGCCCCTTTATCTCAGTCAGAGATCTTTACCACTGATGGCAGAACCCCATCAGAAATTCTCCTACTTCTGCCTTCACCTCTACCCCCACTGCGGTAGGGCGAGTCTGGAACCCTCAATAAAGCTTGTCGCACACAGTGGAGACTGAGTCAATATTGTTGACTGACTGTCAGACTGATTGAAAGTCATCTGAAGCAGATGTCATGATTACTCCAGAGAGCACCTCTGCTCACTAGCTGTGACAGTTTCCTTGGCAGCAGAATCCAGGAATAGCAAAAAGTATAGGCACTGTAAAATTACGTCAACTGCCCCCCTCCCCAGGGGACTTTCATGTCTGTTCATCTATAAATGGGATGCACTAACACTGACTCAGTTTATTTTAGGAACATATTCTGACAACTGTGTACTTTAACATCATTTTAAATATGAAAAATTTGTTTTTCAATATGAAAATTTTGAACTGACAGTAATGCATGCAGTTCTCCTACAGTTTGGGGATTGTGCTTTTGCCAAATGACACATTATGAGGAACTTACACTGTAGAATTTAAGATATTTGAAGGAAGGGACTTGTATATGTGCCCACAGAGGCGTGTGTCCCAGAATTTTGGTCCAACACCCTGGTGCACACTATCCAAGCAGACCCACATAGTTCCCTAATTCTCTAGCAGCATCCTAGCCAAAGCAAATAGCAAAAACTCACGTTAAAGGAGGGCTAAGTGCATTATTTTCTTTGACCCTCACCCCTGTCTCAAAGACCAAGCCAATATGTCAAAAAAAAAACCAACCACACAGGAAAAAATGTACAGAATTTGCATGCTTCTCACAGGCCTCGCGGTGCCCGCTTCAGTGGCTATCGAACAACAGGGAACTATGACACTGCTTTTGATTCCACCCCAGATTTTCTTGGGTAAGATTTCATTTGAATGGTGCTGCTGGTTGTCTGAAAGGCTGCTTGATTAGTAGTAGCTGGGGTTGGAATGTGCTTGGCCTTTTTCCCTTGACCTTCTGCTGACAGATCTGGAGTATGGGGAGTTGGCTAAACTCAGCTACCACTCAGAGCAAAGGTTGGACAGTTAGGCTGATTTCCAAATTATGCATTTAGTCCTGTATTGTAATTTACTTTTAAATGGTCGCCTGGGTAAAAAGTGCATTATTTTCAGGCAGTTTTTTTCAGATGTCAATGCAAGCGGACAGTTACAGCTCAGTCTCCAATTACCCCCAAATCTAGGTCATGAACAAGAGGGTGCAGCCTCCTCTCAAACTTTTATGAAACTGCGCCCAACATCCAATTTGTATGACAACCATTTTACATGGGATTTAGCAGTCGGAGGAAACGCCCGTCTAGACTGTTAGCTCTCTACTCACTCTGTTGAATTGTACCCTCCCAAGCCCTTAGTACAGTGCTCCAGACACAAGTGCTCAATAAATACCACTGATGCAAATCAGGAAGCAGCTGAGGAGTTTGAGGTTTGGCCAGTTGGTTTCAGCACATTATGTGGTGGAGAGTAGGGAGAGTGAGGAAAGGGTTGACTTTCTGGATTCACCATTTGGACAATCTCTTGATTCAGTACAATTGGAATACAGTAGAATCCACTTGATGGCCCTGGCAGTAGAGCCAGAGAATCAGCTTCAGCTAGCAGAGGTGGAGAAGAGAAAACCAAGAAAGGGCAGCTATTCCTCAGAACCCCTCATAATTAGTATGCTTAAGCAGCTTCAGGCTCTTGTGAATGTGGAGGGATCCTGGGTTCCAGCACTTAGTACAGTGCCTCTGGCGTTTTCTGTAGTGTCTGGTACATAGTAAGTGCTTAATAATAATAATGATGATGGTATTTGTTAAGCGCTTACTATGTGCCAAGCACTGTTCTAAGCACTGGGGTAGATGCAAGGTAATCAGGTTGTCCCACAAGGGTTCACAGTCTTAATCCCCATTTTACAGAGGAGGTGACTGAGGCGCAGAGAAGTTAAGTGACTTGCCCCAAATCACCCAACTGACAAAAGGCAGAGTCAGAATTAGAACCCATTACCTCTGACTCCCAAGCCTGTGCTCTTTCCACTAAGCCACGAAATGCCATCATTATTGAATGGAATTGGTAGGCAGGCCATGAAACCTATGAAAAGTGCTCATCTGGGCCAACTGCAATCACAGTTTTGTCCTACTTTGCCACATGAGGTTCTCTTTACCAGCACCTGAATGAGATCACCAGCATTAGGAAGTCATCAGTTTATAATGACTTTTAATCTGATCTAAGCCAGAGTTGAACTAGTGACCCAGAGGTGAAAGACTTTGTCTTTCTTTTCTCATTTCTTCATACATTCATTCATTCAAATGCATTTATTGAGCACTTACTATGAGCAAATCACTGTACTAGACTCTTGAGAGAGTACAATATAACACTAAACAGACACATTCCCTGTCCACAGTGAGCTCCACTAGGGTTGTCTACTTGCACATTACATTGCAGTAATAATAATAATAATGGTATTTGTTAAGTATGTTAAGTGCTTACTATGTGCCAAGCACTGTTCTAAGTGATAAACAGTAGAACTATTTAGAAATGGAATATATTACCTCAGTATTTTAAGGGACTTTTTATATATTGGCTACCAAGTGGGTCTCTCATTACTTTCTTCAATGAATTATTTCAGAAATACATTAATATAAAGAACTCTGCAAAGATGGAAAGATATATTATGGAAAGGAAGGATTTAGAGGATTGGTCTACCCAATTATTTAGTAAAACCTAATTGGCTATTCTTTATACTGCATTGTGTTAATGAAAAGGATGGACAATGATACAGCAAAAAAAATTATGGGCTCATAAGGCGTGCAAACCATCTCAAAGTTTCTGAAGTCCAGCAGCTAGCTAAACTAAAGATCACACTCTCGTTGATATTATGACTGGTATAAGCTGAATTTATCATTGAAGAACAGAACTATTATGAGCAAAAGTCACACTGAAGAAGTAAGGAACAAAAGTAAGAAGCCAAGTCTTCTGGGTTTGAAGTATTTCTGCACATAGAGCTCCTCTTAACTAGAAAAAGAGTTTGAGGTGAGAAAATGTGCTTTGAGGATAGATCGGGTGGCCTAACATTTCCTAGAGGGAGATAACATAATTAGAATGAACTCAATGATCAGATGTTTCTAAAAATGCCTGAAAATCCTTGGAGTGAGAAGATTTGATTCTATCACTCCTTATTTACAAGCACATATTTCAGATTTCGAAAGTCTATTTTTAAATATTTCACTGCCAATTTTACTCCCACTTTGAAGTATGCTGAAATTATTGTGCTTCTTAACCGATCTTTTTCTTCCTACTGCTCCCATATTTGCAGATAGTTTGCATTTTGTCTTCCCCATTAGTGTTTAAATTCCTTATAGGCAGGGAACAAATGTTTCGCTTGTGGTGCTTTCCCAAGCATTTAGTTTTGTATTCTGCATTCAGTAGACACTCAACAAATCAATCAATCAGTGGTATCTATTGAGCACTATTACTACTACTACTACTAATGGGTGTGTTGCTTTACCACTTGTTGAGTTACTGGCATACCTCACCCTCCATCAAACATTTATACATTTGTCAAAGTATAGAATTCACTTTTGTAAGGTCCCAGTCAGGAAAATAACCAAAAAACCCCAGACCCCAGAAGACTAACTGAATAAAAAGATTTTATATTAAAGGCACACATTTCTGAACACCTACATACTTTCTTCTCTCATTTCTCACCTTTCCAATATTTTTTTTTAAATTTCCATCTTCTAAAAGAGGTAGGGAAGAAATCTTTGGAGACGACTGTAAAAAGTTTCTTTAAACTGAATCTTTAAGAGGTAGTCAAGAAATGAGTTAACCTTAGGCTTTAAAAGGTATCCAAATCCAACAAAACTGCCAAATCTAGAAAATGAATGAAAATAAGGATAGCAGCACATTTCTTGACTCTTGACATTTTCACATAAAGATGTCAAAATTGTCCAAAGGTAATTTACCCAGCCTGAAATGACTGCCACCTCTTTTTGTTGCTCAAAGACAAGTTTGCAATTAAAGTTTGAGCAAAATACTTAGCCCTTGGAAAATAATAAAATATATTACACACCCTCCCACCTGGTATTACACCATGCATAGCAATAATGAAGACAGATTAGTGCTATTTATTTACTGACACTGACAAGAGTAGCTTGTCTGTTCTTCTATTTTATCATTAAAGTGTTGTTTTTCCATTACATGGTCCCAAGATAGAGCCCTGTAATGGTGAGTACAAAAAAATGTGTTTCAATAGCATTCATGAACTGGATTACACTGACAAAACCCAGGAAAATTCAAACAATGCTGACATCTGTCCTTTAGTTAGTATTGAATGGAAATAAAGAAAGCTCTGAAAAGTCATTGGTCGTGAAAAAATGTCATAGATATATTTCTCTTACTTGTTTGATTATGTTGGCCTTCTTTCCTCTGTTTTAATATCTGGTAAGACAGTGTGGTGATTGTTATGGTTTGACTATGGAAAATGAAAAAAGTTTGCAGCTTGGAAGATGAGAGGAGACATGATTAGAGCTTAGAAATCAAAATGACTGGATCAGGAGTTGCTGTTTTCCAAATCCTTTCCATTGAAGTTTGAAGGTGAGTAGCCTCATGAGGTACGAAAGAAGCCTCTTTGCCCTGTCCCATTAAATTCATTTTCTTGGGGAACTGTTCAGGTAGAAACCATCAGTAGGTTTGAAAAGGTTGTAAATACATTTATGGATGGTAGCCAGTTCATAATGAAGTAGTGGAGAATTAGGGCTAACTTTTAAAAGTTCTACACAACATTAAGTTGAGCTTTAGCTCAATATAATTGATGGTGCTAAGCTCCAGTATCATAGATAAGTCTTTAAACTTAAATGTTATTTAACAAGAAAATTACCTAGTTGGATGGATAAGAAGGGTTTAGATAGATTCATGACTGTTAAGTTTATGAAGGATTCTTAAAGGGAAACGTTAGGCATGTTGAAAGAAGTAGCAGGCCACAGTGGATAGAGCATGGGCCTGGAAATCAGAAGGTCATGGGTTCTAATGCCAGCTATGACACTTGTCTGCTGTGTGACCTTGAACAAGTCACTTCACTTCTCTGTGCCTCAGTTACCTCATCTGTAAAATGGGGATCAAGACTGATCCCCACATGAGACAGGAGCTGATTCCACCTCCATTCGCTTGAATCCACCTAGCACTTAGTACAGTGCCTGGCACATAGTAAGCAGTTAACAAATACTGTTATTATTATTATTATTATCATTATTATTATTATGTCACATTCTTAACTGCGAAGTTGTGTGTCAAGGAAGTCTACCATAACACCAAATGTTCTTTCAAATACTGGCTAGTCTGGCCCTGGAGGAGTTTTAATGCACTTAGAGACTGTTGTTTTGTGTGCTATGAATTCCTTTATTTATTTATTTTAACAAGTCCATTCTAGACTGTGAGCCCATTGTTGGGACCATCTCTATATGTTGCCAACTTGTCCTTCCCAAGCGCTTAGTACAGTGCTCTGCACACAGTAAGCACTCAATAACTATGATTGAATGAATGAACAAATTAGTCATTTATGCATGTGCACAGTAACATGCTGACTGGAAAATAATTACTTGTATGAACATATGAGAATGCAACATTTATCCTCCAGGGCATACTATTTTGAGTAAAATATTTATTTTTCTACTCTAGCAACAAAAATATTCCTATAGAAAGTTTGAATTCCCTGAACATTACTGAGACCTGATTAGGGAATTGAAATCTGAATTACCTCTTCTTCAGTTTGTTTTAATCTGCTGGAATAAGTTTGGTTTTTAATTGGCTAAGCAGTATTTTGTGTTAGTTTTCTTTCTAAGTTGGGCAGTCTCAAAAAATTGGAGATAATAAACAAAATAAACTATGTTTTGTGCTCCCTCTGCTGGACCCTCAGAACAAGATAATTGTCCATTTACAAATGATTCATCAAAATCCTTCCTTAATGACCTCAGTATTTCCAGCTGTTCCACACCCACTTATAGGCTAGAAGAGAAATAGCTAGTAGGCTATACATAACAAGCTAAGGCAGATAACTTAAAAAGTACCACATTTACCTTTTAAGTTTGATCAGGAATTACTTTTAGGTTATCGCAACTCTATGTAGACACCAATTAGTCTTACAGTATTTTCTTTATATGATGCAATTTATGTGTCCTTTATTTACGCCCACACTGATGGCTATTTTGGAAAGTAAATGCTGAGGAATCAGGGATCCAGACTGTTTAACTTGTATTCCATGGGGTGAAGCGTGAGCGCCAAATACACAAATGATGGTGTCACCAAGAAACTAAACCCGAAGGAAACGAGATATTTACTGAAGACTTTTACAAATCCTCCAGAAATCTACTAGTCCAAACTCAATGCTACCATTTAATGGGAAATATTGGAGCAAGATCATTGGCTTATTTAAATAATAATGATAATGATATTTGTTGAGCCCTTGTTATGTGCCAGGCATTGCGCTGGGGTGAATACAAGCAAATCAGGTTGGATACAGTACCTGTCCCATGTGGGGCTCACAGTCTCAATTCCCATTTTACAGATGAGAGGACTGAAGCACAGAGAAGAAAAGTGACTTGTCCAAGGTCACACAGCAGAAAAGTGACCTTCTGGCCCCCAGGCCTGTGCTCTATTCACTACACCAAGCTGTTTACTGACTTGATAGAGAACTCTGTTAAGCAAGGATGGTAAATGAGAAGGTGGTGATAACAATAAGCTGATGTTATATGAATAGAACAACATGAATCTAGAAATGTTATTACTTTAGAGGATCTTTTAAGCTAATCCCTTTGCTGTCAGGGTAATGTGCATTTTTTTATTCCTGTGAAATTCCTTTCCATCAGGCTTTGCAATTGTTTAAATTTTCTGTTATATGTGGAAAAGCAGCTTGGCTCAGAGGAAAGAGCCCAGGTTTGGGAGTCAGAGGTCATGGGTTCTAATCCAGGCTCCACCACTTGTCAGTTTTGTGACTTTGGGCAAGTCACTTCACTTCTCTGCACCTCGGTAACCCATCTGTAAAATAGGGATTAAGACTGTGAGCCCTACATGAGACAACCTGATCCCTGCAGCACTTAGAACAGTGCTTAGCACATGGTAAGCACTTAAATACTATTCTGGTTATTATTGTTATTATTATTATCATCATTATTGAATGCAGGTATTTCTAATGACTGGGAAAAATGCTTTGTTGAAATGGATCTTGTTTTAGGAGATAGGTGTCCATTCCATGAAAATTAACATGACATCCCAAGAGCATTGGCCTAGTAATCAGAGGACCTAGGTTCTAATCCCAGCTCTGCCACTTGTCTGTTGTGTAACCTTGGGCAAGTCACAACTTCTCTGTGCCTCAGTTCCCTCATCTGTAAAATGAGGATTAAGACTGTGAGCCCCATGTGTGAACTAGATTGTCTCCAATCTGATTATCCTCTACCTATCCCAGCACTTCATACATTTCCTGGCACACAATAAGTGCTTAACAAATACCATTAAAAAAGTTTTCATTGGTATTATTATTTTTAAGATATATTTTCCAGAGGATTTACCCTAACATCAAATAGCAAGAGAGTATTTTTCATTTTCAGGGGTTACTTTCACTTAAGAATGGAAATTGGGAATTTCCTCTTGGAGAGTTATTCAATGAAAACTTGGTCCTTTTAAAGGAGGGTATTAATATCCTTGAAATTTCTCCTTCATATATTGGGAAATTATTTTTATCACTATTATTATCATCATTATTACTGATAATGACGATAAGTATAATATGCCTACTAAGTGCTCAACTAAATGATAGTACTATTGTATTTGTTCAGTACTTACTGTGTGTCAAGCCCTGCTATTACACTGGGGCAGTTACAGTTTAATCAGATTGGTCAGAGTCCCTGTCCCATATGAAGCTCACAGTTTACATTGGAGGGAAAAAAATTAATGAATCCCCATTTTATGAATGAGGAAACTGAGTCACAGAGAAGTGAAATGACTTGCCCGATATCACACATCAGACAAGTGGCAGAACTGGGATTCATTCATTCAATCATATTTATTGAGAGATTACTGTGTGGCAAGCACTGTACTAAGCACTGGGGAGGGTACAATGCAACCGTAAAGAGACACATTTCCTCCCCACAATGACCTTACGGTCTAGAGAGGGAGACCAGCATTAAATAAATAAATAAGTTACATATCTGTACATAAGTGATGTGGGGCTGGGGAAGGGGGATGAATGAAGGGTGCAAGTCAGGGCGATGCGGAAGGGAGCTGAAGAAAAGAAAAAGAGGGCTTATTCAGGGAAGGCCTCTTGGAGATGTGCCTTCAGTAAGGCTTTGAAAGGGGAGAGAGTAATTATCTGCTGGATTTGAGGAGGCAGGGTGTTTCAGGCCCTGAGCTGCCATCATAAAGCATCCTTTAAGTGCTTTTGGGCAGTCAGAGATTTGAGGGGGGAATCTGGCCAGTCAGCTGAGAATATGTCTCTTTCTAACTCATGATTCTGAAAGTGTTGGCTTCATCCCTGGGCAAAGAGTCTAAAACCAAACTGTCTACAACCCAGCCACATCTTCTGAACCATTCCCACTATCCGCCACTTGAATTTGGCCTGAAGTAAAATAAAATAAAAATGAAGGAACAAGACACAGAGGTAGTGGGAGGTTCCAAAAGAGACTGAGACAAATAATATATAGGGTAGTAAATAGAAACAGGATTGTTTAGCTGAAAGAAGGGAGAAGCGTGACAGGGAGAAGGGTAAGATTCAGTTAAATGACTGTGGAGGAGAAGGATTAGAACCCAAGTCCTCTGATTCATTCATTCATTCATATTTATTGAGTGCTTACTGTGTGCAGAGCAGTGTATTAAGCGCTTGGGAAGTACAAGTTTGCAACATATAGAGACGGTCCCTATCCAACAGCGGGCTCACAGTCTAAAAGGGGGAGACAGACAACAAAACATATAAAGCAAATAAAATAAATAGAATATGTACAAGTAAAATAGAGTAACAAATATGTACAAACATATTTACATATATACAGGTGCTGTGGGGAGGGGAAGGAGGTAAGGCGGGGGAATGGGGAGGGCGAGGAGGGGGAGAGGAAGGAGGGGGCTCAGTCTGGGATTTGTGGGTGGGGAGATTGCCAGTCTATCAAATATGACAGGGGAGGGAGTTCCAGGGCAGAAGGAGGTTGTGGGCAAGGGGTCAGCAGTATGATTAATGAGATTGAGATACAATGCATAGTTTGACATAGGAGGAGCAAAGTTTGTGGGGTGGATTGTAGTAAGAGGAGATCATGGAGGTAAGACAAGACAGGGAGAGTTAATGAAAAAGAGTTTCTGTTTGATGTGGAAGGGGTTAGGTAACCACCTGTTCTTGAAGAATGGGGAGATGTGGACTGCATGGTTGTTGTTGTTTTTTTTTTTAAAAAAAGAGACCAGACAGTAGAGGGAAGTATAGACTGGAGCAGAGAAAGACATGAGGCAGGAAGGTCACCTAGGAGATTGATGCAGAAGTCAAGGCAAGATATAAGTCTGGTGCTGTTTCCACTAGGCTGAGCTGTTCCTCATGGTAAATATAGAAATCGTAGGAAACACTTGCACTTTCAGGCCTACATAATTAGAGTAGACAGTCCTGATGAGAAGAAATACCAATCAACCACTGATGAGCTCTAAAAGTTGCAAGGGGAAAATGAATCCTCAAGAAATGTATTCTTTCTTAGGTTATCCTGGTATTTATGAATTTTTTTAAGAAAGATGAGAAATATGCATGTTGCTTGCTTAATTCCTCAGTGGATTCTATTTTGGGTGGCATTCAATCTTTTTTTCAGTAAGTGTGAAATGCATGGAATCACTCAAAAAATAAACTATAAGGCATGCATGTCTTTAGAGGAGAAGTGAGGTATTCCAGTGTCTCCAAATGGCAGAGCACACCAACATAATGAGGCGTGACACATAATTATCTGCCTGGGAAGTTTCAAATAGCACAGTTTTACTGTGCCGTAATGATCTATGTTTTATTTAGTTTCACCCCTCCACACAAGAGTGGATCTATGTCTGTTTATTTGGGCAGCATTGGGATATCAGACTTCATTATCAAAAGCATTTTTGCTGAAAGGAAAATGTTACAGGTACTGAACTCCTAGGAATGAAAATGAGCTCCTCCTCCTCTATTTCACACAGTCCTATGAAATGATTCAGTCCATATCTATAAATCATGTATCCACAGTAGCCTCAACAGTAATAATAATGACAATAATGCTATGTGCTAAGTGCGGGGCAAAATAATCTGAGGAAATACAGTTCCTATTCCATTTGTAACTCATGAGCTAAGAAACGGGGAGAACAGGTAGTCTGCTCCATTTTCTAGGTAAGGAATTTGAAACTCAGAGTAGATAAATCACATGTCTAAAGTTCCCAACAAGGCTAAGTGGTAGAGCTGGGATTGGAACCCAGGTATTCTGATTCCCAAAGGTTATTCTGACTCCCAGCCCCATGCTCTTATCACCAGGCAATCTGCTTCCTTTGGCAAACTTGTTGGGAATAATTCCTGATATTAAATTCCACAAGGAATGTAACAATTATAAAAATAATAATAATGATAGTATTTGCTAAGTACTTACTAAGTGTCAAGCACTGTTCTAAGCACTGGGGTTGAGATAAAATAATCAGATTGGACATAGTCCCTTTCCCACATGGGGCTCACAATCTTAATCCCCATTTTAAAGATGAGGTGACTGAGGCCCAGAGAAGTGAAATGACTTGCCCAGGGTCACATAGCAGACAAGTAGCAAAGCCACGATTAGGACCCAGGTCTTTCAGACTTCCATCAGGCCATGCTGCTTCCCATATGCAGAAGGCAATGCTCCTGTCCCTGAGAGGCTTGCAATTTAGAAGAAGAATCTTCATGTAGGAAGATTTTAGTCTTGTGGCCAGCAGAATAAATGCATAAAGGAAAAAAAGACAGTAAAACCTAAACAGCATATTGTGCTTCCAGAGTCTTCCGTGGTTGGAAGGAAATGCCCTCACCTGGTCTAAGAGTCTCCGGCTTGTTTTTATGTCATATTTTTTAGCAATGGTCTAACTGCATAATGTACAGCATGAAGTCCTGCTCACATGGTAGTTGGGCTTTCAGAAAGGAGGAAGGACACTGCCCAAGCCATAAAGATCACACCTTAGCAACACCATTGGTAGGCACCTTCTAATTTCCCCATTTCTTTTTTTAATAGTTCCATTTTTATTGGGGAAAGACCCCAATTTCACCATGAGTCTCAGAAAGAGGCCAGAACTTAACTTTTACTAGCAAAACTAGGAAAACAGCAATCACCAGAGCATTCAGAGTTCAGCAGGGCAGTCTCCCGTTAGCTCAATTGCACCCGCCTGTGTTGTATAATCTAGAATTTAGTAAAAACAT
Organism: Tachyglossus aculeatus; assembly: GCF_015852505.1. NCBI lineage: Eukaryota > Metazoa > Chordata > Mammalia > Monotremata > Tachyglossidae > Tachyglossus > Tachyglossus aculeatus. The sequence goes on along the minus strand of NC_052089.1, from coordinate 20,305,630 downwards.
GACTTTTTAAGAACCATGCATGTGCTTTGAAATGTCTATACTGCAGCCTTGGAGGTTTGCCATCTCTTCCAAACTAGCAGGCCGAAAAAAGTTGGCTCTAGAAAGGAAGTGAATCAAGACGATAATCCAAAGGAATCAAAGTGGTTGTAAGCAGGTGATTAATGTAAACACCCTTCTATTTGTTCATTGTGGTTTTGATGTTGAAGAAATCGTTTAAATATGTTGCCTGGCTACATGGTATCCTATTTCTGACCTGGGGAAATAAATATCGGCACCCAAACCTATATGGTTTGAATTTACGTGTAAACCACCACGAGAAATAATAAGGAAAGGTTTATGTGAGAGGGTGATATTTGATCATTTAATTTTTAAATACCAATCCAGTCCAGACCGGACCATTTGACAGGTGTGAAAGATCAACAGCTGTAGAAACAGACTGTCTACTACATTAAAGTTCCACACCTGCATGTAGAGTCACTCATCCTTACAATGAACTTTGTACTTTCTAATCTAAACTTATTATTTTTTTAAAGCGCCTTGCTACTGTTTCCTTAGTAAGCAATGATAGTAATTAAGACCAGTACGTCTCTTTCAGGCCTAAAGGAACACCAGTAGTAAAGTTGCAAAATATATAGTCTCAACTTTAATTGGCTAGATTTGCAATTCTTCTACTGTACATGATGAAATGCTACCAAATGAAAAAAGCAGCAGTAAATTCTTGTTATTGCTCAGGAAATTGCTGCAGCACTTAGCTTTAAATGCAATTCAAAGTGAAATGCTATTAATAAAAAGGCTCCTGACAGGAAAAGTTTATTTTAGTATGGTATAATGTAACTTAATGTAACACTGGAATTTCTGGGGTCTGTGGTGGACTATCTGCAGAGCAGGAAATGACTTGCACTAGGGGAAACTTGAAAATAATTGAGATCAGTTAGGAGAGATGGGGAACACAGAGCTTAGTTTGTTAGAATGAACTAGTAGTCCCACAGGATGTTCACTAAACAGCTAAGGGAAAGGATCTGAAATGTCATTCATAGCGCAATTCTAAATAGCTCACAGCTATGGAAGAATTTGGTCTGTTTCTTTTGAGAGCAATGAATGACAAATGCCAGATACTGTTTTGTGAAATGTGAAAGAAAGGAACAAAAAGTTTAAACCCAACCACATGTCTGTTGCTAGCCAGAAGAGAAAAATTGAGGCTGTAATCATATCGCCTCCAAGAGATCTTCCCCGACTAAACCCTCATTTACCCTACTCCTTCTCCCCTCTGAGTCACCCTTGCACTTGGATTTGTCCCCTTTATTTAGCCCACCCTCAGCCCCACAGCAGTTATACGCGTATCCGTGATTTATTTTCTTGTCGGTCTCCCCCTTTGGACTGTAAGCTTCTTCTGGAGCATTAAGTCAAGAGAAGCAGCAGCTCCTGATTGATTGATTAACTGATAGTATTCTATTATAAAAGGGAACACCCCTCTTGTATTTTCGGTAGTGATAGGCCACTATGTCCAACATTTTGCACCGTGGGGTTGCTTGTTGGTTTTAAGGGTGCAGTTGGTAGATATTGAACAGACTGTCTTTGTGCAGTCTTCTCAGGAATGCACACTCCTGTGGTCCCCATTTCTTAAAATGCCATTGTGAAATATCACAGCCACATCTATCATACAAAACTTTAAGGTCTTTACTACTTTCTCAACCCAGTGGAATTTAATGTGGAAATGTACATGCGATTTAAATAATCTCTCTGTGAGAATGAGGAGAGACTCGGGGATTTTCAGTGATGTTCTTAATCTGCTGAGTTCCTTTGAAGATTAGAAACATTGTGTAACATGAACCTCCTGGTCTTGTGTTGCACCCTTAAGCAACTGCTTTGACAGATCAGCAGAGTGCTGTCTAATCAAGCTTGATGTTCCCAGTCACTACATTCTGTCAGTGTCCCAGTTGACTATTTTAAAATATCTTGAACTTACAGCATGTCTTGCTACCCAAGAACTCTAAGTCTTTTCACATAAATAACCTGTTAGGCTGTGATATTTCGGCAATTTGGAGATACCGTTGGGCAGGAAATGTTTCCTTCTATCGATACTAACATGAAGTGTGATATCTCCAGAAGTGCTACCATGTGCCGCTGGTTTCCTTCCAATCCAGACACCCAGAGCTCAGGCCAATACTAGACATCCAGGGACTCCAGAAGATCCAAATCTCAGGTAAAATGGAGTCTTCCCCTGCACTTGAGAAGGTCTCCTGGATCATCCTGGGACTCAAGACAGCTATCATGGGCCCTGGGGTTTATCTTGGGGATGCCCAATCCATGCTTTGGGATCATATGAAGGGCTGGGCATGTTTGGAGGGATGGAAATGGTGGGCTGGATTAAATGTCACTCTGTACTTATAAAACTTAGACTACTTTAACTCTTAGAGTTCACCCACTTATATAAACCATGATTTGCGCTTTTGCAAAACAATAGGTTAAGGAAAACTAGCGTTGTATTACCCACCTCAGCCATACCTTAAATAATTTGGTAAGGACTTTAACCAATTCTTCTCTAGCCGTCTGAAACACCTCAATAGAAAGCCTATCAAAGCCAGGTGCCTTATTTTTGGCAAAAGAGAAGAAGATTTGAAGGGTTTATTATTAAAAATTAAGGAGCAGAGCAAAAATATGGGCCTTCATTTGAATGTCAAGAAAACATAGATCATGACAACTGGAAGTTTTAACACACTTACAGCAGATGGAGAGAAGACTGAAATAGTCGACAATTTTTCCCTCCTGAGATCAATAATCGATAATAAAAGAACCAGTAATCAAGAAATGCAATGAAGATTAATGTTAGGAAGATGTGCTATGAGAACCTGGAAAAAAATCACGAAATATGCTGATGTAACAACTGACACAAAAATACAAATTGCCAATTCTATGGTGTTTCCAAGCAACAATGTATAGGACCAAAAGCGGGACAGTGAAAAACCAGGATAGAAAGATTATCAATTATTTTTAAATGTGGTGTTCTAGAAGGCTTTTGTGAATACCTTGGACTTCCAGAAAAACAAACAAATGGATTTTGGAGAAAATTAAGATAACCAAATAACTCGACTCAGATTAGCATATTTTGGACACATCATCAGAAGGACTAATTCTCTGGAGAAGACACTAATGTTAGTAAAAGTCCAGGAAAAATGTGGAAGAGGCAGACCAGCACCTTGGATGGAAAGCATAACAATGATAACAGGAGAACCAAGCGCTTAGTACAGTGCAAGTGCTTAGTACAGTGCCAAGCACTTAGTGCAGTGCTCTGCACACAGTAAGTGCTCAATAAGTACGATTGAATGAATTAGCAAGATTTTGGATCATGGCATGAGATAGGACATTCTGGAGAAAATATACCCACAGAGTCGCTATGAATTGGAAATGATTCGACGGCACTTGATAATGATAATATTGCTCAGGGTATCTGATGCAGTTTACTGACACACGAGCACATGCACAAACGTTCTTCTGACAACACGTTGTGCTGTACTCAGAGAGGGTCACGTTATCAGAAGAACAATACCTAATACTGCACTTACATTCTAGCCAAAACCCAGAGTGAAAACACATGCTCTGGCAACACATGGATCTCATTCATGCTCATTCCATCATGGTCAGATAACTATGGACTCGGGGCACTATGATCAAACTAATTTTACAGGTGAAGAAACTGAGTCTCACAAGATTTAGTAGCTTATGTGCAGACACTCATCCAGAAAGTGACAGAGGCCCAAAATAAAGACTACCCTTTGAATGATAAAGTGTCAAAATTTGGATGACTTCCTCTATCAGTAGAAAATCCTGCTACAAAAGCAATGCAGACTTGTGTTTTCAGATTTTTAAATTCAATCTGTGCTATCAATGTGTGACCATATGGGGAAACCCCCACCCCACTAATTTCTTAATTTCATATTTCTAAGAACTATATACAGGTCAGTCTGAATCCTCAGAGGCAGGTTCTTTCACCTTGATCATCGAGGGATTCAAAAGCCTGTGGGTTCTAAAAAATTCAATTCATTAAAGAAAATTGAATTGCTCCAACAATTTACTTGCACCAATCTGAGTCGTTGCTCTGAAAAAGCTCCGAGCTAGTCCACGGGGCCGATTTCTGGCTTTGCTCCTGACCGCTTGAACAATTGGTCTCAGTTTTAATAAGCTTCACTGTTTGGGCTAGTGCCTACTAGTAAAATCCCATTTCGCTGATTAGTTAGATGAAGTATGAAAGAACTCAAATAACACTAAATAGAAAAAAACTTAATTGAACATAGTCACATCAAACAAGCCATACCTATGGCATCATGACATCTCAAGTTCACTTACAGAGACACAGTCAAAAGACAGACCAAAAACCATATTTTTCCTTCCTTATGGAAATAATAAATGTTTACGCTTTGAATGGGAAAATTCACCGCAGATTAATGTAATCAATTAACCCATACTTTATAAAAACCATAATATTGAGACCAAACACAAACCTTGGCAGTGCTGTCATTGAGTCACTAAGGATATGATTTTATCTCCCTGATGCTTGGTGATTTTCCAAGGGATCAAAACATAACCCTGGCCATTTTTCAGAAGATGTTGAACTTCTACTACACATAATTCTATTTTTAGTCAAGAAAATTTTAGTAAAGATGACAATTATGGTAATTTCATTCTAACAGATAGGAATGTAAGATCCCAGTTCAAGGTCAATTTACAAGGATCCTGATTTTCCAAACCAACTTTTTAAATTTTTTCTTTATAAATTCAACTCTCTTGTAATGTAACCCAAGGTTTAAATGATGAAAAGAATAAGGGAAGTAATTTTTAATGTTTTTTATTTCCAAAAGGGAAGTATAAAATTCTTCTAGTTCCAGGTATCTGGAGAGCTCTCATTTCTATAAATGTGGGCTATGATAAGAACATAGATAGTTACAGTGCATAGATAGATACAGGCCCCCAACTCTCCTGTCAAAGACACACTTCAAAGGGGACTCCTGCTTATAAGGACCTATTTTAAGGATATTTTGACATTCATGAACAATCTATCCATAAAGGTTTCATGAATAACGTATTTTATACATTACATATTAACATTTCACTACTTTCCTCTAAGCTCTGACCATTTCCTCTTCACTTGTTTTCTCTATCTACTCTCCTGACCTAATTAGGCTTCCATAGGAAGTCACACATACACACCAATTAGTATGTTATCGTAACCATCAGTTTCCATTCAAATTAAAATTAGACCCCCCAAAGATAAAGTCTGTCCTTTGGTTTGATAGTGTGGGCCATTTGATCAAAAAGGTCAAAGTCCTAACTTGTTTCTGCCAATTCAATATTTCCTTCCTGCCGATTTCACATTAAGGTGCTAAACTATGATTTATGTTTCAAATCCTTTTATACTATTTTATTGTTCAGAGTTCAGGAGCACTGATCCTTGGAAGAAGCAAGCCTGGAATCCGATTTACTTCTCACTTCCTGTTTATTAGCCACGTACCAACATTGTGGTTTCTGTGTGGTCTATAAATCTTAGAAGTACCTTCTGTTTCAAGTTTTTTTGGACATTCCACTTCTGAACAGTTAAAAAAAAATAGCATTTTGAGGTAAGAAATTAAAGCTGCTTTTGGTAACACAAACTCCTGAGAAAAATCTACCTTTCCAGTCATCAACATAATTAGTCATTCCTCAGGTGCCAGATATTTAAGTGCAATAACTTGTAAGGAAGTGGAAATCAAAACCTAATGGTCTTCTTCCAAAGGCTGGTCTTTTTTCACACTGCCTAATTTTTGAAAGGAACAGTTCTGACTCACAGAGGGCTTGCAGGCCAACGAGACTTTCAAATTGAAAAGACAAGACAGGAAAATGAGAGCAACATTCAAAATCCCTAACCACCTTACTGCATGGCGAAGGCACAGTGTCAAACATGTGGGTGGGCCAGAGTCTTATTTCATCAATTCAGAGGCAATAGATGATTGGTGATGCATGATAGACAGAATCGGTTCATCACTTCCTTTCACGGAGGCTTAAACCCAAACCAAGTCCAAAATTGTCTCAGGCCATGCATTTACCGGATAAGCACATAAAGATACTTTTGATTCCTCTAAGGGAAAATGTTCTCTTACTTAGGTCAACGATGTGGATATCAGTAATGGATTGCAAGCAAGAAAAATGGAGGATCATTCACTTTGAAAAGCTGCCCAAGGAATTTTAAGACATCATCAATGATTCACTGGAGCAATTTCTCCTGCCTGGATTTTTCTTTTTCTTTTTTCAAATTTAGAGTTTTTTCTTTGTAATAGAGATTTTTAAATACGTGATGTCAAATGATCTGATACAGAGTCAACTGTAATAATGGAAGTTCGTATTGATAAGAGTAGGCACTCATAGAAGGGGAAACAAGTATGGCCATATATTTGTCCATAAACCTGCTCCCCAATCCTTTTCCAAAAATGATATAATTTAAACAGATGGGAACAAACCTATTAGCACAACTCTATCTCCCACTCCCAAACGACATATTGTTGACTCACAACAAGAGATGCTATTGCGTAAAGACAAAATTTGTGAGAAAATTCTCGTCTGAAAACTAAAACAGTGATGGCATTTTTTAAATCCCATACAAAATGTTACCTAAAACGTTGTCTCTTTTGTTTTCAAGAGAAAACACATTTTCTATGAAGTGAACAAAGCCTGTTCAGTTCTCAGAGACTAACAGTTGTTCTCAGCACCCTGGAGTAACTGCCCTTTCTATGAACAGTTTGTCTTGATCCCAAGCCAAAGAAAACACTTGAAATTTAAGTTCTTTGGTTCAAATATTTCAGTATTCTTTCCCAGTAGGTTTTTGGGGCCTTTCAATAGTGTTTTATTAGGACTATAGGTGCATTGTTCGTGGTGGGTCTTGAAAATGTCTATAAGAACAAATGGTCTTATAAGACTGCTCTCCCAGGATTCTTGCTCTAATACTGAGGTCAAAGTCTGCAGACTTTTGAAAAGCTCCAAAACCAAGCACTTTCATATATTCCTTTTCTTACATTGCCACGAATTGCTTGTATTTTGGCTTTAGTGACTATTCTCAAAAATTCCGTTACGGTTGGTCCTATTGTCAGCGTCCCAAAGTCTACTAATAAGCTTCTCATACTTCATGTGTTTCATTATTGGGCATTAAGCTGAGCAACTTCTTACATTAAACCAGAAATTTATATTAAACCAAGCTCACTTTCAGGAAAGCTCTAATCTCTCTGGTACTTACTTTCCATACCTCTAATATGGGACTGCTTTAATGTGCAATCTATCAGTTTCATGGGGATATATTAGAAATAACGAAAACAATTTCAGAACCCTTCGATGGACTTGGACAAAGGGCACTACGGGGGAGACTAAACAAGTAACCGATGCACAGGGAAAATCTGCACAGGGAAAAATGAGTTTGAAAGAATTTTGCAGACTACATATTTCCTAGCAGCCCTAATAAAATCCATTTCAGTAGCCCGCTAGCAGTAGGGAAACGGCCTATAGCATTTGATCTTAGTACTGTTTGCCACAATTTATCACAAAAAGACTGAAATCTATTGGTCTGAGGTCATGCGGGCAGGACTTTTCTATGAAACACTGATTTTTTGTGTGTGTTGCTTGGCCTGTGGGCAAGGGGGGTGGGGGAGTAAAAATTAACTCTGAGAATGGGGCCTGGGCACTTATATTTATAATAATAATGACAAAACATTTTTCAGTGCTTGCTCTGTGCCAAGCACTGAACTAAGCAGTGGGGTAGATTCAGGATAATCAGTTCCCACCTGGGGCTCACAGTCTAAGTAGAAGGGAGAACAGATATTGAATCCCCATTTTGCAGCTGAGAGAACAGAGGCACAGAGAAGTTGTGACTTGCCCCAAATCACACAGCGGATACATGGTGAAGCTGGCATTAGAGCCCAGGTCCTCTGACTCTATCCACTTGGTCATGCTGTTTCTTGACAACTTGAGAAGGGGGATCAGTCCAAGAATACCCTGTCTCCCCAAACTGCTATTGATAACTTGCCCACTATCCTAATTCAGTTCTTGCTCAAATAGCTGTACTTTTGTTCCTTCCCCGAGTTTATATGACAAAGGTATGTTTCATGTTCATTATCTCAGTGTGATTAAATGGCATTGAAATAGACGTTGTCTCATCAACATTGAAAACTCCTCACTAGGAAGCAGAAGAGATTCCTTAACTCGATTCTATGTTCCTTCTTATTAATTGACCTCCCCTTCAAACAGCCATAAATCAACTAATGTGATCTACAATCTGGAGGAATTAGCAAGGCCCACCTGAATAGTGTATCCATCCAAAAAGAGTCTCTCTGCCTGACAATCAACAAATTACCAGGGTTAGATAGGAATCCATTATCACTTTGGAAGAGAGAAGACAAAGCAGTCTCTTTCCATTCTTGCTCCAAAGGCATGACTCCCAGTTGTTTGTCTTCTCTTCCTTAAAAGTCTTTGAGGCTTTGTGAAATTCTCTGCCCCTCTGAATCTTTCATTTTTCCTGAATCTACATAATCTAAAAGCTGTTTACTTTATCTTGAGTTCTCTCAGAAATGCACAACAAAATGGTCATTCTCTGTATGATCAATTTCTTCAGCATGATCGGGTTCATGCTGAACAATCAGCCATGAGGCAATGCTTGGCTGGGAATGTCACATAGGAAGAATGGATGGTAGAAGGACAAGTTGTGATGCATGCTATGTTTTAAAGACATAAATAATATGGCATAGTAGTTGTGGGCAAGAAAGGTGTCTGCCAACTCTGTTATACTGTACTGTCCTAAGTGCTTAAAACAGTGCTCTGCACACAGTAAGCACTCAATAAATATAACCAATTGATTGATAGTAGCAGCAAGCAGGAAGGGATTGACTTGATATATCACAATCAGGAAAGGAATTGAGCTATTTGGCCAAGACTGAAAGATTGGGAGACCAAGAGGCACATTTTAAAAATGACAACAGGCACCGCAATTGGTAAGCACCCTCATCATCATCATCATCATCAGTTGTATTTATTGAGCGCTTACTATGTGCAGAGCACTGTACTAAGCGCTTGGGAAGTACAAATTGGCAACATATAGAGACAGTCCCTACCCAAGAGTGGGCTCACAGTCTAAAAAGAAGCAAGAAGCAGTGAACAATCTTTCCATGCACCTCATGTGGAATCGCATGTCAATCGCATATCTGGCTAAACTCTTACTGTGCACTAATCTCTTACTATTTGCTAAAGCCCGAGGTAAAATGAAAGATAATCAGACCTGACAAGGTCCCCGGCCCACATGGGGTTCACAGTCTAAGAGGGAGGGGGAATAGCTATTCAATCTCCATATTACAGATGAGGAAACTGAGGCACAAAGAAGATGAGTTGCCCAAGGTGATTCAGCAGTTAAGAGGTGGAGCCAGGATTAAAGCCCAGGAGCTGAACCTCAAGCCCTATTCTCTTGCCACTAAGCCACACTGCTTCACACCCACTACATGACAGATCCTTTCCATAAAAAAAAACCTTATACATGAATTTGAAGAACAGTTGTGGGCACGCATTTAAGTAGATAAATATATGCTTTTAAAAGGAGATCCACTTTAACATTTGATAATGGAGTCTTTGTCTTAGAGGTGGGCAAAATAAAGTCTGCAGACCACAACTAGCTCACAAAGGGATATAATCTAGCCTGTGTATTAGATCCAGTCTGGCTCTGGCATGGGGGATCATGTAGGAGGATGGGGGGCTAGTGATTGCATCCATCGTTGTCTGATAGCCAGGGCTCTGGGAGTTAAGTAGCCTCCCCTCTAGAGTTAAAGCCACCTCCTCTACCTACTCCGGTTACATTCTGAAGATCAGGAAGACTTGGGGTACAGCTCTCAAGCATCTGAAAATAGTTTAAGTCAAAATAACTGCAGTGCCCCGATTTAGATCATGAACAGAGTGCCAGGAGTAAAAACCCATCTGCTCTAAGCAAAGGCGGTAAAGGCTGAAGTAGCAGAAATAGTTGATGTGTTTTCAGGCCACCTGCAAAGGTTTTCTGATTATTTGACTTATTCTGCACAGTTTAAATTCTATAGTAGCCCAACATGTGTCTCATTTTCCTGGAAGGAATAATCCCAGACAGTCAGCCTTTGTCATTTAGCAATGAGGATAATATCAGTGGAAGGAAATGCACTGCATCACACACAAAACAGTAGTTTGCCTTATTATCAAAATACTTCACGCTTGTGCAATACAATGAACTGATGCCCTAATCAGACAATACAATTTGCATCATGGTTCACTTATCTGGTGAAAAGAAGAGAAACAGCTTCTAAATGTAATCTTGATAAAAGATTTTTAAGAGGCTTTAAATGTAATACTAATTATTTAAGTTATTGTAGGCTGAATCAAAATTACTATAAATGTCCCTAGTTAATTCCATGTTTCTTTCTGTGACTCAATAAAAATATTCTCTTTTGCTAGATGGGAATATTTTAACTGTACCACACGTCTTAGGCCCAACATCAAACTAGATCAGATTTCTTTTTAATTGATTTCAAAATTTACAACCAAATCACTTGGCGTATTTCTTCATCAGGTGAATATCATTGAATAAATATAGAAATATGAATTTCAAGAAAAGGAGAATTTTAACTACCTGATAAAATACTGAATGATTCCTTGACACTGACCTTTGTGGTGGCTGAAGCGTGGAAGTAGAGGGTCAGGAACTTTCCAAGCTGGTCCTCATTCACATGGTTGTGAATTTTTATTAGGAAGCATTTGTTCATTGGCATCCAGGCATCTGGAGTGAACAGAGATATCAGGTTAGCAGCCAGCGGCCATTCCAGTTCATTCAGCCATGCTTTTGTTGCAGACTGGCAACATTCATTCATTCAATCGAATTCATTGAGCACTTACTGTGTGCAGAGCACTGTACTTAGCGCTTGGGAAGTACAAATTGGCAACATATAGAGATGGTCCCTACCTAACAGTGGACTCACAGTCTAGAAGCATCTCCAACCACAATAAGCAGATAACATGGAAAAAGTTGGTCAGTGATGCCAGCCCAAGTGCCTTTTGGACCTGATTTGACTTTTCCTACTTACCCATATCCCAGTCCAGATCTGCACTCCTAAGGTAGCCTCTGAAGATGCCTAAACTTTGGAGACATGGTCCAGAAAACTTCGTGACAAAGCAGCAATCCACTGTACGTGGTCTCTGCATTAGCAACTGGGGCAAGAACTCTGGCTTCCTAGGGTTTCTATGGATTGAAGAGGAAGAGATGATTTTTCCCTATGGAACTGCTACCCTACGAGCTTACTCTCCCTAATCATCGGCTTCCTGGCCACTCTGTCCTAGAGAAAACTAAATAAATGGAGGTTTTTGTCCCAGGTTCTGCTGCTGTCCACAACGGGCATTCAGAGATCACAATCCCCAGACTCCAATTGCTTCCAGAAGCACCAGGGGTGGGGGCAGAGGACAAGCCTTTTGAGTGTATCAAAATATCAGGTGGCATACTAGAAACACTTTTACCTACCTAATTTCATCATGAGTTTCTATCCCATGGATGTTTATACGAAAATTAATTGCAGGCATTTTATGAAACATCTCTTATTTCTACCTTGTCCCCATGTTGGCCAGGGAAAAATAAAGTTATATACCATCATCCTGTACATCGTGTCACTCGTAGGCCAATGTGAAAGATGTTTGAGTCCTAATTCAGTAAGCTGTCAAAGTGTACGTTTGCATCTGTCAGAATACTGGACAGACCGTGGTTGGATAAACTCTACTGAGACACTAGTTTTGTCCCTCACTCTGGGATTTCTCTGGAATTCCAGGTTGCTATACTAGACACAGGGTTAGGATCTACATGTGCCTAAGGCTACAGTGGGCTCTGATGAAGGCTCTTTGGACCACAGAAGGGGAAAGTTACAGGCCCAGCACTCTTCACTTTGACATTTGCTCAAGTGAAAAATGGCCAGTCTGGGAATTATGCCCCATTAACCTCACTAATGTTTCACCTTATTGGACTTAGGCTGGTCATAGTGAATGGACCACGTTAAATGCTTCATTGCGGAAACCAGCAAGTGTTGAAGTCAACCAATCCCACAGGGGTTTAAAAAGTTATTCCCATGAGTGTTTCCTTACCTCATAAATCAACTAAACCTCCCTCTGTCAACTGAAGAGAAGTAAAATGTAGCTTTATTTGTCTTTCTTCCTATATAAATAATCCATTCTATCTAAGTTTCAAAGTGAATGGATTCTAAACCAGCCAGTTTCAAATGGAAAAAGAAGTCATTTTAATTCTGAAGTAAATTGGGCAGGTACCCTCTCATTTCTGATGGCTTTTTTCTCATTAGTGCCAGTGAATTCTCCCCAAGAGAATTATCTTAATTCATCTTAAAAGAAAAGAAGAGAGGGGCAGTAAATCCCCATCTACTCCACCCACCTCTAAGCATCCAAATTTACCTGGCTTGGAGGAATCATAGCCCTGTCAATCTATTTATTTCTATCCTTGAAAATAATTGAGGCTGTAATGAGGAGAAGAAGAAGTGGAAAGAGTAACATATCTAATCCAAACCTAGACTATTGAACATATCAAAGTATTAGTCCACTGCACATTGCTGTAATCGATTGTAGTGGTGGTGCTTGCAGTTAACACTATGCCACCACTTCCATGCTTCAGGAGGTTTATAACTTGGCTATAAACATTTGCTCTGAACTGATCTGCACATTGAAGGTGTCAGCCTTTGAGAAAATTGCTTTCATCAAATTGGAAAAAAAGAAAATCAGTCAGGACTTTTTCTCCTGTAATACTGTTCAGTTTGTGTTTTTCTTCTAGCCAACATGCACCATAAAAAAGAAGCTTCATTAGAAGTTTTTTATATGCATGAAGCATAATAAAATGGCTATTTAATAATAAGCTTGGAAAACAATGCCATTATAATGTTCTTAAATCTTCCAGATGATCCATTTATTTTCCCACCAGTACTTATACAGTGCTGAAGCTGCATGAATCGTTATCAGGCAAGAGCACAATCAATTCCTCAAAATCATCAGGGTCTTTGATAATCCAGTAACTGAAAGGATAAATTTTCAATATCCCCAAATTCTACAACTTTCAATTCTGATAAACTCTAAGCGTGGGTACAATTGTGTTTGCTTGTGTCTATAGTCTATTCAGTTTGAGAGGGAGGGAGAGTTGTTTTACAATGAAGATATTCATCTTTCTCATTTTGTAATCGGAAAGCAAACCCAGTCTATGTCCTATATCATACCCAAAACTCTTCAGAAATAACACCTCCTCTAATATGCCTTCCCTGACTAATTCCCAGCATCCCAAGTCATATAAACCCATTCGTCTTTTCGAGCATTTAGGTACAACTTATATGCATCCTCAGAACTTTTGTATATATGTTTGGTCAATTGTATTTTCAACAATCTATTTCTATTACTCTGCTTCCAAATGCTTTGATGTCTGTTTCCTCCATTATTGTGAGAGCATCTTGTGGGCACTTTCTTGTTTTGTACTTTTGAAGCACTTAGTACACTGCATTGCTTCCAGGAAGTGCTCCACAAATTCTGACTCTTCTCACCACTGTCATGTAGTAAATATGGTCATGGGTTCAAATTCTGACTCCGCCACTTGTCAGCTGTGTGATTTTGAGCAAGTCACAACTTCCCTGGGCCTCAGTTCCCTCATCTGTAAAATGGGGATGAAGACTGTGAGCCCCCTGGGGGACAATCTGATCACCTTGTAACCTTTCCAGCGCTTAGAACAGTGCTTTGAACATAGTAGGAACTTAATAAATGTCATCATTATAATAATTATTATTATTATTACTAAATAGCCTGAGGATCATAGTGAATTTCACAGGAAGTCAAACATACTTGGCTCTTCCCAAGAGACTGGGCTGTTGAAGGTGTCAGGTGCTTTTGTAAGGTCAATAAAGCAGCATGGCCTAGTGGATCCGAGCATGGGCCAGTGGGTCAGCAAGTCTTGAGTTCTAATCCTGGCTCCGCCACTTTTCTGATGTGTGAATTTGGGCAGGTCTCTTCACTTCTCTGTGCTTCAGTTACCTTATCTGTAAAAAAAAATAAGGATTAAGAGTATTAGTCCAATGTGAGACAGGGACTATGCCCAACCTGATAAACTTGTATCCACCCCAGCACTTATAACAGTGCTTAGCACACAGTGCTTAACAAGTACAATAATAATAACAACAACAACAATAATAATAATAATAATAATAATAATAATAATACAGTAGAGGTCTTGCTGATGCTCTTTACCCTTTTCCTAGATTTGTCTCACTGCATAGATCACATCTTGTGTGATTATAATCATTATCACCACCAGTATTTACTGAATGCCTACAGGTTACATAGCATTGTATTGCTCGCTTGGGGCACATAGAATGAGGGAAGACTTGCTTCATACCCTTAAGTTTGCAATTTAGTGGGAAGAATTTACAAATGGAGCAGAAATGAAAATATAAAGGTCCATTGTATAAGGGTCCATGGAATTGGCAACTTCAATTGATCAATCAATTGTATTTATTTAGCTCTTACTGTGTGCAAAGCATTGTACTAAGCACTTGGCAGAGTACAATATAATAGAGTTGGTAGACACTTTCCCTGCCCAGTTTACATGCAAACACAAAAGCTGGGAGGATGACGTGTTAACACAAGCCATGTGAGTCCCTTTCCGTAATTAGATATTAAAGTTGAAGCTGATTTCTAGTTAGGATTAAAACAAAATAGTTTTCCCCGGCTGAATTTTTGGTTCTCCACATCAGTGCCATGCAACCATCAAGTCACCACACTCTGCTCTTCTCCCTAAACCAAAGAAGGGGGTTCCTTTGCCTAATCAAAACCCACAGTCAATATAAAGTTCCATGAAAAGTAACCACCTCTCTTATTTTGGGGATCAGCTAACCGCAGGCTTCCTCTGTATTACATAATAATTTCTGGATCTGATTTAGCTCTTAGATTCCCTCCTGAAATCATTCTGACAACATTGAATTTTCCAGCATCCTCTCTAGCTAAATATTTAAAATCAAACACAAAGTTACTGGCTTTCTTATTTGATTTGCTCTACCATCTGCCATATCCCTAACTGCACTCAACATCTTGTTTGCCAGTGTGTTTCATCAATCAATCAATCAATCATCAAATGGTATTTCTTGGGCATTTACCATAACCAGAACACAGGACTCAGTTCTTGGGAAATTACAATATGATATAGTTGGCAGACATGATCCCTGCACACAAGTTGCTTAGAGACTAGAAGGGGTGACAGACATTGAAGTAAATTACAAAAAATGGGAAATGGCAGAGTGTAAGGCTATCTCCGAAAGTGCTATGGGGTTGAGGGTGAGGTGACTACCAAATGCTTAAGGGGTAAAGATCTGAGTGCATAGGCAATGCAGAGGGGAAGGCTGGTTAGCGGAAATGAGGGCTTAGTTAGGGAAATACTCTTGGAAGAGATGTGATTTGAGGAGGGCTTTGAAAGTGGGGCGAGTGGTGATCT
This sequence comes from Tachyglossus aculeatus, assembly GCF_015852505.1. NCBI lineage: Eukaryota > Metazoa > Chordata > Mammalia > Monotremata > Tachyglossidae > Tachyglossus > Tachyglossus aculeatus. The sequence continues at coordinate 20,290,101 of NC_052089.1, read as the reverse complement.
GTCCAGTATAATGGGGGAGGGAGTACCATTCACTCATTCAATCGTATTTATTGAGCGCTTACTGTGTGCAGAGCACTGTACTAAGCAGCTGGGAAGTACAAGTTGGCAACATATAGAGATGGTCCCTACTCAACAATGGGCTCAGAGAGAGATGATATGAGCAGGATAGACAAGACTGAAGTACACGGAGGAGGTTGACATTAGAGAAACAAAGCATATAGGTAGGGCTGTAGTAGATCAGCGAGGTAAGATAGGAGGAAGAGAACTGAGTGATTGCTCTCAAGTGATGGTCAGGGTTTTTTTTTCCCCAGATGCAGAGGTGGTTGGGCAACCATTGAAGGTTTCTGAGGAATGGGGAGCTATGGACTGAACTTTTTTTGAAGAAAAATGATACAAAAAAATCAAGATGATAGAAATGATAGAAAAAAAATCAAGTAAGGACTGGAGAGGGGAGAGACAGGAGGCAGGTTTGTCAGCGAGGAGGCTGATGCAGCAGTCATGTTACAGTTTGACAAGAAGCAATGAGTTTTATTCCCTCTTCCATTTATGGCTACCATGCATTAAACTTTCTTCAGAATCACCACTTCAGCATTTAGTACAAACTACAGGTTAGTTCATAGATACAGAAGGTTAGCAACATTCAAGTTCACCAGTGATGTCACCTTTGTCCTTTTTCTATAGGACCTTAAATCTGCTCCAGCTTCTAAAATATGACATTAACAACTTTAGTTTTAGTTTGACTCTAAGGGCAGTTAAAAGCTGCATCATTTGTGAAATTAACCTAATAGACTGTAAGCTCCTTAAGGGCCAAGTAGCATGGCTTGTATTCTCCCAGATTCTCAATACAGAGCTCTGCACACAATAGGCAATCAGTAAATACTGATCGATCGACTGCTAATACATGCTCAGTTCTGCCATCATATGTGCTTTTCCTATGCTGTTAAAGAATAAGGGAACATCATTCAAAAATGCAAGCCAACAGTGAAGCTGTAGATTGCATAGATTCTGACAAGGTACTTATTATAACACAAGCTTTCCTTAACTTGGAATTTGTCAAGAATGCAAACTCTGTTGTTCATTCATTCGATCGTAGTTATTGAGCACTTACTGTGTGCAAAGCATTGTCCTAGGTGCTTGAGAGAGTACAATATAACAAACACACTCCTGCCCACAGTGAGCTCACAGTCTAGAGGGACTACATAATAGGAGAGTTGGTTAAACATAGCATTCATTTTTATCTAAAATAAAAACAGCTGAATGTATGATTTTGAGGGGTTTTATTCTGTTTTTCACTTAAAGCCTAGTATAAAAGCATTAGATGAATAAGGACTGAAAGGTGGGGACCAGATGATAAGCACATGGCTACCAGTCAAAAACACAGAAGCCCTATTCTTCAAACTCAGTACCAAGTGGTGATTATGGCCTATTTATCTGGGTACCATTTTTTTGATAGTTAAATATAGAGGGGTGAAATTAAAGCTTTGAGAAGGTGTTTTATTTTTGTTTGTTTTCAGCAGCCTCTATACTGCTTTAAAAGGGAGGAAATGGTACATGCTATGGTTTTCCCTTGGATCAGCTAATCTCCCGCAGCTCTAATGGGCACCATTAAAGAAATCATTTCCACTGCTTGTTTATTCTGCTTCTTGCTTAAAAGGAAAATAAATGAAATCAGTACCAAAGAGACCTGAATGAACCCAGGTAGGAACGCTGGGAGTCAGAATAGGTAGGAAAACAATTTTATTCACATAGCTATGTTTAATACGGCATTAGACATTTTCTTGGGGAAATCAGCCTGAGGCCCCCACTCTCATAATAAATTCCCTTTTGAAGTAGTAGTACAGTAAACTAGCTTTCATGCTCATCTTTATCACAGAACCTTTTGTCTTACCTTCCAGTGTCTACAGACTATGTATTTAATTGAATAATAATAATAATGATTATAGTATTTGTTAAGCACTTACTACGTGTCAAGCACTGTTCTAAGCACTGGGGTAAATGCAAGGTAATCAGATTGTCCCACTCTGTGAGGCTCACAGTCTCAATCCCCATTTTACAGATGAGGTAACTGAGGCACAGAGAAGTTAAGTGACTTGCCAAAGGTCACACAGCAGACAAGGGGCAAAACCAGGATCGGAACCCACGACCTCTGGCTTCCAAGCCAATGCTCTTGCCACTAAGCCAGGCTGCTCCTCATAATCGTAATAATGGTATTTATTAAGCACTTATGTGTCAGGCACTGTACAAAGGACTAGGGTGGATACAAGGGAAGCAGCGTGGCTCAGTGGAAAGAGTGCGGGCTTTGGAGTCAGAGGTCATGGGTTCAAATCCCAGCCCTGCCACTTGTCAGCTGTGTGACTTTGGGCAAGTCACTTAAGTTCTCTGGGCCTCAGTTAACTCATCTGCAAAATGGGGATTAAAACTGTGAGCCCCCCGTGGGACAACTTGTTCACCTTGTAACCTCCCCAGCGCTTAGAGCAGTGCTTTGCACATAGTAAGCGCTTAATAAATGCTATCATTATTATTATTATTATTACAAGCAAATCGGGTTGGACACAGTCCCTGTCCCACATGGGGTCACAGCACAGTCCCTGTCCCACGTGGTGTCACAGCCTCAATTCCCATTTTACAGATGAGGTAACTGAGGCACAGAGAAGTGAAGTGACTTGCCCAAGGTCCCACAGCAGACAAGTGGTGGAGCCAGGAGTCGAACCTAGGACCTCCTGAGTCCCAGGCCAGTGGTCTATCCATTACACCATGCACAGTTAAGCGCACTTTAACTCATCTCTCCATTCCCCAGCTCCTGTCATCAACCAGGACTAAAAACAGGTGTTCATCCTCTCCACCTCTTATTCTTACTTCAGCCCAAGTCGTCTCTTTTCTTTTAAACAATGGCTTGCTCTGCTCAACAGTGAATGACCGCAGACAACTTTTGCTTCTATCCAGGTTAACAATAATAATAACTGTGGTATTTAAGTCCTTACAATGTGCCAAGCACAGTACTAAGTGCTGAGGTAGGTAGAAGATAATTGAGTCAGGCTACTGAGGTAGTCCTAAATAAGTGAATTATAGACTATAGTCATCTCCCACTTCCTTCTGCTTCATCCTGACTTGTTCCCTGTGCTCTTCTTCCTTCCCAGCTCCACATCCTTTTTTTTTTTTTTGTATAAACCCAACCCTTGCTGACACAGGCATCTCCCCTTGGCCATCCCGAAGATGCTCCCGCAGGAGCGAATCCCGATTAGTCCCCATACTGTCCATCAGGTTCTGGGGCCTTCTATGATTAAGTTCTAGGCCAGAGGGAGGACTTTAACATTTACCCTTGTTGCTGCCTGTACCTAAACCAATACTGATTAGCCTACTTATCATCATGCAGCTAATGGGCTTTTTTATTGTCCACCAGATTAACACTATTTTATAATAGGCAATAATATTACGGTATTTGCACATTAGCTTAGTATGAGAAGTTGCAGGTTGAAATGTTCATGACTCTTCAGAAAGCAACCAATCCATTATCCAAGCAATACGACTCTCATAATATATAAACATTAGCAGCAGCTTATGCCATTAAGCAAATACACTGATTTGAATTTAATTCCTCAATGCCCCTTTTGTTTTTATCTATGTAGATTTTTCTGAGACAATTAAAGGGTGGTTATTTTTAGGAACATTTCCATAAAAATTGCACAGTGGGAGCTCATATTTATTCCCCCTCAATAGCATCTACATTGAATTTTCTTATCTTAACTATTTTCCTTCATTTAAAGTCACAACCTTTTTTTTTTTCCACAACTACAGTAATTCTAGTATAATGGAAATGGGTCCCCAGTATATTGGATGGTTTTGCTGAAAGTGTCTTAAACTTTTTTTTTAAACTCTGAGTGTTTTTCTCAGTACTAGAATAACACTCTCAGAATGATAGGTTTGAAACACTTGAGGGATGTTGTTCATTTTCTGCCTCCATGTTAAACTACCTGCTGCAGACCATTTATTCAAGCAGTAATTACTGAACAGCAATGGTTTGCCTGGGAGACTGCAATGAAAAGTAAAATATATGGTCCCAGAACCTTAGTAGCTTCCAAGCTAAAAGGTCAATCAATCAATCAATCAGTAGTATGTATTGAGCACTTAGGTGTTTATTACTGCCTGGGAGAGTAATAATAATAATAATGATGACAATAATAATAATAATAATAATAATGGAATTGGTTACATACTTACTATGTGCCAAGCACTCTAATAATTGCTGGAGAAGATACAGGGTAATCAAGTTCCTCATAGGGCTTGCAGAGCAAGTAGGAGGGGAATAGGTATTGGATCCCAATTTTGCGGATGAGGGAAATGAGACACGGAAGAAATAAAGTGACCTGACCAAGATCACATAGCAGGTAAGTGGTGCAGCTGGGATTAGAACCCAGGTCTTTGGCTCCCAGCGCTTAACAAATGCCATCATTATTATTATTATTATTTTTCACTAGGCCACACTGCTTCTACACCATAGTTGGTGGACCCGTTCCCTGGCCATGACGAGCTTACAGTGTAGAGACTGAGACAGACATTAATCTAAATAAATTATGGACATGCACAGGAGTACTACGGGGCTGAGGGTGGGATGAATATCAAGTCCTTAAAGGGTACAGATATAAGTACCTAAATGGGGAAAGACGGCTTTATCAGGGGAGGCCCCACTGAAGAAGAATTGACCTTAAAAAGGATTTGAAGGGCGGGAGAGTGGTGGTCTAGAGCATATGGAGGTGGAGGGAGTTCCAAGCCAGAGTAAGGAAATGGGAAGGGAGTTGGTGGTGAGACAGATAAAATATGGGCAGTGAAGTGCGTGGGCTGAGCTCAAATAGGAGATCGGTGAGTTTAGGTCGGAGTGGGAAAGCTGCCTGAGTACTTTAAAGCAGATGGTAAGGATGGCAAAGATAATGGATAATCAATCTACTAGTTTTATCATCATCATCAGTGGTTTTGAGTGCTTACTATGTAGAATCCTGTACTAAGCACTTGGGAGAATACAGCAGTAGACAAGTGTTGGTTAGCCTGCTTCCTGCCCACAATGAGTTTACAATCTAGAGAACAGGCTTAACATTCATTCATTCTTTCAATCATATTTATTGAGCGCTTACTGTGTGCAGAGCACTGTACTAAGTGCTTGGGAAGTACAAATCGGCACCATATAGAGACGGTCCCTACGCAACAGTGGGCTCACAGTCTAGAAGGAGACAAACAACAAAACAAAACAAGTAGACAGGTGCCAATACTGTCAGAATAAATGGAATTATAGCTATATACACATCAATATAGCTATATACACGTCTACAGTCTAGTTTTATAAGTGCTTAGGATAGTGCTCTGCACACAGTGAGCACTCAATAAATACGATTGATCGATTGTGTTGAGGATACAGCAAATGGCCATACTTTCATAGAAAATCAATCACAGTATTAAGGTATTGGGGTAAAAATCAATCAATCATATTTATTGAGCGCTTACTGTGTGCAGAGCACTGTACCAAGCGCTTGGGAAGTACAAGTTGGCAACATATAGAGACAGTCCCTACCCAACAGTGGGCTCACATCTAAAAACCAAAAAGGAAGACAGGGTTCCCTGTTGCACAATGAACCTGATAAACACAGATATACAAATAGTGAGAGTAGGCAATAATAGAACTTCGACTGATAGTAGCAGGAGTATGGTGAGGTGTGTAGATACAATTAATCTCGGCTATTCTTAGTTCCCCTGTTTTTCAATCTTGGCTGTATTGTGGGACCCTGCTGGTGTATCAAGCAACAATAACTTGAGTCTTTACAACTTGTCATCTGTGAAGGCTTGCAAAGGGTAGTGGATAGGGAACAGTGATTCAGTAATTGCTCACGTGGACTAACTTGATTGGGGTTGATGTGCTGAAGAGACTAGCCCGGACCCTGACCATTCAAGAACCACTCAGTATGAAATAACTCATGACAAAGTTTCATCGTTCTTCTTGGTGGCTATCTAGTTGACACAAGAACCAAAGTATCGCCTAAACAGGACTGCGTATTTGCCATCCTGATGGTGGACTCTCAAATCCAGCAATGGCTTGTGGGGCCACCTGGGGGTCTTGGGAAGGGCCCAGGTAGGCCTTAAAGGATGTACTTTAATCACTCAGTGGTATTCATACAGTACTTACTACTGTATGCAGAGCACTGTATTGAGCGCTTGAGAGAGTACAGCGCAATAAAGTTGGTCAACACACTCCTAAGAATATACAGGGGAATACAGACACTAACCTGAGGAATAATGCACCTTGGGCTAGCTTCCATTTTTCGTGCCTCCTCCCACAACCTTCCTGCTTCTGGGTGCTGAAAAGATTCATAATCTCTCAAAGATTTTCCACACTGACTGTAGCTCTAGGAAGGCCCTGGAATTATTGCTGTGCCCTACTAGAGAGGAGGTAAACTGCGAAAGGAATATTCTCATCCGGGAGAACCCTGACTCGAGGTTAGGATCAGAGTACTTCCTTTAGAACAATTCTAGGCCTTCTTCGCCAATTCCCTCTGTTGCATAGCTCATAGCAATGAGGTCTACCTGGAGTTCAGCATTATGATGCTGTTGCCTTTGATCAAAATTCCATCATGTTTCCTTACTAGTGGAAGCCACAGCAAAAAATCCAATTAGGTTCTTTGTGAAGACACTGAGTTACTCTATCTCTGAGCAGAGCTAGAATTTAATAGACTATGCCTTTCCTGATGGAAAATGTCACATGTACAAGTACTTAAATGGGCTCTAATCAGGGACCCTCTCATTTACTCCATATCATTCTAACTTGCATAAGTTCATTTATCATCAATGACCTTCTGGATGCTGTTTTCCAAAGATGTTTACATTTTCGCTTTACTTAATGCTCATTCCTAACGCAGGCCCTTTCAACGCATCCCTCATTTAACACGATCCCTGTGTTGGGAGGCTCTTTGAGCGTTGTGAACATTTAGTATTTCTAATCTCAGCTGATGGATGACAATGTTCTTTCCAGAATATTGCACATTTGTGTTACATTCTGCTTCAAGGCTTCAACAAATCACAGTTTTTTTCATTTTCTTATTGTATCTGTAGTATAGCGTGACATCAGTGCCTACAGTTTGCAACCCCACTTCTCTAGCTTTCATTTTGCAGTGTTTTTCCTTGTATTGTGCAATAGAGTCCGGCAGTTTCAGGCACTGTTGAATTAATGATAAAGCACGAACCTGGGAGTCAGAAGGTCATGGGTTCTAATCCTGGCTTGGCTATTTGTCTGCTGTGTGACCCTGGACAAGTAACTTTACCTCTCTGTGCCTCAGTTTTCTAATCTTGCCTATGCTTTATCCACTATACAGTCATATCACACAGCCTTGATGTATCAGTGGTACTGATCTTTGGGAATGTCCCTTTTTCCTTATTTTCTGCAGCTGGTGGGCTCACCAATTTTCATTTCTAATATGTTCAGTATGAACAATTTTCAGGTAATCGTTCCTTTTCCTCTCCTCCTCCTCCCCATCGCCCCCACTCCCTCTGCCCTACTTCCTTCCCCTCCCCACAGCACTTACGTATATTTGTACATATTTTTTACTCTAGTTTATTAATGATGTGTATATAGCTATAATTCTATTTATTCTGATGGTATTGACACCTGTCCACATGTTTTGTTTTTTGTCTGTCTCCCCCTTCTAGACTATGAGTCCATTGTTGGGTAGGGATCATCTCTATATGTTGTCGATCTGTACTTCCCAAGCACTTAGTACAGTGCTCTGCACACAGTAAGCGCTCAATAAATATAATTGAATGAATGAATGTGTAAGGTGAGAAAAGGGAAACTATTCTGAGGACCATCATGATTTCACTTAGATTTTTTTCCCATTTGATTTTCTCAACAAAACACCAAGGTCAATGGACAAACGGAGGTAAGGGGAAGTGAAATTTCTTGTCAAGAAGATAAATCAAACAAATTACAGAACTGAAAGGTTAGAAAATTATTTAAACATCTGAGTGAAGTCTTCGGGGACTAATAAACATTTTTTCTATGATGAAATGCAATGATAAGACTTTCTTTTATGAAAGATGAGGCTGATGATATCTTTCAATTGCCTTAATGTGTGTTTTGAAAATTAAAAATGTTCTCTACTGCAAAGGAATGCAAGGTTTTATTATAAAAATGAAATCTCTTATGAACATCACCATCATTCTGTAAACAATGAGGTTTCCATGAAGCATGAAATGTATTTCAAAGCACATCAGAAATGCTGTAACAAACTACAATTACATTGTCCTATGGCTTCCCTCAACTAAATATATTCAGTTTCAAGATGAAAGCCATTGCTTATGACATTCAGTTTAATCATAAACCAATACTAAACTTGTTAGTGCAGTGTTTCATATTGTTACTGCTCTGAATCTTTTTAAAAAATGCAGCAGCCAGCCCATCTTAATTAAAAAAACAAAACAACTAAAAAACCCCACCTATCCTTTAGAGAAATTAGCTTCAAATTTGGGATTTACTCTTGCCAGTGGCAAATGTTAATGAGAAATAAAGCAAAACACGAGTTATCTCTGTGGCAATAGGGATTCTGTTCTACTTGTACCTTGTGGTTTTAAACATAAATAGCTGTATATTTATGCTTAATGGTATTTATTGAGTGCTTACTACGTGCAGAGCACTATGCTCAGCACATGGGAGATTACAATATGGAAGAGTTGGTAGACACATTCCCTGCCCAAAATATGCTTACTGTCTAGAGGGGGAGAAAAACAATAATATAAATAATGTATAATACATAATTTAAAGGTATATATGTAGTTTAAAGATATATACACAAATATGTACATACACCTGCATTATATATATATATACATATATATATATGTATATATATATATATATATATAAATAATAAAAAGTTAAAGAGGAGCAGAGGACATTGGGTTTCTTTTAAGTTCAATTCTCATTTGTCCAGATGCCCAATACTCATTAAAAGTACGTATTTTTTTCATTCATTTTTATGGCCATATTGCCAGGTGGATACCTGGAAGAGAGAGGACATGCAATAATCTTAGGATAAGTCATGTGTTTCCCATTTAATGGACCATTACATGAATCCTGGGGTAGATGATGGAGTGGGACTTCAAAAAAAGAAGTTTCACTGTCACACTCTTTCAACCCTTGGTCTCTCAGCAGAAGATATCAACAGTATCAGTACGTGGACACCTGTCCAGAAGGGAGAGAGCAGAGATTGCTAACTTATTTCCAAGTGTTACCAAGCTGGTATCAAAAAGCAGAATCTCTTGGTTATTACCATCTTAGATCAGATTCAAACTGGTAGCTCAACGCTAAAAGGTTTAACCTATAGCCTTATAACCCTATGCCTCTGCTGCTCTCTCCCAAGAGGCAGTTTTTAATTAGTGGTGCAGGGGAAAAGATTAGAAATCCCTGAATTTCAGCAGATTTCCTCTGGTGAGCTTTTCCCTTACAGAATCTGATTTTCATTCTTTCAAGTGTAATCTCTTTGTTCATTTCAGCAGAGTCCACGCTAGCAAATGAGTTGGGTGCTTCTGGTCCCAAACAACACTTTGGGGGCAATTATCTATCTATTTTAGCAAGAGAGACCCAGATAATTGTGGTGAATATTGGACCCATGGCAGTTGAACTCTGGGGCAATTTGAGGAGCAGTTGGCTTCCTGCATGCTCCTTAGTAATTCCCAGCCATGTTTACAAATAAATGAAACAGAAGGGGTTTTTAGACACCTTTGATCCCTGTTCATCTCAAAGGCAGTAGTTGGATCTGTTGAGATGATAATAAGTGGTGACCAAGTTGCCTTGTATGACTGAGGTCACGGGAATCATAAGTGCCTTGGCTCCAATCAATCGTATTTATTGAGAGCTTACTATGTGCAGAGCACTGTACTAAGCGCTTGGGAAGTACAAATTGGCAACATATAGAGACAGTCCCTACCCAACAGTGGGCTCACAGTCTCAAAGGGGGAGACAGAGAACAAAACCAAACATACTAACAAAATAAAATAAATAGGATAGATATGTACAAGTAAAATAAATAAATAAATAGAGTAATAAATAGGTACAAACATGTATACATATATGCAGGTGCTGTGGGGAAGGGCTCCACTGCCTTTGGGTTGCAGGGAATGTTGAAGGTTGCCCCCATAGTGAAAACAGAAAGACCTTTGGAGGCCTTCAGGGGACTCACAGCGTCCTTTCACTCATCCCTCTATTATTCATTCATTCAATCATATTTATTGAGCGCTTACTGTGTGCAGAGCACTGTACTAAGCACTTGGGAAGTACAAGTCGGTAACACATAGAGACAGCCCTTACCCAACAAGGGGCTCACAGTCTAGAAGCGGGAGACGGACAACAAAACAAAACATGTAGACTGGTGTCAAAATGGCTAATGCTAATGTTGTAGCTAATGCTTCCAATATTTACTCAGCTCTGTCAGGGAGGGAGATTTGGGGATTGAGACCTAAGGTGGTTACAACTTGCTTGCCAGGAGGAAAATTTGGCTAGAGATTTCTGAGAGTCTTAGGTGGGTTAACATGGGTAAATAAACTTGAGTCTGAAAATAAGCATCTTAAGCAGGGAAGCACGGAAGGAGAACAGGCCTGGGAGTTAAAGAACCTGGGTTCTAATCCCACACCTACCACTTTCCTGTTGTGTGACTCTGGACAAGTCACTTAACTGCTTGGTGCCTCAGTTTCCTCATCTGCAAAGTGGCGATTCAATTCTTGTTTTCCCACCTACTTAGATTGTGAGTCCCACATAGGACAGAGCCTGTGTCCAACCTGATGTAACGGATATACTTCTGTACCTTAGCTTAGTATATCAATCATATTTAGTGCGGAGAACTGTACTAAGCATTTGGGAGAGTACAATACAAGAGTTGGTAGATGCATTCCCCGCTCACAACTAGCTAGTGCTTGTCACATAGTAAGTTAATACCACTATTATTATTATCACTATTATTATGAAACCCAAGAACTCAGCAAAAGAAAACCCTGGAAGCATGACAGCTTTGCCTATGGAGGGCATCTGCATTGACTGTCAAAATTAATACATCTTCAAAATTATTTATACATCTTACTTCAAGTTTCAAATCAGGGAACTGAGTTCGTCTCACTCCGCTCCTACCAATCTCATTCTTTTTATAATTATAAAATTACCATCTGTGCCCTTTATATTGCCCCAAATCAGGGGCAGTGCCCCCTGCCTTTAATGAAATAATGTTTTAATAACAAAAAAATCCAATTTAGCTATCACCGGTTTAGCTCTATTTACTGTGTTAATGGTGTAATAGCTTTGCTGTTTAACATTTTTTAGATCCTGAGAGAATTGGTGGGAGTGAGAGGGTCAAAGATTTGATCCCTGGAGAAAGATACTCAATGCATATAATGTTTTGTGAGATAAACTCTAAAAAGATCCTTTGCCAGTGAATGGGCCGACCCCAGGATTCTCAGAACCACTGTGGATTGCAAACCTTCCCAGGTCTTCTTGGGTCTCTATAGGGTTAATTGAGAAGAATTCATCCAGAAAGAGATGAAATCCATATGCTCTACTAGGAAGACCTTGCAAGGTTTTCTTATAGAATCCCTTCTCTGTGTACCAGGACCATCTTTGGAGAGAGGAAAAAAAAAACAACTATATTGCAGATGGCGAGGTTCATACTGGAAAAAAAAATTCCACTCTACCAGTGGAGCAAAGCATATGTTCTAAATCAATACCTTATGTAGTAAGAGCAGAGAAATGAAAGGTTTTAAAGAGAGTTATCTGCATTCAAAGCAACAATGAAATTAGTTAATATGCTTGCAAATTTTTCTTTTACCTTATATACATGAAATGGCATTTTTTTTTTTTTTTTGGTTAGCGTATCCACTAAAATCCAGTGTTGTATTCAAAGTAAAGCTAATTTGCATTGGCAGAGTGACTTAACTCACTGGTTCATTATTACTTTGTAAGCAGGTGTGCCAGCGACTGCAAATAAATGCTTGCTGATGGAATCTCAGCAGGGTTTCTGATGAGTTTTCATTTTGTTGAACCCAACCCAGGAAATTACTGTGCAAAAAGCTTCACTATTAGTTCGTTGCCTGAAATATCATTTAGCTACACCTGGCCAAATCCATGGCAATTATACTAACTATATATAGAGGACATTCCAAAAATCCCATCGGCTTTTTAAAATAATTGTCTTAAATTTATCTCTGCAACAGGAAAACATAAATAAACCATCACATGAAAATTAACAATATACACACTTCCTAAGGAGCCCAATATAGAACATACCTAAATGAGGTATTAAGTCATTTTTTTCCCACAAATTTCACAATTGTTCAGGGAGACAATTTGAAGATTCAAATGAAAATAAACTAATGACTAAGAGCTTTCAGTCCAATATATCTCTTTATGTTCAGAAATCATGTCATGTGAAAGTGGCATTATGAACCCAATAATCCTAATTATGCCAAGTTGCAAGTAACTAGTTCACATAAACAGCAAGATAGCTCAGCTACCCAAAAATACATCAAGATATGTCAACAGTTTGGGGATTTTAAAAATAATGCTGTAGTATACAGAAAAACAAACAGACTTTTTAAAATTGTATTTGCCAAGTTTTTTTTTCTATTTGAGTGAATATTTTTAACAAACAATATAAAATTGTGCTTTATAGGAGAGAGAAAACTGATCTCTATTTAAACTAGACTAGTCTGCTTCCATATGCCAAATATCAGTAGAAGGGATGGAAGGATTGAGTGTTTGTATGTAATGAATATATTCTTCTAAGTATACTACATCCCTATCAAACTCTCCCATCTTTAACAGCAAGTTGCAATTTGCATTTGAATGTAAAGTATTCATTTCCATGTGTGCTTTGGTTAATGTTGAGTACTCTAGTAAACATGCCATTCTAACAGCTGAAAAATAATAATATCAAGAAAATACTTGTCTGCCATATGGACTTCACTGGAAGGTGTAGGACACCAGTTTAAAATGTTTGTATCTGAATACTGTTGAAAGCACTTATCTACGGCACAAAGACAAGAAGTAGAATATAAAGTATGTTCTACTTTATGTTTGCACATATTTATTACTCTATTTATTTTACTTGTACATATCTATTCTATTTTGTTAATATGTTTTGTTTTGTTCTCTGTCTCCCCCTTCTAGACTGTGAGCCCACTATTGGGTAGGGACCATCTCTATATGTTGCCAACTTGTACTTCCCAAGCGCTTAGTACAGTGCTCTGCACACAGTAAGCGCTCAGTAAATACGATTGATTGATTGATACAGTATATAGAAGGAAATTATTTGAAAACTATTGAAAGATGAAATTTTGAAAGCTTCATAACTTGAAGCAATTGTAAACCAACCTATGTCCCAGAAGACTCCAAAACACTACCCGTTTATGGATTGGGCATTTGGAAATGACTAGAGAGAAAGGTCCCTAATGAAATTCATTACTTCTCCTGAAGTACTTCTTCGGTACTTGGAGAAGCAGCATGGCTCAGCGGAAAGAGCATGGGCTTTGGAGTCAGAGGTCATAGGTTCAAATCCCAGCTCTGCCAGCTGTCAGCTCTGCGACTTTGGGCAAGTCAGTTAACTTATCTGTGCCTCAGTTACCTCATCTGTAAAATGGGGATTAAAACTGTGAGCCCCTGTGGGACAACCTGATCACCTTGTAACCTCCCCAGCACTTAGAACAGTGCTTTGCACATAGTAAGTGCTGAACAAATACCACTATTATTATTATTATTCTCCAGATATTATTTTGGAAAGCACAATCCCAGTGTAATAGCTCAGAAGGTACAGAAATATTATTATGCGACAATGAACAAATACCCCATGGGATAAGGTATAAAATTTCATGCCTTTCTGCAAACCTATAGCTGAATAGTAAATGCCAAAGGAAAAAAAAAAAAGAACATTCCAAGCAGAGAAATGAATTCCAAGCCTCACTGAAAAGACTTCGAGGCTTAAAGCATGAAGACTTGGTTCAGTCCAATTAAGTGAAATTCTGCTCCAGAGAAACATTTATACCATATGTGTTGGCCTCCAGACTTGAAATTCCAGTTTTTCTCTAAAACTTGTTGCCCTCCTTCTTGCTATCTGCTCTCTCCTGATCCAACTGCTTGAAAAGATGAGACCCATAGGGAAGCCAAAGCCTCAGTGGTTCTCTCTCCACCTACCTTGCCCCATTCAGGTTTCCATCCTACAGCTCTCAAAGGTTCTGTAACCAGTCTCAATGAACAAACAAAACAAAAACCTAGTTTGCTATAATCTCTATTGACAAAATAAATCATGTATTTCCTCCTCAAAAATTGAAGTGGGGAAATTCTCCCTGCTGGAGAGCTGCCCAGGATACAGGTCCTTGCTGCTGGTGAAACTGCCTCTAAAGTGTTTGAACAGAGTTCACAGGGGATTCTGGTAAAACTGTTTTAGAAAGCCAGATGCACTTTCCATGAGAAGACCAGTTCTTGCAGCTGAATAAGAGACTAGGTTGAATTGATACTACTAAATCTAGAGAAATAATGGACACTCCTCTGTGCCTTAGTTACCTCATCTGTAAAATAGGAGTGAAGACTATGAGCCTTATCTGGGATGGGGACAGTGTCCAAACTGATGCCCTTGTATCTATCCCAGTGCTTAGTATAGTGCCTGGCACGTAATAAGTACTTAACCAGTACCATGGAAAAAAAATTGGGATTTGGAACAGTGGGAAGGATGAAGAACAGGAAAATGAGAAAGGGTTATTGGAGTGACTGGAGTGGCAGGAAACTGACTCTATTGACCTGAGGAAACTAACTCAGTGATGTCAATCTGAAATGTTTGGAATGAGGGGAGAGACATAGCAGAAAAGGGAGAGTTGGATTTAGGTCATTTCACCCTTGGGCCTTTCATCCCTCGCTAATATATTTGTGGAAAAGAAGGAAAATATTTAAAACTGTAACATGACTATATTAGAATCTGGGATTGGGAGGAGAAATCCAAGTAAACTGGAATGATATACCAAAAACAGTAGATGCTATTTAATTTTGTTGAAACTAAAACTATATGATTTCTCTGTTAGAAGGGGATGGGACACAATTTTCTATTCCTCCCTCCAACCTCAGCCCATATATAATCTTCTCTCACTCTACTTCTTTGATTCTTCTAAAACCCTCTGATTTCCATTTCGCACAATTAAAACAAGATGTGATTTAGGGTTTTTTTTTTTTTTTAGTGAACATTGTTTCAGTTTCCTTTGTTTAAAATCACTTAAACAGACACCTTGCAAAATCTGTTCCTCTTCTTTAAGACTCCCCTATCTGGTGCTTTCTCTCTTGTGAGAGAATTTCCCTCGATTTACTATAAACCAAACAACAAAGAATAGGCAGCTGTGACCACACTCTGCCCATGCCAAGTTCTGTCCCAATTAGTCTCATTCCCACTGAACAGTTTATTGGGTGTTTGTTTGGAAGTGGCCACGAGAGATGTACCATTAGTCCACCTGCAGTGTCAAAATCCTAAACTTAATTTCCCAGTATGTGCGCAAAGAGAGAAAATATGCAAACTCCACTGTGTAAAGATCACACTTCTTCTTACAGTGCAGCTTTGAACGCCTTTAAATATTCCTATTTTACACAATATTGCCATTATAAAAAAAATTGCATTTAGACATTTCTGAGGTTAGTGTAATGGATGTGATGATGAGGAATTAGAAAGAGAATCACTTGATGCCTTGAAGAGCTACCCTCAGGAAGATCAGAAATAAAGGAGTCAATCAATAACTAAGTCTGCCTCAGATGCAGATCCTCATAAATCGCCTAAAACATTTTTTTATCATGTCTTCTGGGGGCTGTCCTGCTAAAAATATAGCTAACCCAGAAAAGCAACTAAACGTCTCTCTTAAATTGCTCTGTTTTGTTTGCATGGCTGCGTGTTCTTAATAACAAAAAATAATTTGATCTTTTTTAAGTGGAAATCACTGTTGTGCTCAATCACATTTCACGGTCCGCAATTCTCACATTCATCTTCTTCCAGATGTGATTATGTAGGATGGGTGCTAACTTTTCTTGTGGGCAACAAGGGCTCAAGATTTTCAGTTGAATTTGCTTTTCTGTGGCTCTCCTGGGATTGGGATTGGAGGGTGGTCTAGCTGAACTAAATACAGGTGAGTAGCCTCTAAAGAGAAGCATTCTCTTGGGCTGGCAGTAGCAGCCCTGAACTCCTCTTGCAGTTCAGCTGATATACCCTGGGGAATCTCCCCATATTCCTTTGTTCTCTAGTTCATCAGGTGTGGTGTAGACATCTGTTCCCACCTCCAACAATGTTCCTGAAAGATGACCTGGTCTGTTAACTCCAAAAATGGTCATGCCCTGAATAGAAATACTTCACAGAGCCAGATTTGAAAAGCTTTCGTGATTAGCAATGGGCAGAGTTCAAAAGGTTTTATCTTTTGGTTTGGTTCAGATGAGCAGCCAAGATACATGTTTATGATTTTCATTAGGCCTCCAGGATCATGATCCAAAACCACATTGCTTTTTTGTCTTCACTCCAGAGAACCTCTCACCAACTGTAATACAGTTGTCAACAGGAGGTCTGAAATCTCTATGACCCTGAGAAGTGATTCAAAGTGTAACTGTCCTTTGGCTTTTCCTAACTTCCATTTTCCTTATGCATACAGCCCACCCACTGCACTTTTATACATATCTATTTACATAATCTTGTTACTGGTCCATTTCTCCATTTTCTTCTTCTTCTAATCTAGAAAGTATTTTGTCTCACTCAGATTATAAACTCACTGAGGACAGGGATCATTCTTACTTCTCTTGTATTCTCTTAGGAGCTTTCTGCAGTGCTTGACCCAAAGAAGACACTCATTTAATACTATCAGCTTCAAATAATACTACCATCAACAAGAAAGTCTCTCAGAATGAGTGAGAATTTGACAAGGATATCCCTTATTGCATGTCAATCCCCAAAAGTTTTGTCTTGCTTCTAATTAATAATAATAATAATAATAATAATAATGGTATTTGTTATGTGCTTGCTATGTACCAAGTACTGTTCTAAGCACTGGGGTAGATACAAGGTAATCAGGTTGTTCCTCGTGGGGCTCACAATCTTAATCCCCATTTTACAGATGAGGTAACTGAGGCACTGAGAAGTTAAGTGGCTTGCCCAATGTCACACAGCAGACAAATGGTGGAGCCAGGATTAGAACCCACATCCTCTGACTCCCAAGCCTGTGCTCTTACCACTGAGCCACGCTGCTTCTCCATTCATTGAGAGTTTTTATCATATCAATTTGGCTTATACTTGGCAGTTTCAAGATGCATCAGTGACTGGGAAAATACACCAAAGTGCGGGCTCAGACAATTTATAGTTTACAAGTCGGTGGCAAAGCCAGGCAGGCAAGTGGGTACCAGAAGTTCAATTTCACTCAGATGTGAAAATAACACTGCTAAACTGGAGAAGCTGCCAGAATCCAACAGAATGGTAATAGGTAAACAATTTCAAAAAATTTGTAATGTGCATAACAAATGCCAGGCACTGTTCTCAGTACTGAGGTAGATACAACTGAGTCAGCTTGGACACATTCCCTATCCCAGATGGGGCTCAAGGTCTAAGTAGAAAGAAGAACAGGCATTGAATCCCCCTTTTATAGGTGAGGAAATGGGCAAGGAGCAGTTAAGTGACTAGAGAAGCAGCATGGCTCAGTGGAAAGAGCAAAGGCTTTGGAGTCAGAGGTCATGGGTTCAAATTCTGGCTCTGCCAATTGTCAGCTGTGTGACTTTGGGTAAGTCACTTAACTTCTCTGTGCCTCAGTTACCTCATCTGTAAAATGGGGATTAAGACTCTGAGCCCCCCATGGGACAACCTGATCACCTTGTAACCTCCCCAGCGCTTAGAACAGTGTTTTGCACATAGTAAGCACTTAATGAATGTCATTATTACTATTATTATTATTTGCCCAAGGTCACACGCAGGCAATTAGCAGAGCCAGGATTAGAATGCAGGTCCTCTGATTGCCAGGCCTGTGCCCTTTCCACTCTTACTGAGAGCCAGGCCGACTCCTTCGGACCCTCAATGGGGAGCTGACGGTGGGGAACTTTAGACCCATGGCTGACTCATCAGACCCTTCTCCAACTACCTACCAGGGAGATGATATCTAGCTGTTCATTCATCAGCCTGGACCATACCTTGTCTGAAAACCCAGCTAATAACCTGACCATAGAAGGGCTATCTGCCACAGAGGTGAGAACTAACTGTTCACACATAAACACAGACATCTAATCCACATGAAAATTTGCCTATTTACTTTAAAAGAGCCCCCTGGGTTGGGTTGGGAGCCGCTGGGTGTTTTCCTTTTCACCACCTGAAGAACCTGCAATTCAGTCCTGCTGGAAACCCAGATTAAGCTTCCACTGCTTTGAACGGTTCTCTCAAAGCACTCTGTTCTCACAATGTCTCTTCACTTCCTTTCCTCTTATCACCCCCAAATCCTTGTCATCCTTACCCATTGCTGTCCCACAGCTCCCTCCCCCCTTGTTGGCCACCATCAGCTCACTCCCGTTCAAACACTCCCCACCTCTCTCACTCAAGAAATACCATTGATTGACCGATGGATTAATCAATCAGCTCTCAGACTCCTACAAACTTTACTAAATCTCGTACTACAACCCAAACCGCACAATTCACTGCTCTAACACCATCCTCTGTACCTTGATCTTGTTTATCCCACCACCAACCCCATGCCCACGTTCTTCCTTAGGCCTGGAATTTCCTCCCCCTTCCTAACAGGCAGTCTATCACTTTCCCCACCTTCAAAAGCCTCCTAAGCAAACATCTTCTCTAAGAGGTCTTCCCAGTCTAAACCCTTTATTTCACCTATCCTCCCTGCCCTCCGGGTATGCAGTTAGCTGTGTACACCTTAAAGCACTTTGGTATTTACCTCAAACCCACAATAATAATGTAAATATTATTAGACTCTACTGTATCCCCTATCTGTAGGCTATTTTAATGTCTGTCTTCCCCCTCGCCCCTCCGTAGACTTTAAGCTCCTGGTGGACAGGGATTGCATCTACCAATTCTGTTGTATTCTACTCTCCTAAGTACTTAGTGCACTCTCTGCACACTGTAAGTGCTCAGTACATAGCACTAATTACTTGTCTCCCTCTAATGGACTGTAAAATCCTTGAGAGGCAGGGATTATACCTTCCAATTCTACTGTACTCGCCCAAGCCCCAACTATAATACTCTGCACACAGAAAGCACTCCATAATTACCTTTCAGATTGCATGTATGCACACGTTATGCAGTTATATACATATATATATATATATATATGCATATATATGTTCTTTGTTGTTGATGACATTTCTGCTCAATCATTCAATGGTATTTACTGAGCACTTACTGTGTGCAGAGCACTGTATTAAGCACTTGGCAAACCACAACAGAGTTGGTAGAACATATTCCCTACCCACAGTGAGCTTATGGTCTAGAGGGGGGACACAGACATTAATATGTAGAGGTCATTTACAAATATAGATCTGATCGTGAGAGCTTCATAAATATGTGTTTTGCATTTGGCTGCTATCCCCAATGTGTAACTTCTTCCACATCAGTGCTTAAAACTGTGCTTGGCACAGAGTAAGCACTTAAATACCATCGTTATTTTGTGCATTTAAAGATTGTCCCTTGCTACACTGTTATACTGACTACCCACAGTGCTGAGTGTCATTGTCAGTGTCTACTCAAAGTTTCTGTTCTAGGATATTCTCTCCATTTCTAATGACCTTCTGCTGCTGTCACCTGTCTACTGTTCTGTTTAGCTCACTATGTCTTCAAAGTGTTTCTTCTGTTCACCCTATTTGTGGTTATTGCCATTTTAGCTCACCAAAGAGCAACCGGGTATCTTGCTCCCATATAATAATGATAATAATCGTGGTATTTGTTAAGCATTTACTATGTTCCAGGCACTGTACTAAGTGCCGGGGTAGATACAGGGTAAACAGGTTGGACACAATCCCTGCCCCACACAGGGTTCACAATCTTAATCTCCATTTTATAGATGAGGTAACTGAGGCACAGGGAAGCCAAATGACTTGCCCAAGGTCACACAGCAGACAGCTGGTGAAGCAGGGATTAGAACCCATGTCCTTCTGACTCCCAAGCCCATGCCCTCCCCATTAGACCACACTGCTTCTCTTTCTAGCAAAAGTGTGATGTGTTGATCATTGCTCTGAGGTTGGAGGACTGGATGCTTCCTGGACTCCATTGTGTGTGATTTCATCTGGAGAGGAGCACCACTGGGTCTGCATCCTCCTCAGGGAGTAGAAGGGTGAGCTAAAATGGTGAAATTAATTCTAATTTGAGTCACTGTGCCTTTGTTCCTAAGTCAGTGGGGAGCAACACAGAGTTTCCTCTTACTCGGGCAGTGAGTCAGAAGAACCCAACAGCTGGTGGAAGCTGGAAGGGGAGCGGAGAAGGTGGAGGCTGAGGTGAAGGTTCCGTATAATCTCACGCTATCAGACATTGCAAGAATCACAAATGCAGTTAGCACCAAGTCACATCAATCTTAAAATCCCTTGGCTCCTGTCCTCTGCTCTACAGCCCAGGCATACTCCAAACAGACCTCTGGGATGCTGAGGTGGTCACCATTAGCATTGTCATTTTGAAACATCTGGTAAACCTAAAGAACGAAAGCTCCTTCTCTATAAGAACTCTCGCTGTAGGATGAGAGAGAGATAAACCCACAAAGGGGAAAAATAAAGCTGTCAAAGGGGGGATTGCTATAGCAACCAGATAAGAACAAATTTTGGCATAGAAAGCAACCTGATTATTTCTCTCCTTTTAATCAAAATTATATATCATCAAGTTCAGTAACAGAACAATTGGAAACAGTAAAACGTTATGTCTTATTGAATTTAAAAATACATTCCATACACATTTCAGGTTTTAGGTTTAACTCTTTCACTCCCAATGGTAGGTAAACCTAGTCAGCCAAAACGTGGTATAGTTTGTTTCTAAACAATGTGGAGTTTCACTGGCAACAGCCAGCTTTGCTTTTCTCACTGAATGGCCTAAATTGGTGCGTAGAAGTCACGAAGGGGCAGTCGGATGACAGAATTTCTATGGGGACACAATTATCAGCCATTAAGTACATTAAGGTCAGTATAGCTCAGTGGAAGGAGCCCGGGCTTTGGAGTCAGAGGTCATGGGTTCAAATCCCAGCTCCGCCACTTGTCAGCTGTGTGACTTTGGGCAAGTCACTTCACTTCTCTGGGCCTCAGTTACCTCATCTGTAAAATGGGGATGAAGACTGTGAGCCCCAAGTGGGGCAACTTGATTACCTTGTAATCTCCCCAGTGCTTAAGACAGTGCTTTGCACATAGTAAGCGCTTAATAAATGCCATCATTATTATATCCTTCCTAGAAATGTATAATAAATTTAATCCAGCTTTTTGTAATTTTTCAGATCATCAGAACTTCTTCCTCAAAATAGTCATCCCAATTTCCAATGCATATTTATTTTCCTCCCTGGGTGTATATTAGGTGCTCCAGAAAGTCCATTAACTTCAAACCATCTGAGAGCTGTGGAGCACCTTGCCCCTTCTTAAAGTGCCTTAACACAGTTTTGCTGTACCTCCTCTGATACCATGTTTCTTAGCTTGGTCTGCAAGCTCCATTCCAAATATCAGTAAACTTCCTGTCAGGAGGAACTTACAAGGTCCTACTGGCATAATCCATGCTTTGCTACAAGCTACGGGCTACACTAAATGACAGGTATGCTGAGCTGAAAGAGGAATATGCAAGGCCAGAGGACGGAAAAAGAACAGTTTTCTAAACACAGTGAAATACTGTCTCAAACCACGTGATGTAGCAGCAGATTAAGGGAGCAGAGAGGCCATCAGGAGAGGGTATGCACTAGCTTACCAAGAGCAGGATACTAAGAGGTAGGCTCAAGAACCGATTGGTGCTGTAAGCATTAAAATCTACCAGGTATCAAGGAATGAACTTATCTTACAAAAAATGTTGAATGAACTATTGGTCCCTTATGAATCTTTCCAGCCATGCCTGGATATGGTCTCACCATTAGGACTACGAAGGACCTAGATTATATGTCCCCCTCATCCCCCTCTCCATCCCCCCCCCCCATCTTACCTCCTTCCCTTCCCCGCAGCACCTGTATATATGTTTGTACATATTTATTACCCTATTTATTTATTTTACTTGTACATATCTGTTCTATTTATTTTATTTTGTTAATATGTTTGGTTTTGTTCTCTGTCTCCCCCTTTTAGACTGTGAGCCCACTGTTGGGTAGGGACTGTCTCTATATGTTGCCAATTTGTACTTCCCAAGCGCTTAGTACAGTGCTCTGCACATAGTAAGCGCTCAATAAATACGATTGATGATGATGATATGTTGCCTCTCCCTCTACGTTCTTGTTCGGGTTCTGGAACACTGTACAGCCCTGGTTGACAACATATTACTACTACTAATAATAATTATGGTATATGTTAAGCACTTACTGTGAGCCAAGCACTGTTCTAAGCACTGGGGTAGATACAAGGTAATCTGGTTACCTCATGGTCCCACATGAGGCTCACAGTCTCAATCCCCATTTTACAGATGAGGTAACTGAGGCACAGGGAAAGTAAGTGATGTGCCCATGGTCACACAGCAGACAAGTAACAGAGACAGGATTGGAACCCACTACTTCTGACTCCCAAGCCTGTGCTTTTTCCACTAGGCCATGCTGCCAACTTGTACTTCCCAAGTGCTTAGTACAGTGCTCTTCACTCAGTAAGTGCTCAATAAATATGATTGAATTGAATGAATGAATGAATGCTGCTTCTCCACTCATTACATTGATTTTCTAAGTCCTTTTTTCTTTGGGTGGGGGCAGAGCTAGACTTGGAATTCTGATTAAGGAAATAAAACAAAAATCATAAAGTCCTCAAATTATTCAACCTGAAAAAAATATAAGTATAATAAAAATGTGCCTGGTCTTTGCCAGCTATCTTCAAGACACCAGTAAGAAGTCTAGAAAGCTTCACCACTGATGTTTTTCAGCAGAAACCAAACGAAAATGCATATCCTGATTTCAAGGTTGTTTCAGCG
Source organism: Tachyglossus aculeatus (assembly GCF_015852505.1). NCBI lineage: Eukaryota > Metazoa > Chordata > Mammalia > Monotremata > Tachyglossidae > Tachyglossus > Tachyglossus aculeatus. Next base: position 20,266,969 of record NC_052089.1, on the reverse strand, counting down.
GACATTCTACAGCCATTTGAAGGGATTAGAGCAATTTATAGATTGTAGGCCTCACGTACTGAGACTTCAAGTACACCCCAAGGCTTTTCACAAAACCTACCCTAGCTTGCTACACTTCTGAGAAACAATCACAGTGATAGCCTTACTTAGCGTGAAGGAAAAGATCAGTATAAATTTGGGAGGATAGTTTCGTAAAATGATACATGGGCCAAAGCAGAAGAGGCTCTCTCCAATATTTCACTGAGTTTAAGGCTGAGTTGACTTTAACTTTGCCTCTTTTTTTTTTCCTTCCTGATCTTTGATAGATTGAAAACTCCTTGAGAACAGGGATCTTCAAGCTCTGGTGTACCTCCCAAGCAGTGATTGACAAGTATAATAATCCGCACAAGGCAGGTGATCAATAAATACTAATAAGTAGTTCTTTAGCCTTTTTTTCCTCCACACTCCAATTTTCCTTTCCACAACTCAGTCAAAAGATGGAGTAAAGAAGGTCCAATGACGGATATAGACTAATGGATAGGATTTAATCCAGCCTCAAAATTTGATTTATTATTTATTATTTATTTATTTAGAGAGCAAAAATATAAGGCATGGAGGAGTAAGACTTTTTCCTATTCAGGAGTATAGTCTCATTTCAAGCTGGGAAAAATTGACCTTGTGGTATTATGAACAGAGAGATTTGTTAAAAAAAAAAAAAAAGCTTCCACAGAGTGTGAAATTCTTGGTCCACAAACGGACCATGCAGAATGCACTGTGGGGACAGAGATGACTGGCTTTATCAAGCCACAATTGATTTTCTAGTACAGGTGAATTAGCCATTTTAACAGAACCTCCCTAAAATTTATACCTGGATGGATGACATGGATTTTCTGAAGTACTAAAAAGTAGAAAAACAGCTATAAAAATATATAAAAATCCAAAAGTCCATCCTGGGGGAAACGAGGATTTAACAAATCATTTATAATTTAGTTTATCCTGCAGACCGCTAGGCACAGCAGTATCTATGATTACAAGATTTAGTTTCTCTCATTTTGTAAGCTCCTTCTCCTGTGTTTTCCCTTCAGGATGATTCCATCTTTTATCTTGAACTAACTTATGATTGATGTATTCTGCTGGGTTTTCTTTTTGTGTGTGTGTGTGTGTGTGTGTGTGTGTGTGTGTGCTTCAGTATCTGAAGGGGATTTTCTCCTTGCTAATGCTTTGATGTAAAGTTCAGGTGATTTTAATTTTACTGCAACTTCTTAGTTGCACTTAGTGTCCTAGTTGAATGTTAGTGGAAGAACAAAAATCATGTTCTTTCATGTCTCCTCCTGCCTCATTCTTTTGCAAAGCTTCCACAGTTTAAATTGCTTCGCTGGGGAGTGTTCTGTATTTTTTCCCCTTTAGAAATATTTGGATGTCTAATAGATTTATGCAATGTTTATACAAGACCAAGGACACTTCAGAATAAAATTGAATCAGTGTAAGTACACTGAAAAAAAAATGTAACATGAAGGTAACATGACAAGTGCCGATTGTAAAAAAATACTTTTTTCAAAGAAAGCAATTTTTTTTTGAAAGCCAAGCATTCTGGTTAAGGATCCTTTCTTGTTGGGGATGTGGAAATGTTACTGTAAGCATGTCTTACACAATAGGGCTCTAGGAATAGCTTGGTGATTAAGCCAAGGGAAGTTATAGGAAAGAATCAAGGGGAAAGTGTGGGGAATCATTCGCAGGATTATCCCCGCCCCTGAAGATGACAATGTTGAAAGTTAAGATGATATGTCTGGGTAAGACCTTGCACTGCAACTGAGGATCCTCACTGCTTCTTCTAAGTGTACAGTACAAGAAGACTTTCAGTGTGACCAACCCAATGAAACTGCTCCATTGGATCAAGGCTTGCGTGCTTAACTGTATTCAAGACTTGTTCATTAAAGTTTTTCCTGTGACCATAACTCCAAATGAAATCTCCTGAGTCTGTAAACTGCTGAATGCTGGACATGTCAAACTATTTTTGTGATGATGATGGTAAGCTTGTCTCTAGACTGTAAGCTCATTGTTGGCAGAGAACATGTCTACCAACTCTGATGTATTGTAATCTCCAAAGCACTTAGTATAGTGTTCTGCACAAAATAAGTACTCACAAAATACTACTGATATGAAGTGATAGTTTCACAAGAGAACATTTTCTCTATGATGGCAGGGCATGGTTTCAGTCACTGAGAACTAAGTCTGTACTTATCCATCATCACCAGTCTGAGCGCAGAGGGGTAAGTTTCCCGAGAGGAAGCAAGAAATCTCAGTCCCTTTCCAACTTGCCTGCAGAAATATGTACTGGCAAAACAGACAGACTCATCAGGCCCATGTGACTTAGACATTAAAAAGACATTAAAAAGCAAAAACTTGTTTTAATGTCATAAATGAGGAGAGAGAATCTGCACGTATGTCATTCAACTATAATGTGGCTCAGAATTAGAAGCAAAGAAAGGGTGAGGTGCAGGACTACATGTCACCACCAGCACAACATAGACTTTTGAGGTTTATGGTGGGTTTTCTCAGAATTACACTCTTTCAGAAGTAGAGGCTGTTCAGTTGGCTGTTTGCAATAAATGTCCTGATATTTTACCATATTTTAATGGTATTTGTTAATCACTTCCTATGTGCCAGGCACTGTACTAGGCGTCAGAGTAAATATAAGATAATCAGGTTGGACAAAGTCTGCATTCAACATAGAACTCACAAAATTAATCCCTATTTTACAGCTGAGACAACTGAGCCACAGAGAAACTGTGACTTGTCCAAGGTCATAAAACAGACAAGTGGAGGAGGCAGCATTGAGAAGCAGCGTGGTTTACTGAGAAGCAGCATGGCTTAATGGAAAGAGCACAGGTTTGGGAGTCAGAGGACATTGGTTCTAATCCCATCACCGCCACTTGTCGCTGTGTGACCTTGGGCAAGCCACTTAATCTCTCTGTGTCTCAGTTACCTCATCTGTAACATGGGGATTAAGACTGTGAACCCCACATAGGACAACCTGATTACCTTGTATCCACCCCAGTGCTTGGCACATAAGTGCTTAACAAATACCATAATCATAATAATAATAATGATGGCTTGGTTAAGTGGTTACTATGTGCAAAGCTGTTCTAAGCACTGGGGGGATACAGGGTGATCAGGTTGTCCCATGTGGGGCTCACAATCTTAATCCCCATTTTACAGATGAGGTAACAGGCTCAGAAAAGTTAAGCGACTTGCCCAAGGTCACAGCAGCCATGTGGCAGAGACAGGATTCGAACCCATGAACTCCGACTCCCAAGCCCGGGCTCTTTCCACTGAGCCACACTTCTTGGGAGTCAGAGGATGTGGGTTCTAATCCCAGCTCTACCACTTGTCTCTACCACTGGGCAAACCACTTAATCCCTCTGTGTCTCAGTTACCTCATCTGTAACAAGGGGATTAAGACTGTGAACCCCACATAGGACAACCTGATTACCTTGTACCTATCCCAGTGCTTAGAGCAGTGCTTGGCACGTAATAATAATAATGATAACAACCCATTCATTCATGCAACCCACATATTCAATCCCTCACTAACTCCTGTTGGTCCCACCTCCACAACACCATTAAAATCCACCCTTTCCTCCATCCAAACTGATACCAGAGTTATACAATCACTCATCCTATCACAACTGGATTACTGTATCAGCCTCCTTACTGACCTCCCATTCTCCTGCCTCTCCCCACTCCAGTCCATATTTCACTCTGCTTCCTGGAACATTTTTCTACAAAAACATTTAGGAAACATCACCCCACTCCTCAAAAAACTCCAGTGGTTGCCCATCCACCTCCGCATCAAAAAACCCACCTCACCATTGGCTTTAAAGCACTCAATCATCCTGGCCCCTGTTATCTCACCTCACTACTCTTCTACTACAACCCAGCCCACACACTTTTCTCCTCTAATGCTAACTTTCTCACTGTACCTCAATCTCGTCTATCTCTCCACTGACCCCTCACTCATATCCTGCCTCTGTCCTGGAACGCCCTCCCTTCTCAAATCTGACAGACAATTACTCTCCCCTCCTTCAAAGCCTTATTAAGGCCACATTTCCTTCAAGAGATCTTCCCTAAGCCCCCCCCGTTCCTCTTCTCTCACTCCTTTCTGCATCACCTTGACTTGCTCCCTTTGTTCATCCCTCTCCCAGCCCCACAGCAGTTATGTACATATCTGTAATTTACGTATATTAATGTCTGTCTCCCCCACACACCTTAGAATGTAAGCTTGTTGTGGGCAGGGATTGTGTCTGTTTACTTTCGTATGGTACTCTCCCAAGCACTTAGTACAGTGCACTGCACACAGTGAACGCTCAATAAATATGAAAGAAATACGATTGAATAAATGAACCCAGCTCCTCTGACTCACAGGCCCAGCAACCGTTTGGACTGTAAATATATTTTCCATTTGGACTTCATTTTTCATCTGACCTCTTTCTGGCTCCACCCCCTTATGGTATCTATATCTTTCAGAGAAAAAGGGATTCTGTTAGTGAGGTAGATTGGATTTTTTTTTTTTATAAAGAATAAGTGGGTCTCCCAAACCAAATGCCAAATATTGTCTTCTGTGTGTCACAGCAGGGTCCAAGCAAACTAATTCACTGAGGATGTACTGCAGTCTCTGGGCTGGCAAAAGACCACAAAAATCAATAATACATTTAATGTCGATGTGTTCCAAGCTTTGCCCAACTACAGGATACATTGGCAACTTGCTAGAAGCCTCAGGCCTGGACATAATTCATATGAAATGGAGAATTCGCTCAGCCCAAAGAAACAATTTCACACATGGGCCAAACATCACCTTCCCCTCTTCTAATCTTTAGGAGGAACATTTACTAAAAGCTGAGTCCACACACTCGCTACAGAATTGCCCATTTGATCATGTGCAATATTGATCAAATGTCTGTATTAGGACAGAGATAAATACGGCTAACTCCACAAGGAGCAGGGCATCCTGAGCACCGTAACAGCCATTTTGCATTTGCATTTTCACCCAGTCTCCTAATCCATTGGGGATTTTTAAATTTTGGTTTTTCATTCAGTTTTTAATTTAGAATACTGCAAAGGCCAAAAGGTCACTCATTCTACAACACAGCTTAGCTTCACCCAGCCCACACAACACTGTTTCATTCGGCAAAACTGTCTTTTTCTTCCTCCGTTTAGGTGATCTATATAAAAGTAGCATGGCTGCCTCAGAGGAGGCACAACAAGTTGTGATGTTTCACTGGGTAACCAGCTGGGGGAACAGAGTCTAATCCTGCAAAACTGCCACAATAGTAAAGGAGCTTGCGACAGTGTTAGCACTGAAAGAGATTGTGACATTGTAACACTAAACCGGGAGGCAGGACTGGAACTGGACTTCCCCAACCCTCACCCGAATCCTCTCTAGCATCAAGAAGTGGGTACACCCCTTGAGGATTGCAGCTGAGTCACACAACAAAGAAGGAAGGGAGAACTCCATAAATGGTTAACTGGAAACTCTCTGGAACTCAATCTCCTCAATTCACTCTCCTTAATCTCAGAAAACACACCGGTCTGAAACAAAGATTTGAAGTATGAACATCTGAAATATTTTAGAGAAGCAGCATGGCCTCGTGGAAAGAGCACAGACCTGCCTGTCAGAGGACCAGGGTTCTAATCCCAACTCCATCATTTGTCTACTGTGCTACCTGCGTGGCTCACTGCAAAGAGCCCGGGCTTTGGAGTCAGAGGTCATGGGTTCAAATCCCAGCTCTGCCAATTGTCAGCTGTGTGACTTTGGGCAAGTCACTTCACTTCTCCGTGCCTCAGTTACCTCATCTGTAAAGTGGCGGTTAAGACTGTGAGCCCCCCATGGGACAACCTGATCACCTTGTAACCTCCCCAGCGCTTAGAACAGTGCTTTGCACGTAGTAAGTGCTCAATAAATGCCATTATTATTGTTATTATTAACTTCTCTCTGCCTCAGTTCCCTCATCTGCAAAACGGAGATTTAATATCTGTTCCTGAACTGTAAAATTAGGATTCAGACTGTGAACTCCATGTGGGACAGGGACTGTGTCCAACCTGATAAACTTGCATCTATCCCAGTGCTTAGTATAGTGCCTTTACTAACAAATAACATTAAACAAGTGCCATTAAAAAAATCCTTAGTAAGAAATTCATGCCAAAACTCATATTTCCTTGATAATTCCTAAACAAAAGAATTGAATACAGGTATGTCAGAAGTGGCGTACAAAATACATTTTCTTCCACTCACCATATCTAAGTTTTATTACCAGTGATCCAGTTTGAGTCTATATTCTAGGAGCAACATCAGTGAAAACACTGAGAGGCTTTTTTCTTGAAAAAATTGAGACCACCCAATTCTTAATTGCTCTAAGCACTGATTCAGCTTCACTCATCTACATTTTACAAGCTTTACTGACCTCTGAGAACTCAATTTATCCCTAACAACCCTCAGAGTACATATTTGGGGGTCATTGTGTGGGAAGTCTGTCTGGACAAACCATGCACATATTTTCTCCGACTACATTTCAACAAAATGAGTAATCCCAACTTTAGTTACCAATAAAGTCTTGTGATTAAGCAGATTCATTACTCATTTCCTTCATTATTTGTGACTGTTAGTCCCAGGCACATTTCTGCTTCTATTGTTAGCTTTACATGCCTTAGATTCAAAGACTTTACATTTTATGAGAAACAAAAATTTACAACCCAAGTTTCTCTGCATTCATCTCTCCCATAAACTTTAGGAAGTTCATTTCCCAAAATTGCAGTTTGAGCAATAAGTAGCTATGAAGAAGGCTGTTGGATCTGATGACTTGAGAATAAAATCATCCCTCAAATTCTAAATGATAAATTAATACAAAGAGTAACAGGCAATGTAAATAAATGATTTTGGGAATGCTTGTCCTTTTCTTCTGTAAAGACACAGGAGAGACAGTAGGAAAGGAAAATAAGAATAACTAGAGAGGCTTCACCGTAGTATTTCTTGCATTTCATTCATTCATTCTACCTCTTCCCTCCCTCTTACATTGTAGCTCAGTACCACACAAGAAATAAACATTCTGAAAGAATATTTAAACATAAAGAAAGCTGATAAATCCCCAACTAAATGGGATCGAAGAAGCCACCCATAGTCTTCCAGACCCTTGAGAGAATTATTTTCAATGCTAAATGTTCCCACATATCCCCCCTGTTTTGCAGGACACTGGGGAAAAGCCCATATAATAATAATAATAATTTTGGTATTTGTTAAGCGCTATGTGTCAAGCACTGTTCTAAGCGCTGGGGGACATACAAGGTAGCTTGTACCTGTAATTACCTGATACAAGGTAATCAGGTTGTCCCACATGGGGCACAGTCTTAATCCCCATTTTGCAGATGAGGGAACTGAGGCACAGAGAAGTTAGGTGATTTGCCCAAAGCACATAGCTGGTAAGTGGCGGAGGCGGGATTAGAACCCAGGACCTCTGACTCCCAAGCCCACACTCTTTCCACTGAGCCATGCTGCTTCTGTATGACCATATGAAAAATAGGTCAGAAGTGGAGAATGCCACCAATGTACTTCTCCCTTGCCTTATCCTCCATGCTCCCCCAATTTTAAAAGTGAAAAAGAAAAGAAAATCTTGACTTTCTCCAAATGGAAGCAGGATTTTTGACTTCTTTGCTGAGTTGGGAAAAAGGTAAGGGAGTTTTTTTTTTTAAGGATGAGGCATGTTGGAAAGCCACATTTGAAATATAAATGGAGTTTTTATTTTATGGTATCTGTTAAGTGCTTACTATGTGTCCAACACTGTTCTAAGCACTGGAGTAGGTAAATCAGCCATGGTCCCTGTCTCAAAATTGCTCCCAGTTTTAATAAAAGGAAGAAGAGGTATTTCATCCCCATTTTATAGTAAAGGAAGCAGAAGCACAGATAAATTAGGTGACTTGTCCAAGGTTACATGGCAGACAAGTGGCAGAGGTGGGATTAGAACACAGATCCTCTGATTCACAGGCCCATGCTGTTTTTACTAAACCACACTGCTTCCTTATTACCACAGTGTAGCAAAGTATAGCATGTTGTTTCTCCCATTCTCTGATGAAAGAAAAAGCCAAAGCTAATAATCACAAACGTTCATATTTCTACTGAATAGCTCTATCCCATACTGTTCATTCATTTACAAATCCAGATCTTGGGGATCCACAGGAATCATTTTTGAACTTTCAGATATCATACAGTGAAGACTGTCGTATTACATTGCAGAACTCTCTATTAACAATGACATTTTAAGGGTCAATAGCTTTTATACTATTGTGTATCTGTTGGTACCCAACTCCTGAATTAGTCCTTTAATCCCTTGGTTCAAACATTTCCAGTCAAATGGAAAATTTAGCCTCATTTCTAACTGGCGTTTAAACTATTTGAACAAAATCGGATGTTTTGTCTATAGAGTTTTCTACCCGCAGCCAAGTATCATCAAAATTAGGTGTTACTTGCTTCAGAACTGAACAGAACTGAAGCCCTTATATTGAAGGTCTGAAGTTTCTTTGTATACATTATTTCGTCTCCTGCAGTAGTACATGATGTTTAGTTGATCTGTCAAAGTATTTCTTTCATCACATTTTAGCTGTCTATTTTTGTGCGAGACTTCATAGTTGAGCTGCTACTGATGCAAAGAAATCTTATATGCAATTTCCATCCCATTAGCAGTTCCACAGGAGATAATCCTAATTCTAGCCTCACAGCAAATCACATCAGCTGAGTTGCAGTTTGATCTTCTGTTCATATGTCTTCTGACCCTTTGTGACATTTCAGTCACCTCCTTGTTTTTGCTTTTCCATTTGCTTAGGGGCGTCATGGAATTGTGGGAACATGCTGGAACAGAATTGGATACCATCTTAATTCCACTGCAATACTGTAACAGAGGAGCAGTGTTGTCTAGCAGAAAGAGCACAGGCCTGAGAGTCAGAGGACCTGGGTTCTAATCTTTGCTCTGTCAGTTGCCTGCCATACAACCTTGGGACTCAGTTTCCTTATTTGTAAAATGGGGATTAAATGTCTGTTCTCTCTTCAACTGTGAGACCAAGTAGGACTATGACTGCATTTGATACGATAATCTTCTAACAGCTCCAGGGATTAGTTCAGGGTTTGGCATGTATTAAGTGCTTAACAAATATCTCCGTTATGATGATATTGAGGCTGATGGGCTGGGGTCTGTTCTGCATTGACTGGGAATCCTCCAGGGCACAGGAGAGTTGAGACAATCTCCATCCCAGAAAATTTATTAAAGAACACAAATTCCATTTCTGCCTCACGATATAAATTAACCCCTGTGAGTCTTAACCCCCTTTGGGATGTGAGAACCAAGGGACGTGGCTAAGAGACTTTCCAGTCTGTTCACAGATAGGCTACCGCCAGTCATTTTAACCCCACAGCTTTCAGTACAGCCAACATGGTGATATAAAACAAATGTCTTGCTAAAACGTTCCTATACAGATGCAGTCCAACTGAAAGATATTGTGATCCCCGAAGGTAAGTATCATGTTATTCCTTGCCAAAGTAGTTAATGCCATTTGGTAGAATTGACTTAATCTCATTAACTATCATTGAATCCATAGGAGGGGCAGGTATACAAATATGCTATTACGTATTAGACAGCTATACTATTATCAATAACCAATGATAATATTCATATAGCACTGCTTATTCTCCAGGCCCTTCTTGTGTTCATATTTTAATTATCTTGTCAATTTCATTCCCTTCATTGTGAGGTGGATGGGATTGCTGATTTAGGTTTTAGACTGATAGAAGCCACCAGTTTGCCACTCCTTTCCTAGAAGTCTTTCCTCAATTTCCTTCAGATGTGTTCCTGAAAAACAAGCCATCCAAAAAACTAGAACTCTCTGGCACTGTATCCTTAATGTGCTTAATGACAGTGTACTGCTTAATCCCATTCACTCTAGTCCCAAATGCTTCTCAGTTTGACAGGTCACAAGTGGCATTTATATACTATACACGTGGCAAATGAGCTGACATTCCTATTGCAGTTCTAATAAGTCCAATTGGAAGGCAAAGAAGAACTGAGAAACATTCATAACTAAATAATTTTTTAAAAAGTTTTACAGCTCTAGTCATTACCAGAATATAGTCTTGGAGGCTGCAAATATGTTCATACTTTAGAGGAAAGCGTTTGGAAATTAAGTTCTTCCTTTGTACCCTTGCCAAGACTTCAATTTCTGTTTGATGCCATCACTAACACCTAAAACAGCAGGGAACATTTGGAGCCAGGCTGTGACAAGATGACAACAGATCCAAAATGCACAAGACGTGGGTGAGCTTAAATCTGGCAGTTGTAAGTTGAGGTCTTCCCTTCCATTCACCTTTATAAATTGAAATCCTTCCATAGTGAATATCTGACATCACTAAATCACTGTACTGGAGCCAAATTTTGAGAAGTGAAAATGAGAGCAAAAAGAAAAACGTTGGAAGGCAAAATGGAATAGCCAATCGTATCGCTTTCCAAAAAAAATAATTCAGTTTGTATCTTCCCACTCCACAAAAACCTCAAATGGTTGTCTATCCTATTCCACATCAAGCACAATTCCGTACCATAGGCTATTATGCAATCAGCTCTGTCCCTCCTAGTAATAATTAATTATGGTATTTGTTAAGCACCAGGCACTCTAGTTTATCTTTTGTTATAACCTAATCTGCTCCCTTTATTCCTCTAATGCCATCCTAGTCTCTGTACCTTGACCCTTTTGCCCAAATCGTCAATCAGTGGCATTTATCTAGCACTTACTGTGTGAGAGCATGAAGTACTTTATGCTTGGGAGAGAACAACTGAACAAAATTGGTAGACATGTTCCCTGCCCACTAGGATTTCATGGCCTAGAGGGGCATGTCCATAAATGCTGTGGGGTTGAGGGTGGGGTGAATAAAGGACATGGGATCTAACAACCTCATTTGGGAAATGGGCTGTGTCCAACCTGATTAGCTTCTATCTACCCCAGTGACACACAGTAGGCATTTAACAAATGCCATAAAAAATAAACAAAATAAAGAGAACGAATCCAAGTGCAGGACACAACACAATAGAGTTGGTAGACGCAATTGGAGGGATAACCAAGGAACATGCCTGGACTTTCCCTATTAAAATGAGAAGGCTTAATGAATTTCCTAAACGCTTAACCTCTTCCTTCCAAAGAGCCCTAGACCCATCCCTGCCAGTTTAGCCTAGATCCAAAATGCCTGCCTAGAGGGTTTTCTCTATTTTCTCCTCTAACTGTCTTAGGACATGATCCAGGTCTTTAAGATGGACATTTCAGTGCCTTATTCAGTAATACCTTCCACCGAGTAGACTGCCAACAAATCCAACTGAAAATCAAAATAACCCTCAATAGTATTTCTCTCTCCAGTCCGTACTTCACTCTGATGTCTCCACTGGCATTTTTGTGTCTAAACTGTGGACTGATATTGCTTTTCAGTGCAACTTCTACTAGACACAGAGATGGTCCTTTCATTATGGTGAAGTACCTCAATATTCATCTGAGAAATAAGTAATTCATCAATTACCAGGAGCTGAGATCATTTGGAGCTTGGGATATTTAAGGGGACATATAGAGGGCACAGGGCTATGTTAGGCCCTTGATAAAAGTAATAATAATTATGATATTTGTTAAGTGCTTACCACGTGCCAGCCACTGTACTACGTGCTGGGGTGGATACAAGCAAATTAGGTTGGACCCAGTCCCTGTCGCACATAGGGCTCACAGTCTCAACCCCATTTTACAGATGAGGTAACTGAGGCACAGAGAAGTAAAGCAACTTGCCCAAGGTCACACAGCAGACAAGTGGTGGAGTCAGAATTAGAACTCATGACCTTATGGCTCCCAGGCCCATGCTTTATCCACTTCACCTTACTGCTTCTTGATTTGAGACTAAGCAAGCAATCTGTTGGTTCAAAACAAAGTTAGCTAATCCTAAATAATAATAAAACAAGACAAAGACCACCACTAAACGTGGGACCTATTTACAGTGCAAAGGGGCTCTTTATCCTAATACTAACGCCGATGATAATATTTCTGAAGGACAATAGATTTTCACGTCAGGATTAAAGTTTTTATGTATGAATTACTTAACTCATGCTCAAAAGTTGATTCCCTTGAATCAGTCCTCTAAAATCTTACAAGAAAATCATCTTGTCCTTTATTTATTCTGCTGAACCCCTGGGGTTTTAGCAGATTGCTTCTCTAGGGTTACAGTTTTTTCCTTCCAGACTTTCTATTTCCAAAGTCATTTGATCAGATTTACCAGAAAAGAAGGGAACTTGGGAGTGAAGAGGTTAGTTATGCAGTTCAATGGCTTGATAAATTTTTATTGCATTATCCAGCTTGACCCCTGGCTCTCCTAGCCATTTCAGTGATTTTTTTTTTCCACAAACTCCAAATGCAATTGGATTTTGAGTCAGTTGTGTTTGAGCACACAAAGTTTACATGATTTTGTTCCATCCCTCAGAACTGCAAAGTATTGAATGTTTCTGCTCCCTGCCTAGCTGTTTAGAGTAAAGAAATGCACATTTCTCCTCCATTCTGGTAAACTGGATGCATCAGATTTTGCAAAATCATATCCTCATCCCTTTTTTCTGCTGCTGCATCTAATTTTGCTAGCAATCCTAGAACTACGATGAATACTGGTTCCTGGTTGTTAGTTACGGTCACTATAGGCAGAGAATATGCCTATCAACTCTGCTATATTGTACTCTCCCATGCAATTTAAATATTTACTGTGTGCAGAGAATTGTTCTAATAGGATTGATAATGTGCTAACTTCAGACTGGCCCTGGGCAAAATAGCGACTAAATGTATAATTTCTACTGAAAAAAATGGTCTCCCAGAAACAAGGTTGCCTTGTGCAGAGAGATCTGTAGATATATGGAGCTGAACAGGGGCTCAGTGGAAAGAGCATGGGCTTGGGAGTTAGAGGTCATAGGTTCTAATCCCATCTCCACCACTTATCACCTGTGTAACTTTGGGCAAGTCACAACTTCGCTGGGCCTCAGTTACCTCATCTGTAAAATGGGGATTAAGACTGTGAACCCTAAAGGGGACAACCTCATTACCTTGTATCCACCCCAGTGCTTGGCACACAGTAAGCACTTAAATACCATCACTATTATTATTATCTCATTGTCAGTAATGTCAAAGGTCAGCAATCTCTATTAAAATAATAATGAAAATAATGCTAATTGTTAAATGGACAACCTGAACACCTTGTAACTTACCCAGCACTTAGAACAGTGCTTTGCACATAGTAAGCGCTTAATAAATGCCATTATTATTAGTAGTAGTAGTATGTGCCAGACACTGTACTAAGCACTTGGGTGGATACAAGCAAATTGGTTTAACACAGTCCCTGTTCCACATGGGGCTCATTGTCTTAACCCCGTTTTACAGATGAGGTAACTGAGGCACAGAAAAATTAAGTGACTTGCCCAAGGTCAAACAGCAGACAAGAGTTGGCTAGCAGGTGCCTCAAAGGCTCACCAGCTTGTCTCACACAATCTCTGGACTATTCTTGTGCAAGAACTGCCCCTGACTAGGGTTGATCAAGTTCAAGTACAAATCACCTTTGTTTCTTTTGGCCATTCAGTCACCACAGCCAACTGAGGTGTCACCACAGCCAACTGAGGTGTCACAACTGGGAGTGAATGATGGTCCCAGAACAGATGCTAACACAATTTGCACCCAATCTAAGAGGCACCAATCCTTGCTCAAGAAGGACTCAAAACATAAAAAGGTTGGGGAGGGGACAGGGAATATCCCCCAAAATAGTCAGCCCTAATGGGCAGTGTATGGGCCGAGGTATCAGAAGGACCAGGGTTCGAATCCCAGCTCTGCCACTTGTCTGCTTTGTGACCTTGGGCAAGTCACTTAACTTCTTCTTGCCTCAGTTCCCTCTTTTGTAAGATGGGTTTAAGACTGTGAGCCCTATTGCGGGACAAGGAGTGTGTCCAACCCAATTAGCATGTATCTACCCCAGCCTCTAATACAGTGCTTGGCACATAGTAAGCGCTTAACCAATTAGGAAATTCTGTATCCAGAAAGTATTAAGTTCAACAAGGAGTTGGATATATTGATGGAAGAGAAGTTTCCTTGCTTGAAGGACTCAAAACATAAAAAGGTTGGGGAGGGGACAGGGAATATCCCCCCAAATAGTCAGCCTAATGGATAGTGTATAGGCCTAGGTATCGGAAGGACCAGGGTTTGAATCCCAGCTCTGCCACTTGTCTGCTTTGTGACCTTGGGCAAGTCACTTAACTTCTCCTTGCCTCAGTTCCCTCTTTTGTTAGATGGGTTTAAGACTGTGAGCCCTATTGTGGGACAGGGAGTGTGTCCAACCCAATTAGCATGTATCTACCCCAGCCTCTAATACAGTGCTTGGCACATAGTAAGCGCTTAACCAATTTTATTAGGAAATTCTGTATCCAGAAAGTATTAAGTTCCACAAGGAGTTGGACATATTGATGGAAGAGAAGTTTGTAAATGGTAATAAAAAGAAAATTTGGGAATGATAAGCAGGCCCATCCAAAACTATGTGGGAGAAATAAAAGAAGAGCAAGCATTACTCTGTTCTTCTAAGCATCCCTTTGTGTCACTGGTAGAGACAGCGACAGGGTTTACCTGGACAGAATGGACCACTGGTGTCACTTATAATGGCTTGGCTCTTGTTCTGATATTTCGATCTGGAAACTAGTTTGGAGGAAGGAGTTAGGCATTTTCTGAGGTAGGAGAAGGAAGCTTTAGGTAATGAAAGAGTAAAAATAAATTATGGAGAAGAAGAAAGGAGCCAAGATGATTATACTGGGTTCTGAATAAGCAGAGGAAAAAAAGGACAGTTATACTCTAATTGTAATTGCAAATGTATTTTCTTTATAGTTTCTACAGATTCTATTTTCATTTAAACTGCCTTAATCTGTCTTCCTGCTGTGACCTATTTCCAGCAATGCATACTTAGTATAAAAATAGTTGATCAAATCATATCACAACTGAAGCTACTCCTTGTCGAGTAGAAATATGTACTTTTATGTAACATTAAAATCAGCTCTCCTTTAACTAATTATTTCATTTCCATAATATACTTGAAAAAATCATTTTATTTTGCACACATATCTAAGAAATGTTTAACAATAAACTGTAGTAGTTACTCTTCCCAACAATGCTGTTGTCATACCATCACATTTTGGGCAAAATGTAATTTAAATATGGATGTTTTAATTTTTTTTTCCATTCAGGTATACTTTTGAGAGGGTGTTTCCCAGTGACAATACACATTCTGGGCATGAATCGGCACAGAGCAAACCTAAGTGTTGGCCCAAACCAATGCCTGCTGAAAATAATCCAGGTAGAAATATCTGCTGCTTCTGAAGTAAGACACTGTCTACCTCAGGACTGAGGACAAAAATGAACACTGGGATGTTATCCCCATTCTCTGCTCTGATACCTCTGGGTTGCCAGAAGTGAGTGTTATATTGGGGTGAATCTTCACCGAGCTGCAGACTGCAGAAGAAAAGACTACTGAGGGGGTACAGGGATGCGGTGGCCCAGTTTTCCACTTACTGAAATAAGTTTTATAAAACAGGTTAAGCAACCACCTTCTCCTGTCCAGGTAGGTAGAGTCGGTGGCATCACTCCCTGGGCAACAGTTTGTTGAGGCCCCAGGAAAGGGTTCAGATAATGGCCTTTCAGTGCTGACAGGACCGATTCTTTCTCTACGAGTGGCCTTGGGATTTTGTTGAATTTTACCAGGAAGTGAACATGTGGCTGAATGAATGCCAAAGTGAGGCATTCATTTGGTGAGGACACAGATTTTTAGATGGAAGTATAGCTGCAGGGTACTCTAAACCAGATTGAAGGCTGCAGGGAGGACTAGACACATTCCCCCATCCTCTCCAGAGACTCTGCTCTCAAAATTCCTGTCTCCACAGGCACAACTTCCAAAATTGAGGCCAGCCCGTAGTAGACATGGACTGATCTTAGAGGGTTTGTTGATGAACTTTCAAATGTGATGACTGATAATAATAATTGCGGCATTTTTTAAGTGCTTACTATGTGCCAAGCACTGCAGTAAGGGCTGGGGTAACACAAGCTTAATTAGGTGAGACACCTTTCCTGTTCCACATGGGGCTCACAGTCTAAATAGGAAGGAGAACAGGTATTGAATCCCTATTTTACAGATGAGAAAACTGAGGCACAGACAAGTTAAGTGAGTTGCCCACAGCAGGCAAGTGGCACAGATGGGATGAGAACTCAGGCTCGTGCTCTTTCTGGGAGGCCATTTACTTCTGGACTATGGTAGGACCCGATCTTACAGCCATGAAGAAATTGGATGTCAATACAGTTTTGCTATTTAGAAGTAAGCTTGACACCCTAATGCCCTCACCTTCTTTCAGTCTTCCAAAGATGAGCTGACCTTCTTGGCACGAATGAACAGAATTCACAGGTGTCCAAATTAAATGGTGCAAATGGGAAACTCTGATCATGTGTAGGCTTATAACAGTCTTCAACAGGCTTAGTGTTTTAGACTGTGAGCCCACTGTTGGGTAAGGACTGTCTCTATATGTTGCCAACTTGTACTTCCCAAGAGCTTAGTACAGTGCTCTGAACACAGTAAGCGCTCAATAAACACAATTGATTGATTGTTTACTATCATAAGCCCCACTTGGAGATCTCCCCCCTAGCCCCACAGTATCAGATGCTTGACCTATGAGCCCTTAACCAAGAATCTGACTCCGTTTTTAATTCGGGCACTCAAATGACATGTTCCAAAAGTAAAACCAAACACCACTGCTTCAGTGGAAAGCTTTGTTTTATACTAAAATAGGGGTTAGGCACAAAAGCAAGCATACACGTACACACACACACACACACACACACACACACACACACACAGTACAACACCTATAGTTACCAATACAACTGGCTTTCCCCAAGTCTTTGTGAAAATGATCCTACGTTTCTAAATTTGCTCCTCAAAGTTGCTATTTGTTTTTCAAGAAATGTCAAACTTCCAGCTAATAAGAAATGCAAGTTTGGGTTTTTTTGATGTAGTTAATGAAGCAATATCCTTTCACATCTCTGAGATAAACTCTAGGTCAAAAGCATACAAATTAGCATAACATTCATATTAATACATTTCAGAATCAGATACAGAAGGAGCTGTTACTCTGATATCTGTGCAATCAAAAGACATCTAATTTTCAAAGGGGATTTGGGTGCTCATTACGGTGATGGATGACAGTTCAGCAAACATCACCACTTTTCCAAGATTTCTCTCACTCAGTTTTTTTCCTTTTTGGTCTTGGTGAGTGGCATTTTGGTTTCTCTTGTTTTACTGTTTACATGGGGTTGCTTTATTCCCTCTGCTTTGGTTGTGACTCCCTTGGTTTATTTTCTTCTTCCTCCTCCTCCCTTTCTTCCCTTTGCGTGGTTTCTCTAGTACTTTTGCACACTGGTATCCCCTACATTTATTCTGGTCTGGTAATGGTTATGTTCCTTACACAACTTTGTCGATGCTCTTTTAAGATAAATGTCATTAGGATCCGTCATCGCTATGGAAATGAACTGATTGGGTGGGGGGAAAAATAGTCCCCTTGAAACAGAGATATTGATGAGGCACAGATTCACATATAAGGACTCCCATGCAGTTCACATGAGACC
This sequence comes from Tachyglossus aculeatus, assembly GCF_015852505.1. Lineage (NCBI taxonomy): Eukaryota > Metazoa > Chordata > Mammalia > Monotremata > Tachyglossidae > Tachyglossus > Tachyglossus aculeatus. Next base: position 20,249,251 of record NC_052089.1, on the reverse strand, counting down.
TTACAGTATGGTGGCATCATGCTAGGCATAGAAAGGCTGAAGAAACTGGGTGAGCTCCCCAAAGAAGTAACATGCTCTCAGAGAAGCTGGCAGGACTTCCAGGCGGTGATCGCAAGACAAAAGAGTTGCCTTGTAGATCAGGGCACCTCCTAGACCCAAGGCCAAGATTGTGTCCAGAGGGATTGTCCCAGCGGCCAGCTCAGTGGAAAGACCATAGGGTCAAGGATAGCCACTGGGACCAAGTTGATGATGGCATGGGTGTGTCCTTTGGTTCACAGGGGTCATAAGGTGGAGAGTGTTAGATTGCAGCATGGCTCAATGGAAAGAGCACGGGCTTTGGAGTCAGTGGTCATGGGTTCAAATCCCAGCTCCACCAATTGTCAGCTGTGTGACTTTGGGCAAGTATATGTCCAAGACTGAACTCCTTATCTTTCCTCCCAAACCCGGCCCTCTCCCTGACTTTCCCATCACTGTTGACGGCACTACCACCCTTCCCATCTCACAAACCCGCAACCTTGGTGTCGTCCTCGACTCGGCTCTCTCGTTCACCCCTCACATCCAATCCGTCACCAAAACCTGCCGGTCTCACCTTCGCAACATTGCCAAGATCCACCCTTTCCTCTCCATCCAAACTGCTACCCTGCAGGTTCAATCTCTCATCCTATCCCGACTGGATTACTGCATCAGCCTCCTCTCTGATCGCCCATCCTCCTGTCTCTCCCCACTTCAATCTATATTCCATGCTGCTGCCGGGATCGTCTTTGTGCAGAAACACTCTGGGCATGTTACTCCCCTCCTCAAAAATCTCCAGTGGCTACCAATCAACCTATGCATCAGGCAAAGACTCCCCACTCTTGACTTCAAGGCTGTCCATCACCTCGCCCCCTCCTACCTCACCTCCCTTCTCTCCTTCTATGGCCCAGCCTGCACCCTCCACTCCTCTGCCACTAACCTCCTCACTGTGCCTCGTTCTTGCTTGTCCCACCATCGACCTCCAGCCCACATCCTTCCCCTGGCCTGGAATGCCCTCCCTCCACACATCCGCCAAGCTAGCCCTCTTCCTCTCTTCAAAGCCCTACTGAGAGCTCACCTCCTCTAGGAGGCCTTCCCTGACTGAGCCCCCTCCTTCCTCTCCCCCTCCTCATCCCCCCGCCTTACCTACTTCCCCTCCCCACAGCACCGGTATATATGTATACATGTTTGTACACATTTATTACTCTATTTTACTTGTACATATTTATTCTATTTATTTTATTTTGTTAATATGTTTCGTTGTCTGTCTCTCCCTTCCAGACTGGGAGCCCATTGTTGGGTAGGGACCGCCTCTATTTGTTGCCAACTTGTACTTCCCAAGCGCTCACTACAGTGCTTTGCACACAGTAAGTGCTCAATAAATATGACTGAATGAATGAACTTAACTTCTCTGTGCTTCAGTTACCTCAACTGTAAAATGGGGATTAAGACTGTGAGCCCCCCGTGGGACAACCTGATCACCTTGTAGCCTCCCCAGCACTTAGAACAGTGCTTTGCACAAAGTAAGCACTTAATAAACACCATTATTATTATTATTGTTTGGAATTGCAAGGTAGCAGAACAATGACTGAAGCTGGGTTGGGATTTTGCAAGGCAGCCAATCAGGTCCTTTTTTGAAGGTGGGCTAGACAATTGCCTGGAAGGATAGTGACAACAATTTCCCAATAGGCAAAGACACTGCTTCACTATTTCACAACAACCAAACCAATAATTGATGAGGCAGTGGGGTCTAGTGGGAAGGGCATGGGGCTTGGAGACAAAGGGTATGGATTCTTATTTTAATACTCATCTCTCCCTCTATGCCCAGAACTCCTTGTGGGTAGGGAATATGTCAGTAATCAGTTGTATTGTACTCTCTCAAGTGCTTAGTAGAGTGTTTTGCATACAAGTGCTCAATAAACAACATTGATAAATAGATGTCTTCGGATATTTTCAACAAGGAAAAGAGTAATTGTATGTATTGTGCACATAGTTAATAAGAGAAGGGGGTGGGCAACAATGTTGAAGGCAGCTGAGAGGTCAAGGAGGATTAGGATGGAGCAGAGACCATCGGACAAGTCACTTCACTTCTCTGTCCCTCAGTTATCTCATCTGTAAAATGGAGATTGAGACTGTGACCCTCACATTGGATGGGGACTGTATCCAGTCTGAGTTGCTTGTATCCATCCCAGTGCTTAGTACAGTGTCAGGCATGTGGCTTAGTGGCAAAAGCCAGGGCTTGGGAATCATAGGATGTGGGTTCTAATCCCAGCTCTGCCACTTATCTGCTGTGTGACCTTGGGCAAGCCACTTAACTTCCTTGTGCCTCAGTTACCTCATCTGGAAAATGGAGATTAAGTCTCTGAGCCCCACGTGGGACAACCTGATTGCCTTGTATCTACCCCGGCACTTAGAACAGTGCTTGGAACATAGTAAGCACTTAACAAATACCATTATTACTTCTAGACGGTGAGCTCGTTGTTGGGTAGGGACTGTCTCTGTTGCTGAATTGTACTTTCCCTGCGCTTAGTACAGTGCTCTGCACACAGTCAGCACTCAATAAATACGACTGAATGAATAGTAAATGCTTAACAAATACCGCAATTATTGTAATTATTATTCAGTAAATATTATTGATGTTGCTAACTTTGATAATGGGGAGAATAGCCTGTATATCACAATGTAGAGCCTAGTATTGTAAGGCAGAAAGATTCCATGGGAAAAATAAGGGAAATGGAAAAGCAACCATTAATGACATTTAAGTGTCGTGGTTGTCTGGGCTAGTGATCTAGGCTCCATAAAGCACAAAAAGGAGGTCAGGCCATTTGGCCGAGAAGCAGAATGACCTAGAAGAGAGAGCACAGTCCTGGGAATCAGGTCAACTGGGGGCTATTCCTGGATCTACCACTTGTCTGCTGGGTGACCTTGGATAAAGTCACAACTTCTCTGTGCTTCAGTTTCCTCATCTGTAAAATGGGGATTAAAGACCTGTTCACCCTCCTCTGTAGCCTCTTCTTGGGACAGGGACTGTGTCTGATGAGATTGTTTTCTATCTACCCCAGCTCTTAGTAAATACCACAATTGCTGTTGTAATGACTAGTCTCCAGGTTTGGTGTCCATTTTAAAAGAAAGGCTAACTAAGGAACAGTGAAGTATCACTAGGAAAGAAATGAGGAGCATCATGAAAACAAAAAGCCCTAAACAAAAGCTAAGAGAAGTGAGAGAACTGGTTAAGTAAAAATTGAGATGAATCCTTTCAAGTTTCAGAACAAAATGGGGCACATGCGAAGTAAAGCTTAAGCAAAAGGTGAGTATGGCACTAAAAGCAGAAGAAAAACATGAAAAATGAGTAGAGAAGAGGCAGACTGTAGCCCACATTAAGCACCATCTAAATCAGGGCTTGATCGTTTTTGCCCTCGCTCTCAGTCAGCATTTTATAGATTAGCTAGACTCAAGCCAATGCAGTGACTGCTCTAAAGACCTGTGTATCTCATTAGCAACAAGAGGAAAACTGCAGGAGGGGATACAATATTCGGAAAAATGGACCTGCCCTCTGAGAGTGATTCCACCAGCATGGCTACCCTGAAAATAGATCTTTTCATCCAATATAGTCTCTCAGGATAGCCTCCTCTCCTCTCACTGGATTCTTTATGGGCTTCCTCACTACTATAAATTCAACAGGAATTTGTCAAATCTAGAGTCTGGAAACAATATAGAAAACATGACACTAATGTGTTACAAATAGCTAGGCTCACATTGGAAGTATTCTGAAAAGACCAAATTGTCAGGATGTAAAAGGTCATTGGGATTCTTAATCATTAGGCAGTATATGTCTGACTTGTTTCAGATTCATTCCTTTTTCGCCGATGGCTGCCCCTGAAATATCCAGTACTGGGAGATCTTTTTTCAGTGCAATTCAATTCCTGAGGAAGGTGTTCTTCATCCAATGCAATAATATCCAGCCTCTACCCCTTATTATAATGGTCTTCATTCTCAGAAGCACACAATGGGGAAACCAACAATTATTCTAAACTGTAAAACACTGTGACCCCATTTCTATTAAAAAAATATATCCCAGCATTTCAGGAAATTGGATGTGGATCCTAAAGGGTTTGGCTGCTCTGTGTTCACAGTTAAATTTAGGAAGAAAAAAAAAAAGGCCAGAGGTAGGTGTGGTGAATGTCATTACTGTGGGATCAGAGGGGAAGAGAGAAAGGATGCTTGATGCAGGGAGATTTGTGGTGAGCCCAGAACAAGCTGCCTTAATAATAATAATAATGGCATTTATTAAGCACTATGTGCAAAGCATTGTTCTAAGCACTGGGGAAATTACAAGGTCATCAGGACGTCCCAAAGGGGGCTCACAGTCTGAATCCCCATTTTACAGATGAGGTAACTGTGGCCCAGAGAAGTTAAGTGACTTGCCCAGTCACACAGCTGACAATTGGCAGAGCTAGGATTTGAACCCAGGACCTCTGACTCCAAAGCCCATGCTCTTTCCACTGAGCCATGCTGCTTCTCTTACCTTGCCTTACCAGTGAATGTCTGTGACCCCGCGGACAACAACAAAGAAGAGATTGGTGAAGGCCCTGATGGACTTTACTTGACAGGTGATTGTTGGGCTACTGGGGCAGAGCATGGAGGGAGGTCTGGCCTTCTCTCCCTGCTCTACTCAGTAATGGGCCTGGATCAATGACTGCCATATAGAGCCATAGCTGATAAAAGACTGTCGTTTTAAACCGCCTGAAGCAAGAGAAGCAAGTATTCAGGAAAGAAGTGAGCCAACAGGACAAGCATGCAGAGGAGAAGCATTCAAGCAGAAGCAGCAGGAACAGCAAAAGCAGCATTCAAGAAAGAAGAAGCATTTGGCAGAATGGGTTCCCTTGACCCGCAGACTGGTACTGGATGCTTGTTTGAGCGGAGTGAGTGAGAGTGTGCATATGTCACTCCCCTGCACGTTGGAGTAAAAAACCTTTCCATAGTAACCTTGGTGGTGTGGTCTGACTGCCTATGTGTCACCGAGGCTACACCAGGGGGAGGCTTGTGACAAGACGCACTCAGAGTGATGAGGAAATCCATGTTTCCATTTCTCAACTGGGTAATGACATTAAAAATAACGACCAGGGGTCCAAAAAAATGTGCCATCTGAGGATGAAGAGATGTAAAGAACTCAGTAGTTAAGTGTTTACCTTGTATCAACCCCAGGGCTTTGAACAGTGCTCGACACAAGTTGATCAGGTTGGACACAGTCCCTGTCCCACATGGGGCTCACAGTCTAAGAAAGAAGGAAAACAAGTACTGAATCGCCATTTTACAATCCAGGGAAGTGAGGCACAGAGAAGCGGCTAGAGCACGGGCCCGGGAGTCGGAAAGACCTGGATTCTAATTCTGGCTCTGCCAATTAATCAATCAATCGTATTTACTGAGCGCTTACTGTGTGCAGAGCACTGTACTAAGTGCTTGGGAAGTACAAGTTGGCAACATATAGAGACAGTCCCTACCCAACAGTGGCCTCACAGTCTAAAACGGGGAGACAGAGAACAAAACCAAACATACTAACAAAATAAAATAAATAGAATAGATATGTACAAGTAAAACAAATAAATAGAGTAATAAATATGTACAAACTGCCACTTGCTGCTGTGTGACCTTGAGCAATTCACAACTTCTCTGTGTCTCAGTTCCTTCATTAGTGAAATGGGGATTAAGACCATTCGGGACATGGACTGTGTCCAACTTGATTAACTTTTTTTTTTTTTAAATGGCACTTGTTTAGTTCTTTCTGTGCGTCAAACACTGTTTTAAGCACTGAGATAGATACTAGTGAACCAGGTTGGACACAGTCCCTGTCCCTCATGGCGCTCACAGCTTAAGTAGGAACTTGGATCTATCTCAACACTTAGTACAATGCCTGGCACATAGTAGTGCTTAACCAATACCATAATAGATAGATAGATAATACTAATAATAATGTTGGTATTTGTTAAGCGCTTACTATGTGCAAAGCACTGTTCTAAGCGCTGGAGATATAGATATACACCAAGTCCTCTGCAATTCAGCTATTAGTTTAATGCTAAAATCTGCATATATGGGGTGGACGATAATTATAATAATGATGGCACTTGTTAAGCGCCCACTATGGTGAAGCACTGTCCTAAGCACTGGGGGGATACAAGGTGATCGGGTTGTCCTACTAGGGCCTCACAGTCTTCATCCCCATTTTACAGATGAGGTAACTGAGGCCCAGAGAAGTTAAGTGACTTGCCCAAAGTCACACGGCTGACAATTGGTGGAGTCGGGATTTGAACCCATGACCTCTGACTCTAAAGTCCAGGCTCTTTCCACTGAGCCACGGTATGTGTAGTGTCCTGGTTGTGGGTAGCTTACATAAGAAATGATTGCCACATAATCTACTGTTCGTCAGAAGTTAAAAGCTAAAAGTTCATAGAAAATGAACACAAACTATTTTATTCCCTAATTCTTTTTCTTTAAAGTTGCATTTCTGCTTCAGAAGGCAAATTGGTCTCACGATATAGGCACTTACATTCACTTCAATTTAAACTGCGATGCAATTCCTGACTAGGCTAAATAGATATGGGCTAGAAATGTGTCTTCTCAGCCTGAAAGAATCTCCTGCTTATTTCTGAAGGTATGGATATATGATGTTTGCATTGGTTTATCTTTCTTACAGAAGTTACCATTTTCCCAGAGTATTGTACCATCTTCCTTGGACTGTAAACAACCAGAATTATATAAATTATAAAAAGAGCACCCTGGCCTGGTGGAAAGAGTCCAGGACTGGGAGTCGGAGGACCTGGTTTCTAATCCCAGCTCTGCCCCATGTCTGCTGTGTGACCTTGGGTAAGTCACTGAAATTCTCTGTGGCTTGGTTTCCTCAATTGTAAAGTGGGGATTAAGTATCTGTTTTTCTTACTAAGTAATCCCTGTCCCACCTAGGGCTCAGAGTCTGTGTCCAACTTGGCGCTGTAAGCTCATTGTGGGCAGGGAATGTCACTGTTTATTTTTGTGTTGTACTTCCCCAAGCACTTAGTACAGCGTTCTGCACACAGTAAGTGCTCAAAAAATACGATTGAATGAATGAATGAATTAACTTTATCCACCCTAGCACTTTGAACAGTGCTTGACCCATAGGTACACGCTTAAATACCATGAAAATATATTGTCTTGATTGATATATTTACTTATATTTTGTAACTTTTCAAAACACTATCCATTGTTTTAATTTTGATATTTTGGGGGGATAGTACAGAGAAATAGTTAACCATTTATTTCCCTTGATTAGAAATACAGATTTTAATCTATAGTAAAACTACTTGGGAGAAATAGCATCATGAACTATTCTTGTAACTTGCACAATTTAGGTAGAGTTCAGCTACAGGCTGGAAGAGACAATGACTTCCCTCAGTGAACGAGAACAGTTTTCCCAAAGGCAGATCAGCAGACAATTAGATTCCCTAGTAATGGTGTTACATGAAAATGAGAACTAAATAACACTTAGAGATGCAGTATAGCCTAGTGGAAAGGGCACGGGCCTGCCAGTCAAAGGACCTGGTTTCTAATCCCGGCTCCACCACTTATTTGCTGTTTGACCTTGGGCAAATCGCTTACCTTCTCTATGCTTCAGTTTCCTCATCTGTAAAATGGGAATTAAGACTGTGAACCCAACATGGGACATGGATTGGGTCCAAGCTGATAAACTTTTATCTACCTTAGTGCTTATGATGGACATAATAAACATTTATATATCATTATTATTTTTTAGTCCTGTAAAGAATGCACAGATATGATTAAAATTTAAATTTAACAATATAAAATCAATATGAGTTAAATAATTCAGTTGCTTGCTCTTAGAGTAAAATTAGACCCTAAGAAATAAAAATCATAACAAAATTCTAACAGGTTGCTTCTTTCAAAATAATTAGCTTCTTTGAAAACTGCTTTATTTCTTATCCCAGTATGAGAACTTTGATGGGCAAATTAAGGAGGAGGAAATGAGGGGAAAATAATGCGCTAAGAATCACTTCAAACTATTTTGGAATTTAAAAGCATTTGTTGTCAGAGATTAGATAACAATCTTTGTTGTAGTTTGGGTAAGGGCTTTGTCATAACCGATGAAGTTCCCTTCATAACCTAAAACCTCTCATGAATATTCATTTGAATTCCAAAGAGAACCTCATTATCTCATCCAAAAAAGGAATTAATGATCCTTAATAGTACTGACACTTTGTCTTTGTCCTTTCCCTAACTATGCAAGAGACTTTAAGTGTACAGATGTTATGGCTAATTCTTTGACCTCTAAAGACTCATATCTGACCATGCTCTCAAAAAAAAAAAAAAGGCTCCATCTTCATTGAGCTTCCTAGTCATTTTTTAGACATTTGACAGGGGAAAGTAGCTCTTGATCATAATAAATTTACATGTATAAAATGCACAACCATTTCTTTTTCCAGGAGCAATTTTCTAGAGAAAAAAATTAATAACTCACTTCTGCCGTTTTAGAAAAATGGCTGCTACCATGGAAATATTGACCACTGTCCCCATTTTACTTTTAGGCTTGAGGAGCTCTTTCCAAGGTTTTCTTCTTTCTTTTGTTACTACCAGATCTACCACTAGTAATAGTAATGATGGTCTTCATTAAGTACTTAAATTTGTTCCAAGCACTGCACTAATTGCTAGGATAGAGACAAGATCACCAGATCATTCACAGTCCATATCCCATGAGGGGTCAACAGTCCAAGAGGGAAGAAGGGAGGACAGGCGCTTTATCCTTGTTTTACAAATGAGGAAATTTGAAGCACAGGGAAATTCCACTTCCCCCAGATCACACAGAAGGCAAGAGTAGGAGCCAGGACTAGAATGTGGGTGTCTCTACTCAGGATCCCATGCTGTTTCCATTAGACCACACTACCTTCCCTTCACAAAAATGTTATAACACTTTCTACAAGCCATCTCTTTGCTAGAGCTGCCACAGTCCACCTTGATTAGGTTGAACCTATGTCCTGCTGAACCCAAATAAATTGAAAGTTGTTGGACATGATCCTGCGTAGTTTCAGAAAAAACAAAATTGTGTTTGAATTGGAACCATCAGGGATAACTGCCCACCTTCATTCCATCAATCCTTTACTGCTCTTTTGCCCTTTAAATGCACTGACTTCTGGATCTGGGATGGAGACATTTAGATTGGTTTCAATTTAGATACTAGAGGATCCTAGGAGTTGTAATATCATCACTCCAAAGTGGTGGGGGAATGTAGACCAGAAGGCTCATGTCGATTTTCTGAGATATTTTTCCTGCATTTGCTGCTCTCCCTCTTTACTCTGCATTCAGCCACAGAAATCCCATTTTGGAGACTTAATGCCAAAGAAAATCTAAGACACTGGTAGACACCTTCCCAGCTCAAGGGGAAGAGTCAAGTTCCTTAAGTCATTTGAAACCAACACCCAACAAATCAACTTTATCACCCAATGAGTTATGATTCTGTAGTCTTTAGGTCGTACCAATGTTAGTTTACAATTTCGCTGGATGATTCTACAGGGTTGGTCCCAAGCAACCCATTATATTCAAAATTTCATATATTCAAGGTATGCCACATTTTATATCCTTAGGCATTATAGATTCATGAGCATTATGCAAAACATTGCTAGGATAATTTGCACAATGGGGGTTCAGTTTTTAATAAAAGTAACTCTTATTTTTAATTATAGCAATTAAGATCATCTTACTGTCAGACAGAATATAGCTTCCCAGATTTGAAGATTGGCTCTGATGAGTCTACAGGGCTTAGAAGATATTTCACATATCTCTTACTACAAAGGGGAATTTCCCCATTTCAGGACTATTAGTTTATCCTCTATAGTGGACAGAGAAACAAAAATTGTAAATGCCTCCTGATATGGATTTGCCTAGAGAGGTCATATTTGAATCATTGTTTAAAAGAAATAACAAAACAGTAAGGTAAAGACTAGAGCTTAGCTGAAAATATTTGTCACCATAGCCTACCATATAAATCAATGACATATTTTGAACAAATTTCAGATTCCTTCTTTTGTCCCTTTTCACATGATTGACTCAAACACACACTACATAAAGGGATTAAAACAGTCTCAAATACTAACCTTTAATATGACACATAAGCTTCTGGTGCAGATCTAATTAAACTCAAAAACTTCTAATATTTTCACTGACATCATTTATGTTGTAATTAACACTTTTTACCGGGAAAGAAGCTTGTTTTCAGATGAAGCCTTTCATCTTGTTGTGATTAAATCTACACAACTTAAATAATAAAACCATAATTAGAGAAATTTCCCAACCACAAGTTTGTACATGAGCCCTCTCTACACCTGACTGAAAACAAAAGGTAATTAAATGCAGGCGTAAAGAAGATTGCAAAATCGTGGAATGCTGTTTAATGTTTCTATCTTTTCTGTATATTTAAACTATTTGCAGTTTGGAAAGCTGTTTACATGATGCCATTATTATAAACTTATAAAATGTATATTTTGAGCAGATGGTGCAGCTAACCACTACAGTGAGAAATTTGAGGACTACGTATAAATATTATAGTTACACCTGGAAGCCTGCACAGTTATCTAAAAGAAGGTGTCAATTGAGAGGGCTTGTCCTCTAGAGGAACTAAAGCATGCCTCTTTTCTTTATGAGAATCAAGAGACATTTTAGCCCCTACTGGAGTACCTAAGTACTTAGAGGATTAGGAATATGAACACAGATAAAGGAATAGGCTGAAATAAATAATAGTGATAATAATAATGGCATTTATTAAGCACCTATTATGTGCAAAGCACTGTTCTAAGTGCTGGGGAGGTTACAAGGTGATCAGGTTATCCCACGGGGGACTCACAGTCTTAATTCCCATTTTACAGATGAGGGAACTGAAGCACAGAGAAGTTAAGTGACTTGCCCAAAGTCACACAGCTGACAATTGGCAGAGCCGGAATTTGAACCCATGACCTCTGACTCCAAAGCCTGGGCTCTTTCCACTGAGCCACACTGCTTTTCGTGAGGAGAATACCATGAGGAGATGAGGGATTAGCCAGGCAAGTCTTCCTGGATGATACTTTATTAGAACTTTGAAAACAGGGAGAGTGGTGGACTTATGGATATGAAAATACGTGGACTGTTTCACAGACGTGTCTGTCATTTGAGGAGTGTACAGTGAATGCACTCAACATGAAAATGCATAATGAAAAATTCTGCTTACCCAATGACAAACACAGAGAGCTGGTTATGAGTCTCTGCCAGAACATGTTGCTCTCTTGTCATTGGGTGAATTAGGCAGTAGAATTTAATGATAATGTCAAGTTCATTCATTCAATCGCATTTATTGAGCGCTTACTGTGTGCAGAGCACTGTACTAAGCACTTGGGAAGTACAAGTTGGCAACATATACAGATGGTCCCTACCCAGCAGCAAGCTCACAGTCTAGAAACTCCAAACCAAACCAAATCAAGGTTCAAACCAAAGCTCCACAGAGCAAGTGTAGCATCAACCTTGTTCATGGCCTAGAGGTCTAGACATAAGCACTGCATCTGACTCCTAGAAAAATGCCATCATTACTTATCACCATCGAAAATAGCACCCGGTAACTGCCTAATGACATCTTTCCCTTATGCCACCATGGGTCCCTACTCTCCACACGTTCCGTGCACACCGGCAAGGGATAAAAGTTTGTGCCAGATTGGGAAGAAATGGTGCTCCCACGTTCTCGCAGTCTCCTCTACTGCCAAGTAAAGCACAGAAGCAGTATGGCTTAGTGGCAAAAGCCAGGGCTTTGGAGTTAAATGATGTGTAACCCTGGCTCCGCCACTTGTCTGCTGTGTGACCTTGGGCAAGTCATTTAACTTCTCTGTGCTTCAGTTACCTCATCTGTAAAATGGGGATTAAGACTATGAGCCCCACATGGGACAACCAGATTACCTTGTATCTACTCCAGCGCTTAAAACAGAGCTTGGCACATAGTAAGCACTTAAGAAATCCTATTATTATTATTATTATCTTCTTTCTTCTAGCTACTAAGCTCCCGAACTAACTAGAATGCTAAACCCATATTTGACCCATTCAAAATTCATGCTTAATAGTTAATCTTTCCAAAGCAGCTATTTTAAAAAGCAACTGAAAGCCTTGTCTCATTTTGAATAATATAGAATCAGCTTTTGGAATAAAGACATTTCTTTTTCTGAACTTCTGCCTTTTTCCGCTCCACACCCTTTTAAGCTGTTCTCTAGGCAAATTTCCTTGTGGGGTTCACAGAAGCTACAGCTCGTGAACAACTCCGAGATCTGAAACAAGGTGAACAATGACCTCTCAGATCTCTGGAGAGACAGTTCTATCTGGTTTATATTTACTCCACGTAGAGCTATCTACTCTGAGCTGGGCCTCAGGGCAGAGGTACAGTACTAAATAGCATCCATTTTTTAATGGAATATGCTGGTTTCCTCTTACCATTACCTTATCATACACATCAATCTTTTAAAAGCCCCTAAGATCTTTGATGTTGATTTGTGGCTTCTGAGTGTTCATTTTAGGTGTTCTAAGGCCATTAGGCTCTGAGGAGCCCAATTTAGGAATGCACTGCCTACCTTAATAGGCCAAAGGGCCATAAAAGATGTCACTATTGTTACATTTACTCAGGGTGGAAAAGGCTGGGTTTTTTTAGCCACAAAACCCAAAGAGGAAATGTTACCATCGGTGACATTTACCCTAATGGGGCAAAGGATGTGATGCATGTATTCATTGTTGGATACTATACAGAGGGTTATTTATTCAGTTTAGAACAATGTGACCAGTGTTAGTGTGGGTGTTAGCGATCTGAGCAGAATGAGGATAGCCCAGTAGATACACTGTTGGGAAGTATGGCTCCCAGTGGACCCAACTGCATATTAACATGGACTAGAAGCAGCACCTCACGTAAAACTCCTCTCATTCCTTCCATGCAGCCTATTAAAAAAAAGCCACTGTCCTAAACTTTCCCATAAATTGATTGAACTATTCCAGGCCACTCAAAAAGCATTGACAGATACCTGTCCCAGTCATTACAATGAAGGGCCAAAATAGAGAAATATAATTTGGCATTGTCCTCTATTCATTTGTCATTCAACCCACGTAATCTGTCACCAAATTCTATCTCTTCTACCTTCACAATACCACTAAAATCCACCCATTCCTTGACATCCATCCAAGCACTTGTTCTAGTCCACCTTGACTACTGCACCAACTGACCTTGCTACCTCTCATCTCTCCCCACTCTAGTACTACTTCATTCTGCTGCCCAGATCATTTTTATAAAACAAAACAAACCCACCAGTCAACAAACAAACAAACAAAAATCCTGTCTATGACTCCTCAGGAAACTCCAGTGATTGCTTATCTACCTCCGCATTAAGCATAAACTCCTTATCATTGCCTTTAAGGCACTCAATCAGCTAGCTCGCTCCTATCTTACCTCACTGATTTCATGCTACAACCCAACCCACACCTTTGGCTCCTCCAAAGCCAGCTTACTCACTGTACCTCAATTTCCTCTATCTCACCACCAATCTCCACTCCTAAATCCTCCCTCTGTCCTGGAACTCCCTCCCACAACTCACCCCACTGTCAAAGCCTTATGATAATCACATATCCTCCAAGAGGTCTTCCCCAACTAAGCCCTCCTCCCCTCCAAAACCAACTTCCTCTCCCTTCTGCAATGCCTTTGCATTTATATCTACAATCTTTAAGCACCTGATATTCATCCCTCCCTCAGTCCCAAGGCACTTATGTACATCGGCATAATGGATTTTAACATCCAACTACCCACTCTAGACTGTAATCTCTTGGTGGATAGGAAACATATCAATTCTGTGGCACTGTACTCTCCCAAGTCCTCTGCATTAATGCCACTGTTTGATTGAGATAAAATAGGGCACAGAATGATGTTAATGAAATCAGCTGGTACAGTCATTTGTAACTATTACTAACAGAAAAGCAGCATTGCCTAGTGGCAAGAGCCCAGCCCTGGGATGCAGAGGACCTGGGTTTTAATTCTGGCTCCATCACTTATGTGCTATATGACTTCGGGGCACAGAGAATTTAGGTGATTTGCCCAGTTTCCTCATCAGTAAAATCGGGATGAAATCCTACTTTCTACTTAGACTGTAAGCCCCATATGGGAAGAGACTGTGTCTGTACTTAGTACAGTACTTGGCACACAGTAAGCACTTAAGCACCATAAAAAAATAAATTACAGGCATATTTTATATGCTCTCACAAGGGGATTTTACCTTTCTAATGAAGGTAGGCATCGGTCCATTAAAAATGACAAATGCAATTTTAATGTATTTCCAGTGGAACTTGTTGACTCTGTAAAAGCAGCAGGGAAAAAGTAAGGATGGGAAGAGTTGTTTTAGCTTCCAAAAGTTCCCAATTAACCCTCTAGGAATAACTGAAGTACTCACTGGAGAGTCTGACTTCATCATATTACCCACCATAAAAGAATCTTGCCCAAAGCTTGCTCTGATCTTTTGTTTATCAGTGTCAAGTCACATAAACCAAAGCTTTATTGGTCTTGAGAAGTCTTCCTTTGAGTAAGCTTAGATTACTATTCTTTAGAAGGATGAATAAGAGCTTGGACACACAAAGAAAAACAAAAACAACCACTTAAAGATTTCTTTGAGAAGATTTAATGGAAAAAAAAAGCAAATAAGGATTTTAAACCTCATGTCCTCTACCCAACCGCAACCTAAATTCAACACTTTTAGGGCATGGGAAAAGCAACGCATGATACTAATCCCCATCTTTTCTGGCTATGATGACAAAATGGCCTAGAGTCATGTAGCAAACCAAAAACACTATGTTCTGGTCCCTTTGTCATCTATGAGTTAGCTAAGCAAGACTGCACTTCACAATGAGCTAATGTGCAAACTACTATCAATAGAGTTAATTACAAGGCAGACCTGTCTCAAGGGCAGACTCCATCACCAGAAGGAATCATCATCATCGAGTTCAAACAAAGGATGATCTCTATCTCCATGTGGGGAAAAATCAGGGGTCATGTCTAATAATTCTATGATACTTTATTAATTGCAGTACAATGCTCCACACATAAATGACACAACAAACATGCTTGATGGATCAAATTTGGGGCATGCACAGAAAGCATCTAGAAGAGTACTGATTGCTGTCAATTTCAGGGTTTTCCCAATGAGTTAGGGTAACCAAAAGTCATTTTATTCATTCAATTGTATTTATTGAGTGCTTATTATATACAGAGCACTGTACTAAGCACTTGACGGGGGGACAGACATTACCTCACCCTCCTTACCTTCTTTAAATATCTCACTCTTCAAGCCCTATTCCTTTGTTTCCTCTCTTCTTTTTATAACAATAATAATGATGATGGTATTTGTTAAGCGCTTACCAAGTGCCAAGTGCTGTTCTAAGCGCTGGGGGAGTGACAAGGTAATCAGGTTGTCCTACATGAACCTCAGTCTCAATCCCCATTTTACAGATGAGGGAACTGAGGCTTAGAGAACTGAACTGACTTGCCCAAAGTCACACAGCTTATAAGTGGGGGAGTGAGGATTAGAACCCATGACCTCTGACGCCCAAGCCTGTGCTCTTTCCACTAAGTCACGCTGCTTCTGTTTTGTACCCTGTCCACATACATCACTCTTTCTTTGACTTCACTTCTCCGCCTTTCCTTGATTTTTCCCTATAATGTACCCAATCTCCAAGGGACACAACTTAGCACGACTTTGGGTTTTCAGTTCTGCCAAGAATATCAACAGTATATAAATTCCAGCTTTATAAATATTATAGGACATAGGAGTTTCATGGGAATGCTGCAACTTTAAAAACATTTTAGAGAAAATACAAATAATGGCATGAGTGGGCTACATAATCAAACTGGCAACATTGGGCACATTTTTTGCCCCTTCTGAGAACTACTTGCTGAGTCCTCTGTTTTGTTTTTTTAATTGAAACAGGTGATCTCTTACCTATGCAGTGAGGGCACTGCCTGGAAGGACTCAGGGATTGCAGTGATTGTTTGATGCCTTTTTACGGTATTTGTTAAGTGTTTGTGTGTCAGGCACTGGCATAGACACAAGCTAGTCACATGGGGCTCACAATCTTAGTCCCTGTTTTACAGGTGACGTAGCTGAGGCACAGAAAAGTTAAGTGACCTGCCCAAGGTCACACAGCAGACAAGGGGAGAGCCGGGATTAGAACCTTCAGGTCCTCCTGACTTCCAAGCCCATGATCTACTAGGCAATATTGTTTAGACTTGAAGAACAACATTCCAGAGTCCTGGGGATCATGGTTTGTGGGACATTCCTCTTAAGGCTCAGAGGAATATTTTTGAAATGTGCCATTTCCTTGAATGTTTTGGAAAGTAAGTCACCAGAAGAACCCAAACATGTTGGCTAAGAAAGTTTGCAGTCCAGATCGGGCTGATGGACTTCATTATTAGGAAAAGAAAAATTACATTTTTGTATCTAGTGGCAGCCTAATTCTCCAGTATCACCATAGGGGTTGCAAACAAGGCTTTCTCTTTGGGCAAAAAGAATGGAAGCAGAAATCACTCTGTCCCCTGACAATTCACGACTAGGGATTGTTGAATCTTTTTGTCTTCCAGACAGTCCCACAACCCCATTTTGTTGCTCCCACACCTATGACTTGTGTCTCACCCTCTGGCGTACAGGTAGCTTTGAGACTTCAAGATACACCTCGTACTTTTGACAACATCCACTCCCTTCTCAGTGTATAGACAGATCTCCTGCCCGGACCCTCTCCTGCAGCTCAAGTCCCCACAGCATTTATGTATATTTGCATATATATCCATAATTCTATTTATTTATATTGATGCCTACTTGTTTTGATGTCTATCTGCCCCCAACCCCCCAGACTATGAGCCCGTTGTGGGCAGGGATTCTCTCTATTGTATATTGTACCTTCCAAGCACTTAGTACAGTGCTCTGCACACAGTAAGCACCCAAATATGATTGAATGAATGACCACCTGAAAAATCATTCAATCATTTATTGAGCACTTACTGTGTGCTGAGCACTGTACTAGCCACTTGGGAAATATAAGCCAGCAACATATAGAGATGGTTCCTACCCCAATAACGGGCACACAGTCTAGAAGGGGAGACAGACAAAACAAAACATGTAGATAGGTGTCAAATCAGTTCAGGGAGAATTACAGTTGGAGGATTTTGGTCACTGCTTTAGCACTCTTTGGGGGACTTCTGCTCCTTCCACCACTGGGACCTTTCCAGAGGTCTTGTGGTAGTATTGCATCCCAAGGGAGTGTGTCTTTAAAGCCTTCTTTCATTTGCAAATGAGCTACCAGTGGCTTTTCCCATAATTTAACTGTAGTACATTCTTCTCCTGATGCTTGGCACATAAAGAGTGCTTAACCAATGCCCAAATACTTATCACCACTGGTATTTATTGAGCACTTACTGTGTGTAGAGCACCGTACTAAGTGCTTGGGAGTATAACGATCAGTATTAGTTCTACTACTATTTTGTCTGTGTTAACCCTCATTGGTCAATACTCAGTAGGGAGAACCAATATTTTAGTTCTCAGTTCCCACAAATGATCCCCAATGGAGAAACCTGGGCAGGTCACAATTATTTTTAAAAAGTGAAAGGAAATGAATGCGATCTTGGGCAGCTCACTTCTCTGTGTTTCAGTTCCCTCATTTGTAAAACGGGGATAATACTGTGATCCCCATGTGGGACATGGACTGCGTCCAACCTGATTAGCTTGTATCTACTCCAGTGCTTAGTACAGTTCCTGGCACAGAGTAAATGCTTAACAAATACCATTTAAAAAAAAGTGGGAAGAAGATAAACGCAGAAGGACAATGCAATTCAGGAATTCACCAGAATTGACTGGTTGCTATTTCTTCTGCTAGTGGCTTCTTCTGCAGGTGGCCTAGGAGAAGAGGAAGGGTGGATTTGGGGAGGGGGCAATTAATCCTTCCCTCAACTCTGGGGGCTGGTCCGCTTTTTCCCTTTCCTTGGCCCTTAGAATAAATTGGGGGGAAACTTGCACTGATATTAACAAAACCCAAGTTACCTTACTATATTAACTCTGAAAAATGGTATCATTAAACTTTAATCCATTACTATAATATGTGCGGGGTAATCTGAGAAAATGGTATACCTTTCATAATAGAAAAAGATTAACTCACTTAAAATGATGGTTGCTCTCTAAGTAAACTCCCTGATAGCAATGACCCCATAGACATTTCTGAATTGTACTTTTAGAAGTTTGATAAAATCTTCAAGGATTTCAATATAAAAATAGCAGAATCCAGATGAATCCTTATGAAGCTTTATATACTATGAGCAATGAAGGCTTGTAAATTTCAGAATGCATTTATATTTAAATGCAGATATTGCTTTTTCTCCTGAATAGCTCAAAGCATACATTAGTAATAAAGCAGTTAACTCTCTCATCACTAACACTGAACTTCTCCAGAAGGTATATGAGATTGACAAGGAAGTGGCAGACAGCTAAAATGAGAAAGAGATCCGTACTTGAGGGAAAATGACCTTGGACTTTCTGTAATAGTGAGCATGCAATTCAAATTCTACAATCCTGCCATAGTTTGCCATATTATTCTCCATTCTGATATCTTTCTGGGTTCAATTTCCTGGTTATGAATCTGCAAGATGAACGTTCAGCAATGAATGAGTCCTTTCCCCTCTTCCTCTCCTAAAGACTCTTTCTCCTTCTGCCTGGGAGGGTGAGAGCATTGGAGCCTAAAGTAGAAAAGGCTCAGCCATGGACTATGGCAAAAGTGGGAAAAAGAGAGTGGAATGCTATTCCCACATCTCACCACCCTCGACATTGCGGTGTTGAACTGGGCTACAATACAATGTTGGCTTTTCTTAGGTCTCTACAGGAGGTCTCTTTTAGCCTTACTCTCCAGTTCCTGTCAGCAGTGAAAGTGAAATAATTATAAATAGCTGCAGTGTTATTTGTTAAGCACTTACTGTGCTAAGGGCAAGACAATCAGGTCAGAAAAAAAAAATCCCTGAACTACAAGAGGCTCCCCAGAAAAGCAGCATGGCTTAGTGGAAAGAGCACAGGCTTGTGAATCAGAGGGTTCTAATACCAGCTCTGTCACTTGTCTGCTGTGTGACCTTGGGCAAGCCACTTAACTTCTTTGTGCCTCAGTTTCCTCATCTGTAAAATGGGGATTAAGACTGTGAGCCCCACGTGGGACAACCTGATTACCTTGTAGCTACCCCATTGCTTAGAATAGTGTTGGGCACATAGTAAGCACTTAATAAATACCATAATCATTATTATGATTTAATCACTTTACAGATGAGGAAACTAAGGCAAAGAAAAGTTAAAGTTGCTTTCCCCAGCTCACACAACAGGCAAGTGGCAGAGGTATAATTAGGACCCAGTTCTCCTGATATCCAGCCCTGCACTCTTTCAGTCTCTCCCTGTTGCATTCAGTTGGTGCCATTTTCTTCCTTTATTAGTCTCATTATTCCTCTCTGCTCAGACCACGCAAGGGAATTTTTATGAAGATTTGGGATATGGGAGGATGGATGCTTGGGCTCAGGGACCAGGATGGTTATTGGTTGGCAGAACAAAGGGAGAGAAAACTGTTTTCCCTAGCAACAGTGAGTCACAACAGGAAGATGACGCGATTCAAGTTGCCCAGCCTGAGAGGAGAAAGAAAGAGGGAACCTTGAACATCTCAATACAAGTTTTCTATAAAATAAAATATTATGTTACTACAATAGAACATGGACTTTTTTTAATAACCAAAATTTAACAAGGCCTTCCTCAAAATAAGTCTGTGTCATCCGCCCCTCAACTTCCCCACCAGCACCTGGCCAAAAGCTCCTAGGGAAACAGCCCCACAGCCTCAGGAGCCTAGGACACATGTGAAAATTCCCTCTGGCCACTCCCTTCTAAAGCATAGACCTCCTCCAAATGAAGAGCATGGATGAAGTTGTCTCTGAGCTGATGGAAAATAGAGCACCTTCCAACATTTGCCTAAAGCACCAGAGGGATAGATAGGAAGCTGTGATCCATAGGCTGTAGGAAAACTAGAGAAGGTGAGAGAGACTCTACTAATTGAAGTTAAAATCTTGAGACAGTAAAGCTTTTATTGTCTACTACAACACTAAGAAAATGGTTGGCATATAGTGTTTTACAAATACCACTATTACTATTATTATTATTATTATTAATAAGATTGCCTACCCAAATCTGGTGATTTGAACCAAAACTGTGAACATCTAAATTTAAAATTTGAGATCCATTGAAATCTAAGGGTTGGAATGAATGGTGCTTTTTGAGCACTTGTGCAGAGCACTATAATAGCACATAGGAGAGTACAATACAATAGAGTTGGGAGACCATTCTTGTACATGAGTGAAGAATTAAATGCCAAATGGGACAGAGTTCAAAGCACTGAGTTGTGTAATTTTCTCTGCCTAAGTCAAAGGATTACTTATCTAAATTTTAGTCTTCCACCTATTCCAGTGCTTAGAACAGTGCCTTACACATAGTAAGCGCTTAATAAATGCCATTATTATTATTACTCAATGCCTCTCCCACTCCTCTCTATTTCCACATATGACTTAGAATTTGTGCATAATCAAAAGGTTGAAAGAGACAATTTGGCATTCTAAAGCAGTGGTGTTAAAGGAAATAGTGCCTGATGAATTCAGAATATGCAATCAAAGCTTCTGAGAAAACAATTAAGGCAAGGAATTTTCTAAGCCTAGAATTTTAAAACAATCAATGGTATTTATTGAGCACTTACTGTGTGCAGAGCTCTGTGCTAAGTACTTAGGAGGTTGCAATGCAACTGAGATGGTAGCCATCTTCCCTGCCCAAATGTCTGTCCATATGGGACTTCCTGAATGCTACCTTCTCTTTATTTAAGCCTTTCCTAGACTGAAGGATGCTATTCTTTTAAGATTATTTTTGGATCATTCCAGTGTCGTATACCACCAAAAAGATTTAAATGTTGGATAAGAGGAAATTGAACATCAGAGGAGATAAGTGGGAGAACACATTTTTCAGGGTGCAGTAATACAATTCTATTCCTGGATATTGATTAGACAAGAATCTATATGATTGACAGTCACCTCCCTGAAGGCCTGGTTCTCTTCAATGTTTTCTCTTTCACAGTGTTAACCTTCCTGGACTCTGGAGATAGATAACATGAGGTTCCCTGGGCATTAACAGCAGGGAAGGAAGGGAGAGTTGAGAACAGGAAAAGCCTGAAATACTCAATACCAATTAGGGAAAACAAAGTTTTCTAGGGTAGATATAGGCTTCACAAACATTAGTCTACATAATGCCCTGGCCAAGTAATATTTTCCAGAAAATTAAAAAAAAATGCACTTGACCCCCATCTGAAACAGAAATTTGGTGACTACCCACTTCTACTCCAGCTCCTGGCCAAAGATTGTTGGTTGCCTCAGAAATCATTTGCCTTAAGCCAATGCTAGTGTAGGAGAAGAGGACTTATGACTCTCAGCAGAATCACTAGTTAAAATCATTCTTACATCCAACACCATCATACTCTTTCTCTCATGTAGTTTTTGGACCGGTCCCCTAAGAAAGTTTTACTCCCTCGGAATCACTCTTAGGAAGGTTTTATTTCCTTAGTGTAATTGCATCTGTTTCTCCCCCCAGGATGTTTCTACTTTTCAAATAAAAATTCATAGATGTAACTTTCCACTTGAGACCTGATTCTTTTTCCTAGGAAGAGTTCTTGTGTTGTAGATGACAAATGTGTTTATTACATTTTCTGGATCCAACCATTGCTTATTAGCCTTTGGGAACATTTACAAGGATGAGAAAGGAAAAAAAAAAAGACAGTCCCTGCTATTAGTACTTAGGATCTAAGAATCTGAGATAATATTTCAAATGCGAGAGAGAGAGAGAGAGAGAGAGAGAGAGAGAGAGAGAGAGAGAGAGAGAGTATATGACAGAGAATGTTGCCTTTTACATATTTACCACAAGGAGACAGCAATTCCATCATCTCTGCCATTTGGGGAGGTCTCTGCTTTATTTAATGAATTTTCATTTTTATCTCATTATTTCTTTAGTGACAGAAACCTGTGCATTAAAAAGAGTGTAAAGGGGTGGCTCACCATTCTCGGTAAGCTCCAGGCAAGCTACTTAATCAATTAGGTGTCAACAGATTTCGTAATTATACTAGGGTCATAACCTTTTGTGAAGACTTTCAGAATCCAGGGGAGGTGGTGCATAACTCACAGCAGGGAAAAATCCTGGTCTTTAATTGGTACATTTCATACCCAGCAGTTGAATTGACTAAAAAGGATCCATCATGAGAGAAAACAGAAAGGTATGAAGCTTCAGGAGTAGTCCCTCTACTGGTATGTGAAATAGAACAAGGGAAATAAGAGTACAAATATGAGAATGGATGCCATGTGGACACTGTCACAAGCCATCGGTTCGTACCAAACAGGACTTTTCTGGACCAGAGGAGCCTCACTGACATCCTTGTGTTTTATTCTAAGATTGTGAGCCCCTGGAGGGCCTGGGATCATGTCTAACTTTCACTTGTGTATTTTTCCCCCGCCCCAGTGCTTAGTACAGAGCTCTACACACACTAGTTGTTTAATAAATACTATTGCTATTAGTAATAATAATAATGATGGCATTTATTAAGTGCTTACTATGTTCCAAGCACTGTTCTAAGTGCTGGGGAGGTTACAAGGTGATCAGGTTGTCCCACAGGGGACACACATTAATCCCCATTTTACAGATGAGGGAACTGAGGCCCAGAAAAGTGAAGTGATTTGCCCAAAGCCACACAGCTGACAATTGGCAGAGCTGGGATTTGAACCCATGACATGACTCCGAAGCCAGGGCTCTTTCCACTGAGCCACGCTGCTTCTACTACTATAGTAGTACAGTAATACTACTACTATTACTCCTCCTACTACTACTATGTTGCCAATTTGTACTTCCCAAGCACTTAGTACAGTGCTCTGCACACAGTAAGCACTCAATAAATATGATTGAATGAATGAATAAATAAATACTAGAGTCCAACTGTACCACCAACCAAGGTTACTGTGGAAAGTTTGTTGTTGTTTTTTTACCCAATGTTGCCAATGTGCAAGGGAGTGACATACACACACATTCTCAATTCCTCCACTCCACCAAGGATCCAATACCAGTCTGCTGGCCAAAGGAGTCCATTCTGCTGATCCCATGGCAGAAGACTGGGAGAAGTTCCAGCGACATGGACCGCTGAAGCTGCAAACCTCCTCCACATCATCATCATCATCAATCACATTTATTGAGCACTTACTATGTGCAGAGCACTGTACTAAGTGCTTGGGAAGTACAAATTGGCAACATATAGAGACAGTCCCTACCCAACAGTGGGCTCACAGTCCACCTCCCCAAACGCTGCTTCCCTCTCCGCTTCCGAGGGCTGCCGCTTCTTTCTTGAATGCTACTCTCCTTGTTCTCCTGCTTTTTCTGCTGTTCCTGATTCTCCTTCCTCGAATGCTGCTCCTCCTGTTTGCTAGCTTCTCTCCATGTGCTTACTCGCAATTCAAAACGACCAGCTTTTATCTGTCTTAGGCATCACAGCTGTGGCACTACTAGGCAGTCAGAGAAGCAGTGTGGCTCAGTGGAAAGAGCCCGGGCTTTGGAGTCAGAGGTCATGGGTTAAAATCCCGGCTCCGCCCCTGGTCAGCTGTGTGACTTTGGGCAAGTCACTTAACTTCTCTGTGCCTCAGTTACCTCATCTGTAAAATGGGGATTAGGTCTGTGAGCCCCACGTGGGACAACTTGATTACTTTGTATCTACCCCAGCACTTAGAACAGTGTTTCGTACATAGTAAGCACTTAATACATGCCATCATTATTATTATTATCAATAGGTCCAGGCCCATTAATGGGTAGATCAGGGAGAGAAGGCCCCACCTCCCTCTCTGCTCTGCCCCCACAGGTCGGCAGCCACCTGTCCTCCTCAATTAGAGTCCATAAGCACCTTTACGGGTCTCGACTGTGTTTGTTGTTCATGGGATCATGAACAGTCACTAGTAAGGCAGCTTGTTGTGGACTCACCACAGACATCAGAAACAAGAGCAAGAAGAGGGGAAAAAATGGTACAGAAACAAAAATAAAACTAGTGAGAAAGTTCTCTGATCAAGTAGAAAGTTGATGCTCTCTTCCTCACACTGTACCAAGGTGGTCTTGGAAGGTGATATGTTTAGTGTGCATTTCCCCCACCCCATGGTTGCCCAAATCCTATTTCACTGATCTGTTGCTATTCACAATGGCTTTTCCTTGATGAATTTCGTGACACAAGCAGTTTCATTTTTCCATTTCAAATGGCCATTATCCAGGTCCTGGTCATATCCTGACTGGCTACTTCATCAGCCACTGATCTCTCTGTCTCACCATTCCTTTTTCCAGCCCATTCTTCACGCCACTGCCCAAATAGTTTTTCTAAAGCTTTTGTTCAGAACGCCTCAAAAACCTTCATTGGTTTCCCACTCCTCTCACATCAATCTGAAGTTTTGATTCACTCAATCAGCTCTCTCCCTCCTACTTATTCATTCTTCTCCCACTACACCCCATCGCCCTGTTCTTGTGTCATCCAGCAGACTTCTTCCACACGTCCTCTCCCAGTCTGTAACTCCTTCCTCCTTTGCCCAGTGTGAAAGGGGACCCTCTGACCAATGCAGAATACTCTTTCCCAATCTTTAAAGCCCCTCCAAAAGTACATACTCTCCAGGAGACTTCCTTGATTATTTTCCCAACTCTCCATTCTATATTCCTTCTTAACACCATAGGGCCATCTAAGCACTAGGTGATGCCCTACCCCAACTTAGCACTTACATGCATATATTTATGACTTTATTAATTCCTTCTACTTATGATATGCCTTAGTGTCTGCCTGCTCCATTAGATAATAAGCTTCTTGAAGGCAGGGTTCAGATCTGCCCATTCCGTTGTACCCTTCCAATTTTCCAGTACAGTGTTCTGCACACAGAAGGTGCTCAATTGACTGATTCAGAATTGACTGATTCAGAATTTATTTTGGCAAATTCACCATGAGAATTTCAAAATAGGGTTTGGTTTACACTGGTGGCGCTTCCATTATTTAGGATATGTGAAACTGTTGTAAGTTTTGAAATAACGAGAAAAAAACCACATTACTCATAAAAACATATGGTAGAATTGGACTAATTTTCTCCCTTTAAAAAAAAAAAAAGACTCTCAACCCACCTAAATCACTCTTGTTTTCAGAGTCATAACACTGCTTTTATTTACACAGATGCCTGTCCTACGCACTCCTTGAAATTAATTCAGCCCTGGTTGAACTGCCAGTCTGTACCCCGATGCTACTAAGCATTTTTAGTATATATTTGGATGATGGAATAGAGATTGCACTCATTAATGTTACCAATGGCAGTTTCTAAACAGGACAAAAACAATGCTTGTTGAAAAGAAAAACATCCCCCTTTAAAAACCAATAAAGTGCCTCATCTTCAGTTTCAAGGGGAGAAAACTTGCAGCTATTTGGTTCGACACAATTTACATGTACTAACCAACCCAGACAAGGATTTTTGGCAGTGAAATTTGTATGCTGTATGTGGCTGCTTGGACCCGGCATCTTCAACTGATGAAAGTTGATCAAAGTGTTGCGTTTTGTGCTGTTTCTTTCTATGCTTCATCGCTACACCATCCTAACTTAAGTTCCCTCTAGGCAGCAGCTAAGTGGAAGAAACAGGACCGGGGGCTGGAAAATGAAAATTATCGACCAGGATGACTTCAGGCCTCACAAGACAAGATCTGAGCAGCATTTTATGGAATGTCACGCAAAAGTTTTTCGCTCTGTCTGTAGGCACACTTTGCTAAAATGTTGACATGACGGAACATTTTATTTGCCTCAGGTAAAAGATCCCATGTCAACAAGCTTCTCAAAAAGATGCCTTACTCAAGCTGAGACAGCAAAGAATCAATTGTGTTTATTGAGTGCTTACTGTGCACAGAACACTGTACTAAATGATTGAGAGAGTACAATATAACAGAGTTAGTATCAGGAAGGGAGGATTAGTAGGACCAGGTAAAAATTCAGAGGGATCCCTTCACACTGAAGAATTGGACTAGCCATAAATAGAGGAAAGGGGATGAAGAAACAACAATAAGAGAAAACAAACTTAGAGAGGAAAAAATGAAGTGCCCAAATAGAAGATAGAGCAGTGTGGGCTTGGAGCAAGTGTAGCAAGAAAAGACTGGGGATGAGACGTTCACAGTGGATTTTCAGTGGAGTGAGAAGCAAAGATGAGCCAGGCATGTATGAATAGAAGTTTGATAACCAGGAACTAAACCTCCCAAGATGCTCAACAATTATGAAGTCTTCAATAATAATAATAATAATGATAGCATTTATTGAGCACTTACTATGTGCAAAACACTGTTCTAAAAGCTGGGGAGGTTACAAGATGATGAGGTTGTCCCACTGGGGGCTCACAGTCTTAATCCCCATTTTACAGAGGAGGGAACTGAGGCCCAGAGAAGTTAAGTGACTTGCCCAAAGTCACACAGCTGACAAGTGGCGGAGCCGGGATTTGAACCATGACCTCTGACTCCAAAGCCCGTGCTTTTTCCACTGAGCCATGCTGTTTCCCAATGGAAGATTTCACTGTGGGGTTCCTCAACTGAAGTATGATGACCACCAATGATAATTTTGAGTGTTTGCTGTGGATGAAGCATTGCACTTCAATCTTGGTCCAATACAACAAAGTTGATAGACACATTCCCTACACCCAACGAGCTTACAGTCTAGAGAGGGAAAAGGACATTAATATAAATAATTCACAGTATATAATTTATAGATACATACGCAAGTGCCATATAGAGAATTTTTGAGAAAATCTGGACAACAGCAACAAAAATGAGTAAAGTTTCGGAAAGTAGCCCTTCCAAAGCAAGGCTCAAAGATACTGTTTAGAAAAAAGCTTACCTCAGAGGGGTTAAGGAGGAGGGAAAGTGGGAGACAACTTAATAACAGTCTTCAGTTCAATGAAAGGATATTATACATGTATGGAGAGCAATTTTCTCTGTCCACCAGTCACAAAACAAAAAGGAATGGGCATGAATTGCAGCAAGCAAGACTTAGGTACTTCATGAAGAATTTGCTGGCTGAGGGTGTATGAAGTAAAACGTCCCTTTGAGAGGGAAATCTTTCTGAGTGCATGTTTTTCTGAGACAGAAACATTGTCAACCTAATTTTCAGTGCAATGAGTGGATCATTTACAATGCTGTTCTGAACGCCGTTTGAAAGGATTAGTTTAAATCTGTTACACTAAGCTGGACAAACAAGCCTTTTGGGGACTGAGAATCTAAGTTGCTGGCATAGTTTGTGATTGATCCAGAGAAGCAGCGTGGCTCAGTGGAAAGAGCACAGGCTTTGGAGTCAGAGGTCATGGGTTCGAATCCTGGCTCTGCCAATTGCCAGCTGTGTGACTTTGGGCAAGTCACAACTTCTCTGTGCCTCAGTTCCCTCATCTGTAAAATGGGGATTAAGACTGTGAGCCCCCTGTGGGACAACCTGATCACCCTGTAACCTCCCCAGCGCTTAGAACAGTGCTTTGCACATAATAAGCACTTAATAAATGCCATCATTATTATTATCATTATTATCTAAGAGAGTCTATTTTCAAAATGTTGCCTAAGTATTCTGCCAGAGCTTCCCATTTTCATTTTCTGAAGAAGGCTGGTGTATAGCATAGCTCAAACATTTTGTTC
The DNA here is from genome assembly GCF_015852505.1 of Tachyglossus aculeatus. Lineage (NCBI taxonomy): Eukaryota > Metazoa > Chordata > Mammalia > Monotremata > Tachyglossidae > Tachyglossus > Tachyglossus aculeatus. Next base: position 20,221,418 of record NC_052089.1, on the reverse strand, counting down.
ATTATGCATTCAGAAGGGAACTACTTTGTTGCTCAGAAACGCTGTGGAGTTAACGTACAGATCAGTCTATCTAATTTCCAGGTAAACACTGCAGGTAGGTGGGGAGGTTTCGACCAGTGATGGAAGTAGGCAGGTACAAGCTACGAGTCAGCTCATGTGTGGGGACAGAGGGAGTGGTCCTTCCCTTTTAATCCACTGGCCATTTCTGTCCTGCCCCCCAACTCCTCCCCACTCTCAGAGAGCCAGGTCATTGTTACCACCACCACCTCCTTCCATAACCCCTGCACCAATGAGAAAGCCACATTATCACCTGGGGCTTTTCTTTTTAGAACTATTTTTTTCTACTTCTAGCACTGGCTTTAAGGTAAATTTTGTGGGTTAGTGCAATACTGGCATTTTGATAACCTCCTTAGTGTTCAGCAGCTACAGACATAATCTGAGATTTACTAACAGTAGCATCATCTTTGGTTCATTGCTCTGCACAGAGGAGGTCCTCAATGAATGATGGTTGAGGTGATCCCTCTCCAAGTCTTAGTTTTCATCATTTTTTCCTCTAAAGCTTTTAAATTTTAAAGCCAAATTTTTAATTAAAAAATTTGTCATTTCATTTTCCCCTCTGAACTCTAAGCTCACTACGGGCAGCAAACGTGACTACTTCCCTACTTTATCTTAGCTAGCATGCTAGTTACAGTAGCACAAACACTCTATTACAAGATTGACTCTGTGAAGATTATCCATTTGAGTAGCAAAGTCAAAAGCATGGCTGTGCTTGGTCCCCATGGCCATGATACTTCTTCTGTACAAGAAGTTCCTGCTTTTTCCCCAATGAACCTGTCCCTGCTCCCTCCAAAACCACACTCTCTTCTTTGAGGCCACTTTTCTGGCTTACTCTCCTGGTTTTCTTCATCATCAAAACCATTGACGTAACATCTACCATGTGAACGATACTTTATGGAGTACTTAGGAATATAGGAAGAAAAATGGTTCCTCCCTCCCCACAGTTCCTCCCCATCAGGAGCTCAAAGTGAGGGCAGGAAGACAAACAAAGAAGACATTTGTAATGCAATATTTGAGAAAATAGGTGGGCAGGGAATATATCTACCAACTCCGTTGCATTGTACTCTCACAAGCAGTTAGTACAGTGCTCTGCACACAGTAAACGCTTAATGATTGGTTGATTGAACTAACAATTGCCAAGATCACTCAGAATAGCATGGTGGTCCCCTCCCCTTCTCTCTCATCCAACAAGTAGAAAAAAGTAGAATCATCCAAAGTTCTAAGTTTTATGAAGACCACAGTCATTCATGTGGCCTCCATTTCTGTGGGCTGTAGATGATATTTTTGGGCTGGGAGACTCAATAAATCAGTCAGTAGTATTTACTGAGCTCTTACTCTGCCAAGACACTGTGCTAAATTACTAGGAGAATAAAATAGAGTTGGTAGCTTATTTGTTTTCCAGGTATTTACAACCTCAAGGGCTTGAAGTCTCTGTACAGGCCAAAAGCAGTGGCAGAGAGGTTAGATCACACTGACGGCTTTCAGCTTCCCATCTCCAAGACCTCTCCTTCCTCGTTTCCTCTTCCTCTTGTAAGCAGCACCCCCACAGCCAACCACTACTTGGGAACCATCACCAAATCAACCGGTGGCTTTGGAAATGGAGACTAAGTTGGATATAATGTCTGCTTGCCATGTAGATACTTGTATAAAAGTACACTGCTTCCCTCTATATTCTTATTCTGTTCATTCTATCATTTTGGCTAACAGAAGTCAAATATCACTGTACACCTACCCTTCCAATTTTATATTTAGACAAAGTAGCCCCCTCCCTCTCTCCGCCGCCCACCTCCAAATAAACCACCATTCCCTTTTCATTTTCAAAAGGAAAGAAACTTTAAAACTATTTCATGTGCCTGGGGTCTCAACTTCTAACCTCATGAATCGCCCCCCGATGCCACCTCCCCCCACCCCCAAAAAAAACCTATTTCAGAAATTCTGCCTTGATTGCTGGGCTTTTATTCATTAAAGCATTAGGGAACTAGTGTGCCTGTGGGCAAAACGCTACAAATAAGGCATCTTCTTTTTTCAAAGTTCATAATGTGAGTGTGAACCATACATCTAAGAGTCTTTTTCTACTTTGCCCACAGGCACAGTGGGATAATATTGAAATGATTAAGTTCATTCTACTGTCAAGCACTTTTAAATGCAGTTTGCTCAACAGGAAAAACACATACACACACACACACACACACACACACACACCCCACACACATACACGGTATTTAACTGCAGAATGCAATTCACACCAATGCTAGAGGTGCATGTGGTCAAGTAGATTACTGTTTTTTAGATTACTAGACATTTCAAGTTGAAAAAGGCCATGTCACAGCAATGGAACAGGCCAGTTTAAACATCTTCACTAAATCAACTTTGACTATGGTTCTGGTCCTTTTGTGTTTAACTGTCATAAATTTAGAGTGCACCTTAATCCTTGCTTTCATTCCGGCACCTGCACAGGCACATTCAAAAGCATTTTTAATTTCACATTACACTCCTCCGGCTTGTTTTGATTAATGGTGTACTGGCAGATTCTCACCTCTTTCTCAGCTAATTAGAATAATTTTGCTATTGAGAAGAACAACATGGAGATAGAAGTAGAACAATGTCAGGACGGTACAGAGCAGTTCCTTTGCACTCAGGATAATGATTTACTATGGAACGGATCTTTTTTATACAAGCGTTCATTCTTCCTGCAATTTCAAAAAATGCTGATGCATTAGTGAAAATTGGGTCAAGATTTCCCTAATTTATGCTTAAACTGCCAATGCCAACCACAGAGCTTTATATAACCTCAGGAGCTACAGACTGAAATTTAGGGTTCAATTTCCATTTACCTAATGTTCACGTTCTTTGGTAATAAAGACATGTCTGTTGAGGACATCTGTTACTATTTGGTAACCTCTAATTTTTATGTAAAATAATGGAGTTCATCTCTGTAAGATTAGAGGTTATGGGATGGATCTTTAAATTGCTTTGGCTTCCCTGCTGAAACATCCTGCCAGCCAATCTAATGTGTGCTCAGAAGTCCCAGTGGTGTGAAATTCTCTAGCTAAAATTTTTTAAACCCACTAATTTGACACTTTGCTCACTGAACTGCTGAAGATCTGTCACTGTCTGCTTTGATTTGGCTAATCTTTTTTTTTTTGCATTGAAATGAAATTTGTATGAAATGAAGAGGAACTGGCCACTAATTATACAGTGGAAAACATGTGCTTTGCCAAAGAAGAGTACAAATTAACAAAAAAATGTGTCCGAGCCAAAAGCACGCCCTCAAATTCTACTATTGCCATTCTGGTTTAAAATGTTTTTCCTTTAGAGATTCTGATGCAACAACCTCCCATCCCAGCTGAGAGCATTTAGATATCACAGAAAATGCATCTGAGAAAACCATTATCTGCCAACTTCAAGGTTGGCAACAATGAAGTCTTCTTTTTTTCCCTCCTGTCTCCCTTCAGCTCCTTGTTAATAGAATTTATGAATCTCCTGGGTATTATTTTAGCTGAATATCCTATATTTGCTATGCCAAGGAATGTCTGAAGTGAAAAAGGCTATCATTTTATTCAGCTTTCAACAAAAAAAGCAACCTTGCCAGTAAATCACTGAACGAAACTACCAACTTCCTATGACATGCATGAATAACGCTGTTGCAGTCTGCTCACCGGAAAGATTAGAATGTATGGGAATAAAACCCCGTAAGAAAATGTCTAGAAACCTGGGCAGAGAACTCCATCAAAATCAATTTCTCCGGTTTGACAGCTGAGTACTTTGAAATGTTCTAACAGGAAGCAAACGAATCAGATTTCCTTCCGACTTGCTTTGAGAGGAGAGGAAAAAGGAGGTGGGGAAGTTGGGGGGAGTACTGACAGCCGACCTTACCTGCTTTTGTTTCTTGTCATTAATTTCAAGAATAGATGTGGGACCCTTTTAAGTGGTAAAAGGGAAAATGGAAAGTCTAACTGAGATAGTGAGGGGATAGAAAGTATTATGGGCCCAATAAGACCTGTAGATACTCTTGGTGATTCAGTTATACTTTCTCACAGGTGTGAGAGGAGTCCAAATATTTTTCTGAGTGCTGAGTGAAGGAAAGCGGGGGTAGCCCAAATGTTTGCTCATTTCTTATTGCTAAAAATAGGACAAATAGTTTGGATTACTCCAAAAAAAATTGGCAAGTAGGTTTTTGAAAGAGTGTGGAGATGAAATCTTCCAACCTTACTCTGTCAATAGCCATAACTCAGTAGACCCTCATGAAAGAAACAAAATACCTACAAATCTCTGGAGCAATTTGGTCTCTAGAGCAACCTAAGGAATGAAGAGAGTTTTCTTAGGTGAATGTGCCATCAGAGATGCAGGCAGAATTGCCTCTCCTTCAAAGTCTAGAGTAGATTGGGTCCAAATAATGGTTCAAAAAGCAATGAAAGGTATCTAAGAAAAATGTAACAAATGTACAATTCTTATGCCGCTTGTCAAATAAAGGCAGTTTTTCTCTGATTTTCTAGAAAATGAAGTCCATCCAGAGGTATTCAGAAGCCCAAATAGAGAGCGGTGTGTGTCATCGGGCCCCGGGGACTGACACAAGTGGCACCCTATGTCCTGCCTTTCCCCCAGGGCTGCCCAATCATGCATCCCATGGGTTCACACCTGATGCCATGGTTTCAGAGTTCTCAGCTACACTCTACCTTCTAGACAATGAGCCCGTTGTTGGGTAAGGATTGTCTCTACCGGCTTGTTCTGAGACTTCCTAGGAGGATCTAATAGAAACTAGATGCAGTGTTTTCATCATTTGCAGCTTTCTTTAATGTTCCTCATTTTGATTTCCCAGTTCACTTTGATTACACTCGCAATAGGTTTTGAATGCTTACAGCTCTCTATAAAAATAAGGAAACTTGATTCCATTTTTCCTTTACTGCTCTCAGGGCTCTGTTTTTGAAACGTGGATTAATCAATCATCCAAAAGATTAAAGGCCACTTATGCACAATAAACTGCTTCTGGCTGTCACGAATCACGTTTTCTAGATTTAGTGGTAAAGGCTGTAAATTGTCAGTCATGTTATTACACAAATAAATCAGATAGTTATTTAAAATTGATTAGCTGATTCCCATTTTTAGGAACAAATTGTTGCTCTTGTCAATTTTTCTCCCTTTCCTGACCAGATGATTCAGCTGTGCTCCAAATGAATGATTGCACCACTGAAGTACCCAAGGCCATGATAATGCACTCAACCATTTCCTTGCACATCAACATTCTTTCAGGTCTGTAAAACCACATTCTGCCTCCACATGAATTCAACAGTGGTAAATTTTTTTGTTCCTCCTCTAAGTAGGCTGACTGATACAGTAATTGTCCCAGGTGTTGAAGCTAATAAATTTTAATAACATAATTGCATGATATTTCCTGAATTTAAACGATGGAGACATGTCAGGACAGTTCCAAACGAAACACCTTGCAGATGGGCTCCCATAGTTAGCTTGGTCCCTTAGGTACTCAATGACAAAATCCATTTATATAAAGAAATAAACGTTTTAATGAGAAGGAATATGAACTATACGTGTTTGTGGGTTCACAGACATTGAGATAAACTATTTGTGGAAGGATATGTCTGCTATTTATTTATATAGTACTTTGAAGATGAAAAGAACAATGTATGTACTGAGTATTATTAGGAAGAAAAAACTAGGATGATGATGACCATCAGCTTTTTTTCCATTACAAACAGTTAACAAAGACTTACTTTCTAAATAAGTGAGTCACTGTTTTCCTAGAAATGTCCATTTTTGCCCAAACCAAATGCTCCATTTATTCATCCCCACTCCAAGACCCATAGGACTTATGTGCATATCTGTAATTTATTTATTCTTATTTACTCATATCAATGTCTCTCCCTCTAGACTGTAAGCTCACTGTGGGCAGGGGATGTGTCTGTTTATTGTTATATTGTACTCTCCCAAGTGCTTAGTACAGTGCTTTTGCATATAGTAAGCTCTCAATAAACATGATTGAATGCTTTGTGGGTAGTAAGCACTCAGTAAATACCATTAATTCATGGATTGATTAAGAGGCCATTAGTAGAGTTGAGAATGCTGGTCAGCATGAATGAACTAGGATTGCCTAGTAGGGACCCCCTGGTACAGGGCCAAGGAAGAGAGAACTCCAGATTGACTCCTTTGACCACATATGCTGGAGAATAGTTCTTACCCAAAGGGAAATAGGAAGGTGGATCCCAAAGAAGCAGTATGACCCAAGGAAAAGGGCATGGATCTGGAAGACAGGAGACCTGGGTTCTAATCCAGACTCCACCACTTGTCAGCTCTTATCTAGGACAATTCATTTAACTCTTCTGTACATCAGTTATCCCTTCTATAAAATGAGTATTTGATACCTTTCCCCCATGATGATGAGAGCCACTGGGACAAGATTGTGTCCAGACTGATTTTTTTTTTTTTTTTATAGGAGAAGCAGCGTGCCTCAGTGGAAAGAGCCCGGGCTTGGGAGTCAGAGGTCATGGGTTCTACTCCAGGATCTGCCACTTGTCAGCTGCGTGACTTTGGGCAAGTCACTTAACTTCTCTGTGTCTCAGTTACCTCATCTGTAAAAAGGGGATTAAGACTGTGAGCCCCAAGTGGGACAACCTGGTTCCTTGGTATCCCCCACCCAGTGCTTAGAACAGTGCTTGGCACATAGTAAGTGCTTAACAAATACCATCATTACTATTACTATTTACCACACTGCTCAGTAAAGTGGTTGGCCCAAAGCACTTGACAGATGCTATTAAAGAAATGGAAAAGGGACTGATCTGGTTTAGTAGGAGTGATACTGTTTAGTGGCAAGTCCCTGAATCTACAGCAATTAATCAACACTATGATATAAGGATCCTTCATCAATGTCTGAACCTGTATCTCCTGAGGGAGATCAACAACTAGATCTTTGCAATCTTCCAGAGGACCACTGCTCTTCTTGAGGCTAGTTACTGGCTAGCTCTCTTCCTCCCTTCAAGGGCCTACTGAGAGCACACCTCTTCCAGGAGGCCTTCCCAGACTGAGCCCCCTCCTTCCACTTCCCCTCTTCCCCCTCCCCATCCCCCCGCCTTACCTCCTTCCCCTCCCCACAGCACCTGTATATATGTTTGTATGTATTATTCTATTTCATTTGTACATGTTTATTCTATTTATTTTATTGATATGTTTTGTTTTATGTCTCCCCCTTCTAGACTGTGAGCCCACTGTTGGGTAGGGACCATCTCTATATGTTGCCAACTTGTACTTCCCAAGTGCTTAGCACAGTGCTCTGCACACTAAGTGCTCAATAAATACGATTGAATGAATGGCTTGCTGGAACCATCAGCATGTAGCCTGGCTCCTAGAACACTGGTTTTGTTTTTGGTATTTGTTAAGCACTTACTATGTGCAAGGTACTGTACTAAGCACTGTAGTAGATACAAGGTAATCATTTTGGACACAGTCCACGTCCCATATGAGGCTCTGAGTCTTAATCTCCTTTATACAGATGAGGTAACTGAGGTACAGAGTAGGTAAGTGACGTGCTCAAGGTCACACAGGAGACAAGTAGTGGAGCCTGGATTAGAATCCAGGTCCTGAGGTTGATTGGATTAGGTTAACTGGCCTGACTGTCCTACTAAAACTCCATAAAAAATCATCCTTATCTCATGTTTACAAGTGGACACTCCCACTGATGGAATCTCAGGGCCCAACAACGGCCCTTTTTCTGAGTAGGGGGTGAAGAGGTCAGCTAAATGTTTGTCAAGAATAGCTAGGTCCCCTATCTAGAAGAATGCTCACATGGGAATTATTAATAATAATAGTGATAATAGTACATATATTTGTTAAGCACTTATTCAAGAACAGCTACATCCCTTATCTAGAAGAATGCTCACACGAGAATTATTAATAATAATAGTGATAATAGTACATATATTTGTTAAGCACTGCTCTAAGCACTGAGGTAGATAGCAGTTAATTAGGTTAGTGATAGTCCCTATCCAATATGGGATTCACAGTCTATGTAAGAGAGAAACCAGGTATTGAATCCCCATTTTACAATTGAGGAAACTCTAATACAGAAGTGATTTGTCCAAGATCACACAACAGGCAAGTGGCAGAGTTGGGATTGAAACCCAGGTCCTTTATTAATAATAATGATAATGGCATTTATTAAGTGCTTACTATGTGCAAAGCACTGTTCTAAGCGCTGGGGGGGATAGAAGGTGATCAGATTATCCCATGTGGGGCTCAGTCTTAATCCTCATTTTACAGATGAGGCAACTGAGGCACAGAGAAGTTAAGTGACTTGCCCAAAGTCACACAGCTCACAAGTGGCAGAGCCGGGATAAGAGCCCACGACCTCTGGCTCCCAAGCCCGAGCTCTTTCCACTGAGCCATGCTGCTTCTCTACCAGACCCATGCTTTTCTAGTAGGCCACACTACTTTCCAATTGCTTAATCAAAAAAAATCTTTAATTTAAAAGTGGGTTTACATAATCAGCACTATAATCCTTAGAATGCCATGTGCTCACCTTTTAAAAAGACGACATCTACCTGCCTCTTTTTTTATATCTTCATACGAGAGCTGAGAGAAATGCAGTAGACTGAAAAAATAAAGCTCCCATCACATTGTGAGAGATTTCCCTTGAACAAAAGTTTCTACTTTATTTCCCTTGAACAAAAGTGCTACAATGCCTTGATGATTAAAAAGTCTCTACCACAAACTTTCTGAAGGTTGTTCTTTTTATCTGTATTAATATCTTCTCCTTGGGTGAACTGTTTCATATGGATTATTTTCCCAGTGAAATAAAATAGCCCCTTGGTTGAAGAAAAAAAAAAACCTTGTTGTTATTCTTAATTCTTATACCAACATTTGCTTTAGTAATATCATAATGAAAGCTCATTTATAAAACCCAGCTGGGGGAAAAAATCCCTTCAAAACTTCAGCAAAAAATGTACACCACCAACCAAGCTTACTGGAACAGATTCGTTCCTTTCCCCCCACTCACCCCACCCAGACAAAAAATTATTTGTTATCTCCATAACACTCTTTTAAGGGACACGAAGCAGAGCTATTTGCCAAGGTTAGCTAAAGTTTCATTTTTATTCCTTCTGCCTTGATACCTTTGAAAGTTGAGAGATTAAAAAATGAGCATTCAGAATTTTCTTTCCACTTTAAGACACAATCCTCAAAAGCCAAAGTGCAGAGTCTTAACCACCTGAAAGGAGGAGTCGCAAGACAGCAACCAGGATTTATGCCAGGACATCGGTTTGCCAAAGCCCAAGGCCTGTATCGCACCTGGCTTGGCCCAGTACTCTCTTCAGAAACAACTCAGAGAGGCCAAAAGGAGGCCTTCAAACAACAAGCAATTAACATCCTTCCATCTCTGGAGCCTCAAGGAACTCTGACTTTGTCAGGTGCTTTCCCCTAGAAGATTTTCTCTAACGATTTGCCAGGCTCCATTACCTGCAGGTTTCACTAGAAGGGGTCTCAGTGGTCTGTAGCTTTTTGAAAAACAGTTTAAGATTATTTTTCAAATCATTCCAGAAGAAAAACTAAATCAAAACAGAGCACCAAACATCAACCTCGGAATGCCAATTTCTGCATAGGGTCAAGGCAGCGTGTGTTTGTGCAGCAGACAATGAGAGATTCAGATGGCTGCCCACTGTTTAGTTCTTGGACTATCATGCCAAACTGAGGTCGACTCATTAATCTTATTTTTTTTTAAGATTCCAAATTGACACCCTTATACAATTTTGCAGTTACAGACATGATTAATAGGTTTCACCAGTGCTAACCTAATCACTCTGACACTAAAGACACAAGCATTATCGAAGATAAAGCATGGAGCCTAGACTACTTCCCTTTCAGGTAGCAATCTGCCATTGGGGGAGGCAGCGGTTAGGATCCACAGAGTGACAAATAGCTCTGGCCAGAATGAAAATCTCCTTATCCCCCTTCCAGCTCGTATCTTCAGGGGTAATATCAAGAAGTTGTCCACTTGCATATTCTCATATGTGCTGATTACGGCCCTAGAACTCTTATATGAGGAAATCTTCAGATGGCCAAATCTACCTGAGTTTCTGCCTTTAGCTTCCAAATATTGACCGTTTCACTATATGGTAGAATACGTTTCTCTGCCCTTTTGGTGAATGTTGTGGAGATCATCCCTGACAATCCACCAGATACTGAAACTATGCTACGCTCATACTCTTCAATTTCTATCGCTTATAATCCCATTTCTTTTATGGAAGGAATCTAATACAATCGGGAATTATTTAAATCAATATCAATCATTCTCTGCTGCCTGCAGAGTTCAACCCCTCTAAAATTAGGGAGTTAACTCTAGTATACTTTGAACATGAAGTACATTTTATTCATTATAAATCAACTTGTCAGAAGATGCCTGTACTTTCTGTTAAAAGTCACATGGACAACCCATTTGAAACAAAAAAACAATTTAAGTGTTCATAGTGTTAACTCTATATTCAATCCCATCACTTTTATAATAAAACCATCACACCTGTAATTTACTCAAAAAATGAGTTTGCCAGTTTCAAGAAAAATATTTTCTTTCCTTTTGTAAATGTGCTAATATTTCATTATGCTGTTAAAAAAGACATTCTAACCTTCTTTAGGGTCTCTTCTTGGGGTTTTTTGCCACCACTGAGTTTTTATTATGCAAATTATTGCAATCTGGTTAGCTCCTTCCTTATTTTTTCTTAACAAAAGGGGTCTGCAAGTGCTAATCAAAATGCTGCAATTTACATATTAATGAAGTTTTCATAATGGCATTTCCTTCATGCACCGGGCTAGCGGAAAGGGGACTTTTTCCTCCCCTTTGCATCAGGCAATCCCTGAATTTTGTTTCTTATGATGTACCAGAAGTGCATTTTTAAAACTTTCAGAGCTAATGACAAAGTGTAGTCATTTATATATTTTAAATTGGCCTAGAGATTCAGCCCACAACCTGAACTTAAAACAAATCACACATGAAGCCCAGTGACGCTAATTGTTAGTACACTCTCACTTCAAGACACAGTTGCAATCATACTGGAAAATGCTAAGGACACATTTTCCAGTGAGGATGCTGTGCACAATCAAAGTTGTTAATCGTTTTCAAGTAAAGAAAGAAAAAAATCCACAGAGAAATGAGATGATAAGTAGTGTTCAAAAGCCATATAAAAAGTGTCCAGCTGTTTTCAAAGAGAAAAGGGGATATCATGGTGACAGTTTATCTTTCTTACGCTCGACTCCACAACCAATTAATGATCACGAGTTCATTTCCCCTTTAATAATCCCAATTTCCCTCCAAGTAATGGATGTGGAGTCTACTTTTGAGGACTTAATATCTCTAGAGACATTTATTACAAATGTTCTTGGATTAATTAAGTTTTTTAAATATATAAAAATAACTGAACGAAATGCCTAAATAAAAAAGAACAGAATTTAAATCATACTAATGGTGAGGTCTATCATCTTAAAGACTTAGTAGTAGAAATTGCAGTAGCAGTAACAGCATTTACTGAGCAACCACTGTAAGCAATGCGCTCACTTTACTAAGCACTTGGGAAGTTCAAAATAAAGCAAGCGACATTCCATTCCCAAGGAGCTTGCATTCTCATGGAAGGTGTTTAGGATCACTAGAGTACATGCCATTCAAGGCAAGGATGAATAAAGAACAGGAAGGAAGGAATGATTCACCTGGGAGAGTGCATTGCAGTAGCGGCAGCCTAACCAGGATTTCTAATCCTCATTCCTCGTATCATTAGTAAAGGTAATCTCTCGGCACCTTGGCTTTCTCACCCACGGGGATGTGTCTACCAACTCTATTAAACTGTCCTCTCCCAAGTTCTTAGAGCAGTGAGTGCTTACCGTGTGCAGAACACTGTACTAAGTGCTTAGGAGAGTACAATACAATAAGGTTGGTAGATACATTTTCTGCCCCAGAAGAAACTAATAGTCTAGAGGGGAGAAACAGACATTAATGTAAATAAATAAATTCCAGATGTGTACTTGAGAAGCAGCGTGGCTCAGTGGAAAGAGCACGGGCTTTGGAGTCAGAGGTCATGGGTTCAATTCCCAGCTCCTCCAACTGTCGGCTGTGTGACTTTGGGCAACTTCTCTGGGCCTCAGTTACCTCATCAGTAAAGTGGGGATTAAGACTGTGAGCCCCCCATGGGACAACCCGATCACCTTTGTAACCTCCCCAGTGCTTAGAACAGTGCTTTAAACATAGTAAGCATTTAATAAATGCCATTATTATTATGATTATTATTATTAAGTTTCCTGAGGCTGAGGAAGGGGTGGATAAAGGGTGCAAATCCAAGTGCAAGGGCAATACAGAAGGGAGTGGGAGAAGAAAGAGGAAATGGGGGCTTAGTTGAGGAAGACCTCTTGAAGGAGACGTGCTTTTACTAAGGCTCTGAAGACCAAGAGAGTGATCATCTGTTAGATAGGATGAGGAAGGGAGTTCCAGGCCAGAGTGGATCAGTAGCGAGGTTGACAAGACTGAGGTTCTGTGAGTAGACAGGCCTGGTAGGAGCCAAGGGTGAGGGCTAGGTTGTACTAGGAAATCAGGGAGGTAAGGAAGGAGGAGGTTAGTAATAGTAAGGTAGTGGGACTAAATCAGGAAATTCATGCTTCCCAAGACCCTTGAAATGCTCATTAAATAAGGGAACAATGATGGGATAGATGCCAGAATCTATTTTATTTTATACATTCTAATAGCTGGACAATATGGAGCCACAAATCTTTACCTCCAGAGAGCAGTCTGAATAATAACTGTGGAAAAGGCATTTGCTCTTCAGTCCTGAGGGAAGAGCCAACTCTGGTAGAGAAATGATGGAAAGGTGCCCCAGAAAGTGGAACAACAAGCTATGCCATACTTCCTCTCACAGCAGGGCAACAACAGCAATTCAATTGGATTATAGAACACCATGCCAAGAGCCATTAGGCCAATTATTGACTTGAGCCTCCAAGTGCTGACTCGTAGGCACATGAAGGCACTTTCAGTCACATCTGGCCATTTGGGTCTGCATGTTGGCACCTGCGGGCACATGCTGATTGGGAAAGAGATGGGTGTCTACTCCTGTCTATTTAACCAGAGTCCTTAGTGTAGGGTTAGTTGTTAAATGAAGAAGAATCCTTAAAACTGAATGAAATGCTCAGCTGGGAGATCACAGTTCAAACGGCCTATTTTGGGGGATTTGTTTTTCCTCTTTCTCCTTCCATGTCCTGACTCATGAATAGATCCAACTTACCTCCAGGCCTTTGAGCCTTCAATTAGTCACATTCATTCACTGACTGTAGCCGAGGCCACTCCATCGAAATCGTATTCAAAGGGCCCAGCCCACTTGCTAGAAGACCAGTTTGGGTGAAAGTGGACAAATGACTTCCTTTAAGGGAAACTGACTTCTCCCATCTACAGGTAGACTGGGGCTTCTTCATGACAAGGAATAATTGGACTAATATTGAACTGCTTAACCACAAATCTAATGCATGCTCCAAACATTATTACAGGATTACTTAGGAATCTTTAAAGATTAATACAGTAACTAAAACTGGGGTGCTTTTTTGATCACCTTCAGGAATTCAACCCAGTGATACCCATTGACTCTACTAATGATGATGGTATTTGTTAAGCGCTTACAATATGCGAGGCACTGTACAAATGCATTTCTACTCATTTGTTGTTTCTTGCTTTCCATTGAAACTCTGAGCAACTCTTTGCTATTGGCTTGGTTCTTTTATGTTATTTCACAAAGCAAATATATAATTTTGAGCAACAGACACCTAATCTAATTGTTACATTGGGCTGGTTTCTGATATCACTTCAATCACTGAATGTATAAACCTTTGCGTATTCCCGAAGAGGACGAGTCTCTAGACTTGTTTTAAACCTCTTCCGAAACACAATGAACATGCTTTAGTTGAAAAGAGGAAGGGTTAGGAGAATCATGGCAGAAGAGTGTTGTTCCAACTGCTAAAACAAGCTAAACCTCAGTTGCTAAAACAGCTGGTTTCATAGTGGAAACCTGATGCTATTATAACCTGCTTATCTTGTCATTTTCATAGTAGAAGTGTTATTTATTGAGCATCTTCTGGGGGAAATACACTGAGGTCCTACAAGTTTTCTTTCACACGTGGCAGATAGTGGTACAGCCAGGGCAAGGGTGTAGCAGGAATGCCACAGGTGCCAACTCTTTTGAGAGGCAGAGAGACTAACCCAGTCTTATATGAATTTGAAAAAAATATAAATCTGCAGGTCTAAATAAATACACATAAATTTGTTTCAATTTGTATCTTTTTCCTATACTACTTGTTGGCTTAGATGGAGGGAGATGAGATTTCTGGATAGTTGGAGAGAGAAACCAAGGAGAGATGAAAGCTGCACACGGATATGAGAAGGATAAAATAACAATTTTGGTAAGGGTTCAATCAGAGCTGTGGTCCAGTGGAGATCCTGTATGGACTCTCTGGTTCATGACCTGCCTGGTCAATATTGCCTTATAGAAGCTTCCAGAATTCTGGTCACTTTAGGTGGATAGGGTGGGGAGGAAGGAAGGGAAGAAAGGAACAAATGTAATGATAAATACATTTATTTCGACCTATAGATTTTGTAATATAGGTACTTCCCCCACAGCCAACTGCCTTGTGGGCCTGCATTGTGGTTCCTTCATCCAAAATAACACAGGGCGTTTGCAAAATTGATTAATTTTTCCTTAGTTTCACAGCATGTAGTAAAGTATATAACTTGTGTGGTTAGAGGTTTGGACGGAATACAACTTTCATTTTATCCAGGAAGTACCCCTGCTTTTCTAGTGATTTCACTTCAAAGAAGCTGGTATTGTTTTACTTAAGATATTTTTTCCCCCAAAATACTCCTTAAAGCATAGAATTTCTTAGATGCAAGGCCTGTGTATTGCTATAGCACCATTATTATGGGACTGATGAAGGTAAAGTCAGATGATTCAAAGAGCAAGCAGGGGTCTCTGAGCATATATGCAAGAGTCACTTGCTTTTAAGCCTCCTGAATCTTTGCAGATAACTAAAACAACAGATTAACCCCATCAAAATCTTCATCAGTGAGTAGTAGATCTCATAGCAGTTGTCCTTTAATTTGCCTATCTAATTAGCCATTTTCTTTCTTATAAATGAGAAAAAAGGTTCTCTTTTGTCAGGTTTTCTGCATAATGTTGGGTATCATCACTCTCTAAACACATCTTGGCAGCATGTTTGCTAAAGCAATTATCCCCAGCAAACAAAGGGTATGCATTTGCACAAATCCTTGAAAAAGCTTTCAGCTTTGGACAACCTTTCAATGAATTATTTGTATAGGTGTAAACATTCAAAGACAATCTGGTAAAATGCCAGACAACAGCCAATTTTGATGTTACCATAGCTTAATAACAAGGGCATTATTAATTACTATTATTACTGCTCCATGTTAGTAGAATACCAACAATGGTCCCAGACTTTTACTGAACATGTAATTTGTCATGGTCACTGTCTGATGTGGTTACAATTTAAATTTGAAACATGGATATGCTGAAAGAAGTCTGGAGCTGGGCAAATGGCCTGGAGTCAAGATGGGGGTCACGTTACAGTAGCTAAACTTTGGCTGACTTTCTCTGCTATTACCCAATCTGCAGTTTAGATTGTGTTTAGCATTGGGAGAAGTCAGGAGAGTGCTAAAAGCTGAGCAGGACCTTGCAGGGGCCACTGAAATACCAAGACTCCATCAGGTTAAGGTCAGCAGCAGCACATGTACTGTCTTATTAATGACTCAGAAGTCACTATTTGGGTGGGTTAGTCATTCATTTGGGGATTCTGCCCTGCCGCCAGACAGGCATAAAGTAGACTATAGCAAGGCAGAGGAGTTGGGATAGGCTAGGCTCCCTCAGTTGTGACGGTGATGGTAGCAACTGCATTGCTAAGCAGAAGGAAGAGGAGCAAGAAGGAGGAAGGAGAAAAGTAGTCCTACCCTTTTTCGTCATTGGCTTCCACCACCATTTTCTTTATAATTGAAGTATACTTTCTAGGCTGGAAATGGGAGTTTGAGGCAACTGAAATCCACTATATGACGGGGCTGGAAACTCCCGTCCTTGGCCAAGAATGACTAATTACCCATGTCCAAGTGGTTTATTGGTCATAATTGACATCATTGCCGCCGCTCTTAGCTGCTTACCCCATTAAGCAGTGCCCATGGCTGCCTGGCTTGAGGCAGGAGTACAGGTGGACAGCAATTGCTTCTGGCCTGGAGAGAAATGCTGGGGCTGCATGGGTCAGGCCAGGATGCAGTAACAAACATCAAGGAAAAAGATTTAAGTCCCTCAGAACTTTATACTTTCCCAGCCCCTCCTCGTTCTGGTCATTTTCTCTCTCTCCCTTTGTTTCCCTTTCCTTCCTCTCTACCCTAAAGTGACCAGAATTCTGGAAGCTGCTAAAAGACAACCTTGACCCAGCAGGTCATGAACCACGACGGTCCATAGAATATCTCCACTGGACCACAGGTCTGATTGAACCCCGACCAAAATCATTATTTTATCCTTCATGTCAGCACCTAGCTTTCATTTCTCCTTGGTTTCCTCTCTCAAACTACCCAGAATGTGGGCTGGGGGCCAGGGGTCGACGGTGGGATGCGTTGAACATGCAGTCTTAAGAACGTCTCACAGCAAGGTTCAAGACAGGATGTGAGGGAAATCAAGGCCTCGGATTCACACAGAAATAAACCCGACACCAGAGATCGCTCAGAGATGGCGTAGGGTCTGAGGTGGTGTTACTGAACAGCTCGATAGTTTTACCCACGTAAGCACCATCACTGCAATAAAAGATCTGCACTACAGGACTGAGATGCTGGAGGTTTAGGGGAGGGACACGGATCAGTGAGAAAGAGTTCTTGGAATTTGAGAGCCCTTCCTACTACGTCTGTTCTGGGCTGACAAATCTGCTGGTCTCTGAGTGTTAAAGGGAGGTCTCAAACCTCAGCTGTAACTCAGCAATGCCAGCAGCCACTGGGATACAAGTCCTTTGACACCATGATCAGCAGCATCAGCAGCTTCAGCTCTGATTGAGCGTTTATCGTGTGCTAAGCACTTTCTGGGAGCATAAATGAAGAGGACAGTGGTATCCTCGAGAAGCTTACAATAAGAATGGAAGTGCAAATGATTTAAAGTCAAAGCAAGGAATTAGAGAAGGAATAAGCAAATGGGAAGCAGTGTGGCTCAGTGGAAAGAGCCCTGGCTTTGGAGTCAGAGGCCGTGGGTTCAAATCCCGGCTCCGCCACTTGTCAGCTGCGTGACTTTGGGCAAGTCACTTCACTTCTCTGGGCCTCAGTTCCCTCATCTGTAAAATGAGGGTGAAGACTGTGAGCCCCTTGTGGGACAACCTGATTACCTTGTATCTACCCCAGCACTTAGAACAGTGCTTTGCACATAGTAAGCGCTTAACAAATACTAACATTATTATTATTATTATTATATATATGTATCCATTTATATATCCATTCATTTTTATTTATATATATATATCATTAGTGGGAAGATGGGGTAAACAAGATGAGGTCCTGCAGAGATAGGTACAAGTTAATCAGGTCCCATATGGGGCTTAAATTCTAAGTAGGGGGGAGAACAAACATTGAATCCCCATTTTGCAGATGAGGGAATTGAGGTACAGAGAAGTTAAGTGACTTGCCCAAAGTCACACAACTGACAGTTGGCAGAGCCGTGATTTGAACCCATGACCTCTGACTCCAAAGCCCATGCTCTTTCCACTGAGCTACGCTGCCTCTAATGTAAGGGGATACTTGAAACAACACTGGGGTTTGCTCCCTTTTCTCAACCCTACAGCACCTATGTACAAATACAAAATTTATTTATATTAATATGTGTCCCCCCCTCTAGACTGTAACCTCACTGCTGGCAGTGAACTTGTCCACCAACTCTGTTATATTGTACACCCCCAAACACTTTGAACAGTGCTCTGCTTGCAGTAAGTGCTCAAAACAACTGATTGAGCATAGGCACTGAACATTTTGAAGCCATCTCCAGGTTAACAAACCTTGACTAACCCTCAGGAATAAAGCTATGCCCAGAGCACTTTTTTTTAGCACTGCTTTCATACTTCTTATACAGCACTAACTTCAAGATAATGCTGTAAAGTTTACTTGGGTTAAACAAAGGACTGTCTCTCTTCATCCTTTGAAGTCTTTGGACCTAGTTGAATAAAAGTGATTAAAGCCCAATTTATCAGATCTACTTATCGCAAGACAGATCTTTGGTGTGCTCACACTGGATGCCTTTTTACTGTATAGGATGTGAGATAGCACTGGAAATGAGGTATTTTAATACACATGCACGCGAAAACATCTAGCTCAGATTGTTTTATAGATACACATGTATGTTGCATTTTGAAACATGTATCACTTACAATATAGTCATATAATTTTGGATATTAGGAACAAATAAATACATTTTCTTTCCTATGGGAAGTTCTGTTTCCTCTTTACTATTCTATTTATTTTGTTAATGATGTGCATATAGCTTTAGTTCTATTTGTTCTGATGATTTTGACACCTATCTACATGTTTTCTTTTGTTGTCTGTCTCCCCCTTCTAGACTGTGAGCCCGTTGTCGGGTAGCGACTGTCTCTATATGTTGCCGACTTGTACTTCCCAAATGGTTAGTACAGTGCTCTGCACACAGTAAACACTCAATAAATGCGATTGAATGAATGAATCTTGCACTTCACTCAATTTTCATTGATCCAATTTAGAAAGCTAGCTGTGTTTACCATTTCTTCTTTTTTTACAACAGACTCGTGACTGCTCAATGAGCTTCCTATCCTTTAAGGATTTTTGGATGCCAGAATTAGGCATTTCAGGGGTTGGCAATTCATTATTCTTGATTTCATCCCCCTCCCCCCCCAATTTTCTCCCCAGATTAATGGGAGAATTGCTCAAGGTTTCCTGGGAAAGATCATTTGAAACCTCATATCTGTAACTGGGAAGGGGCAGGGGAGTAATTAGTAGTTGGTGGAGCAGCTTGCTAAATACCTTTTCACCCTGGGGAATCCAAGACTCAGTGCACAAGTTCTGCACTGAGTGTACTTCTGCACAAGAAACATCACAGATTAGTGGATAGAGAACAGGCTTGGGAGTAAGAAGGACCTCGGTTATAATCCCTGCTCCACCACTTGCCTGCTGTGTGACCTTGGGCAAGTCCCTTCATTTCTCGGCACCTCAGTTTCCTCATCTGTAAAATGGGGATTAAGACTGTGAGCCCCATGTTGGACTGTGTCCAACTCGATTTGCTTGTATCTACCCCAGTGCTTAGTACAAAATAATGATGATAATAATAATGATGGTATTTGCTAAGCGTTTACCATGTGCAAGGCACTGTTCTAAGCACTGGGGAGGTTACAAAGTGATCAGGTTGCGCCACGTGGGGCTCACAGTCTTAATCCCCATTTTATAGATGAGGTAACTGAGGCACAGAGAAGTTAAGTGGCTTGCCCAAAGTCACACAGCTGACAGGCGGCGGATCTGGGATTTGAACCCATGACCTCTGACTCCAAAGCCCGGGCTCTTTCCACTGAGCCACGCAGCTGAATGGTCTGCTTGCCTCCTGCCTCTAAACTATTGCCTTCCACTAAACCAACATCATCATGTCTTGGCACTCATATCTGGAAAGCTTGGCTAAAACACACATTTAATACCCATCACAAATTATATACAAACTATGATATAATTACAATTGCTTGATTAAAATAATAATAATAATGATATTTGTTAAGCACTTATTATATGCCAGGCTCTATTCTAAGTGCTGAGGTGGATATAAGCAAATCAGGTCCCTGTCCCACGTGGGGCTCTCAGTCAATTCTCACTTTACAGATGAGGTATCTGAGGCACAGAGAAGTGAAGTGACTTGCCCAAGGTCACACAGCATACAAGTGGCAGCGCCGGGGTTGAGTCCCAGGTCCATGCTGTTTCCACTAACCCATGCTGCTTCTCTTAAGTATACAATGATTTCAGAGAGTGTCACCGGGTATTCGATTAATCACAGTCACCTCAGTTTCCTAGAAAAATGTTCCACACAGGATGTTGAACACTTTTTATGAGTTCAAAAGGAGACAGTCTTAACCTGGTTTTCATTCTGGATACTAGTCTAGCTATGTCCCCCCAGAATCCTTTGTCTTTGGAGAATCTTCTTTTTATTATTTTATCTGCCCCCTGTTTGTGATGGAGGCCAAAACAAATGTTTTTAACTTACGCTGTATATGGTTTTTATATCCAAAAATACATTCACTTCAACTAAATTCCCTTTTCCCTCCTTTGTTGGATGGCAGTGGAGGTTCTAATGAGCTCAGTCCCCTGGGAAGGATTTTAATAGTTCTTTGCTCTTCCCATGATGGCCATGTTTATGCTAAGTTTTGATACTTTATACAGGACTCAGAGTAATTAGCATTCAAATGGCCCAGTGATTTCCTTTTCAGTGTGCGGATTGTCTATTTCCAGCCTCAGGAATGGATCGTGTGAGTTAGAGTTCATAATAATCAAGACAGATTAACAATTCAAATACCAAATTAAGCATCCAGATAAAAGAATTAGACTCATCCATGTCACTGGCAGGTTCTACAGTCTGTAGTGAGTTATATTTTTTTTTTAAAAGCGTGCTTATATGCTTAATGGTCTAGAAACAAGCTCAAGGAACTTGCATGGGAGATAACCAACATGAGACTAGAGTGATAGTGAATGACAAACAGGACTACTTCTTAGGCTTAACTAAAACTTTGCAATACGGTTATTGATAAAAGTCCAGAAGAATTGAATTTCTCTCTTCAAAGGCCTGACTGATATATGTCTCAGGGTATAAAAGGAATTATCTAACAATGAATCGCTCTTAATTATTTCCAGTTAAGCTTAAAGAACTGTGACAACTTTCAAAAGCCTTTAAGTCTTTGAATTTCATTCATTTGCATATATATATTATATGCACACATAGATATACATGCATATACAAATGTACATATAAATTCAAATGAAATTATATGATAATAATTAAATACATATATTTCATTCAGCAGTAAAGTCAAGAAATGAGGGCAGGGGGAGAATAGGAAGAGGAGCAAGGGTCTCATGAACAAGGTCTCAGAAGAACCTTTTATCCAATTTCATCTGAAATTTGTAAATAGACAAAAGGTCTTACTAAACTTCCCTATACAACCCTTATGACATAATCAAAGACCCAAAATAAGTGGAAAATAATAGCAAGAGGGCAAAAAACAAAAAAGATGATACCAAATATTGCCTAATAAATCAAACATATGCATAGTAAAATCAGAGCTGGGAAATCAACATTACAATTAAGAGCTAGAATAAGATATAGAAAGCCTATTAAATTTTGTGTGGAATGCTTACTAAAAGTTGTGAATGAAGTACCAGAAAAAAAACTGTAAAAGACATTTTTTCTACATTGATGCATTATCCACCTAGCACGATTATATTTTTAACAAAATTAAACAAATACCATAGTGTACACTTATGGCTTTTGGCTGGTTAATGAAAAACTTAATTTGTGCCAATTTCTCCAAGATTAGTTGTGTGTGCAATACACTGTACATGGGGTTTACCCACTATGTCAAGAGCCAAGTGAAAAGTACAATGTTGAAATAAAAGTGATCTTGAAAATTGCTTTCTGCAAAAGTAGCTTCAGTGGAACACTATCGCTAGGTCTGTAAATAGGGTCAAGGGTCTCAAGCAAGAAGTAACAGAGAGCTATAAATAGATCAAATTTTGGGAATGAATACTGGAGGGTATTAAAGGGATCAGAAATCTGGAAAGGTCTTGTCAACCAGCAAGGTCCAAACTGCTGTTTTTATTTAAAGCCACAATCCCAGGTAACATCAATAAGGCTGTGGAACCCCTATAGTTACTGTAAAGAACTCAGATATTGATGAAAAACAAGCTCCTCTGGTCCTGAAAGCCAGTAATCTAACAATGAAATCTAGAAATGTCCCTTTCTTCAGACACTCATCACTAGCAGGCTCCAATCATTCTGTTGTAGGATGACTCTAGTCGGTAACAGGAGGAATTTAGAAGGAAGAACAGGAATTATATCTGCCTCCTGGAGAGCTTAGAGGGTGGAAGAGGAAGTCAGAAACAAAAATGCAGTGTATAATTAACAGAAATAGGGAAACACAGCAAGGACACCAAAACCTGAAGCACATCAGTCTCAGACACAGAGATATACTACAAGCGCTGAGAGCACTTGCCCTCAGAAATACACCTTTCTAAGCTCTTGTTGGTTACCCTAGTACCTGGGCTCTGTATTTTGATTCCTATGGACACTAATGACCTTACAAAAAGTTTTGAAGACAGAGAAATAACATAAAAATAACCTACAAGAGGAGGAAACTGTCTAGTTTCTACAATTTGTCTTGGAGAAAATAAGGAGAGATTTCCCAAAGCATAAATACTTAATGGGAGAAAAAAACTTGTAAAGAAGTATGATATGAGACTGTGAGCCCACTGTTGGGTTGGGACTGTCTCTATATGTTGCCAACTTGTACTTCCCAAGCGCTTAGTACAGTGCTCTGCACACAGTAAGCGCTCAATAAATACGATTGATGATATGAAAGGCAACAAGGCAAAAAATGAAGTCAAATTTAGGGTTAGACATGCAATGACAGGATATACCCGACCAGGAAGGAATAGGTGCAATAAATTCACCATTCCTGCTGAGCACACATTCTAGAAAAGAGAATATAACGAGGCAACTGTATGATTCAATAGCATACATGCCTGTACATATGCATAGTTGGAGGTGTTGGTAAAGAGAAGCCCAGACAATATATAATTTGTTTCAGAAATCAAGAAAAAAAACCCTTTCAGTTTCTACAGAAGATTCAACCTTGTTTTCTGTTATAGAAAATTCCTTCTGATCTTTAAATGTCCATTAAATGATCTCCTTGGAAAAGTAGTAGAAACCATATCACTGGAATCATTTCAACTTGGTTAGAGAAAATATTCAAGAAATGCCCTAGGGAACTGTCAATATCACTCTACACATTTGCAGATTCCTCTCTTTTGTTGTGTAATTTTTAAATAGTCAATATCTCCTCAAGCTTTGATTCATTCAGTGTGTTCAATGTTTTATGGCTGCTATTTTCATTTTCATCAAAAGGATCCCTAAACAGACACAAAACGTTTGAGGCTCCTTGTCTATCTCTGTTTTGTAAACTTTAAAGATTTATTTTGTTCACTTGCGTATGGGACCTGATTTTCCTTTCCAAGTTTCAAAGCTTCCAAGAGAAGCAGCTTGGCCTTGGCCTAGTGGATAAATCATGGGACTGGAAGGTAGAAGGACCTAGGTTCTAATCCCAGCTCTTCCACTTGTCTGTCTTGTGACCTTGGACAAGTCACTTCACTTCTCTGTGCCTAAATGACTTCATCTGTAAAAAAGGGATTAAGATTGTGAGCCTCATATGGGACATGTACTGTGTCCAACTTGATTAGCTTGTATCTACACCAGTGCTTAGTACTGTGACTAGCACATAGTAAATACTTAATGAACACCATAAAAAAAAAAGTTGTAATGATCAATTTGGCCCCACGCATGGATTGTCCTTTAAAAACCAAATTTCTGTTTTTTATGATAATAATAATAATAATTAGTTTTTTAATCACCTGTTGAATGCAGATATAGCTATAAGATCTAATCTGCAGGCCTTCCTACACCACTGATGTCCCTATTGTGCAGGCAGGGAGGGATGGGGGAAGGGAATATGGGTATGTTTTCCTGGATAAATGGACATTTGACTACTTTAAAAAACACCAGGGAGCACTGTGTGAGTTTATTTCATTCTCCATTTTAAATTTAAGTTTTTAGTAGTAAAATAAGTTTTGGCTGAAGATTAGTTGAACTATCTGTATATATTTCCTGTAAGTTCTTACACCTGATTTTATAATTCTATTTCATGTTTCTATCTTGGTTCTAAATTCCCACTGAATCAATTACAAGTTGACAGGTGTGCCTGGGAAGCAGCATCACCTAATAATAATAATAGTATTCATTAAGTGTTTATTAAGTGCCAGGCACTGTACTAAGCAGTGGAAAGAGCACAGGCCCAGGAGTGGGATTCATTTAATCATATTTATTGAGCACTTACTGTGTGTAGAGCACTGTAACCTGGATTGTAATCCTAATTCCACCTCTGGTCTGCCATGTGACCTAGGACAAGCCACAAATTTGCTGTGCCTCAGTTTCCTTATCTGTAAAATGGGGATTAAATCCTACTCCACTTAGACTGTGAACCCTATGTGGGACAAGGACTGTGTCCAAAATTATTGTCTTGTATCCACCCCAGGGCTTAGAACATTGCTCAACACATAATAAGCATTTAAAAACACCACTGTTATCAAACTATGTGGTGATCAGGAATGCAGAGCAGGCATTCTTGAGTTGTCAGATACATTTGAAAATTAGCTAGTGAACATCATTATCTACATTTTCAAACACTAAACAGAATTTGGAGATGTTAAAAAATTGACTCAGTTTGTGGCTGAAGCATAAAATCAGTCTTAACCCTACAATAATCTGTACAATACTGAACAGTTTACTAGTTGAGATGAATTTGAAACTTTTCAAGAAGTCATGGCTTCTGTTGATTTGTACTTCAGTTTGTCAGGAAATGCACCCTGATAGCCTGAATAGGCATACAAGCCTAGGCATTTCAATCCTGCAGCCCACAGAACTGCGAGCTCTGGGGACTTTTGCCCTGTAACTCCAAATCATTTTCTGCTACTGTAGCATAACCTTTCCATTTCCTGTGTACACTCCAAACTTATAAATTCACACACCCACTCTATCAATTGCAGAGAAACTTCAAGAGATCAAGGACTTTTCTATTACTACCCTTCCTTCCCTGAATAAAAGGGAATGACCATGAAAACCTATACTTTTTAATTATGTGATGTACTAATTGTTCAATTTTGATTTCTTTTTCTTATTCTGTGGTGTAGTTTTCCAATTGCATTGTGTTGCAGAAACCTGTCAATTTGTAAAAGTGAAGTTCACTCCTTATCTGGAGATAACCAGATAATTAAGAGATAAATGATTCCCACTCTTGTTACAGTGATCCCTAGAATGCATTTAATAAGGACTTCATCTTCAAACACTATTTCATTCTGTCCAGAGACTCTGGGAGAGAAGTAGAGGCATCCTCTTGACGGGGTATTCCAACTAAATGAATGTGGAATTATTGGTGTTGTATCATCTGGGTTGTGCCCAAAGGACATCTACTTTACCATCTTCCACAAATGGATATGTCTGCCTGGAGAAATCAGCCCTACAGTAGCAGGAATTATTGACTAGAGTATTCCAATCCCTGCCTACCCTCTTGGGTAGATGTGGCTATATGTCTGTATCATCCCCTTTTCCTGATGGAACATGGAAACAAATGATTTGAAAAAGGTCAGAGAAAAACAGTCGCAAGGTCCACCTTATTCTCCTTCCCTGGAGTGCCAATTGAGAATGCCACCTACATACTTACTCTGCACATTATTGAAAATGTCAAAGACCAGATTTTGACTAAAACTGAGCCAGTCTCCTACTGTTATTTGAGGTTGGCTCTACTCAAAGCTTGCTTGACTCCCTGTTGTTGCTCCTTAGATCCACCACTAATTTTCAGTACGTACAAACCCTTTTAAACCTTTTATCACTGCCGACATCTCGCCCACATCCTGAAATGCCCTCCCATTTCATATCCAAGAGATGATCATTCTCTCCACCATCAAATCCTTACTAAAAGCACATTTCCTCCAAGAGGTGTGGCCTAGTGGATAAAGCATAGGCTTAGGATTCAGAATGACCTCGGTTCCAAACCCAGCTCTGCCACTTGTCTGCTGTGTGACCTTGCCCAAGCCCCTTCACTTCTCTGTGCTTCAGTTCCCAAATCTGTAAAATGAGAATTAAGACAGTGAGCCCAAATTGGGACATGGACTGTGTATCTACCCCAGCACTTATTAGATTATCTGGCACATAATAAGCACTTAACAAATATCATTAAAAAACAAACTACTCTCTCAATCCCAGGTCTTTTCCCTCAATTGTGAAGAACTCGTCAAAATCCTTCAATTCAAAATCTTAGTAATGAGAAGCTTTTAAAGAATTCTACAGAGAACAAATAATGGAAGGGAACAATGTTCTCATTGAAGGATTAATAAAAATAAGTCAACTTACAGAAGTGAGGTACAAATAAATCCACACTTACCCCTCACCTATTTCATCAAGAACCTTCATATAAAGTAATATCATAGTGTACCAGTCCGTTCACCAGCAGTAGAGTATGCTCACAAAAAATAAAGCTAGCATAGTCTAGTGAAAATCATGCAGATTTTGGGAGTCTGGTGACCCAGAGAATTCTCTCACCCAGCTCTGCCACTGGCCTCCTGTGTGATTTTGGACAAGTTACTCAAACTCTCTGGGCTCCAGCTTCCTCCTGTCTAAAATGGCCGTAAAATTCCTATTCTCTCTCCCTCAGATTGTGAATCCTGTATGAAACAAAGATGATGTCTAATCTGATTCTCTTCTATCTGCCCCAGCACCAAGTGTACAGTAAGAACTATTTGCAGAATCAGGGTTATTGGGATACAGATGACTGGCCACAATTATGCAAACAGGAAGGTGGGCTACATAAAAGACACAAAACTTAAAGATAGATTGGTTGAGTATTAAAATTAGCATCATGTGCACCCAAAGCAGCACATACTGTGGATTCAAGACTGGCTTGTGTGTCCCCTAGGTAGTAAAGTGAGTGTGGGCAGTCAGGATGTGTACACAGCTGTAGTAAACTCTCAGCTATCCCATCCCCATTAACACCCCCATACACACACACACACACAAAAAAAAAAAAAAAGACAAAAAAAAAGGGGAAACCAATTTTTACTAAGGATCAAAAGGCAACCTGATTTGGTTTCTGCTTCATGGACCCCTGGACCCCCATCTTTTCCTGCAACTCAAATCATGCAGGAGGTAGATTATTTTCAGCCCATTCTTGCTCCAAGCCCCAGGCTTCTAGAAAAAGAGTGTGCCATGAACTACGTCTGTGTACAGTATGCCATAAATACACTTCTGAGCATCAGGTTCTTCCCAGGTGGCTCAAAAAGAGCTTTCTACTGAAAACGCCATTAAAAGCACGATGGTCTGATGTAGCTGTACTAGTTTTGATGGATTATTCAGATTCAAGAAAGAATCTAGCTGCATTTAGCCTCTGTATTATTGCAGCCCTAAATTATAAGGGGGGAAATCTCATTTTTAGTGTAAGACATTAATGGGTCATAAATTATTGCTGGGCAGGAAAAGCCTATTTGAATGCCAAGTCTTAGTTAACAATAGCTGGAATCGCCAGTCCTCAGAGTCTAGTCATAATTCACTTCCTCCCCACGTAAGTTGATGGCCATTTCTACGTGAGAAGAGGAAGGGTATGATTTGGAAATGGCTTCTGTATAAAGTTGCTTTTGCACACACCTGCTAGCCATACCACATATAGAAAGCAAGAGATAGATGATGTTCTGTTTTAAAGTCCTTTATTGCACAAGTACCTCAATTTCTATCTTCTCTTTGCCAACTTTTCTGGCCTATAAAAGCCTAGGCTCAAGTGTATTCACTGAGAGCTGCGTCTGAATTTTTTTTTTCCCCTGAATAAAAATTGGCTGGGTAGGTCCAGCTCTTATTGCTCAGACTATTTATTTCCAAGGCTAAGGAAAGAAGTTAGGAAATTGGACTTTCAATACAGGATTCGATTAAAAAAAAAAGGGCATTAAATGTGACATCCCCATACAGGTCTTCTTGGTTCCAGGAAAAATTGGCAACCAGTTATTCCAGAAAAAAACAGGGAGTAACAGATAGAAGTTGATAGATATTGGTGATGCCGAGTCGGGGGGGAAGGGAGGGAAACTTTGACTTTTAAGTGTTTGTACAGGGAGGAGAGGGGATAGATGAGGAAGCAGAGAGGGGGAAGTAGAGAAAAAGTGGAGAGGCAACTGTGGAGGAAGCTTGGCTCGGGAAAAGGTTTTCACCTCATCCTGAACACTTAGTTCTTTCAGTAGTATTTATTGAGTGCCTATTCCGGGCAGAGCACTATACAAACACATTTGTAAGCTCTCTGTCCGCAGGAAACCAACTCTGTTGTATTGTACTCTCCTAGCACTTAGTACAGTGCTCTGCATGTAGTAAGCACTCAATAAATACCATCCACTGGAGAGTACAATAGAGTTAATGTACCTGACCCTTGTCTCCTTGGTGCTTACAATAGTGTGTGTGGGACAATTAGATTATCTATTAAATTGACACAAAAATTAATTTTTCATTTTCCAATCCCTAGGCTGACCCAGAAACGTTTTGTCCTCTTCCAATTCTCTGATCTTCTCATTACTCTCCCTTCTCACCTGCAAGAGTTCTAGATGGGCTTAAACTGTGTGTTTGTCCTAAATCATCTGCTATATCTGCAGGAAGCAACATGTTCTGACTGGGGCAAAGAAAAGTGTTTAAGATGACACAAATGAATGAGACAATTACCTCATCTCCCATGCTTTTCACCCTGATTCTCCCCTTCTCCCCTTCCAAGTCTTTCTCTGTCATTTCCTTGACTTTCCTAATTACCACTTAAAAAGGTAGGGAGATTATGCACAAGGTCTCAGTTTTTAAGATCCTATTTCTTAGGAGTGTTAGACACCTTATTATTATCAGTCTCTATAACACTCCAGGTTATTAAACTATTAGGTGAATGCAAAGGAACATTTTCACTTTTGCTATACATTAATATTATCACGAGGTACACTTAAGAATTATATAGCTATTTCAAGCACCACCAAATGCTGCTTCCATACAAATCAGTCAGAACTATTTTTATTTCTTCCTCAACCCTAAAGCAAATTTAAAACCTAAGGATATTTTGATAATTATGCCAGATAGTAATGATCTTCAATTTCAGCCTTATTTACCATACTTGGTGTCTTCTCTAAGTTTTAGTCCAAAATAGCCTCTAACCATCTAGGTTGTTCAATGAAGTATAGCAGAAAGCAATCCCAAAATAGCTCTCAAAATACATTCTCTTCTTTCACTGCATGCCAATCAAGAGCCAAGCAATTAAAATCCTGCCAGGATCAAAGAACGTCCCTTGTTACAGCCTCTGCCAATCTATAAAAACATTTCCTCCTCTCCTTTCTTTAACAGCCCTGGCAACTCACACTCCAACAACTCCAAGAATCAAATTATCTTTATTGTTTTTAACTTCTGTCCAAATAGATGTCAGCCAAGGCCTTGCTGTCAAATAGATCCCAACTCCAAAGGGTCCCCGCCCCAAACTCCTCTGTTTTCCTTTTCTTAACAAGACACCTGTCCTAGTGTCTGGGTTGTGTGATTATGTAGATAGATAGGTAGACAGAGACAGACATATATATAGATATGTCAACCCTATTTATTGAGCACTTGTGTGCAGAGCACTATATTAGGAGCTTGGGAAAGTACAACAAAATAACAGGTTCCCTGCCCACAATGAGCTTACAGCCTAGAGCAGGAGACAGACATTAATATAAATAAATTATGGACATATGCAAGGGTGCCATGAGGCTGGTGAATCAAAGGAGCAAGTTAGGGTGACAGAAAGGAGCAGGAAAGGAGGAAATGCGGGCTTAGTCAGGGAAGGCCTCTCGGAGGAGATGTGCCTTCAATAAGGCTCTGATGGTGGGGTGGGTAGTTTGTCAGTTGTTTGTACTTCCCAAGCGCTTAGTACAGTGCTCTGCACACAGTAAGCACTCAATAAATACGATTGATGATTGATGATGAAAGGAGATGGCATTTCAGGCCAGAAGCAAGATATGGGTGAGAGGTCGGCAGCGAGATAGTCAAGATCAAGGAACAGTGAGTAGGTTGGCATTAAGAGGAGCAAAGTGTGTGGCATTGCTGGTAGTAGACAAGGAGTGAGGTTAGGAAGGGGCAAACATACCTCTACACACACACACACACACACACACACACACACACACACACACAATATATTTGCAGTTTTGTTTCTGGAATGAAACTTTTACAATTATTGTAAAGGATGCAGTTTCCACAGTCATCAGTTCTTTCTAGCAACCCTGGCTGGAGATTTTCTCTGCCTGTCCGTTTCAGTAGGAACAGTATCTCTTAAGTGCTTACTGAGCACTGACGCCAGCACTGGAAGAGATTATCCAGGTTGGAATTCCGCATAGTCTTCTCCCTCGTGGGGCTCACAATCTAATGGGATTCTGTGCCCGTGGTCCTGTGATAATCTCTGAAACCAAGCCTATGCTAACATCAGCTTCAACTAGTTAGAGGGGAGCAGCATGGCCTAGGAGAAAGAACACAAACCTGGGAGTCGGAGGATCTGGGTTCTAATCCTTGCTCTGGGACTTGCCTGATGGGTGACCTAGGACATATCACAACCTCCCTGTGCCTCAGTTACTACATCTGTAAAATGGGAGTGAAATTCTTGTGCTCCCTCCCTCTTAGACTTTGAGCCTCACGTGGGACGGGGACTAGTGACCAAAATGCTTAAATTCAATCAACCACAGATTTAGGACAGTGCTTGGCACCTAGTAAGCACTTAAATCCCCAAATTGTCACTATTATTACTTGAAGGGTTATTGAGCTTTCTTATTAATCATCTAAAGCCCTGGCTAAACTATCCTCTAATCTCTCCAGAAATCCACTGAACCTGCTGATATAGGCGGTATGCAATACTATTATACCATTCCATTCAAGGACGCGGCCTGACCTTGGGCAACTCACTTGACTTCTCTGGGCCTCAGTTTCTTTATATGTAAAAAGGGCATTAAATACCTCATCTCTCTCCCTCCAACTGTAAGCCCCAAGTGTGACAGAGACAACTGTGTCTGAGTTGACTGCATCAACCCCATTGCCTAGGTACAGGGCTGGGCACAAAAGCATGTAAATATCACCATCATTACAGTACACCCACACACAAAACTCTGGCTCAACCAGAATTTGGCAACACTTGTGAAGTAGGGGCCCATAGGGAAACTTTGCCAAACCCCTGTGGAATACATGGAAGAGCCAATGTGTGTGCCCACATATAGGGCTCTCCGGTTAAGTTATTCCTGGGACAGCTTTGCCCTTCCCTAGTAAGCCATATGCCCGTGCATGAACACATTTAATTGAATTCTTATACTCCACTCTGCCTTTTCATCATTCGTACAACTTTCTTGGACCAGAGTCAAACCTCATGTAACTTCAGCAGTCCGTTGGAATAGTCTGGTAATACAGGATTCAGATTGGACCCATAATATCTTTCCTCCAGGCCAGTAGTCACTTGCATCAATTTAACATCCCCCTGCCAGCCATTATTTTCAACGGGCCTTTTGGTTTAGAGAAAATTGACAGCCAGTGAACCCAGAAAAACCCAGGACTAGCAGGTATTGTGTGTGGGGACTCTGAATTTCCAGCATATGTTCAGGCTGGAGAGGGGAGCACTTATGTCCATATGTATAATTTGGTTTTACTACTTATTAATTATTATTTTATTATTTATCTATTAATGCCGGTTTCCCCCTCTAGACTTTAAGCTTGTTGTAGGCAGGGAATGTGTCTGTTTACTGTGGTATTGTACTCTCCCAAGCACTTAAAGTACTCTGCATGCAATAAGTGCTCAATAAATGTGATTCAATGAGTGAATGACAAAAGAGACGGCAGAGATCAATCAATGGTATTTATGAGTGCTTTCCAAGTACTGTACACTGTGCTAAGCACCTGGGAGAGTACAACACAACAATCAGGGGACACATTCTCTGCCCATAAGCTTAGAGTCTAAAGGGGAGACAGACATTAATACAAATAATTTATAATATGCAATTTGCAGATATGTACCTAAGTGTTGTGGGGTTGGGTGTAAGGCAAATATCAATTGTCCAAAGGTCACAGACCCAAATCCATAGATGACACAAAAGGAGAGTGAGCCAGGGAAAATAATATTGAATGATTATTCTCCAAAATCCTTGATCATCAAGTTCACTTTAGTTTATCTCGGTATTATGAAGTTCTACTGTAGTCTAGGCTAGGCCAGCAAGGCATACTATCACAAGCTTC
This sequence comes from Tachyglossus aculeatus, assembly GCF_015852505.1. Lineage (NCBI taxonomy): Eukaryota > Metazoa > Chordata > Mammalia > Monotremata > Tachyglossidae > Tachyglossus > Tachyglossus aculeatus. The sequence goes on along the minus strand of NC_052089.1, from coordinate 20,189,232 downwards.
ATGTCTCCTTTTCCTGCCCTTCAAATGTTGTGACTGCAAAAGCTGAAATGATTAATGACAGGTTTGATTCTGGGAGGTAATTACAGGAAGTCACAAGAAGTTTGAGACTTTGGGGATAAAAGTTGATTGAGATGAATCTGAAAGTTTTGGTGTTGAAGTCAATATCTGACAGCGATAACGTGCTCATCATGGACATTTTGAAATAGAATGAAGAAAAGTTAAGCCTCAAAGAGTCTGCTGCAGCTCAATCATTAACCCCTCGGCTACCAAGATGAGGTGCATGTCCTGTGTTGAAAGCGTGTTGTGATTTTACAAGACTAATTATTCCTACCCCTATAATTTGCTTCTGTTTCACATCTCTACTCCAAATTGTAGTTCATTGTATATCCCCTCAAAGCGTGTCATTTTCACTCACACTAAGTTTCATGGATAACTAAATATATGGGTGTTTTTTTTTTAAAAAAAAAATCTAACTAGAACAAATTTCACTAGGCTGATTTTCTCCTTGAGGGTACCATAAAGAGAAATGGGGAGAAACAAAAACTAAAATATTATGACTTTCCTCCAACTGTTCAAAGATATTTTATAATAATAAAGTGAAATGAAGAGAAGTTAAGTGACTTGCCCGTGGTCACACAGCAGGTAAGTGGCAGAGCCAGTATCAAAACCCAGGCCCTCTGTCTTGCAGGTGCCAGCTCTTAGAGAAGCAGTGTGGCTCAGTGGAAAGAGCACGGCCTGTGGAGTCAGAGGTCACGGGTTTGAATCCCGGTTCTGCTAATCATCAGCTGTGTGACTTTGGGCAAGTCACTTAACTTCTCTGGGCCTCAGTTCCCTCATCTGTAAAATGGGGATTAAGACTGCGAACCCCCCATGGAACAACCTGATCACCTTGTAACCTCCCCAGCATTTAGAAGAGTGCTTTGCACCTAGTAAGCGCTTAATAAATGCCATTATTATTATTTCCCCTGGACTACACTATATAGATGAATAACCCTGGGCACACACTTTATAATTTTTCTAAGTGGCATCAGATAGTAAGGGTCTATCCATGGAAAAAAGTAAAGATTCCCGCTCACAGTCCTTTGATGAGCCAGGAACAAGGTTAGTGTGGCAGGCACTGACTATTTAGGGGAACTTTTCTAGTCTTCCCCTCAACCAGGATGTGCAACATGGTCTCAAATAGGGCTGCTCAGAACCCCAGCCTGCAGTCAAGCCCTGATGATGCCTTATCTGTGAACGAATGACCAAAATCCTACGCCGCCTCCTTGCCTGAAGCCTTTGATTTAGTGGTCTCTCGCCATCAGTAGGACACACACTTGTTTTTCTAGTCATGGTGATGGCTTCCCCAGAGTCATCCACACTCCCTCATCCAGTCCTCTTGCTATCTGCAACACACCCTGTGAGACAGATTATTGACTTCAGAGGTTCAGTCTGTGGCACTGGGACCGCTTAACTCTGTGTACCTTTGGCTGGAGCAGGCCTAGCTATGTCCTTGATGGCTTTTTGTACAGTTCTAAGTGTGCAACTCATATCCGCTATGTAAAAGTTAGGGTCTTTAAATATTTAATCAAATTCAAGTCATAAACATTTATCCACTTGCCTGAAAGCTATGGCAGTAGAGATCGTGAGAAAGGCTTGCCAAAATCACTGGCTGACAAAGAGGATGTCCTGTAGAGACTGGCGAGGAGGGTTGTAGGCTTGTTGGGAAGGGGAGAGGCTCAGTCACACAATATTTGAAGATAAGGAAATTTAGGGCTGCATGTTTACAAACAAATGTTTACAAATGTTTCAACTTTGCCTTTGAAATCCATATTTTCATTTCATCCCGAGCCCCTGAGAAACATGACCCTCAGAATATGAGTTAAACCATATTCAACCTCAAAAAGATGCTTTTCCTCTATGTAGACACATCCAAGACGAGTTAGACAATATATAGTACAATATTTTATGTGCAAAACAGAAGTTTTACTTACTGAATATAAATTATATGGAAAATCATTATCTGTTAACAGTGACAAGTTTTTAGTCAGACCTATTATCATTCCAAAAGCCTTGGCTGTGGCCTCTCTATAGCTAATGCAATCAATTACATCCACTGCACAATTTAACAGGCCCATATAGAATTTGTTGTGATGTCTTCCAGTAAATCAGGAAAAGAGTTTATAAATCAACTACTGCAAACGGCTATGCTGGTTCTTAACATACCTTGAAAGCTACTGCCAAAAACATGCTTTACTTAATAAAATACAAAATTTTCTTTTTAACAACTTGCCTCATTGCATAATTTTATTGCGGGGGTGGGCATAAGGGAGGAGTAAAACAATTTGCTATGAAGAATCATCCAATAATGGATCTATCACAGAAGGAAATTTTAGTGAGGTAAACAATCCCAGTTATATAATTGGTTAAAAGAGAAGCAGCGTGGCCTACGGTACATAGCATGGGCCTGAGTTCAAAATAACCTGGGCTCCAATCCCGGCTCTGCCACTTGTCTGCTGTTTGACACTGGGCAAATCACTTAACTTCCCTGTGCCTCAGTTACCTCATCTGTAAAATGATAATTAAGACTGTGAGTCCCGTGTGGGACAGACTATGTCCAACCTGAGAAACTTGTATCTGGCTCAGCGCTTAGTACAGTGCTCAGCACATGGTAAGCATTTAACAAATTCCTTTAAAAAAATGAAACCTATAAGGTTCAATGCCCAACTACTTGAAATGGAAAGGTGGAGCCATATTGGAGATCCAAGTCTAAATTCCCAAACCCAAATTAGCCCCAGCCTGGTTTTGCTTAGAAACATGCAACTGTCTGCCCACATATAGGTGTTGCAACATGTATAGGAAACTCTTTTCTATTTCCTTTTTCTCTTCTACACCAACATTTTTTTGCTTTTTACCCTCTTCTGTCTCCCTAACCTCACTGATCTCTTATTACAAGTAACATTCATACTTTGGTCCTCTAAGACCAACCTACTCTCTATACCTTGAACTCCAACTATCTGGCTAACAACCCTTTGTCCACATTCTTCCTCAGACCTGAAACTTCCTACTTAATACCCAACAATCCTTCAGTCTCCCCAATTTCAAAACACTCCTAACAAAAAAAAAATCACATCCCCAATAGGCCTCCTGAGACTAAACCTTTATTTCTCCTCTGCAAATCCCACTCTGCATCAACTATGCACTTAATTGTGTGCCTCAAACACTTTGATACTCATCCCAGCCCCAAAGTAATAATAATAATGATGGTATTTGTTAAGCTCTTACTATGTGCAAAGCATTACACAAATAGTTGTATACTCTATTTATCAGATCCCTAATCTATTTTAACGTCCATCTGCCCCTCAGAGTGATGTAGCTTACAGTTTACAATGGTGTAATACTTTCCCAAGTGCTTAGTAAAGTGCTCAGTAAAGTGCTCTGCCCACAATATGCCCTAAATAAATACCACTGATTTTCTGTCTCCCTTACACACATTCTTTCTTCTTCTCCCACTCCCTTCTGTGTCACCCTTGCAGTAGAATCTGCTCCCTTTATTCATCCTTCCCTCAGCCCCACAGATCTTATGTCCATATTGGTAATTCATTTATTTATATTCCCTTCTCCCTGTCTCCCCTTCTAGACTGCAGGCCCCTGATGGGCAGTGAATAAGTCTAACAACTCTGTTTATTATACTCTCCCAAGTGCTGAGTATAGTTTTCTGTGCACATTAAACACAAATAAAATTGATTGATTTTCTTATCTGCACTCTGGTTGGGTCTGTTCTAATTTATGAAAGAAAGTTGCCACAAAAAAAAAAGAAAAATGAAGGGAGGGGGAACATTCTCTTGGGACAAGCCTCCATTTAAATGAGTCTCTTGGGATCCGGAGCCAGTGTCTATACCTCAGCTGCTGGTACTGAAATAGACTTCCTAAATACTTCCTTTTCAGTCCACTACAGATCCTGCCAACACCAATTCCTCTCTCCTTTTTCCCCCCCTCAAATAGGCAGAGCACTAGAATAAACAGTATTTAAAATAACTTTCCAAAATGAATGCAGAAAAATCCTTTAAAAATTACTAAAGACTCATGGAAACCAATATTCCATAAATATATTCAATTATCCAACTATGCATACATTTGCTATGTTATTGATGAGCTTTCATAAGGCTTTTGTAACTGTTGTGCTCTCACTCGTGAATTAAAAACTTACCAACAGCTCATTGAGTAAATAATTTATTCTCAGTCTAACGATTAGGCTGCAATTTCTCATGTCTTGATATAAATGTTCAGCATACACCAGTTCACAAACATCCTAATTTTATAACTTCTCTTAGAATGTAAAGTACTATCCATTTATTTAGGTTTTAGAGGTGAGTTGAAAACAGAGCACGTTATTTCAAACTTGTTTTCCGGAGAAATGCCATTTCGTATGGGTATGTAAACATGGAATTCCTTTTTGTTCTTTTCCAATAACCATGAAAAAGTAGTTTTCGCCCATTTTTATATCCAATTTTTGTAGCAAAAAGAGAAATTCATTTTGTGGGAGGAGTTCAAAGGCAGCCAGAAGGAGATGACTGGAGACACAGATTGGTTAATTTCATCCCTCCATTTTCCCACCACATATCCAAGATTCTCATTTTGAGTCTGTTGAGGGAAAGGGACTGTGTTTAATTTCCAACTGTGTATTCTCTCCCAGCGCTTAGTACAGGGCTCTGCATCCAATAAACACTTAATAAATACTCCTGCTATTCCCCTCCAATGCTGTAACTAGCATCCTCAAGAACAGTGCAACCATCTGAAGATGAAGCAGTGTGGCTCAGTGGAAAGAGAATGTGCTTTGGAGTCAGAGGTCATGGGTTCAAATTCTGGCTCTGCCAATTGTCCGCTGTGTGACTTTGGGCAAGTCACTTAACTTCTCTGTGCCTCAGTTACCTCATCTGGAAAATATGGATTAAGACTGTGAGCCCTCCGTGGGACAACTTGATCACCTCGTAATCTCCCCAGCACTTAGAACAGTGCTTTGCACATAGCAAGTGCTTAATAAATGCCATTATTATTATTATATTATCTGCAAAACTGCTCCCCCCAAAGATTTCCTTTTGGCTTGTCAGCTAGTTAATGAAAAAGCCACCCTTACTGCTTTGCACTCAAAATCTCAATGATTGCTTGCTGGACACAAGACATTCATTCAATCATATTTATTGAGCACTTACTGTGTGCAGAGCACTGTACTAAGACATCTAAACTGTTGACGTATGTGCCGAGTGGTTTAAAACTATGCCTGACAATTCTGAGCTGCATTTCTCTGAAAAACAAATTAAAAAAAGCATTTGTGCTTTTTTTAAAAAAAATCTGGGATTATTCTGAATTCTGCGTTAGTAAGGGTCAGAATAAGTTATATATTTCTGTTAGCACATACTGCTCTTTATAGTCTGTGAATTGAATCATGCGATCATTCCATGTATAAATGGCAAAATTATTCATTCTACAAGTTGGTGTTCTCTCGAAGATAGAGATCATAAATAACTTTTATATTTTGTCAAACACACACTCACCATTTTTGTTTCATTAGCAGGCTTCTGCAGTTTGAAATCAGATGTTACATTTTCCCAAATCATGTTCTAATAGAACCCGTAATGGTTCATTTGTAAAAATACATTAAGATTCTGCTCAATACACACCACCATCAATTTTCCACCCTTGTCATCGTTGGAGTTATTTAAAAATTAAGTGTAACTTTGGTGGCAGATTCTGTCCTAATAATCTCAAGGACTTTTGTGCTCTCTTTGTGGGATTCAGTTTTCCGATCCTTTATCCATCCAGCCTTAGAGTTGTCTAATTAATCAATCTCTCCTCATTTGCAGAATTCCTTGACAGCGTTTGTAATAATAATAATAATCATAAGGATGGTATTTGTTAAGTGCTCACTATGTGCCAAGCACTGTTCTAAGCACATGGAGGTGGGGGAATACAAGGGAATTAGGTTTCCCCACATGGGGCTCATAGTCTTAACCCCCATTTTACAGATGAGGTAAATGAGGCCCAGAGAAGTTAAGTGACTTGCCCAAAGTCACACAGCTAAGTGGAGGAGTCAGGATTAGAACTCATGACCTCTAACTCCCAAGCCCATGCTCTTTCCAGTGAGCCATGCTGCTTCATACAAAGAACTTTGTATCCAAAGTCTTAATGAAAGCCTACGATTTTGTCTACATACTTCAGGTTTAAAGTGATTCATGATCACTATTGAGTATTCACTGCTATTTAAAAACTCAATTTTACCTGTACTTTAAACATTTTAAGATGCAAGTCAACAAGGCCTGTAGCTTTACATGTATCATGTTTATTCGAGCATTATTCACCAACAAGCTCTTATGCTAGCTTTAAAATTTGGGGTATTTGTTAAGCACTTACTATGTGCCAGGCACTTTACTATGTATTGGTGTGGACACAAGTAAATTGGGTTGACACAAATGAGGGTCATAATCTCAAACCCTAGTTCCAAAAGAGGTAACTGAGGCCCCCAAGAAGTGAACTGATTTGCCCAAGGTCACACAGCAGACAAGAGGTGGAGGTAAGACTAGAACCCATGACCTTCTGACACCCAGGCCCGTGGCTGGCCATGCTGCTTCTCATTCAGCTTTATTTTTGGTTCTCCCAATTCTATTGTTTTCCTATCCCTCTATCTCCAGTGCACTACTTTTTAAATATAAAGGTTATAGAAAAATAAATTAAAAGGGCTTCCTCTTAGTTGTCACTGGCTCTGAATCTTTGACCCTTCCCAGTAAAGAGGGAGCCCCTTTTGCTGGCTTATTTTTATTCCCAATACAGTCAGATTTTTTTCACCCTTTTCTTTTTAAGTTTTGGGTCATTTTCTGCATCATCTTGAATCACTCCCACAAACTTTTCCCCTTTTTTAAAAAGACATTTTGCTGATACTCTGCACTCATTTCTATTTGGGATGGCATTTATACCTTTTACAGTTTACTACTCTAGGTCTTTGTATTCCTTCCACTTTTTGGAGAATGCGGAGGCATTTTTCCTGTGTTTTTAATATTGTTTAATATATCCATCCTATCTACCCCAGCTCTTAGTAAGGCTTACTGTGTCCCACAGCCTATAAAGAAATAGCACTAGTATTATTACTATTATTATATGAGAATAAGCATGCTGGACTGCCAGTGTAGCACCAGACGTGTTAGTAGTATGAGGATGGCTGCAGCTGCACTATAAAACCCAACCAATGGTATTTCATTCATTCAATCGAATTTATTGAGCGCTTACTGTGTGCAGAGCACTGTACTAAGCACTTGGGAACTACAAGTCAGCAACACATAGAGATGGTCCCTACCCAATAACAGGCTTACTGTACTAAGTGCTTATACTAATGGAGGAATGCAAGTGCCTGCTAGGGTCCAAGCACTAATAAACATTGCAGTAGATAGAAAATCTGGTTTAACACAGTCTCTGCCCTTCATAGAGGTCACAGCCTACATAAAAGGGAGAACAGGTGTTTAATCCCCATTTTACCACTGAGAAAACTGAGGCATCAAGAAATTAGGTGACCTACATTGTGGACAGACGCAAATCCAGTTTGCTGTGGTTTGTTTTCCTAACCCCTAGGAGAGGATGGCATAGGTTATTTTGACTCATTAATGAATAATGATCATTTTGATTTTTTTCTGCTGTCTGGATCATTAAACAAAAAAGTTGAGTCCACCTTGCCCCGCTGCTCAAAGTCTAGTGGTAGCCAAACCAATCCTACACAAAACAGAAACTCCTTATTAGCTTTAAAGCACTCCTTCTCTTACCTCTCTAACTTCCTATTACAACCCAGAATACACACTTTGAGATATAGCGTGTAAACTGGTGTTGGAGGAGCAAACACATCCATCTAGCCACTGCCCCTTTGCCCATGTCCTCCCTTTGGCCTGGAACTCCATTTCCCTTCACATACAACAGATCGCCAATCTTCCCGCCTTGAGCGCCTTAATAAAAAAAAAATCACGTTTCTTCCAAGAGGCCTTCCACAAATTAACCCTCTTTTTTTTTCCTCCCCCTTTTAATGGCACTTGTTAAGTACTTACTGTGAACCAGTCACTATACTAAGTATTGGGGTAGGTACAAGGTATTTTATCTTGGACACATAAGACTCACAACCTAAGTCCCCTATTCCTCCTACTGCATTTGGATCTGTACCCTTTAAGCACTTGATATTCACCCCTTCCTCAGCCCCAAAGCACTTTGGCACATAGCTGTAATTTAGTGTTTATCTCCCCCTCTAGACTGCAAGCTCCTTGGGGGCAGGGAATTATCTACAAACTCTGTAGTATAGTACTCTCCCAAGCACTTAATACAGTGCTCTGCATGCAGTAGGCACTTAATAAATACCATTACTACACCACTTAGGTGCCTTCTATGTGCCAAGCAATGTGCTAAGACTAGCACAGACTAAGCCCCCTTTTCCCTTAGCTCCCCCTCCCCTCCATGTCACCTTGACTCGCTCCCTTTGCTCTATCCCCCCTCCCTGCCCCACATCACTTATGTATATGTACATATCTATAATTCTATTTTATATTGATGCTTATTTACTTGTTTCGATTTCTGTCTCCCCCCTTCTAGACTCTAAGCTCACTGTGGGCAGGGATTGTCTCTATTGCTGAATTGTCCTTTACAAGCACTTAGTACAGTGCTCTGCACACAGTAAACACTCAATAAGTACAATTGAATGAATGAAAGTGCTGGGATAGACACAAGAAAATCAGGAGAACGAGCATTTAACCTTCATTTTACAGATGAAAAAAAATTAGACATAGTGAAGTGACTTGTAAAAGGCCAGTGAGCAGGTACCTGGTGAAGCCAGATTTAGAACCCAGGTTTCCTGATTCCCAGGTCTGAATTCTTTCCAGAATGTTATGCTGTTTCCCCAAGGAAGCAGCTACTGCAGATGTTTGAGGAGAGTAAACACCATTTAGTTGATGAGGTGGGGGAGTTTTCCTTGAAGCCATGGGCAGGATAAATCCTCAAGAAATCAACTTTTGACATTGAAAGCCAGTCAGTCAATGAATGGTGTTTATTCAGGAGCACTGTTGCCTAGTGGAAAGAGCTCAGGCCTGAAAGTCATCTGACATGGGTTCTAATCCTAGCTCTGCCATTTGCCTGCTGTGTTACCTTAGGCAAATCACTTCATTCTCTGTGCCTCAGTTTCTTCACCTATGAAAGGGGAATTGATATTAATATTCCCCCCTACCTTAGGCAAATCACTTGATTCTCTGTGCCTCAGTTTCTTCACCTATGAAAGGGGAATTGATATTAATATCCCTCCTACTTAGATTATGAGCCCCATGTGGGAAAGGACTGTGTCCAATCTGATTAACTTTATCCTGTTGCTTGAAACATGGCAGTTAAAAAACAAAAGACTAAAATGATAATATAATTCAGGGCATCCTCTGTGCAGAGCTCATTATTAAGTGTTCGGGAAAGTACAATAAAGCTAATAGATGCAATTTCTTCCTTCCAGGAATTTACAATCCAGGGGGAACGTCATGGCCTCCTTCTAAGCTCACTGCTATCTGGGTCATCAAGAACAGGCACAATTCACTTTCAACACATCACTGTGATCTTGCTGAAAATTTTTCCCTTTTCATCCCTAACTTCCCCAGTCTCAAGGCAGGGAAATCTTGGTGGCGTCTCCCCTCTACATTTCAAGTCCTATGGTCCAGTTACAAGAACCACCCTACTCTACTGTCATCCAGCGAGTAAGGTCATGATGAGTTGTACTGATGTATTGGGTTTCTTCCCCTAAAATTGTCAAGTAAACAGAAGTCAGCTAACAGTGAGACATGAATATCTGTCATGTTGAACTGAGCCAGCGAGAACCTCACCTTGCCACCTATCTATCCATCACCTGCCAAGGAGCTGTTGCAATTTGTTCACAGTCAACAGAGAAAGAAATCTAACCTCAGCCAGATGAGGAAGATGCAAGAGTTACAGACAATTGACAAATGACTCTGGAATGAGAATGTATAAAGAAATAGCCTACAGTATGCTATTATGTCATGACATAAATATATGGCCTCTTCCCCCAATTGATGCTAGAGGCAAATGAACTATGTTGCTGCCACTAGAGTCATTTCTCATCTACCATACTTTTGTGCCTCTCTTTCCGCTTACGCTAGTGATATAGAAAGAATTATAATACGAATATTGACAATGAAGAGTATATATTCCAGTTCAGTTACTTTAGATTCATCCAGAAAGGGTAAGTATATATTAAATCATCGTATGTTTGCAACTTCAAATGAATACTCTTTGATTTATCTACAGTATACTTTTTCAATCATATGCTATATTCAAACATCTAGGAGTTGTTACTTGAACACTTTCTCACTGCTGATCTAAGGTCATTGATTCATTTGAAAACATTCACCATATACGGCCTATCACATTGAAAATTATGGTGTGGGGATAGGTTGGAAGATGTGGACACTGGAAAATGGGAAAATAGTTAATCCCAAACCACACAAATGCTTTCATGCAAGTATGAGGGCCTAAAAAAAGTGAAATTTCTTGTTAGCCCGTAAGAACCTTGATAGAGTCTTCACCTATGAGATGGCAGAGTCAAACGCTGATGAACCACAATCCACCAACCTATACAGTTTACTGATTGGAGAGAGATAGTGGAGATATGGCCCACTGAATGAAAAAGCACAAAAAAAGCTTAAGGTAGAATTCCAAACTTACTAAGTATTTAGAAGAAATCTACTTTAGACCTCCTAGCTACGAGGTAAATGAGAGAAATGTTAGAAAGAGTTGAAAAAGCTACAAAGCTAGAGTTGGTAGTAATAATGAGAATTTGGTATTCACTCCCCATCAGCCCCATAGTACTTACGTACATGTCTATAAATTATTTATTCATATTAACGCCCACCTCCCCCTCTAGACTGAAAGTTTGTTGTGGGCAGGGAACATGTCTACTAACTCTGGTGCATTGTACTCTCTCAAGGACTTAGTACAGTGCTCTGTACACAGTAAATGTTCAGTAAATGTCACTGATCAATCGTATTTATTGAGCACTTACTGTGTGCAGAGCACTGTACTAAGTGCTTGGGAAGTACAAGTTGGCAACCTATAGAGACAGTCCCTACCCAGCAGTGGGCTCACAGTCTAAAAGGGGGAGACAGAGAACAAAACCAAACATACTAACAAAATAAAATAAATAGAATAGATATGTACAAGTATTATCTTCATGGAACAGGGGATTTGGCCACCAAATGGAGCTCCTAAGCCCTTTAAGGGCAGGGATTCTGTCTACCAGCTCTATTTGTGCTCTCCCAAGTGCTTAGCACAGTGCTCTGCACACAGTAAGCTCTCAATAGAGTGAATAAAGGTAAGATCCATTTGCCAGAACAAATTTGGATTTGCATACTGTACCATCTTTAGAGCTACTGGACAAGCAAGTCAGAGCTAACCTATGACTTTCTGGTGGCCAAGAAGAATCCCTGTTCCAAAGGTTTAACTCAATCTTTCAGTATGACTCCACAGAATCAACTGAACAGAAGCAAGACCCCATTCATCCCCCTTTCACTCCCCAGCAATGTGGAATAGATTGGACAGAAAGATCTGACCTGGCCAACCACACCCTCATGAACCTTGATGAACTTAGCTAACTAATTTCCAGAGCTCAGATATATTGATGGTATCAAAGCTCCTTGTGGACAAGGGAATATGTCTACAAACTATTTTATTGCACTTTCCTGAGTATTTAATACAGTGCCCTGCGCACAGTAAGTTTTTGATACTTGCCATGGAGTGATTTTTTTTCCTCTGCCTTACAGCAAGGATTATGTCAGACATACTTAATTGTGGTCCCAGGCCACAGTCGGATGCAGGGAAAATTCAGTAGCTAATATAGTAGTCCTCTGGTAAGGACCTCACCAGCAGTGAAATCTCAAAGAGACTATTTTGCAGTTGAAAGATGTTCAGAGACTTAAAACATTGTCGGAAATAGACAATTGCTGTCTTTTAATGTGTTTAGGATATGTCTGCTGCACTCCAAGATCCCAAGGAAATTCAAGTTGCATCCCTGTCATACGACTAGCCCCTGAAGCCAGGGAAGAAACTGGAGTGAATGGGGATGGGTGGTAGAAATGGGAGATATCCAAAAGGCAGATTCACTATATGGATGGTGTTCAATAATACTCTCTCATCAGCAAGAATTCTCTTCTGCATTTCTCTTTGTCCCAGAACAATTTGTTTCCTTATATGGTTATACAATTAGCTAGAATTAAAATGAGTGTTATGTCTTGAAAACAAAACTAAATTAAATGGTAATGCCACAATCCATCAATTACAGTGGGGCAACTCATGCCTTTAAGTGGTTCAGTAGGAAAATATCTTGTTGGATTAATAATATATTTAATGCGGCACTCTCACCATTACAACAGGCAAGAAAATATTGTTTTTGTTTAATCTCCAGTCATCACTGCTTGGAATTTTTAATAATCAGAATTATTGTGTTTTACCACTCATGGAATAGGGAACGCAATCACATAGTCATCTTTATTAAACACAAAACCATTCAAAATATTAAATTCAAAGAGGCACCAAGAGGAAGACAACTTCGCTTACGTGGTGTTATGCAATAAATATGAGGAGAAATATGTTGAAGACACCCCAGTGCCTACAACATATTCAATAATAAAGCACTTGTAAGTTAATATTCAGTTTGGTTTGCACCATTTTCCTTTACACCCCTTGACTTGATTTTCAGTTTGGATCTGTAGTCTTTGACAACGGCCAGCTGGGCCACATGTCAGCAGGCGGTAAGGTGCAGTTTAAAGTCAAAAAGAGTTAGTTATCCAAAGGCAGTAGTTTCCCAGCAGGTTTTTTTTTTTCATTTCTTACTTTACTACCAGAACTGTTTGCCCCCTTTCTCACTATTGTTTTCAATATCACATAAAGCAGCACTTAGCTCAGTCAGGAGAAACAAACTGCTCTGCTGTACATGATACATGCAAGTCTTCAAGGCCCTAAGGTGTCCTTCTTAGAAATATCTTCAGATGAATATAACCACTACTTCGGGCAGTGTTTTATTAGTTGTGTTACATTTCTTTCAAATTCAAATGTGAATCCATCAAATTTGAAGCCATGTGGGTTTTTTTTCCCCAAATATTTGGGAGGTTTCTTTCAAAGGAAATCGCTCAGCCTGGGTAATTCACAGAGAGATGTTTTAAGGCAGAGCACTGGCTTTGGAGTGAGAGGTCATGGGTTCAAATCCTGGCTCTGCCAATTGTCAGCTGTGAGACTTTGGGCAAGTCACTTCACTTCTCTTTGCCTCAGTTACCTCATCTGTAAAATGGGGACTAAGACTGTGAGCCCCCCGTGGGGCAACCTGATCACCTTGTAACCTCCCCAGCACTTAAAACAGTGCTTTGCACATAGTAAGCACTTAATAAATGCCATGTGGGTGGGATCTTGGGGCTACCAATGAATGGGAATGGACCACAGACTTCCAGACTCACCCAGAGGAAGGAGTACACTATGAATGCTTGCTCTAATATTCTTACTGCATCCCCTGAAAAGCAGCACTGCCTATTGCAAAGAACAGCCTGGCCCAGCACCTCCACTTGTTGCTGTGTGACCTTGGGAAAAATCACTTTAATTCTCTGTTTCAGTTTCCTCATCTGTAAAACAGGGATTAAGACTGAGTAGGATGTGAGACAGGAACTATGTCCGCCCAATTACCTCACATCTACCCCAGCGTTTAGTCTAATACCGTTCAAAAAATAAAAAAAAATTGATTTTAGGTCACCTAGAGTGATATCAAAGGGAGGCTTTTTTATCTTTAATTAAAGAACGGTAAAGAGACAGAGACAAAAGAAAAATACTCACCATGAAAAGGAAGTTAACATGATTTTATTGAACTGGCTGGATTCCTAGCTTCCTTCTAAACAAAGCAATAACCATCACTCACATTACCTTACGTGATTAATTCTCAAGACTAAACTGCAGATCCCTCACTTTCCATCTATGGGTATCTCTTAGATTAGTGATTAACTGTTTTTCCCAGAATGGCTGTCCTCTCTTGAAGCATTATGATTTCCCCTTCCCCACTTGAAACTAGCAGTCAATGCTGCAGAGGATGGTAAGGCAATAAAACCATTGCTACTCTGGGGACACTCACCATGGCAATTGAGCACCCAGGGAACATAGCTATAACTGCTCAAGGTTAGAGAATGATATTTATTAAGCGCTCACTATGTGCCAAACACTGTTCTAAGTGCTGGGGTAGACACAAGGTGATCAGGTTGTCCCATGTGGGGCTCACAGTCTTAGTCCCCATTTTACCGGTGAGGTAACTGAGGCACAGAGAAGTTAAGTGACCAAAGTCACACAGCTAAGTGTCAGCCCCTCCTACTAAATTGACAATTCCTTAAGGGCAGGAATCCTGTCTATTCGACTGTACTCTCCCAAGCATGTAGAGCAGTGCCCTGCACAGAGCAGGCATTCAAACACTATTGATTGATAAAGTGACTGAGGCAAAACTTAATGGTTGAAGCACGGCTTAGAGATAGGCGCTGAATATACTTTATTTTGGAGAGGTCTTCCCTCTTCACAATGGGACTAACAGGTTTAGGGTTTGTAAAATCTAACATTGGGCCTTCCAAATCTCTTTAACAACAGTCTGGTGATGTCACAGCTGCCCTTGAAGAAGTACTTTGCCATCATCATCATCATAAATTGCGGTATTTGTTAAGCCCTTACTATGAGCCAGGCAGTGTACACAAGCAAATCAGGTTGGACAAAGGCCCCTGTCCCACGTGGGGCTCACAGTCTTAATTCCCACTTTACAGATGAGGTAACAAGCACAGAGAAGTTAAGTGACTTGCCCAAGGGCACACAGACAAGTGCCATGCTGCTTCATCGTAACTGAATTTAACCTAATGACAAACACAAATTAAGAACAATGTTTCTACAAAGATTTAGACAAACTCATCATCAGAGTGCCTACCTCATATAAACTAAGTGTAAAGGATTTTAATGGAGTGGGTAACAATGCCCACATCCGGAATAAAGTCATTTGGGTCCATGGGATTGACTAACAACAACAGCACTGGCCTTTCTAGGCGGAGTGAATGCACCAAACATTGTGTCATGAGCCCAAACATCTTCTATCTGCATCCCCCAAATTAAACAGGCATCTGATTGTCTTTACCATAGTGCAGCAGAGGGACCTCAAGAATAACAGCAGCCTTGTCTGGACAGTCCACTGTTTTAAATGATCCAAGCTTTCATTGCCTGTATAACCTTTACCTCGAAAAGTTGCCTCCAAACTACCTGGACAGTTAAATGCTTAATCACTTACATATTCGGCTTCACGATTCATCTTTGCAGTAACTGCCACCCATTAACAGTTATCCTAAGTTTTGGGCAGGGTGGGGAGGGTTGCATCATGCAAGATGCCTCCCACCCCCCAGAAAACTAACATCATTTTCCAGATAATATTTATTGAGCACATACTGTGTGCAGAACACGTTGTTTATGTGAGGTACAAACTGTAAACTTCAGGGGCCCATTTACTGTCATAACATAGAAGATGAATATGGAAAATACCTAAACCTAGAACTTCAGTTTCTTCTTATAATAAACATGTATGTATATTTGTATACATATATGTGTTGTTTCAGGTGCAGTACAGATCAACAAAAGCTATAAAATAAGTATTTCCATCCCAACACCTTAAATGAGGAACTCAGAAATTCATTAAAATATTCTGCTTTATGATTTCTATAAAGTTTTCGATTGAGAAGCATTTCCATACAGAGGTCAACTGCACCTTTAAAAATATACATATATTTTTAATGATTTTTTCCAGTTCCTGAAAATAGAAAAATGCCTACTTTAATTGCTCCAATCTTTGCATCGCTATAGTGCTCTCCCCCTTGATTGTTCTTAATCTCCATTTTGGGCTATACCTCAGTCAGAGAAGCTGCAGAGTCCATAAACATAGAATTATGTCCATCAATCATTCAGTGCTTGACACAAAGTCATCACTTAAATGCCATAAGAAATTTAAAAATGGCATTTTAGACTGTGAGCCCACTGTTGGGTAGGGACTGTCTCTATATGTTGCCAACTTGTACTTCCCAAGCGCTTAGTACAGTGCTCTGCACACAGTAAGCACTCAATAAATACGATTGATTGATTGATTGAGCACAGTATTCAGAGCACTGTAATAGTAATAATGGTATTTGTTAAGTGCCAAGCACTGTTCCAAGTGCTGACATAGATACAGGGTTATCAGGCTGTCCCACATGGGGCTCACAGTCTTAATCCCCATTTTACAGATCAGGTAACTGAGGCACAGAGAAGTTAAGTGACTTGCCCAAAATCTCACAGCTGACAAGTGGTGGAACTGAGATTAGAACCCACTACCTCTGACTCCCAAGCCTTTGCTCTTTCCACTAAGCCACACTGCTTCTCACTAAGCACTTGGGATAGTATAGATTAAGCTTGTTGTGAACGGGGAATGTGTCTATCAACTCTGTTATATTTTACTCTCCCAAGCACTAAGTACAGTGTTCTGCACACGGTAAACACTAGACTAAACCAGGTGTGGGCAGGGATCGCCTCTCTTTACTGCTGAATTGTACTTTCCAAGCGCTTAGTACAGTGCTCTACACACAGTATGTGCTCAATAAATATGATTGATGGCTATAAAAGCAATGGAGTTGGTAGGCACGATCCCTGCCCACCAATAGTTTCAAGGGATTTGTGCATGTGTGCAGTCAGATGAAACAACAGGATGATAAAAAGTCAAACTCCTCCCATATCCTTACAAGTGGTAAAGTCAAAGAAACTCAAACCAGGGCCAGAACTGTCGTCCCTACTGTTTTTTTATCCTTAAACTGGGAACTGAATCCAAGCTATAAATTCAACTTTGCCTATAAAATCATTTAAACCTGTAAAATGACCTTCTCAGATTTTCTCTTTTGTAGTAAGTCAGTTTGGAATTGTTTCTGGGCTATCAGCTAGTTGTTTTGTTTCTTAAGCTTTGGATCTAGACAGAGTAGAATCTTATCCAAATGATGGCCCAAAGCAGCAATTCAACCAATGCAATTTAATAATGACAATTGGAGTGGATGTTTATACAAAGAACAGATATAAATTGCAATTATGAGTGAGTACTCAAGAGTAACTCAATGATTATCCTCCATCAAACATTCAGTTTCACAACTGGCGAGAAAGGAGTTCTTCCTACCAAGAGTCCAAGAACAAAATGAGGATCCCTAAGAGCAGTTGTGCTTCTACCACAATGAGCCCCATGGTTTATGATACGTGATCTTCCTTCAAAATATATACTGAGAAAGATGCATGTACAGAGGGATGTGTGATTGGCCAAGAACAATACAGGAACTAGAATTCCATTTCTCCTCAATCTGGAACTTCATCTTAAGTGAGTCACTGGGAATTCCAAGAAAGACAATTTCCCTATTGTTGCCATAGCACTTGAGAATGAGGGACCAAGTTGCAAAAAGGCTGATCTTTTTGGTCCCAGAGAATAATTCAGTTTTTCATTTTTGTTGCCTGGCAGAAATATGGACCTCGGATGAATGAACCAAATCTTTTCCCCCTCTTGAGCAGCTCTGTCTTCATAAGGCAAGCAGGTCAAGCAGAGAAAAAAAATCCATTGAAATTATTGACATGGCCACATTTCTACATGCAGCAAGCCCAAGGCTAAACTATCCAAGTTTTAGTGTTTCAGCCAAGGAGATGAAATAATATCCCATCTTTAGAAGCCTGCCTCATCAATGCAAAATTCTTAAGCTTTTTCCACACTCCCCCATCCCTGTCACCCCCAAGATTCCCTGCCGGGATTTTCTCAGAGCAATCTCTCATAATTTATGCCTCATATTAACTACCTTCCCCCCCTTCCTCCACCCAATACTGCTGTGAGTTTGCCACATGCAGACACATTTACTGGCTGCATAAGATGATAAGGTACATCAGGGGGGTGGGATCGAGGTGTGACTGACTAACCACCAGGTGACAAAGACCCAGCTTCATGCGTTACTATATTTCTAAAGCTGTCTCTTTTCTCATCTACTCTGCCAAACCCAGGCAGAGTATATTCCTACTCTATGGTCTCTTGACTCCCAAGTCCCTAGGACAATTCAACCATCCTCTCGAGATCCCCCTATAGACTGGACCCTTCACTCTCCAAGCCCCAGGGCTCCCCTTGTCACTGGCCTTTTCACACTCAAAGGCACAAGGACAATTCAACCAACTCCTCTGGGTATCACCAGATTAAATTGTTATTGCTGTCACCAATGCCCTCCTCCTGTCAGCCCAACCCAGTCTTCCTCTCGCATCACACCTCCTCCACCAATCAATCGTATTTATCGAGTGCTTACTGTGTGCAGAGCACTGTACTAAGCGCTTGGGAAGTACAAATTGGCAACATATAGAGACAGTCCCTACGCAACAGTGGGCTCACCACCCAACTTCTCCCCTCCCTTTGTGCGGCCCCCACTCCTCTTCCCTGCTTCATCTCTGTAATCCATCCTAGTGCCAACCACTGTTACCCTCACTGGGACCCCACCCTTCATCCCCCTCCCTTTCCATGGGCCCCATCAACTCCCTCTCATCCAATCCTCCTCATCTTTTGCACCCCCCCAGCCCTCCTCCCCACTCCATCCCTGTCATCCTGTCCCAGCACCACCCCTCTTCCCCCTCCCCTCACACCGGCCCCTGTTAACTCACTCCCATCCAAACCATACCCATCCTATGTACTGTCAACTCCCCCACTACTTCCTCTAGAGCTTCTTTCAAGTGTGGCCTGTGGAATTCCTGCTCCATCATGCCTTTCCTTCATTGTTGAGCTGTTCCTGTCTCAGTCAATCCTTCTCCTTGCCAACACTGAAACCTGACTCTCCCAAGGCAACACGGTCTCCCCTGCTGCTCTCTCCAGAGGGCCCTCATTTTCTCCCACTCTCCCAGACTCACCAGGAAAGGAGGTGGTGTTGGCTTCCTTCGCACACCCCAATGCCGCTTTCGCACCATTCCACCTCCCCCATCCCTTTATATCCCTTTCTTTGAAGCCCCTACCACCCTCTCCATATTCTAGTATCTGTCACCTTTCATCTCCCAGGTCCCACCTCAAACTCCTTTTTGATCCCTTTCTCACATTTCTTCTCATTCTCACATTGATCTTTGGGTACTTCAATATCCACATAATAATAACAATAATGGTATTTGTTAAGCACTTACTATGTGCCAGGCATTATACTGAGCACCGGGGTGGATACAAGCAGATGGAGTTGGACACAGTCGCTGTCCCATGTGGGGCTAAGTCTCAATCCCCATCTTACAGATGGGGTAACAGCACAGAGAAGTGAGGAGACTTTCCCAAGGTCACACAGCAGACAAATCACAGTGCCAGGATTAGAACCCATGACCCACTGACTTTCAGGCCCATGCTCTATCCACTACGCCATGCTGCTTCCCTAGCTTGACCATTTTTGAAATGTATTTAACAAGGGAACACACACATGGAAGAAAGAAGGACCCCTTAGGAAAGGGAAGGACCAGTGATGGGGTATGTTTCAAACACTCATCACCTTCTCTGAGACACTTTGGAAATGCACTCCAGTATATCAAATATGTAATAAGTTATATGTTCATTTAATTATAAAATATGATATAATATATAAAAATAATCTTACCACACAGGGCAAGTGAAGCTGTAGATGTCCGGTTGGTCAGATTAAATTTGCGCAATTGCGATAACCTGTTTTGGGCTCCCAAATATATTTTTGAATGGGCAGTTTGGCCACTTTAAAACACATTAATCGGGTTATTGCCAACTTGCCTCTTCATTTTTGTTCTGGGCTGGCATAGCCCGAGAGGCTGGAAGGAAAGAAGGATTTTCTAAAAATATTTAGCCTTTCATCCAGAGAGTACTGGGTCTATTTCCCAGAAGGGACCAGTCCTTTGTTTCTGGAATACAGTAAGGAATCATATGGCTGCATCCTGATAATGCATTCCCCATCATGACTAGGAGAAAAGCTGTTTTTATAAATCCACCTAACACACGGGCAACAACAAAGCTTTTCATTTCTATACACAGACTGCCTACCCGCTGTTGCGCGAGAGCAAGCAGCAAACGCTGGTACAGGTGGCTCCTCCACAACTGGGCACATAGAATGGCTAAGTCATTTTCTGATTGTGAAATAACATGCAATGTCAGACTCTCAACACCATCTGTGTCACTCACTGCCATGGCTTCCGGCAGAATTGCCAGCAGTCTGGGCCTGGCGCCTCATTGCCGGAGAAGTCGCAGGAAGACGTACTTGGCAGCAGTGGCAAGGCTTAAATCTGTTCCTGGTATTGAACCTGACATATGCCCCGAGGCAGAACCTGGGGAGTGCACCCTAATTACATCTCCAGCTGGCTGCTAAATCTGAATCATAAAGGGAATGTTATCATTTTAGTGGGGTAGCAGTCAGTTTGCAGGAGTTGTTTTCAAGCCAAGAATAAAACATTTATATTTTAGAAAACAACTGTGCAGATTTCCTAAGCCTAAAGATACTGCACTATTTCCACATCCTTTTTGGGTTCAAAGCTGTTGATTGTCATGTATCCTTCCTCACAGCTACTTGGACCTCTCAACCTCCACTACTCCTTCTGGAAAATGGTGTTCAGGCTTGCCATCTGACTTCCTGCCTGGACTTGATCACGGGCAGTTCAGATGGATTTATGAATGAATTGGTGGGGGTTACCTCTACAGCTAAAGTATCTGCAACCCTGGAACAACAGGTGGTGGTAGTCCTTCATTAGCCATTTCTGCTCAATCTCCAAATTTACTTTCTCCTTCCAAATTCTACAAGACAGCCAGCCTTATCCATATTTAGAGTCTTGCTGAAAGCTCACTTCTCCAGCATACCTGTCCTGGTTAATTCTCAGCTTCCTCTAGCACATTTAAATGCAAACTCATCAGCTACCTCTAGCACATTTAAATTTATTTAGATCCCTGAAGGAGATGTCTACTCCTGCTGCTTCCCCTTCCTTCCCTCCGATTCTCTCGGTGACCTCTCAAATCTGGCTTTTACCCCCTTCATTATAAGGGAACTGCCCTTTCAATAAAATCACCCCGATCTCCTTCTTGCCAGATCATCATCATCAATCGTATTTATTGAGTGCTTACTATGTGCAGAGCACTGTACTAAGCGCTTGGGAAGTACAAATTGGCAACAAAATCCAATGGCCTTTACTTCATCCTAATCTCCCCGACCTCTCAGCTGCCTTAGACACTGTGAACCAACCCCATTCTCCTTGAAACATTGCCTAACCTTGGCTTTACTGACACTGTCCTCTCTCTGACCACTTAATCCCAATTTCTTTTGTGAATTTGTCCTCTGCTTCACACCCTCTGTGGAAGTTCCTCAAGGAGAAGTTCTGGGTCCACTTCTAAACCCCCACTCCCTTAGACAACTCATTCACTCCCATGGCATCAACTACTCTGTCCCTCCAGCCCTGATGTCTCTCCTATCCTACAGTCTTATTTTCTCCTGCCTTCAGGACATCACTACTTGAACGTCCCACTCACACTTCAAATTTTAACATGTTGAAAACAAAACTCTTCATTGTCCCATCCAAACCCAGTCCTCCCTGTGACTTTCCCATCACTGTACACAGCACCACTATTCTCCCTATCCTTTGTCTTTTAACTTTTGCATTATCCTTGACTTCTCTCCCATTCAACCCACATACTCTATCACCAAATCCTGTCAGTTATACCTTCACAACATTGCTAAAATCCACCTTTTCCTCTCGAAACTACTAGTGATGATCATCATTTTACAACTCAAATAATGCATCAGCCTCCGTGCTGACCTCCCCGCCTCCTTTTTGTCCCCACTCTGGCCCTCACTTCATTCTGCTTTCCAGATCAGTTTTCTAAGAAGAAAAGAAAGAAAGAAAGAAAGAAAAAAAGACATTCAATCTATACTGCCCCACTCCTTAATCTCCAGTGGTTGGCAATCCATGTCCACAAAGAGAAACTCCTTAACAAGGCTTAAAAGCACTCACCATCTCCAATCTTTAGGCAAATCATTTCACTTCTCTGTGCCTCAGTTCCCTCATATGCAAAATGGGATTTCAATACCTGTTCTTCTTAGACTGGGAGCCCCGTGTGGGCCTGGATTACCTTGTATCTACCCCAGCATTTAGTACAGTGCTTGGCACATAATACGCACTTAAATACGACAATTATTATTTCTCATTGGTTCCCTACTAAAACCCAGCATACTCACTTTGCTCCTCTAACACATATCTATTCACTTCATCTTGATTTCACCTGTATCACCACCTACCCCTCACCTATATCCTGCCTTGAATGTCCTCAGCCTTTGTAGCCAACAGGTCATCATTCTCCCCACTTTAAAAGTCTTATTGTAAATCTCATCTTCTCCAAGAGGCCTTCCCCAACTAAGCCCTCATTTCTCCTGCTCCTTCTCCCTTTTATGTCACCTTTGCACTTGTATCTGTTCCATTTAAGCACTCGACATTTACCCCACCTTCAGGCCCACAGCACATATGCATGTATCTGTAATTTGAATGCCAGTTCCCCCCACAAGTCTGTAAATTCCTCGTGGGCAGGGAATATGACTACCCCCTCTGCTGTATCATATTATCCCAACTGCCTAATATAGTGTTCTGCACACAGTAAGCCTTCAAATATCATTGATCAATTTTCAAGGGTGAAACTCGGGGGTAGAGCGATTCATTCGTGGAAGGAGAAATGTTTGGCAAGGATTTATACGTATTCGGGCCTTATCTGCTATTTCCATAATCCATATTGAGCATCCCCCATTAGTATGGAGAAGTGAAAATGTAGTTCAGCTTCTTGGCTGTTGCTTCCAAAGTGGCTCTTATTAATGAAAATGGAAGTACCTTTGAAGGGAGTAGTTAGCATTTGTAAATATGCTAATGAATACAAGGTAAATTGCTCTGCCATGAAGTCCACATCTTGAATTACTTGACTGAGCCAAAAACAACGGGACCCCCCTGTGTTAATCCTGTGGGATACACACACTCTCTGGCAAATGAGAGCCAACAGACAGGGCACGATCAGTCACAACAGTGCTAAGAAAGTATTTGTGCTGCCCCCAGTTCATAATAGCAGGTGATGTCATTAGTCCACACAGTGCTTGTTTGAAACCTAAACAGGTACAGCAATTCACCATTAAGATCAATCTATTACTGAATTATGAGAAAGACTGAATTTAGCAACAAATCTGTGCCAACATTACTTCTAGCAGCAGTAGGTTTTCAGCAGCAGATTGGCACGGTGACAGAGTCCGTAATTTTCACAGTATGTGTTGGTTGATTTGTCATGCACACTGATTGCTTGGCACATTGGCTGCGTCCTGAGTTGCCTCAAAATGTCAGAGAATACATCTGAGGACTTGTCAAGCACGGTCTGAGCAAGCTACACCACACCGCACATTGGCTGAGTTCAGAGCCGACCTCTGCGCTCACTGCAGGAAAGTGTGAGAGGGTTCAGTCGACAGAGACGGGACCTCGCTGGGCTCCGGAGCCCTTCTGACTCTGCCGACAAGACCTAATTCCCCTTCAAGGGACTGCACTGACGCTGCCGTGAGAAAATGGGATTTCATTGAAGTACAAATCGTGTCAGCAAAGGACTTGTTCACTTCTAAAAATCAACCCCTTGTGTAATATTTTGCATACCCAGAAGCAAGCCGCATGAAAAACGAGAAATAGGGAACAAAGGGAGCTATATTGGAGGAATAAATTAAATGACAGAAAACTGGCCCCACCTTCTCTAACCCATATTTGGTCTTCTCCAATCTAGTTATGAAAAATGGATTCAAACCTCTAGTTATGTCCCCGGCTATATTGCATTCATTCAATCGTATTAAGCGCTGTGTGCAGAGCACTGTACTAAGCGCTTGGAAATTACAAGCCGGAAACATATAGAGATGGTCCCTACTCAACAATGGGCTCACCGTCTAGAAGGGGGAGACAGACAACAAAACATGTAGACAGGTGTCAAAACCATCAGGATTATAGCTATATATACAGAATTAGTAAAATAAAATAAATAGATACTGCATGATACTTTTCGTGCATAGTTAAAGCTTCAAGATCTATGCTGGCTGCTTAATTTACCAAATCTTAAAGGTGTTTTTTAATACAATTTTCTTGTTACCACCTTTGAATAGGGATAGGGTAGTGCCAAAAAGCACTCCTCAATATAAGAGCCTGATAGGGTACGAATCAGCAGAATCTGAAGCATATCTCTCTTTAGGTTCAGGATAGAAGCTGCTATCATTTGTGTTGCTTTAGAGAGCCAGCTCTTTCTACTTGTTAGTAGCCCACAGCAATGGTTAGATCGGAAATATCAGGCATTTAATATAGTCAGTTCTATTCTAACGCAGTAGTTGTGTTCTTGAAGAACCCTATTATAGGGTGATGGTCTTGTAGCAGCCATGTATTTCGTGGGAATTAATCTATTAAGAGGTAGATGATATCATGACTGATACTTTTCAATGCAAATAGCAATATTATCGTCATGACCACCATTAACAGACTGTTTTACATCTTTGCCACTCAAAGTTTACCATATTAATTGTTGTTCAATTGCAAAAATGCAAAATACAATGCAAATGCATTTAGAGACGTAGCTTCGCTTAGTGGAAAGAACACGGGTTTGGGAGTCAGAGGATGTGGATTCTAATCCTGGCTCCACCACTTGTCTGCTGTGTGACCTTGGGCAAGCCACTTAACTTCTCTGTGCCTCAGTTATCTCATCTGTAAAATGAGGATTAAAACTGTGAGCCTCATGTGGGACAACCTGATTACTTTGTATTTACCCCAGCACTTAGAACAGTGCTTGGCACATAGTAAGTGCTTAACAAATATCATCATTATTATTATTATCAAATGCAGCTTTTACTTCCAAAGTCTGTACCATTTGTCTTCCATTTGCCATTTGTCTTCCTTCCATTAACATATGCACATAGTCTAGGACACACTGTCACGATATCACTGTGCTAGTTTCAGGCTTCTGAAGGTGAAAGAGTCATCTGGAAATGGCTGGAGAAAAGGGGGTGTACCAATTGCTTTTAGGGGGAATATTTGTTAAACCTTTATGTGTCAGGCACTGTACTAAGCAGTGGGGTAGATAAAAGCTGGTCAGGTTGGATATAATCCATGTCCCACATGGGGCTCACGGCATTAATCCCCATTTTACAAATGAGGGAACATAAGCACAGAGAAGCTAAGCAACTTACCCAAGGTCACATGGGAGACAAGTAGTGGAGCAGGAATTAGAATCTCAGTCCTTCTGATTTCCAGGCCCATGCTCTAACCATGAGGCCATGCTTCTTACCACCATTGGCTTTAAAGCACTCATCTCACCTTGCTACTCTTCTACAACAACCCAGCCCTCACACCTTATTCCTTTAATGCTAACATTCTCACTGTACCTTGCATATCTTGCCACCAATCTCTCACCCATATCCCACTTCTGGCCTGGAACACTTTCCCTCCTACATCAGACAGATAATCGCTCTCCCCCACTTCAAAGCCTTAATGAAGGAATATCTCCTCCAAGAAGCCTTCCCTAACTAAGCCTCCTCTCCTCCCACTCCCCTCTGCCTCACCCTGACTTGCTCCCTTCATTCATCCTCCCTCAACACATATGTTCATATCTGCAATTTCTGTATTTATTTCTAGTAAATGGCTGTCTCCCCCTTGAGACTGTGAGTTTGTTGTGGGCAGGCAGTGTCTATCGTGGTACTGTACTCTCCCAAGTGGTTGGTACAGTGCTTCCTACAAAGTGCTCAATAAATATGATGGAACAAATGATAAAGCTTTTCCCATTTGGGGACTCAAATGCACTCACAATACCTCAATCAAGATCAACATTACTTTTGTACCGGAAGTAATTTATATAGTGTTGAGTGGTACACAATATTTTGAAGCATGTACTCTGTAGATGGGCCATCAGGGCACATCATGGCCAAGAGCCTGCTAAAAAAAAAACAAAAACAAGAAAAACCCCTGAACCTGAGGGATATTAAGGATCCTCATTCTAGTCACTGTCATCTTTGGTGCCTCTGGGCACAGGCAGTGAAAGAAAGGTGGATTGTCCTGAAATTCCAGGGGAAGGGTGATGGGTTTGCAAAGCAAAAACAAACATGTCACTTCTATCCATTTGGAAACCACTGTATTAGATGACCTGGTGAAGTTCCTTCAATGCAAGACTGTCCCAATAAAGTGGAAACAGGGGTAACTGCAATTAGCAACTTTCATTTTGAGATGTGGTAAATGGATTCCCCAGAACAACTGAGAAGAAAGCAGGTAGCCCTACTGAGAGCTCACCTCCTCCAGGAGGCCTTCCCAGACTGAGCCCCTTCCTTCCTCTCTCCCTCGTCCCCCTCTCCATCCCCCCATCTTACCTCCTCCCCTTCCCCACAGCACCTGTATATATGTTTGTACATATTTATTACTTTATTTATTTTACTTGTACATATCTATTCTATTTATTTTATTTTGTTAGTATGTTTGGTTTTGTTCTCTGTCTCCCCCTTTTAGACTGTGAGCCCACTGTTGGGTAGGGACTGTATATGTTGCCAATTTGTACTTCCCAAGCGCTTAGTACAGTGCTCTGCACATAGTAAGCGCTCAATAAATACGATTGATGATGATGAGGTAGGTATGAGATGAGGATGGATGAATATCTTAGGCCAGGGTGGGCACTCCTACCCTGTCACCACCACCCAACTAGGCCGCAATAAGGACAAGATTACAGGAAGGGAGTAGTCAGCACAAGATGGAACTGGAGAAAGAAAATGATGAACCTATATGGGAGTTGTGCCAAACTGCAGGAAGAAAGGGGGCTCAGACCAGCCACTATTCCCATCAGCATCCTAGGCAGGGGCAACTTAGGGAAGCCACAGATGATGGCAGGAAACCGGAGCAAAGTGCAAACTCACGAGCCCAATTCCATAAGCAGCTCTTGATTCTATTCCTTATAACTCGATGATCTGCTGCCTGAATAACCCACTAAGTTATGGACTGGGATCCAAGACATGATGACATTGATGGATGCCACATGTACTTCTGCAATCAAATATAATAAGACAAATATGTTTCCCACTGCTTCCAGATATACTTTAAAAGCCATGTAAAAATATGCTTATGGCATGTTCAGTTGCTGTTTAGTACATTATTCACCAAAAACATTCCAGAACAGACCATAAATTAGAATTATACTCAATTCTGCCTCATTTGCTCATTCATCAACAATAAAGCAAGGAATGTATCGAGGAGTACGAAGGCTTTGACTTTCAAATGGTAGGCATAGTGGATAGAGCATGGACCTGTGAATCAGAAAGTCATGGGTTCTAATCCCTCCTCCTTGGACTTGGGAAAGTCACTTCATTTCTCTGGGTCTCAGTTACCTCATCTCTGAAATGGGGGTGAGCTCTTGTTGGGATAGGGACTGTGTCCAACCCGACTTGCTTGTAGCCACTGCAGTGCTTTAAGTACAGTGCCTGGCACATAGCAAGCACTTAATGCCACAGTCATCATTATTTCACAGCTAAATATATGTGACCTGTACCCCACATACACGATCCTTGCCCTAATTCCAAGTCCAGCAAACCCTCCAAAAGCACTAATGACCCTTTCTTCATAGCTGCTGCTGGCACTATAGCTCACTCTACAATCCACGTATGGCAGTGTCTCCTGAGTAGAGTTCTGGTAAATTCTGGCCTGGCTTTTGGGCCATTGAGCTCCAGTACACCACCATTTCAGATAACTGTCTGGGTAGGAAACAGAGTAGAACAGACCCTGTATGGGTGGCACCAATCAATCAGTTAGGGATAGTTATTGAGCACTCACTCTGTGCAGAGCACCATTCCAAGTGCTTGGGAGAGTACCAAGATAATAAGTAGGCACATTCCCTGCCCACAATGTCAAGAGGACCAGATGGACCTCACTGGTTGAGACACAGATTTTTCATCTGTAGGAGATGGAGATACGATACTGGCCTACCTCAGATGCAGCCCCTTATGGGATGGGATTTTGTCTGATCTGCTTATCTTTTACCTACTTTGGTATTTATCACTGATCTTGGTATAAAGGATGTGATGAAAAACCAGTATTTTTCAGGCCATTTTCTCCCTTAAGTCTGACTAGGAGTAATTTCTTCTGAAGTAATTTCTCTGAAGACGGGTGCCAGTTTGTTTTAATAATAGGAATAATAGTAATGAACTATGTTTAGTATTATGTGATAGGCACTGGATTGAGCAGCAGGGAGGATACGAGATCAGTTTGGCCACAGTCCCTGTCCTACACGAGGCTCACAGTCTTAGTAGTGGGGAGAAAAGATACAGGTTAGAAAACTGAAGTATATCGAAGTCAAGTGACTTGACCAAGGTCACACAGCAGGAAAGTGGTAGACCTGGCATTAGAATCCAGATCTCCTGACTCCCATGCCCATTCTACTACACCATGAGGCTTCTCTAAACTAGGGAAGAGTTACTGTTTGGGGGATGGTCATTTGTAATGACATGTTTGACAACATGTGGAAACCATGATGAAGGGGAAAAGTGCCCCCTGCTTCTTATTCTTGGGGCACAGAGAAGGAGAGAGGGAGGGTGACAGGAGGCAGTCCCCTGAGACCGTATTTGTGACCGAGCCTCATTAAATCTGTCCCATTCATCTGATAGTGGTTCCTAATATGCAGCACTGAACCAAGAAATGACCGATTCACTTGGATCTATACCCTTTGGACACTTGGGTGTCCAAAGCACCTACTTAAGTACCTCTAATTCGTTCATATTAGTGTCTGTCTCTCCCTCTAAACTATAAACTCATTGTGGGCAGGGAACCTGTCTACCAACTCTTTTTGCAACATACTCTCCCAAGCTTAGTTCAATGTTCTGCACACAGTAAGTGCTCAATAAGTAGCCCTGATTGATAGAGAATAGAAGTAAATACATGGTCCCTGTCCTCAAGGAATTTTTACATGGTTGTCTCCTGTTTCTGCTCCCATCTGATCTCTTTGCTGGAGATTGGTTGGAATGTAATCATCAACCTACTCTGTCTCCACTGTCTCAGCTCTCCAATGGGAATAAGAATGTCTGCCACCTACCTCATCCCTACAGGAATGCTGTGAAGATCAATTATATTTTGAAAGAAAATTGAAGGTGAGAGAAAACATGGAAATGTGCTTCCTAATCTTTTCATTACATCTCTCCAGTGAAACTTAAAACACTTTGAAGCCTACATAGAAAGATGCAAAACAAATGTTTTGAGAACAATTTCTAAATTTTTCAAAAATATATGCCAAGGACTCTGCCTAGAGAGATGGTAGTAATTTTTCTCCTAGTGTGAAAGACATCTACAATTCCTTGAATTGTTCAGGCAAACAGTTATAGCGTTGGGCCTGTTTAATATATTAATGCCTGTTTGCTTATTTTGATGTATATATATCTATATATATATAGGTATATATATATAGATATATATAGATATATATCATTCTATTTATATTGATGCTACTGATGCCTGTGTACTTGTTTTGATGTCTGTCTCCCCTGTTCTAGACTGTGAGCCCGTTGTGGGCAGGTATTATCTCTCTTTGTTGCTGAATTGTACTTTCCAAGTGCTTAGTACAGTGCTCTGCACACAGTAAGCACTCAATACGATTGAATGAATGAAATCACAGAACTGCAGGGCTTAAATGTGGCTTGAATTCCCCCCCAAAATGTCTTGACCAACCACAAAGTAATCATTACTGAAGTCATATTTATTTTTACTTCAGGTCCATGTCCTTTGTAGTTGTATGTATGTGCTATTCTAATCAGAGAAACAGTGCAGGTCTAGCGGAAAAGGACAAGTCAGAGTTGGAGGATCTGGGTTCTAATCCCAGATCTGACATGCCTGCTGTGTGATCTTGGAAAAGTCAGTCAAACATGGTATTTACGGAGCACTTATTGTGGGCAAAGCACTATACTTAGTGCTTGGGAGAGTACACTCATTCATTTAGTTTGTCTGTCCCCCTCTCTAAACGGTAGGCTTACTATGGAAAGGAATGTTTCTACTACTGTTGTACTGTCCTCTCACAAGTGGCTAGTACAGTGCTCTGCACATAGTAAATGCTCAAAGCATTGATGATGACTGCTGATGAGGAAACAAACAGAGATGTTTAGTGTCTTGACCAAAGTCACACAGCAGGTCAGTGGCAGGACTGAGATTGGAACCTGGGTTTCTTGGCTTCCGGTCGATGAGGCAATGGTGACTTCCAAGCTGTAATGTCATATGCAAACCTGTTCCAATACCTTCGAATGCAGAAGAATTTTATCAGATGAACAATGTGTAGTTGTTTAGAAAAATAAACCCATACCTATGTTTCCATAGAAATTTTAAATTGCATTCCTATGAAGGATTTTTTCCCCATATATCTGGTTGTTAGTCTCCCTACAAACTCCAAACCTCAAATTAAGTACATTTGCTTTGCTAAAAACATTTTCATAATTGGAAACTTCATATAATTTTGTTATCAGAACCGTGAAGTTCCATGGCCTGGGACTGTTCGTTCACATTTCCACCTCCTCGGAGGTTAAGAGGGGTTGCTTTTGATTTCAGAGACTGTAGGAGAATGCTAGTTTCCATACCCCCCATATTTTGAAGCAGTTAATGCATTCAAGATGTACACATACAATGCCTTTGGGGGATTTATACTTCTCATCCATTTCTTTCAAGTAACCTCTGCGTAGTACCTGAAACAATCTACCACGCTCTGCTCATAACCCTTTTATTCTTTTGAATCCTTTCCCTTCTCTAGTTCTCCTAAAGAAAGATTAACAGGACATGAAATTCACCACATAAACTTTTCAGACCCCTTATCTCCCCTGGCTCCTGCTAGAAAGTAATATCCTTTAAGCGTTGACATGAGGTTGGAGTATTTCAGTAACAGGATAGCACCACGGGAGCTGCCCATCACTACATCCATGAAACATAAACTGTCCCATAATTACTCATCAAAAATAATAAATCATCACTGGGTCAGCTTTGAAAGCCTCCTGTGCTGCTCATCTGGAATTTTCGCTAGTCATAATGACTACAGTGAGAAAGCTCAGCCAGAAATAGAGGTGGAAGTCACATAATTCTGTAACAAAGTCTTTAGTTTCCAAAACTGCCAGAGACTGAAAAAGATATTGAAAATAAAGCCTAACCAGAAGAAAAAAAAAAAAGCCAGAACACCCTCAAAAGCAGGAGGTTTCAAGTTTGTGTGGACAAGCCACTTGAAAAACAGGCCACAAAAATCTTAGGGCAGATTTTTTTTTTTGTTGGCCTGTATAATTCTTTGAGATCTAAAACATATGTTTCCCTCCATCCATTTCAGATAGTATAATAAAGGAAGTAGACATGAACCCTGCTCTCAAGGAGATTGCACTTAAGCTGGAGAAACAGGCAGGGGAAGCCGCCAAATACACAGATATATCTGGGCATAAGTCCGTCAGGGTGGGATGAGGGCCTAAGGATTAAGGGGTAGGGGTTTTAAAGTAGAAAGACCACCAAATAGGGAGGGAAAATAAGGTGGTGGAGAGTTGGGGAGTGGGAAGGGAATAGAGAATTGATTAAAAAGTCAAATAGAGTGCATCTGTGAATGCATACGTAGGTGACATGAGAAACAGCTTCTTGGGAAGGTATAGGAGACTATCCCACAGGGCAGCTCGCACAACAGACAATTCTCCACTGTGTAAATCATCTTTTTCCACTTTGAAGTTTGACATATCATGCAATACCTCCAAGGCACTACAACCTAAGTCTCAGAAGTCATCTCATTTGCTTGGGACGAACTGTTCAGTTGCTGTACATTGCCCAAGAAATCACCTTCTCTTGTCCCATTACTATGCAAGTCAGACATGTGAAATTAACATTCCAGACCTTTGATCTAGGATGTTCTCTGCCTCTTTTTGAACAACGGAGAGTTGATTCATAGAAAGCAGCTTGGGATTCATTTTGTGACCTAGAGCCATGACCGAGTCATTGGGTCAGTTTGCAGCTGTAAAACTGGATGAAGATGGCATTTACATTTCAGGAACAGTTTTACAAAATTTGGGCACTGAGGCTTAAACAGAAATGATCCAAATGATTTCCAAGTCATTCTGACACTAACGTATTATTTCAGGGTTGAATAAAAAAAAAAAAAGACATTTTAGCTAGAAAAGCAAGAACTGATACTTAAAAGATTTGAGGGGAAAATGTGTTCTCATTTGTAGTGCTCTAACAATAACATACTAGCAATTCCTGAGTTTTTCATTACTTCACAATTTATCATGCTCAAGTTAATACTGCTAATAGTCAATATGAAATGTATAGGACGTTAAAGAAAAATGTTCCCATATCTAATTTTTTTTTAAAAGGACAGAGCCAATTTTATTCCAATTCCTATTAAAAAAAACAAATTCCCTCCTTTCTATGCCTCAGTTTTTGTGTTGTAGATACTAAATTTCAGCCTAGGGCAATTTTCTCAACTAAATCATAAACCCTTCAAAGGTAGCATTTATAATGGAAATGATGACAGGACCATTACTCTAGTTATAATATAGTTATCCCAAACCATTTTCAGGATTACTTCAATGTAGCAAACATAAAATTGCTTTATAGTGGCCAGGAAAGATCCAATAAACATAGCCACATGTATAAAAAGCCCGAAATTAAACTGCACTGAGGTTGTACAGAAAGATGGCCACACAAATTCTAGTGATGGTAATGGAAGTCACATGAGAAGCTACTCCTCACACTGATAAAAACCCTGCCTTGTATTCTATGACATGATTAAGCAAAAGGGCTACGAACCATGCTCTATCATATATAGGGTGTTCTGTTCAAGTTCAAGGTCACTCTTCTATCCACTTAATACCACAAAGGAACTCACAATCCATGCCCTAGTGCACAGCAGGACAATTTTCCTATTGCATTGGGAAAGTGTTAATTTTAGCAAATATATATGCATATATTTGCTAAAATTAATATATGTAATAATATTTAAAATGTATATATATATATATATAAAGTTCTTAAGTAATGGGGCTTGGAGGTGCTGAGCTGTGACTGTAATCAGCAACTATTCACCATGCAGAAGTTCAGCTCAGTGAATAGTGTTGATTACAGGGAAGACTCACAAAGCTCAGACAATCAGATCACTATTTCTCCTGCCCATTTGATCATTTAACCAAGGAGGGAATGACATCTAAGGAAGCAATCTTTCAAATGATTACTTTATCCCTTATTGTACTTGGTGGAACCATTGTTGGCACAGCTAGCAATCCTAGCCGCTCCACCCTTGAAGGGTAAGTGATCTTATTTTAAGCTTTGACCTTGCCTCAGATGCCTTCTGAGTTGATTTGTTATCTAGGTGCGTGTGCTGTGTAGTATTTCAGCAGAGAGAAGTAGTGCATGATCCCAGCTTTGAAGCTCTTTTATCCCCTCCTAATGACTTGTGCTCAAAGATCTGCTTCAGAGCACAGCTAAGAGTCCAATGCACTGACTCGTCTTTAAAGAGGACCTGATTTTATGAGCAAACAGGGAGTCAATCCTTCCTTCGTTATACTGCCTGGGTACCTGAGGGCCAATGGGATCTTTCTCTGTTTCAGGAAAACCACTAGAAATTCTTTATAGGTTGGAATGAAGTTCACTGTAAATGAAACAAAAATAGGTAACAAATTTGTCTCTTGCCAGTTGTAAAATCATGTTATTTGCAATTTTGTCATGTTTGTAGCGGTAGCGCAACATAGAAATGCTATCATGTATCTAAATTGATTTCTTTTCCCTATGCTGGGGGTATACAGAGAGCAATTTAGATGCCGTGAAGTCACTGGTGCATTTGCTTAGCATCTTCAAATGCTACAACGAAATCGCAGGCAGAGCATAATCAAATTGTTATTTTATCCTTAATAAATACCAACAACATCCTAGAACAAGTTCTAGAGAATCAAAATGCTAATCTTTATAAACCCAATTTCACACTTAAGGTCTTTGTGGGCAAGGATCAGGTCTACCAAGTCTATTATATTGTTCTCTCCCAAGTGCTTAGTAAAATGTACACATTAAGTGCTCATTAAATATCATTGGTGATTAAAGACCCCGATTACCATTTAAAATGACCATGTACCACAAAGCAAAGGACAAAAATGTATAAAACAAAAGTTTATGGAAATGATAGATTTACACTAGTAAGGTAAAAGAGTCAGCAAAAAGCAATGTACAGTCTTAAAACATTTAATGATAGGGAACTATCATTAGCACAAGTCCCTCTGATTCTCAGAATAATCCTATACATTTTGGAAGAGAGAGAGATACATACAAAACAGTTAGATGTCTATGCCCCCTTGGAAATAGGAAAGGGAGACAAAAAAACAAGACCAGACAGGAGATATGAATGTCAACATTAGCAGTTAAAAGGGAGGCAGGCTGACCTAGTGGAAACAGAAGGAGCTTGGTGGCAGTAAAATGTGGTTTCACTTCTCCACTCTACCACAACCTGCTGTGTTAATTTTCTCATCTGTGCACTGGGAATTCAAATACCTGCCTCTCTACCTCACAAGGATACTGTGTGGGTCAGAAGACATGACTGGTGTGAAAATGCTTTGGGAAATACTAATGAATTACCTAATTTCTAAGTATTATACAGAGGAGAAGTGAGAGTTGATCTTGATAAATGGAATATCGGATGCCATAACTCCTAGGATAAGAAAACGATTACTATTATATTTAACATTGGCAAAGATTGAATATTACGTGAAGAGCATTTGAACCTGTCTCAAACTGGGTTCAGAGTCCTAGAGAACGGATATTTTCTGCCCATTTTGCAAATCAAGAACTGAGGCGTAGGTGCCACCTTTTCATTTTGAGCACAGGGGACAGGCTTTTAGGGAGGAATGGGAGAAGGCAGGCCTCAGAGTGAATTGGTCAGAAAGTTATTATTGAGGCTTTTTAGTCCTGAGGAAACTCTCCGCTCTTCAGAAATGTGCTGGTCCAGCTGAGAAAACCTGTAGGGAACTTAGTCCTCATGATTGGAGGCTAGTGGGCACCTATGAAACTCATTGTGGACAAGGATTATGTGCCTACCAACTGCTATATTGTGCTCTTCCAAACAGCATGGTGCTCTGCACAAAGTACTCAATAAATATGATTGGTTGATCGAACTGAGTACCAAAGCTGAAATGAGTCCCAAAGAAATGACTTGCCCAAGGTCACATATCAGGCAGTTGGCAGAGTCGGGAGTAGAACCCATGAATGAATAGTTACATCCCTGGGGAGGTGATTACAACGACAGGTCTACTGTGGGCAGGGAATGTCATTTTATTGTTGTATTCTACCTTCCCAAGCACTTACTATGGTGCTCTGCACACAGTAGGTGCTCAATAAATATTGAATAAATGAATACTGTACTTGTTTAACATTTACTGTATGTTAAGTACTGGGGTAATCTGGCTGAGAGAGTACCTTTCCCATATGAGGCTCACAGTCTAAATAGGAGGGAGAACAGGTATATTGAATCCCCATTTTACAGATGAGGAAACAAAGGCACAGAGAAGTGACTTGTCCAAGGAAACATGGCAAGTAAATTGCAGACCCCGGATTAGAATACAGGTTCTCTGACTCCTAGGCTCATGATTTCCTGT
Organism: Tachyglossus aculeatus; assembly: GCF_015852505.1. Classification (NCBI taxonomy): domain Eukaryota; kingdom Metazoa; phylum Chordata; class Mammalia; order Monotremata; family Tachyglossidae; genus Tachyglossus; species Tachyglossus aculeatus. The sequence continues at coordinate 20,153,521 of NC_052089.1, read as the reverse complement.
AGGTCATGTTGTTTCTCTGCCCAGAATTCTTCACAGAGCCAAATGGATTATTGCCCCCTTTACATTAGACTTCATTCTTAGAGAGGGAACTTGAAAAGAAACACCTTTTTCCTCTACTTACAAAGCTCTTCCCAGTGACCTTGTTCAAATCTTCTTTGAACCTATTGATAATTTCAGCTTGCCCAATTCATGGGGTAATGACTTATGCTTTCCTAACCCTGACAATTTTCAAAGGGTGCCCTTCAAACCTTGAGTTGACTTCAAAATTTTAAAAATAATTAAAAAATGTTAGAACTAACCTTCCAAACCTAAGCCCCTTTTTATGGTATTTTTTAAGTAACTACTACATGTCAAACACTATTCTAAGAGCCAGGGTAGATACGACTTAATTAGGTTGGACACAGTCCCTGCCCTGCATGGGACTCACAGTCAAAAAAGGAACACATATCCATTCCCCGCATCTTACCTCCTTCCCTTCCCTTCCCCACAGCACCTGTATATATGCTTGTACATATTATTACTCTATTCATTTATTTATTTTACTTGTACCTATCTATTCTATTTTATTTTGTTAGTATGTTTGCTTTTGTTTCCTGTCTCCCCCTTCTAGACTGTGAGCCCGCTGTTGGGTAGGGACTGTCTCTATATGTTGCCAGCTTGTACTTCCCAAGCGCTTAGTACAGTGCTCTGCACTCAATAAATACGATTGATTGATTTAAATCCCATTTTACAGCTGAGGATACTGAGGTACAGAAGAGTTTAGTACCTTGCCCAAGGTCATACAGCAAGCAACTGGCTGAGCTGGGATTAGAATCCAGGTCTTCTGACTCCTACTCCTGTACTCTTTTGACAAGGCCTCATTGATTCCTCCTGCATTAGTGTCACATAATTATTCAATTGTATTTATTGAGTGCTTACTGTCTGTGTGCACTGCACTAAGCTCCTGGGAGAGTAAAATACAGCAGTAAGTAGACACAATCCCCACCCTTTGGACTGCGTATATTGTATTTGTTACCACTAAACTGTTTGGCCTAGCATTCTGTGAATTTTTCTGTAAATATGCATGCACTTCTGTTCTCCCTGTGGTTTGTCAGCCCTTGAGCACTGAAGCAAATAAAACATTCAGAAGGAATGAATATGGAAAGATATACTATGTACAACTGAACAAAGACCGGTGGTGTAGTTTTATTGAACTCATTTCATTCCAAAAGCTGAGAGGCAAAAGAACCACTATAGATCTATCAGGCTTCTGTGCCTTTAATATTTACTTTAGTCATAAAGAGCAAGTGACATGATTAGGACTCACTACCAGAGTAGAAACTCGGGTTGTCAGTACCAGAAAATGAAAATTTTATTTACGACCATTTTAAGCTTCAGAAATGATGTGTATTATTTTTCTGTCCCCTGCTGATTTATAGTGTAAATGAATTAGTTGCTAAGTTGCAGCTACATATTTTTTCCTCACCTAGCATCAAAGTTGCTAGAATCCCAGTGTGGAAGTTTCTTCAAGATGGTGGGGAGGGGAGAAGGGGTTAAACAGATTTTAAAAGCTGAAACTTCATTAAGAAAATAGATTAATTTGAACAGACTCAAATGCAGGCTTTATTATTACACGTTTCCAACTAGGTGTTAAGCTGAAATCAATCAGACTGAGCCCCCTCCTTCCTCTCCCTCTCCTCCCCCTCCCTCCCAGCCTTACCTCCTTCCCCTCCCCACAGCACCTGTATATGTTTGTATGTATTTATTACTGTATTTATTTTATTTGCACATATTTATTCTGTTGATATATTTTGTTTTGTTGTCTGTCTCCCCCATCTAGACTGTGAGCCCGCTGTTGGGTAGGGACCATCTCTATGTGTTGCCAACTTTGTACTTCCCAAGCGCTTAATACAGTGCTCTGCACACAGTAAGCGCTCAATAAATGTGATTGAATGAATCAGTAGTATTTGAAAACCTCTGAAGTAGCTTCTCTGAAAAGCTATATATACATAGATTCTGGGGGGTGGGTCCTAAGTACTCAACTGCTTAGGTGGCAAATGGCAGCTAAGGGGTTATTTACTGGGGAGTTGAGAATTGAGGAAGGCCTTTTGGAAGAGCTCTGATTTCAGAAGGACTCTACAGATGGGGTGATTAAAATTGCCCTTTAAACTGAAAGCTCATTGTGAGCAGGGTACAATCTGGGGTATAGTGGGATGAGAGAGTGGATAAATAGGGTAACAATAAGAATGGTATTTATTAAGCAGTTAGTGTGGAAAAAAACAATGTGCCAAGTACTGGGTTGATGTAATAACAATGACATTTCTTAAGGGCTTGTGTCAAGCATTGTTGTAAGCACTGGGGCAATTGAACGTTAATCAATCAATCGTATTTATTGAGCGCTTACTATGTGCAGAGCACTGTACTAAGCGCTTGGGAAGTACAAGTTGGCAACACATAGAGACAGTCCCTACCCAACAGTGGGCTCACAGTCTAAAAGGGGGAGACAGAGAACAGAACCAAACATACCAACAAAATAAAATAGGATAGAAATGTACAAGTAAAATAAATAAATAAATAGAGTAATAAATATGTACAACCATATATAGGTTGTACAGGTGGTAATCAGGTTTGACACAGTCCCTGTTCCACAGTTTAACTAGGCAAGAGAATAGGTATTTAATCCCCATTTTACAGATGAGAAAACAGAGGCAAAGAAGAGTGAAGTCACTTACCGTGACCTGTGGCATGTATAGAGCAGGTGAGGGGCAAAGCACAGGCCTGGGTTCTAATGCCCTTTCCTAGTGCTGCTTCTTCAAGTACAATTGGATCAGACACAGTCTCTGTCCTACATAAGCAGTGCAGGCTAGTGGAAAAATCAGAGTCCTGGGAGCCAGAGGACCCGAGTTCTAATCCCAGGACTGTCATTTACCTTTTGGATGACCTTGGGCCAGTCACTTCACAGCTCCGGGCCTCAGTTTCCTCATCTGCAAAGTATATTTTTCTCCCTCAGACTGTAAGCTCCAAGTGGGACCTGATTATCTTGTATCTACCTCATCACTTAGTCACTGGCACATAAGTGCTGATTATTAATCATTATAAAGCTCAGATACAGGCTGAGGGAAACAAGGATTTAATCCCCATTTTACAGATGAGGAAACTGATATACACATAAGTTAAGGGGCTTGCCAAAGGTCATACAAGTGGGGGAAGGGGTATTTGAAACCATGTCTCCTGACTTCCAGTCCAGGGGGGAGGGAGGGAAGGGAAGAAAAGAGACAGAGATACAGAGTACCTGTACATAACTGGTCAAGAATTTTTGTTTGATGTGGAAAGAAATGTAAGTGGGAGTTGAGAAGAACAGGAAAGGCATTCTGTATTTGCTTCCCAAGTAGCTCAAGTGTTTTAGGAAAGATTTCCTTGTTAAGTGCATGTTTTCCAGCTTTTCAACCAACACACTCACATGGGCCAAGTCTCTCCATCAAGAACTCCATTTTCAGACACATGAGAGCATAATATCACTTATATTACAGAACATTTGGGTCTCAAAACTCCTTTTCAATTATAAGTTTTTCCTATTAACAGCCCAGTAGGAGGGAGAAACACTAGGGGAAGTTGCACCAATTTAGGCATTTCCCTATTTCATCAAAACTCACAAAGCTCACAACAGACCCCCATCAAACCACAGAAACATTAACACACTTTCACTTCTGAGCAGATACAAAATATCACCACAGGTTGAAAAATTGAGAGGAAAAACAGCTCTCCTAGAGAAACACTAAGCTAAGGATATCCCAGGTAAAAAAGACCTTCACTTATTTTGCCACACATTATCTCAAATGGGGAATCTTACCTTACTTCTCATGAAACTTGTTCGGAAATCATGTCTCTCCAAAGTCACTTCCTTCTACTTGAATTCAGTGGGTCTGCTCCAGGTAGCTTTTATTCTTTCTTTGCCGACCTGACTGGCACAAACTGCATGTATTTTGAATGAATTCCCTGCCATTACTGCCTACAACCTTCCTCTCCAGCTACCACTTTCTAAAGAGCCGTTAGAAGCGGCCATTTGAAGAAAACACAGCTGACTATAACGAGCAATTAGAAGATGTGAATCACCTGGGCCCAAACTTAGCCCTGCTTGTCAATCCAACTCAGGTGTGATCCACGGGCTTTCTACTAGATTCTCAAATGGTTTCTTTGACTAAGATGGTGCTTTCTGGTCTTCTGGAACAAACTTTTCCATAGCTTATACAAACAAAAATTATGTTGGTAACCAGCTCTTTTCTCATGTCTTTCCCTACTAGTGACCTGCAAGAAGTGAGAGTAAATGACATTTTCAGAGCACGTTACAAAGCATATTTGTGGGGTTTAAAATGCAGTTAGGTTTTGATGGGTACTTCTCATTTCCTTTCTTCATAGTCTTGTTTCACATGAAGTAGCATATTTTCCTGGGTTTATATGTAAATCACCCCTACCAGGTAAGGCAGTTTTCTTTTCTACCTAGTTTTGGTAAAACTGGATTCAGAATACTGGTGCTTGTTTATTTTCAAATGTATATTTCATCATGAATGTTAATTTTTGCAAAATAATGTTTCCCTTTCTAAAACCTTTCCAGTTTGTCAAAGAAAGTTAATAGTAAAATGTTTTTATTGCCTTCTGGTTCAAGGCAGGTGTCCACTGGCAGTAATTCAGATAAGCAGTAAGAGATTAAAAGACTGTTCCTGAGACAATGGGCTGTTTAGTTTTCATTGAAATGGGCAGTTTTACATACTGAAGGTTGTCAATATTAATTGGAATTATATACAATTGTAATGAAACTCCTTTTTGAAAAGGTGAAGATAACATTTGATGATAATAGGTTTTATGAATACAGCTATATGATTTACAAGGCTTTTTATTATTGCATGGTATGTTAATGTTAATTTTCTAGGCCAGAAAGGGCATTACAACTGTTGACTTTAAAGTGTGACCCCAGAGGTCTGGGTCAGTTGAGTAAGATTCCTGGAAAAATGTTGACTTTGGAGAACAGAACTGGGAATCTCTAGCAACTGGGGCAGGATAGCTTTTTCCCCTTATCCACATAGATATTTGCTCTCCCTTTTTGTTTGACTATTTATTGAGAGCATACTCTGGGCTTATCTTCTCCATTCCCAGAGATAGCAGCATGCCTTTCTTCTACACATTATTCAAGGTAGAAAAACACTAGGTAAGTGCTTAAGCTCACTGGTTGAATGCTGTGCCCTAAGGCCTGATAATCTTAAAATTGATTTGTGCATTTTATTCCACCTTCTTGCATGTCATCTTAGACTGATACCCCATGCCTTCTCTGCAGTAAACCAAGCAGTCTTTCTGATCCATCTTCATTTTCCTAATTTTGTTTTGCTTTTTTATTGCCTTTTGCAAGAAATAGTAACTTTCCCTTTATCCTTCTCCCCTTGACCATTACTACACCTAACCTCGGCAACATGGCTTGATTTGAAAGAGCACAGCCCTCGGAGTCATATGACCTGCGTTCTTCATAACAGTGCTTGGTACATAGTAAGTGCTTAACAAATACCAATATTATTATTATTATTATTATTATTATTACCAGCTGTTATCTTGGGCAAGTCGCTTAACATAATTGTGCTTCCATTCCCTCAATTTCAAAATGAGGATTCAATATCTCTCCATCCTACTTGAACTGTGAGCCCCTGGGGGACCTGATTATCTTGTAAATACCTCAATGCTTTAGGCAGTGCTTGGCATATAGAAAGCACTTAAATACTGCAATTATTATTCTTACTGTATTCAAGGGTACTTAATGAGCACTTACTGTGTGCAGAGCACTGCACTAAGCAGTTGGGAGAGTACAGAGAATTAGCAGAAATGTTCCCTGACCATAATAATAATAATAATAATTGGCATTTGTTAAGCACGTACTATGTGCAAAGCACTGTTCTAAGTGCTGGGGAGGACACAGGGTGATCAGGTTGTCCCACGTGGGACTCACAGTCTTCATTCCCATTTTACAGATGAGGTAACTGAGGCCCAGAGAAGTTAAGTGACTTGCCCAAGATCACACAGCAGACATGTGGCGGAGTCGGAATTCGAACCCATGACCTCGGACTCCAAAGCCCGTGCTCCTTCCACTGAGCCATGCTGCTTCTCTATAATAATGGTTTATGAAGTATGAGAGGGCCTAGAAGTGACTATTGTTAATGAATTAGTAGAATTAACAGTGTGGCTCAGTGGATATATTTATTACTCTATTTATTTATTTTACTTGTACATATCTATTCTATTTATTTTATTTTGTTAGTATGTTTGGTTTTGTCTCCCCCTTTTAGACTGTGAGCCCACTGTTGGGTAGGGACTGTCTCTATATGTCGCCAATTTGTACTTTCCAAGCGCTTAGTACAGTGCTCTGCACACAGTAAGCGCCCAATAAATACGATTTATGATGATGATGGAAAGAGCACGGGTTTGGGAGTCAGAGGTTATGGGTTCTAATCCCAGCTCCCCCACATGTCTGCTGTATGACCTTGGGCAAGGCACTTAACTCCTCTGTGCCTCAGTGACCTCATCTGTAAAATGGGGATTAAGACTGTGAGCCCCACACTGGACAATGTGATCACCTTGTATCCCCCCACAATGTGGAAAAGATGGTGGTCTAATGAAAAAAACGTGGATAAAATATGTGAACTGCATCAAATAATACCTCAAACATCCAGTTACAATATATATCCACCATCCTTCTCCTACCCACCTGCTTATTGAAGCTCTTTTTCTATCTCTGTTTGTCTCAGCCTCATTTCTTGTCAGTGTCTATTTCTATTTGTGTGTGAGTATATCCTATCTCTTTGTGTCTATATGATTTCTGTATCTGTCTTTGTGTTGCTCTCTGCCATCGCATCCCTATCTTTGTTGACCTTTTTTTGTGTTTCTCCTGGGTCCGGGCTGTGGCTGTATGCAGTTGATGTATATTTTTTTCCCCTTCATGTTCTCCAAATAAAATTCTTCCTCAAAAGGCTCAACAGCAGTAACTCACCGCTGTCAGCCGAGGTCTGCCAGAGCAAGGGCCTGGTATTCCTACCTCCATCTTTCTGAGCCTGGAGACGTTGTTTGCTCTTTTTATTCTCATGTTTATCTGCCTCCTGCTGTTTGCTGTTTTAGGCCAGGGCCAGGAATTCTTATTGTGTTAAATCACAAGTAGCACAGTCACTGGAATGTTTACACACTCAGGCTGATTTTTTTTTATGGGAGATATAAATCCTGTGTGTGTGTGTGTGTGTGTGTGTGTGTGTGTGTGTGTGTGAGTGCACACCAACTCAACTAATGGTATTTATTGAGAGATTTCTGCAGCGTGGCTCAGTGGAAAGAGCAAGGGCTTTGGAGTCAGAGGTCGTGGGTTCAAATCCCCGCTCTGCCAACTGTCAGCTGGGTGACTTTGGGCAAGTCACTTCACTTCTCTGGGCCTCAGTTACATCATCTGTAAAATGGGGGTTAAAACTGTGAGCCCCACATGGGACAACCTGACCACCTTGTAACCTCCCCAGGGCTTAGAACAGTGCTTTGCACATAGTGCTTAATAAATGCCATTATTATTATTATTACAATATAACAGAGCAAGTAGGCACCTTCACTGCCCACAAGGAATCTTACAGTTCAGAAGGAGACTCCCAAATATCAGATGATCTGGATTTTCATTAGGGGGGAGAGGTTACTAAACAAACATTCCTAGGAGGGGTCTGAGCTGGAGTTTTTCCACTACAGGAGGAGAGTAACCCTGGGTCCCGATCGGTATTGATTAACTACTTATTGTATGCCAGGCATAGTACTAAGCTCCGGGAAAGTGTGTTTGGGATGATCACCAGTCTTTTACATCATTGAAGCATCATGTCCTAGTGGAAAGAGCAATAGGAGTCAGAGGTTGTGGGTTCGAATTCTGGCTCTGCCAATTGCTTGCTGTGTGATGACAGGCAGGTCACTTAACTTCTCTGGGCCTCAGTTTTCTCAACCGTAAAACCGGGAATTAATATCTGTTTTCCCTTACACTTGGACCGTGAGCCTCACGTGGTACAGTGACTCTGCCTGACCTATGATAATAATAATGATGATGGCATTTATTAAGTGCTTACTATGTGTAAAGCACTGTTCTAAGAGCTGGGGTGGTTACAAGGTGATCAGGTTGTCCCACGGGGGGCTCGGTGTTAATCCCCATTTTACAGATGAGGTGACTGAGGCACCGAGGAGTTAAGCGACTTGCCCGAAGTCACACGGCTGACAATTGGCAGAGCTGGGATTGACCTCTGACTCCAAAGCCCGTGCTCTTTCCACTGAGCCAATTATCTTGTACTAACCTCAGTGCTGGGAACAGTGTTTGATTCATAGTAAGCACTTCATAACTATAATTATGATGATAATAGTAGCACAAAATAATGCAGACGGACACAGTCTCTGTTCTAAGTGCTGGGGTAGGCAGAAGTTAACCAGATTGGATTCTGTCCCCGTCCCACATGGGTCTCACAGTATAAGTAGGAGGGAGAACCAATATTAGGCCTTATTGTCTTACGCTGTCCATCAGCGAACCACAGCAAGTCCATGGACACATCTCCCCCAGAACATCCCACCTCCATCTTCAATCGTTCTGTTAGCGAATCTAAAGAGTTTTCTTGGGAAAAACCCAGAAGTGGTTTACCATTGCCTTCTTCCGAAAAGTAAACTTGTGTCTCCGCCCTCGACTCTCACTCATGCGGCTGCCACCCAGCACAGGTGAGTTTTGACTTGTAGCAGACTGCCTTCCACTCACTAGCCACTCCCCAAGTTAAGAATGGAATGGGTATGCCTCTGCTTGACTCTCCCTCCTATAGCCGAAATTGGTACTACAATACTTAGAGGGGAAATCAGGTATCTAATCCCCATCTTACTGGTGAGGAAAGTGAGATAGAGAGAAGCCAAGTGACTTGCCCGAGGCCACACAGCAGGGAAGTGGCTTAGTTTGGATTAGAACACATGTCCAGTGATTCGTGTTTTTTGCACTAGGCCATGCTGCATCTTCAGAAAGAGATGTTGGCCATATTTATTTACTGGAAACCCCGAGAGGACCTTGCACACCTCTGTTTGATTCATTTCCTGTGAAAATCATTTCCTATTTTCAATTCCTTAAGGCTGGCCTAAAACCTGATGTGAAAAACTTAGCATCACTAAGTCCATAGAAATGCAATTTTGTAATTTTATCAATGCCACCTATGTGTTGTTTGTCCATATCATGGGCTAGCTGGGATAGGTCTGGATTTTTTTTTAGACTGTCAGACCAGTACAGAAAAATATAAAAATGTCATAAAGTTGGGGCTGCCTTGGCTAAACTTTGTCACGTTTTCTGTGAGTCAATGAAACTTATCAAACTCCCTCTCACTGCAGAGTACAAGGTGCACGAGAGAGCACAACAGAGGTGAGACATGCACGAGATAGACAAAATTTATTTGTACAGATTGGGAGCTGGAGGAAAAATGAGGCTATAGCAGGAAGAAGTACAGATAAATCCAGATGAAATAGCTGAATAATTGAACATGCCATTATTCATATGTCTAAAAGAGAGGAATAAACTACATAAATGGTAAGGCAAGCTCTTGGGTTGGCACAATTAGCATGTTGTGTATTGAATGGGGGAAGACTCCCTGGAGGAAGTTGGGTTTTAGAAAGATTTTGTAAATGGGGAGAACTGTGGCCTGGGGGAACTTGAAAGGCAAGGGAGTTTCAAGCAGAGGGAACAGTGTGAATGGAGGTTAGAGGTGGGGGAGTTGAAAGCAAAGTGCCAAGTGGGCTTAGGAAAAGTAGAGAGTGCTTCACCCAACTGCGTTGGGTGAAGAGATCTGATGCAAAAGATGAGGAGAGCCTGCAGGCAACTGTGAGGAGTTTTTGCATGATAGGCAGGGATAAGGGTAATATGGAGGGAAGTGTGTGAGGTATGGAGAGAAGTGTGTGGAACAATGTTTTAAGACGACTGACTGTGAATCAATAAATTAAATGCTTACTGTTTGCAGAACACTGTATTAAATGCCTTAGAGAGTACCATCTAACAGAGTTGGTAGATATGTTCCCTGCCCTGGACTGGAGTTGGGAGACACAGGCGACAGGGAAAAGTCAGGCAGGTCAGAGAGGAGGCTGATGCAGTGAGGCAGAACAGGGTAAGTGCTTAGATTAATGTGGTAGCAGTTTGGATGAAGAAGAAAGGGTGGAGTTCAGCGATGCTCTGAAGTTTGAAATGACAGGATTTGGAGATAGACTGAATATGTGGGTTGGATGAGAGAGATTTTTGAGGATAATGTCAAGTTTATTGACTGTGAGACAAGAAGGATGGTGGTGCTGTCTCCAGTAGTGATACAAAAGTCCTGGGGAGGACAGGGTTTGGTTGGGAAGATAAGGAGTTCTGGTTTGGGCAGGTTAAGTTGGTGGTGTTGGTGGAACATCCAAGTAGAAACGTCCTGGAGGCAGAAGGAAATGAGTCTGCAGAGATGGAGAGATTAGGGCTGGAAATTTAGATTTAGGAATCATTCATTCATTTATTCAATCGTATTTATTGAGCGCTTACTGTATGCAGAGCACTGCACTAAACGCTTGGGAAGTCCAAGTCAGCAATATATACAGATGGTCCCTACCCAACACCAGGCTCACAGTCTGGAATCAGCCACACAGAAATTATAGTTGAAGCCAAGGGAGCAAATAAGTTCTCCAAGGGAATGAGTGTAGATGGAGAATAAAAGGGACTCAGAGGTGAGCCTTGACGGCCTTCCACCATTAGGGAATGGGAGGCAGAGGAGGGGCCCATGAAACAAAAAGAGAACGCCTGGTCAGAGATAAAAGGAGAGCCAGAAGAGGACAGTGTCAGTGAAGCTAAGCTTGGATAATGTTTCCAAGAGATAGGGATAGTTGACAGTGTCAAAGGCAGCTGAGAGGTCGGGGGGTTTAGGTTGGACTAGAGGCTACTGGATTCAGCAAGAAAGAGACTCATTCATCCAACTGTATTCATTGAGAACACAGACCTTTGAGAGGGCAGTTTCTGAAGGCGGTGGAAGACCAGTTAGGAGGTTCATAAAATAGTTTATCTATAATATGACCAGAGCTTAGTCCAAGATCGCGGCTCTCTGGAGAGAGTAGATGGAGCAGATGTGGGAAGTTTTGTGGAGGAAGTCCCAGAAGGATGTAGCAAGTTGACTGACTGCAGGAGATGAAAGGCAATAAGGAGTCAAAGATGACACTAAGGCTGTGGGCTTGTGGGACAACTGAATGAATAGGTCGCTTTCTGGCCGAATCCAACAGCCTCTACTTGATCCTAATCCCCCCTGACCTCTCAGCTGCCTTTGACATTGTCGATCATTCCTATCTCCTGGAAAAATTAGCCAACCTTTACTTCACTGGCACTCTCCTCTTCTGGTTCTCCTTTTATCTCTCTGACAAGTCATTCTCGGCGTCAGGACCACCACAGATAGGAAAGTTGGGAGAAGTAGATTTAGGAGCTTCAGTTGCTCTTGCTCACTGTAAGTGCTGGGACTTTCATGCCTGGGCTGGGCCATGCTCAGAAGGTGCTCAGATTGTAGCCCTCAGCATTCAGGATAATAACAATAATCATACTAATGGTAATGATAGGAGTATTTTTAGGGCTTACTATGTGTAACGCATAGTACTAAGCAGATACAAGGCAATCAGGTCCCCCATGGAGGCTCAAATCTAAGTAGGCATCAGTAGGAGAAGTACTGTGGAGTCTCAGTAACGCTGAGAGATTTTAAGATCACTATCTTATTTCTTCTACACATATGTTGAGAAGGAAGCCAAAGTTGTGCAAGCCTGCAATAGTGTTTAAATGTCCCATTTTCAACAAAATGCTGAGGAGAGGAATCTACCTACCTACATACTTTCCTTTTCTGTCAAGTGTGCTGGAGAGGAGAGGAACCTTCATACTTACCTTCCTTCTTTCTTCCCTGTCTGTCTGAAGAGGAGCATTAATCAATCTATTTTCTTTCCTCTGTCTTAAGACAATAATCAGTCTCTCCTCTTCTGACACCCCCTTTTCCCTTGATAATAGACTCAACACAAGAGAATAATGTATTTGAGAACATTTTTAATAAATAATGTGACAAAAATTACTTTTCTGATTATTGGATCTCCAGTATGCAAAATTATGGCTAAAAATAAGAAGTTTCTTACACGGACATACTGAAAACATTAATCACACAGATTGTTCCCTTAGTACTGAACACCCTTTCTATGTAACCTCTTTTAAAAAAATTAACTAAGTGAAAAAGTCTTTTCCTTGGTAAACATCAAACTCTTGTTTTCCAGTGGGGCTCATCCTGATAGTTGTCCACAAATAAATGTATGTTTTTCAACCAGCACCAAGAACAAATTCATAGACTTACAAATCATAGAGCTTATGGACAGAGGACATTATTTGGCAATCAAAGAAATGGCTCTATGAGCTTATAAGAAAATTCATTTTTTTTTTTTGCGAGGCCACAGCAAACATGAGAGTTTTCCATTAAATCCAGGAAAAGTGAGAACAAGTTGTTGTTGGTTTTTATGGCCCAAGTTTAAGTAAGTTACTTCACCATCTGTCATCATTCAAATATTCCAAATACAAATATCAAGCATGAACAAAAAGTTGAAAAAACTGCTTCTGAACAATTTTCAAAAAGACAAAAAAAAAAGGTTAATAGTTACAATGGTTTACAAATAAAGTTTAGTGATTGTGCTTTTAAAACCAAAAAGGAGATTTAAAACAAAACAGTGCATTACAAAAAAAAAAATTAAAAAAAATCAAACAAAACTTCTTTATGTGGCACTTCTGTTAGGTGAATTGACACTACCAGAGGAGATTTGATAGTGATAATGATGTCCTTATTCAACAGTTGGTCATTTAAAAACATCCAGTTTTTTTTAATGCATTTATACTTGTTTTTGAATTGAAAAATAGAACAAGGTTTTTCCTAGATTTACTTATGACATGACTAGACCACCAGAAAGATCCAACTGGCTCAACTCCTACCTATCCAAAAGGACATTTCCAATAAGAATGTACTTCTGTGATTGAAATGGAGACAAAAGTAAGTACCACCGGGGTAAAAACTGGTATATATATTTACAATAAGGCCCACCCCAAATTGCTTTGCATTGCGCTTAACCACAATTTTTCACTAAAAGGTGATGGGCAAAAAAAAGGGTTATCATTTGCATTAAGTGAATAGCCCTTTGTGTGAAGTTCACTCTATGCATCTTTGTATGCTTTAAGTCATTTTTTTACCACTGACAATGAAGGGTCTGGAATATCAGCAGTCCCAGGACTGCCTGGGTGGGGTAAGGGCAGGGAGGAAGTTACCACAGATCCAAGATTTCCATCTTCCCCACTGTCCCAACTTTGCAGCGTTAACACAAATCATCTCCGTAGGCAAAGCTGTCATGGGCATGGCAAGGGGTGACCATTTGAGCTGGCAACCAGGGAGGGAGGGAGGCTGGGGGAAGGAGAGAGAAAGAAAAAGCGAGAGAGAGAGAGACACACAGAGAAACGGAGAAAGAGAGAGACAGACTCAGGCCTCTCAAAGGGGACGGGGCTCAAACAACGATACCGCCAATAAAATTAAGAAATGGTATTCAGAGGGCGTGAACTAAAATTAAAATGTGTACACTCTGATTGCACTGAACATTATTTCTGGCGTCATCCGTCACTTGGCAAGAGATTGGAGCACACGCTATCTCTCACACTAGATCTCAGGAGTAAATGGAGCATCTCTTGTCATCATCAGCTTTCGGTTTCCTGTAAGAGAAGAAACCATTAAAGATTTTAGAATAGTTCTAGCGCTTCTTTTGCTTGTCGACTCCATGAAGGGGCACTACAATGGAATTAGTAAAGAGACGAGGGGAGCCTACAATCTCGTAGGCAAGACAGATGCAGCAGACAGAAAGAACAAGAAAAAGGAGTAATGTATGTTAAGTGCTACGGGGTGGGGGTGGGGGGGGCATGAGAACCCTCCCCCTCTAGGTCTCAAGCTCCCTGTGGGCAGGGAACATGTCCGCTGACTCTGCTGTGTTACACAGAAGAAGCCTTAGAACAGTGCTTTGCACATAGTAAGCGCTTAATAAATTCCATTAAAAAAAAAAAAAGCCTGCACCCTGCTCCACAGCAGGAGGGTGGATAGAAGAGAGACAGGTATTCTTCCCTTATCGGTGGGACAGATCAGCAGACACTGTTTGCAGGGCTGGGAGGGAGGGAGATGTCCTATTATAGACCTAAATTTCAATGGCTAATCTTTTAACTTCTTAGCCTTACAGACAAGGTGAGCAGTTTTAATTGCCAAAGCCACCGTCTTCTGGCAATAGCCCCTAACTGTGGCACAGTTTCCATTACTGCCGAGATATTACCTCTAATTCTTCTTCATCATCTTCCCTCTCATATGCTCCCAGGACTTGCATTTCGGCCACATTCCTTCGACCTACATTTCCTTGATCCCTCTGTCTCCCTCCGGATCCTCTAGATGACATTGAGCTGGAGGAACTGGGATCTCTAGGATTATTTGATGTGGGAAATGTAGGTCTACAGTAAGGTAGGATATCTTCTGTTGGGGGGAAAAAAAAGAAAAAAGAAAGAAAAAGAATGTCAGTTCACACTGTGAATTACAAATGACTTGGCAGAGATGCCTTTGACCAGCTCCTCTTTTGGCTGATAACTGTATTTTCTTAGAAAAAACAAGTCGGGGAAGGGAGGAAGGGGGTGACTTTTGCACCAAAGGGTACAACACCACGCTTCTGGGATCCTGAGGAGAAAACCTTTGTTGAGTTAAGGATTCTCTACTTGAACCAAACTTAAGCCTCACTCAAGAAGAGAAGGCTGACAACGACAACAACATCCATGCCCAGCCACTACTAAGCTCCTTTATGGGGTATTCAAGGAACTGATAATAACTGTAAAAAAAATAAATACTTGAGGGGCTGGGGGAGAATCAAAAGAGTCACTTACACTCTGAGCATAATATGCTCAGGGAAGAGAGCTGCGCTTTGAGAGTTACTCTAAGGCAATCATTCCGATCCATATATTCTTAATAATCCTTTCATATGTGCTGTCTCCCTTTCTTGAAAATATCTCTGAGAAGAAAGGGGGCTTTAGCCTTTCTAAATCTTTCTCTCCTTAATTTGAGGCCCGTGTGAAACAGGGACTGTGTCCGATCTGATGATCTTGTATCTAACTCCTATACTTGGGCCCAGAGTAACTGCTGAATACCATCATCCCCAATAATAACACCAAAAAACATCTGCGGTATTTAATAAGTGCTTAGGATCTGCCAAGCACTAAGGTAGATACAAGATAATCAGGGCAGACATAGTATCTGTCCCTCATGGAGTTCATACTCTAAGAAAATGGGAGAACATGTATTTCTATTGTAAGATAATCTCCCAAGCACTTAGTACAGTGCTCTGCACATGGTAAGCATTCTATAAATACCACTGATTGACAATGATTTAAATCACCATTTTAAGTCACCAGAGCAGCTAAGTGACTTGCCCAAAGCCACAGAAAAGCCAAGGGATGGGGCCAGGATTAGAACTCAGGGTCCATGGCTTCCAAATATATGGTCTTTCCACCATGATATGCTGCTTCTGGTACTCAGGTTAGTGGTGGAAAGTCACCAAAACCCCGTACACACTGCTGTTCCTCTGACAAGCCAGATCCTGGTGGTTTATCCTTGTCACACAGGCATTCATTCATTCAATCGTATGTATTGAGTGCTTACTGTGTGCAGAGCAGTGTACTAAGCACTTGGGAAGTACAAGTTGGAAACCTATAGAGACGGTCCCTACCCAATAATGGGCTCGCAGTCTAGGCATGGGACAAGGGTAGGATAACGGGCAGGAAGAGTGTTTTGTACCAAAATCAGCAAGCTGGGAAAAGCTACCCTCTACCGCCTTCCCCACTGAAGACTCTCTCAGGGTTACCTTGGATGAGATGAGTTTTTGTTGCTGGAACGTCTCGTTTGGCTGCCTTGCTTCCTCTCCCTTTTCCGTCACCTTGGAGTTCCTGGATGTCTCGATGATCTCCCGGATTTGTCCGCACATCAGAGTGCTGTCTCCCATCTGCCCCGTCTCTCCCTTTATAATTACCTCCTTTTCTCTCCGAAGACCTGTCTGTTCTCGGGTCTATCGAAGGGAGTTTTGGCAACATTACAGATCGTACCTCCAGCTGGGTCTTGGATTGGACAGTGGGTGATTTGATAGCGGGTGGGGGCACTGGAGGTGGCGGCAGATCTACAAAATGCAAAAAAATCAAAATTCTGAAATCCTTTCATGGAAATAACCTACTTTGATAACCTAGGTCAATTCTGCCCATGTTGTGTTCCTAAAAGTTCCAAGCCCATTTATTCCATGAATCCATGCCTAGTCATCAGAACAGGGAGGGCAAAGAAGAGGGAAGGAAGGAGATAATCCCAACTTAATTTTGGTCCAGGTGGGTCTTAGTGATGGCTTCTCCTATAAAATGGGGAAAATAAATTATGAGAGCTCTCCCTAGCCTCAAAGATTGCTAAAATTTCCATTTAAACCAACCACTGAAAATTTGAAAGGAGGAAGTGAGTCACGGTAAAAAGGTGAATCTAGTAACATAAAAGAGTTCTGGGGAAAATGGATACCCTTTTGGC
Organism: Tachyglossus aculeatus; assembly: GCF_015852505.1. Classification (NCBI taxonomy): domain Eukaryota; kingdom Metazoa; phylum Chordata; class Mammalia; order Monotremata; family Tachyglossidae; genus Tachyglossus; species Tachyglossus aculeatus. Next base: position 20,136,884 of record NC_052089.1, on the reverse strand, counting down.
AGAGCCTGGTTGTGGAAAGGTTCAAATCAGAAGCAAAAAGTTCTCTCCTGGGACTAGGTTTCCCACAGTGCTGGGAGGAGGAGGAGAACACACCAGAAATACAAGGAGGGTTTTTAAATTCAAGACTAGCAAGGCTGCCCCTTTACTGTTGCTGGGTCATGACAGAAGTCACCGTGAACCTGTTCCTGATTTCACTCCGAATCTTGGCAAATGAACTTGCACAGAATGCCCCATGGATTGTAAAACGCAACCCTCTAGTGTAGAGGCAAGCCCTGAGATGCTTGAGAAAAGTGTCAGACTCAAAGCTCTTTATCGCAAAATGTCAACAATGTCACTGGGACCCGGGAATTGGGACCGGGGCTTTGTCTTCCTCGGGTAAGGGCTATCTGTGTTTTCCGGGGGTTAAGTCAAAGGGAGGAAATCCACTTCCTGGGGATTACAAACCTCTCCCCAGAGGAAAACTTTCTTTTTTTCCAATATCTCCTCATAAAACCCAAGCTATCCAAGCAGTGAGATAAGGATAGGTTGAGAAATGCCTGCATTGAACTTTAATTTTTAACCTTCTAGGAGCCTAAAGCCTAGAGGAAAAGCAGATGTTCTGAAGGATGGTAAAATATGACATTAGTTGATCTTGCTATACATTCAATCCGTGAGTCCTGGAATAGTTTTCACATGGCTTTTCCTCCAAAAAATCCCCATGGTTCCCTTAAAGATGGGAGTTTGGTATGTTCTCTTGTTAACTTTCATGTTCCTAGATGAAGTTTGCTAATTTGGGATTTGTTAAGATTACAGCTGGATAGGAAGCTATTGAACAACCAACATCTTGGGATATTCAGTAGCTTATTAAAGTAAAAGATGATGAATGCATTTGTACAACTGCAAAATGTTATTTTCTTCATGTAGGATTCTAACATCCCGTAGAGAAACCAGAGTCTCCACTATGGGAGGTAGTACACAACGTGGGAATATTTGTCCTTTATCTAGTTGTAGGAAACTACATAAAAGGAAAATTAATAAAACACCAATACTGCACCTATATAATACTGTACTGGGAATTGAATAACAAGATTAGCTTTTCCCATAAATATGATAGGCTCCTTTATTTAAAATGATAAGGATAAAAGGGGAAGAACATTCTTTTAAATGGTCAAACTATATCAGCATCTCAAATGCCATTGTGCTCCTGATTCATTTTGTTCCTGGATAAAAAAAAAAAAAAAAAAAAATCAATGCTGCATTGTTGTCAGCTTAAAGAAAACAATATAATCGTATTCTTTGATGGCATATTCTTTGGGGAAAAGCTTCCAATATGCTATGGAAATGAACGGTAATGATTTTCGGCAAGCTTGTAATGAGTTATATACATATATCAATCGGGGGAAATGTGCTTCTTAAAAAACAAATCAATCCAGGCCTAGGCTGTTTTTTTTATTTCAAATAAGCTATAAACTAGTAAGCATCTATTTAGGAAAAGAGATTCACTTTTGGCAAATACGAAGAAACTATAGATTACTATCTCCCAAACCTGAAGTTCTGACAACTACTATCAAGAGATAAAATGGGGTCAGAATTGTGAAGTCCCGAATACATTCTCCGTATCGCTGGGCATGACAGCCAGAGGAACCGATTCTATTCTGTCAAAGAGTCAACTTTGGGAGTCACGCTTTAGACAATTCACAGCTTCAAAAACCAAACAAAATCCCAGAGCAATGTTCCACCCCAAGGAAACCTTAAAGCGCTTAGAACAGTGCTTTGCACATAGTAAGTGCTTAATAAATACCATTATTATTATTAAAGGGAAGAACTTAATAGACACAGACTTCCGATATTTTAGAGTCGCTTGTTGTACTGGTGGTGCTACAATATATCAGTTGGGTTTGGGAGTGTCTACCAGGTTCAACTGAAAAGGTTTTAAGATTGCTGAAGTAAGGAGAAACTGCTTTTCTCTTCCTATATCAAGAGAGTAAAGGTTTTATTTCAACAGATAACTTCTTTGCATTTCACACACTGCCTACCTATATAATGTAAGAAAATTTAGCATTTGGTAGACACTGATACTGGCAGAGAAATCTACTTCACGGCAGAGATTTTGCTCTTTGCTTATTACCTAAAAAGTGTTGTAATCAGCAGTAAAGCAGGTCCAGACCACACCACTCCAAAGAGGGTCGGAAAATGTCTAATTTACGAAAAGTATAGTGTATGTGGTTTTAAATCAAATATGTAAATGGTCTGAAAAGGGGGGGGGGATGAAAAAAAAGAAAACTTTATCGAGTCCTGGCACTGCACTTCTTTGTACATTTAACTCTGACTAGGCAAAAACAATTAAATACTTAAGCTTTTAAATACAAACCTTCACCTGACTTTAGAGTGCTAGCTACAAACTTAGAAAACACTGCATTATTGGGTGAGAGCAAAAGCCCATCATACTAAACACTGGTTATCCACCCTACAGGGAGCATAAATACTGTTTTCCTATCAGAACTTATAGTGAGCTACTACCAGTTTCTGTACGTTCAACGATAATCGCCACTTTTCAATTAAGAAACTTACTCCCCTGGAAAGGGCACTATTCAAAGCACTTCAACAGCTCTTAGCATGCATCAGCCACTCAAAACGTGGCCGTGCTCTACAATAAAACTTAAAGGCACAGTATTTAGCCTTCTTGTCACAGACGTTTAGTAAAGTAGAAAAACAATTTCCTTCAGTGGCAAACACAATCAGTATTAAAGGAATTTTTCTACTGACAAACAAAACGTAGAGTAATAATCAGGATTCCTGTCCTTTGGGTAGGACCAATACAATGTTGCTGTGGAGGAGGGAGGTGAAAAACAAAGAGCTGGGGCTCAACAGAGGTCAACAGCAGGAAAGGTAACATCTAGACTCCGAGAACGAAAGTGACAGTAGGAGATGCTTTGGAACTATCCTCCCGTACTGGTATCACAAACAGTGCTTTAGACCCCACTTAGTGTACGTGTCTAGGACCCCTGACTTGGATACACAAAATTACAAAAAACAACAAGTGCTTCAGGAAGCTCTCGCCGTTTAGTGTCTGGATGCAATTCACAGAGTTTGCCCTTTCCCCAACCATAAACATACAGAAAGCTTAATGATTTTGCTTGACAAAAAGAACTCCAAGATGGTGATCAAAACCTTTTAAGGAATTCAGAGATCTGTGGAAAAGGTCAGTTCTTTCCCAAAAGTCCACATGGATCTGCATATACAATATGAAGGGATGACCTTGCATGTGCGGCCTCCTGGGATAAACCAGCCGCCTTTCTCAATTACTAGGAAGATATATGAAATTAGCCATTTTTTTTAATGGTATTTGTTAAACACTTACCATATCCCCAAGGGGGGCCGGGACTGTGTGCAACCTGATTTGCTTGTATCCACCCCAGTGCTTAATACAGTGCCTGGTACAAAGTAAGTGCTTAACAAATACCACAATTATTATTGTTATTATTATTTAAGTGCTGGGGTAAGTAGAAGTTAATCAGGTTGGACACGGACCCTGTTTCAGATGGGGCTCACGGTCAAACCAAGAGAGAGAACAGGTATCAAATCCCCATTCTGCAGATAAGGGAATGGAGCCACAGAGAAGTGAAGTGACTTGCCCAAGGTCACACAACAGGCAATTGCCAGAGAAGGGATTAGGCCGCAGGTCCTCTGACTTCCAGTCCAGGCTCTAACCACCTGACCAAGCTGCTTTACCACCTAATATTTCCTTATTAGTTGGGAGTATCTTAGCATTCAATAATTATTATGGAAGGGGTCGGCAAGAATCCATGCCTAATTAGAAAACCTGCTGAAGCCAGCACAGATGGAGAAAAGGCTACAAAATAAATGTCCATTAGATTTGTCAAATCGACTGCAATTTTTAACTGTGGAGTGCTGCATTCTAACAGCATAATTACACTAATACCTAAAAAAGTCTTCCATTTCAACTACTTTAAATCAAAGGAAATTGGCCCAAGAAAAGCTTTAGTGCAGACCTTCTCTTGCATGTCTCCTACCTAGCTACATTTCCAACAGGGCTGGATGCTGATCCAACCTTTCTGTTAAGAGTGTTTTCTTCCAGAGAATAAAAATGGACCCATGACATCGTATAACATGCCAACACAGGGGTCCTATAAATGTAAAATATCTGGTACAGTTTGGGGATTTACACCTTGGATTTGTCCCTTCGGAGAAGCAAATGTGTACAGAGACTCCGTAATAAACCCCTCGAAATCAGATAATGTTCTGACAGCTCAGTTTCCCTGACAAAAGGGATCTGGGCCAGAGCCAGAAGGCCCAGGTGCACTGTGTCATGCCAGTATTTAATGTAGTCTAATATCAGATAGATGCTGGTGAGAGAAAATACTCAGAATAAAGTAGAGATAATAGCACGGACAGCCACTCATTGTAAAATTACTCGTGCTCATCACGCTGTGAGCTTTGTATTAAATTTTTCTGTCAAGTGGCAGGAATCACAGGGAGAAGTGGCTCAAAAGACCCTCCTTGTAACCCTGGATAAGGATCTATAATATTAGGCTTTCATAGGATAATGGCAAATGATGCCCCTCTTTGAAAAATTGCTGACTGGTAATGAAAGTCCTAATCAGATTCTTGTTGCTGAGAACCAAGGAGGGGGATAACACTCATGACACCCTTCCTCCTCCCCCTTTAGCAAATTTAGCAAACTTGACAAGATGGGTAAGTCTGGGAGAATTTATCTTACATGAATTTCCAACAAAGCCCTTGGGGTGGTTGAATAAAATGGGAAGGGGGTGGTTTAATAAAAATTGGGCCACCTGAGGCACTTTCATTAAAGGCTTTCCCGAGACAACATCACAGTGTTTGCATTATCCTCCTAAACTCCCTTGGGATGACGAGCGTCACCTTTTCAGTGGGAGTCGATATTCTCTGTGAAGGCATGAGGGCAGATGATTAGATTCTGTCTTTTGCCGTGCACAAAATAACTGTTTGCAACCTACTGTCGTTAAAATTCAAATTCAAACAAGTTCTAGGTCCAGTATTTGAGTACCAAATTGTTGGGAAATAAAGGACTATCACCGAAGCACGTGTTGCTCCGTCACTGCGATGAAGGTTTTAATCTACTGAGCTATTTCTGTGATACGTGATGAAATTGGATTTTCCCACAGAAACCCGGGCATTTTTCTAAGTCTTTTAAATATTGGCAAAAATTAGCTCATTAGGAAATTGTAGGAGCAAGAATATTTCCGAGCCTGAGGGCTATCGTCACAAAAGGAATCATCTGCTACCCGTGACATCAGCGAGCTCAATGGTCCACTGACAACTAGTCTTCCTCTGAGGCCACTCTTCCTATCCTGCGCAACAAGGAAGGATTTACCAAATATCTCCACGCATTTCAATGGACTTACCGTCCGTGTAGACTTCTCTGCGTAAGTGTCCGGGCTGGTGCTTCTGTTTCTTGGGGGGTCGGACCTTCTGTATAACAGCAGCGCTCATATTGCTGTCTGTAGAGACGGGGCTCGTGGGCCGAGGTAAGTGCGATGCGTGAAAATGCCTGCGACCTAACAAAGCAAAACACCTTTAATAGTTAAGCCCGCTACTCGGGTCATTTGTTGGAGAAGTGGGTATAAACGGAAATGAAGCAGTCACCTATTTGTCACCAAGTAACAATATTCCATTCAACTTCCAGTTTTAGACAGCTTCTTGCCTAGACCACAATTTGCCTGACTGAAGACAACACACTCTAAGTGTATGCTGTAGTCCTAGCCCAGCGAGGTTGTCTTTTTTAAACCGGTCAATGAAATTCCACATTAGCCGTCTATTTTTCCAAAGCCAACTTTTTTTACTTCTTGGAGTGGACTGTGGAAAGTTGGACTAACCTGGAATTCAAATGCAGAGTAGGCATTTCCCAATCTACCCTTTGGTTAAGAACAGAATATGCTCTTTTTTTGCAACCAATTTCAAGCTTAAAGGTTATCTGGCCAGGTTTTGCTACTCCACCCCAAATCATTATACTGCAGCTCTCAGGACTCGAGAGAAGCTCATTATTTAAATCTGCCCTAAGTCACCACTATTTACCAACTGGCCAGAAAGAGCACTGAGAGGACAATTGCCCTAACAGTCACTAGCTGCCTGGTGAAGACATAAAGCCATGAACCAATATCTTCCAAAACAGCCTCAGGTGTTTTTTCTTCAAACTGCCAATGAGACATGACCTCAATGGACCTCGCTTCAATTGGGTTGAGCAACAGGATTGCCAAGGTCAGTCTTTTCTACTGATTCAAAAGAACTCCAAGGACTGACCTGCTCATCTGACGAAGTGGGACATTTATCAGATGTCTCTATGTATGCTGTGATAACTGAGGCATTCTTAACGGGTAAGGATTAAGGGAGCCAAGAAGCGCAATCTGCTTGCAGATTTCTGTTAGTTTCAATTTCTATATTTTAAAGGAGCAGCGATTCCTAAAATAACAGAGCTGGAGGGGGACTGACTGAACCTGTGTATGGTTCATTATAACTATGCTTTAAGCAGAGATCTAAAATGCTTTCAATGAAAATAAAATACTAACCTACATGCAGCTCAGCTGTGATGAAACCAATTATGTCTAAAGCTACAAAGCCACAAACAGCACTGCACAGAAATCCTGTTTTCACTCCACTGTGACAGATCATCTAGTGTTCAGAGACCCTGAGGCACAATAAGGTACCTACAGATAATATTCTAAATTTATTTATATGTTAGGTTCTACTCAGTGAGCTGAAACACACCCTTCGTGACATCTGCAGATGGTATTTAATTTTCTTTTCCTTTATATTGTGTTGACTTTTGATGTTGACAAATTAAAAAAAAATTCCATTGATGGCATGTAGGATTGCTTCAGTTTTCACTAAGATAGGTTTAGGCCCACACACTCACGTGGTGTTGTCTTTTTAAATATCCATTTTACTTAAAGGCCAACCAAAGAGCTTTGGCTGAGTGATCTAAGTATCTTGTGCAAAATAAGGATCCACATACTAGAGCAGGATGAGATACCTGGGAAATTACCCTTCTGCAACGAAGTACTGAATAAGAGGGTAAAGGTTCCTTTATGAAGTGGTTTCACCGTAATGGCAAACTGATACATTTCATCCCAAAAAACTTGCAATATTTTAATTTTAACAGCTACCTTTTAAAAATCCCTTCCCCTGTAGCATCTTTGAGTGTCCAATTGGTGCAGTGTTCTGAGTGACTGGGGAGTACAATTAACAGGTGACATGCTCCCTGTCCAGAAGGAGCTTATACTATAATGGGATAGACAAACACCAATATTTACAAATAGAGTGGTCAAAATAAATAACTCAGCACACGCACACACACACAGTGCTAAGGAAGGTGTACCTAAGTTTAAGTGCTAAAGTGGGATGAAGCGATGTTGACTCAAGGTGCTGTCAGATTTATCACTGGAAGCTTACCGGATGAGGTGGGGTTTTAGGACAGCTTTGAATGTGTATAGAGAAGGAGCTCCAAGCTGGGAGAATGGTGTGATTGAGGGGATGGAGGCGGAAAAGTGGAGAGCACAGTAAGCACGTTAGAGAAACGGTGTGGTCTGGTGGAAACTGCATGGGACTGAAGGTCCGAGGACCTGGGTTTGCATTCCAACTCTGCCACTTGTCCATTGTGTGACCTTGGGCGAGTCACTTAACTTCTCTGTGCCTCGGTTTCCTGATCTGTAAAATGGGAATTAAATTCTACTCCCTCCTATTTACACTGTGAAACCCTCTGGAACAGGGGCTGTGCCCAGCCTGTTTATCTTGTATCTACCCCAGCACTTAAAATAAATACCAAAATTATCATTCTTATTATTACCATTAGGAGGAACAAAGAGAGTGAGGTAGGGGAGAGTGAATGACGAGAGTCAGATGGTGGAGAGCCTTGAGGTTGATTATGTCATCCCTTAGCCAAACTAGCATCTAAGAGTGCCCTTGATACAGTCCCCAGTGAAGACTTATGCTGCACTGGCCTGTATTTGCTTCACTGATGGATCGCTCAGAGATTGAACCTTTAATAACCTCGATCGCCTGAGGACAAGACGTGTAAAAACTTAACATTCCAAAGACTGCACAACTCCAAATCAGCCAAAATGAAACTTAAAAAGCTAGCCCGTCTTAAATCCTGTGAGGGCAGAGTGGTACTCTCCCCAAGCATTTCATCCTTTACAGTGTCCTGATCAGTACAACTGCTTTAAATAACAAAATCACTGAATTGATTAAATGATCTGATTATTGCTTTACTAATGATGTGAAATTTCACACACTGTCACTGTTTCACTGAATTTGTCCAATCTGGCCTTCTCAACCTACGTATAGAGTTAAATTAACAAGTTATAAACCATCCAGGTGGGAAACCATTTTTTTTTTTTGTAAATCCCTTACTCAGTAAACTTTTAAGCTCTTAAGGTAAAGGATGCCGAAGCAGCTTTTCAGCCTCTACCGCTTTCAAAGACATCTCCCTTCCACCTTCTGGTCCCTGCCAAGATATGATATTTGAAGGATGACTGCTTTGGACTATCGCCTCGGACGTTCAAAGCTCCAAGACTCTAATTCTAAAACGGTACTTCCTGATTGGGCAATCTGCCTTGATGAAGGACGCTGCAGCATAATGTAAATCTCATAGAAGGGATTAAAAATGTTCATCTCATTTACAGTTTGTTCAGTACTCTCAGACTACAGGTCAAGGGCTCCCATCCACGAGGACATCATTTGATGTTCCTCCATCTGTTTCTCTACCTGCCGAAGACAATAATCCTTGCAGCCTACCTGACAAAAAGGAAAGAAACTAATCCATCCATGATGTGCTGTGAGTGAAGGATAAGGTCGACTCTCCCCCTGAGACTCTATAATAATAATAATAATGACATTTATTAAGCGCTTACTATGTGCAGAGCACTGTTCTATAAGTAGTAACAGTCTTGGTAAGCTCGTCCCTCGAGACTGTGAGCTCCTTAAGGGCTGGGAATGGGTAGGTTATATTGTTATACTGTACTCTCCCAAGTGCTCGGTACAGTTCTCTGCACACAGTAAATGCTCAATAAATATAATGGACTGACTGACTCTTGGAAGCCACAGAGTAGTCACAGCATCCATAGTTACCTGGTTGGCCTCCCAACGTGACTCTTTAAACCTCACTGAGTTGCCGTGATGGGGACACAGCAACGGTGACTCCAAGAGGCCTGCCAACCCTCAGCAATGTGTCCCACAAAAATAGCACTTTCCATCCTTGTGCTGTGGCAGTTTGGGATGGACATTTCCCCTCTCCCTCCACAGTGTGTATGAGTAATGGGGGCCAAGGGTAGCCCACTCTCCCACTCTGCACAGATGCTTTACAAAACGATCCCGATTCTCCCCACAGCAAATGCCGTTACCTGCAGCATCCTGCATTTGCCGTCTTGCTACCTTCAGACCGGCGTATTCGGCCGCCGCTGCTACAGCCTGTGCAAAATCGGCATCGGTGAAAAACGAACCATCAGAGGAACTAACGCTGGACCGTCCGCTTGAGATGTTGTCCTCTTCTGAGGCCGAACCCCAGCCGTTGATCATAGAGCCCGTTACGGAGCTTTCCAAATCTCCGACGCTGGAGGCGGGTGTCTGCTCTAGCCCCCGCAGAAGCAGCCTTCTGGTTTGCATCTTGGCCACCTCCATGTCCGCTTCATCCTCTTCCTCTTCCGGAGCATCGGTGTCCATATCCGAAACCAGTGGCCCAGAAATGTAGCCATAAGTGTGCGGTGGGGAAATAGGCCTTGGTGGGGGAGGTGGGCTCCCAGGCTGGCGTCTGTTTGGGCAGAAATGTGTTGTTTACATGCGTGTCTGAAATTATTTAAATAAAACACAAAACTTTGCAGTGATGCACCCACACTTTCCATTGTTCAGAAGGAAAACACAAAAGGAATGTCTAAAATCACCACGTTTTCAAGTTTGCTAAGCATAATGGGTTGGTCCCAAAGAAAAATCTACCATGAAAGTTCACCTTCTCTAGCAGTGCCTTGTGATCCGAGTCTAATAAAAACACACTCAGCGGTGCAGAAATAATATTGTGTCTCATCATTTGGCTTCTGCCTGGATCAGAAGGGGGAGGAGATCATTTATGGCAGGTTAAAAATTACATGACAAAGCCAACTCCTGCAGATAGGAGTAAAGAGAGGGGGGATTCAGAGTATTCTCAGGTGTCTGGCATTCCCAGAGACTGTAGACATCGGTATCTGAACGGATTGCTCCGTAAACATTATCTTCGTAGATTCTTCTCCACTTTCCCATCTGTCCCCCAACGCAACCTGTCATGGCCTATCCCCACCGTTCCACACAAATGGACCCATCTGTTTTGAAAACAGATCAGAAGATATCATTATAGAGGGCAGTTTTGATAGGATTAGAATGCACACTTTCACCACATGAAACACATTCCTTCTGCTTCTGTTGTTTTATTATTATAGAAAGAAATGTCTTTTCAATTCTAGTTATGGTTGCAAAGGACTACCACTCTTTTCCCTATATTATATACTGTAGACTTTCTAAATACAGATGGCTATCTATATAGAAAACATTCATTCCTTCAATCATATTTATTGAGGGCTTACTGTGTGCACAGCACTGTACTAAGTGCTTGGGAAGTACAAGTTGGCAACATATAGAGACGGTCCCTGCCCAACAATGGGCTCACAGTCTAGACAGGGGAGACAGACAACAAAACAAAACATATTAACAAAATAAATAGAATAGTAAATATGTACAAGTAAAATAGAGTTATAAATCTGTACAAACATATATACAAGTGCTGTGGGGAGGGGAAGGAGGTAGGGTGGGGGGGATGGGGAGGGGGAGAAGAAGGAAGGGGCTTAGTCTGGGAAGGCCTCCTGGAGGAGGTGAGCTCTCAGTAGGGATTTGAAGGGACGAAGAGAGCTAGCTTGGCGGATGGGCAGAGGGAGGGCATTCCAGGCCAGGGGGAGGATGTGGGACAGGGGTCGATGGCGGGACAGGCGAGAACGAGGCACAGTGAGGAGGTTAGCGGCAGAGGAGGGAAGGGTGCGGGCTGCGCTGTAGAAGGAAAGAAGGGAGGTGAGGTGGAGGGGGCGAGGTGATGGAGAGCCTTGAAGCCGAGAGTGAGGAGTCTTTGCCTGATGCGTACGTTGATTGGTAGCCACTGAAGATTTTTGAGGAGGGGAGTAACATGCCCAGGGCGTTTCTGCACAAAGATGATCTGGGTAGCAGCATGAAGTATAGACTGAAGTGGGGAGAGACAGGAGGATGGGAGATCAGAGGAGGCTGATGCAGTAATCCAGTTGGGATAGGATGAGAGATTGAACCAGCAGGGTAGCGGTCTGGATGGAGAGGAAAGGGCAGATCTTGGCGATGTTGTGGAGGCGAGACTGGCAGGTTTTGGTGACGGATTGGATGTGAGGGGTGAATGAGAGAGAAGAGTCAAGGATGACATCAAGGTTGCGGGCTTGTGAGATGGGAAGGATGGCAGTGTCGTCTACAGTGATGGGAAAGTCAGGGAGAGGACAGGGTTTGGGAGGGCCTTCCCAGACTGAGTGCCCTCCTTCCTCTCCCCTTCCTCCCCCTCCCCATCCCCCCCCACCCTACCTCCTTCGCCTCCCCACAGCACTTGTATATGTCTGTACAGATTTATTACTCTATTTTACTTGTACATATTTACTATTCTATTTATTTTATTTTGTTCATATGTGTTGTTTTGTTGTCTGTCTCCCCCTTCTAGACTGTGAGCCTGCTATTGGGTAGGGACCGCCTCCATATGTTACCAACTTGTACTTCCCAAGTGCTTAGTACAGTGCTCTGCACACAGTAAGCACTCAAAAAATATGATTGAATGAATGAATGAATAAGGAGTTCAGTCTTGGACATATTGAGTTTTAGATGGCGGGCAGACATCCAGATGGAGATGTCTAGAAGGCAGGAGGAGTCACGAGCCTGAAGGGAGGGAGAGAGAGAAGGGGCAGAGATGTAGATTTGGGTGTCATCAGCGTGGAGATGATAGTTGAAGCCGTGGGAGCGAATGAGGTCACTAAGGGTGTTAGTGTAGATAGAGAATAGAAGGGGACCAAAAACTGACTCTTGAGGAACCCCTACAATAAGGGGATGGGAGGGGGAGGAGGAGCCCGCAAAGGAGACTGAGAATGAATGGCCGGAGAGATAAGAGGAGAACCAGGAGAGGATAGATAAATCGAGACAGATGGATAGATAGATTGATAGATGATAATAAAAGCTCAGTTCTCGAGGACACCAAGTTCATCCAGCCTATATAACCTTAGTTCTTTTTTTCTGTCAAAGATTCTGAAACTTACTTTAGGATGATAGAAAGTCTATTAACTGCCATAGACCTGTGACAAAAAACTACTAGATGTTGATGTATCCGGATTTTGACTCTCTTCATTAAAATTCCCTGAATTTGTTGTTTCACTACAAATACTGTACAATGACAGAAGGGCTGAGATTTAAATTTTAGTACACTGAAGAAATATCATACTAAGTACAATCGCATTAGTGGAAGGTGACCATTTCAAAGATGTCCATGTAAAAGTGACCCCTTTCATTCAAATATCTTAACTGATCCATGAAAATTAACTGTGGGACTACGAAGAATTTTCAAGAGTTGAAGCTATTTAAGAACTATAAAATGAACAGTGATTTCAATAGGAAATATGGTTTCTAAATGAAAAAATACTAGTACCTCAAGGCTCTGAAACCAAGATAAAGTTGACTTTCAGGGAAAAAAATCATAATTATGCTTCAGAAGAGAAAAACCATTCACTTCTCCATTCGACTTTCTCTAACTCTTGTGCTTCTATCCCCTGTCTCTAAGTCATCCTTCTGTTTATATTTTGTCTCCTTTTTATCCATCTAACGGATATCCCCACATACATATTTTTTGCATGTTTGCAGTTGAGTGGGATGCATCCAGAAGGAGAGACACTAACATAGGCGGGAACCAAGGCAGATAAACTGAATGTTAGAGTCAAAAGACAAAGAATCAGGTTAATAGAAAGGAGTTCAGAAAGAGACAAATATTCATAAACACAATGGCAGGACAGAAAGCTAACAAAATGGTTCTGTCTTCTTCCTTCAGCCCTGAAGCTCTCTTTTGTGGAGTGCTCACTCTGTACCTCTTACCTGCTCCTCCTACCTGCCCCAACATGTCCCAAAGTTTGCTTTTGGGAGGGAGGGGAAGAAATTACTCCCTTCATTTTTGGATCATACCCCCAACTCTCCCCACCACGGCATTTCCTCTGGCACGAAGCCAGAGGAGAACAGAAGGTCTCAGCTACCAGGAGATAATTCCCAGGGAAGCTGTTCACAATTTCAAAACAATATTGTGTTACTGAGACCTAAAATAACGTCCCAAGAAAAAAAAAGTTATTGGTTTTAGGACAATCGGTTATTGTTCTATTGAAGTTACAAAAATGATTCACAGCCTTCTTGTGTGTAGAGATAAATCAAACTCCTGTTCACACTTTTAAAGTAACTGAACAATGAACACAAAAGTAAGGACTGTGAGAGGCCATAGAGGAAAAACTCCAATCACTGCGATTGGTATTGTCAAGTTCAAAGGGATCCTCTCTAAGAGTATCATAGCGGTTGGGTTTAACCATTAGTGACACTCACATGGTGTTACAGAAAGAAATGGGGATTAAGACTGTAAACCCCACGTGGGACAACCTGATCACCTTGTAAACCCCCCCACCCCAGCGCTTAGAACAGTGCTTTGCACATAGCGCTTAACAAATAACATTTAAAAAAGAAACACAGGGCTGACTTGGAGGATCTGGGTTCTACTTTCAGCTCTGGCACTTGACCCCTCTGTACTTTGGTTTATTCATCTGTGTAACAAGAATGATGATGATGACGACGATGATGATGATGATAATACTGGGATGTTGTGGGAGAAATAATAATTTAAATTCTATCAGGGTGTTTTGATAATAAAAGTGCTCAACAAAATCCTTAACCACATCAAATGCCTAAAAGACAAAGAGGTAATGAAGCATGTCGCAATTTTAGGATTCAATTCCCCCTCAAATGAATACGGAAAGGGATTCATTGACTCCTGCAAAAATACATAAATGGCCTTTTGACATGCCCAAAACCAAAATGTAACACTTATTTTGGGAAAGAACATATGGAACGATTAAGACACAACTTTTTTGTCTCCTTTCCTTTCAATTCCCGGGGTTTTTAATAGTTATGTCTACACATTTAAGGTCCTCTTTAACTATGATGGCCAACTCATGCTTATTCAAGGATGAGTTTTCCAATTATGGACAGCCCAGTCCCCTGGCCCACGCTGAGCCATTTCACAGCTCGTTATCAAGTCCTCAGTGGATTAGGAGAGAGACAGAATTTACAGGTCTGAATTTTGCATCCATCCACTGGACTAAATTGTTTGTAATCTTTTCTGAACTACTTTAGAAAAAGAGCTCTTTGGGGCTGTTAAATTACTTTTCCTACACAGTAACTGCAGGGCTTTGGACTGTGGAGAAGAGGTTTTGAAGTAATTTACAGACATGCTTACAGATGTTTACAGCTCAGCTGGTTGTTTACAGAGAAATCCAAATAAATGCTCGGAGGGAGTATCTAACTTGCTTGTTGGGAGGTTCTGTATCCCATGTGAGCCCTGCTGCCCCCTCCCCTGGTAAGGGAAGCACACTCTTTGCTCTGCCTCTTTTGTGCTCTACTCTCCCAAGTGTTTGGTGCAGTGCTCAGTGAATACCACTGATTGAGGCAAAGTCCAGCTGCCCTCTTCTCTGACATCCTGTTTGCCTCATCTGTTCCTGTCTCCACTGCACAGTAATCGCACAGACAATTATCCTCCCCAACTTCAAAGCCTTACTGAATGTGCATCTCCTCCACAAGAACTTCCCTGACTAAGCCTTTACTTCCTCTTCTCCCATTCCCTTCTGAGTCACCCTTGCATTTGGCTTTGCTCCCTTTATTCACCCCTTCCTCAACCCCACAGTACTTATGTATTCATCTGTAATTAATTTTAATTATAATATCTGTCTTCTGTCTCCCCCCTGTAGGCTACATGCTTGTTGGGGGCAGGGAACATGTCTATCAACTCTGTTACATTGTTATACTGAACTCTTCCAAGTGTTTTGTCAGTGCTCTTAACCGCTTAGTACAGTGCTCTGCACATAGTAAGCACTCAAATAAGATTGATGATGCTCTGCACACAGTAAGTGCTCAATAAATACGATTGATTGATTGATTGACCAAGACCCTCAGCTCTGCTTGTACAACACAAGGAATCTGAAGGCTATCTGTGATCTACTGCCCATATTTTAAGGGCAGTTTGAGGGACAACTTCCCGAAGGCACACTTAAAAACATCTCTTTTCATTCACTGGAGAAGCGAGTTACAGCAGCATTGATTCAAGTTCAGCAAAAATCCTGTTTCTCCACCCACAATGTGCTGTTTACACATTGAGGTTTATAACCACTCTTTGAGAGGAATTTCCTTCTCTTTTATTCCCACTGTCATTTGACTGAAAAGAAAACAGAACACATTCAGCAGAGGGCCCTCATCCCTAAACGTAAGAGTCTCTTGAAATGTTACAGATCATGTCCTTCCTCCCGCCGCCAAACTCAGGTCAAAAGAGAATATTGTTTCAGTTGATAAATGAGAGCAGGAAACTGAAAAACTGCAGGTAGATCAACATATCAAAGAGCATTGGGTGGGGGTAGGAAGGGGAACTCCAGACTGAGTATCCCAGTCAAGGTTATGCCTTGCTACCCAAACAAGCTACCAAGCGATTATTAACAATTGTGGTATTTGTTAAGTGCTTACTATGTGCCAGCATTGTACTAAACCCTGCGGTGGATACATGCAAATAGGGTTGGGACACAGTTCCTGTCCCATGTGAGGCTCACAGTCTCGATACCCATTTTACAGATGAGATTATTGGAGCACAGAGAAGTCAAGTGACTTGCCCAAGGTCACACAGCAGACAAATGACAAAGCGGGGATTAGAACCCATGACTTTCTGACTCCTAGGCCTAAGTTCTAGGCACTACGCCAAGCTGCTTCTCTAGCTGAGCACCAACTGTGTAGAACACTGCACTAACAGCTCAGAAAAGTTCAACAGAATTGTTGCAGGGTGCCCAATTCATTTCTACTAGTGACTGAGCAGTTGCATAAAGAAACTTGAAATTCAAATCAATTTATTTTGCTATTTTCTAGCGGTTTGGTAAACAACCTGGTGTTGGCAAAGGCCGAGAGCATTGGCTAGAACAGGGTGCACGGAATTCATGTGGTTCTCAATCATCCACGTTATCTTACCTTAGCCTCTATTCCCATTACCAGAAGAAATGGATATCCTACAGTTCCAACAAAATGCCCTTAAAACATCACTGACAATCATTTCTGGTCACTTCTATTTTCTTTAAAAATTAAAACCATAAAATCCGAGCCTAAATTTATGGAGAGCCGCTAATAGCAAGTCATTTTGCTACACATCCAAGAAACCTATCTTGTACAAATGTGATAGTATCTGTGGGAAACAATTGCCAGAGCCTTGAACCTCTGTGAAAAGCAGCTCTGACTTCAAAAACACACTTCCCTCAGCCCATAAAATGGTATTTTAGGTAATTATAATTCTTTAGAAGAAGTGCATTGATATCATTCCTGAGGCTAAACTGATTGTTTCAATGATATTGCATGTATTTATTGCAATCCTTCATTAACTCATTTTTTAAAAAAAGGGTTGATCTACCTGAAAATCTTCCCCCCCGGCATACTAACTTCCAAAGGTGGCATTAGATTAAAAAGGAATCTGAAGTAATAGAAATTTATCAGGTCAAATCATTTCCTCAAATTCTGTTTTGGTAATCCGTATCACATTTTCAACTCCTCCAACTCCAAATTCATCATCAGCTATACTCAAGGTAACTTTTCTTTTTGTTCGTCTATTGTAATTTTTTTCCATAACCATCAAAAGGATCCCTTGTTGACACAGAAGCTGTGTTTAAAAAGGGTATTTTATTTATCATCTCACTAAATTCCTCAATAATTACTTGCCATTCTTAAAGCGGAGAAATAATAATAAAAACTCTTAGACATTTGAGAATTACACAAGGCGACAGGATGAAATAAACAATACCATCCAGTCAAGCAATCCTCAGAAAAAAATGAACTGATAAAATGTGTCAGGGGCAATAACAAAGTTAGGTGTAAAATCATGAACAATAAGAAAAGCACCTCGCTGATGCAGTAATAGCTTACGAGCTATAGAAATGACAAATGAAAAAGCTGAACATAACCCAGAAAAGCATTACTTTGCTTTAGGTGCAATATATAGACTAATGAAAGAAATCTAGAACACATACTTCCTCTCTTAGAGAAGCCTATCCAAAAGGCCAACTATCCAATACCTCAACCGAGAAGCAGGGTAACCAAGGTCAAACACAAAGTGCAGTGGGCCAAATTCATTCTTTTCAAGCAACAGCACAGGCACTAGGTTAAACTATCTGTAAGAAAGCAAACTTTCCCCAAAACAGACTTGAAAGACCAGGGTTCCCAGGAAGAGTCGCACTTCAAGTTGAATGCTTCGGATTTTTCTAAAAACCACACAACATCTGTGCCGTGTGATCTTTCACGCCCCGACACAAGGGTGAAGATAGATGATTCCTATAATGTGACGCGCATTACTGTACGATAATATACAACAGTGCTGCAAGTTTACTGGGGATGATGATGCCATAACTATCTGGTACCTTCCTTTAACAATAGCTGGTGACTCTTCCATGACCTTGTTCCACAGCTGGCGGTGAATCTGCTTCATGAAAGAGCATGAAATAAGTGCAGCCTACAGCTACTCAAACCCGAGGTGGGAGCCTCCAGATCTGTAAATCGTGATGACAGGTGACTTTTCAGAAAGGCTGGAACCACTCACCTTCTGTCCGGCTGGTGCTGCAAATGGCCAATTTCTTGTGGGCATTCTTGTAACATAGGTTGGAGCTCTTCTTGAGGGGAAGGAGTTAGTGTGGCCGTAGACTGGTGACTATAGGACACGGCCGCCGGGGAGGAGGCTGCTCCTCGCACTGGTGGAGTAGGTCCCCGTTCATCTTCTTCCTCTTCTTCCAGCTCGTCTTGCTGTAAATACATCCTAGCTGGAGGCACTGGCCCTGGGACTTCTTGGTCGTAGCTAGAAGAGAGGATTTCACAGCGGCTTACAGTTCGCAGAGGACTCATTCTAAATGTGTCATCAAAGACCCGGGATCGAGTTCACCCAGGGATGACGTCAGGACAAAATTCCAGCGCATCAAACAGCAGGGAAACATCTGCCTAGCAGCCAAAATGGTAAAGCGATCCACCCATTTAAAATTCGGGCAATAATAATAATAATAATAATAATGATGGTATTTGTTAAGGGCTTACTATGTGGGAAGCACTGTCCTAAGCACTGGGGGGGGGGGGATACAAGGTGATCAGGTTGTCCCACGTGGGGCTCACAGTCTTAATCCCCATTTTACAGATGAGGTAACTGAGGCACATAGAAGTGGCTTGTCCAAGGTCACATAGCTGACAAGTGGCTGAGGCAGGATTCGAACCCATGACCGCCGACTCCCAAGCCCGCACTCTTTCCACTGAGCCACGCTGCTTCTCCAATACTACGGTATCGTACCGACTGTCGCAGCAGGAACACAGCCAACGGGAACAAGAGACTGTGACGTGCGCTGCTTAAACCGCCAACGCCATAATAATTTTCTCAGTGCAGGTTCTCGATCCTGAAGTCTTAGGAGCTGGCCAGAGGCTCATCCAATACTTACAATGGGAGGCCCTGCCATCAAACGGTGCTTGGCACATAGTAAGTGCTTAAGAAATACCATTATTACAATTATTACTATTATTATCAGTCTTTTCAGCCTGCTAGTCATTGGTTAGCCTTGGGGCGTTTGTAAAGATAGGAGAACATGAAATCCCACCGGAAAAACTTTCTTAAAGTCCTGCTTGACCACAGATGGCTGCCTGGCAAACTTCTACAGTGGTGAAAGAGCAACGAGACTTCCTTTCTTCCCGTCCTCCACCAGCATTAATGACATTCCATCACGGAGGCTTGGCTACCAATCGGCAGATGTGGTTCTCTTACCTTTCGTCGACAGAAAGGCTGAAATCTTCACTGTTGCTGTGTGGAGGAGGATGTGCTGGAGGAGGTGGCAGCAGATCTGCCCAGTTCATACCACCTTGTTTAGGTAACTTGGGGGTTCGGGCTCCTTTTTTGTGCCCTTGGCTCCCTTGAAAGGAAAGACAAAAGGACCCATTGTATCTGTGGCCTTGATTCTGCCATTCGGAGATAAATTATTCCGTGTAAACAGTTCATTATTGATTTGCGAAATGAAGTAATCAGATGATTCTCCCCATTTAACCAGAAATATTTACAAGCCGAGCAAAGCCACAGCATTCCTAGCTTAAATTGCTAGTACCCCTAAAAAGCTTTGAAACATTAAATGAATCTTCAAGGAATATCATTAAGAATGATCCTCCTATGGCAGTTAATTGCATTATGAATTATCATCTAAAACAAATGAGCTGTAGACACACTTTCTGGAGTGCCTATCTATTATTTAATTGCTGGGACCTAAAACACAATATGATACAGATATGATCTATTAAAGTTTCACTGTTGCATTAAGGTCCTGAATATACATAATTTGTACTTGTCCACTGAAATGTTTTAGGCAGAATGAAATTACTACTTTTAGTCAGAATGGCAGGTGCAGACGAAAATAATTGCTGGAAGAACTAATATAACTACCAACAAAAGAAAGAGAAAAATGATAAAGTAGGGAGCAAATGTTCTCAGCCACCGCTCCTAGAAAATTATGGCTTACGGCGGAATGACGTTGCTTTAACAAATCTTAGCAGGTCTGAAAGACCAATTACTCAGGTACTGCACTATTCTGACTTTAAATCTGATATAAGGCAAAATCAAAACTAGCGGTACATTTTCCATGTGTTTATTTTTAATATACTTTTGGACCACAGTGTTCCTCACTTTCTATTAATATCAGTTAACGTATATTTCAAGTTCAAATGCAGTTAAGCTTGGAGATAACCCTTCGGTCCATCCTTTACCTTTCATGCAAGTCAAAAAATAAATATTTATTGAACCGTAGTGAGCGTTTGAAAGAGTCCAATAGCATTAGTAGACAAGATTGTGTTCCCTAAGAACCTTACACCCTAGTAGATGAGGCAGACACAACAAAGTATCACTGAAAGGAGGGAAAGGACTGCACATAAAGGCAAGATGGAGGAGGAACAAGATAAGGGACAGGATAAGCACCCAAATGTTCATGTAGGGAGAAAGTGCAGAAGTGGCTGTTGAGCGGCTATACCGTGGGGAGATTTAAAATTAAATAGGGAGGTTCTCCTGCAGATGTCATTTCAAAAGGGTTTTGAAGACGGGAGGAGCAGTGTGGCTTGGTAATAATTATAATAATTAATAATAACAATGGTATTTGTTAAGCACTTGCACTGTTCTAAGCGCTGGGGTAGGTACAAGGTAATCAGGTTGTCCCACATGGGGCTCAGTCTTAATCCCCGTTATTCATTCATTCAATCGTATTTATTGAGCGCTTACTGTGCGCACTGTACTAAGCGCTTGGGAAGTACAAGTCGGCAACATATAGAGACGGTCCCTACCCAACAACGGGCTCACAGTCTAGAATACAGACGAAGTAACCGAGGCACAGAGAAGTTAAGTAACTTGCCTAAAGTCACACAGCTGACAGGCGGCGGAGCCAGGACTAGAACCTGTGACCTCTGAGTCCCAGGCCTGTGGTCTTTCCGCTAAGCCACGCTGCTTGGTGGATAGAGCACAGGCCTGGGTGTCAGAAGGACCTGGGTTTTAATCCCAGCTATGACACTGATCTGCTATATGACCTTAGTTTCTCTGTGCCTCAGTTGCTTCATCTGTCAATTGGGGAGTAAGACTGTGAGCCCCACGTGGGACAACCTGCTTACCCTGTATCTACCCCAGTGCTTATCAGTGCTAGGCACATAGTAAGCGCTTAATACCATCATTATTATTATGATTGTTGGAAATTGAATGAAAAACTCATTTTCAACCCAAACAAGCGTAGATTACTATGGTCTAGGAAGATAACACTTTTCTCAGCAAGAGTGAAGGTGATGGTGGGGCTCTGTGGAGGTGGAATCCTAGTAGAATTAATTTCATAAGCAACTCAGCAGTGTAGTAAAGAAAGCAGTATGGTGGATGCCTCTTTAGTTTATCTCCAAAGAAACTTTTCTATAAGAAGTTGATGGCCTTGGCTTTACTGGCTAAAATTTCTTCTTTTCATCTGAAAGAATACATTTTCTCCCTTTACCCGACAGTTTGCTTATTTTGATATCTACTTATGAGTACCTGATTTAGCTTTGACTGAGTTCTTCATTTCAGGCAGAAGGTCGAAGAATTGGAAAAGCAGAAGGGCAGTAATGAAACTGGTTTTAACAGCCACTGTTCCTGACAACAGCTTAATTTCCTAATGTGGTCCAAATTTACGAATAATTCTATAGTCACTTCACTGAATCAGAATCTAAATAACGGCTTTAGAGTTACCATTGCCAAGAAGTCACTTATTTATAAAGATATACATAAATTTGGTTGCATAAACATTTTAATGAGGGAAAAGAACACAATCGGTACATCACCCTCTGAATAGAAATAAATAATTCTATTCTTTCAATAAATATTTGGATCCAGGGTTCAAAATGTACCCTTGCTGAAAACCTTGCATTTTCAGTTTAAATATATTTAGTCCCCTGGATAAAGTGTTACATTTAAGACTTTGGGAGCCAGGATAGTTATTTAGTTTGTAGTAAATCTGTGTATAAAATTGAGAGCCCAGAGTCCAAGAGATCAAAGATCTCTAATGCTGTATAATAACCTTTTGTCAGGCTCTAATTAAAATGCTTTTTCCTTTCATTAAAAAAAAAAGCAACCAAATTTAATTAGATGTCTGGAGAAGTGAGTAGATCAATTAATCCTTAATTCAGACAGTTGGAAAATGCCAACATTTGGAAAAAATCAGTATATACTTGTACTCACCAGATGTACTACTGCCTCGATCTGAACTGTTGTAGGATCCCCCGGTATTCTGGTCATAGGCTTGGTTGTAAGGAATAGTTGGGGGAACAGGGTCATTTACTCTGTAATCTATAGGTGTAACAATACAAGTAGCATTATTTTCTCCTCTTATGAACCGTATCTTTTAGTTACAAAATAACTATCAATTATTCTTAATGAATTTCCCTTTATAATAATTAAGCTTTTCAGGATCAAAAATGCAGTGGTTTGAAACAAAACAGATAGTGATTAAATGTCTAGACCATAAATAACAGACATCTCGATGGCCAATGGGTTTTAATTTTCATTGCTTACATCTTTTCCCCTTTAATTAAGAACATCTCCTGAGTCTGTGTTCTTGTTTTAGTAGACTAAATTCATTTTGGTTGTCTTAAAAATCACCCACACTCTGAAATATAACAGTTTCTCTGGTGCTGACAATAAATATGAACCATTTTTTTCTGTTCAAGGATGTGCGCGATTTATGCAAGGCCAGGAAGAGACAGTGTTCCTTTACTTTTGTTATGAGACAAAACAAAACTCATAATTCACTGACTTAAAGACGACCGAGTCAGCACCAAGACATTAGAAAACTCATCAAAGTGCTACTTTTGATTACAAAAGACAAAACAAACTGGCCAAAGAGAAGATTCTGTTCCGGAAAAAAACAAGAAATCCATGATCAGGATACCAAGGCTCATGCAGCCATATAAAGGAGTTAAGAAAGCAGTCCCCATCTGCTGCAGAGACACTTCTAATGTAAGCATGGAAAAAAAAAAAAAAGGCAAATGATTAATTCAACACGGGAATGTATTCAGCAATAATCTGTCAGTCTAGTTGCATTCCAGAGTCTGTGTTGTAGTCTTGCATACCACGTCTGTTTACATAGAGCATAAACAATAAATCAGTGCACTGAAGTATGTGTATATGTGACTGTCAGTGGACAATGCTTTAAAGTGGGGGGACGGGGAGGTCTTTCCAAAGCTGAAAGTAAAACGGTATGTTTCGGAGGCATATAGAGAAACAGCGTGGCTCAGTGGAAAGAGCACGGGCTTTGGGGTCATGGGTTCAAATCCCAGCTCCGCCAATTGTCAGCTATGTGACTTTGGGCAAGTCACTTAACTTCTCTGTGCCTCAGTTACCTCATCTGTAAAATGGGGATTAAGACTGTGAGCCCGCCGTGGGACAACCTGATCACCTTGCAACCTCCCCAGCGCTTAGAACAGTGCTTTGCACATAGTAAGCACTTAATAGATGCCATCATCATTATTATTATTATATAATTCCAGCAGCAGAAGTGCACCAAATTTGAAAGATGCTCTGCTTCTTTGGGCCTACGAGAACCATCCTAAGCTGAAAACACCATATGCGCATTTATAAAAGGAAAGAAAACGCTTTAAAGAAGTGAAATCTGGTATATACAGGCAATATAGCGCTCAGAACATTGAAAGTTTGGCTCTCTGTTGAGATATCCTGAGGACTTGGCTACATTTTTGCTCTCAAGAGGAGTAATAAAAGAATTCACACTTCTATAACAGGATTTGTCCCTTTGCTGTACCCCTTTGCCAAAAATTATGATGATCTATTTAGAAGATTTAAATTTAGAAGCGACCCTCTTCCTTGGGTTGAAACTTGGCAAATCAGGAGACGAAACCTGGTAGCTTGAAGGAGCTGCCAGTTATCAAATAACCTATTTCTTCTACCTCACACACATCACATTAGAGAAACAACTCCTTCAAGCCTAAGAGGCGTACTTGGCCGGTTCAAACTTTTCACACTCAACTCGATTTATCTTTAGCTTCGGCCTCCGCAGATTTCAGTCAGCTCAACAAAGGAAATTTAAGTTTCTGAACTGGATACTGCAGCAGGCTCGACGAATACATGATACACCAAAACGAGCTAGATCAATCCATTTCTTTCTCCAGTTCATATGTTTAATTAACTTATTTTTCTAATATCATGTCTAAATGCCATTAGTTTACATGAACATCGAGAGGTAATTATCTTCTGTTCCAGGGTGGAAAAATCGGGATAGTTATTTGAAACTTGAGCTGCAATACAATAAAGGCTGCCATGCATCTGCCTTATGAATAAAAGATTTTCCGTCCTAACCAATCCCTCACCTACTATTAAATTTAAATTAATCTCAAAGCCATATGAAAATATTTTTATTTAATTCTCCTTCCCCTACAGCTGCTTATTTGTTATAATAAATTCAATCTTCAAAGGCTATTGTAGTGCTAATTAACACTTTGACACAACTAATGGGGAATTTTTAAACCCATGAAATGAGAAAACCCCGCAATCCTAGAGGTCTGGAATTGGAGGCTAGCAGGTTTAGGCCCCGGATGATAAAAGATTAAGGTGCAAGCTTGCAGGAAGAAACAGGCCTGTGGGGGGGAAGGGGAAACGCTTTACCTTTGTTTAATTTGTTTTGCTCCATAATGTTATACTGAATGGGTGCCACCTCCTGTTTTGGTTGACTAGGGGGCTTCCAGTGTTTCTCATTCGCCTCCCCGCTGCCATTGTTCATGTTATTGCTGATGTTTGACTGGATGAGCTGAGTGGTGGCATAGGGAGTGGGCTGTCCTGACGGATTGACAAATCGTCCATCCTTCAGATTTGGGCTATTGAAGGTTTTCATCTCGTTCATTTTGTTGCTCAGGTCCACGTCCCCATAAACCGATGATTCTGGAAGCATCAGGTTTGTTTGCTTGTTTTCCAGCTGATTGTTATAATTCGCTATACAATCAGCTAACCACAGGGAAAAGAAAAGAAAAATGGTCATTCTGCTCGATTAATGCCCCTTAACCACGCCCTTCCCCTTTGTAAATGGCTTCCTGAGTGCTATAACGCCTGGGTCTGGGAAGCAGAAATGGGCATATTCACTTGCCAGGAGTAACCGCCAGGCCAAGGGGATAAGGAAAAGCAGAGAAGGATTCTAGGGGAACTTAATCACTCTACGCTTCTTCTGGATATTAAACATCAGTGTCAAGAGTATAGATAGCACCTAATTTGAATTTCTATTGGAAACAATCAATTTTAACTAGATTGAAATCCTAAATATGGGGACTTGAAAAAATCGGTTGGGTTTTGGATGGTGATGATAATCACGTAAAAACCAAAATTACTCAAAACAGAATAACCTGCAATTTCTAGTCATAAAGAAACTTAGAATTTGATTTTGTACTTGATACTTATATGAGCTGGCATTGATAACGATAAGCAATGCTTTCTTATCACTCTCGCGGCAATGGTTTGCATGTTTTGTCACCTAGGACAACATTAAGCAAATTCATTTTTATGCATATCAAATGCCCACTAAATTCATGATGTTGACTTCATGTACCCATAATGAATCACATTACGTATCCATAATAAATAACAATTCAAAGCCAAACAATTGATCGTGGCCAAGGGAAATAGGTCAAATGGAGTCCGGAAGCAGGTCCAGAGAAAAGGTCCAAGACTTGGCTGCTTTGCCAGCATTTCTCTTGGCACCTCAATGCTCACATCAGAGGCATAATTAAATTGTACAGCCACTTAAATAGAAGAGCTGTGGCTACTGCTATAAACCAGAAGGTCCAAAATTCACTGGCCAGACCATCGTTGTAGAATAACCCGAGAAACTTTTGTAACAGAAATGGATATTGTAACAAATATGGTTACACTATATGCACATTTTCCTTGTTCACAGAGGATACCCACCTCAAAGAATGAATTTTAATCTAAATTTTAATACAATTGAATATTGTGCCATATTTAGTAAACTAACAACAATCCAATGTACTACGGAAACTATATGGCTAAGCATTTCTTGATAAGTGTGGATCTTCTGGCAATCGAGAATTGTTACTCATCATTTGAACCAGACATGTTGTACAACAACCCCATATCTTTGTTCTGGAGACTTCCATTAAATATTTGAGCTCCCAAATACACTCAGGAATGAAATAAGTGACCGAAAAACAACCCTTGTCCTCACCAATCCTTGTGTTCATTTCCAGTCATTAAAGAAATATTACAGCACATAAGAGGTTTGTTTTGAGTGTCTTTCTTTAGGATATATCTTTGTTCAATATGGGACCTGTCACAGATTGATCTATGTTGTTTTCTGTTGCTCTTAATGTGTAATGCCTTCCCCTGGATGATTTAAATTCTTTTTTCTTCTTTCCTCTGACCTTAATTGCTCATCATCTGGTACAGTATTGCCACCATTTGTTTTTCCATTAATTCTAGTGACCTTACGTCTTCTCATGCCTCGAGTACTACTTTCCAGGATTTCTTTTTATTATCAATAGCTTTTTTTCTTTGATTTTCTTGGTGAACCATGTTCAAAATTTGCATCCTTCACTCCCATCTAGCATCTTTTAAAATAATCATTTTTTTTATTCCCTTAAAAGACCAAATTGACTTAAACAGCGTATCATTATCTTGAGATACACAATCCAAATAAATGTGTGATCGACTCTCAAAGGAAAAAATACAAATATTTTACAAAATTGATGACTCTATCCCCATTTTCACAATTCCAGAATTCTGGCAAAAATGTCTGAGAAATAGGAAAGTGTTCTTTTTTTTGTTTCATTTTTTGCTTTGGGAAGTGTCTATACTAGTCTTTTTAAAACAATATCATTACAAATTTAGGTCAAACTTTTTTTATGCAATTTCCTAAGTGCTTACTATGTGTCCAACAGTGTTCAAAGTGCTCGGGTAGATAAAGTTAATCAGGCCAGATACAGATACCTGTCCCTACATAGAACTCGCAGTCTAAGTAGGCGGGAGAAAAGGTGTTGAATCTCCATTTTGTAGTTGAGGAAACTGAGGCCCAGAGAAGATAAGTGACTTGCCCAAGGTCACACAGCAAGCATGTGGAAGAGCAGGTGCTAGAACCTGGTTTCTCTGATTCCCAAGCCCATGCTTCATTTTTTTTTATAATGGCATTTTGTTAAGCGCTTACTATGTGCAAAGCACTGTTCTAAGCGCTGGGGAGGTTACAAGGTGATCAGGTTGTTCTACAGGGGGCTCACAGTCTTCATCCCCATTTTACAGATGAGGGAACTGAGGCACAGAGAAGTGAAGTGACTTGCCCAAAGTCACACAGCTGACAATTGGCAGAGCCGGAATTTGAACCCATGACCTCTGACTCCAAAGCTCTTTGGAGCTCTTTGCACTGAGCCACGCTGCTTCTCTACTTTATTAGGCCATGCTGTTTCAAAATCCCCCAAAACTTAGCAACATTTCTTTTTAATTTTATTTTTTACCCGCAAACTCCTTGGGCTAAATTTGAGAATAAAGGTTGTTATATTTAATTTTATCTACAGTATTTCCTCTGTATTGTCTAGAAATGGAGAAGCTGTAGAATTTTGCCACACAAATATTGCTTTAGAAATGGCCAAAAAAGGCATAAAGGTAATTTTTTTTTCAGACACTATATTCCATAATGGGTTGGGGTAGAGGGTGAAGGAAGGAGAGGGCGAGGAGGTGAGAGAAGAGAGAACTTGTCTTTTTATGTTTAATTTGACATCAACCAAATCCGTATCAGGTACATACTGACTAACCTGGCCGACTGTACGTAGTCAGATTGCTATCGCTGTTTCCGTTCCCTGCTGTGCAGCAGTTAATAGAACAGTCATTGTGATTGTTGCCAGTGTTAGGCCAAGTATCTGCCAGCCACGGCTGAGTGGCAGGTTCGCTGATATTGAGAAGTCCCGGCCTAAAAGAAAAGAGGAGACAGCTCTTAAATACGTGAATAATGAACTGCTTCACTCTACCTTTACTCAAAATTAAAATAATCCTAAGCATCAAGCACAGCCATACACTATTCCCGTTCGGCACTATAAAACCATTTTGGGCCGAGCCCCACCCCTAAAACTCTGGTCAACCCAGAGGGTTTCGATCCTTTGATCGTATTTCATGCTAATCTGTGAAGAATTGTCGTGCTTTGGGTTCTCTGTGCGTTTTTTAAGCTGTTGAGAACAGCCAATGGACTTCCCTTATTGAGGACTGGGTTCTCCACTGCTTTCCAGAATTGTGTATTCCAGAATTGCTGGATCAGGAGTACTGTGAGCCTTTTTTATTTTAAAGATGAAAACCTTGTAAATGTTTCAGTTTATATTTTTGAAGCTTCTTCCAATTTTCTGTTGACTATACGTAAAATGCCAGAGAGTTCTACATAAATATAGTGAAAGCCAGATATTTAAGTCTGGGGGAAACAAAGATGACCACCAAAGCTTTTGCTTTTCCTTGGCATACCAGGTGAATGACCCTCTCTCACAGAGTCAAAAATGCAAAAAAGAATCTGTAGTGATTAACTGCAGCTTTGTAGCCCCAGTACCTGGGACCTAAAGCCGTGTCAAAGAGCGTCATTTTTAATGTCTTTCTTCAACATATACCCCACCTGATAATTACAGTGATACACGGCTTGGTTTCAGAACAATAATAAACACTTTGGTACAACCCACCCTACCAAGATTTTCTTTATAGTTTCCTTTTCCTTGTTAATCTGAAAAAAATGTATTCTACTTTTACCTTATGGGAATCGACCTGTCATTCAACTTCCCTAGATATACACTCTTCCTCACACACAGTCTTAGAAACACACCACAGGAAAGAATATCATTTTATGGCAAATGGTTTCAAATTGAAACGGTTCTACTTGAAAGTTAGGAAGATACTGTTCGTAGCACTAGTTTGGGGACGATGCTGAATTTTCTTAATGCCTTGAAAAACGAAAGGATGGTAATCAACCGTGAAATGCAGGGTAAGGCATTTTTTCCAATTGCTCTGCCATTGGAAAAAGTAATGCATTCTGGATAAAGGGGGAACTGGGAGGTTCAATGCGGTGGATTTCTGAATCGTAACCTAACAGAAATATGTTCCCCACGTGAATATCTTCATCTGAAACTCAAAGTACAAACACACCATCCAAGAGATGGATAATTATATGAATTTCTATTCAGAATGTTTCCTCTGTAGGTACATGATGGGATGTGTTTAAAGGAGGATGAGGTGTAAATAGGACAGATTTGAAATGGATTTCTCGGAAATCAGACAGAAACTCCTTACCATCATCATCATCATCAATCGTATTTATTGAGCGCTTACTATGTGCAGAGCACTGTACTAAGCGCTTGGGAAGTACAAATTGGCAACATATAGAGACAGCCCCTACCCAACAGTGGGCTCACAGTCTAAAAGGGGGAGACAGAGAACAAAACCAAACATACTAACAAAATAAAATAAATAGAATAGATATGTACAAATAAATTAAATAAATAGAGTAAAAAAAATATGTACAAACATATATACATATATACAGGTGCTGTGGGGAAGGGAGGGAGGTAAGATGGGGGGATGGAGAGGGGGACGAGGGGGCGAGGAAGGAAGGGGCTCAGTCTGGGAAGGCCTCCTGGAGGAGGTGAGCTCTCAGCAGGGCCTTGAAGGGAGGATGAGGTGTAAATAGGGCAGATTTGAAATGGATTTCTTGGAAATCAGACAGAAAATCCTTACCATCAGCTTTAGAGTAATCAATCACCTTGCCCCTCCTACCTCAGCTTACTGCACTCTGGCCCACACACTTCACTCCTCTAATTCCAACCTACTTGCTGTAACTGCATCTCATCTATCTCACTGCTGACCTCTTACCCACGTCCTGCCTCTGGCCTGGAACATCCTCCCTCTTCATATCAATCACCTTCTCCACCTGCAAAGCCTGACTGAAGGCCCATCTCCTCCAAGAGGCCTGCCCTAAGCCCTACCTCCCTTCCTCTTCTCCTGCTTCCCTCTGCATCACCCCGATTTGCTCCCCAGTCCCACGGCACTTAGGTTCAGATCCGTAATTTATTTATATTAGTGTCTGTCTCCTCCTCTATACTGTAAGCGCCCTATGGGCAGGGAATGTGTCTACCAACTCTGTTATATTGTACTCCCCCAAGAGTTTAGTACAGTGCTCCGCATACAATAAGCACTAAGTAAAAATATCGGACTGGAATTCTAAGCGTCATGATGTTTGACAGCAGAGATGAATCAAACTTTGCTCCAGATGCTTAACACTCTGAAAATCCAATTGTAATTTTATTCATATTATGTGTATACACATATATACATACATACTCGTATACAGACACAGATGTCATATTTTTGGTGTGTGTGGCATGTGGAACATATAGATTGCTCCTTGTTGATTTGTGGAATAAAGTATCAACTCCCTGAGGAGACACACCTCTCTACTCATAAGCTTCCAACAGTTACCCATTTCTGACTGCATCAGGTACAAGTTCTTTCTTATTGCCTTGTACTTCCCAAGTGCTTAGTACAGTGCTCTGCACATAGTAAGCGCTCAATAAATACAATTGAATGAATGAATGAATGAATTGGCTTCATTGCTCTCCCTTACATTTTGTAGCACATGCATTTTGTCTGATCTGATTATTTCTTATCCACCTCCATACTTGGTGTAGTGTGTCTGGTACCTAGTAACCACTTCACAGATACCATAATCATCATTATGGTTTTTTATCTCAGCTCTCTTCATCCACTACTCACACACTTTACTCCTCCACGAACAGCTTCTAACTACCTTCACAACATTGCTAAAATCCTGCTATTCCTCTCCATCCAAACTGCTACCACATTAATACAATCATTCATTCTAGCCCAGCTAGATTACTGCACCAGCCTCCTTTCTGACCACCCAACCTCCTGTCTCTCCTGACTCCAGTCCATACTTTACTCTGCTTCCTTCACCATCTTTCTACAAAAATGTTCTGGACATGTCACCCCCCCTCCTCAAAAATCTCCAGTGGTTGCCTATCCACCTCCACATTAAACCAAAACTTCTCACCATTGGCTTTAAAGCACTCCATCTACCTCGCCCCCTCCCACTTCACTTTGTTTCTCTTCTACAACCCAGACTGCACACTTTGCTCCTCTGGTGCTAACCTTCTCACTGTGCCTTGATCTCTCGTCTTGCAGCCGACTTCGGCCCAAGTCCTGCCTCTAGCCTGGAATGCCTTTCCTCCTCAAATCGGCCCCAAAATTACTCTCCCCCACTTCAAAGCCTTACTGAAGGCACATCTCCTCCAAGAGGCCTTCCCAGACTAAGTCCCACTTTTCCTCATCTCCCATTCCTTTCTGCATTGCCGACTTGCTCCCTTTGCTCTTCCCCCATCCCTGACCCACAGCACTTATGTATATATCTGTAATTTTATTTATTTGTATTGATGTCTGGTTACTTGTATTGATATTTGTCTCCCCCCTTCTAGACAGTGAACTCGTTTTGGGCAGGGATTGTTTCTCTTTTATTGCTGTATTGTACTTTCCCAAGCATTTAGTACAGTGCTCTGCACACAGTAAGCACTCAATAAATATGATTGAATGAATAAGTTCTTGACTCTCTTGACTCCAACACCATGTGCCCACATAGCACTTCCAGTCCAGCACTTTCTTCATCTTGAAATTCACCAGACACCATAACTCTCCCCATCTTCAAAGTCTTTCTGAAAGCCTGCTTTCTCCAAGAAGCCTTCCCCAATTAGTTCTACCCCAACAACACATATGTCATTTACATATTCAGTTATTCCAGCCTTGCATATTTACGCTACTTCCTATCATCTACTTATGCTACTTCCTTCTGCTCTCTGCATTTGTAAATAAAGTATGTCTTATCTCCCTCATTAGACCGCAAGCCCTCTGAGGGCTTCTTAACTCTTCCTTTTGGTATTCTCTCCCTAGGCCTTAGTAATAATAATAATAATTATGGTATTTGTGAAGCACTTACTGTGTGTCAAGCACTGGGGTAGTTACAAGGTAACCAAGTTGCCCCATGTGGGGCTCCCCATTTTACAGATGAGGACACAGGCACAGTTAAGTAAAGTGACTTGCCCAAGGTCATACAGCAGACAAGTGGCAGAGCTGGGATTAGAACCCAAGTCCACTGACTCCCAAACCTGTGCTCTTGTCACGAGGCCATGATGCTCATGATCATATATGACATGATCCTAGAGCTTCTTCAGGTGAACCCCCTCAGCTCCCAGCCCTATCCATGAGGAGAAGTGAATGTGGACATGTGGGAGGAGAACAAAGGAAAGTAGATGTTATCACCAGTGCTATGGTGAAAGAACAATGAGACAAAAGCACTAAATGGCTTTAATACCTGGGCTACATTACAGTGTTAAAATGATTTTTAGTTTGCTTTTGAACTCAGGCTTGGGTGGAAGTTTACTATACAGCTTTACTGAAAACGAATGCTTATCTGGGGAAAAAAAAACCCTCTCATTTTATTTGAGAAATTAAGGCTCATGAGAAGTCCGCTTCTTTCATTCATTCAATCATATTTATTGAGCACTTACTATGTGCAGAGCACTGTACTAAGCGCTTGGGAAGTACGAGTTGGCAGCATATGTTGCCAATTTGTACTTCCCAAGCGCTTAGTACAGTGCTCTGCACATAGTAAGCGCTCAATAAATACGATTGATGATGATGATGATGATGATGATGATATAGAGACGGTCCCTACCCAACAGCAGGCTGCTTTGTAATCTAGTCTATTAATCACAATAGAGTCTGTTTAAGTCAGCTACAAGTAGATGTTTAGAAGAAAAAGCTCTTGAATAAATAAGCTAGATTCCTTTTTTCTTTAGCAAAACACCTTTGCAAGTGACGACTGGAGCTGCTCTGCATTCACAGCAAGACAAAAACAACATCAATTTATGAGCTACTGCTGTGTTCAGCAAGTTTTCCAATGAACATTTTTTCTTTTGTAGTATCTGTGAACCAGCTATATTTCTTAATCTTCATAAATGCCACAACTTAATTACTTTAACTCCTTTAATCATCTGCTAAATCAGCAAGTCCTTTTTGGCGTTGTTGGAAAGTTAAAGTGCTCCCTCTGGTGTTCTTTCTCTGAAATGCAGCCCTTCTCATCACAAAAAGCAACTATTCTGAAAACAGTGTCAATTAATTTGAGCACTGAAAACAGAATATAGTTCTCAAAATATGACACTGCAATATTTCCTGGATAAGCATAGGAAACAGTGCAATTGCCAACAAAATGCTAATTCCAGATTTTTCTTTCTAGGACATATCCGCGGCCCCTGTAAACAGAGCCAATGGGCCGAAGTTCCTGTTTCTCTTCTTTGAATATGATTGTTTGCAACCATCCCTTTGGGACCTGCAAATAAGCCACATAGTTACCTGCCTCCGCTGCTCACAGCTTCGCCTCCTCGCTGGTAAGTTACTAGAATAGTTAAAAGAAAAAGAACCATTGACAATAGCCACGTTAGACATTGACTTTTTTTAACATCACATTTGTTATTAGTTTTTAAATGCAGGATTGATCGCTTTCAATCATAGAGTATATGGAAACTTTACGCCATTCAGGATATAGATTTACAGATTTATCAGCATCACATTTAAAACAGCTCTACCATTCCTAAATATTTTCGTTTCTGAAGAACACTGTACAATCATTACATTTCGGCAAACTGCTCCACCAAGCTGAGACCAGGCAAGTAAATTTTCAAGATATTTCAGGTGCCTTCACTATGACATTAGCCTTGGTTGTACTGATATTGGGGGGAAAATGCGTATATGTGAAGTTGAAATATCTGGAGCGTAGAAACTAATCCTCTTTTCCTCCAGGAGGAATGCAAGGAAAAACAGTCAACTTTGTTAATGGGGATGTGAAAAGCACACAGTAAGTTTTCAATCAATGTTAACAGTAATATAGAAGAGCCAACAAAAAGGCTAGGAAAGATAAATAGGAGAAAGAGACTTTGCAACACAAATCACCCATTTCCTCATTCTTCCTCCACTCAACCAAACCCAGAGTCCTCAACTGGTATTACTGAGGAATCACCACCTTTCACCTGTACTACTACCACTATTGGCCTAGACTTGGAAGCCAGTGACTTCAGGATCTTTGTCAAAGAGAAACAATGGCAGCAGAAGCCTGTGAGTAGGCCTGGATTATCAGGATAATTTGCTTACATAGACATAGCCAAAAACCAAGTGAACCCTAACAAAATGTAGCATAGCCAAAACAAACATAAAAAAAACCCTTTTGCTACAGTTACTCTGAAAAGTGAGGTTTGTATATATGTCTGTACATATTTATTACTTTATTTATTTATTTTACTTGTACCTATCTATTCTATTTATTTTATTTTGTTAGTGTGTTTGGTTTTGTTCTCTATCTCCCCCTTCTAGACTGTGAGCCCACTGTTGGGTAGGGACTGTCTCTATACGTTGCCAGCTTGTACTTCCCAAGCGCTTAGTACAGTGCTCTGCACACAGTAAGTGCTCAATAAACACGATTGATTGATTGACTGATTATTTCCTGCACCAGGTAAATAAATGATTCAATTCTGCACTTCAATTTGCTAGTGTGAATCTGACCTAAAATATCCACTTCCCATTTACACCACCCCTCCGCCCCTCGGCCTCCCCGTATTTAATTTCTGAGGATACTCCCACGGCTAACACACACTTTAATAAACTTTGAAAACAAACTCTGAAGAGCTAATGAGGCTTCTTACTGCTGGTTAGGACCCCCGTACACGTTTCCAATCACCATATAGAACCTAAATTGTAAGCAGTCAATTTCATGAACGCAACGCGGCAAAAAGTTAGTTTTAAGGAGACCCAAGTACTGGGTGACTAAAAACTTTCTTCTTTTCTTTGAGGTTTGCACATAGCTAGGCAAGGAGTTAAGAAGATTAGCACCCTGAGATTGCTGATGGATTCAACAGCTATGCACTGCCTCACTAAGAATGCCCTTTTAAAAAAAGCAGCCAAATTCTGCTCCTTAGAAGAACTCCAAACTGGGAGCCTGCAAGAGAAAGATAAGTGCTCCCAGTGATTACAATAAAAGGATTAAAAATGCAGGAGGTACTGATGCAGGTGAGGTACCAGTGAAAAAGGAGAGGTGGAACCAAATAAAATGAATGGGGCAGAATATGACGATTCTGAATTTAAGATGGAAAGTTTTTTTCCCCTTTTTTACAGGTTTCTCCTTTTTTAAAAGCTGAATTTCATAACAGAATATTGCAAGTAGGAAAGATTCATCCTTTAAAAAATAATGTAAGTTTACGGTTCAGGGAAAGAATGCAGAACTGAGTCATCCAAAATAATTAGCATGTTAAATCACATTTATATAGGTCATGGAACACATGCAAACAGATAGTTAAGATGCAGTGTGGAAATTACAAATTGGTCTGTAAAATCTTTTAAAAATCCTTCCTCCTCGAGTATACTAATAACAATAAGGTCTGCCACTAGAAAACAAATAAGGCTTTCCCGCCCACCCCCAGAGCCTTAGGTTGTTATATTAGAAAAAACAAAAACAGAAGCAAAAAAATAAACAAAACCCATAAATACAATAGTATAACACATGCCAAACTAATAAAGAAGAACGGGGTAGGGAAGTGCAAATATATACCTGTTGGTGTGAAGGTAAAAGACGGGACTGAAAAATCAAAACAAAATATAAACCAGTTATTAAGTCAGAGAGAAAGGGAACATATCACATTAGTATAAATCAAGCAGACAGCTGAACATAAAACAAATGTAAATGACTAACCCAGTTGCCCAGATCTATGAATTAGACCAAAATTCTGGTTGGAAAAAAAGAAGCCTGTCTCTACAGGTACCATTTGGGAACTCTGTCATTCTTGTAGGCCCGGGGGGAAGCGGGGGCAGGGGAGAGAGAAGACCTGGGTTAGCCTGTAAATGACCCTCCACTTAATAACATAATTTTTGCTTGTGGCCTTAGTACAAACATGAATCCCACACTATTAATCATTTCAAAACACTGGATGATGGATTCTTAAACAAGTATTATCAAGGTCTTACTTGAAAGTTATCTACAGATCAGTAAGTAAATGCTCATTAAATTGACCTAATAGGGGCACTTAAGCATGTGGAATAAAAAAAATAGCATTCTTTTAAAGGACCAGAGAGAACTATTAAACTGAAATGTTCCTCGGTAGGAAACTTCACCAAGGAAATGCCTGACACCTCATTCCCACAAATCGTGTAACGACAGAATTCCAATTGTTTATTTTGTCATTGTAGAAAAGTCAGACAGACAAAATTAGAGATTTCTGAACTTCATTTTCTGGGCTTTAATGTACAGTAACAGGAGACCTCCGGATACACTTTTCAGCCTTAAGAAAATCCCACACAAGGTAGTCTACCAACCGTACGATAACGTCTCTTTGAAAACCTTAACTCGGTGTGGTTATAAATCTTAATCTAATCAATAATGCCTGAAATTGAACTGCAGACCTCAAAAGTAACTGCTCTGCCTCCCCCGCGCTCCCTATCATCTCACACTCCCTCTGCACGTTGCAAGATATTACAGCAATTTCTGAATCGTTTCACAGAGGGAGGAGATGGACTTATTTTTCAAGCCCTTCTAATTGATTTGAAGCAAAACCCCGGCAGAGCAAGGGAGAGGCTATAGGAACTGATTAATGACCGAGGTTCAGATTAAAAACCTGACACTGGGAAAGCGGATCCTGGTTTTATATTTTACATAGAGAAACACTAACTGTGTATTTTCCATTTCACTCAGTCCTAATGTCTCCTGCAATTTTATTTTGGTATTGAGGCCCTCAAGGTGCAAAAAAAATATCATGGGAGGAACACTTCAGTCTGTCACTTTTTACCAAGCCACTTTATTTCTCAGCATACTACAGCAAAACAGAAACAAGAGCCTCAATGCTATTTACTCATTTCATCCTCTGGCCTTGATTCACAGCACAAAAGCCTCTATCTCAGGAATTCTACTGTGTGATTCCTTCATCCAGGCCTTTTCACATAATCAGTGTAATCTGACTACCTTCAAATGGACAGTGCTGGTCTTCATAAATAAAGTACATTTCAAACTACAGCTATTCAAGCAAGGATGAAGTGTTTCACCATTAATTCGCAATCACAAGGACACAAGGAAAAATACGAAAGGTCCTCATCATTATGTCTTCCCTTAGCTAACTGCTAAGTCTACTTTGAGGAACAGAGGAACAGATGAAAAGAGGTCAGACTAAATGAAATCTTAACAGCAAGCACACCAAAGAACAACTCAATTCTCAGAGCCTCCATTAATTAACTGTCGGTGTACCCCGTGGTGCTACTGCAATATACGTATGTATATGTGCATGGGTACTGAAGGATTTTAACAGATGTCAAGACTGGAGCGAATTGGAAAATATTGTTAATAACGTTCCCTATTTCTTGCCTTCACACTACTGACACGATATCTCACAGACTGATAGGACTCTGTTTTTACTTCACATCCTTTTGTCTTGAAAATCCACTCGATTTGCCTAGGCAAAAGTGTCGTCTTCTCTTTTCTGCACCCCAAAATGCACAAGGTCATTTTAAGGACTGGACGGTAAACTTGGAATTTATGCACCATATGCCTCCCAAGTCAGTGGGTAAGAAGCAGAATCAAATGCTAATAGAATTACATTTGTATTTATGTCCTATGATTTCTGCTTAAAAACAAAAGAGAGGTGAGAGGACAACAATGTTAGTTTAACAGGGTGTGTAGGAAGGAAGGCTCAGGCATTTGCCAGCATGCTTAAAGCATATTAGTAAAAGAACAAGGAGAGAATTGATCATTCCAGGAAGGAGGAAGGGGAAAATTGATTTTACTTCACCTCTTCAAATTTCCAGATAATTTTAAAAGTTTGTTTTAATCCTTTCTAGTGGCTCGCACACTGTGATTCATAAGAGAACCAATCAAATCCAAAATGACAGCAGTAGTAAATACTTTGCTTAGAGGATGGGAAAACAAGTACATACCATAGCTCCCAAGGTAACTGGTTCCCTACACACACCAGCTAAAAAGACATGAAAACTACCCAAACTGGTACCTTCCCATTTGTCCTTTTGTGTTTTTAATGAAAAAAAAAGAAACACTCAACAAGGCAATTCGTCCCTCTTGGCCGAATTTCTTGACAATGTCAGCAATGGTAGGTCAATGGGATCAAGAAAATAAGATTTTGTAAATCTGAATGGTGGGCTGGGGCTCTCTCAGTTGAACAAAAATGGTGAGGTCAGGATTAGGAATGAATGCAGAGCTTCAGCCTCACGGAATGTCAATCAGTTGCTTTCGTCAGTGTTTCAACCTCCTTGGGGGATGAATGCACGTGTGGAAAAGGTGTTAACTCAAAAAACCTGCCAGTACTTTTAATTTCATTCAATAAGATTGTGAATGATGCAAAGCATATGTTTTCTTCAGAATAGGCAATCAGCATTTGGAAATGATAACCCAGCAAAGAAAATCAAATACATATGCACTATTATAACCCAAAGGTATTTTATGCTAAATAGGGGCAAATTTGATAGCCTTTACTCCCAGTTGTCATAAAAACATTAGGATTCAATAATGATCAAACCCAGCATTACTTAGACCGTGAGCACCATGTGGGATAGGGGCTGTGATTAAATGGTATCTACCCCAGAGCTTAGAACAAGAAAGCACTTAAATATAATAATAACAATAATAATAACAACCTTTCAAAGATGCTGTATCAAAACTCTGGGAAATCAGGTCCACTGTAAACCCCATTAAAGTTTATATGTAGGTGAATACATGGCTAAAATATATGTACAGGACTCAAATTTAAAAACATTAAAGTGAGATAATACTTAATAACTGTGGTACTTGTTAAGCCCTTACTAAATGCCAAGCACCGGATGACGCGTTGGAGTAGATACAAGATCACCAAGACCCACATGGGACTCACAATCTAAGCAGGAGGGAGAACAGGTATTGAACCCCCGTTTTGCAAATGAGGGAACTGAAGCACAGAGAAGCAAAATGACTGCCCAAGGTCACACAGCAGATCAGTGGCAGAGCCAGGAATAGATTCCAGGTTCTCTGACTCCTTCCACTAGGCTGTGCGGCTTCTCTAATGTAAGCTATAATAAGGTACAATCAATCAATCCCCAATACCAACACTTCTGAGGGACCACTTAAGAAATGTCTTGTTCCAGCTCAGGAAACTGAAAATACCTTTCCGGATCCCGGCATAAGTACTGGTCAGTCCATTTCGCTTTTTCCGGTGGCGATACAGCCAGATGCTGAAGACCATAAGGATAATCCAACAGGCTGCACCGATGCCAGCTATGAAGGCTGGCTGCTTCACGACATCTGAAATCTGCTGAGCAAGGCTAACTTGGTCTTCCGGTGAAACCGGGTTCCCATGGGAATCTAAAAAAAATTCATCTTCTTGTTAGATAAGCTTTGAGATTCAACACGTTCAAAACGCATCAGAATGAATAAAAATGTTCTGCACTCTATCAAGTGGCTCTCCCTGTTATGGTACGTGAAGGAAAGCCAACAGAACCATTCTACCTGAGATAACTACAAACACATAATCCCCATAACCCGTGCGTAGCCACATCGGCAATATGCAAATGATTTAAGGTTCTGAAACAGGTGTGGAAGATAGTTTTCCTCCAATCTTTTCAAAACCCTCTCTTGATGCCCAAAATCTTGAGAGTGAATATAAGAGAGCGTTAAGAAGGCAAAACAAAATTATCTTCAAAAAGTAAAGGCTGAAAAAGAAAATTTAAAAATAGAATTTTGGACCAATTTGAATCGAACCTTCTGTAGGGTCCATATTTTCTGAGTGCTTTTCTTCGCCCTGGGTTCCATCAGACTGGTATGATAGAATGACAAACCAGAAAGGGGAAAGAAATATAGATGCTACAAATGGATAAAGAGCTCATCTGTAAAAATAATACAGAACTGGAGGTAAGAGCTGTGGAATACCTTAACATCATTCATTCATTCATATTTATTGAGCACTTACTGTGGGCACAGCACTGTACTAAGTGCTTGGGAAGTACAAGTCGGCAACATATAGAGACGGTCCCTACCCAACAACGGGCTTACAGTCTAGAAACAGGCTCACATCATGTTGCATAAAAAATAGAGTCAAAAGGCCAACTTTTTTTCCTTAATCTATTTTGACCAGAAAAACAGAACCAAAGGATTGCAAGCCTCTTTAAGGCTTGCTCTTTTCACATGGAAGCATTACATCCTCAAACATATTCATTTTTTATACATTGTACACATCTTTTGTCCTTTTCCCTAAGTTCAGCTCACACACGGCATGCCCAAAAGGACCTCTCGGGAATACTGTTGTTACTCATCACCTACCAACCAGCATCCTCATTTGGCACTGAATGGCACCGGTATCGAGGACAGTCACTGGGAAGAAAATTCCTACTTGTGTGCTGCGGCTTTATTAATTTTGACATAATCAAATGGCAGTTCTCCCCTGCAACAACTGGTGACAGATGAAGCTGGTCCTTTGCCCACTTTATTGAGATTGGTACTTTTAGATAAGAAGAACTGCACGTTAACAGAATTGGATAGACCCACCTGAGTTCATAATACAACCTGCTTTGCAGAGAAAACTAAGTTCTCTTCCAAATTTAGCAAAAAAAAAAAAAATTCAATAGCCCTATCTGGTGTAACTGGTTGCAGATGGAATTTTTTTTTTACACTGATGTTCTCCAAGTTTCTTTTTTTCCCTCCAAGATGCAGTTTTCTCATCCTGACAATTAGTATATACAGAGGAGAAATATGCAAGCCACATTCTAGGAAAACATTTACTTTAGGAAAATGATGGCTTTTTTTTGTTGTGAAA
Organism: Tachyglossus aculeatus; assembly: GCF_015852505.1. Classification (NCBI taxonomy): domain Eukaryota; kingdom Metazoa; phylum Chordata; class Mammalia; order Monotremata; family Tachyglossidae; genus Tachyglossus; species Tachyglossus aculeatus. The sequence goes on along the minus strand of NC_052089.1, from coordinate 20,096,123 downwards.
CCGTTAAATTGCAACTAGTTGTCATTTGCTTTCTCTTGGAAGGAATTCCAGATTTAATTCTATGGCAGGTCAAGGCTAAATACTGACTTTCACAAGAGATAACCCGCCTGCAACTATTTGTTGACTGAAAGTTTTATTTCATGTTCCAGACTCTTTTATCTTTAGTTTTCCTAAGAGCACTTTGTAATCTGAAAGTTAACGAAGCAAAACTATTCTTTTCTCCTTTATACACTCTTTGTATCTGCTAGGTTTATAGATTTCATGGCTATTTGTGCAAGGTTAAGTTGGGTTGCTTCAGATTTTATGGAGACAGCCGAGTGAAGTTCCACACAAGTGGCCAGATGGGCTTAACAGTATATAGTGCTGTGTGACTAATGAATTAAAACTGCCACTCTAGATCTCATCCTTTGCCTCACTGCAGCTGAGACTGTATTAAGATATGGAAGCCCAGCACACATTTATACATTTCAAGATAAATGGTTTTTCCCTTTAAAGCCCTGTGATTTAAATTTTAAATCAAGGACATTTTACATAGCTATTTTCCTCAACCCATTCTCCAAACACAACCTGAGAAACATCAGGTTTCTGTATAACTGCAGTGCATCAGACACAATGCAAAGCAGTGACAGATAAAGCCTTGAAACAGTAAGTATGTTCTATAGTGAGAACTTGATCAGCAAGTAGGCACTATTGTAATACATGGCCACATTGTTTAACTCGATATAATGAGCACTTGCTATTTAAAATAGGAGCATTTTTTTACCACTTTAAGAACTCCCAACGGTACTGTGGTTTTTATCTGTACCACGAAAATCAAATCTTCTTAAAATGAGAAGCAGCTTGGCTCAGTGGAAAGAGCCCGGGCTTTGGAGTCAGAGGTCATGGGTTCAAACCCCGGCTCCACCAATTGTCAGCTGTGTGACTTTGGGCAAGACTCTTAACTTCTCTGCGCCTGTTACCTCATCTGTAAAATGGGGATGAAGGCTGTGAGCCCCCTGTGGGACAACCTGATCACCTTGTAACCTCCCCAGCGCTTAGAACAGTGCTTTGCACATAGTAAGCGCTTAATAAATGCCATCATTATTATTATTACTAATTATGATGATGCTATTTATCTATCAACACAGATACTGTGAACACCAATAGAAACTACTTATGCTTGAAAACACACATTTTTTCCCCCGTTTTTGAACTGACTTTCCTAATCATCCCCATATTAAAGTTCCATATCCAATGTGCAGCAGAGACTTTGGAAAACATTTGCAAAGAGCCTGGTTGACATGCAGAAATAACAAGAAAAATCCATCCAATACTCAAAACATGACCTGCTTTCTAGACATGTATGTGTATGGTGACTCCCCGATTTGATCTTCGTTTAGGAGAGTCTTAGACTCCAAGCTGGTTCTGTGGCTGAAGGCTAACAGTATTGTAAGAAGGTCAAAGAATCATCTTCAAGACTTAAATAAAAGTATAACAGTGACATTTTTTGAGAGTTTACTATGTGCAGAGCACTGTGCTGAGCACTTGGAAGAGTAAAACAAGCAGAATTAGCAGACACGTTCCCTGCCCATAATGACCACACAGTCTCTACTGGAGTCCCATTTCAGGGGCATTGCCTTTTTCCCCTAAGGATGCAACCCTAATAATAATAATTATTATTATTATTATGGCATTTATTAAATGTTTACTATGTTGAAAACACTGTTCTAAGCGCTGGGGAGTTTACAAGATGATCAGGTTGTCCCACGTGGGGCTCACAGTCTTAATCCCCATTTTACATATGAGGGAACTGAGGCCCAGAGAAGTTAAGTGACTTGCCCAAAGTCACACAGCTGACAAGTGGCAGAGCTGGGATTTGAACCAATGACCTCTGACTCCAAAGCCCGGGCTCTTTCCACTGAGCCACGCTGCTTCCCATAATAATGACGGCATTTATTAAGCGCTTACTATGTGCAAAGCACTGTTCTAAGAGCTGGGGAGGTTCCAAGGTGATCAGGTTGTCCCACGGGGGGCTCAAAGTCTTACTCCCCATTTTACAGATGAGGTAACTGAGGCACAGAGAAGTGAAGTGACTTGCCCAAAGTCACACAGCTGACAACTGGCGGAGCCGGGGTTTGAACCCATGACCTCTGACTCCAAAGCCTGGGCTCTTTCCTCTGAGCCACGCTGCTTTTCTACTCATTTTCCTCATTTTACGAACTAATATGTGTTCACTTACTATTGGCATACACCTCCCCAATGAACAAGGCCATTTCTGATGAGGCTGTGGCAGCTTTGACAGTTATTTTAGTGGCAATTTATATTTAAACTATTCTAAGTGTCCCAATTTCAGGCAACGTCCACAAATCTCTCAAACGCACTACAAAAAAGTCCAGCTAAAATCTTCTGCTATATGGTTTGCCTCTAACAGAAGCACTTAAAAATTTTCAATAACTCTTTATGTGATTGAGTTACCATAAACTCCATTATTTCTACTTTTATCAAGCTGCAATCATTCCTGGAGAACTCGATATGTTTTATAAATGGAAGGCATTGCAAAATCAAATTCATACGTAATCCATGAGGTTCTCAGACAGAGAATTAATCCCCAAAAGGTAGGACTGTATTAATTCAGAATCCACTTCAGAGCAAAAGATGACGGCTCCCGCCGTCTAAGACAAAGAGGTGATCTCGAGACTGGTTTGGCAAAAAAAGTAGGTATGATATAGAGGACCACCTGTTGATTCTCTCTAGCCTCTTAGGATTTTTCGTTTCCCTTAACACTGTGTGCATTCAAAGCCGATGAAACACTGGAGTGTAACCAAGGAGAGGCAGTCCAGGGTTGCCTTGCCTCCACTTCCTACTTTGTATGACTGATTTGCCCCAAGTCCCAAGGACTAGGACAATTTGCATCAGCATGGACAGTGTTAGCAGGGTTGGCATTATCTGCATGTAGGAGATGCACAGGACTGGCGGCATCTGCACAGAAGAGCGGTACAGCACTGGCAACTCACTGCACATTTTGAACCCTCAACTTCCAGTGGTTGCTAATAAGACTGCCAGTTCCGTCTGAGGTGTGAACCACCTACAAATCCCACAGTGGAGACAGCTACCGATTCGTTACACATGAAGCCGCTAACTAGGTTTCAAGGGATAATGACTTTCAATCTCTATTGACCTGGAGCAAATCCAGAAGCATAATCCAGATGTGCGAGATGGCACGTGCCATTAATGGTTTGGGAGGCTATCTGTTCAAGAAGGAGTTTCATTTTTAAAAAGCCTCCAACCTCATAAATCTCTGCCAGGTATTCTTGGACACCCATTTTTCACCATTATTACCTCTTAATTGTATTAAGTTCTTTATGTCTGTTTCAATAAAATCTATTTTGGCCCATGGATTTGGAAGCTGGATTTTACAAAGAGTTGGATAATTTAATCACTAATAACAACAATCACATTTACACATGCTGAATTAAGGGTAATCAAATCCCATGCTTCAGGCTGAAAGTTGATTGTGGCAGGAGTCAGGAACAAGCAATCTGGACAAAATACATTCTGTTTTCAGATTGGACAGGTAAACAGGGAGGAGGGGAACATTTCTATTTAAAACACTCAGTCTTGGCTCCTGCCGGATTTCTAGTTATTAGTGATTCTCTATCTCTCTCAAATGTGTTGCGGTGAACTGAAATGCAGTGGCCAATTAATTAATCATATTTATTGAGCGCTAACTGTGTGCAAAGCATTGTACTGAGCTCTTGGAATTAGTAGACACATGCAGTGCCCACAACGAGAATAAAGGCAAATGAAAAATGAATCTATGACTTTTTACTGTTGTCTATTGACAAACCTAAACCTCAAACTGCTCCGTAAATCCATTCACTTGTAAAATTTCCAACAGTAGGTGCTTAATTGGATTAGGCCTGGAGGACAAGGGCCTGGGAGCTGGAGAAGTTGGGTTCTAATCCTTGTTCTGCCACATGTCTACTGTGTGACCTTGGGCAAGTCACTTAACTCTCAGGGCCTCAGTTTCTTCACCTGTGAAATGGGGATTAAAACCTACTCACTTCTACTGAGACAGTGAGCCCCAGGAGGGACATGGACTGTGCCCAACCTGATTATACCTATGACAATGTTTAGCAATAATAATAATAATGATGACATTTATTAAGCGCTTACTATGTGCAAAGCACTGTTCTAAGCGCTGGGGAGAATACAAGGTGATCAGGTTGTCCCACGTGGGGCTCACAGTCTTCATCCCCATTTTACAGATAAGGTAGCTGAGGCCCAGAGAAGTTAAGTGACTTGCCCAGAGTCACACCGCTGACAAGTGCCGGGATTTGAACCAATGACCTCTGACTCCAAAGCCTGGGCTCTTTCCACTGAACCACGCTGCTTCCCCAACAGTGTTGGCACCTAGTAAGCCCTTACCAAGTACCATTATCATCATTAGTAGAAGCATCCCCAAGATTTTAAAACATCCAAGTTTGTTAAGACTATGGCGGTGATGCAACATCTGCACGGTTGCAGTGGCCAATAATCCTTTCTCCCATCTCAGTGCCGAGATTAAGCTATTCCTCATCCATTCCAACACTTCACACTGCCCACACAAGCTAGGCAGAGTACATAGGTGAAGTCTAATACCTCGAGACATATTCTGAGTCTACTCCATTGCTAATTTTGGCAAACAGTGAGGAAGGCAACAAGGCCTTATGGCAACAACCTGGAACTGACAGTCAGGAGGCTCAGGTTCTAGTGGTGGTATTACCATTGGCCTGCAGTGCCTGATCTCTCTTTGCTTCCGTCTGCTCATCTGTAAAATAGGGATAAAAGAGCTGTTCTCCCTCCCTCTGGGATAATTTTCTAATTACCATGTACCCAGCCAAGTGTTTAGCACAGTGCTCACCTGGCATATAGTAAGTGCTTAAACACGTTACTATCATCATCATCATTAATAACAATAATAATAACAACCCGATACTACCAACTGAGCTCACTTTGTCCTGATTTAAATGATAATTTATTAGGTTCCCCAAGAGGGAAGGAAGGAAACACCTTGTAGACATAATTACCCACAGGATGTGAACTGATACTTACCTAACTGGATAAACTGGGGTTCGCTTTTCACTCCAGGTCCTGCACCAGTTCCAGCTGCTACTTCCACACTGTAACGGATCCCCGGAACCAGCGATGGAATGACTACAGAAAAGGTAGAGCCATCCACTGTCTTGTTTATATGGTATCGGCTCTCATTGCCTAAGCACCAAACCTGCAAGAAGAACCTGGCTGTTAAGACTGTAACATTACTCTAAAACCATCTAAGACTGAGGCACGGATGGCATTACTCAGTACCCTTGCATCTTGGCAGAGTTGCTTCCAGGATGCTGTAATCCCTTCCAATTGCAAAGGTAATTCAGAAAGAAAAAGCCCAAAAGCAGCAGAATATTCGAAACAGTGGAGGCTCAAACTGGAGGTTTGAATGTAACTTCACTTTTTCAAGGTTCCTGCCATTTAAAAATCTGGACTCTAAATTGATCTAAGAAATATTTTCCCCCTAAAACCTTCTGCAAGACAGGAGGCTCAGGAGCTTAAATGCTAAAAGGCATGTTTATCCCCCCTCTTGTGATTTTTTCAACTACAATTCCAGCTGATGTCTGTTATCATTTAGGTTCCACATGTTCATAATAGAATATGAAATCTTTCACCTTGAAGTTGCTGGTTTCCATCAGTCTATGATGTAAGTGATTAACAATCATTACCAACTAACAGCTCTTCAGAAGCTTGTGGAAAATGAATTACTGGTCTCTAAAAAGTTCCTAGATGAGTGCCCCATGCACAATAACTCAGCCTAGTTGCTTCAGCCAAGGTGCCTGGGACTGTAAGAGCACTGAGTATGACAAACTTCTCATGCCTTGACCCAATCCTGACCCACTATGGGAATGCTGTATGTTAAACTTGTATGGCATAAAGCAATCAGTCTGCAGAGTGTACGAGTGTAAAAAGCATTTTCATAAACATTCCAGTTGACTCAAACGGAGTCAGTGTCCTAGGATCCAGTGACAACTGTTTTCCATAACATTATTGTAACTATGGTGATGAAAGCAGGGGCTCAAATGACCTTAACACAAAGAGAGAGAACCACTGTGGGCCCGTTGTTGGGTAGGGACTGTATATGTTGCCAATTTGTACTTGCCAAGTGCTTAATACAGTGCTCTGCACACAGTAAGCACTCAATCAATACGATTGAATGAATGAATGAATAATGAACAAGGACCTTTTGCAAAACTACCTAGGATCCAGAAGTGGGGCATAGATTCAAATTTGTTAGCTTATGACTGGCCAAGGACCCACAAAACTCAATGAGAAAAGGGTAACACATTTGGATCAGCAATCATAAAGTGGGTAATGATCAAATACGAACTCATTTAGCCATGATCAAGTGGGATTGAAAAATGCTGAACACCAGTGAAAATACTTTGCATTTAAGGTTTAGGCTTTGGTATAGATGTATATGTCTGTTATTTTATTTATTTTTATTGATGTCTGTCTCGCCCACCTCTAGACTATGGGCTCATTTAAGGCAGGGATTTTTACTCTTAATTGTTGCATTGTACTTTCCCAAGTGCTTAGTACAGTGCTCTGCACACAGTAAGCCTTAATAAATACAGCTGAATGAATGAGTGAATGGACAGACTACAATTTCCCAATTACATTAGGTATCTGAAATTAAACCACAAACTGATTCTGTGCCAATCAGTTTTGAAAGGCATTTTACTGTTTTAAACTGACCATGAAGTTAAGTGATCTTCAACCTCCTGCATTTCTTCAGGGGCAAAATTAGTTTTTGTCTCTTGGGGAAAAATGCCTATATTGCATTGTTTTACTTCAGAGCTGAAACAAACTCATTTCATATCTCTAAAAAATAAATCTTTCCTTTAATAATTCCAACTTGATAAACTTAGGCACAGCATCAGTTATGGTTATGGTTAGGAAGCTGTGACGAAGTAGGGTATGTCCACTGAATCTAGTATTTATTGAGAACTAACTGTGCGCAGAGCACTCTATTAGGTGCTTGGACGATGCAAGCTTACCTCAAGACAACACCCCATGGTTTTAGAAGACATAGCTTGTGTGCATGTGTGTGTAAATAAACTAATGGACACCCTGAGTACTTCAGCGATAGTTTTTTCTGATGTGGGATTTTGCGAGAGCACGACCTATTTTAGGAGACTTAGTTATACTATATTTTTCCCTTCAGTATTTGTAATAATTCATTATAAATGAAAACACATACATAATGTGAATACTATATACATATCTACATAAAAGTTGTGTTAATCTGAATGGTGGCAGTAATACGTAAGTTTGGGAAACAGAGCACAGTGTCTAAAATGGGTTCCACCTTAGTTTCAGGTAAATCTGCATGTATTTGTGGATAATTAAAAACTGAAACAGTGCGGAATTAAGGTCCAAGAATTGAGGTCAATGATCCATCCTCCTATGCTCACCTAGAGAAGTGGAGACTGCTCCCCAAACCAAAGTAGGGAGAGCCTGAGGGGGAAGCCCTGAAAAAACAGCCACCTTATCTCTAGGCTAGTTAAATACTATCAAAAAAATGGATGCTCTGAGAATCTGGGCAGATATTTTACCCTAAAAAAGGCTGTTTTCAGTTTTTCAGGGCTTTATTCCCCATTTTTCAGTCATTAAGGACTTAACTCAGGTTCTAAAAATATGACTTTTCATTTGTCGGTTGTCTTTCTCCACTTCTATCATAGAAGCTATATAACCCCTGCTAACGCTATTTTACCCAGCCTCTAATACAGTGTTTTGCATATTGACACAGGTTCAATCAAAGAACGACAGCTATGATGTCAATGATAATGGTTGTTTGTCCTCAAATCATTAGACTCAGAATCTTGTCAAACACAGTCTATCCTGTGGGGTGTAAGTCATTTTCAAAAACTAATGAAGTCCATAATAACTTAATCAACAAGGGCCTTGATTTTCCTCTTTGCATGTGTGTTATCTATGCACCATCTGGAACACGGATGGAAGGAAATTCCATCCATTCATCCATCCATCTCCTTCTTCCAACTTCCATCCTTCTCTGACACTCTCTCTAGCCTTTCTCTGATCCAACTGCCCTAAACAGTAACCTGGTCAAGTTAAAAACGGTTTGGGAATCTGTTAGGAGAGCTCAAATAAAGGCCATTGGATTAGCAGAAATTTTTGAGCAAGGGGATGTTAAAGGACACCTTACTTCGAGCTTAAATGAATCATATCAATACATAGGTGTTTCTTAAAAACATATACATTTCTCAGATAAGATTAATAAGCCTCAACCCCATTCCCAAATATTGTCGACAAGCACTTTGGCGATTATTTTACAATACACGGGAAATTTCCTGCTTGCAGCAGTTGACTCCCCCCGCCGCCTTACCTCCTTCCCTTCCCCACAGCACCTGTGTATATGTTTGTACGTATTTCTTACTCTATTTTACTTGTACATATCTATTCTATTTATTTTATTTTGTTAATATGTTTTGTTCTCTGTCTCCCCCTTCTAGACTGTGAGCCCACTGTTGGGTAGGGACCGTCTCTATGTGTTGCCAACTTGTATTTCCCAAGCGCTTAGTGCAGTGCTCTGCACACAGTAAGCGCTCAATACGATTGATTGATTGATTGACGACTTGCCCTGTTTTGCAAATGTGTATACCTTTCCCACTTAGAATTTGTTGTACCCTGATGCTTTCGGTACAACAGAGATAGCTAATGGTCTGCAGGAAATTCTTCAATAAATGCAAAATGTTCAATTCCTTTTCTTATTGTGCTTTGCTTTTTGCCAGCAGATGGAGCCAAGTAACCACAATCAACCTAAACATCAACCTTAAACTCTCTTCAGTCCAGTCCTCGGTGCCGTTACCTTATATTCCTGGACCATTCCATTCTGGGTATCTTCTGGGGGCGGCTGCCAGGTAACCAGAATTGCAGTCCCGTTCCCATCATTCTTCGTCACAGTCACGCTCTGGGGCGGAGCACTGGGTGCTGATGGAGGGGGGAAAAAACAACAACCATCAGCTGATACTTAGGAAGAGAAAATAAGGATTCAAAAATGAGGAGTGCCCTCATCTCAAATATCTGACTGATTTCAGTTCAGAGAATAACGAAAAATTAATTTCTAACAAATGCCATGCTGTACCTGTATATGTTTGTACATATTTATTACTCTATTTATTTATTTATTTATTTTATTTGTACATATCTATTCTATTTATTTTATTTTGTTAGTATGTTTGGTTTTGTTCTCTGTCTCCCCCTTTTAGACTGTGAGCCCACTGTTGGGTAGGGACTGTCTCTATGTGTTGCCAATTTGTACTTCCCAAGCGCTTAGTACAGTGCTCTGCACATAGTAAGCGCTCAATAAATACGATTGATGATGATGATGATGTACGCGAAAGTACCTTTCAGAGCTACTCACCTTCCTCCAGTGTTTTGGCAAATCTGACTTCGCTATCGGCACCTTGGAATTCATTAAAGAAGGGCCGGGCCTTGATTTCATAGTTAACTCCTTTTTTCAGTTCTGGTATCACGGCACTGTTTTTGGTCGGGGTCCTCACTTCAAAAACCAACCACTCCGATTCTCCATAACTTGCTGCAAATGGTCTGTACAAAATTTTATACCCCTGAATATACTGAGATTGCTGGTCCACCTACAAGGATAACGGAAATGTTAATCCCTCGTAATGACTTTTTTCAGGCAACAAAATAGTAGAAGAGATTCACTCATTCAGTTGTATTTATTGAGCACTTATTGTGTGCAAAGCAATGTACTAAGCGCTTGGAAGAGTACAATACATGAAGCTCCCAAGAAGCAAAGTGACATATAAGTCAACCCAAGTTTTCCCATGTTTCTTTCATCAAGAGTTTTCTAAATTCATTTATGGCATAAATCTCAGTTCAACTTTTTTCATTTAAAAGGAAAAACTATTCAGAAAAGGAATCCAATGGAAAATAAATGCATTTTGGAGTATGGGATCCTTTCTGGGATGGCATTCATGCATCACGATTTGAAGCCTTTATTCTCAATGGATGAAACTGTTGCTCTACTACACAAATAACGGGGTCATAAGGAACCGCATCTCAACTCTGTTTTAGGCCACAGGTTTTTTTTTTTAACAGACTATTTTTCCCTAACTGAGAACTCAGAATCGACAAGTTGAAAGGTCAAAAACAATCATTTCCCATCAATATCAATACCACAGAAGACCAAAAAACATTTTCCCTACCTTCCTCCACCTTTTCTACACCTCACGTAAGTTCAATGATTGCTGATATGACAGTCCCGTTGATAATGGTTTTCATAAACGATTGAAGTGTGTAACTGAACATCAGATAGTTTGTTGATTGACACCAGATTTAGGTAAGCTCCTTGAGGGCATGAATCATGTCTACCACCTCTTTGTACTGTACTCTTAAGAGTCCTCAGTATAGTGCTGTACATATAGTAAGCATTTATTAGATACCATTGATTGATTGACACCAACTTAATTTTCAGCACTTGCAGTTTTGAGTCTTGTACTCTAGTCAAGCTGTGGTAATTTTTTTTTTTAATAGTACTTTTTAAGCACTTACTATGTGCCAGTCACTATATTAGGCACTGGAGTAGATACAAATTAATCAGGTTGGACACAGTCCCTAACCCACATCAGGCTTACAGTCTTAAGCCCCATTTTATAGATCAGGTAACAGGCACAGGGAAGTGCAGTGACTTTCCCAAGGTCATACAGCAAATTAGTGATGGAGCCAGGATTAGAACCTAGGTTCATCTGACTCCCAAGCCACACGGCTTCTCCTTTAGGATGACATTTACAAAGGGATAGAATAAAAATAATAACGGTGGTATCTGTTAAGCGCTTACTGTGTGCCAAGCACTGTTCTAGTGCTGAGGTAGATACAAGGTAATCAGGGTGTCCCACGTGGGGCTCACAGTCATAATCCCCATTTTACAGATGAGGTAACTGAGGCACAGAGAAGTTAAGTGACTTGCCCCAAATCACACAGCTGTTAAGTGGCGGAGTTGGGATTAGAACTCATGACCTCTGATTTCCAAGCCCGGGCTCTTTCCACTAAGCCATGCTGTAACTGAGAAGCAGCGTGGCTCGGTGGAAAGAGCACGGGCTTTGGTGTCGGAGGTCATGGGTTCAAACCCCAGCTCCGCCAATTGTCAGCTGTGTGACTTTGGGCAAGTCACTTCACTTCTCTGGGCCTTAGTTACCTCAACTGGAAAACGGGGACTAAGCCTGTGAGCCCCCCGTGGGACAACCTGACCCCCTTGTAACCTCCCCAGCGCTTAGAACAGTGCTTTGCACATAGTAAGTGCTTAATAAATGCCATTATTATTATTATTATTTTTGTACCAGTTGTGCACCACACTCCCACTACTGTGCAAGCAGGCGGGTGGCCCCAAATTATCAACAGGGTCCCTTGGACCTTGGGATGGGAGTAAAACAAAACCCCAGAAGAGCAAACTGGTAACCCTTTGCACTTACACAAAGGCAAGACTGCCATGTCAATGTCTGCATTATGATGCCGACTTTGTGGAAGCAGTTAATGGAGCACATGGGCTTTTGGTTTAGAAGCTGGCACTGCACTGGAGTTCAGATATATTTTAGGAGTTTTCCAGATTATTTTTCTCCTGACTCTTTCCTTTTCTAAAAATCAATCATTGGTATTTATTCATTTTCTTTTTAATAGTAGCTGTGAAGCCCTTACTACGTGCCAGGCACTGCACTGAGCGCTGGGATACATACAATCTAATCAGGTGGGACACAGTCCAAGTCCCACAGTTAATTCCCACTTTACAGACGAGGTGGACTGACTTGCCCAAGGTCACACAGCAGACAAACGGTGGAGCCGGGATTAGAGTTCGGGTCCTTTTGATTCCCAGACCCATGCTCTATCCACTAGGCCAAACTTCTTCACTGAGAGACTACTGTGTGCAGAGCACAGATCAAAGCAGTTTGGAAAGCACAATAAAACACAGTTGACGGGGAACGTGCCCGGCCCATAAGGGGAGCCAAGTGTGTATTTCTTTTGTTAACGTGGCTGAGCTGCCTTGGTGCAGACTTTCACTGAAATGAAGAGCATGTAGACTTACTGTCCAATGAACTTCAACTGAAGAGGAGGAAAGGATCGTGGGGTTGTGGAGGTGCAGGACCACATCTCCTAGTTCTCGCTGCACCTGCTTGTGATCCACTCCCTGGCTTGTTGGTGGGACATCTGCAACGATTCAAAAGATCAGCCTAATACCTCAAACCAGGCTGGCAACGTAAAAATCAATTCAAAACCAGACTGGCAGGTTAGACTCCCAGTAGCTCCTGGGAAGGTTGGGCAACCTGGAGAAATTAGCCTCCTTCAGATTCATAGGATTCACATTCTAGACCTGCGAGCCCGTTGGTGGGTAGGGATTGTCTCTATCTGTTGCCAAATTGCACTTTCCAAGCACTTAGGACAATGCTCTGTAAGCGCTCAATAAATACAATTGAATGACTAGGAAACAAACTTGTTTTTTAACGTTAGTAATCAGTGGGGAGGGTCAAGCAGGGTGAAAATAAGGCAAGAGAAAGAGAAAAGGGCAGCGGAAACAGCAGTAAATACAGCAGATTTGCCCATCAGGAAGGCAACTATTAGTTTCCTGTTGTCCAAGGGAAACTTTCTGCCCTCCCTTTGGAGTTGGTTATAACCAAGGTGTTGACCCTAATTAGAGCAACCAAAAATGGCAGCAATATCACACTTTCAAGAAAAATGAGCCAGTGTAAAGAAAAACAATGGAAAAAATGAATAGATACATGAATCTACATGAAATGAAGAAGTCAACACAGGTCAAATGAAGTCAATACATCACTGAGTAGCATAAGATGAGGCAACTAATTTTTTGCAACTAAGCTGCACCGCCACTTCTAAATCGTATAGAAAAGCCTGGCTGGGGCAGATGCCAAACAGTACAGGATCCAACTGGTTCAGATGCAACAAAGGTGTAAAACAGTGGGGTGAATGCCATATCTGCAATGAGAAGTAAGGGGAGCCCGTATTCTGAAACAGTCCAGAAAGAGACTCGTGATATCTCTTTTATCTTGCTCTGCTAAATGCTCAATAAATGAGACACTCAGGGCAACAAAGTTTGCGCAGCAAATACGAGATTTCAGCCTTGCGGTAAACATCTGGGACAAAAAACAAAATGCACAGTTTTGGACCGGTGACTGTAAACCTTGTGGGTACTAATAAGGAAGTCAAATGAGGCTCAGGTTCACTGACTTTCTTCTGCTCTCCATTATACTTTCAAATGGGTAAATATACACAAACTTACATGTCAGTATTCACACTGCCATACTATGTGCGATACTGTTCACATATTTATGCACATTTGAGAGGGTGGGTTTTGTTTTGGTACAGCTGGAATGTCTCTTTCATTCTTTAGAGAGGTGGGTCTGAGAGTGGAAAAATCTACCACACCCTAAAAAGGTTCCACTACAGTGTTAAATCTCCCATTTAGATGACTCACAAGAACAAATTTAGGCTTAAGGGTGTGTAGCAATCACACACACACACACACACACACACACACACACACACACATGCATGCACGCACATGCATTCCATTGGGTTTCAATGGAATATTGAAATGAACAGACACTCCCAAAGAAGCCTTGCCCAGTTCGATCCCTGATGGGAGAAATCCGCAGAGGGCAGGTACCATCACAAACAATTTCCAGGTCTGGGACTACCTGGAACCCAGAAGCCGGCCTCTGCACTGCATTTAGTAACTCAAAACATTGCTCGAGTGCTACCACGGGGCATCCACACAAATCCATGCCCAGTAGGAAAAATGGTTTCCATTTCCCACCAATTAGTTTGGAGGTTGTCTGTCCACTTTAACATAACAGTGGCCCCACATTTTCAATGTCGAAACACATACTGATACCCGTGGGCTGAAAAAAGGCAAATCATTTGGAGTTTCAGACAGCTTTGCTAATATATACATTCCATAGAAGTTGAGTTTTGGAAACTAGTGAAAGTGTGTGGTCAGTGGAGGCTTAAGCTAACGAATGAGGCTGCCATAACTGAAAATGTGACAGAAATAAAATACATAGAATGAGCGATCAGACATGGCTGTGTATATATCTTTCTCCATTGTTATCCATCATAACATTAAAAAATAAAAAAGTTACTTTCTTCTGCCATCTTTTTTCCCATCTCTTCTTATATTTCCCTCCCAAAGCAGTTTTTCACACAGAAAAGTGGGTATACATTTCTTATTTTGGAGTGAACATCCCCTAAGTTCTATTTGCATTTTAAACGAAACTCCTGGCAAGTGAGTATTTCTGAACACTCAACAACACCCTCTACTAACTACATTAGTATAACCAGTGAATAGCTATGACTATGATCTACATTGTCTTCTTAATCCAATTTCTAGAAAGGTACTACACTTCCTGAATTACATTAAGATTCCTCATAGAAGAGAAACAACAAAAACCCAAATTATCTATTCCGTAGAAACTCTTGGTCAGATTAAGAAAGTGGACTAATAGAATATTCAAAAGCACAACCTGAAATTTCGATATATCAACTTGGACACCCTACTCGTTTGCAAAATCTTAACAGCTGTGGAAAACTAAGGTCCAACACTGGTAACAGGTAATATTTACCTTGTGTTTTCACTGGATCTGAAATCTGGCTCGGATCACTAATTCCATATGCATTTGCAGCTCTCACAAGGAAGAGGTAAATTGCATTAGGCTTGAGGCCTTTAATGGCGAATGTTTCCATTTTCACATTTTCTGCTACTGTCTGCCAGCTGCTGCCAGATGCATGGCTAAAGACAGACAGATGCAAGTTAAAACAAATCTACTAAATGGCAAATCCAAACCAGGTACCACTAGGACCATCATGTTCACCATACCTGAAGGCTTCTATGATATAAGATGTTGGAGTTGCACCTGAATTCAAATTTGGTTGCCAGGATAATGTTACTGTATTTCTGCTGACATCAGTGACTTCTGGCTTTGATGGGGCACTGGGGATTAAATTCGGGTCAGTGGGTCTCGGAGGCTGAACTGGAACTCCAAATTCTTCACCAAGGAAACAGAAGATTAAAAAAATATATTGGCACATACAGAAATCGATCTCCTAAGGCATATATTTAAATAGATCTGCCCCCAATCGTTTTGTCAACTTTGCCACATGGGAAGAAAGCAATTGAATTTTACTTTCCGGGTGAATCTTCCTGAGCCAAGAATATCTCATTTACCTTGAACTTCAATGTACGCACTCCATGTAGCTTCGCCACTCGGGGTTGAAGCGATGCAGGTGTACCGACCGGTGTCACCCAGCTGAGGAGACAGGTGGAAAATAAATATTTGGAATGAGCAAGAACTCAGTGGGCTGGAAAAGCAATTACGGTTTTGAACGCGGCCCATGAATATGTTTAATCTCATTCGGATTCTCTAATCCGAAGCTTTGCCTTTTATGGGATTTGCTAAGTGAGGAACGTTTTAAAGAAAAAAAAATGGAAACATTGCCCAGAGAAACGTTCCATAGTAAAGCAAATGTGAGGGCTCACTCCACAACTCTGGTCCGGAACTGTGAAGAGGAGAATGGCCCTACCCCTTCACCACTCTCTTCTATTCAGAATTTGACGAGAGAAACGACGACTTCAATGTGGCTGGTTACCTTTGACGGTCTTGCAGTAATGTTCAGAAACCTGAGCAACGCCCTTGCAGCTGTGCCCCTGGGGAGCTATATGTGGTTGCAAAACAACTGCAGGTGGGCTCCTGGGGACAGGCTGCCACCCTCACTTCTGGGCACCTTTAAACGGGGGTTCCCAGTCTGGTCTGGTCTTGTGCCTGTACTTCCCTCTGCCCTTGGGGCACAGTCAACCCAGCTCGGAAACCTATCTAGAACTCACCACCGGGTCTTCCAAATCCCATCTTCCCTTCGAAAAGAGGAGACGAGTTTACTACCTTGAAGCTTCCATCAACCTCCTGTCTAAACTTAAAGGTAACAGTCAGCTATAAAAAAAAGATGTGGTCACAGGTTCAAATTTGACTCGAAGTGGTAATGCTAACACCTCTAGACCACTCAAAGTAAAAACACTATCAACTGGTCATCTTTCTCTCACCTAATGCCCTATGGTATTTATAGGGGCAGCAATAGGTGGGCTAAAAGAACCCCTCAAAACAGCATAGTTTGACCACTCCACACAGCTAGGCAGTGACATCATCATTAACCGAGTTTATGGAAGTCATGATCATCCTTCCATATACTATATTCATTCAATCGTATTTACTGAGTGCTTACTGTGTGCAGGGCACTGTACTAAGCACTTGGGAAGTGCAATTCGAAAACAAATAGAAACAATCCCTACCCAACAACGGGTTCATATGTTCCGTGCTCCTGCCTAATCTTGGCCTCAAAAGCGAACTCTGAAAGAACGGATATAGGCTGTGGTGTTAAATCCTTAAACCCCAATAATATTCATTTTCTAACACTGTTGCTCTGAACACTCAATTGGCAAGGACGTTATTTTTTGGTTCCGTTTCATTTGACGCATCCTGAAATTGGGAAAGTGAACCCACAACTGATGAAGCATTTAGGGATTATTGTCGCCCGGGGACTCACGTTCCTTTACAAATACTTCATTGAATTTTGGCAATGAGCTCTCACTTGCAGGGATTTCTTCTTCTAACAAGCCATAAATATTTTCCCCAATTTATCTTTGACGTCCTTGCTCCAAAGTACTTGTCACTAGCCAAATTCGTAACATTATCTTGAACACACAGGCCAGACCATCTGAAAGCCTAAAGCAGCCAATTAAAAGCCTGTTAATACAATTATTTAACATCTCATTAATTCTTAAATTAGTGAGAGCGACGTCTGGAGCTGGAGGCAAAAAAAAAAAAAACACACCGCCACCAGACAGCCAGCTCCAGTGGGTCATTTCCCATTACCTTGGCATAGCGAATCTGCAATACCCCCGACTCCAGCTGCTTGATGCGGGAGTCCTGTGTGGAAATGAGGACCCCGTCCTTTCTCCAGAGGATGGTGGGAACCGGGCTGCCCGTTGCCACACAGCTGAGGGCTAACGTGCCATCCACAGCTACCGTCTGATTCCCAGGACCCTGCCGAATGACCGGGGGAGGACGGTCTGCAATCACTGTCAGGAGAGACCACAGGAAATAGATTTCTCTAACTGGATGCAATTTTCTCATCGCTTAACCAGCAGCACTGGCTCCGGGTTTCGCAACAGGCTAAAGCTAATTAAACAAGTAAAGTAGGAGGCATATAGTATTCAGAATGCTAAATTTAAGTTGTGTTCAACGTGAAAATTAGAAAATGACACACAAAATGGTATTTTATTAGGGTTGGATGCTTCACTGATGGACTTGCTTTTTTCAAGATATCAACGGCACACCTAATACCCCTCGGTTCCAATACAGCTAGGAAAATGTGTTGGGTAGGATGAGGTGGTTTCACATTTGCAAAATCAGGTGCGGTGGGTAGGGAACTGGTCTACCAACTGTGTTATACTGTTCTCTCAAGGGCCTAGAACAGTGCCCTGCATTACAGTAAGTGCTCAATAAATACGACAGACTGATTCTCATCACACTTAAGAATAAGAGTTTTTGATAAGTTGTATATAAGACATCTCATACTGGACTTTAATGATCTATTGCCACTCAGATTCATCAGATGTACATGAGAGACTGTTACTCTGTCCATGGCCAGCTGTTTTACATTTACTTGGCTTTCAGGGTATTGTAATAATAATAATAATAATAATAATGATGATGATGGCATTTGTTAAGCACTTACTATGTTCAAAGCACTGTTCTAAGTGCTGGTGGGGGGGGATACAAGGTGATCAGCTTGTCCCACGTGGGGCTCACAGTCTTAATCCCCATTTTACAGATGAGGGAACTGAGACCCACAGAAGTTAAATGACTTGCCCGAAGTCACACAGCGGACACGTGGCAGAGCCGGCATTAGAAGCCATGACCTCCGGCTCCCAAGCCCAGGCTCTTTCCACTGAGCCACGCGGCTTGTCTTAATTCATTCATTCATTCAATCGTATTTATTGAGCGCTTACGGTGTGCGGAGCACTGTACTAAGCGCTTGGGAAGTAAAAGTTGGAAACATATAGAGACGGTCCCTACCCAACAACGAGCTCACGGTCTAGAGGGGGAGACAGACATTAATACAAATAGATAAAACAATAAATTACAGATATATACAGATAGATACATATGTGCTGTGGGGAGTCATTCAGTCAGTCATATTTATTGAGCATTTGCTGCACTCAGTGAGAGCTCCAGCATTTGCATATAGTCAGAGATGTTTACATTCAAAATAATTAGACTCAGCATACTCTCCCTACCCAGATTTCCTCTGGACTTTCAATCAATCCTCATTGAATGACAATGACTGAACGAGTTGGAGGTGCATTAGGAGAAGAGGACATGTGGAATAGGGAAAGGAGTGCTGGAGAAGATTAGGTACCAGGGTAAATACCCATTTCCCTGAACAACTGAGGTGGCCAGAACACTCAGGAGCCAGGGAAAGCAGAATGAAGTTTTAGCTAAGCTGGGAAACCTGCTCAACCAAAGTAGCGACAGATAAAAATGTAAAAACAAGCCTGCAGCCTTGGTGACGGTAAAAAGAGCACAGTGTGTTCGCAGGGGCTGTCGAGTCAGAGGTTTTATGCACAGGAGTTCTTCAAAGTGGTCCTGGATTATCATTCAGTTATCAACAGAGTATAAACATTCAATCACAGCAACAGTGGAAAACAGAAGAGCAAGGAGAATTCAGAAACTGAGCACAGCCTAATGACGTTCTGGCATTTTTTTTCCCCCACTGCTGCCTTCCAATTCTCTGCCATGCACTACTTGTTAGTGTGAAATTGGCTAATAGCTGGGTGGAGTAGCACAAAATTGATGGCTGAAAGCTTGGCAGGGTAGAGCCAACAGATTTTCAGAACCTTGAAAATGTTTGTCAGCTATTCCTTACCTTGGTCATAATCATTCAATCACTGGTATTTATTGAGCACCTATTAAGGTGCAGAGCACTGTATTAAGCTAATAGCTGGGTGGAGTAGCACAAAATTGGTGGCTGAAAGCTTGGCAGGGTAGAGCCAACAGATTTTCAGAACCTTGAAAATGTCTGTCACCTATTCCTTACCTTGGTCATAATCATTCAATCACTGGTATTTATTGAGCACCTATTAAGGTGCAGAGCACTGTATTAAGCGCTTGGAAGAGTACAATACAACAAAATTAGCAGACATGCTCCCTGCCCACAATGAGCTAAGAGAATTTATCAACTGAGTTCCATTTACGCATGATGAAAAAAAGGCTCACATTATTATAACAGGTATTTCATAAAATAACTTGCATGCCATCGCTCAAATAAAGCACTCCTGTACACTGAACACCATATGCTCAATCTAAACACTAAGGAAGCTACTGCAAGGGCGTTTTGATATACCTACATAAAGAAGCACCATGACTTGATGGAAAGAACACAGAGCTGTGAGTCACAGAACCAGGGTTCTCATCCCACATCTGCCACTTGCCTGCTTTGTGACTCTGGGCAAGTCACAACTTCTCTGTGATTCTATTTCCCCATTTTTAAAAAGGGATTCAATTATCTTATTTGGACTGTGAGTGCCATGTGGGTTGGGGACTGTGCCCCAGATGATCATGTTCTTGGAAATGGCATAGCTTTGCGGATAGAGCCCAGGCCTGGGAGTCCTGGGTTCTAATCCCACCTCTGCCACATACCTGCTGTGTGACCCTGGGCAAATCACTTAACTTCTCTGGGCCTCAATCACCTCATCTGTAAAATGGGGATTAAGACTGTGAGCCCCAAGTGGGACAGGGACTGTGTCCCACCCGACTGATTACCCAAGCACTTAGAACAGTGCTTGACACACAATAAGCACTTTACAAATACCATCATCATCATCACATCAAACTGGGGATTCAATACCTGTTCTTCCTCCTACTTAGACTGTGAGCCCCATGGGGGACCTGATTATGTTCTATCTACCCCAGAGCATAGTACAGTGTTTGTTTGTTTATTTATTTATTTAAGCTCTATTTATTCTGACGATTTTGACACCTGTCTCCATGTTTTGTTTTGTTGTCTGTCTCCCCCTTCTAGACTGTGAGCCTGTTGTTGGGTAGGGACCATCTCTGTATATTGCCGACTTCTACTTCCCAAGCGCTTAGTACAGTGCTCTGGCACACAGTAAGCACTCAATAAATACGACTGAATGAATGAATGAATACAGTGCTTGGTATAAAATGAGTGCTTAAATACCACAATTATTTGAACAAAGTTAACTGGATTTAGGATAGGAAAACTCCACTCCCAAGTCTCATCTCATGCATACTGAAAAGTTTTGGCTCAGTCTCCACAGAACAAATTTGTTATAATAAGGATTTTTTTTTTCTTGAGGAAATATTTATTTCAGATCAGCACTTGTCTATTGAAAAAAAAAGGCACACACAAGCAGGTGCCAGGGAAGACTGGGCTGCCCAACTAAAACTAATAATTTTACAGTCCTACACCAGCATCCTTCTTGCAGCAAAGCCATCCCCCGGGAAGCTTGATACCATCCCGGCACAGTTGGGCTTTTTCACCCAGTCCTTGTATCCCATTTCCCTCTGGGATAGCTCCGAAGGAGGACTGGCAATAACAAGAAACAAATTTACTGGGGCAGTTGTTGTTTACAACTTTACTAACAATAATGCCTATCTATGGTTTACTGAACCTGTGGGGGGGAAAAAAAAACAATGACAGGAAGATACTGTTTTGGTATGGAACAAACAAACAATTTCTCTGATTGTTCTCAGATTGTTAGCAGATAAGGAATAGCACACAGATAATGAACAATTAGCACAATGGGAGATCAGAAACAGTGATGATAAGAACCTTCCCTTAGACCAACCCTCCTCACCCTAAAAGTGTTAACTGTATTCTCAGGTTAATCAAGAGACACATATAAGAGAACAGATCAAAAGCCCACTAACGATCCTGAACAAGTGGAGTACATCTAATCTGCATGCATTTTATTTTTTTACAAAAAGCCCAAAAAATAAAACAAAAAAAGTCACAAATTCTATTTTCATTTGTTGAAAATGTGCACTTCGGTGTGATCTTTTCCCCAAACAATGGTTTTGCCCTGAAAAACGGAGCCAATATTACATTTCCACAACCTTGTCACTATTTTCTAAGACCATATTATTTTTGTGACAGTGCGACCCATTGTACTTCTTTCACTGATGTGGTACAAAACACAAGTTTTTAATAAATTCTGATGTCATGGTGATAATAATAATAATGACATTTATTAAGCACTTACTATGTGCAAAGCACTATTCTAAGCGCCGGGGAGGTTACAAGGTGATCAGGTTGTCCCATGGGGGGTTCACAGTCTTAATTCCCATTTTACAGCTGAGGTAACAGGCACAGAGAAGTGACTTGCCCAAAGTTACACAGCTGACAATTGGCGGAGCCGGGTTTTGAACCCATGACCTCTGACTCCAAAGCCCGTGCTCATTCCACTGAGCCACGCTGCTTCTCATGATGATACTATAATACTTCCAACAGTTTAATGGAAGTGTTTATTACCTTAGTATTTTAGCATTCTTTGCTGTAAAAATAAATGCTTGAACAAATATTCAGATTTAATGGCTGTAATGAAAGTGAAGCTTTATATAATTTTGAAGAAAAGGATATTTCTACATTATTTTAGGGGCATGTGAAAATTAAAATGCTTTTTTAAAATTCATAACGTTTTAGGAAACCAATTTTTGAAAATGACTCATTTTCACAGTTTCAAACTATCTGCATGGCTGTTGGACAATAAATATAAAACAAGGTGGCTGTAATTCTAAAACTATTTCATCAGTCACAGTGGAAAATCCTTAAATCTATTATTGAAGACAGATGATAGAAAATGACAACGATGAATCAACAGTTCTCTTTTGTTAGTGTGGCAAAGGCATTGAAAGAACAATATCTAACCCTCCTTATAGTCACGTAGCAAGAGACTTCAATCATAACATACCTCCAAAATTTTCAGCTCTAATCAGATTTCACAGTAAAGAGTAAAAGGAATATAACAACTGAATACACAGATTGAAAAACAGCATAAGGATGCTTCATTTTCTAAGTGGGATCTGTAGGCACTTTCAAGCACAGCCCTTTAATTAATAGCTGGTTTTCTACCAAAAACAACTCTAGACAAGCAACACGGCAGTCCCACGAATATTAAAAAAATGTCCTGAGCCCACAGTCGTATTTTTAAACTATCCGATTCTCCCTTCAACGACCAGAAAGGTAGGATAATTAAATAGCTCATTTTACTACTTATTCGGCACATTTCATTATTCATCCAACAGGCTGCACTAGGCTGAAAATTGACAATTTATACTTAACTCCTCAACAGGTCAAAGGAAATTTGGTAGAGAAGTCCTTTTCATAAAAAGGACAAGTGGAAACATTTTTTAAAAGTCAATCCTATCCATCAAATGTTGCTCAAAAAACCAAGAAAAACTATCTTTTCATATTCTCAATTTTGGGAGGGTGAAACATGTTGCTCAAAATTTACCAGAAAAAGGAATGCTATCGACTCTCCCTGCCAGCAGCTTAAAGGCCTGACAACAAGGTCTGGTGCCATCTCAAGATGGAGCAGGGCCAAGTCACTGATTGCCAATTGGCGACGGTCAGGGGGGTCAGACTGGTGACCAACTCCCTTATTGTTCATTTTTGACAGGTCTTCCTGTGCCTCGACCACTTTCACGTGGGTACCCCCTCACCAGAACCCACACAACGATCCTCCTCCTGAGCATGGCACCTAGCCCACTCCGACAGATCACGGGAAAAAGCGCAAAAACAGGCTTCCTTTCTTCGCTGGGGATAGAGAGGGAGCCCAGTCTTTTTGCGTTCTGTCAGAATTCCTTTTCTTCTATCGTTTCTTATCCAAAGTCCTTTATCTCGGTTTTGGGTAGTAGTAGGGTGGGAATGGAGGTGAAAATCAGTCTTTTTTGGAGTATATCACTCTTTGAGCTATCTGACAAGTAGCAGTTCGTTAATTCCTCTTCTGCCCTCCCTTTTAAAGACGAAAGATTCCCTTCACTGAATCTTTTTCCATCCGCTGCCTGTTAGGGCGAGAAGGACAGCGTTCAGGTCCTTGCTGTCACTCTTTCCATTCCCATAGATTAGGCAGCTCTGTTTATATATATATATATATATTTTTTTTATTTTTATTTTTATTTTTTCTGGCAATTCTTTTTATTTTTTACTACTTTCTCTATTTCCCTCCCTGTTCTTTCAATCTCTCTCTCCCACTCTCCCACATCTGCTCCTTCCCACCAGTTTTTGCCCACTGCTCTCCCTCCAGAGTTCTTTCATTTGGCATTACAAAACGGTGAAGTCATTCAGGGCTGAATTTTTTAGATTAAGGATTTTTAAATTGGGAGTCTACAGGGGATTGAGCCTAACCAGAAGGGACATGCTGATCAGGGCTATCACCCATACACACTTGTTTTCTTTCCCTGCACAGCCTTCTTTGGAAAAGCAGTGGATTATGACTCCAAGCAATTATTTGGTCACTAAGCAAATATCCTATTCACTATCACGATGGCAGAATTCCAAAGTTTAGGGGTAGGAAAGTACCTTCTTTTCCTTTCCCTAAATGCTATCGGAAGAGAGCAGATGATAAGGTATACAAGGAAGGGGAACGAGAAGTAAAAAACACAAGGAATCTTCCCCAAATTTAGGAGCAATTGCTTGGAAGAAGGGAGATGCAAAATTTGAGACTGCATAATTTGTGCAATCCCCACACTACGAGATGAAGCTTGAGTTTCAGATGAGAAATGAGGGTCAAAATCACAGTACAACTGATCCGTCCACGGTAAAGCCTAGAGATATAAGATAAGCGTTCATCATCATGACATCCATAAAATGGTTACATTCTAAAAGTAAAGGGGTGCCCTGGCACGTGGATGAGCTTGTGGCTTAAACCTCGACATTTTGGAATAAAAGTCTCTCTACGTTACCATCAGTAACCTCCAAATAGGCTTTCGTTGTGATGCTTCCCGCAACGTTTAAGGTCTGGCATATATAGTATCCCACGTCAGATCTCTGGACGCTTGTGATGGTGAGATCCCCAGTCTGGGAGACGGAGAAGCGACTGGATGACTGTGGAGGCTGATATGAAAAAAGCAGGTTCTAGGTATTGAAATTAGAGTGTAGAAGGGGCGGGGGGGGAGAGGAGAAGGAAGAGAAAGTAGTGAATGATTAATCAAGTTAAATTTTCCAACATTTATTCATACTTACTGATCAAAAGCTGAGGGTTTTCTCAATATTAGTGTGGCTCATAAATATACTAAGGCATTGGAGATGATTTATTCAGAGCCTGGCGTTCATTTATATTGCAAATATAATGCTGAAAGTGTTGGTCTTCTATTATCACCTGACTACTGAGCCAGAAAAACAAAACACAGTCTCTGTAGTGGGCCACCCTGAATGTGCTCTCCTGTACATACTGGGTGATATACACTTATGGTATTTCCTAAGGTGAACTGACTCAATCTCAAAAACATTGTAACAAAGCCTCAAAGCAGTTAATTACTCCATTAATATTAATCCGATGGATAAGATTCTTTAGACTTAAAAATAAACTCAAGTGTTAGGCTAGAAGTTGACTCTCTATTTTGAATGATGCATGTATGGGAATTTCACAGGTTCAAATTCAACTGGAAAACAATTACAAAATCAAATTAGGAGACCAAATATTAGGAAACAATGGATTTGGCTGGCCGAAGAGAATATTTAGAATCTATTCAAAGTTAGCAAGGTTTTAATCCTGACCAGCAAGACATACACATTAATAACGGGCAATATTTTGTCAAGACCATCCAACTACTAGAGAGCGCACAATGGTCTGGGTAAACCTGAAAACGGATAACATGAACAGATTGACAATGGGGAAAAGTTCCTTGAAATTTAGAATTTTATTCCAATCTCAGAAACACTTGGAATATATAATTCTTTCTAAGAGGCTTATGGATTTTTTGGATTATTATCTCTGTCCAATTGCTAATTTACGGTTTTGATGTTTTGAAGTGGTAGGGTTCAGAATAAAAGGAAGTAAAGAAGCTCCACATTAAGAAGCACTGGGCACAACAAGAAGACATCGGCTGTCCGGCTCAGTTTCCCCATCCCTTTGAGCATTATGGGAGTAAAGCCCCAACACGCCTTTCTCTCAAAGGAATGGAATATTGACAGAGACCCCCTTCCCAACTTTTTCAACAATGGGCAGGCTGTGACAGTAACTGAAGACTGTCTGAACCAGTGATGTTTACTCCCTCCAAGAATGCTTACTGATATATTGTAGATTTTTTTTTAGACGTTATATTTTCAACTGTTTTCACTGTGCACAATATCCATCTATCTAATGTGTTATCCTCCCTCACTTATATCGTGGGTTCGAGTCTTATCTTGGTTTTACACTTATCCTAGTGCTTACAAAATTACCTCTTTCAAATTAAACCCTTAAGAAAGTCAGCAAAAACAACTGAAACTTTTTTAAAACAGAGTCCTATTAAACACAAAAGAAGATCTTTGAGATATCGGTTATTAACTACTCTCACTTTCCCACAAAGAACAAGACTGGCAGGGATGAAAGAGCAGGAGTAATTTACTCATGCAGATTCTTGGTTTTTGTAACTAGACCAAAGCTTCTACCTGGTTTGCAATGGGAGACTCCATCATCACTGTGAAGTACTGACAAGGACTATGAACTTTTGGGAATTATTTTTTAATCAGTCAGGGTGATGCTACAGGTACTTAGATGAAACACGGGGACTTGGTAATGAGCCTAATACCTTTATGGTAGATTCAGCAGGGCTGTCTTGCTGTGTGGGAACAAGAATTTAAAAAACTGAACCTGTGATACTGGGGACATTCTGATGATGTCATAACCAAGCACTTAGAACAGTGCTTTGCACATAGTAAGCGCTTAACAAGTACCATTATTATTATAACCAAGTTTCTGTTTGTTTATTTCTTAGGATGTCCTATTTTTTATTTGGGATTGAAATGGCCATGAGCTGGTTGAAGAACTGGAGATAAGGGTTGCATATTTTCTCCCACCACATTGCTAATACTCCCCAGACCTCCTCTGGTCCTCCCTGATCATCTCACCTCTAGGGCATGATAAATGTCTCAATTTTGCTCTCTGGTTGTCCCACAGCAGCCACTGCTGAGCAAACAGAGCCAAAGATGGCCATACCTGACTTCCCTCTCTCCTCCAGAAGATAGCCGGCTGAGGATTTCCGGTTGCTTCACACTGGAAAGTGACAGTGCGCCCCAAGGCAGCAACCTGGTCCCGAGGTTTCACAACAAAATGTGGAGGTTCTGAAGGAGGAAATGATAAATGATTCCAAATCAGAAGAAAGAAAGCTTTTTCCAACGGCGACAAGTTTCAAGGAGCTTCAACTATCTTGCCCAAAATGGAACCTATTTTTTAAGTACCGCTCATCTCTAATGGACATTAAGTTGCAAATGATTACCCATTAATTGCTGGGCACTTTTACAGATGTTTTTACCCCTGTACAAATTCATAACATACATTCTTAAAACTAACCTACAGAACCATACCTGATATCTGTGAACTGAAACTCATCCACACATACACTGTCATTTCTGATTCAGAGCACTGTAATGTGGCATACTTTAACAACCCACACCGTAGCCCCGTTGAGGTAGATTGATACTAAAATTATTTTAATTTACCTCAAAAGCCCCTGAAATGCTACCGTGCAAATTATAAGCATTTAAATTCTTCAAACCAATTATTGAATAGAAATGAATTTAAAGCAATAGTAGAGTTGAATGCCTGCTTCATTTACATTGGCAAGGGCGCGTTCAAACAAAATATATATGGAAATGATGGCAAATTTGAAACATCTGCTCATCCTGACATTATAAATAATGCCAGCTTTGTCCAAACTGTTTGATTTATACAGCCTTAAAAGACCACTTCATATAGCAGTAAATAAGAGTGTCAGAAAATTATGTCAGTTACATTGAGAGCAATGGCAGTTAAAAACATTTAGGTGTGCTGATGGAGCTACTTGGGGGGAAAAAAGTAAAACATGCTTGTTTTTAGGATGTACCCCCTGCTTACAAAAATGCGCCCTAGATGAAAGCCTTCTAACTTACTGTTTACACATTTCAAATTCATTTCTTATCAGCTGTTTGAAACACCCAATTATTCTCCCTTCTTGTCTCAGTTCCCAATGGAGTGAGTGTTTCAAGTCAGACATTTTAACAACGGCTTAGTTTGCTCCCCCTCCCCTCCATCTAATCATTTCCCCTTTTTAGGGCTTTTTCATTACTTATGACCTTTGCTTAAAAAACAGCTTCAGTTACTCATGTCATTTAGGGTAATGGCTTGAGTGCAATAGGATGTGATTCAAACCTTATTTCATTATTAATCAAACAGTTGGCTTATTCACAATGAGCCCATAAATGCTGCCCTTCTACTGCAAACTATCTATTTTCTTTGTTAATGCAGGTCGGCATCTGCAAATATCCATTTCTCTGCTTAAGACACTCATATAATCTCAATAACAGTAAAAATGCATCTAAAACATGTATTGTTTTCCTGAGGAAAGTTTCTGAGGTGACAATAGCGTTAAACGTATGGCCAAAAAGGCCTCAGGTAGCCTAGATCTCCCATTGATTTTATGGTACCCTGAACAGGACATGTATTGTTAATGGGGTGGGTGGACCTCAGGTGATTTTCTATTGGTCCCACCTCTATATAACGCATAACCTGAAAATATAGTTGTATTCAAATGGTTTTGTGGCATTCCTAACTTTTATTGCACCTCAGTAGTAAGGATGAGTACAAAGTACCCCAACACTGAGGCATGTCATATCATGTACCTACTCATGCTAGGAAGCTGATCAGAAAGGGGAGGGGGCTTGGGAAGCAGAACCAGGACTGATAGAGTTCAGAAGTGTGTAAACTAGTTAAGTGATCACACAGTTGTAAAGAAGGATTTGGGCTGTTTCACTGTCCCAAATGCACATAAAAGCATGTTAAAATATATCACATGCAAAGGGATCAGCTTTTTAAACAAGAAAGTGAGAGCTGTTCATAGGCACAGAAGACAATGAGGCATCCATTTAAACTTCAGAAAGTGCCTAAAGGCTAATGCAAAAAAAAAAAAATTCAGACAATAAATTTTTAGACAGTTGTCTTTACCCAAATATTTTTTGTGGAAAGGGATAAAAGAATTTGCACTAACTACTATTTTCCTGTTCTGATCCCTCAAAACGGGGTATATGCCTATAAATTACATTACTGTATTTTGTAGACAGTGGAGCCAATGACAACACTGACATCAGATTTAAGTCCTTTCTGCATAAGTAACAAAATCTCTTCTACTTAGAGGCAGCATTTCGTGCAGAGAGGCTTCTTTGGGAAATGATGATATGAGCTTGGATGGAAATGTCTGCGTAATTTTAAAAAGACCAAAAAAAAAAAAAGGACTGTTGATAGACAATGACTTGGATTTTTAGAAATTATATCCATCAACCCAAGTTTTGAAAAAGATCTTAGAGACTGATTTCTATGCAATAACTTGAGCAGGATAATGAGTGAAATTACTTTAGGGTGAAATGACTCTCTGGTGTCCCATTTAGTTCCCTAATTCTGTAATTTCTGAAATGATACCCTATTGCACTCAAGGAGCTGATGGATCTCCTAATGGTGCTTTCCTTTATTTACAGGCCACAGTTTATGGGCTGGGTGACTCTGACTCTAAATACCGGGAGAGCTTCAAAGAAAAGGAAGGGGGACACCATATTTTTGCTTCTGACAGATGTGACTTTTGCCTTGATAAATGGAGATGAATACAAATGACCTGAGCCCCTAGGGCCCCCTCCATTTCTATTCCAATAGGCATTAATGGCGGATAACTACCAGAAGTTTAAGTGAACAGATAAATTGCCAGATGCCTTTTCACACTCCAGTTGTTCAGTAAGCATCTCCTTTCCATTATACCATAATGCAAGATGAAAATTTCAAAATTAACAAATGTTGGCTTGAATTTTCATACTTTTAAATCCTCATGAATGACTGCATTCCACTAAGGGAGACTTTGCCCACCTCTAAATTAAAGCCAAATTAGCTAATGACAGGTCAGAATTTACTGGGGGATAGAACAAAGCAATGGCAGCAGGATTCAACTTGTACATTATTCAAAGAAGATAAAAAGGTTAATCGACCCCATTACCTTTACTCTTTGCCACAAAGTTACCCATACTTCATGCAGAATCTATTCTGTGCAGTCTGTCTTTGTTCCCAATGACAAGTGAAACATGGATGTTGACTGGTTGAAGGACATGGAAGGGTATGGATGGAAAGGGAAACAGGAAGTCCAGTCACAGTGATACGGTGATTAGGAGATGGCCAATAAAATTTCAACTTACCAGACACAACTAAAACGAAAAAGAAAACATGTAATAAATAAAAGTAAAAAAGGCCCATAAAACAAAACCAAAATGGTAACTGGTTTCTATTTAAATACGATCTTGATCTTTAAATTAAATTCAAAAGAAGCACATTGACATTTGACTATATGAAGCATGCGGTTCCACGAATGAAGAGTTAGCCAACATTTCGAGGTCAGTTATAAACAATAAAACCAATAAAAGTGAATCTCAAAATGTCTATAATCTAATGGCATAATGGTATAATTACAGTGGTTGACACTTTAAAAAAAAATATTTTCAGTTAACTTTTAACCTAGGCATTTATCAGCACAATATAAAGTCTATGTTGAGTAAAATACTGTACACATCTAAACAGCAATACATCTATACTCACCTGCCTTTTAACCCTGGTTAAATTTTTATAACTCGATAACATATTTAAATTTGCCAAAGCAGTGTGCCACCAAATGACTTATGTGGAATATTACACAGCAACTCTTGGAAGATTTTCAAAAAGTGAGGTAAATAGATAAAAATTTGAACCTTCATGGAAATTATAAGCTATTTAGTTTAATGGAGTGTGGAGCGTAAATAATCTCATTATTTGTGAATACTAATTCCCCGTTCGCTTTAAAACCTGGGGGTTACAGATTGCAAGTCATTGAGCACTATTATTTCATTTTACCTTTTCACATTGACAGCAAAAATAACAACCGCCCAATATGAGATGCCTAAAAAAGCGAGCCAGTAAACACCTGCACTAAACCTCTTAGAGATAAACACTGAAAACTTGCAGACAAATCTGAATTCACTAAATCTGGATCCTGACACAATCTCAACATTGGCAAGGAATGGTGGGTACTGGACCAAGGCCAGGGCATACCCTCTGAAGGGTAAGCTTTCCAACTCCCACAGCCAACTGCCTTTTCCTAGATCTGGTCAAGACCCAGGCCCAGCACTTATTGATTCTCCATGCTCAGGTCTGACCTGAATTAGGTAGCGCAAAATCCCCAAATGATGCACTCAGTTCTCCTAAAAACACTGGGGTTTTATTGTTGCAAAACACTCAAGGGAAAACTCAATGCTGTAGCATTTCATTAATCAATCACATTTATTGAGAGCTTACTTTTTGCAGAGCACTGTATTAAGCACTTGGGAGAGTATAATCGAACAGAGCTGTAGATGCGTTCCATGCCCACAATGAGCTTTCCGCGTCCAACACCACACACCTGAGAACAAACTGTTTTTTCCAACATCCTATCGTATTTTAGCAAACAGTTCACAATGCCAGATGTATGTTCCCCAATTCCCTAAGATCATTCTACCCAAAATGTGTAGTTAAAAGACATGCATTATGTGAGAAGTGCATGTTAAAACGTGGGTACTTAGGGTGGGTCGATAGATTAGCAGCAAAAATTTAATCCTGCCTACTTCAAACAATCCCCATGAACATGTGATCGTTGCCTAACAATATGTTAATCCTAGGCACATTAGGTTACCCAAAAAAAAAAAAAAAGAAGAAGAATTTCATAGGAAAAAGTACTGCCAATTTTAGGTGATCAATGAGATAACCATTTATGGAATGTCCCATTTACATCTTCACCCCCTGAGTGGCAATGCTTGAGAAGTGACACTACCAAGGCATTTTTAAATAAACAAAGATAATATCTGGGGAACTTTTAAGGTCTAATGTCAAGAGCTTTGGATACATTTTCATTTTCTAATCTTAGGAATTTTTCTCCACTCTCTGATAGTCAAAGATGAGGACGAATTTCTATTCCACTAGTTCAACATTAAAACGAGGGACAAATTCATGCCTGAACTTTTATATTCTCCATGGATTTGATTTATGAAGTTTTGGTAAGGGACCTCCCCTTTCACAGAGCAGGAAATGATCACAAGTTGGGGAGAGAAAAAAAGACCTCATCCAAGTTGCTGAAAAGATTACTCTTTTAAAGTGCAACAGGGGACTTTGATTAACTATCCACTTTCCACAGATCCAGGAACATTCTGAAGCTTGCAGAATCTCCTTCCTCGCATATGAAGCTGAGTATCTGATTGAATGGAAGAGGCAAAGCCTTACCTAGACTAAGAGGAATAGGTAAGATAAACTTCGGAGATTCATTTTACGGATATGGAAATCAGTCAGTCAGTCATATTTATTGAGCTCTTACTGTGTGCTGAGCACTGTACTAAGCACTTGGGAGAGTATAATATAAGAGAGTTGGTAGAAATGTTCCCTGCCCACAGTTAGCTTACAGTCTAAAGGGAACTACCTTGGCGATGGATGAATGGAAATTGAGGGCCATGAGGGACAGACCGGTACTCTCACATGGAGTGAGATGACATGCTCCCTGCCAACAAGGAGTTGACAATCCAGTGGATGTACAATCTAGTGATATACTGCTGCTTTTGTTGGTGAAGTTGAATTCTTGTGTTTATCCTATGCTCCCGGCTAATTCTTTCTCTATATGTCTTCTCAGTTATCTCTGCTTTTGGAGGGTCAACTTCCTAGCACTTAAATCATTTCCTCAGGGCTTAAGAAATAATAACAACAATCCACATGGACTAGTCCCTGAAAAAGCTTACCATTTATTTGAGATGGTGGTCTACACTATCTCAGACAGATGAAATAATATCCTGTTCTAATGATGCCTAAGGAAGGCAGTTCCACACTTGCTCTCAGTGACCTCCACCAATATTTCAACAGCTCTTATTGTGAGAAAAACCTTACTGACCTGTAATAACAGTGTTTTCCCTGGCTCTAATGATGCTCAATGCGTTCTAGGCCAGGGACAGGACATGGGCAAGAGGTCGGCAGCGAGACAGACATGATCTCTAGGTTCTGTACCTAATCCTACAGTGTGAAATTAACTACTTGACCTGACCCATCTTGCCTTTCAAAATGTTAAGAAATACGAGTTCTCCCCTATTTATGTTTTCTAAAATCAACTGAAAGATTCATGAGAGTCATTGTTCATTATTATCCTGTAGTCACGGTAGTACAGTGGTTTACGTTATTTCTAGTCAATCTGAATGGCGCTCTGCAATCAAGACAGTTTGAAACTCCTAATGCTCGCAAAATGCATATTTTAAAGCAATCATTTTATTAGCTCTTGTTTTCTAGAAATAATAAAGGAGATAATCTCCAAAGCTAACCAAAAAAACCCAACAACAAAAAAAGGAAAATTCCCAACTCTTCATTAGACTACCCACTCATTTTCGGGGAGACATAAAATTATTACAGTGTTGAAAATAGGATCTACTTGTAAAGGCCAAAGGGACTTTAGATAATTAAGTGTGGGGGAGAAAGGTGCAAGGGAAAGATGGACACTTGTCTTAAGGAAATGAAGAATTAATTTCTAGAGGACACTGCTTGTATCCATTTCCCCTGGGAAGCAAACAAGAGGAAATGAGCAGAAACTGCATTAGATTTCAAGAACACCTGCCTTCCTCTACTTCACAGAGATGTTATGAGGTCAAAATGAAAAAGCACTGTGGAAAAATAAGAATATTATTCAAATACAAGGGATTAATATTACAAGAAGCCATTTCCTTGATTTTGAAATTCTTCACTATATTAGCCTTTATATTTCAAATTTTCCTCTCCAGACCAATCATCATCAAAATAAGTGATGAACCCATGGTTACGAACTATTATAATAATAATGATGATGGTATGTGTTAAGCACTTACTCTGTGCTAAGCACTGTTCTAAGTGCTGGGGTAAATACAAGGTAATTAGATTGTCCCACATGGGGCTCACAGTCTTAATACCCATTTTACAGATGAGGTAAATGAAGCACAGAGAAGTTAAATCACTTGTCCAAAATCACACAGCTGATATGTGTCAGAGCCGGGATTAGAACCTATGACTTCTAAACCCATGCTCTTTCCACTAAGCCACACTGCTTCCCTAGTTCAGTGATAATACCTGTAAAGCAGAAACGATGATATGATAATAAGATTTCACAATGGACACTACAGCATTTGAAAAATAGCAAATTATGATTACTTAACCCAGTTAGAGTCTAGCCCTATAAATGAAAGTATTAAAGTGGCCGGAATTCTCAATTAAGAACTATTTCCTTTATAAAGTATGAAGTAAGAGGACAAAAGTACACCATGCGGCTAAAGTTGAGTTGCAAATTCAAGATAAATCAGAATTCGTTTCCAGGCATAGTAGTGAATAGGTAGAAGCTTCCTTTGGTAAAAGTCTGGTTTTGTGGGTATGCTGGGGCTAATAAAAAATAGTGTAATATGGAAATAAGTGGTTCTCGACCTCTAACCCAGACTGAAACAAATCAAAAGTATGCCAAACTAATTTTAGACAATGTGCTTTGCTCAAAAAGGAATAAAATGCAGTAAACCACAAATTTAAAGATCTTGAAAAACAAAGATCCTTACAAAAGGATCTTTGGGCCTTACAAAATGGGGACATTATAAATAATTTAACAAATTTCCAAAGTGCAAAAAAAATCCATCTTGAATAGCCACTATCCAGTTACAGTAATTCTATACAGGTTATGATCAAAACTATACCTACATCAAGGTATCCAAACATTTTCAAAAGCTTACTTTGAAGTCTTTTAATTCTGGGTAGTGTTTTCTTTTAGAAGGTGGAGCTCTATTATAAAGGATAACAATCAATTATACCTGTCAACACTTCAAATTATATATAGAAAGATTTTGGGAGAAAAGGCAAGAGCTACTTTTTATCCACTTTACCCTCTGGCTCATTTTTCACCCCCAGGCATCCCAACTTCTTCCAATCCCACTTAGTCGTTTGTCACTGAGATGATGTCTCCCTACAATTTGTAAAAGTCTTACAACCTAAACCAGATGTCTCACTACCATTTTATACTTAATCTGCTAAAGATAAAAGTGTTCAGTACACTCCCAAACCTTTCTCTTTTCCCTAATTCTCCAGTTCTTCTGTAGAGAACAAACTCCCTTCACTAATCTAAGGGAAAGAGAAGCAGGGTGGACTAGTGGAAACAGCACAGGACTTGAAGTCAAAGTATCTGGGTTCTAATCCTGGCTCCTCCGTATGCTCGCTGTGTGACCTAGGCCCAGTCATTTAACATCTCTGAGCCACATTTTTTTTCTCATCTTCACACATTATTGACCTTTCAAGGAAGGAACTTTGGGATTTTGTGAATGCTCAATACAGTGTCTTGCATATAATCTCGTTTTAGATCTCAGTATTGGATGAGGAATGGTGGGGATGATGGCATGATGATGAAAAAAATAACTAAAAGTATAAAACATTTAGTGGCTTTCCTATGTTTTTAGTAACTTTTTTCAGTGGACTACTTTTATGTGATGTGCTTCATGTTGAATTGAAAAATCCTAGAATTTACAGAGGTTGACAATCGCTCTACTTTTACAAATGACAAACTAAAACAGTTTAGTGAGGTGAACTTACTGGTAAATGGAATGGTGTGCTGATTCTCCCCAATGTTAAAGGAGAGGACAAGGGGAAGGAGCCTGGTGGAGTGGAAAGAGCTTGGGCCCAGGAGTCAGGGGACTTGGATTCTAATCCTGCCTCTGCCACTTGCCTGCTGTGTGACCCTGGGCAAGTCACACATTCTCTGTGCCCCACTTCCCTCATCTGTGAATAGGTAACTCAATCCCTGTTTTCCCCCCAACTTGGTCTATCAGCCTCATGTGGGACAGGCACTGTGTTCAGCAGGATTACCTTGGATCTACCCCAGCGTTTAGAACAGTGCTTGACACATAGTACTTAACAAAATGCCATTTAAAATAAAAGTATATGTGGGGGAAGTGGGAGAAGGGGGCAGAAAGAAGGAGACCATCAAAGAGAGAAGGGGAAAAGAAGCCTGGCAAAAAGAGTGTAAATGCTGCACAATAACACACTGAGAGGGAATTTAAATTTAAATCTTTAAATTTCACTCTCTCCGGGAAGGTGCTGACAGCTGCCTACATGCAATGCTTGGAGAGCCGGCCTTGGGGCAGCAGCAGGAGAGAAACAGAATGGTCTCTATTGCTAATCTGGGGCATTTT
Source organism: Tachyglossus aculeatus (assembly GCF_015852505.1). Classification (NCBI taxonomy): domain Eukaryota; kingdom Metazoa; phylum Chordata; class Mammalia; order Monotremata; family Tachyglossidae; genus Tachyglossus; species Tachyglossus aculeatus. The sequence goes on along the minus strand of NC_052089.1, from coordinate 20,060,543 downwards.
TTCAACCCTGCTCTCCCCCGACTGCCCCCAGACACCGAAACCTGTAGCATAAGGGCCCTCTTGGGACAGGTTGACAAGGCTCATTCCTCCTCCACCCCATTTGGGGAATTACGCTTCCTGAGAAGGAGCGACTCCATTTCATCATTTAGACTGAGAAAACAATAGAAAAGGGCACTCAGAAACTGGTTCAATAACCCTATCTACACTGTAACAACAAAAGACACGCAGAGAGACCTACTTAGATGGTCTCTAATTTCAATGCCTAGGTAAAAATCAAGATTGCCCATTATAGGCTATCTTGGGTAATTAGCAGCAGTTGATAATACCCAAGGATATTCACAGAATCACTGCACATCTGTTTAATTATAATCTAAACGGACACTAAATGAGATTACCACCCCAACATCTATAAATTTAACAACTACACAGATACCTGTGTAAATAGCCATATCAAATCCGATTTTTAAAATGCTCGCTTAATGGCAACAGCAAAACAATCTCAACTTCTAAAAGACACCAATGCTTGCAACTTATCTATTGATTTTCTTGGCCTTGAGGACTTTGAAATTAGCAAATCAGTTAGAAAGCAATTATTTGGTCTTATAATTGTTTTTGTTTTGTATTTTGCAAGTGCGCGTGCCTTCAAACAATTTATCAAACGATGAAAGCAACCTTTTTAAAAGTGCCTAAAAGTAGTTATGCTATTTTAATCACTTTTGCTAACTTTAATTGTAAGGGTTTTCAAAATATCTGATTTTTAGTCCAGTAAAAAATGCTACTCCAAAAGAGTATTGAAGATGATACTAAAATTACTTTACTAATACTTACATTTGTGCTTAGGATAAAAACATGAGATTACTCTCAACTACTTTTTTAATATTCACAATGATTTTGCAAGGTATGAAGAAAGAAATTGAATTAACTCACTTACAGAAAGCCACAGAGTAATAATCTTTAATTTGGGAATTTTTTTTGTTCCTTTTTTCAAATGTGTGTTATGAATCTTTGCACTGATGTCATCTACTTAGCATGTAAACTGCTGAAGGCTAGGTGCCATTTAATTTCCTTAATCCTAAATGGAAATTTAGGTAGTGCTGTAAAGGACACATCTCAAAATTAATTAGCCATAGTGGAGTTCAGTATGGAAATGAGGACCATGAATCCCAAATATGGGATTTTTAATGATACTTGTTCAGTGTTTACTATATGCCAAATCCCATACCAAGCGCTGGAGTAGAAACAAGATAATCAGGTCAAACACACTCCCTGTCCCATAGTTTAAGTAACAAGGGGAACAGGCATTGAATCCCATTTTGCAGATGAGATTACTGAGGCACACAGAAAGTAAGTGCCATGCCCTAAGTCAAACAGCAGGCAAGTTGTGGAGCCAAAAATTGAACCCAGGGCCTCTTACTCCAAATCCTGTGCTCTTTCGTTAGGCCAAGCTAGGATTCCTTCCTCATTTCTTCTTCTTTATGTGGGACAAAAATGTTCAGTGTATCAATTTATTCCTCCCTCCTCACTAACACTAAAGGAAATTCAATATGATTTGCAGGCCCTTGCAGAATAGCACCTTCAGGGCACCACTCTCTTCAGATTTTTTTGCCGGGTGCAGAGTTCCTCCAAGTGTTTCCAATTCTCCTAAGTTAGGTCATGCGGTAAATACTTTTCCTTCTGATTACTTTTTAAGATTTATATTGATTCACTTGAAATAACAGAAGGCATCCACAAAGCTCTCTGGATCGCGGATAGAAACCTGAGGCACGGCCACAGTTTATTGCAGTCATGAGGGTTAAAACAGTTGTCCTTTGAGCTATTAAAGGACAAAAGGTGCTTTTCTTTATCCTTTCATGGAAAAAAAAAATGGATCGAGAAGCAGAAAACTCTGTAAATTGAGAACTCTGTGCATCAAAACAATCAAGCCAACCAATCAAGTGAGACTATAGATCCTACCTAGTCCCTGCACCTTCTCACATGTGCAGGACTTACTCCTTCAAAACAGGCCAGAATAATAGGGTTTTTACCTTGCCTGGATTTCAAAAGTAGCCAGATAAGCTTCCTGTTATCAAACTGCAAGTGAAATGGTGGCCACTCAGTGACTTGACGAAATCCCTCCGAAATACCCCGTCCTCCATGGAGGACTCCACTCTAAGAGATAGGACGTGACAAGAAAGGTGGAAAAGCCAAGACCAAAAACTGATCATCTGTCTTAGGGCTTGCACAAAATGCCACCCAAGAACAGATCTCCCTAGATTGAGCATGACACTAGATCAGAACAGAAGGGAAAAAACAACTATTCTTACCCCTCTTTCCCCAGTTCCATTTGAGAGGGACTTCACCAAACCACTGAGAGACACCATTTCATTGTCAGTTTGATCACGGAAAGCTCAACCGAGACTTCCTCGTTTCTTGACTGCCCTATGTCATATTTTCTATTACATTCATCAGCCACAAAAAAAACCAAAACTTTAAAATTCTTCAGTTAATTGGGAATTGGGAATTTCTTTTTCTGATGATATTCTGAAGATAACCTCCTTTCAGTGCCTTTTGTGATGCTTTCTGCAAGTGACTATTTCTTCAATACTGAATGAAAAGGGCCTCACACAAATCCAGCAAGTAACTGAGCACACACGGCTCACCACTTTTTCTAATAGATGGTGATTACTGGGGATCACGACTGCTGACTCTGATGGGACTCTGGGTAGTGTCAATACAGCATTTCTACATGAAGACACATACCCCATGATAGTACACTCTCTGGGACTTAGCTCTTGAGGATTGGTTGAGACTTGGTCCCGGTTTATCTCCCTCTCTATTTTTTTAAATTGTATTTATTAAGTGTTCACTACGTGCCAGGCGTTGTATTAAGTGCTGGGTTAGATACAAGACAATCCAGTTGAACACAGTCCCTGTCCCACATAAGGATCACGGTTTTTACCCCATTCTGCAGATGAGGTAACTGAGGAACAGAGAAATGGAGCGACGTGCCCAAGGTCACACAGCACACAAGCAGCAGAGCCAGGATTAGAACCCAGGTCCTTCTGACTCCCAGCCCCATGCTCTATCCACTAGGCCAAGTCATTTTTTCATCACAGCCTAGTAAGACTGTTAGACGTGAAGCAAACCTGCTGTAAGCTCTGATGGTGAGGGAGATTCCTAGTGTGACACACCACGTTTTGGCTAGTTTCATATTACATATTCAAAGGCACTGTGTTAAAACACTGTTTGGAAAAGCTTAAACCAAAAGAACTAGCTTGATCCAAGAAACAGACTTACTATCATGGCCGTTGCACTGACTCAAATTACATGAATTACTGAAGAGATGTAGTCCAGCTTTCTGAAACAGCTATTTAAGGTAGTTACCCCCAAACAAAAAGTCTGGCTCAAAGGAAAGGCTCTCAAAATGGCAGGACTCACTGTGCCCTCTCATTAGCCTTGATAATGTAGCTCTTCTGAAAGCTCCATCATTTCTCTTTCAATTTTATACTCTGAGGGACAAGCAAGGCAGCAGTCACCTCTTAATTAGTCTTTATGAGCTGGCTTCCAAATAGTCTGGGCCTCATTTTTATTTCTCCTTCCCTACTACCGGGCTTGGATCCATTTCACAGTGTGCTAAGGCCTCTATAAGAGGTTTAGAACAGTCAGGGAGACCTGGCCAAACCCAATTTAGATACAATCTGCAGCAGCTCTGATAAATAATTTGTTGACAGAAGAAACACAATAGAAACTAATGGTAAAAGGAAATTGTTGAATATTTGCAGACTCTAAGATTCTCTGCCCTTTGGCACTCCCCTTCCCCAGCAAATGCAGATAACAGAGTTGGCTCTATATTAGCTTGCCATCCTTATATTCAGAACTGCCTTGTGTCTCAATTTAATGCACATTTATTGTTTCCTCCACTTACGACCTCCCCATATACAACTTTTTGCATATACCATGGAATGGATTGTATTATCTCCAAACAAGAATCCTGAGTAGGAAAATTCATGTGATTCAAGTGTGATTGCCTGGCAGGAGAAGTGTTTCTCAAAGTGGTAGTCATTCATTCAGTCGTATTTATTGAGCACTTAACTGTGTGCAGAGCACTGTACTAAGCACTAGGGAAGTACAAGTTGGCAACATATAGAGATAGTCCCTACCCAACAATGGGCTCACAGTACGATCTGATTGTCACGAAGACTGTGGCTGGTTTTTAGGTGAGAGAAAAATGAGGTTCAGCATATTTGGCAAATAGAAGGTGAACAGAGAGAAAAAATAAATATACCACTTGAACAGCTGCATGCAGCGAGCAATTTCACCTCTGACTGTGAAGTCACCTGTGGGGATATGAACTAAACTGCAGTCACTAATACACAGAACAGCTGGAGCTTGCATAGACTCAGACACCTTCTTTGCAATCTTTGCCTTAACAGCATCTCAGGACTGCCCAGTCCTACTTCAGTGTTAGTCCTGAGATAACCAAGGACACAGCATCCCCAGGATTTTCAAAACGATAAGCATGGGCAGAAATCACTAGATGCTACTGTCCTGGATTGGTGGTGAACGCCAAAACTCCCCATTATCAATCTGAGACTCCTTAGACAAGCAGCGTGGCCTAGTGAAAGAGCATAGGCCTGAGAGTTGCAGGACCTGGGTTCTAATCCCAGCTCTGACAATTGCTTACCTTGGGAAAGTCAATTAACTTCTCTGTGCCTCAGTTTCTTCCACTGTAATATGGGGATTAAATCCTTCTCCCTCCTACTTAGACTAAGAGCCCCATGTGAGACAGGGACTGCGTCCGACCTGATAAACTTGCCTCTACCCCAGAGCTTAGAACAGTGCTTGACACACTGTAAACGCTTAACAAATATCATTAAACAAATACCACGAAACAAACTCCTTCCTAATGACTCGGGGGATTCGGGGTTTAAAACTGGGACTACCACAGTGCAGTTTAAGTGGGAAAAGTAATACTACACCAGAGCCAGTGGGGTATTAAAAACTTGCACTGACATTTGCCCACATGAATAAATGGTCCAGAGTTTCCTATTTGATCCTTGAGCCTGATTTGGGGAGGAACAGACTGGCTCACTTGGGCAAGGGGGAGTAGTTGGTGACAGTGAATTATGTGGTTTGAAATGAGCACTTTGCTTACAGAAACAGGAACTTCCCTGCTGATACTGGGCCTTGTGGGTAATTAACATGGCCTGTTTGTGGGAGTGGGTCCCGCCTCCATCTCTGCGCAAGCTTCTTCTGCCGGCCCAGAAGACAACGATATAACAATGAGTCATCCCATGAGGTGGCCATCTGCTTACTATTTAACATGGTAGTAATGGGGGCCATGACTTCGGTGTTGCTTCTCAAACAATGCCATCTTTCCATAACTCATAACTCACATTTGCACAGCACATCGATGATTTCAAATCACTCCCATAACAACTATCTCATCCTAAACCCAAATCCCTGGGAGGTAGACATTATTTTCTCCATGTCACAGATGAGGAACCTAAGAGGTTAAGGTTAAGTGACTTCCCTCCCACCACACAACAGACCCAATGGCAGCTGGGAGGAACTAGAACCCAGATTGCCACTTTGAAGTGACTGCTTTGAAAATTCTGATTCCAAGCAGCGTGTTTGCCTTTCAGTGGGAGAGTAAGAGAAATGCTTAATTTTCCATAGTTTAATGTGCCATGAAAAAGGTCCCAGGTCACTGGATATAGGAGTGAAGGGAATTAGAGAGTGATGTGAGAGAGAGGAAAAGAGGAATTTGGCTGACACAAATTCAGACCCTGATTTCCCCATGACAGCATTGCCTGGGTTATCTGTGTCTGCCAATTGCCCTATTACTAAAACTGCCTCCATAGGATGGGAAAGTCTATAAAGCAACAATTTTGTGGACTTCAAAAATAATCAGTCTCTATGAAAGATCTTGCAAGGGTGCATCGAAGAGGTGCAAATACAGCTGTAAGTGGAGAAGCAGCGTGGCTCAGTGGAAAGAGCCCGGGCTTTGGAGTCACGGGTCATGGATTCAAATCCCGGCTCCGCCAATTGTCAGCTGTGAGACTTTGGGCAAGTCACTTCACTTCTCTGTTCCTCAGTTTCCTCATCTGTAAAATGGGGATTAAGACTGTGAGCCCCCCGTGGGACAAACTGATCACCTTGTATCCTCCCTAGCGCTTAGAACAGTGCTTTGCACATAGTAATCGCTTAATAAATGCCATCATCTGATGATGATGATGAGTCTCTAAGAGCTTTAGAGACTCCAGAGTTAAGTGTTACGCCCAGCACTTAACTCCAAAGGGAAGCAGGGGGCTTTATTAAGCCTTTACTTATCAGAACATTAACAAAGAAAAAAACCCCTAGTAGTAGATATTTTTAATGGTTTAGGACAGGACAGATAAAATGTGATTGCTTGGCAAATAGGTGAAGGATGAAAATCCTTTTTCAATTCAGTTGAAGGTGCTGGTTACAGTGAAGGGAACATGATCACTTTGGTGATACAGAGTTACCAATTTACTTTGGAAATGAAATTGGGGCAGTAATAAGAGCTGCTTTATCTATGAAATTGAAAAGACAAGAGAGAGGTTAAAACTGTCTTCTAGTTTGGTAGGTTTAAGGAGATGAATGGCACTACAGCACAGAATCACAGAGACTATTAAAGTCTGATATAAAATCAGAAATGTTAAAAAACAGGACAAAAGAAATATACTTATTTTATATACTGTATCTTTCATGGGTAATGTTTGCTGTAGGAGAATTTCTCATCCTTCAGAAACAAATAGCACAATAAGGATGGAGCTCAAATATTGATTAATTTTTTCCACGTGGCTTTGCCAAAAATATTACCTTAAAAAGAGCATCCAAAATGTTTTGCCTTAATCCATGTCCAAATTAAAATGTGCTCATTTTAAATTCCTACACTTAGGACTTCTCATCCTGGTCTATGATATTTGTCTTAGGATTTTGGATCAACTGCTACCTTTTCGGTGTTTATTAATACCATCCCTTAAAATGCTCTTTTCTGCTAAGGAATCTGCTTCCTAGGGTGAAAGTATGCTGCCAATGCTCTCCTTAAACCTGACGGCCCATTTATCACAGACATGCACAGAGCTTTACAGAAATTAAAATACTGGCAAAATGTGTCGTAACTCAGCAACTAGAAACAACACCGGAATCCAAACTGGGATCCTGTCAGTGTAATGTCAAATAGGCTGTCCGGGTCCAACTGCCCTACACCTGAAGAAAGCTTTATGGGTTTCAGCCTTGTTTTGTCACACATAGTCAATAAAATCAGCCTGTCCAACATTTCGAGAAAGCAATGGCACAAGAGTAATTTTCAGGGGCTGCCATGACATATTGTTTAGAACTAGTCAGCACACCTCTACGCATCTGTTCTATTGTTCTGGTTAGAGCTCATAGACCGTGCAGTATATTACAACTATAAAATGCTCAAAGAACAAGCTATACATCAAATCACTGAAACTATGAGGGCACTCCTGAAAACACAGCCCCTCTGAATGTTTCATAAGACAGTTCATCCAAACAGGGACAGAGCCTTTCAGTTCTACTTAATATATTGAGCCATTAAAATGCAAATAAACAATAATGGAGAGGAAGAGTTTTGTTTTGTTTTATCAATGGGTGGTCATTGAGAAAGCGAGAAAATGATTTTGTGCCATCACTTTATTTGGGGGCTTAAGCTAATGCCTGATTTTGAGTTGCAATCGGATGACTTCAGCCTGTGTTTAACTGTCAGATCAGCTCATGGATCAAACATCCATGCTAATCAATCATCAATCGTATTTATTGAGCGCTTACTGTGTGCAAATCAGCACAAATCTATCTTGTTTTCTATTCAGCTGTGAGTCTCTTTTGCCAAGGCAGGTCTGACGGCATTGTGTTGATGGTGAGGAGGGGAAAAAAAAAAAAGAACAGACAAAACAGAGAGCTTGGTTCTGTATGACTTTGAAACCTATTTAAATTCAGTTCTGCAAGATCATAAGTGATTTCTTCCTTTTAGCATCTGTCTCTTGCCCCACACAACTATGTGTAACTTTTTTCAAGCTCATTAGCTAAAATAAGTCCTCTGAATGAAATCCACTATACTAACTGTAATGTGAGTTTTGCCTGGAAAAAAAAGCAGACTACATGATGAGTCTTACAGTGCCAAATCCAGATGAGCCTTACTAAAACAAGTAGAGCACGTAGTGAAAACTTCATTATAAGAGAAACAAAGTCCCCATTAAATGCATAATGCTGCGTATACAAGGGAATCATGGGGTTTCTGAGAGCTGTTTTGCTTATAATCTTAGCACAACACACTGCAGAGAAGAAAAATATTCCCTCAGACAAAAAAAACCCCAGCTATTTAATTAATCTGCCTGATTCAGAGTTATCAAAATCACATAGAAATTATTCCTTTAAAATAATATCAGTCTCCCTCTCTAGACCGTAAGCTCGTTGAGGGCAGGAAACATATCTACCAACTCTTGCAATGTACTGTCCCAAGCTCTAAGTACCAAGCTCTGTAAGCAGTAAGCGCTCAATAAATACCACTGATTAAAGTGATGATGTATCATCAGATAAAATCAAATTACATCCATCACCTTAGTCATTCATTAATTCATTCAATCGTATTTATTGAGTGCTTACTGTGTGCAGAGCACTGTACTAAGCGCTTGGGAGATACAAGTTGGCAACATATAGAGACGGTCCCTACCCAACAGTGGGCTCACAGTCTAGAAGGGGGAACAAAACATATTAACAAAATAAAATAAATAGAATAAATATGTACAAGTAAAATAGAGTAATAAATATGTACAAACATATATACATATATACAGATCCACCCTCAACATGGCATGTACATTTAAAATATTCTTGACTTGTGAATTACACCATCTAATTTTCTCTACTGCTACTGTTTCCTCCCAACAACTGGCTGTGTTTTTCATTAGTTTTTCTCTACATTTTTTTGACACAACTTTTCTAATTCCCTATGAATTATTTCTTTGAATCAGTTACATCTCTAAATTTGAGATCATCTGGAACTTTCATTGGCACACCGTGTACTCCCCTCTTCTGGCCTGCAAATAAGGTGGAAAGTGAGTGGGAAAAGGTCCATGCTTTCTACTTTCTGTGTTTGAATAAAAGGACAGCTGTAAAAACAGCATTTCCATCCTTTGAAACCTTGATGAAAATCCCATCAAACCGTACTCAGGATTTCCAAATTTCTCTATCAATGTCCGGTTTGGGTCACTGCCCGTCTAGTCTAGACTGGGAAGCTTTACCCAGAAAGACAAAGGCAGACTTGACCCCTGAATTAAGGGCAAAGAATGAATTGTAGCCTGATGTTCCTGGCTACTCCTGCCTCTCTGTTTCAGAAGGATTTCTACAAGCACTGATTTATGGCTGGAAAAGATGGCACTTCATAAAATGAAGTCAAACACCTTACTACAATCAACCCTCTTATCACAAATCCTGGTGCAAGGGACAGACCTCTTTACGACTTGATTTTTCCTAAGGGCAGCTGGCACTAACTCTGGACAACATTCTCCACAGGTTTTGGCATTCCATTCTTTTATGTTTTCTTTTTTTTTCCTTTAGTACTTCTAGGCATTTCAGGGGTTAGAGTCTAACAGATTAAACCAAGAAACATAAGTCTCAGAAATTCAATGCCTGTCTTGATTTCTAATTTTTTTTCCCTCTTTTTTTATGAGGTTGAGCTAGAAGTCTAAATGAGGGAGCCTAATGGGTTTGGAGACAGGAAGGAAAATTTCTCTCCGATTGTAAAAGCCCACAAGGCTCTTTTTATGAAAACCCACAGTAGAAGTATTCCCTCAAAAACCACCTTCTTCTTCTTAATAGCCTAAGAGGAGACAGTGTTGAGAAATGATGACAGCACCAAATGTTTTTAATGGTAGACACAGGAACAAACTAGGCAGTTCATGGCCAAGACCCTTATTTACTGTACTTGTGTCAAAATAAGGGTTTGTTCACCAGTTAGATGCTTTTAAAGCCATCATCCCCCTGAATTCCATAATGAACAACTCCAGCAGAACAGAGAAAGAGACAGAAGGAAGATCACAGCCACCGACTTAATAAGGAAGTATCAGAATGATATCATTGACTGCCTTTGGGGAAAAGGAAAAAAGGGATTATCTGAATGGTGAACATCTGGATTATGTATACAAAGGCAGTGGAGGAAATATATGTATTTATACATATCAACACACTAAGTTCCACTAAACGTTTGCCATATGAAAACAATGAAAAGCTGATGGAACACAAGATTTCTTTGTTAAACAACAACAAAATCTTATGATTCTGCCTTTTTTTGTGATTTAACAGTCACACCCTAGCAACAGCCACTACCTGTTTTGGCTGGGTTAAACTGAGAGCTAAACATCACATTTAGTTCTTATTTAACATTTTAAATAAGGCTTAAATAACTTATATGCCATTAAAATGTTTCCACTCCCATTTGTGGGAAAAATACCGCAGTTCCTAAAATGAAAAAAAATTGTTTTCAGAGTGCCAAGTGCCATAACCATTATTGCCATTAGAAAATAGAGGGTGAAATTGATGATTGCAGTTTTTTTACTTTTCATAACTGACAAATGCTCAGGTCTCTTGAAAGTTCACCTCTCATGGCAGATTTTGGACTTCAGTTCGAGAAAATTATTGCTAGTGCTTGTGGATACGCTGCAAAAGGTACATCTCAGTCTGCCAACTTCAAATCAAAGGTTAGAAATGCCCCATTCTTAAGTGACACGACATAGCCATTTCGAATGTTGTAAGCTACTTGAGGGCAGGTCTGGGTCCCTTCATATGCTGTAGTCTACTAAGTGCTCAATACACTGGGTGGTCAAAAACACTACTGATCGGTCACCAAGGAGGAATTTTTTTCCACACTTTTTGAAAATACAACTGAAAAGCTTCTGTAGTTTAACTGGACTCAAGTGCTCAAACTCAATCATCTTTCTTGATTTTCACACAACGTTTTTGTATTCACAGACTGCTAGTGACGGCTCCACTCCAGTTACTGCCAAGACCTGTACCTCTTCGACCTCTAATGTTTCATGCTTTATCAAATACCAAACCCCAGTCCGTACCTTGGACAGTGAGAGTTGCTGATGCTTCAGCTTTCCCAACCATATTTTCTGCAACACAAGTGTATGATCCCATATCTCCTGCCGTCACTTTCCGGATTTTTAGGGTGTGATCGTCCCGGATTTCATATCTTAGAATTAGGTGGAAAAAGAGAAGAAAAATATAGGTATGAGAACGTTTTGGTTTCTATAAAAGTAAGCTGCATCCATGCCTGCGACAGCCCCATTTCTGCCAGGAGACAGGGTCATCACCCTCCCCTTCAGTGAGACATACAGAAGAAAATCAGTGCCAGGATGATCAGGCTGATCCAGAGGCCACTGGGAAAACTGAGCCTGGGATCATCACCATCATCAATCGTATTTATTGAGCGCTTAGTGTGTGCAGAGCACTGTACTAAGCTCTTGGGAAGCACAAATTGGCAACATATAGAGACAGTCCCTACCCAACAGTGGGCTCACAGTCTAAAAGGGGGAGACAAAACCAAACATACTAACAAAATAAAATAAATAGAATAGATATGTACAAGTAAAATAAATAGAGTAATAAATATGTACAAACATATATACATATATACAGGTGCTGTGGGGAAGGGAAGGAGGTAAGATGGGGGGGATGGAGAAGCGGACGAGGGGCAGCTCTCAGCAGAGGACTCCAACGGTACCTAGATTTTGGCAATTCCCCGTCATCTTTTCGCCATCGGAGTGTGGGGATGGGGTCACCTCGGGCTTCACACTTAAATTCTGCACTGTCATCCACAGTTACAGCCAAATTACTGGGTCTCTTCACAAATGATGGTCGCTCTAAAATGAAACACAAATAATTCCATGTAAGGAACAGGGAACTGAGAAGCAAATAAGGCCTGTATAAAAGACGGTTTTTATTTTAGAATCTGATATACCAGGGGAATGAGAGTGGAGTAGTGGGAAGAGAGCAGAAACAGAAAATAGCCTCTAAGTGTTTTTTCTGAGCCTAAATACATTACATGTGTGTCATGGAAGGCACCAGCTATGCACTTGCTTGCCCAAACAGCAAAATCAGAACAGGATTTCTACTCTCCAGTTGCATATTGATAGGTTTCATTTCCTCCATCCAAACTAACACTGTGTAACAACAGAGCTGTCTCCCTGGGATTCGAGTCAAGCTGCTGTGGAATGAACCAATAATAACAATAAAAAAGACAAAATTGAGTCAGAATGTGTTAGGGATACATTGCAGCATTTATCAGTATAGCAGGACTTTATTGCAACATTGGGAAGCACCCAAAATTGCTAGCTTTAGGTTCATTCATTCATTCAATCGTATTTATTGAGCACTTACTGTGTGCACAGTACTTTACTAAGTGCTTGGGAAGTACAAGTTGGCAATATATAGAGATGGTCCCTACCCAACAGTGGGCTCACAGTCTAGAAGGGGGAGACAGACAACAAAACAAAACATATTAACAAAAGAAAATAAATAGAATAAATATGTACAAGTAAAATAGAGTAACAAATATGTGTCTCTAAAGGCATCTTTTCTGTCAGTAGTATATGACCTTCTTATCCCCCAGATTCCTGGGAAAATTTCTTTAGCTCTCCACTTCATTGTGCCTTTGTATAATCAGGGAAATGTGTTTTCTTATAAAAGGTGCTGCCTCCACATTCTGTAACATCTAATACATCCTCTGAAAATTTGAGAATGGGAAATCTTAGATAGGTGAAGGCCACTTCACTTCTCAGATTCTAGGACTTGAAAGTGAATAATATAAATACTATATTAATATATCACTAATATATATTAAAATAATATTCTGCTAACCCCTTCAGTGGGCAAGGGTCAAGTCTACCAGTGGTACTGTATTCTACCAATGTCTACCAATTATATTGTACTGTATTTTCCTAAGTCCTTGGTATAGTGCTCTGCAGACAGTTACTGCCCATAAATACAACTGATTGAGTGATTATATCAAAAACACAAAGATCAGCTGACTAGGTTTATAGAACAAACAAGAGAAGGAAAAGCTGTATATTTGAAATTGAATCAAAATGGGAATAAAATATAAAATGACTGATAAAACAAAAATAATGTCAATTCAAACATAAAATGTCATTTTCATTGGAATAGCCCAATAGAGTATAAATTGCCCTGTGGACAGGTAATATGTCAAATTCCCCAGCAACTAGTGCAGGGCATTGCACACAGTGGTAGCTCCATAAATACTATTACTGTCATTAATATCATTATAAAGAGCTACCACAAAATTCAGGCAAATGCATATATTAGCTGATTTTCCTGTATAGTCCAATTATTTTAGAATATCTTTCCTTATTCCCTGCAACCATTAAGTTCTGAGAAGTCTACCATGACAAGTCCTGATTTTACTTGGAGTTCGTCAACCATTCATATATTGGAAAACTGCACCATAGCTTCTTCACAGGTCACCAACATGGAGAAAATCTGAGGACAGATGACACTCCCCATTTCCTGAAAATGAAGGTCTAAGGAGAATCATGATGCTTAAAAGTATGTAGCATTTGATAAAAAGTGTCACTTACCCAAAACGGTGAGTTCAGCCACCTCACTTTCTCGTTCCCCCACCATATTCGTTCCAACGCAAACATATTTGCCTGCATCACTCTTTCGGGTATAGGTGATCATAAGCTTCCCTCCACGAATCTAGTAATGAAGAGAGCACGACAACATTATGATCAAAGAATAAAGTTTATTAAATGGCTCCATGAAATGTAATTTTCCCATCAAGAAGTCTAATCCCCTGTACTTTTAGTTCAGCATATGACAGAATCAATTCCTATAATTACAAATGTAGCTAAAGTGATCACTAGGTATGCCAAGCTCCTTTCCAAGTGACTAAATGGAAAGGAAAAAAAAAATCTTACAATGAAGGATCACTGCAAAAACAAGATTAGCACACGACCAAAAATTATTTGTTGGGATGAGAAATAATTCAACTACAACTAGATTCACGACCACAGTGATAGATTCCTCCGAAGACCCGCTACCTTCTTTTATCTAAATCATGATAGAAGGCCACTTAATACCATTTTCTTTTTCAAATGTACATGTACAGAATTGGCAAGACTTTCCCCAGAATGCCTAAAAATGTATTTCCTCCAGTCATAAAGTTTGGTCTTTTGTCGCTTGATAAGGATTTCTGCATGGGGACAAGGTGTCTTGCCAATAGAAATTTTAGGCAAGTTAATTTTTTGGCAGACAGGCTTCAAAGTGGTAATATTACAGAAAGCCAGCCTCTGGAGCCTTTTCATCATCAACTGGAAAGTTTCAGGCTTATCAGAGATCTTGGAGAGGCAACTTTGGAAGACTACCTCAAAAAGCTATAGGGGCCACTGTCCCCATTACCCTCCTGGCCTGTCTTTGCTTTGGTTTCTGCCTCTTCTTTGACCCACCTCTCAGGTAGAGATGTCCAAGAACCAAACAAAGAAAGGCAGGAGGGAAGAGCAGGAACAGTGGAGAAGCAGAAAAATAAAGTGAGGAATCAAAAGGGCCAGGAACTAAGAGTCTAGAGTTTTCAGGACAGCTAGGAAGAAAGAAGCAGTAGAGCTGGCTCTTGGAAAGCATATTCCTGACCTGGGGCCCATATGAGGTGAGGTGACTCTGGGATATAATCCCTATACACAAATTTGGGAGAGGGGGATGTGAAAGATCAATATTATTATTCTATGTGTTATGAACTTATTATGCGCCAAACACTGGCATATATATAAGCTCATCAGAATGGAAACAGTCCCTGTCCTACAGCGGGGCTCACAGTTTAAGTATGAGGAGAAAAGGCATTAAATCCCCAGATGAGGAAATTGAGGTCTCTGGTCATAATGAAAAGTTGGACCCAAGACTGCTGTGGAAAATATTATTTGGCTTCAAAGGCACTCTCTTTTGGGTAATTTTGAAACCTAGGCTCCTCTCTGCTGGGCCAGACACTAGAAAGTGTGTTTCATTCTTCGTTCCATAAATACTGAAGGAAGGGGACATCCTTAGCCTAGATTAATCTACCATCCATTAGCCACAGAGTTCATTATCATCATCATCATCAATCGTATTTGAGCGCTCACTGTGTGCAGAGCACTGTACTAAGCGCTTGGGAAGTACAAATTGGCAACATATAGAGACAGTCCATTACTCTCCAAAATATTCTCACCACTCTTACTTATAGAGACAGTTTATAGAGACAAAAAGAATGACTGCCATATAACCATTCCCCATTTAATACGAGAACTAGCAGGTATTATTCAATGCCTTAGAATTTTGTGAAGTGATCAAACTTATCTATTGAACACTTACTGTGTACGGAACACTGTACTAACTGCTTGGGAGAGTATGATAGAATTGGTAGACATGTTCCCTGCCCAAAAGGAACTTACAGTAATCTGTCTTGGAATAGGCAGATAACTAGTAAGGGAAGAAAGTTACAGTTTTAAAATATAAGACAATTGTATTTCTTTTTCCACAAAATATCGGCTTGAGAAAGCATGTAGGCAATCAAAGGAATAACGAACACAATAGAAATGTCAAATGTGGTCTGTTGGTAGATGGAGAATTACTGTAACAAGAAACTCTCTGCCAATAAAGCCTATGGAAAGAAATCTTTAGCGGAAACCAGACATCTTGAGAACCACTGCTTTTACTTTGTAAGACCTATGTATCCAAAAATGACAGTTATCAAGACAGAAATACAAATCTAAAACACTGAGTGGTTCGTATCAACTTAATTCCTTTACCTTTATCACATGTAGTTGGAGAAGATGAAGAAATGCAATGTGTTTCCTATGTAGGTCTGTAGTATTGTCCCCCTTAGTAGTTTCTATGGATCTGAACCTGGAAAAATAAACTACTAAGGAGGGTGGCTATTCTAATTTTAATCAGAAAATTGTATTTTTGTGTTCCAACTGCCCCAAAGAGCAAAGGTTTTCCTCATCCAACAGCAAACGATACTAAACTAAATTGGTTCCTTTCTTCACTCAGATCAAAGACATTTTCTTTCATATGATGTGTCTGGGCAAAGACCACACAGAGTATGGGACTCATATGAGATTTTTATCAAGGTTGCTAAATTCCAAACACTCTTACCTATCAATCTTGCATCTACATCAACCCTACATATATTTACTTTTTTTCATGGGCTACCAAATGAGAAACACACTTGCTTTGTGGGTTGAACGCTTGAGTTTATCGTTAAATTTAATTACTAAGTTGGCCCTGGCTCAGTGGTGATCATGCCCAGTTTGATCAAACAGCAAAGTCTTAAAAAAGAGTAATTGAGACTGTAACACATTCAGAAGAGGCATATGCTCCTTTTGTTTTCCTCCCTTCCATTAAAGATTGGCTGCAGTCGGAGGAAATAGGCTGGGTAGTGTCCTCATATGTTCTGAGCTTGGATGACAATGCTTATGCATCTAGAAAAATCAACAGTGAGAGGAGGGGAAGTGCAGCAGGATGTGGAGTGAGAGGGGAAAGGGAGAGGAGAAAAAGAGAGAGGGAGGGAGGGGCAGAGAGAGAAGAGAAGCAGCGTGGCTCAGTGGAAAGAGCCTGGGCTTTGGAGTCAGAGGTCATGAGTTCAAATCCCAACTCCGCTAACTGTCAGCTGTGTGACTTTGGGCAAGTCACTTAACTTCTCTGGGCCTCAGTTCCCTCATCTGTAAAACGGGGATTAATACTGTGAGTCCCTTGTGGGACAACCTGATCACCTTGTAACCTCCGTAGTGCTTAGAACAGTGCTTTGCACATAGTAAGCGCTTAATAAATGCCATCATCAAGAGAGAGAGAGGAAGGAATCAGCCTGAGAGAGCATCACTGTATTTAGAAAGAAATGCATTCATTCATTCATTCAATCATATTTATTGAGCACTTACTGTGTGCAGAGCACTGTACTAAGTGCTTGGGAAGTACAAGTTGGCAACATATAGAGACGATCCCTACCCAACAGCGGGCTCACAGTCTAGAAGGGTACCCATAGGGTACCCATTCCTACCCATAGCTGGATAGGAAAGGGGGGCAAAGCCAGCAGAAGTGGGCCAGACAGGATGGCCAGACACACCATCCTTCAACTGGATGACCCGAAGCCCATTCTACGGAGATATTGAGGTCTAGCCCAGAGCCTTCATGAGTGTATCGCTGGGAGTGTATCGCTTAGAACAGTGCTTGGCACATAGCAAATACCAATCAATCAATCGTATTTATTGAGCGCTTACTGTGTGCAGAGCACTGTACTAAGCGCTTGGGAAGTACAAGTTGGCAACATAATACCATCATCATTATTATTACTCTTCACATGAGAAGTGAGTTCATGAGAGAGGGAAGTCCAGAGTGAATGAAGGGAAGAAATTTGAAAGCGTGGAAGAAAATAATTCCCTTCTCCTTCTGGAAATTTCAGTCAATAATTTTCTGTCTCCCCCTTTTAGACTGTGAGCCCACTGTTTGGTAGGGACTGTCTCTATATGTTGCCAATTTGTGCTTCCCAAGCGCTTAGTACAGTGCTCTGCACACAGTAAGTGCTCAATAAATACGATTGATAATGATGATGATGATCTAAGCACTGGGGGGGGGGGGGGATACAAGGTAAACAGATTGTCCCACGTGGGGCTCACAGTCTTCATTCCCATTTTACAGATGAGGGAACTGAGGCACAGAGAAGTGAAGTGACTTGCCCAAAGTCAAACAGCTGACAAGTGGTGGAACCAGGATTAGAACCCATGGCGTCTGACTCCCAAGCCCGGCCTCTTTCCACTGAGCCATGCTGCTTTTCGCCTTTGTATGATTACACACTCTCTATGGGTGTTGTTACCCACTCTTTTGGATCTTTATGAGCCCATTCTCTGAGCAGCAAGAAAACACTTTCCATTGGACTTCATCTCATTTTCCTTATGGTTCCCTGAATAGCAAGATAACTGTAAGCTCGTTGTGGGCAGGGAATGTCTCTGCTTATTGTTGTACTGTACTGTCCCAAGCACTTAGTACACTGCTCTGCAAACAGTAAGTGCTTAATAAATATGATTGAATGAATAACATATTCTGGGATGCAGTGTGGCCTAGTGGGTAGAGCACAGGCCTGGGTATTAATCCTGGCTCTGCCATGTGTCTGCTGAGTGACTTTAGGCAAGTCACTTAACTTCTCTGGGCCTCACTTACCTCATCTGTAAAATGGGGATTGAGACAGTGAATCCCATGTGGGACAGGGACTGTGTCCAACCTGATTAACTTTTAACTATTTTTTTATATATAAAAACAATCAAACAAGCAACAACCACCACCACAGCAAAAGACATCAGCAAATCAGGGATTCAGAAATAGAGTTATTCAGGTATCAAAAGAAGCCAGGGAGCCCCATTCAGATCCCTGTTGTGAACGAGACAGCTACGATAAACACTTTTCTTCTTTAGAAGGGAACATACAATTCCTGCTGACTCGCATATATGGGTTGAAGACTATTTCCCTAAGGCCATAAATCAGGTTAGCTTTTACTCAAGATGTTCTAGGGTGTCTATAGTGTCCTTTGTAATCGGTGCTTGAAATCAGAAATAACGATGAACTTGAATTGAACTCGGTATGTCTGGTATGTCTTCATTTTTCTTCCCCCAAGCAAGTCAGAAGACTTGAAGGATCTGTTACACAAGAATTTTTTTCAAGCATCGCCATAACATTATCCACACACCTTCAGGTTAACATCCTACACCAACTGGGGCTAATTAACTAGTTCAGCTACACACAACTGCTCCTGTTTTTAATTATATTAACCTAAAGTACCTCAAACTCAAAAGACCGAAAAAAAAAAGGAAAGTAAAGAAACCACTAATTATGTTAAGACCCTCAAAGAACATTTCATTCATTTATTCAATCGTATTTATTGAGTGCTTACTGTGTGCAGAGCATGGACTAAGCGCTTGGGAAGTACAAGTTGGCAACATGTAGAGACAGTCCCTACCCAACAACAGGCTCAGATTTCTAATGACTGAACCATTGTGTTGCTTAAGTTATCTTGTTCCTTCCAATAAAATCTGGATGCAAACACTGTATTTCTTATTAGGAAGACCATAAAACCCACCACTGTAATAGTTTAATAAAGTAGCAATTTTGTAAGCCATATAGATGGTTATAATTTGTGCAACAGAGTTATATGCACAACACACAGAATCTCATTCACAGGCTATACACTGCAAAGGTAATTCTGGGGAAATGTACTTTTTTCCCCCCCTCCAAAAACTTCAGGGTTGGAAAACATCTAATACAGGCATATGGGCTGGCTTAAGAAATTTGACTTTTAAAAGGAAAATGAGAAAATATAAAAACAACCCTGGGATTCTGCACTGTTACTTTTTTAAAATCATCAACGTGAGAAGCAGTGTGGCCCAGTGGAAAGAGCATATGTCAAACTCATTGGCCTTGGTTCTAACCGCAGCTCCGCCACTTGTCTGCTGTGTGATCTTGGGCAAGTCACTTAACTTCTTTCTATTTCAATGATCTCATCTGTAAAATGGGGATTAGGACTGTGAGCCAGTCAGTTATTCAATTGTATTTATTGAGTGACCACTGTGTTCACAGCACTATACTAAGCATTTGGGAGAGTACAATATATTTGAAAGAATAAGCAGGCACATTCCCTGCTCACAACAAACTTACAGTCTAGGGCCTTATGTGGGACAGCGATAGCATTCAGAGATTATCCTGGATCTATCCCAGTGGTTAATACAGAGGGTGGCACTTAATACTATTTTAAAAATCAACAGGATTACTTCACTTACACATCAGCAGAGATACATAGTTATATAACTGTGCACCATATTAGCCATGTCTTTCATATGCACTACGGACAGTCATAGGGCAAAGCCAGTACCACCAACCTAAAAACCAAAGCATGACAATGTCTATTAAGTTAGCCCATCCGTATTCAACAAAGAATCCAAATTATGGATTTCAAACCAATCCTAACAAATTGATCTTTAAGCCATTTGAAGGGGATGTAGGAACAGGTTTTGCACTAGCTAAAATGTACCAGTGAAGCAATCCCAACAAAATAAAGGATAACCAACACCATCCAGACCTCTAAGACGAGGCACAATTTTTTTTTAAATCAGCACTGCAATATGGTCAGATGGAGCAGAAGCAAAAATCAGCATGTATAATATTTCTGGATTCTGATTTTTGACTGTCAGGATAACAATATCCGAAACCCTTTTAGAGAAGTATTTAGTTATGGGCAGGGCATATGTTGGTTTATTGTTATATTCTACTCTCCCAAGTGCGTAGTACAGTACTTTGCACACAGAAAGTGCTTAAATACGACTGAATGCATGAAAAGTACTGAAAACATGATGTAATAGTTTGTGAAAGAAGCACTGAATATTTCTAAAATCAATTTTATTAAGGTTTTTAAGAGTTCATAAATCATTCTTCAGGCTCTTTGAAACCTGAAGTTGAGAATTTTTGCTAGGTTGAAAACTAGGACAGTCTAATTTGGCACTAAATGGTGCATCGCTTTTTACCAAGTGACCAAAGACCACAGTGTATTTTCTTGCCAGCAGCTCAATGGAGACATGGTTATCTTACATCTACTCCAACTCTGAATTAGAACATGGACAGTAACTGCAGATGGGGAAATAGAATGATGTGAAAATTGAACTTTTCCACCATGAATTCAAGATTTCTGGGGTTTCTGGAATGGGCCCAGGCATCAGACTTTGAGTCCTTTGCTCCACTTTTCAGGGGTCGCCCACTCAATCCTGGCCTCATGGAAGGCACTCAACCTTATGATGGTACTTAGATAAAATAGCATATCATGACAAGCTTTACCACTCTATTCTTTCAAGAGTTGGTGACTGATTCTCCTCACTAGAGGTGTTCTAACACATTGCCTAGAGGCAGATATTTAGGGACAGTTAATCCCATCCTCAGTATTCATGTAATACTTAGATATTTATTGATACTTCAGCTATTTACTCAACTGTTTCACCCTGATGTGCTTGCACTAATTTACCCTTATTATTGCTCTAGCTTGTATTCATAAATAATTTTGATCTGTCTCTCCCACTGAACCGCAAACTCTCCAAGGAAAGGAAACGTATGTACTGTGAGGATTCCGGGGGCGACCGGGAGTGGAAGGGGAGAAGGTTAGGGGCAGTGAACATTTATAAACATTTTAATGTACTATGAAAAGGACCCTATTGGGACAAAGAGCTCGACTAGCTTTCAAGACAGTTTAACTGCAGTGAAAATGAAGAGGAAAACTGAGCAATTACTATTGACTGTCCACAGTGGAAAAAAATATCACTTGGCGATCATTTAGCTTTTTTTCCCTCTGGATTACTTTTTTGCCCCCAATTCAGTTAGTAGGATAATATTTTAGGAGAGAATAAGATAGGGAAGAGCAAATTAAGAGATTCCCAGTGCACACGTGTATGTCCGCGCACATCAGTCCTCACTTGCCCCTCATTCAGTCAAGTTTATTTGTTAAAACAGCATACAAAATAGTTCAAATAAAACCAAGAATTCAGCCAGGACTAGGCTATCAGAGGAAAACAGCAAGAAACGAATGAAGAAGAAGTAATTGACCTAGCATGGACTGGTGGCCCTCTCTACAATGCCAACTGAGAGCTCACAATGGAGACAGTCACTGCCCAAGACAGCATGTCAGCAGCTTATCTTTATTATTCCCCACATTTCCTTCTCTTTTACTTGCTTTTGCTTAGTAATCTTCACTTACAATGGATATAATAATAATAATGGCATTTACTAAGCACTTACTATGTGCACAGCACTGTTCTAAGCGCTGGGTATGTATAGGCTGTGTGCCATAATTACATTACAGAGTGACACTCAGAAACATCTCTTGCAATATGGTCATCACTTACTTTATGAATACCTACAGTGCTTTCCAGTGGGTTAATGAAAACCTTATGTGACAGTTAAATCAGGGAGAGGGTGATTTGATTTGAATGGATCGGAGGTATTAGACAGTACTTAGTTTTTGTTTTTAAACTATCTGGTATAGATCACCACAGAACCATGACAGGGTTCTCAATTAAACAGGACCAAAATATACACAGGACGGAAGAACACCCATTGTAGTATAGGGTTTCTGTTTTTTAAGCTTAAGGATAGCCTTGTGACTTGCTGAGGACTCGCAGAAAGTGAATGGAGAGATATTGGTAGAAGTAGTAGTAACAGTAGTACCAGTATTATTATGATTGGTATGGTATTTGTTCACTGCTTACTATGTGCCAGGCTCTATTCTAAGCACTGAGGTAGATAGGAGTTCATTCATTCATTCAATAGTATTTATTGAGCGCTTACTGTGTGCAGAGCACTGTACTAAGTGCTTGGCAAGTACAAGTTGGCAACATATAGAGACCGTCCCTACCCAACAGCGGGCTCACAGTCTAGAAGGGGGAGACAGACAACAAAACAAAACATATTAACAAAATAAAATAAATAGAATAAATATGTACAAGTAAAATAGAGTAATAAATATGTACAAACATATATACATATATACAGGTGCTGCGAGGAGGGGAAGGAGGTAAGGTGGGGGGAATGGGGAGGGGGAGGAGTGGGAGAAAGGAGGGGGCTCAGTCTGGGAAGGCCTCCTGGAGGAGGTGAGCTCTCAGTAGGGCTTTGAAGGGAGGAAGAGAGGTAGCTTGGCGGATGTTGGGAGGGAGGGCATTCCAGGCCAGGGGGAGGACGTGGGCCGGGGGTTGACGGCGGGACAGGCGAGAACGAGGCACAGTGAGGAGGTTAGCGGCAGAGGAGTGGAGGGTGCGGGCTGGGCTGCAGAAGGAGAGAAGGGAGGTGAGGTAGGAGGGGGCGAGGTGACGGAATCGAGCCTTGAAGCCGAGAGTGAGGAGTTTTTGCCTGAATCATGTTAACCAGGTTGGACACAGTCCCTGTCCCACATGGGGCTCACAGTCTAAGTCCCCATTTTACAGCTGAGGATATTGAGGCAGAGAGAAGATAAGTGACTTGCTCAAAGGCACATGGCTAGCAACTAGCAAAGTCTAGTCCTCTGACTCTCAGGGCCATGGTTCTGCCACTAGACCATGCTGCTTCTCTAGTAGTAATAGTAGCAGTAGTTACTGTTATAATTCACTGCGCGCTTGGGAAAGTACAAAAGATGCAAAAGCCACTTCATAGCCACCAGGAGTTTACACTCAAATTGGCAGGTTCTCCTGAATATTCTCTTACTCCAGGAGAGAGCTCCTTTACCCAGACACTTAACTGAGGGGGAATCACACTCCATTTTATAAGAGGAAACTTATAAACTTTAACTATGTGACTTAGAAAAATCATACGAACATATGCGATCCTGGGTGGGACGAGCGGTCTACCGAGACCAGGATTTAATTTCTCTCTGATTGAAGAACACTGCAGAGCAAGGTATGTTCCTTCAAGTATCCCTAGCTTTTCACTCAGGATACCTTCCCCATGCAATTAGCCAAGTACTTCTTAATCCTGTTGCTATGATCTGGCTGCACAGCTTCCTTTACAAATGCTTTCCAGCTTCTGTGAGGAGGTTTGTTGAGCAACAATTCTGTGCTCACCCTGAAGCACCAGAACTCATCCCACAATATGATCTGAATAATAATTATAATGATAGCATTTATTAAACACTTACTATGTGCAAGCCACTGTTCTAAGTGCTGGGGAGGTGACAAGGTGATCAGGTTGTCCCACAGGGGCTCACAGCCTTGATCACCATTTTACAGATGAGGGAACTGAGGCCCAGAGAAGTGAAGTGACTTGCCCAAAGTCACACAGCTGACAAATGGCCAAGCCGGGATTTGAACCCATGATCTCTGACTCCAAAGCCCGTGCTCTTTCCACTAAGCCATGCTGCTTCTCTATCCCACCGCTTAGTACAGTTCCTGGGACACAGTAAGTACTTAAATACCATAAAAAATTGAAATAAAAAGTACGTAATAAGCACATTCCATCATATTTATTGAGCACCTATTGGGTGCAAATCACTGCCTGGGAGAATACAGAGGTAAAAACATGATACCTGCCCTCAAAAAACTTACCATCTAATAGGGGAGACAGACATGAACTGATTTACAGGTAATAAGTAAAGAAGAATAGAGAGATGGATGAATTGAGTAAGTGCATACAGAGTAGAGCATCTAAAGTTGATATGCTCAGAAGTGTTACGAGTGACTGAGTAGGAAGATGGTATGTGGAGGGAGGAATTGAAGAAGGTTATTAAGATAGAAAGAGGTGTGGTGGATTTAAATGGGGAAGGACTTCTAGGCACGACCAAGGGGTCAGAGGTGGAAATGTCAAAAGGCACAGTGAGGTTAGAAAGAGTGAAGAAAGAAAAATGTGAGCTAGGATGTACTGGAAGAGAGATGATATGACAGAGAGAGAGAGTACAGATCAGTAAGAGGGGGGTGCCTGAAAGATGTCTGATGGAGGTTGATGTGGAGAATGAAGTATAGTGCTCTACATACAGCAAGCGCTCGATAAATACCAGTGGTGACTGACCGATTCATTAGAAAAACGATCTGGGTGGCAGAGTGAAGAATGAATTGGACAAGAGAAAGGCTGGGTACAAGGAGACTACTGCATGGGCTGATAAAGGCATATATCTGGCATATTTTGAACACCTGAAAGTATGGTGGTCATTTGTTCTGCAAAGGAAGGAGTGGAGAAGGTAAATTGATTAGTTGGGTTTTTTTTTCAATGCATTCAGCAATATAGTTGTTAAGCTGAATTTTACACTTGGCAGTCATCGATATAACAAACAAAGAAAAACTCTATGGAAGAATTATGACAATTCTGTAGGACCAAAGTTGACAGATATTAATAGGATTGATGGAGAAAGCTTGATTTCACAAACACCTCTTCAATGTCACTAGCCCTGTGGCAAGGGAATACGTGAAAAAGAGTATATTGTCCGCTTTTCCATGTGTTCTAGTGCTTATTTCCTCTTCAACATTCCCTTAAAGTGTGAAGGAACTTTTCACTATGGAAACACAATTTCACTGGTAAAATAATGCCTTTTCCAGATACTAGGCAATAATTTCAAGCCATAAAATAAAATGATTTCATTCTCTGCCAAAACAGAATGTTTCATTGTATTCTGAAAAGGCATGTGGTCAATACTGGAAAGGTCAAATCTCCCATCAAGTCTGGGGATCTAAGTGGCTCCAGAATCGTGGACCCTGTGCTGCAAACAAATTCTGTTTCCCTGGTGAGTTTTCTCTCCAAATAACATTTCTTTTCTCTCTCCATGGAAATATGTGAGAAAATATCCAAAAACAATAGCTACACTTCTAGTAGTATTACTTATTCTCATTTGGGAAACTCTTTAACCTCGAACTTGTTAATCAGTTGGAAATTTACCAGATATCTGAAGAATAACATCACAGAACCTACTAACATTAACAAAATAAACTTCTAGTTTTATTCAGTTATAGAATAAAATCAAACCACCAGATTTTCTGACACGACTTGGCTAGACAGGTACCAAGACCGTGAGGGGTGGGTACCACCGGATGAAAGCGATAAATTTTGTCGGAGAAGGAGGAAAGTGGAAATACAGATTTCCGCTGCACTTAGAGCCATGTTCGGCTTACACTCTCACAAGGACAGTGAAGATCCTTCAGGCTAATAATGAAAGTGCCGCCTTAAGATTGCTGGTAACCTGCTCTCATTCACTTACTGCTCAGGAAAAATGATTTTGACTTAGCAGAAAATAATTGTTTTTTCAGCAATCTACTGAAAACATATCTCTATGTATTGTAAAGAAACCAATAAAATGACTGTCATAATTTGCAAAAGTATGGCGTTGGCTTCTTGAGGAGGTTTCATCCCTTAGGACCTAAGTAGTCTCTTCACTCATATTATAGTTCCTGTTATTGTAATCCACTGCCTTATGCAATGATGCAATTAGTATCGCATAAAAAGACAATGTGTGGATTGGTAACCTAAAAATGCTGTGATGCAAAAAAAAGTATTAAAATATACTAGTTCAGTGGTGATAATGCAAAGACAGGGAACAGCAGATTTTAAAATAATAGTATGCCTTAAAACTATAAGTAAAAATGTCTTTGAAAGACTTCTACAAAGTGCAGGCTTGGGCTTATAGTTTAAAAGTAAGAACTTGGACCATGATATATCATTAAACAATTTCTTTGGACACATACCACTTATTAGAAAAAAATACAGCACATTACTTCCTTAAATTAAGGAAGCCTTATAATATTCAAGTGCTTCTTCCCATTTTAAAGAGTGGATAGCAACATTATATAAGCATGGTCCTTGGCATCTAATAACATTTTATAAAAAAAATCTGCAGGAGGCTCTCTTTCAGAATTTACATTTAGAGGCTTAATACTTAAAATCTGGATTTCAAAAATGCAAATGACAAAGAAAATCAAGCACCTAATTTGCCTACAATATGAAATATAAATTATTGGAAACTAACATGCAAATTCTCTATAGTCTTGGATGGCTATTAAGCAGAACATCTAAAAATGTTCCAGCATAAAGGAGATAATCACTTCTCTTGAAAATATAATGGAATTTGAAATCCACTTAAGCACTAATTAAATAAGAGGGATTGTTTTAGGTTAATTCTCTCTCTCTATCCAAATTGATACCCCACTAATCCAAACATTCATCATATCCCGCCTTGACTTCAGCATCATCAGCCTCGCTAACCTCCTTATCTTGTCTCTCCCCTCTCCAGTCCATACTTCATTCTGTTGCTTGGCTCATTTTCTCAAACACTGATCGGTCCACAACTCCCCATTCCTCAAACACGTCCAGTGATATTGCTCATCTACTTCTGCATCACACAGAAACTCCTTATCATCAGCTTCAAGGCAGTCCATCGGCTCTTCTCTCTGCCCAGACCCGGCTGCTCTACTACAACCCCACATGTATGCTTTGCTCATCTAGTGCCATCCTATTAAATTTAATCTCTTGTGTCTTGCCACCAAGTCCTTACCCACATCCTCCTCTGTCCTGGGACTCCCTCTCCCTTCATATCTGACAGTGCCCCACTCTCCTCACCTCCAAAGCCCAACTTAAATCCCATCTCCTCCAAGAGGCCCGCCCCGACTTCATTTCCCGTATTTGACCACCATCCTGAGATGCCTCGCATTTGGAGTTGTAATCCTGAAGTACTTGATACTCACCCCACTCCCCACCACTTCTATATTGATGTTTGTTTCCCCCTCAAGACTGTATGCTCCTTGTGGCCTAGGATTCTCCCTACCAACTCTGTTGTACTGTATTCTTCTAAATCCAGTGCTCTGCCCACAGAAAGCACTCAATAAATACCACAGACTGACTGATCAATATGTTAGCAGTACACCTTCATGGGTAAAGATGAGAGAAAAGTCTCCTTCCTTTAACTATTATTCCATCAGCAGCCCACTCTGGCAGGAAAGCGCATATATGCTAAGTTCAAATATGTCTGTATGCAACCCAGAAGGGATGTAGTCACATCCAAGAGGTATAAGGAAGAATTATCAAATAAGGACATGCCCAGTTTCTCCAGTCCCTTAGGCCACCCAGGAACTTTGTAGTCTGAACTAAATCTAAGTTATGATGGCCTGGACTGAAGTCCTGAGAGTGGGAGGGGAGGAAAACCCTTCCCAGGCAAAATGGCATTGGGTACTTTGTTAGGTTTACTGCTTTAAAACAGTCAATCACCTTGCCCCCTCCTGCTTCATGTCTCTACTCTCCTCACACTGTGCTCCTCTAATGCTAACCTTCTCACTGTGCCTCAGTGTCTCATCTATCTCACCACCGACCCCTCACCCATGCCTTGCATTTGGCCTGAAATGCCCTCCTTCTGGAAAGTCAACAAACAAGTACTCTCCCCAACTTCAAAGCCTTATCGAAGACACATCTCCTCCAAGAGGCCTTCCCTGCCTGACTGAGCACCCTTTTCATCTTCTCTCAATCTCTTCTGCATCACCCTGACTTGCTCCCTTTGTTCATCCCCATCCTAGCCTCACAGCACTTCAGTACATGTCTGTAATTTATGTTTGTTTATATGAATGTCTGTCTCCCCCCCACACCTCACACCAGATGGTAAGCTCACTGTGGACAGGAAACCTGTCTGTTTATTGTTGCACTGTATCTCCCAAGCACTTGGTACAGTGCTCTGCACACAATAAGTGCTCAATAAATATGTCTGAATGGATACAACAGCCCACTTGCCCAGGGAATTGGGTTAATGGACTGTATGTACCAATCAATAGTATTTACTGAGTGCTTCCTTTGTGCTCAGCATTGCACTAAGTGCTTGGGAGGAAACAACAGAATTAGTAGACATCATCCCAGCACTCAAAAATCTGACAAACTAGTGGACAATAATGATGGCATGTTAAGCACTTACTATGTGCCAAGCACTGTTCTAAGCACTAGGGAGGATACAAGGTAATCAGGTTGTTCCATGAAGGGCTCACAGTCAATCCCCATTTTACAGATGAGGTAACTGAGGTCCAGAGAAGTTAAGTGACTTGATCAAAGTCACACAGCTAACAAGCGGCGGAGCCGGGACTACAACACATGACCTCTGACTCCCAACCCCTGGTTCTTTCCACTGAGCCATGCTGCTTGCAGACACTAAAATAATGTATGCAACCTGATCTTTTTCATAGGTATTTCCCGATTGAAAACAGAATGGCATTACCCAGAATAAAAACAGTAAAAATACACATTTTCCAAAGCTGTAGTTTAAGGGATCTTATACCAATAAGTATTTTATGCATCAAGGAAATATTTTTCCACTACTTTCAAAGGAGCAATATTAGGGTGAGGTGAGAGAACAGAACTCCACCACAGAACCTTTAAGCATGAAAAATTGTCTACTTAAAACCATCCAGATTTTCTGATACAATGGGCTTATAAAGCTTCATCCACCTACATTTGTACACGTCAAGAATAAGAGCCATCACCATCTGGTAGTAATTTTGTTAGAATCCTGCAGAATTTCTTATAAACTTAAGATTGTGTCATACTGAAATCCCTCAGTTGTAAAAAGATAAAAGTGAGTGGTCAGCTGTTGCCTATTGAATGAGTTCTTTTGAGATAATTAACATTTAAATACAAGAAATGCAGAACTAGGCCCTGGATCAGAAGAGAATGGAACCCTCAGATAAAACTGGGAAATATTTTAAGAGTATGTCTCGAAATGAAAATGCAAACAGAATGGATGAATACCTAGTGCTCCTAAAAAGGAGAACCTACTCACATGTTATGAATGACTAAAAAGTCTATTTGAAAAGGGGGAGAGATGAAAAGGAAGATAGAAAAGCAATTTAAAATGCAAAGGAATCAATGGGATTCAATGGTAATATGGATTTCATAGAACTGTACCTTATAAAACTGAACTCAAAAAGCATTTAAATATACATCACTAAAAATAAAATTAGGGTGTAACTTTTTTTTTTCAGTTTAGTCCTCCATGGCCTCAAATTCTATCTTCCAAACTTTGATATTGCTAATGGAAAATTGGAGAAAGACATACTTATCTTCAAGGTAGACTTTTGTTAACCCATAGCAGTAAAAAAAAACAAAAACACCCTTGTCAGCTTCAAAACCCTTTAATATTGCACTGTTTTCATATAAGAATTTTTTCCCCCAATTGATCACGTCTCCGCTAAACATCGCTCTAAGCATAGTTTCTTTTTAGAAATGTCTCACCTGAAGATAACAGAGTTGGACACAATGTCATAGACTTCAACCTTGAATATCTGAGGCAATCATACATTTAATTTGGCTTCTACTTTAATAATCAATTGAACAAAATACCCAGGTCAGCACTAAAAATCTAGCGATCAATGAATTGTTTTATTTCTTCCCTAAGTAAATTTAATGGGCCGATCAGATAAATCACAGCTGTTGAAAACTGAAGACACTCAACTGCTTGGCGACCCTTGCAGGGTGAAGATAAAACAGAGTGGAAAACACGTCTGCTTTCAATACTCTGATGAAATTACGTTAATCTGAATCTCAATCTAGATTTATCCTTTGGCCATCTGTATTTATTTTTCAGTGCTCCAGTATCTTTCCTTACTTAACTGATAATGACTTTGAGCTATAAAGCAGAGCTCTTCAGATTGGTTACCCAAATCTCCCAAATGTGTAATTTGAGAATCATTCTCTGCTTTGTTTTCCATCTGTCCTTGCAAAGGAATTCTGGATGCCATCCAGCCACTTGTCGGTCAGTATCATTCTTTCGTACTGAGGATTTCGGTTTTTGGCAGAATCCCAGCTGGAAGTGGTGCCCTGAGATCTGGAGAGGCTGTGCTCTAACTTAACTCTGGATGGAATTCATTTTTGGAACATTTAAAGAACTCTTTTCAGGAAATCTGCTGTGCAGAAGGACTGCAAAGGACTCGAGAATTTGCTGGTGATTCAGAGGACGCCAGTAAACCAAACTGCAAAAATCACATGATGAATAAGCTAAAATCTTTGGGGAAAAAAGCAAAACAATAAAAAAATTCAACTTTTTGAAAATGTTGAATTTGCCATCATATGCCAACTTGCAGTTTCTTTAGAAAGAACAGTGAATGCAGCATTTACAGGTGAGAGAACGTATCCTTTCTGTAGGACAGCCACAACTGATAAAAAAGAAAAAAAAAACGGGTTAGTTCTAGAGAGTTCTCTAGCTTCCCTTTGGTCTTCAACTGTTTCTATTCGGCATTCCAGCCTCTTAATATAGAAGCAAACAAAATGTTTGTGGCCATTCCCCCTCAATTAATGACCTCTCCTTCATAAGCAAAACATTCAAGGAAAAATTTGATTGCAGAGGACTGGTATGTTTGAATTTCATTTCCCCCAAACTCTATCAATAATCTTATTTTGTTGTCTCAATATCCCTTTGAAAGAGACAGTTCGCCCAATCTTACACAAAATGAAGCAAGACTGTGCAAAGCCAAAAACAAAAAAACTTTAAACTCTAATGAACACTGAGTGTATGAGCAATACAATAATGGAAAAAAAAACTTGTAAATTTAAACTCTGGGCAATGCCACATAACTTTCACATAGAGACACACTTGGCCCAATCCCTTCATATGGTCACTTACTGAGTCATTTACAATATCTGGTGAATTAATCATCTGCTACAATAAACTAGTTTTCATTCTTGAATATACAGGATTTCTTATCCCATCCATCACAAAATGATGATAACTTTTTCAGTTTGGCATTAGCTGAAAGTATGACCTAAATCAACTTGGGGATCCTTAGATTTCATTTTCACAGGTCAACTTTCATTTAATAAAGCTTCCCTAACTTTTGCTAATACCAAAAATAACATCTTCCTAGTTAAAAGCTATTAGCTATTTTTTTTTTTAATGGCTATTTTATGCCAGTAGTCTCATTCTTTAAGTGAGAATAGACAAAGTAAAAGAAAATGAATAAAGAATATTTCTTTGGGTAGATATTTGTTAGGTTCAAACCCTAGATGTTCCACAGAAGTTTAAGAAGTTTAATGGTAACCTGCCACTCAAAGTGCCATTTTTCTTCATTTAATGCAATTATGCTCTAGCCAAGTGAACTCATCTGATTGCTAAAGACAGTCAGAGAGGTCATTTGAGTTTTTAATGTTTTTCTTGCCAAACTGGATCATGCCACAAGTATCACATTATCAGTGAAAGGAAACTATACAAAACCCACCAAAAATATACCCATTTACCTATATTTCGTTAAAGGAAATAAATATTCTTATTGCTTTTGTTGCTCATGTCAACTTCCCTGAATCACATAGCCTTATTCTCAAGATAGTAACAATATCCTTGTGGCCGAAAAGGGTTAATTCAACTTCCAAAGTTTCTAATTCATATCCAAGGTGCAGCTATACCACTGTGAAAATCTGACTCAAGTCAAAGTGTATTCACCATTACAATGCTTAATTCATACCGGGGCACCTGTATAACCACAGAGATTAATGCATATGTCAATACAAGATTCCTTTGGATCTAATGCAGAGTCAGTGCCTGGAAGCGGGCAGGTGAAATGTAAAATAGATTAAAGGCTGGTTTCTATTGCTTGCTGTTCACAGAGTGCTGAGAGTATTCTGCTTGGGAGTCAAACTATCACTAGTGGTGACTGAATGTCCTGTATGTCCTGAGCAGAGTGGGAAAGTTTCTGTAGTGTTGAGGTTTAATGGGCAAATACAGATACTCAGACGGCTGAGCCCTTAATCCTAAACCTTCTCCATCCCTATGCTTCACTGAGAGGGAAGTAAAAGATATTGGAGTTTGGGAGAGTGCCCTGATTTTTCAGCAAAAAGAAATAAGATCATCCTCTTTGTGCTGCAGGGCCATACACATCATTACCTTCAGCAAAAGTACTGATTGGGTACCAAATGAGAGCTGAGAATCATAGTTCTTGCCCTCAGCCTGGGATTTAACAGTTCCATGACCTTAAACAATCAAACAAAATCTGGAACCAATGAGTATGTCTTAAAAGTGTCCCACTGTATGGAGCTGGAAGGAAAAACTGGGAAGGAAAGTACACATTTCTGGTTCTAAACTCTTAAACTGTTCTCCTTTAGACTCCTACAACAAACCATGAGTTCAGATAGATGAAACAATTTCATTTAATGGGGAAAACTGGCTTACTAGCAATAGGAAGGACAACATAGAAACACTGCAAAAGAACATGAAGAAAAGTGAGAACAGAGAAACCAGACAGACTTGAAGGAACCATTTGGAAATTGAGAGGTTAGAAAAAGAACTATTGGCTAGACACAGGCAGACTACATTTTAAGAGGACCTGCAGGTCACGTATAGGATTTGGAATGGATGCAAGACAGGATTTTCTACCATAAGAATGAAACTAGACAGGGGTGAAAAACCTACAAAGATTCCCAGGAAGTTGGAGAGGAAAAATAAACATTTATGAGAAACCACTGCATTCTGGTAACTTGTAGCACTTCCATGAAGCTAGTCCCTTAGAGCGTGGAGTGTTAATCTGCTGTTACAGCAACCTTCTGCCTGCCCCTTGATAAGTCTCCCCAAACCTTAGTTAGTCTCATAAAAGACCTGGTATAGATGAAACTTATTTTCTTCTACCTCAAGCCATAAACCTTTTTATTTCTCAATCTTGAGGGCAGAGTATGAAAGTGACCCCTTTGGAAGAACTATTAGGTGCACGGGTTCTTTCCCTAGAGCTCACTGATGCTCTGAAGGTTTTCCAAATATGCAAGTGATAAAGACCAATGAAACAACAAAATATGTTTCTGCAGTTGGGTTCCAGTCCCGAGGAGAAGAGGAGAGGAGAGACAATTTTCATATTCAAAATGTCTTCAGTGTATTAGAAAAAAATAAAAAAAAAACATTTCAAGGCACAGAGAGTGCGTGATTTGCTTCTTGGAGGTCAGGTAGAAACAGGAATAGAGATTTCAAGCTACAATGTATTCCAGATAAAAATACAAGTCATTCAAATATGTTTATGTCACAAGGCAGCCACACACAAAGGGAATGAAAAATGGACATTATTCAGCTCTCTAACTTTTATCTTAAATTCAAAGAACCTGAAACATGAAAAGATGAATGGCTTTTCAAGTTCTCCTTTTCAATACTCAAATGAAAATGATTCAGGATAAATGATAGGCGTGAGGTTTTATAAAGGATTTTTTTTTAAAAAAAACCAACCTTGAGATTTCACAACTAGGCCTGGAAACAGCTTAACTCCTTGAATTGAAATCCATTTTCTTGTGTTGAATCCAAAGATTGAGCAATGCATTTTTTGTCTAATACAAAAAGCATGCCAAACAAATTTTAAGTATTTTCTCTTACTATTATTTTTCCATGTCATTTCCTTTTATCTTTACTTAGTAATTAATAAAGACAAATTCACTATGCTCAGCATACACATATGATGTTGTCAATAGCAGCTGGAATGAATGCAGCAGAAATGCTGATGCATGCATTTCTACAATTAGCAGTATGCATGATGTCTGACTTGTAGTTATAAGAACTGGCAATTGGCCACTCTGCCATACACAAAGGATCATCATTCCCAGTGAGAAGGCAAAGAGAAGTGGTGGTGGAGTTACTTTTTCATATCCGTAGTATTAGAGATCAAATTCAGGTGCCCATTATGACAGAGGACATTTTCCCAGCCCTTGTATTTGAGAAATTCATGGAGAGCATCTATTCTCCATTATCTGCAGAAATGGGCAGGGTATGGCTAATTATTATGGCTAATGGACAGTCTCAGTACAAGATCCTAATTTCTGCCAGAAAAGGTAATCACCTACTCTATCAAACCATCTAATAAGTATCAGACAGGGACCATTTTGTAATTTTAATACCCCAGTGTTAGATGGCAAATGCCAATCATCAGTTCATGAGCTACATGCAGCTCCTCTTCACTCACTGTGTGGTTCATGATGAAAAGTTGGTACCAAAGGCTTAATGATTTAGTTTTTGTATACTGTGCAAACCATCCCCCTATTAAATCACCTAGGGATAATGTGTCAATATTTGCTTCTCAGAGGCACATCTAAAGAGGTAATGTTTTCAGGGCACAACATTTTTCCTTCTCTAGAAATTGTGATCTTGGTTTCAATTTATAGTGCAAACTATTTTCTTGACTTTATTGGAGGTAAAAAAACAAAACAAATAACCCCTCCTCTAATGCTCAGTTACTTCATCTGTAAAATGGGGATTAAGACTGTGAGCCCCACGTGGGACAACCTGATCACTTTGTATCCCCCCTCAGCACTTAGAACAGTGTTTTGCATATAGTAAGCGCTTTGCAAATGCCAACTTCATTATTATTATTATTATCATTATTATTATTATTATTATTATTATTATTATGCGCCCCGAAACCTAACACAAAACAAAACAAAAAAAATGGAAGTGGGTGAAAAATGAAGATGCCTTCACTTCATTATGGAAAACATTCTGGGATATTTTCTCTACAATAAGGAAAGACAACATTTAACTATTTACATTCCTTCCCCACAACCACACCTAATAAAATGCTTCATTAACAACCCACAACCCAGGAAGGGTAATTAAATAGTAAGACACTGTGAGCATTGGAAAGATTTGATTTTTACATTCCATTCAAATTTCAGTTCAGCCTCTTTTTCACTTGCATTGTTACCACAAATTATGGACTCAACGCAGTAGCTAAACGGCCACAAATTCAGGACAAACATCATTCAAGGCTGTGAAGTTTGGGGAGGAAGTTCTTGTGCGCCTTTTATCTGGGGAGTTATTTGGGCTCCTAAATGCCTTTTTATTGAGTAATTTGGCTGTAGCATGGTTGAAGCATTAGGGAATGTTTCTCCCACAGCACAATTCAGATGCGTTACAACACAATCCACAGGTTGGTATACATAAATCTTGCAGAGGAAGAAATGGTGGTGTGTAGGATCACAACACAGGGCAAGGGATGATACTGCTATACTTCCTGGCTCCTGCCTCAGGCTTCCAATATTGTGCTGATGGGTACTCTGCATTTCTTTGTGATTTTGTAACTTTATAGTACTGAATACAGTAAAATTAGATGAGTGGCAAGACTGTAAGCATTCTGCTAGCAGTGGTCATTACAATAATAAAATTTTTTCACAAAAGATTTGTCATAATGGTATCTTTGAACAATCTCTGTCCTAACATTAATTCCCATTGAATATAGAGTTACTATAGTGTGATTATTCTTCCCATAAGAGGATGTTCTTCAAGAATGGAACAAGTGCATTATAGCAGAAATGTAATGTTCACCTAAAATACTCCTCCTCAAAATGAAACCTATCCATCAAACCCATCTGGATGCCTGGAGAACACGTCTTAATTCTTTCATATTATGCTACATTGATTATTCCCTGGTCATGTTAGTGTCTGGCCCTAGCATGTGGTCTAACCTGTGGGCCCTCAGGCCTGATTTGGCTGTTCTGTAGCCTTATTATTCATTCACAACATGTAACAAGGTGGCAGCTGGACATCCCAGGTGGAATGGAAATGACACTTTGATTAGAAGGTTTAAAGAGACAGTCAAACAGAAACTGTTCTGGGTAGATCAACTTTCTTTTAAGGTTACCTAGAATTCAATATAATGTTGACAAATTTTAAATTTTTTTCAAATGATATTTACGATACATGGAAGGATAACTTTAACTTCAATTAAATGATGAAACAGAAGTATAGATGCTGGAGATTCCAAAATTCTAACAGCTAGAATTCTAAGCCGCTAGATGTATTACTTTCATCTCTAAACTTTTTATATTCACTCACTCAGCAATACTGTCTCTTTTTTTCCTTGTGTTTACTTCTGGACAGAAATGAAATGCTACATGAGTCTATACAAGCTTTCTTTCACACTCCATGTTCTTATGCTGCCTATGAAGCCCCATTTTCATTTTTATCTCAGTCACTACAAAGCAAATATAAATTTTTCCTTCAAAACTGTAAAGATGTACTACTAAGTACTACTAAGTATGAACATCAACCTATTGGCAAAATTCCTCTAAAGCTGGACTTGAACGGAGAACTACGGTACACTGCGCTTTCTGCTTTTTGTCTGTTGAGAAATTCTACATTATTAATAGTGCTATTAGGCAATGCAAACAGATATGACAAATTTATTCACTTACGTTTGCTGCTTAAGCTATGTTTATTTTCCCATCTCAATGTAAACCCTCATTTCAAAAGAAAGCAACAAGAGAGGCAAGTTAATCTAAGATCATGATCAAATCCTCCTATTTGAAAAGAAGAGGCAAGACAATACAAGAAATTCTTCTGTCGCCAAAGACAGTGGAAGTGTATCTTCTAAAGAGGCAAGGTATGGAATATAGTGATTGGAATGGACTATAACAGCTCAAAGTCTAGAACTAGCCTAAATTTAAAATCATCAAAAAGTATAGGTGCAGTTGCAAATCAATGACATATTTTTCTTTGTATAGGGTGAGTTTTTGTTCACACAGGTGGGAGATGAGCATTAGAAGTTCAACAGACAAAGGCCCTCATTAAAAAAAATCAGAAATTCTTTCAACAAAAAAACTGTAGAAATACATTGGCAAATTGAAAATTCCCTTTATAAAGACACAATGTACTGTAATCCCCTCTTCATCTTCATTCACCTCATTGGGAAATATAAAGAAAATGCACACATCACAATGACAGAAGAAATTAGGGTGAGCATTTGAGAGCAAAGCTAGAAAAAACTAACATTCTTTGCGAAATCTATTTACCATTTCATGAGGATTTATTTTTAAATTGTCTGAAAATTAAAAGAATGACTTTACTTAAAATATCATTTTTTTTCCAGAGTCACCATACTATAAACCAAAACTTGGTTTTCTTAAGGAAGAATTATGGCCTGTAAGGAGTCATTTCGAACCAGGAGGATTGATTTGTAATATGTGCATTTCTTATATATGTAAATGTGCATCACAACTTCAATATTTCCTTTCAGCTCAACAGTTCTACTTTACACAACCCCACAAGTAGCCTTAAAAAATAGAACCGCTTCAGATGTTGCCACTCCCATCATGAGGAAATGTCTCCGATTTATCATCTTGGCAGCATTACGTCTACATTTATCTTGGACTTTCGAAGATGAAATTACCAGCAGTGAGATCATAACTGTGTGTGAGTGGGTCAGAAAAAAATGATGAGTGACTGACACTCCATTCCACATTGTTTGCCTATAAAGAGATTTTTGCTGCAATCCCATTCTTATCCTATACAGGACTTGCTTCCATTTTGGAGACTGCCTCATATATGGATATAACAGTATTGCTCGAGAGCAAACCCTCCGTGGACTGATTCCCATCAAGATGGATACTGTACCACAGTGGTCTCTGCTATGTCAACTTGTTTGAGACTTTCCTTCCCCACATTCTGCCCTCCGGGCTTGTTTATGCCTCCTTTCAGTGCCAAACAGCCGCTGCATAGGTATCCAGATAATAATAATAATAATTACGGTATTTGTTAAGCACTTTGTGCCAGGCACTATACTGCTGCACGGTATCCAGATACTAATACTAATACTAATAATACTTATGGCACTTGTGAAGTACTTACTATTTTCCATGCACTATACTGCTGCATGGTACCCAGATAATAATAATAATAATAATACTTATGGTACTTGTTAAGCACTTACTATGTGCCAGGCACTATACTAAGTGCTGGGGTAGATACAAGGTAATTGAGCTGGACACAGTCCCTGTCCCACACTGGGATCACAGTCTTATTCCTCATTTTAGAGATGAGGTAACTGAGGCACAGAAAAGGGAAGTGACTTGCCCAAACTCACACAGCAGACAAGTGGCAGAAACAGGATTAGAACACAGGTCCTTCTGACTCCCAATCCAACACTATCTACTAGGCTATGCTGCTTCCCTGCTACTATCCACTCTCCTCACATTTTCCATCCATTGGCTACCTTAGCATCATAACAAATGTTATGCATACAACAGGCTAACACTTTTAAATAATATATATTTCAGGGCTGTAGGTACAAATTTACATAGGGTCTACATGATTTACTTATTTGGAAAAGCAGTGTGGTCTAGTGGAAAGAGCAAAGACCTGGTTATCGGAGGTTTCCAATCCTGGATCTGCCAGTGTCCTGCTGTGTGACATCGGGCAAGTCATTTAAATTTTCTGTGTCTCGGCCCCCAAGGACTCTATTCTATTATCCTCCCCTAAGCATTTAGTACAGTGTCCTGTCCATAGAAAGCGTTCAGTAAATACCGTCGGTGGATCGATAGGGCTGTGAAGGAAGTGGCTTAGCGGAAAGAGGCCGGGCTTGGGAGCCAGAGGTCGTGGGTTCTCATCCCGCCTCCGCCACTTGTCCGCTGTGGGACTTTGGGCAAGTCCCACAACTTCTCCGTGCCTCAGTTCCCTCATCCGTAAAATTGGGATTAAGACCGTGAGCCCCATGTGGGACAACCCGATTGCCTTGTGTCTGTCCCAGCACTTAGAACCGTGCTTGGCGCATAATGAGCGGGTAACAAATACCGTCATTATTATCATTATGATCATTATGATTCCAGCAGTCGGGAACTAGTTTTTCCGGGAATGTCTGAAGCAGCGGGGGCAACTCGGAGGCTTGGCGGGCTGCCTGTTTTGTTTTTTTGCCTGTCTCCCCCCTTCTAGACTGTGAGCCCTTTGTTGGGTAGGGACCGTCTCTATATGTTGCCGATTTGTACTCCCCAAGCGCTTAGTACAGTGCTCTGCACACAGTAAGCGCTCAATAAATACGATTGAGTCTCAGTTTCCTCATCTGTAAAATGGGGATTCAATACCTGTTCTTACTTAGACTGTGAGCCCCAAATGGGATAAAGATGGTGTCTGACCTGATTAATTTGTATCTACCCAATGCTGAGAACACTTCTTGTCATATAGTGGCCCCCGCTGCTTCCGGAAGGATCCTTTCCTCAGAGCGTCGCCATAGACGCCCGGGACTCCGTTCCCGAGAGGCCTGCCCGCCCGCCATCACACCACGCGGCCTTGCTGCTCCCGGAAGGATCCTCTCCTCAGGGCGCCGCCACAGACGCCCAGGACTCCGTTCCCGAGAGGCCCGCCCGCCCGCCATCACACCGCGTGGCCTTGCTGCTCCCAGAAGGCTCCTCTCCTCAGAGCACGCCGCCATAGACGCCCAGGACTCCGTTCCCGAGGGGCCCGCCTGCCATCACACCACGTGGCCCCCGCTGCTCCCGGAAGGCTCCTCTCCTCAGAGCGCCGCCATAGACGCCCGGGACTCCGTTCCCGAGAGGCCCGCCTGCCCACCCGCCATCACACCGCGTGGCCCCTGCTGCTCCCGGAAGGCTCCTCTCCTCAGAGCGCGCCGCCATAGACGCCCGGGACTCCATTCCCGAGAGGCCTGCCCGCCTGCCCATCATCACACCGCACGGCCTTGCTGCTGCCGGAAGGCTCCTCTCCTCAGAGCGCACCGCCATAGACGCCCGGGACTCCTTTCCCGAGAGGCCCGCCTGCCATCACACCGCGTGGCCCCTGCTGCTCCCGGAAGGCTCCTCTCCTCAGAGCGCGCCGCCATAGACGCCCGGGACTCCATTCCCGAGAGGCCTGCCCGCCCGCCCATCATCACACCGCGCGGCCTTGCTGCTGCCGGAAGGCTCCTCTCCTCAGAGCGCACCGCCATAGACGCCCGGGACTCCGTTCCCGAGAGGCCCATCCGCCCGCCATCACACCGCGTGGCCCCTGCTGCTCCCAGAAGGCTCCTCTCCTCAGAGAGTCGCCATAGATGCCCGGGACTCCGTTCCCGAGAGGCCCGCCCGCCCGCCCACCATCACACTGCGCGGCCTTGCTGCTGCCGGAAGGCTCCTCTCCTCAGAGCGCGCCGCCATAGACGCCCGGGACTCCGTTCCCGAGAGGCCCGCCCGCCCGCCATCACACCACGCGGCCTTGCTGCTCCCAGAAGGCTCCTCTTCTCAGAGAGCGCCGCCACAGACGCCCGGGACTTGGTTCCCAAGAGGCCCGCCCACCCTCCCGCCATCACACCGCGTGGCCTTGCTGCTCCCGGAAGGCTCCTCTCCTCCGAGCGCCGCCATAGACGCCCCCTGCTTCCACCCCCCAACTTAAGCGATCTTCCTTCTAGTGCCCCCCAACCCCCTTCCCGGTCCGGTCCTGGCTGACTCCCTCCGCCCCCCTCCCCACCCCGGGAAAAAGGCCCTTGTTAGCACCAAGTTACATTAAGGACAACCTCATTCGCACCTACTCAGCCTTCCTGTCCCGCCATCGACCCCCCAGCCCACGTCCTCCCTGGGGCCTGAAATGCCCTCCCTCTGCCCATCCGCCAAGCTAGCTCTCTTCCTCCCTTCAAGGCCCTACTGAGAGCTCACCTCCTCCAGGAGGCCTTCCCAGACTGAGCCCCTTCCTTCCTCTCCCCCTCGTCCCCCTCTCCATCCCCTGCATCTTACCTCCTTCCCTTCCCCACTGCACCTGTATATATGTATATATGTTTGTACATATTTATTACTCTATTTTATTTGTACCTACCTATTCTATTTATTTTATTTTGTTAGTATGTTTGGTTTTGTTCTCTGTCTCCCCCTTCTAGACTGTGAGCCCGCAGTTGGGTAGGGACTGTCTCTATATGTTGCCAGCTTGTACTTCCCAAGCGCTTAGTACAGTGCTCTGCACACAGTAAACACTCAATACGATTGATTGATATAGTAATCATCTCAAAATACAATGGGGATGAAGACTGTGCGCCCCATGTGGGACAACTTGTTCACCTTGTAACCTCCCCAGCGCTTAGAACAGTGCTTTGCACATAGTAAGCACTTAATGAATGCCATTATTATTATTATTATTCAAAACACTCAATCACCTTGCCCATTCCTACTTTTCCTTGCTGATTTCCTACTACAACCCAGCCAATATACTATGCCTCACACATTTCTCATGTCCTCCTTCTGTCCTAGAACTCCCTTCCCTGCCATAGATGGCAGACAACCACTCTCCTCACCTTCAAAGGCTTATTAAAGTCATATCTCCTCTAAGAGGTCTCTTCCAATTTTACTCCCTCTCTTTTATGCATCACCCTTCTATTAGGATTTGCTCCCTTTATGCATCCCACCCTCTGTCCCACTGCACTTATGTATACATTCATAATTTATTTCAATGTCTGCCTCATCCTCTACAGTGTAAGCTCATTGTGGGCTGGGAAAATACCTACCAAATCTGTTATACTGCACTCTCCCAAGTGCTTAGCATAGTGATCTGCACACGATAAGTACTCAAGCAGTTGATAGATTGATTGGGAGGAAATTACAGAGTTAGCAGACATGATCCCTGCTCTTGAAAGCTTTTTAGGTCACAGGAGACCTGAGTGGTGAGGAATAGTGAGGTAGGAAGAGGAGTTGATATTCAGGACATATCTTTAAAGGAACTCAGAACAGCTGTAATTTTTTTACATTTTTTTTTTATCAGATCAGACCAGGACTGGATCTGAAATACTTACCAAAAATCCCAGTAAGAGAAAAGGGAGTAGGCAGAAGTGGACTGGAATAGCCTGCTGGGGCATTCTCCCTTCAAGCTTGCTCCCGACATACAAGTACCCTTCAGAACCAGGTGTGGCCAACACACCCTATGCCAGCTTTCTAATCTTATCCAGTATCCTAATGGGCCAGCCCATCACTGATGAGCCTTAGAAATAAGTTGGCACCATTTTGACAGTTTGGAACATGGAACATCTTGCTCCTGACATGCCAGGATCCAAAATCTCTAGCCTTTCCGTTTAGTCCTTTCTCAATTCCAACACATATCCTGTCAGAGCTACGCTGCACTTCTGCTGCTATCTCAGTCCTAGCCTTGTCCTCTCAAGATACCACCAACAACCTGGACATGGTGGCTGGCAAAGTTTACAGTCTTGCCTTCTCACCACAAGGGGGGAAACAGGTCATTATCATCAATCGTATTTATTGAGCGCTTACTGTGTGCAGAGCACTGTACTAAGCGCTTGGGAAGTACAAATTGGCAACATATAGAGACAGTCCCTACCCAACAGTGGGCTCAGAGTCTAAAAGGGGGAGACAAAACCAAACATACTAACAAAATAAAATAAATAGAATAGATATGAACAAGCAAAATAAATAAATAAATAAGTAGAGTAATAAATATGTACAAACATATATACATATATACAGGTGCTGTGGGGAAGGGAAGGAGGTAAGATGGGGGGGAGAGGATGGAAGGGGCTCAGTCTGGGAAGGCCTCCTGGAGGAGGTGAGCTCTCAGTAGGGCCTTGAAGGGAGGAAGAGAGCTAGCTTGGTGTGACATTTGGGGCTGAGGCCAGATCCCTGAAATCTTACACGGCCAGATCGCCACCACCACATTTGAGTTTAAGCCAATCACGGATGGACGTCATGCCAATTACGGAACCATCTTGGGGACATCTCTTTGGCCTGACTCCACAAGAAGACTAAGATGCTGACTTTGCAGAAGAAAGGACACCACACCTAGAAGAGCTGGATCAGGTGGGTGTAGAAGAAATGAATCAGGAGGCAGGTATTAGGCCTTATCAAGAGGCCAGGTGATGCTAAGACAAACAGGATGAATGGGATGTTTCAGACCCTGAGATCATCATCATCATCAATCGTATTTATTGAGCACTTACTGTGTGCAGAGCACTGTACTAAGCGCTTGGGAAGTACAAATTGGCAACATATACAGACAGTCCCTACCCAACAGTGGGCTCACAGTCTAAAAGCGGGAGACAGAGAACAAAACCAAACATACTAACAGAATAAAATAGGATATGTACAAGTAAAATAAATAAATAAATAGAGTAATAAATATGTACAAACATATATACATATATACAGCTGCTGTGGGGAAGGGAAGGAGGTAAAATGGGGGGATGGAGAGGGGGACGAGGGGGAGAGGAAAGAAGGGGCTCAGTCTGGGAAGGCCTCCTGGAGGAGGTGAGCTCTCAGTAGGGCCTTGAAGGGAGGAAGAGAGCTAGCTTGACGGATGGGCAGAGGGAGGGCATTCCAGGCCCGGGGGATGACGTGGGCCGGGGGTCAATGGCGGGACAGGCGAGAATGAGGTACGGTGAGGAGATTAGCGGTGGAGGAGCGGAGGGTGCGGGCTGGGCTGGAGAAGGACAGAAGGGAGGTGAGGTAGGAGGGGGCGAGGTGATGGACA
This sequence comes from Tachyglossus aculeatus, assembly GCF_015852505.1. Classification (NCBI taxonomy): domain Eukaryota; kingdom Metazoa; phylum Chordata; class Mammalia; order Monotremata; family Tachyglossidae; genus Tachyglossus; species Tachyglossus aculeatus. The sequence continues at coordinate 20,016,847 of NC_052089.1, read as the reverse complement.
GCATTGAAGCCCAGGGTGAGGAGTTTCTACCTGATGCGCAGATTGATGGGTAGCCACTGGAGATTTTTGAGGAGGGGAGTAATATGCCCAGAGCGTTTCTGGACAAAGATAATCTGGGCAAAGATAATCTGAGATGCCTGGGAAGGGTTGCTGGATAATACTTGGTTCTCACCTGCCACTTTCGGGGTGAGGAGAAGCTACTTTCCTAAGGATTTTAACCATTTCCTCTATCTAAAACATGGATATTTTGCTTCCACTTCTCATTCAATTTCTCCCATCCCTACCCGACAAACTCCCAAGAGTGTCTTCAGAGACCGTAAGCATCTAGGAAAGTGGAAGGGACCCAATCAGAAAGGGACCATGAGTCATCCTTTTTGAATAAGGATGGATGGAGAGAGCAGGGCTGCAGTCAGATGCTGTTTTTCCTTACATCAGAAATACTTCTCCATATAATTTCTAATACGCTCTCCAAAGTAGGATATCTAATCATCAGTAGTATCAGATAGTGATTATAAGCGACAAAATACAATTTTAAAATTCAGTGTAAATCTGAATGACTCCCTGAGCAACCTCCAATAAGTTTACAGAACAGGCAGGTTTTAGGAGAGGACTGCCTTACTGAAAACGAAGAGTCACATAGGAATGATAAAAAAAGGGTTAAAAAGCCAAACCCACCATAAAGAGTATATGGGACAGGGTAATTCCTTGCAAATCTTTAATTTGACATATGGCCACACTGTGCCCATGATTGATTAGTGTGCAATCAATCCAAGATGTACAAACAAGAAGTATAACTTTCATTGCCCCCACCCAAACCCAATAGTGTGTGTTCATTTGCTTATTTGGGGGTCTACATATCCCCCCCGCCCCCCAAAAAAAGGGAAAATGAAGAAGAACCTCCTGAATAAATAGGCTCATAATGCCCCAAAGACATTTTTACTCTTTCTTTATGGACTAAAGATCTTTCCATCTATGTTGAGGCATATTCCTCACTGTCAAATCCATACTAACCGTAATCCTTTCATCTTTATCGTCCAGTGACGATCCGTCCTTCTTCCACGAAATAGTGGGTTCTGGATGGCCTCGTGGAGGTTGGCATTCCATCACGGCAGGTTCTCCGACAGCCACCATTACATCTGCGGGGTTTTGTCTGAAATCATCGCGTAATACTGAAAGGAAACAAGAGTAGATCACTTTCTTTAATGGTGATATATGTACCCAAGCCCCTGGCCTAACCCAGCATGGATGCTATGATGAGTCATTGCAAAGAGCTGTGGTGATGCACGATTCAGTGTCCGGCACATCCAGGTTGTTCCTGCTTCAAGAATATCTTATAATGGCAATTGTACCACATTTCCGAGTCAGCATCTGTTCCAGTGTCTCACTTTTCGAAGTCAACACTTCTGTTAACATTCAACTGGCATTTTCCTTTCTGCAAATCAAGGTTGTAATCTTCCACTTCCCACTTGCTTAATGGAACAAACTGATCACAGTCCTATTTCTAACACCCAGATGAAGACCTGAATAATTGTTTGACCTCAAATTACAATACTGGTGGATCGCAAAAACTACAAGAATAATAGGAGGAAATTGAGTTTCATACCAAAACCCACTGATTTTTTTTTTTTTTGTGTGTGTGTGTGTGTGTGTGTGTGTGTGTAGTAATTTTGGTTGTGCATCTCTTGTAGTAGCTGATGTTAATCAAGTTAAAAATGTGGAGGATTTTACAAAGGAATTAAACGAAGATTCCATTGTGGTTCTTGGATCCAAGTTCATTGTCAGGGGAGACAGAGATGTTTACAGTGATGTGGCCAAGTTAGGGTTATGATTTATTTTCTGGATAAAAAATATTTACAGAAGACACAGTCTTCTTATTCTCTAAGCTTAATTAATTCCAAAACTGTTACACAGTAATAAAATTCTAGACTGGACAATTGTACATAGTACATATGAGGAGGCCTGCTCAGCCAAGTTGGAATTGAACAAACAAATTTTCCACAGAAGAGTATTGCAGGCTGAGTTGCTGTTAAGTATTTTCCCAAAACAAAAGGAGTGAACCAAGAAAATGTGAAGAAAATAATGCGGGTAATCAAAAATTAAAAACCAAAGAGACTCCTCACATATAGTAAATATGTAAAAGAGAAGAAAGAGATTTAAGCAACAAATTAATAATGATTTTGGTTAAATCCTGACCCTGAAGTAGCCAGTTTAGGTACTGGAAAGATAGTGCAATCCATTTGGAAAGTGGGAAACTAATAATGAAGCTGGGGATTTTTATTTCATTATTATAAATTCCAGAACTCCACAGAGATGAGGGTTAGCTTTTTTCTATTAAAATATACAGATGGCTTATATTATATTAATAAAAGATTCCCCCCCACCATAAAAGCTCCATGTGTGGGGTAAAACTATGAGTATTTTCAGTATGGATATATATATATATATATATATATATATATATTTATATATAAATGTGTGTGGGCAGACATTCCCCTGCCTCCCTCCATAAGTCACCAACCCAATATTTTAAAATAGCCTCATGGATTACATAACTAAAGTCCACAGTATAGTACTGTAACCACTGGCTCCAAATCTTACTTGCATCTGGGGTCCAAAACCTCAAACAAGTTTAAAAGATTGCAAAGCATCTTTCTTTCTCTTCACTTCTTGCCCTCTCTTTTCTCCAAACCAGACACACACAATGGATGAAGTGATAGATAAAACTAGGCCACTGCAGGCCCAGAAATGTAAGCTTACTTTTTAAATGACATAAAGAGGTGACTGCTTGACGTAAGAATTTATTGTAACAGGGAGTAGAGAAATTTCAAGTATACAACCTTGCCCTTTGCCTACTTGGTGATAAGGCACTCAATAAATATCACTGATTGATCGATTGATAACGTGAACTGCACAAATAGAAACTCAGAGGGAAAACAAAGGCGTTACCAAGATATTTCCAATACAAACTAATGCAGCATTAACACCTAAAACGATAAAACACCCAAAATTATACTGCACTGAATATCTACCTATTGTTACTGAATAACAAAAGGAAAACTAATGTTTATGAGACTGTTACACAAGAAACTTCACAATACCTTCTCTTAAATGAAATCAAACCAAGAAGGTTTAAGAAAATTGCTCAAACCTAGAAAACAGCATAAATCGATAGCAGCAACTCTTAGGATTTTCAATACTTTCAAAAGCAACAAAAAATGATAATTCTTGCCTAATAAACGCAAACTGCTTGTGCAATTTGTCCATTCGTTTGCTTTATACTTTGTCTGACAACTGACACCATTTCTCAAACTAAATCAATGAATAATAAAACGCCAGAGGAGAAAATATCAAAGGTCCATGCCATAGGTACATCAAAATATTTTTTTTCCATTTACTATAAATTACTTTGCTCTTACATTACATAATGAAAAGCTAACAAAATGTAATCTATTAAAGATTACTCGACTGATAAAGTCAAGTAATTATTTTTTCAGCTGAAAAGTATGCACATATTCCGGTTTTGCCCAAGGCTCTGACAATCTTGCAAAAAGTCAAAAAAAGTATTCAGTATTCATTGTAAATTGAGAATGTTTCATTATGAAGAAGGTGTATTACCAGAAAATACTTCCTAATACAAAACAAGCCCTTTTAGTTTTGAAGGGGGAAACACATGCACATTTCTCTACATGAAGCCACTTGGAATAAAACCAAGGTAGATCACTGAAATGAATGTAGAGAGTCTTGATTAAGAGAGCACCTTTATTGTTATCCGTGACTTTGACACAGTGTTTAACAAATGTCAAAAAATAAGCACTTTTCTAGGGTAGATGCAAGTCAGTTAGGCTGGACACAGTCCCTGTCCTGCATCATTCTGTTTAATTAACAAATTGATATTAAAAAGTCATGTCCAGTTGCAAATTTTGCTCTCATTGTATCCAACAATTACTCCAATCATGAAGCAATATGGCCTAGTGGTTAGAGTCAGAAGGTTATGGGTTCTAATTCTGCCACCTGTCTGCTGTGTGACCTTGGACAAGTCACTTAACTGGGCCTCAGTTATCTCATCTGAAAAATGTGGATTTAGACCATGAGCCCCACGTGGGACAAGGGACTGCGTTCAACCCAATTTGCTTGTATCCACCCTGTGCTTAGTAAAGTGTCTAGTACATAGTAAGCGCTTAACAAATACCATCATGATAATTATAATTCTTATTATGGCTGTCATTAATCAAGTGCTTATTGACCATTTACAATGTGCAGAGCACTTGGGAGAGTATTTTAATGTTGTCTATGGACTGAAAAAGGGAGCAAATACGTTCCACGCACTTCACCTGTTATCACAATTCTTCCCTTTGAAAAGTGCCTAGTACATAGTAAGCTCTTAACAAATACCATCATGATAATTATAATTATTATTATGATTGTTATTAATCAAGTGCTTATTGACCATTTACAATGTGCAGAGCACTTGGGAGAGTATTTTAATGTTGTCTATGGACTGAAAAAGGGAGCAAATACATTCCACTCACTTCACCTGTTATCACAATTCTTCCCTTTGAAGAAGTAGGAACACTTAAAGGGATCAAACTGCATCCATTTCTAGGGCTGAATAATCCCTGAGGCTTTCTCCGTGAGGCAAAAACAACTGGAAGATTGCTCACACCTCTGTTTCCTTGAGCTATGGAGACCAGCCATAGACTCCGACTCCAGAACTAGTCATGAACTATATGAATTAGTCTTATCCTACTCGTTTCTTTCTGAAAGTGAATGCATCATCCTACTTACAGTGAAACCTTATTCAAATACAAAAAACACTCTTCAATCAGCGTCTTCTCACTGGAGAATTCCACAAAGTCCCAGGGAATTGAGGCCCATAGAATTCTTGGTGGCGTAGTCTGTACTGACTGTATTCTGAAACACCTGTTTTGATTATGGAAGTTGTGTAAGGCAACACTTGGCATGAAAACAATGTTAAAGGAGTACAGGGCCACGCAATCAAGGACAAGGCCTAGAAAGTCCAGTCCCTACTCCTGCCTCTCCAACCCACCATTCTGCCTGCAGGTGCCCAACAGGCAAACACAGGATAAGAAGGAAGTTTGCCTGAGCACACAATTCCCCACTCTAAATCCCTGTCTGTAATGGCTAAGACAGACCTGATGATGGCAATTTTTAAAATAATGATAGTATTTTTTTAAAGCTATGTGCCCGGCCCTGTACTAAGCGCTGGGGTGGATACAAGCAAATTGGGTTGGACGCAGTTGCTGTCCCATGTGGGGCATTTTACAGATGAGGTCACTGAAGCCCAGAGAAGTGAAGTGACTTTCCCACAGTCACACAGCAGGTAAGTGGCAGGGCAGGATTAGAACCCAAGACCTGCAGATTCCAAGGCCCGCACTCTATCCACTACACCACGCTGCTGCTCGACTTGATTCAAGTTGTTCCCTAAATATTGGAAGAAAAACCTGTGAATCTCTCTTTCAGTTGATTGAACATGAAGCTAGAACTATTTAGACTTTTTCTAGCTTTAGAATAACGCTACCAACAGTTCTAGGCCAACTAGACAATCTAGGCCATGGATTGTTCGGCTCCGGGAGACACTAGTTAATAATAATGATGGCATTTATTAAGCGCTTACCATGTGCAAAGCACACAGCTGCCCAACTCTACAAACCCTGTGCTCAAACAGGGGAGTAGCCCCAATCATCCAACGTACATTTTTGGGTAGGCCCATATATACGTGTGCAGGCATCTGAGATGACACAATATTGTTTTGTGATAACATCTTTCCATTATAAAGGCATGACACTGGGATGTCACACATTTGGGTTTTTAAAGAAGAAAATAAAACTTGTTCAGCACTGCAACCTGCCTTGGTCAAGAGCAAGCAAAAAATAAAATTCCCAGCAGAGAATATTCCAGGATGCTATACAGAAACACCTCTTGTTAAATACGAGAATGAGTCGCAAAGGGGCCCAGCAACAAGCAGCTTTAATTAAAAGTAGGCATTTTAATTAGAAATAAGCATCCTGGGAAAAATTGATGAAGTTGATAAGCGCAGTACTAGCCTATGTAGAATGCATATTGAGGGGGAAATTCACTTAACATATCTCTATCTTTTGTCAGTTTATTTTCTAAAACTGAAATTGCATATGTACCTGCCAGTGCATGCATAAGAACTGTATTCTTGGATTTGAAATTACATTGTCATGCACTACACTGCAATAATCATAGGAAAATACAGTTTTAATCTAATGCAATTATATTATCAGCAACTAACTTTAAATCTGCTCTGGTTCAGAAGTGCTATTTGTTTACATTTGTAGCACTTCATAGTAAACCATAATTTCTTAGCTTAACAAATATCACTATTATTAGTATTACTGATATTTGTTAAGTATTAATATTAAGTTCTGGGATAAATACAAGATAATCAGGTTGGATACAGTCCCTATATCCGCAGTGTGTCTCTTAGTCTAAGTAGGAGGGAGACCAGGTATTTAATTCCCACTCCCATTTCAGTTGAGAAAACTACAACATAAAGAAGTTAGGTGACTTGTCCAAGGTCAAAGAGCAAACAAATGGCAGAACCGGCATTAGAACCCAAGTCCTCTGACTCTCAGGCCTATGCTTTTTCCTGTAGGCCATGCTGTTTCACAAATACTAATTATTACAATGACACTAACTGTTCACATCTGTTAAGCAGCAGTTGGAAATTCTAAATAATACAAATACTATCCAATTATACTTGAATTCCTGATAAAGCGCCTGTACCAAAAAAAATGGTTGAAATTTACAAACTGTCTTTCAGGATACCAAGTGTCATGGTCACACAATAGGAAGTGGAAAGTATCAACTAACCTATCAACATAAATCATTCCCTCTCTTCTCTCCTCTCTTTTTCACCCCAACAGCACCCCATCCCAGCTTCTATATTCAGGAGTCCAGTGAGGCATTTCAACAGATGGGGCATAAATATGTCAACACTACAGAAAGTCTAGGGTTAATTAGGAGTAGTTTTTAAAAGGCCATGTATTTTCTCTGTAATTTGAAGATGAATACACTTCTGGGTCATCTTCCATAATTATGTCCTTCTTCACTTTTTTATAGCTTGTAACTTCTTCTATTTTTAAATCTTAAATTATACCTTGGTCAGAGTCATGGCATACCATGTGCTGGGTAAGAAATATATATTTTTTTAATGGCATCTGGTTTTAGGGGTTCACAAATATCAACATGACTAGATTTCCACTGCAAACAATTTGCAAAAACAAAGGCCCTCCAAAATTCACATGGACTGCCTTTTATTACACCACCTGTATACCCTTCTATTGCTTCCCAGACTAAGTGATTACGAGACTACAAATTTAGGTCTATAGCAAATAGAGTACGATTGCCCCAATTTGGACTAAGGGGAGAAGAGTGCAGAGCAAAGAGCTCTCTGAATTAATAAAAAGTTTGGATTGTAGAAGGATCTTTTTCAACTGTGCATTCAAGGAAAGTTACAGGATAGTATTATAGGGGTTAAGACAGATACTTCTGAGCCCTGACCTAACAATCCTATTATGTGACAAAGCAGTTTAGCAGATCTCTCTCTTTCAGAATCCTCCTCTACAATAGTGAAGAGTGCTGGGCATATCTTCCTGCCCGAGCTCTTGTGAGGACTAAATTATTCAATGTTTGTATGGCACTTAGGGTATACATCGTTCATTAACTCTGAAAAACTATAGTATTGCTATTAGTCACTGGCTAGAGAACTGCCAAATTTTTCAGCTGCTCGAAGGGGAAAGGAGGACAAAGAATCCCATTGATAAGGGTTGGTGAATGTAAAAGTGAAAAATGGACTCAGGATAGCCTGCCTTTCTACAGAGCAAATAACCGAGTCAGCTAAATTCTAAACCCGTTTGCCAGGGACTCAATGTGTGGCCTAAGACTCACTATGTCAGTATACTATAAAATCAGGTTATTTTTTCTCATGTTAGCAATATTTTATGAGCCAGTCGGCTCCTAAGGACCACTTGTCCTTATTCAATAAGGATGGTTCAGGATTTTTGCACATTAGGAATATGCTGAAATCCTAGGATTGGGATTGTCTAGGCTACACTGGTGAACCTGCCTTGTACCAAACCTCAGGAGCTCATTTTAAACCCACGGCCTTGAAACATCTAAGCTGGAATATCCTCAATACAAACTCAAACTGAGTCCCAGAGAATTGCGGGATTATGATATTGGGGTCCCAAATTGATAGAGAACTTTGACTCTCTCTTCCTATCTCTATTTTCTCTTCTACTCAATGGGACGGAAGAAAAGATATGTGAATTTAAGCTGGTTTTCCAATGCCCCAATTTTTAATAAAAAATAATGATCACCTATCAAAGAGCTGGAGTGTGTTTGGGGGGATAAGAAGAAGTTGAAAAGTAAGTCTGTCTCCAGAACAATTTTCCAGTCTCCCTGTATTTCCACATTTGAACAACTTTAGAAAAATCAATAAACCTAGGAATGACTAAAAGAAAAGAGGATGAAGGAAATAGAAGGTCAGAGTTGGTGGGCGATTAGGACAAAATTGACCTGGAGGAGAAGATGATGTTGGGAAGAAATACTAATGAGCGATAGAAAGACACAGAGTGATTATTCACAATTTAAAAGACATTGTGAGGAGAAAACAGCAGGGAGGAGGGGGAGAGGAAGAGATGACTGCAGAAACAAAGCAAGGAAGTTATATTTCAAAGGATAGATCCTCAGATTTTAAGTACATTACATATACATATATATATATGTCCTTTGGGAAAGGTATTTATCTTCAGAGATGAGATTTAAACCTGGGATTGTATATCAATTATTCTCATCTCAATGTCATCTTAAAGATGAGTTGCTCTAATTAAGATAATGCAGTGATCACATTTTAATTCTACTGTATTTCTTTGAGTAAACATTCACTTGCCTTGAATATCCTCCTATAGATTTCCCTATGTCGGGATCCATTTATGGCAATGTCATGGATAGTTTCTCAAAAATCTAAATTTTGTTAACATGAAAATCAGCTCAGTATATCTAAACTTCTTAAGAAAAGTTTCAATACCCCAGTACACTTTGCTAGGGTAATTTTTTCTTTTGAAATGTTGCTAGTACAAAGAGAGGTTGTAGTGCTGAGGTAGGTGGAATAGGTAGGAAACAAAATCCTAAATGAAATAATCTGGGAACCAATTAGATCATGACAGCAAAGTCAGATCAGAAACAAAATTCATTGCTCAAGGAATTAAAATGGTTATTTAAAACACAGGCTGGAAAACAAATTAAACTGGGGGAATCTCAATTAGAACACAAATTTGAAGAACTGGAAGCAAAAGCAACCTTTAAAGACCAAACTTCCGAACACTGAATGAAGTGGATGACTGAAATGGTTCAAAAATACAATGCTTCCCTGTTCTTCACTTTAAGAGGTACCACATGATTTGTTACAAAAATTTAGACTTCCGTCATTCATGATACCACTATTTTAAGACAGACCAAACCTAAATAAAGAATTACCACATTCTCTGATCAACTAAATTGCTACTGGGGGCATGCTAATTTTTTTTGGAGGTTAACTATAATTGCTATGATTCAGTTTGTAAACAGTGAAACACAACTTTCGTTTTAAAATACACAAACCACAACTATTATGAACCATTATCATTATGAATGAAAAGTAGAGTGTATACAATAGAGGAGCAAGTAACAGAAGCCGCATTGAACGCTTCAATAATTTGACTTTTCAAGGAGTCTTCAAAACGAGCTCACCAAGACAAGTGAATTTTATGAACCACTTATTTCACCTAATTCTCTTGCTCCCAAAAGAAGTGAAGGCGTATTACGGCCTATATTTAGAGCTCTTCATCTACCCCTTTGCAGCTCCCATCCTAGTCTAATACTCCAGATTAAGAATGTAAAAAATGGGGAGGCATTGGGCAATAAGAGGTCAGTGAAACATTAAACCACTGAACTAAAATACCCATCTAAAACATACAAAGACCAATACCTTGAGATTTATAGCCTCAAAGAAATAACAAAAAATTATTGTGAGTACTTCCTTCTTTTATTCTAAGAAGATGCACAGCTCTGGGGATTGTTCACTTTCTGGTCAGCTATTCAACAAATTAACTCCCCTTGCTAGCAGTTAGATTCATGCCAGTAAACCCTGGCTCCAGGTACTTAAGAGGTTAAATGGCTATACAAGCAGCTTTTTCTTTTATAACTGTTTATTAAAGATACTATCTTAAGCAGGAAGAATGACAGTTTCATTCAGTGACATACATTTCCCCTCAAAAAGCATTAAGAAGCAATATGGGATCAAACATGATAGAAACAAAGCCTGCTCCACCAAGATTAAAATTTTGAGCCACACATATGCTTTTTCAACAGTCTGACTGTTCATTTCATGGGTTTGCTCTGTTAATTGTTCATCAGAGAGAACACTGAATAAATTGTCTCTTTTCATGTACAACAAGCTCACCTCTTTGTGAAGTGGCGAGTCAACTGCTCCCTAGTTAGGTCTTCCAGATCTCTGGTTTCTCAGTTTGTGGTTATCAGGTGTAAAGCAAACTCATTTAGAGGATGGATTACAGATTGCCAACGGGTGGGCTATAGAGAAGCAGCGTGGCTCAGTGGAAAGAGCCCGGGCTTTGGAGTCAGAGGTCGTGGGTTCGAATCCCAGCTCCGCCACAAGTCTGCTGTGTGACCTTGGGCAAGTCACAACTTCTCTGAGCCTCAGTTACCTCATCTGTAAAAATGGGGATTAAGACTGTGAGCCCCACGGGGGACAACTTGATCACCTGGTATCCCCCCAGCGCTTAGAACAATGCTTTGCACATAGTAAGCGCTTAACAAATGCCATCATTATTATTATTATTATTATATATGCTCTACAGGCTGCAGCCATCCCATGATAACTACTTTAACCAGCAGCAGTGTGGCTTAGTGGAAAGAGCACGGGCTTGAGAGTCAGAGGTCAAGGGTTCTAATCCAACTCTTCCGTTTGTCAGCTGTGTGACCTTGGGCAAATCACTTAACTTCTCTGTGCCTCAGTTACCTCATCTGGAAAATGGGGATGAAGACTGTGAGCCCTGTGTGGGACAACCTGATTACCTTGTACCTACCCCAGCACTTGGAACAGTGCTTGGCATACAGTAAACACTTAAATACCAACATTATTAACATTATTATTAGGCTAATTCTGTTGTATTGTACTCTCCTAAGTGCTTAGTACAGTGTTCTACATATCAATCAATTGTATATATTGAGGGTCTACTGTGTGCAAAGTAATAAAGGCATTTATTAAGCGCTTACTATGTGCAAAGCACTGTTCTAAGTGCTGGGGGGATAAAAGGTGATCAGGTTGTCCCTGGGGGGCTTACAGTCTTAATCCCCATTTTACAGATAAGTAACTGAGGCACAGAGAAGTGAAGTGACTTGCCCAAAGTCACACAGCTGACAATTGGCGGAGCCAGGATTTGAACCCATGACCACTAACTCCAAAGACCGTGCTCTTTCCACTGAGCCACGCTGCTTCTCCTGCTTCAGACTGCTGCAGAGTACTGTACTAAGTGCTCTGGAGAGTACAATATAACAGAGTAGGTAGACAAGTTCCCTGCCTACAACAAGCTTACAGCCTGGACGGGGAGACAGCCATTCATGTAAACAAATTGTGAATGTGTACACAAGTGCTATAGCAATGAGGGAGGGATGAATAAAGGGTGCAAAGTCAAGTACAGGGGGATGCAGAGGGAATGGGAAAAGAGGAAATGCTCAACAAATATCATTGACTGACTTTGATAAGACACTCCACGACTATATCCATTCATTCAATCGTATTTATTGAGTGCTTACTGTGTGCAGAGCACTGTACTAAGCGCTTGGGAAGTACAAGTTGGCAACATATAGAGACAGTCCCTACCCAACAGCGGGCTCACAGTCTAGATGGGGGAGACAGACAACAAAACACATTAACAAAATAAAATAAATAGAATAAATCTGTACAAATAAAATAAATAAATGGAGTAATAAATACGTACAAACATATATACATATATATATATATATGTATAGGTGCTGTGGGGAGGGGAAGGAGGTAAGGTGGGGGATTGGGGAGGGGGAGGAGGGGGAGAGGAAGGACGGGGCTCAGTCTGGGAAGGTGGGGGATTGGGGAGGGGGAGGAGGGGGAGAGGAAGGACGGGGCTCAGTCTGGGAAGGCCTCATGGAGGAGGTGAGCTCTCAGTAGGGCTTTGAAGGGAGGAAGAGAGCTAGCTTGGCGGATGGGAAGAGGGAGGGCATTCCGGGCCAGGGGGAGGACGTGGATCGGGGGTCGACGGCGGGACAAGCAAGAACGAGGCACAGTGAGGAGATTGGCGGCAGAGGAGCGGAGGGTGCGGGCTGGGCTGGAGAAGGACAGAAGGGAGGTGAGGTAGGAGAGGGCGAGGTGATGGACAGCCTTGAAGCCGAGGGTGAGGACATCCCAGCTCACCAGCTGCTGCAGCTGGGTTTCTCTACTATTACATTTCCTCTTGTATGCAATATCTAACTAATGAATAACCTTTCTCAGGGTACCTGCCCATGGGTATCTAGTAAGACAAACCGGGGATGCTGAAGTCCACATTTGACAGCTGCCAAAACTGGGGCTAAATATGTAAACACTATCTCCTCTGCTAGTCCTCAAAAAATATATTCCAAGTATAGTACAAAGCAGGAAGTGTTTTGTGATCACGATCAATCAGATCAACTTTAAAATGACAACCCACCCAAAATATGAGCAAGTTTAAAGCCACAATCAACTTTTAGGTACTAGGAAAAACATGAAAAAATCTGTGTGTCGTTTTGGCAAAACTGAATTACTTTCGTCCTTTAACAGATCCCAGTTGGAACAGAAAATTTTCTTGTAAACTGAATGAATACAGTTTTCCTTTTCCAAAGAGAGCAGCTGCAACTCCTACCTTTGTACTGGCCAAATTTTTGTCATCACATCATGTCTTAAGAGCTGAAAATTATGATTGTTCTACATTGGCTCCAGCAGTTTATAACTAATAAGAGACCTCCGATTACATCAACTGTCTTTCTATATTTTGATTATATTGCCATTGCCAGATCCTAATTAGTTTTCCAGACTCTTTGTTCTATGCATTGACTAGAAAGTCTTTCTGAATCAGCATATCCAATCTCTGGAACCCTTCAAGGGACAGTTGCAATGGACACCAGACTCCTATATAAAAATATTTGATGTCTCTCCACCAAGATATAAAAAACAAGTGTACAGAGCAGCCTAGGGATCTCATCTTAGACCTGGGTGAGCAATTGAGATATATCATTCATAATATAGAGAATTTGCAAGGACAGGAAAAAAAAAGACAATTTAACACCAACACAAGGATTCGATCTATTTTCAGGGTGGGAGACAACTAGGCAAAGGGAATTCATTAATGTATTGTTTTTTTATCTGGCCCGATAAACAACTCAGAACCCTCTCGGATGGCAGCCACAGACTGGGCATGCATTTTCACAAAGTGGGAGGGAAAGAACATTCTCAAGGCTGCCATTGCGATAAGGTTGTTTCAAGTCCTGACACCTAGTCAATGTGACCGTTACTGAATATTTTTATGAAAGTAGTCAAATTGTTTGCATTATTCGGGCCCCGTTTAACAGTACAAGAGGGAAGGCAAGTATTTTCTTCATATTTTACAGAAGAGGAAACCAAAGATCAGAAAATTTTAGTCACACCGTGGGCAGGTGGTGGAGATGGGACTGGAAGCCAGGCATCCTGATCCCCAGCCTTGTTCTCTTTCCATAGGCCAGACTACCCAACTTTCTACTGAGATTTGCTGATCTTGGAAGCCTTGTTATTAAAAAATCATGTCTCAGAACCTTAGTGGAATTCTCAGATTAACATTAACCAGTTATTTTTATATAGCAGTGAGAAGCAGTATGGCCTAGTGGAACTATTAATAATAATAATGATGATGATGGTATTTGTTAAGCACTTACTATGTGCGAAGCACTGTTCTAAGTGCTGGGGGGGATTCAAGGTGATCAGGTTGTCCCACGTAGGGATCACAGTCTTAATACCCATTTTACAGTAAGATGAGGTAACTGAGGCACAGAGAAATTAAGTGGCTTGCCCAAGGTCACTGTGGGGCCTAAGCCAAACTGGTAGTGAACATGCTCCAGATTGGATGGGGTTGTCCACTGGATTAAAATCAACAAGAGCAGCTAGGTCAGAGGAGGGTGGAGGGCATGGGATGCAACTGTTAGCAGAGAGACCCAATTCAGGACATTTATTGATTTTACTAAAATAGTCTGAGATGGCCTGCTAGAATCTATCCAAGTGCTTAGTACAGCGTCCTGCACACAGTAAATGCTCAGTAAGTCCGGTTGATCGAGTCTAACCTGCTCTGGCCACATGGCTGGTAATTTTCTCAACAACCATACCCTTCATCCAAAGTAGCATGGCTCAGTGGAAAGAGCATGGGCTTGGGAGTCAGAGGTCATGGGTTCGAATCCCAGCTCCGCCCCTTGTCAGCTGTGTGACCTACAAGCCTGGGAATCAGAGGGCCTGAGTTTTAAGCCCGACTAACCCAAGGTCCGTTGGGGGACCTTGGGGCAAGGCACTTAACTTTTCTGTACCTCAGTTTCCTCATTTGTAAAATGGGGATTAAATCCCATTCCCTCTTATAGAGCCCCATGTTGGACAGGGACTGTGTCCAACCTGATTATCTCGTATCTTCCCCTGTACTTAGAACAGTGTTGGGCACATAGTATGTGTTTAACGAGCACCATAATTATCATAATAAACAACGTAGCTCTTTATTAATATATTGTTTTTCTCTGCAAATGGAACCTGGAAAATAACTGAGACAAAATGATTTCAGGTGCCTGATTCCTCTTCTAATATTCAAGTCATTAAAAAACAGATATGTAATACAATTCAGTTCAGGGTGGGGAGTTTCAATAAAAAAAACCCTAAATTCATGCAGAAAAATGGAACACACAGAGGCCCCTTACTAAATGACAATAATTCAAACTGGCCATGTGACATTAACTGTACTAACTGCAAGAAAACCATCACTACTAAAACCCAATTCATTCATTCATTCAATCGAATTTACTGGGCGTTTACTGCGTGCAGAGCACTGTACTAAGCACTTGGGAAGTACAAGTTTGCAACATATAGAGACGGTCCCTACCCAACAACAGGCTCACAGTCTAGAAGGGGGAGACAGACAACAAAACAAAACATGTAGAACCCAATGTCAATTAATTCCTGATGACTTTCTTCAAGTAAGCTCTATCTGAATAATATTATATTATGGCCATTTAAATTGTGTTATGTTATTTTATTTACACACACACACACACACACACACATGCGCATGTGCACGTTCCAAAGCTATCTCCCCAAAGGAATAAAACCTTTGAATTATTGTTTTGGCCAAGATGTTCCCAGAACTCGGGAGTCTGGAAATATAATTAAATAAGGAAGCTGAGAATGAAATAAGCCTTACCCGACAATCAGAAACCCATGGACACAAGAGACACACATTATTCCCTAACAGTATAAATAATTGATAAGCTCCTCACTGTAATTAATCTAAATTATACTTTAGAAAACACACATCACCAATACCATTTGACAATAAAAGATGGCCAAAAACCAAGAGAGATAATTAGTTGCTCTATCTGGCAACATGCTGAAGTTTTATTGTTAAAACTGATGACAGGCAAACAAATGAACAAAGGCTGAGAAGACAGATACTTCTGTGAATTTCTGATTGTCAGCTGTTAAGACGAAGGCTGAGTTTCTACTCACCTGATTAGACAATCTGTTAAACCTATTAACAACTAGTAATTTAGCCCACATATGCTTAAAGTGTTCTTTTCTGTCATAGCTAATGGACTTACCTTATATAAATATGGAAAAAAAATTAGATTTGCCAAGAATGCCAGAAAATATTTTTTTACTCTCCACTACCTCAAAAGTCTTCAGCCTTTCTTCCCAGATGAAATATCAACTGCTTCAAAGGGAAAAGCTATTCATGAAATCTTAACCTTCCCTTTGAACCATGTCTTTCTATCTAGGATCACCTAGCAAGTCAGATTACACAACATACTGAGAAATTACTCTAAACTGCCATAGCGAAATATTGAAAATGAAGATACTAAGCATGAACCTGCTTCAAGAAGGATATGCACATTACAATTTATTTATAGGGGTTTTCACCCTGTAAGCCATCTCCCTCTCCATTCCATTCATCTCCCCAACCCCCTTCCATCCCCAAATCTACTCTTTCATCATTGTCAGCCATCTTCCAAGAAATCATCAAAAATCTACCTCCTCTACCTAGGCCTCTGACACTATTGCTTATAATCTCCTAAAAACCCTTGGGCCCACTTATTTCCCCACTCCTTGACTGCTACCTTCAACCACTCACTCTCCAATGGCTTATTTCCCTTTGCCTTGAAATATCCCCAGGCTTTCCCTAACCTAAAAATTCCTTCTCTGGATGCCACTGCACCATTAAAATATCGCCACACCTTCCTCGTCTGTCAAACACCTTGAATGAGCTGTAGTCACTTGAATGGTTTAGAAGCAAAAGAGTGTACATATATGCGAATAAAGATCCCTATGTGGGAAGATGAGATATCACTGAGATGGAATATCAATAGTTGGGCTTTGGCTTAGTTACTGAAGGAGGCCAATATTCAGGCATTCATGTAGTTTTGTATTAGTTTTCAGTAGCCAATGTTTGTTATTTACGTTTTAAACTCATCCTCTTAAAAAAGAAGAAAAAGGCATTTTTGAACCAATTGGGGTTCGATTCAACCTACCTATATTTTAACGTACAGATTGAAGTTCTTAACTCTTTTAGTGATACTAAATACTGTGCTATTTTCATTTAAATACACTCTTCATTGACAGTATGTCTTTGATACCAGACCATACAATTAATTGTTCAATCACATAAAGCAGAAGTAATTGAAGGGTGCAGAGGGTGGGGGGGAAGAGGGCGGAAGGCCTTTCCTTTTGTACAATAGAATTCAATGGCAGTTACTGTTCCTCATTTCAATATTCAAGATCTTTCACCTTGAGGAAGTTAATTCTCAATCATATGAATTTAGATAGAAGACAATGGCATCCTAATCTGTACCTGTCACCCAGATATAAGATCTTTACTGACAAAATAAATTGCTCATCCTGCCACCATGACAATTGGAAAAGATTTCGACGACAGTTACCTTAAGAGTCATTACGTCTCTTTGGTTAATAGCTCAATACATAGAAAACTTAGATGATTTTGAGGTGTTAATATTAATAAAAGTATGTTGAAAAGAAAGTGACAAAGGCATTTTTATTATAAATTTCGACCATTAAGGTGTAACTATGTTAAATATCAGAGAATATACATGGTTTTCAGCCCCACTGAGTCCTGCAGACATCAGGATGGTGTTACAGGATGGAAGGATGGGAAGGAAGAAACAAAAGGGGCAGGGAAAAAGGAAGGAGGTAGAAAATGACAATGATGTTCAGGCCCCAAAAGGACAGAATCAGAATTCAAGAGATGATGCTATCACGGAAATCAATAGGAGAAACTACCATTAAAGAATTAAGTTCATGTGTAGTTGCTCACTAGAGAAGAAAAATGAAAATGCACCAAAAGACAGGAGATGACTACATGAGCATAGCAAAAAAAAAACTTGAGGGTTCAATGCTATTAAGAAATACAATAATCATGAGCTAATACTTCATTACTTTCGGGTTGGCAAAACCTGTACCAAAGTATTGTGTCCATTTCTTGCCTCTACAACTAAAGAGGGACAAAGAAAGGATTAGGATTAGCATCAGAAAGATGACTGAAGGTTAATGGAATGGACATCGTTTAGCCTGGGGAGGTGAACACTGAGGGTCTTCTATTTAATCATGTTCTTCAAGGATGTGAGTGGCTCTCACACAGAAGACTGGGTGACCAGCTGTTCCCCAACTCCACTGAGACTAGAACAAGCAAAAATGAGTTTTATCTGCAGCATAAGGGGTTTCAGTTAAAAGTGAGGGGAAATGTCCTGACTGCAAGGGTTAAACAAGTTGGAATGGTTACTAAGACTTAGTATCTCCTTCTCTGCTGCTCATCCAAAATAGAATTCCCATTCCTTGTCAGTCTGGGTTAGCTCTGGAGTGTCTGAAAGTACAGGACTGGGTTGGAGGAGTGTCACGAAGGCACCCACTAACAGTTAAATTCCTGAACCCTCAATAATGGGGAATGAATGAATGAATACAGAAAGACCCAGTGGGTTCTGTGGTTCTTTTGCTCCTCCACTAGGATCTTTGTCACTGTGCATCCAAATATGCAGGGTCTTCTCCCCTACAAGTCTGACACCTTCTCCCATTCTTACTGTTCTACAGGAGACACAACACAAATTTTGGGCATAGAGATTGAATTATTTTGTTCTGTCATTCCTTGAAAAATAAAAAAACAGAAGAAAAACTGTTTTCAGGTTAAGAAAGTCGACCTTCTATTTTACGGAAAAAAAACCATGCAAAACCGGTCTATAAGAAAGTGAAAAAAACATTTTAAGTACTCTTTTGCAATCCAAACCACCAGCTATGCAGATTGTGACCTCTCTGGAACCTAATGCTCAATCAGAACTGCTCTCTTCATGTCCTGGAAGCAAAAGGTCGGCAACCCAATCATCAAAAGGGCTGGAACTCTTATCTACCTGGGGTAGGTATTTTCAAACTGTAACGTTTGACTATATGCTTCACCTCTTCCCCCATATTGCTCAACTAAAGGGAATGATAAATCCTCAAAGAACAGAATCAGTGGTAACCAGTTAGGAAGGTTGGAACTATGTTTGAGCAGGAAGCAAAATAACTAGATACTTTCACAAATAGTGTAAATTTCAAGAATCGGCCTCCATTTCATACAGAGTAAAGCTCTGGGCTGTGCCTCAGGTAGCTACCATGGCCTCTCTGCCATAAGAGAAGCAGCGTGGCTCAGTGGAAACAGCATGCGCTTTGGAGTCAGAGGTAATGGGTTCAAATCCAGGCTCCGCCACTTGTCAGCTGTGTGACTTTGGGCAAGTCACAACTTCTCTGTGCCTCACTTACCTCATCTGTAAAATGAGGATTAAGACAGTGAGCCCACCGTGGGACAACCTGATCACCTGTAACCTCCCCAGTGCTTAGAAAAGTGCTTTGTACATAGTAAGCACTTAATAAACACCATTATTATTATTATTATAAAGCCTTGATGAAATATTGACAGTCCATCGGTAGACTTCTTTCTGAAAAATATAACCTTACTGAAGTGACAGATAAGGTTTGGAAATAAAGGTGAAAAGAGGGTCAAAATGGGCACTGTGATACATGCAGTCACTTCTACAAGAAATGTTGTATGTAACTATATGAACTCCATTATCTAAGACTGCTCTTAATGGTTCCTATAAGAAATCTTCTTTCAGGCATTCACCCAAAAAACCTCACCACAACTCCAAGAAAATATTAATTAACAACCAATGAAGTTCACTTTCAATTCTTCAATGTGAATATTTGTATAGGACGCTTATGTGGGTAAACAGGAGAACAGCAGCCTCAAAAAAACATTTCCCAGAATTGAAAAGTAAAGTTCAGTTCTTCTAATTATATTCAAAATTAATATCTAACACTCCTTAACTCAATATTAATGTGTAATTGAAAATATTGTATTCTGCATGATAAATACATGAGCCAGCCAAAAGGATCCTACCGTAGTTTATCACGTATTTTAATAGAGGGTAGAGCTAGTTAAACAGATGGCACTCAGGATTTCTCAATGAATTCAGCATCTGTGTGTACATGTTGCATAAATGCCAATTAAAATGTGTCCGAGTATATTTAAATCCCTTGCTGACAGAATGTAAGCCAATCTTGCTGGCTCAGGATCAAGGTTAAACTTAATCATCTGCTGAATTTGCAGCAAGTTGCTCTCAAATTGTACAGATACTCCCAAAGAAATAATAAAAACAGAGCTCCTATTGATTTGTATTTATTTACATACATAACTCTTCCAAAACCTTGGACTGCAGCTCAAAGGAAAGATAAGTTACTGTGTGTATAGTTTGGCTGAGTAGACTTCTGACAAATACTTCTTTGATTAAAAACCCTTCTCCAAATACGTTTTTCGAGAGTCCCCCCCACCAACCTCCCAATACCTTTGAGTTGAGATAGCTTTGATTAACAATTATCTTTCAAAAAAGATATGGGACAAAGAAAAATATGGCCTTCAACCAGGTATTCTAGAAGTGACTGGGTTTTTCATGGAAGTTTCCAGTAAACCTTGAAATTAATTATTAAAAAGGAATTTGGGAGGAGTATAAAAATGCATTTGGAATCAGAACATCATGGAGTTAGCCTGGCCTTGGAAAACTTCCATTAAATATTTACATCAGAGAAAAGGTGCAATGTATTCTACACGCTTAATACAGTTCTCTGTACACAGTAAGTGCTTAATAAATACCATTGATTGATCAATTGATTGAGATACTCTGAGAGGTATCTAATTGTGAATCATTGGCAGAGAAGTTGAGCACTCTTAAAAGAGGTATATTTTCCAATTTGAAAAACAACTGTCCTCAAAGAATGCATTGAGCCTTGTTTTCAGGAAAACAAACATCTGCCATGAGAGCAACAGACAAAAAATACCCAAAACGTCCATCTTTTCTGTCCTTATTTGTTCATCAGTGGGTTTAAATAAGTATTATCGTTCACAGGAAATTTCAAAGTCTTACGCCCCATTTTTTTTACTCACTTTGAATTTGCTGTTCTTAGGTGTATAAAAATTCCTGAAATCAAAAAACCAACATTAAAATTCTTCATTACTCTATTGGCAAGTAAAACAACACAGAATGAAGAATTGTGGCCACAGGGGTGGTCTCCTTCTATGATTCCACAGTTAGGCAGCAAGGGGAACTCATACTAATTCCTATACCCTACTCCCAAAACTGACATCACATTTTTTTAATTAAGATTTAGCAAAAGGTATAAGGCTGCTAATGCAAATGAGTCACGGTGCAATTTGCTAAAAAGCACTAAAAATAGACTAGTTCCTCTCTCTGTGGTAACTTCACTCATTTTCTAAGTGAAATGTCTTCCTATTCAGTAGCAACTGACCTTCTGGTAACCTTGCTTTGAGAGAATGAATGATTTGGAAATGTGTATTTATCTCTATTCAAGAGCAGGATAAAAGAAGTGACACCACAGTGATATTACCTCTTGATATCACTGTGCCAAATATTTTATTCATTTACTAAGTGCTAACCTGATAAGGCATTTTCAAAACAAACAACAGAACTCAATGACAGGAAATTGTTAGTAATTGAGGAAAAATGAGAAGGCTTTTCCAAATTGCCTTCATGTTTAAGTAAAGATTTGTAAAATTTTAGTCATTTTCTGTGAAGAAACAAATCAGGCAATGATAAGTTTATCGTTAAAAAAAGCTGATCCATGAAATACATTATTTTTAATTAGAGCAACACGATCTGGAACATAGTCTTAACAAAAATAGCTGAACTACAGGTAAACCACTGAATGCTTCCTTTGGACTAAATTTTCCAAAGAATAGTAATAAGACTTTTTCCATTAAATGACCCAGATCAATAGAAACCGTGCACAATTATATCCTGCTATCTAAAACAGCACATGATCTTTGCTCATGTAACTGAATGGGTGGAAAATTTCACCAAGTGTGATGGTACAGATGTTCTTTTTCAGTCAACCAAACAAAATGAAAGAAAACAAGGCATTTCTGCTCCATACTGAGATGTATTTTTTTAAGACAGGGAACTTTTTTTTAGAGTCAAGCCATTCTGCTCTGATAATATTTATTTTGATTTTTTTTTTATTTTTTTGCAATGGAAATGAAAGGTTTATAGTAAGAATTTAGACTAAGGTCGGGGGCAGGCAAAACATTGCAATGTGAGAAAAGTCTTATTTTTGGAACCTCCAAAGGAATATGTTTGCTCTATTTATTTTGATATTGTCTCTGACTAAATAGAAACTGTGAACGATGATCATCAAGACAGAGCATGCATGGGATTAGAACATTAAATCATGGAACCACCCCACTTGAAAACTGTATGGACAACCTTAAGATAACATTTGAGAGCAGTTGGACTAAAAGAAAGACTCTCAACAAGAGTAAAATACTGATCTGGAAATTCCAAGAACTGAAACTCAATTCTTCTGTAGAAAATGTTTAGATTGCTTCAATGCAATAAATAGTACTTTATAGTGCCGAAAGATTCTCTGATTGCCAAACTTACTTCCAAGGAGTAAATAGCCATTGGCAAAGTTGGGAGGACAGTTAATGGTAGGTCTGCACATTGAGCTGCTTCTGAGAAGATTATAGTAACTTTTATAACCTTTCATTCTGTTTAATTTGCTACTACTCTCCATCATTTTGTTTGGAAATGAGCTTCTAGTAATTACAAAAAGACTTTGGTAAGGACCCAAAAAATGAGATGTTAGGACGAGTGGGCCTAGTGAATGCCATTTCATAGATAACTGCACTTTAATATGACCCTAAAGGAAACTTACAGACCTGCAAATTATTTAAAAATATAAGATGAAGTACATATCCAGTGCATGGATTAATCTACGGATATGATATCTCCAGCATGTTGGATTACTATGAGTTGATTATTAAAATAAGATGAAAGTAGTGGACTAGAAAATGTCTGGTTTGCAGTCTGCTGCTCCAATGATCAGACTGCTATTCTGAATAATACAATGTGGTTGAGCCATTTGTAGTTGTTAAACACACCAGTGGCTATGCAATAGCTTATCACTATAAAATGTAGCTCTAATTCATTAAAACATGCTCAAGTGACTTTTTTATAATAGTACCAAGAAAAATGAATGGATGTTTCTGATTGAAACTGTCCACATGATCCCCTATTGAAGACCAAGGGAATGAGTGTTTGCAGTAATAGTGTCAGGAACTGATTTAATGTCCAAAATATGTCATTTTGCAACTTCTGCTTATAAAACAGAAAATGTCTAAAATATGTTTGGAAGAATGGGGCAGCCTTTGACTTTTTCTTCTAAGATAAAACTTACTGAGCACTCCACATAGTTACAGTCATGACTGGAGTGGGAGAGGTAAGCAGTAGTTGTGGTATTTAAAATGATAAAAAAAAATTGAAACAAATTTCAAGAAAATTTGGCAAATACAGATTAAACTTCAGTAAACATATGGTGAACACCAGTGAATTATCTTAGTGGTATTTTATAAATAAATGAAATCTTAATAATATGAAACAACACTACCATCCTCTCATTAAACATCCTGGGACAAAACTTACATTGGGCTGAAATTTTGATTTTGAGCTACACGCGCTTCTTGTTGGTCTTTGTGAAATGCGGTGTGTTAGGTGTTGATAGGTGGACTTACTACTAGTACTTTTGATTTCAAATGTCACAGAGAAATGATTTATTCATTCATTCAATCCTATTTATTGAGCGCTTACTGTGTGCAGAGCACTGTATTAATCGCTTGGGAAGTATAAGTTGGCAACATATAGAGACAGCCCCTACCCAACAGCGGGCTCACAGTCTAGAAGGGGGAGACACACAACAAAACAAAACCTATTAACCAAATAAAATAAATAGAATAAATATGTACAAGTAAAATAGAGTAATAAATATGTACAAAGATATATACAGGTGCTGTGGGGAGGGGAAGAAGGTAAGGTGGGGGGATGGGGAGGGGGAGGAGAGGGAGAGGAAGAAGGGGGCTTAGTCTGGGAAGGCCTCCTGGAGGAGGTGAGCTCTCAGTATGACTTTGAAGGGAGGAAGAGAGCTAGCTTGGTGGATGTGCGGAGGGAGGGCATTGCAGGCCGGGGGAGGACGTGGACTGGGGGTCGACGGCGGGACAGGTGAGAACGAGGCACAGTGAGGAGGTTAGCGGCAGAGGAGTGGAGGGTGTGGGCTGGGCTGTAGAAGGAAAGAAGGGAGGTGAGATAGGAGGGGGAGAGGTGATGGGGAGCCTTGAAGTCGAGAGTGAGGAATTTCCGCTCGATGCGTAGGTTGATTGGTAGCCACTGGAGATTTTTGAGGAGGGGAGTAACATGCCCAGAGCGTTTCTCCACAAAGACAATCCGGGCAGCAGCGTGACGTATAGATTGAAGTGGGGAGAGACAGGAGGATGGGAGATCAGAGAGGAGGCTGATGCAGTAGTCCAGTTGCAATAGGATGAGAGATTGAACCAGCAGGGTAGCAGTTTGGATGGAGAGGAAAGGGCGGACCTTGGTGATGTTGCGGAGGTGAAACCGGCAGGTTTTGGTGACGGATTGGATGTGAGGGGTGAACTAGAAAGCAGAGTCGAGGATGACACCAAGGTTGTGGGCTTGTGAGACGGGAAGGATGGTAGTGCTGTCAACAGTAATGGGAAAGTCAGGGAGAGGGCAGGGTTTGGGAGGGAAGATAAGGAGTTCAATCTTTGACATACTGAGTTTTAGATGGCGGGCAGACATCCAGATGGAGATGTCTTGAAGGCAGGAGGAGACACAAGCCTGAAGGGAGGGAGAGAGAGCAGGGGCAGAGATGTAGATTTGGGTGTCATCAGCGTAGAGATGATAGATGAAGCCGTGGGAGCGAATGAGTTCACCAGGGAGTGGGTGTAGATAGAGAACAGAAGGGGACCAAGAACTGACCCTTGAGGAACCCCTACAGTAAGGGGATGGGAGGGGGAGGAGGAACCAGCAAAAGAGACTGAGAATGAACGGCCGGAGAGATAAGAGGAGAACCAGGATAGGACAGGGTCTGTGAAGCCAAGGTTGGATAGCGTGTTGAGGAGAAGGGGGTGGTCCACAGTGTCAAAGGCAGCTGAGAGGTCGAGGAGAATTAGGATAGAGCAGGAGCCGTTGGATTTGGCAAGCAGGAGGTCATTGGTGGACTCTGAGAGGGCAGTTTCTGTGGAATGTAGGGGACGGAAGCCAGATTGGAGGGGGTTAGGAGAGAGTTGGTGTTGAGGAATTCGAGGCAGCACATGTAGACGACTCGTTCAAGGAGTTTGGAAAGGAATGGTAGGAGGGAGATAGGGCAATAACTAGAAGGTGAGGTGGGGT
This sequence comes from Tachyglossus aculeatus, assembly GCF_015852505.1. Taxonomy (NCBI): domain Eukaryota; kingdom Metazoa; phylum Chordata; class Mammalia; order Monotremata; family Tachyglossidae; genus Tachyglossus; species Tachyglossus aculeatus. The sequence goes on along the minus strand of NC_052089.1, from coordinate 19,991,728 downwards.
CAAGAGAGGGTTTTTTTTTAGGATGGGAGAGACATGGGCATGTTTGAAGGCAGAGGGGAAGGAACCAGTGGAGAGTAAGCGGTTGAAGATGGAATTAAGGAGGGGAGGAGGGACGGAGCGAGAGATTTCATAAGATGAGAGGGAATGGGGTCAGAATCACAGGTGGCCAGAGTAGCACTTTAGAGGAGGGAGGAGATCTCATCTGAGGATACTGCTGGGAAGGATGGGAGAGTATTGGAGAGGGTTGAGAGCCGGGGCGTTGGAGAAGGGGGAGGAGTGACTTTGGGGAGCTCAGACCTGATGGATTTAATTTTATTAATGAAGTAGGAGGCCAGATCATTGGGGATGAGGGAAGGAGGAAGTGGAGGAACAGGGGGCCTGAGAAGGGAGTCAAATGCATGGAAGAGCTGACGGGGATGATGGGCATGGGTGTCAATAAGGGAGGGGAAATAGTTTTGTCTGACAGAGGAGAGGGCAGAGTTAAGGCAGGAAAGTTAGGATCAATTCACACACCTACAAATGGTGTGTGTGTGTGTGTGTGTGCAGGTGTCCTAACACAAAGCAGTAGAGTGACTGGTGAATGCACATCTCTCCTTGCTGCTGTCCTCTTCTTTACCTAGGGCACATATGGGGTCGGGGGATGGGGGGCAATGGCACATATAGCTGGCCGTCGTATTTGGAGAAGAAGAGATCAATGATGTTAAAACTCCCTGCTAAGCCACCTTGATTGGAAAGGCAAATGTGGAACCCACAGTCCTGGTCACACTGTACATACGAGACGGCTGACTCTGGTCGTGTTCTCATGTTTTGTGTTTGAAGCACCTGCAGTATTTTCACTTTCGCCTTCTTGTCTCTTTTCCTTCAAAGCTTTTACTGGAAAAGAGGCACTTTCTCCATAACAGAACACCAAGCTGGTCTGTCCTTGGTAAAGGACTTTGCCAAATGGGATGTAGCATTTTGTGAGGCTTTGTTTCACTGTGTTCTTAAAACAATTCCTCTGTCATCCTTGCTTTCTTGGCGTCAACTCGCCACTGAGTCATTATTTGGGTTTAGGTGTCCTGCTGTACTTCATTCTCCCTGTGTGTTCCTCCAAGCCAGCTGCGCTGGGGTGAGCTTAATTTCTCACCAACCTAGACCTACTGGTAAATCAACCAGTGCTAGACACAGAGGGAATTTACCAGCAAAGTATATGCACATCCTTGCCCTTGAGGCGCTTAGAGCATAATGAAGAATCTAAACTCTACTGCACTTGCCAGAGAACGTATGATAAAGCATGACATTCCTAAATAATTATTCCCTCCTCTTAATACTGTCAAAATTGGAGGTTTCACTAGCATCTTCACAAAATGTGTCAGTAAGTATCTCATCTTCAAATTATGCCCTGGGGTCTAAATCTCCAAAAATGTTTCAAATGGAAAGACTTCAAACTGCATTCCATGCCATTCTTCGACACTCAAATTCACCATTAAAAAGAACTTTATTTTTTCTTGACACCCTACTATTACCAGACAATCTTCAAAAAAGGCATTATTTAGCTTGTTTTCCCAACTTCCCCTATAGCATATCATTTCTCTCAGTCCTCTATTTCTTCTGATTGCTTTATCTTTTATCTTCCATGCTATCTCACCATTGGTAACAACAACTTGAACTGGAAGACACCTTTACTACCACCTCCCTTATCAAATTTACAAAGGCATTTTTGCTGTTCCTTCACTGTTTTTCTCCTCTCACTGTCAAGCCCTCAACAACACTGTTCAAAAGTCCACTTGGGGGAAAATACCAATTTATGCTTCTCCAGTGAAATTCAACCTTACCAGAATTTTTTTTTAAGTCTTTTCTATGGTTATGGCAGCCCTTACACAGTCACAAGCATAGACCATCTCCGCTTGCTCCAATGTTCTTTGTTCCTTCACTGATTCATTCAATCGCATTTATTGAGCACTTACTGTGTGCAGAGCACTGTACTAATGGCCTCTCCCAATTATAGGAGTTCAACTCCATGACTTACAGCCAAAAACATCCCCCGCTTCCAGCATGTCTGCAAAGTCAACTCCTCCATAATGCCTGTCCAGATGCAGCTTTTAATTCGGTCCTGATCTCCATTCTTCCCCTCTCCCTGAGCACTTGACAATTACAGGTCTATATACAACTGAAATTGGTTGGGTGCCCACTATTTGGAGTTATCTGAACGACTGATATTTTGCTTTGTCTAGTCTCCTTTGTTAGATTATGCATCTCTTGAGGGCAGAGACTCAATCTTTTACTTCCTTTGCATTGCAGTGTCCTCTCCACATTCAGCGCTCAATAACCTTATTGTTAAAATCAATGCCAATGACAGATTCTCATTCATTTCCATCTTTTCTTTCCATTTCAAAAACTTATTCCAGATGATGCACACACACGCTCATACACACGTGCACTCCTTAAATCTATCTCCAAGACAACCTAAATGAAAGGGCAGCACTGTTTCTCAAAAAAAGTACTGCTCTTCCATTCCTCTGCCTTTATTTATCCCCATCATGGAGGTGATCTCACTGACAGATGTGCTTCTACGGTGCATAACAAAGTTTAATCATAAAGAATGCAAGTAGAGACTCAGATAAAATTATTGGTAAGCACTTGAGGCATAAACAGTTCTCTCAAATTCGAGCCAAACTGCTTTCCTAAAATCACAGGGTAAGCTTGGTTGTCCTCAAATGCTACTTTAAATGAAGAAGTTTCAAAAGAGGGTAGGCTGGCACTTGAGAGGTTACAATGTAAAAACTATTCAGTGGCACTAAGTAATCGTGATAGATTGCTACCTGAGACTCTAGTTCCATTACGTTCCCAAAGTTGCTATCATGCTAGCAGAATTGCAGGATGAGGCTGCCTAGTTCTGAAGATAAAAATGCACTGCAGTTTCACATCAGCAACTTTTACTGGGTAATGAGGCTAAAGCATATATAAATCTGGATTACAGAGCTACAATTTGGCCCTAACCACAATTACAGTTTGAAGAGCTTGTTGTAACTTACACTGGGTATGCTCTAATTATTGTGCCATTCTTTGATTTACCATTAACCAGATTAATGAAAATTAAAGTCAAATAAATAATTATAGTTCAGGGGCTGATGTAAGGAGCATGGCAAAGAATTCCAATTTAAGATATTCCATGAGTAGATCTGAGAAACAAACCATTATGCACTCCTCCTCGTGTAGCTCACTCCTCCTTGATGTCTTCCTATAGACTTGAGCCGGGATTTCAGTTAATTACAGCATCATTACCTAAAATGAACCTTGGAGCAGTATTGTTAAAGGAAGCCTAAGGTTAACCTGCGGTGGTTTGAATATTTGAACTTGGATCAGCCTTGCAGTACATGTATTTCCAAGATAGGAGGGGGTTCCCTCAAGGCTTAAGAAGGTTACAAAGTAAAAACTATTCACTGGCACTAAGTAATCATGAGAAGAAGAGGCGTGGCTCAGTGGAAAGAGCACAGACTTTGGAGTCAGAGGTCATGGGTTCAAATCCCAGTTCTGCCAACTGTCAGCTGTGTGACTTTGGGCAAGTCACCGCACTTCTCTGGGCCTCAGTTACCTCATCTGGAAAATGGGGATGAAGACAGTGAGCCCCCCATGGGACAACCTGATCACCTTGTAACCTCCCCAGTGCGTGCTTAGAACAGTGCTTTGCACATAGTAAGTGCTTAATACATACCATTATTATTATTAAGGATCTGTCCTCAGATCTTCTTGGTCTCCTCCTACAGTGCATCAACACTCACTCCTTTGGAGAACACATTTGCTCCCTCAGCTTCAACTATCATCTCTATCATGAATCCCAGATCTACCTCTCCAGCTCAGACATCTCTAATAATAATGGTACTTATTAAGCGCTAATTATGTGCCAAGCATGTTCTAAGCAATACAAGTTAATCAGGTTGGAGACAATCCCTGTCCCACATGGGGGTCACACTCTTAATCCGCATTTTACAAATGAGGTAACTGAGGCCCAGAGAAGTGAAATTACTTGCCCAAGGTCACACAGCAGACTTATGGCAGAGCTGGAATTAGAACCCAGGTCCTTCTGACTCCAGGCCCATGCTCTATTCAATAATAATAACAACAACAACATTTACGCTTTTATTATGTTCCAATCACTGTACTAAGCAGTCAAATTTAGCATGTCCAGAACAAAACTACCTTCCCATCCAAACGCTATCCTTACCATCAACTTCCCATTCATTCATTCATTCAGTTGTATTTACTGAGTGCTTACTGTGTGCAAAGTACCATTCTAAGCTCTTGGGAGAATACAATATTACAATAAACAGTCATATTCCCTGCCTACAATGACCTTACAGTCTTATTTATTAATATAAATAAATGACAGACATGTACATAAGTGTTGTGGGGCTAGGAAGGGGGACAAATAAAGGGAGCTTTCACACAAGCCTGTGAGCTTCTCATTATCTCTTCATTCAACCCGCATATATTGTCAGCTGTGTGACTTTGGGTATGTCACGATCTCTCTGTGCCTCAATTCCCTCAGCTGTAAAATGGGGATTAAGACTGTGAGCCCCCTGTGGGACAACCTGATCACCTTGTAACCTCCCCAGTGCTTAGCACTCTCCCCACCTTCAAAGCCTTATTAAAATCACATCTTGTGCTCAATAAATACGACTGGATGAATCTCATCCAAGAGGCCTTCCTCGACTACTAATAATAGTAATAATGATATTTATTAAGCACTTACTATGTGCCAAGCACTCTTCTAAGCGCTAGGACAGAAACAAGGTTATCGGGTTGTCCCAAGTGGGGTTCACAGTCTTAATCCCCATTTTACAGATCATCATCATCATCAATCGTATTTATTGAGCGCTTACTATGTGCAGGGCACTGTACTAAGCGCTTGGGAAGCACAAATTGGCAACATATAGAGACAGTCCCTACCCAACAGTGGGCTCACAGTCTAAAAGGGGGAGACAGAGAACAAAACCAAATGGCAGCAAACCTTCTGACTCGCAGGCCCCTACCCTGTCCCCATGCAGCAGACAAACGGCAGCAAACTTTGTGACTCCCAGGCCCCTACCCTGTCATCATCAATCGTATTTATTGAGCGCTTACTATGTCCAGGGCACTGTACTAAGCGCTTGGGAAGTACAAGTTGGCAACATATAGAGACAGTCCCTACCCAACAGTGGGCTCACAGTCTAAAAGGGGGAGAAGGAGAACAAAACCAAATGGCAGCAAACCTTGTGACACCCAGGCCCCTACCCTGTCCCCATGCAGCAGATAAACGGCAGCAATCCTTGTGACTCCCAGGCCCCTACCCTCTCATCATCAATCGTATTTACTGAGCGCTTAATATGTGTAGAGCACTGTACTAAGGGCTTGGGAAGTACAAATTGGCAACATATAGAGACAGTCGCTACCCAATAGTGGGCTCACAGTCTAAAAGGGGGAGACAGAGAACAAAACCAAATGGCAGCAAACCTTGTGACTCCCAGGCCCCTACCCTGTCCCCATGCAGCAGACAAATGGCAGCAAACCTTGTGACTCCCAGGCCCCTACCCTGTCATCATCAATCGTACTTATTGAGCGCTTACTATGTGCAGAGCACTGTACTAAGCGCTTGGGAAGTACAAATTGGCAACATATAGAGACAGTCCCTACCTAACAGTGGGCTCACAGTCTAAAAGGGGGAGACAGAGAACAAAACCAAATGGCAGCAAACCTTGTGACTCCCAGGCCCCTACCCTGTCCCCATGCAGCAGACAAGCGGCAGCAAACCTTGTGACTCCCAGGCCCCTACCCTGTCCCCATGCAGCAGACAAACGGCAGCAAACCTTGTGACTCCCAGGCCCCTACCCTGTCATCATCAATCGTATTTATTGAGCGCTTACTATGTGCAGAGCACTGTACTAAGCGCTTGGGAAGTACAAATTGGCAACATATAGAGACAGTCCCTACCCAACAGCGGGCTCACAGTCTAAAAGGGGGAGAAAGAGAACAAAACCAAATGGCAGCAAACCTTGTGACTCCCAGGCCCCTACCCTGTCCCCATGCAGCAGACAAATGGCAGCAAACCTTGTGACTCCCAGGCCCCTACCCTGTCATCATCAATCGTATTTATTGAGCGCTTACTATGTGCAGAGCACTGTACTAAGCGCTTGGGAAGTACAAATTGGCAACATATAGAGACAGTCCCTACCCAACAGTGGGCTCACAGTCTAAAAGGGGGAGACAGAGAACAAAACCAAATGGCAGCAAACCTGGTGGACTCCCAGGCCCCTATCCAGTCCCCATGCAGCAGATAAATGGCAGCAAACCAGGTGACTCCCAGGCCCGTACCCTGACATCATCAATCGCATTTATTGAGCGCTTACTATGTGCAGAGCACTGCACTAAGCGCTTGGAAAGTACAAATTGGCAACATATAGAGACAGTCCCTACTCAACAGTGGGCTCACAGTCTAAAAGGCGGAGACAGAGAACAAAACCAAATGGCAGCACACCTTGTGCCCCCCTAGGCCCCTACCCTGTCCCCATGCAGCAGACAAATGGCAGCAAAACTCGTGATTCCCAGGCCCCTACCCTGTCATCATCAATTGTATTTATTGAGCGCTTACTATGTGCAGAGCACTGTACTAAGCGCTTGGGAAGTACAAATTGGCAACATATAGAGACAGTCCCTACCCAACAGTGGGCTCACAGTCTAAAAGGGGGAGACAGAGAACAAAACCAAATGGCAGCAAACCTGGTGGACTCCCAGGCCCCTATCCAGTCCCCATGCAGCAGATAAATGGCAGCAAACCAGGTGACTCCCAGGCCCGTACCCTGACATCATCAATCGCATTTATTGAGCGCTTACTATGTGCAGAGCACTGCACTAAGCGCTTGGAAAGTACAAATTGGCAACATATAGAGACAGTCCCTACTCAACAGTGGGCTCACAGTCTAAAAGGCGGAGACAGAGAACAAAACCAAATGGCAGCACACCTTGTGCCCCCCTAGGCCCCTACCCTGTCCCCATGCAGCAGACAAATGGCAGCAAAACTCGTGATTCCCAGGCCCCTACCCTGTCATCATCAATTGTATTTATTGAGCGCTTACTATGTGCAGAGCACTGTACTAAGCGCTTGGGAAGTACAAATTGGCAACATATAGAGACAGTCCCTACCCAACAGTGGGCTCACAGTCTAAAAGGGGGGAGACAGAGAACAAAACCAAATGGCAGCAAACCTGGTGGACTCCCAGGCCCCTATCCAGTCCCCATGCAGCAGATAAATGGCAGCAAACCAGGTGACTCCCAGGCCCGTACCCTGACATCATCAATCGCATTTATTGAGCGCTTACTATGTGCAGAGCACTGCACTAAGCGCTTGGAAAGTACAAATTGGCAACATATAGAGACAGTCCCTACTCAACAGTGGGCTCACAGTCTAAAAGGCGGAGACAGAGAACAAAACCAAATGGCAGCACACCTTGTGCCCCCCTAGGCCCCTACCCTGTCCCCATGCAGCAGACAAATGGCAGCAAAACTCGTGATTCCCAGGCCCCTACCCTGTCATCATCAATTGTATTTATTGAGCGCTTACTATGTGCAGAGCACTGTACTAAGCGCTTGGGAAGTACAAATTGGCAACATATAGAGACAGTCCCTACCCAACAGTGGGCTCACAGTCTAAAAGGGGGAGACAGAGAACAAAACCAAATGGCAGCAAACCTTGCGACTCCCAGGCCCCTACCCTGTCACCATGCAGCAGACAAATGGCAGCAAACCTCGTGATTCCCAGGCCCCTACCCTGTCATCAATCGTATTTATTGAGCGCTTACTATGTGCACAGCACTGTACTAAGCGCTTGGGAAGTACAAATTGGCAACATATAAAGACAGTCCCTACCCAACAGTGGGCTCACAGTCTAAAAGGGGGAGACAGAGAACAAAACCAAATGGCAGCAAATCTTGTGACTCCGAGGCCCCTACCCTGTCCCTACGCAGTAGACAAATGGCAGCAAACCTTGTGATTCCCAGGCCCCTACCCTGTCCCCAAGCAGCAGACAAGCGGCAGCAAACATTGTGACTCCCAGGCCCGTACCCTGTCATCATCAATCATATTTATTGAGCACTTACTATGTGCAGAGCATTGTACTAAGCACTTGGGAAGTACAAATTGGCAACATATAGAGACAGTCCCTACCCAACAGTGGGCTCGCAGTCTAAAACGGGGAGACAGAGAACAAAATCAAATGGCAGTAAACCTTGTGACTCCCAGGCCCCTTCCCTGTCCATACGCAGCAGACAAATGGCAGCAAACCTTGTGACTCCCAGGCCCCTACCCTGTCCACATGCAGCAGACAATCAGCAGCAAGCCTTGTGACTCCCAGGCCCCTACCCTGTCATCAATCGTATTTATTGAGCGCTTACTATGTGCAGAGCACTGTACTAAGCGCTCGGGAAGTAGAAATTGGCAACATATAGAGACAGTCCCTACCCAACAGTGGGCTCACAGTCTAAAAAGGGGAGACAGAGAACAAAACCAAATGGCAGCAAACCTTGTGACTCCCAGGCCCCTATCCAGTCCCCATGCAGCAGATAAATGGCAGCAAACCTTGTGACTCCCAGGCCCCTACCCTGTCCATACGCAGCAGACAAATGGCAGCAAACCTTGTGACTCCCAAGCCCCTACCCTGTCCACATGCAGCAGACAATCAGCAGCAAGCCTTGTGAATCCCAGGCCGGTACCCTGACATCATCAATCGTATTTATTGAGCGCTTACTATGTGCAGAACACTGTACTTAGCGCTTGGGAAGTACAAATTGGCAACATATAGAGACAGTCCCTACCCAACAGTGGGCTCACAGTCTAAAAGGGGGAGACAGAGAACAAAACCAAATGGCAGCAAACCTTGTGACTCCCAGGCCCCTACCCTGTCCCCATGCAGCAGACAAACGGCAGAAAACCTTGTGACTCCCAGGCCCCTACCCTGTCATCATCAATCGTATTTATTGAGCGCTTACTATGTGCAGAGCACTGTACTAAGCGCTTGGGAAGTACAAATTGGCAACATATAGAGACAGTCCCTACCCAACAGTGGGCTCACAGTCTAAAAGGGGGAGACAGAGAACAAAACCAAATGGCAGCAAACCTTGTGACTCCCAGGCCCCTACCCTGTCCCCATGCAGCATACAAATGGCAGCAAACCTTGTGACTCCCAGGCCCCCACCCTGTCATTATCAGTCGTATTTATTGAGCGCTTACTATGTGCAGAGCACTGTACTAAGCGCTTGGAAAGTACAAATTGGCAACATATAGAGACAGTCCCTACCCAACAGTGGGCTCACAGTCTAAAACGGGGAGACAGAGAACAAAACCAAATGGCAGCAAACCTTCTGACTCCCAGGCCCCTACCCTGTCCCCATGCAGCAGACAAATGGCAGCAAACCTGGTGACTCCCAGGCCCCTACCCTGTCCTCATCAATCGTATTTATTGAGCGCTATGTGCAGAGCACTGTACTAAGCGCTTGGGAAGTACAAATTTGCAACATACAGAGACAGTCCCTACCCAAAAGTGGGCTCACAGTCTAAAAGGGGGAGACAGAGAACAAAAGCAAATGGCAGCAAAACTTGTGACTCCCAGGCCCCTACCCTGTCCCTACGCAGCAGACAAATGGCAACAAACCTTGTGACTCCCAGGCCCCTACCCTGTCATCATCAATCGTATTTATTGAGCGCTTACTATGTGCAGAGCACTGTACTAAGCGCTTGGAAAGTACAAATTGGCAACATATAGAGACAGTCCCTACTCAACAGTGGGCTCACAGTCTAAAAGGGGGAGACAGAGAGCAAAACCAAATGGCAGCAAACCCTGTGACTCCCAGGCCCCTACCCTGTCCCCATGCAGCAGATAAATGGCAACAAACCTTGTGACTCCCAGGCCCGTACCCTCTCATCATCAATCGTATTTATTGAGCGCTTGCTATGTGCAGAGCACTGTACTAAGCGCTTGGAAAGTACAAATTGGCAACATATAGAGAGAGGTAACAAAACCAAATGGCAGCAAACCTTGTGACTCCCAGGCCCCTACGCTGTCCCCATGCAGCAGACAAATGGCAGCAAACCTTGTGACTCCCAGGCCCCTACCCTGTCATCATCATGCACAGAGAAGTTAAGTGACTTGCCCAACGTCACACAGCTGAAAGTGGCAGAGCTGGGATTAGAACCCACGACCTCTGACTCCCAAGCCCGTGATCTTTCCATTGAGCCATGTTGCTGTGTTGGCCTTGCATCTGGAGTTATACCTTTTATTCACCTTATCCTCAGTCTCACAGCACTCTAGTACATTTATTTTAATACCTGTCTTTTCTTCTAAACTTTAAGATACTTGTGGGTAGGGAACAGCTCTACCAAATCTGCTACACTATATTCTCCCAAGCACTTAGTATGGTGCTCTGCACACAGTTGATTAATTGAGGAAAGATCCTGGAATTGAAAATGGGAGTTCCAATTAGGATATTCAAAGAACATGCCCTTGGTTCAAGATGTAATCACACTGCCTGAACTGAAATTTTCCTGCCTTCACCCTCTGACACATCTCCCCAAAAATCTAACTTTTCCCTTAAATGGGAAATGTTCAAGTCATCCTAAGCATCTTATTAAGACAAAAAAAATTAAGAATGTTAAAACCATCTTACATTTATCAAAACTATTCTTTATACACGGCCCAATAGATGGGTCATATTCATATCAATCGTATCATTCCAGTGGTAGCCATTTCAAGAACAGTGAGAATGTCCTAAGAACTTTCATTCTGAAATTTTCTGGTGTATCCCTACAGGAACCTCAGTCACAAGAACAAGGAAACTAGATCAGTGAAGTGCCACTGCTACTCTCTACCTAACCAGCAGCAGATGTCCTACCTTCAGGACATCTCCATCTGGATGTCTGCCTGCCACCTAAAATTCAACATGTCCAAGACTGAACTCCTTGTCTTCCCTCCCAAACCCTGCCCTCTCCCTGACTTTCCCATCGCTATTGACGGCACTACCATCCTTCCCGTCTCACAAGCCCGCAACCTTGGTGTCATCCTCGACTCCGCTCTTTCGTTCACCCCTCACATCCAAGCCATCACCAAAACCTACCGGTCTCAGCTCCGCAACATTGCCAAGATCCGCCCTTTCCTCTCCATCCAAACCGCTACCCTGCTCGTTCAAGCTCTCATCCTATCCCGTCTGGATTACTGTATCAGCCTCCTCTCCGATCCCCCATCCTCCTGTCTCTCCCCACTTCAATACATACTTCACATCGCTGCCCCAATTGTCTTTGTCCAGAAACACTCTGGGTATGTTACTCCCCTCGTCAAAAATCTCCAGTGGCTACCAATCAACCTACGCATCAGGCAAAAACTCCTCACCCTTGGCTTCAAGGCTGTCCATCACTTCGTCCCCTCCTACCGCACCTCCCTTCTCTCCTTCTACAGCCCAGACTGCACCCTAGGCTCCTCTGCCGCTAATCTCCTCACCGTGCTTCATTCTCGCCTGTCCCGCCGTCGACCCCCGGCCCACGTCCTCCCCCTGGCCTGGAATGCCCTCCCTCCACACATCCGCCAAGCTAGCTCTCTTCCTCCCTTCAAAGCCCTACTGAGAGCTCACCTCCTCCAGGAGGCCTTCCCAAACTGAGCCCCCTCCTTCCTCTCCGCCTCCTCCCCCTCCCCATCTCCCCCGCCTTACCTCCTTCCCCTCCCCATAGCACCTGTATATATGTATATATGTTTGTACGTATTTATTACTCTATTTTAGTTGTACATATTTATTCTATTTATTTTACTTTGTTAATATGTTTTGTTTTGTTCTCTGTCTCCCCCTTCTAGACTGTGAGCCCACTGTTGGGTAGGGACCGTCTCTATATGTTGTCAACTTGTACTTCCCAAGCGCTTAGTACAGTGCTCTGCACACAGTAAGCACTCAATAAATACAACTGAATGAATGAATGAATGAATTTAGGAGAGTTAGGTCAATTGGTCACTGACTCAAAAAAAATGGGGGGGGCGGGGATATGAACAGATTCTCTCTGTTAGTCATCTCAACAGTGCTCAATGCTAAGACCTGAGAGATCAATGCTGCCTTCCAAAATAATAAATCTATTTAGGGAGTCTGAACAAAACGTTGAAATCTATTTTTAATGAGTGTTGACTGATCTTGGCAAATAGAGAGAATGAGACCACACATCCAGAATTCAACAAGTCATCACTAGCCCCTCTGCCCCAGAGGGATCAAATAAGAGCAAGTTTGCTTCAACTTTTTTTTAAAATGCTATTTTATCTCTAACAACAACAACACAGAGAAAATGTGCTCTTAAAAATGGTTCAGAGAGAAGCATTGTAGCTTTGGTCCAACTTGCAAAAGGAAAAATATACAATTAAGGGGATTAGGCTTGAAATCCAACTGGCCTTTTATTCCCCAAATGATAAAAGGTTCCCTGAGGGCTTGTGCCCACCAACCTACAGTAAAGAAACATAGAGTGGTACTTTCCTGTGATTCTTTTTGACCCAAGGAGGGGCCTTAAGAAGTCAGAATAGGAGAGAAAAAATTTAGGAGGAGAGGAAGTGCTGTCACTTATATTAATGCATCTGCTCTCTGGGCAAAAAGACAACTAGAAGATGCATTTTTTTATAACTACAAGTGTTCGGGAAATCTGAGGATGTGAGTCAGTGAGCTCTCTGTCAACAGTCATAAGCAAATATGCAACATCTGCCTTGCACATTTTCCCCTCTTTTTGCTGCACTCCAATGAGAATTTTGCTAGGAGAATTTTATTCCAAAATGGTTTCTGTTGATGGAATAATTAATTTAAGAAAAATAAAAATGAAAACAATGCTTCTGAATGGCACGAACATACTTTCACAGATTAGATTCACTTTGACTTACCAATCAATAATAATTATGGTGTTTGTTAAGCACTTATTAACTGCCAAGCACTTTTCTAAGTGCTGGGGTAGATACCAGGTATTCTGGTTGTCCCACGTGGGGCTCACAGTCTTAATCCCCATTTTTACAGATGAGGTTACTGAGGCACAGAGAAGTTAAGTGTCTTGCCTAAAATCACACAGGAGACAGGTGGAAGAGCCGGGATTAGAACCAACATCTTCTGACTCCCAAGCCTATGCTCTTTCCACTAAGCCACACTGCTTCTCTAATCAATCACATTTAATGAGCACCTACTGTGTGGAGAGCTTGGGAGAGTACAATATGAAAGAGTTGATAGACAAGTTTCTTGCTTACAATGAGCTGGCATCACATTTGCTTTCCAACTAATGTAATAATATATAACTATAGGTAAGATACCAACAGAAGAGCTGTAAGCTCCTTGAGAGGGATCATGTCTCTAATAATAATAATAGTAATAATTATGGTATTTGTTAAATGCTTACTATGTGCCAGACACTGTACTAAGTGCTGGAGTGGACACAGGCCCCGTCCCGCATAGGGCTCACAGTCTTACTCCCCATTTTTCATCCCTCCTGCAATTTGTTACGGTCATGGGTTCTAATCCCTCCTCTGCCACTTGTCTGCTGTGTGGCTTTGGGCAAGTAACTTCACTTCTCTGGGCCTCAGTTACCTCATCTGTAAAATGTGGATTAAGACTGTGAGCCCCAGGTGGGACATGGACTATATAATAATAATAATAATAATAATAATAACAATAATAATATTTGTTAAGAGCTTACAATGTGCAAAGCACTGTTCTAAATGCTAGGGAAGATACAAGGTGATCAGGTTGTCCCTCGTGGGGCTCAGTCTTAATCCCCATTTTACAGATGAGGTAACAGGCACAGAGAAGTTCAGTGACTTGCCCAAAGTCACACAGCTGACAAGTGGCAGAGCCGGAATTTGAACCCATGACCTCTGACTCCCAAGCCACTGAGCTACGCTACTTCAGTAGCTATATCGTATCCAGTTTGCTGGTATCTGCCCCAGCACTTAGTATAGTGCCTGGCACAAAGTAAGCGCTTAAATACCACAGTTGTTGTTCTTATTATTATTCCTACATATAGCTCCACCAATTAGTGTCTGGGAAAGTACATCAATTTTCCTCCAGTGATGAGCACCATCCCCTATTGCCTCGCCACAGAACATTTAGTCAGGCGCAAGTGATTCTCAGCTAACAACTGTGATCTTTTTATGATTCAGGCTGCACTCCAGTGTGCTTTGGAAGAGATTCATCTGTTCATCCTGTTCTTAGCTACTTTTCATCCTAGCAGAGCTAACGTTCAGGATATGACTTCAAGGCTGAAATGACTAAAATCTGGTCATGTTAGGGGATATAGGGACTAAAAGTGGCAAGCCCTGTAAGTGAGAGGAAAATTGAAAAGAAAGTTGAGAGAGGTGGGGGGGAAGAAAAAAAGGGGGGAGAATGGGACACCTGTGAGCAAAGCAGTGGGAAGAAAGAGGGGGTAAAGAGGAGGACATGAGAAGGAGACGAGTTCCGGCCACCTCAGTTATATCGTGCTGCTGCCGATACGGTATGATAAAGTGTCAGCGATTGCAGCCTCCAATCTAGAAAGAACCATCATCATCATCATCAATCGTATTTACTGAGCGCTTACTGTGTGCAGAGCACTGTACTAAGTGCTTGGGAAGTACAAATTGGCAACATATACAGACCAGCTTAGCTGGGGCTGTTGCTTTCGCCTGTGATCCCAGAAGAGGAGGGAGACTCCAGCTTTGCAACCCGACTGGCTTGCTGAGCTGCTGCAATCAATCATCAATCGTATTCACTGAGCACTTACTGTGTGCAGAGCACTGTACTAAGCGCTTGGGAAGGACAAGTCGGCAACACATAGAGACAGTCCCTACCCAACAGCGGGCTCTCAGTCTAGAAGGGGGAGACAGAGAACAAAACCAAACATACTAACAAAATAAAATAAATAGAATAGATATGCACAAGATAGAGTAATAAATATGTACAAACACAGATACATATATACAGGTGCTGTGGGGAAGGGAAGGAGGTAAGATGGGGGGGATGGAGAGGGGGACAAGGGGGAGAGGAAGGAAGGAGCTCAGTCTGGGAAGGCCTCCTGGAGGAGGTGAGCTCTCAGTAGGGCCTTGAAGGGTGAGGCAGGTCTCAGTGGGCCTGCCTTGCACAGGGCATTCATGGTCCTGTACCTCTGTCTCCCTTCTGTCCCTTCTATCCCTTATCTCTCTCCCTCTGCTGTCTCTTTATTTTCTGAGATAACTGTGCATCTCAGGTTCCATTTCACCTCCTGCAGTAAGACCGATGCTCAGATTTTCAAACAGTTCCACCAAAATCAAGATAGCTAGTCATTGCAATCAAAGGGCAAGAATAGCATTTAAAACCTTGACTATTATTATTAAGCCTCTATTCAATCAGTTTATTTTCAACCCACCCTAGATGCACGCAAATAAACACACTACTCCTCAACTGTAGCGGTTGCTAGCTAGTTCAGGAAAAATTCCTGCATTTCCATGAATTTTATTAAATGCATGCACAGTGTACCCCTTTCCTGCTTTAAAAAAATCCTCTGCCTTTAACATAAAAATAATTTGTGTGTCCAGCTGTACACAGTTAAAGCAGATTTAAGGATTGAAATATTGACATAATTACCTTGATTACTGAGTAAAGAAGTTTCCTTGCCTCCTTCACTTTTTTTCTGGCTACAAAGTTCCAAGGATGTGTTTATTGAATTAAATATGCAGAATGCTGCAATACATTTCATAAATGAATGGTCAACAATTACCTGTAATGAGGAACTTCTGAGAGAAGAACATGCAATTTAGGGACCATGGAGAAAAGGAAAGAAAAAGAACAAAGTAGTCTTGGCCTCAAAACATTTACAAACCAATGGCATCGCTAATTTGACCGCTATACTACTTTACCTGGGCAGATAGCAATAAGAAAAACGAAGAATGACATGTCTTTCTACTAATTTGTATGGTATTTTTCGGCCCCACCCCCCAGCAATTTGTTTTCTGTAAATAATGATAATAATAATAATGACATTTGTTAAGTGCTTACTATGTGCCAAGCACTGTTCTAAGGGCTGGGGAGGTTACAATATGATCAGGTTGTCCCACGGTGGGCTCACAGTCTTAATCCCCATTTTACAGATGAGGGAACTGAGGCACAGAGAAGTTAAGTGACTTGCCCAAAGTTACACAGCTGACAAGTGGCAGAGACGGGATTAGAACCCACGACCTCTGACTTCCAAGCCCATGCTCTTGCCACCAGGCCATGTTGCTTCTCTGTGACCCTTGAGACCATCAGAATCTAGAAATCACCAAATTTGGCCATGGTCAGCATTATTTTTTTTCCATTGATCCAGCTAATATACCAAAGATGCGTTTTCATTTTACAAAGCTCTTTCCAAGCTTGGAAAAAGGAAATGTTTCATCTAATAAGAAACAATGAGAGCTAGGCTGCAATCTCTAACCTTTGTTCTCTAACTACCAAGATGATCTATTACGTAGGAAAAAATGAAGCACAATAAACGTTATAATACCAATTCACACCACAGGGATCCAATTTAATTATTCCCACTATGCAATGTGAAGTATTTCTTAATGCAAATACTGGACTCTTTCAAAACACAACATCTAAGATGAGTACACCCCTCTCCTACCCCTCTGCCTTCCCAGTCCACAGGGGGAAAAATGCATAATATCATCATCAATTGTAGTTATTGAGCACTTACTGTGTGCAGAGCACTGTACTAAGTGCTTGGGAAGTACAAATTGGCAACATCTAGAGACAGTCCCTACCCAACAGTGGGCTCACAGTCTAAAAGCATATCCCAAATTATATAATATTATCCCATAATATTATCCCATAATATCCCAAATTAGGGGCAATGCTATTCCAGTAGCATTGAAACTTTACAGTATTCATTCAAAAAACTTGTAAGACTAATACTATGATAGCATAAGTAACAACTTATTAATTAATACTGTGTTCTCAACAAGCTATTTAATTTTAAACTTAGAGGAGTAAAATCTGACAGTTTCTGGACAAAAGAGGTTTGCACAGACCTCCTAGTTCAGCAGCACACAGAAATAACTGGAACCTTTAAATCCCAGGGCTAAAATTGGGGAATACTGGTTGCTGCATTTTAAGGAACAATAAAGCTTGAAGTGGTTCACAGAAGGTAAACTAGAATGTTGTAGTGAAGTAAGATGAGGCAAAGCTGGTAAAAAAATATGACGATAGACTGGAAAGTTTAAATCCCTATTGTCAAATATGAAGCTTGAAGTGATTTAAATTAGATACCTAAAAAACTGGGAAAGGAAAAGCACGTAGGATACATAGTCACCAAATCTCACAGCCCCAGGACTAAAGGGCATCCATTAGAGCTTAAAGGTGGCAGGTTCTAAACAAATAAAAGGAAACACTTCTTCACCCAAAGGGAAGTGAGCATACGGACTTCATTATCACAGGAAGATGTGCAGTCATAAAATATCAATAGGCTTAAAGGCTGTATGGATACAGTCATGAACAAAAGGTCCAAAATGGAGTATTATAGAAAAAAAAGTCAAAGATGTTAGAAGACATATCCCGAGTCATAGAGTTGTTGCTAAGGGGGATGCCAGTAATCACAATGTTCCTCACAAGTGCCCTGGGGTGCTTCTATCAGACTGAAAATATGAGGCTGGATTTACCTTTGAACTTATCCAACACTGCATTTCTTATACTGATATGCATATTGATGTGTGTGCGTGTGTGTGTGTGCATGTACAAAATAATATCAATCAATGGTATTTATTGAGCACTTACTAGGCGCAGAACACTGTACTAAGTGCTTGGGAGAGTACAATATCTACAGCTACAGCAAACACTATATTTCATGGTGGGTCAGTTAGGCTTGTGAGAGCACCAAAGCTCTTTTTTGAAACAAGTCCATTAAATAATTCCCTTCAAATGCAACTGTTAAAATACTAATAAGTCAGAGGTCATGGGTTCAAATCCCAGCTCCGCCACTTCTCAGCTGTGTGACTTTGGGCAAGTCACTTAACTTCTCTGTGCCCACAGTAACCTCATCTGTAAAATGGGGATTAAGACTGTGAGCCCCACATGGGACAACCTGATCACCTTGTAACCTCCCCAGCGCTTAGAACAGTGCTTCGCACATAGTAAGCACTTAATAAATGCCATTAAAAAAAGATGTATTCTCAGTTTTTTATGAAGGAAATTTACTTAAAACAATACTTGCATACTAAAATTAGTATGAATCTCAGATTGAGGAGATGGAAGGATTTGTAAGTTTTGTGATTTTGTAGTTCCTTTCAATAATTTTCCATTTTCAAAAAATGAATCTGTGTTTGGCATTAGCACAAGTGAAGTTGTATTGAATGAAGGAGGTGAGTTTAGCTAAGGTGATTAAATGTACATGATGTTTTCTTGACAGTTTTCAATAAGCATGTACAAACAGATTTTCAAAATAAGCTAACTAGGCAAAACTTGTAGATGCTGTCAAAACTTTTGCTAGACTTACAATTTATTTTCTCAGCCTTTGCTTACTAGAGCCATGAGCTTAATAGTTCCGTTTAAGAAAACAAAGTTAGACAAGCTGAATGCAAAGGACAAATATAATACATGAACCAGTTCTTAACTTGTGTACACTTGCACATACACATCTTTGTATTATCAGCATGCAACCAAATTAAAATTGTTCCCACATGCCAAGTAAACTTTTACAGATGTTCAACAAAGGGGATCAAAAGAGATTTCATCATATCTCCTTAGATCTGTTACCAGCGAAACATATAAGAACACAGACATGTCAAAACATCAAGTAATCCAAGATAGGACCGCTTAGTAAATTTTAACTGAGCACAGCCTCCAGAAGTATAGTCAGTAGTTTCCATTTATTTTCACATTCTTCTTTCAAGCAAGATCTACACTGTGCTTTTACAGAGTGCATGACACATCCACTGTGCCATTTGGACAGGCGGCCAAGAGGAAAATACAAAATGTTCTTCGCACATCACATGTCAGACTGGACTGAGAGGACTATAGACTTTGGGGCATTGAAACAAAGAGCTAATACTAATTATAATAATTGTGGCAATTTGTTAAGCACTTAGTATGTACCAGACACTATACTGACTCGCCTTCCAATGACAGAGATGATTTTCCATAACCCAAAGAGAAAAAATTGCAGACTGGTACAAAAATAGGCCACCAAGTTAGAAAAAAGAAATCCCATGTTCCTCCCACCCTTTAGTGATGCACCTCACCAGAGGGCTTTCCATTAGTATCTTCCTGTGTAGTGCATCCTGGTAAAGCTGAAAAATTTTAAAAGTGGTTGGGCAAGCAGGACATTTTTGCAAAAGGGCTGGGGACCCTTCTGTGCCTCCTACTTGGCTAGGAAGACCACCCATCTGTCAGACAGGCCCTCCACTCCAAAGTCAGGCCCCAATGTGCTTGGACTTTGGAGACTGTCTTGAGGCCACCCAGCGAGGCAGTGTGGTGGAAGAGGTTGGGTAGAATTGTTACTTTTCAGGTTTCAAAGGAGGTGATGTCAACATTTCTGAGGTGGGCGGGACAGTGGGCCTCCCCAAATCCTGCCTTCACCATGCAATCCTGCCAAACCAGAGCTTGGCAATTAAAGTAGGTTTGTTTGGGACAGACTGGGGCCAAAATGGAGTTTTCTTCGGAAATTCCATTTTAAAAAGACATGATCTACTAGACGATGCAGTTTCTTGCTATTCACCCTTATCCTAATACCCGTGTACGAAATTAGGTATTCCAAAGTTCATGACACCTTCAGGTGAACTGAATGAGACCGCTACAAAAAGAAAAAAATACAGAAAGTTCTGCAACAGAAAGAGTTGTCCAAGGAATACAATACTACTTTAAGTGGAAGCTTATGTTTTCAGTTCCAACACTAACTATCTAGTTTGCTTCTGTTTCTTACTAGAAGCAGTATTATCCAACTGGGTGGAGTGATGAAAAGGAAAAAGAAATAATGCACTACACTGTAAAGTCTCAAATACATTGTTAGCAAGAAATCAATATTGAATTTTGGTAACCTGCAAGCCAAAAGGAGATTGCTTAAATGAATGTAGCAGTGACTTAAGCTAAAAGTTTGATGATTTTACTGCCGCTGTTTATTCACTGTAGGGCATCGAGCCATGAAACTATATCTCTCTAACCCACATATTCCATTTTGAAAAGAGACTAAAAACTGTTAGGAACTAATTTTCAAAAGTGTCATAAAAATACCAAAGGCTAGAAACAGGCTGGAAACATTTGGAACGATTGCCTAAGCACGTGTGGTATCCACGGCAGGGAATTATCAGGAAGAGGAAATACTTCCAGTGGCTTTGCGGTGATTGTCTGTGTGTTTGATGTCACTACAGTAACCGATCTATTTTTAACTTGGAACCTTTCCCCCTCTACATTGAGTAGGCAACAAATATAGAATCATGGCATTCTAGAGATGATAGGGCCCCCCAAATGTTATCCAGACACCCCCCACACCCAGGCAAAGTAATCTAGCTCCCTAACCAACTCCAACCCAGCAAATAATTAACCCATCTACTAAAGAGCTGCCTGAAGCAGTGGGTAAAAAAATTGAGTACAATCATGACAGTATATTGCTTATGTGCACTTAGCTCTTGAAAATGATAATCTCAGTGGTGCCCAAGGCTTCCGTGAATCGATAATGGTCCACAAGTGCTTCTGAACATCAGTATTTGAAGGGAAGAGAAAAACACCGCCAAATCTTATATAAACTACTGATCCACAAGGCTCCTGTGGATTTAAAGAAAATTCTGATGCAATATAAAGCATAACGTACATCAAAAGTGTATGCAATCATCACATGGGATCTGGCACCTACCTCTCCTCCATAACTCATGTGCTTCACACTCTACGCAGTCCAATTCACATTTTTCTCACTGCTCTAAAGGCCCTTTGGGAGAAATACTGCCAACACCTCCCTTAGTAATAATGCTTGTAAAGTCTACATTTGCTAAACACATTAGAACACTTCAGAGACGGTCATCTGTTTCTTTTGCAAGAATCTATCATCGGCTGTGGTCTAAGCCAGAAAATCAATGAGAATGGAACAATAAGCAAACGCTTGTATTTGTAACTCACTTGAAGTTAAGCCATAATCCTCCTCTGGTCACTTGAATTCAGTTTCATTTTCATACTAAAATACCCTTTGGGTATACAACACGATTAGCATAAACTTCAAGAGCTATTTTTGCTGGTGCCAATGGTTCTCTAACTTTTGATAAAGGATTCTATTTTATCCCACTCCAGATCTACAGCCAGACCTTAATTTTCCCTTATTTTTTTAAAAAAGGAGCTGAGAAAAAGACTTAATGAAGTTCTGAGTAAGGCACTTCTCTCTGACTAACCATCTGGCATCCCGAATGATTGCCTGGTTTGGATATTGGGTCTCTGTTCCCTGGCCCTTAACTCACTGGAGGGAAAACAAAAAGAAAAATTTCAGAGCCTGGCAAACATCCTTCCCTTTGGAGGCTTTCCATTGGCTTGTGGCTCCCGGACTTCACTTTCGTGGAGCGGTCTGTCGTCTCTGGGATTGGTTGTCTGCTTTAGGCATTTCCTCTAGTTTTCAGCTCAGCATTTCTCAGTTTTGCTTCCCTGGCTTCAGAAAGCTTTTGTGGTCTCAAGTGTTCCCTCAGCATTTTTTCATTGTTTCCTGCCTATTTCAGTTGGCCTTTTGGATCTATTCTGATACCAACTGAGGGTTGTTTTTTTATTCTCCAATCCTCAAGAATTTCACATATACACACACATATATACGCATATGCATGTGTATATATACATATATACACATGTATGTGTATGTACATATACATATGGGTGTGTATGAAATTCTTGATACATTATATATACATATGTATATCATAGAAAGAGAATCAATATATATTGTGATTAAAGTAACTAAGATACTGAATTAGGTCTTTAGAGGAATGAATTTTCCATGAAAAATATCTAAGGCAGTGTTGCCTACCTACTTACAGTTTGAAATTTCAGTTGCTGATAAAAAGGGTGCTCACTGTGCTGGAACGATACCATTGGGACATCCCAATGTCAGCATATACAATCTTTGTTGTTTTTGAGATACAGAAACTTTTAGTTGTACTTTGACATGAGCTCCGAGGGTCTGAACATACTCAAAAAGCAGCTCATGACCAGCTGTTCAGAACCTCTGTGGCTATTTCAGATATGACAGCATGGCTCATTGACAACCAGATATAAGTATTTAACTGTATGTTTACTGGGTGGAAGGTGGAGTTCTATGATGCAAGACTTTCATCCTTAGACCCCACATAAATTCTCCTTCCCTTGCCTCAGCCTTGACAAGCTGGGCGAAGGGCAGCAGGGATAATAGAGAGGTAAGAATGAGGACCAAATTAAGCCAAATTTTGGTCTTTGGAAGGCCAAATGACTCGACTTAGATTAGCATATTTTTGACACATAATCAAGAGGACTAATTCTCTGGAGAAGACACTAATACTAGGAAAAGCCCAGGGAAAACATGCAAGAGGCAGATCAGCAGCTAGATGGATAGAAACCATAACAACGATAACGGAAGAGCTGTTAGCAAGGTTACGGATTATGGCAAAAGACAGGACGTTCTGGAGAAAATATATCCATACAATTGCTTTGAGTAGGAAATGACTCGACGGCACTTAATAATAACAATAAAGAATGAGGAAATCCACAGCAGAAGATTGCACTTTCACCTTCACGCTTCGCCCTTTGTTGGACAGCTCTCCCACTCATTGACTTTGGTCTGTTTCCATTTTGAAAGAAAACTAATAAAATGAGGTAATTGTAAACAATGATAATAAGGATGTTCCTTCTATCCTCGGCAGAATGAAGTGATAAAGAGGTCTATATATCTAGTTAGGCCCATGTGTGTAGGAGATGGTGTTAGCCAGGATGGCTTGGTTGCCAGAGAGAAGCCCCCAGATGAGAACAGGGCACCTGTGCTGAATTTTTCCCTCCACGGAGAGCTTCACACTCTTCTTAGTGGCCAGGACTTTGAGGGATAAATGCCAAGAACAGTGGGGAAGATTTGAGAGGTTTTGATAACGACAGCATTAATTCAACATCTCCAAGGTGCCATGGGCTGGATTAAATGCCTAGGAAAGATAGTAGGCATGATCCCTGCCCTCAAGGAGCTTACGATCCCACAAAAGATGAAGATACTAAGATAAATTAGAAGAGGGGAAAATAATAGAGTATAAAGATATGTTCATAATAGGTGCTTCAGTGGGGATTGGGGAAGGGAAGCAACATGATAAGTACCTACGTGCTCAGATGGTACAGATGTACTTCTTAGATGTACAGAAGTAGCAATAGTGGGGGAAATACTCCAAGGAGATGAAGTTAATCAGGGAAGGCCTTCTGGAAGATGTGTGATTTCAGAAGGGCCGTGAAGATGGAGAGAACAGGGCTGTGTTGGTTGTGGATCAGGAGGGAGTTCCAGGCAGAAGGGAGTGTTGACTCAGGGGAAAGGCAAGAATAGGGCACAGTGAGTAGGTTGGCTACAGAGGAGTGAAGCACATGACCTGGGGTGTAGTTGGAGAAGAGCAAGGCTAAGTAGGGGAATGAGAGCTATCGAGTGTCTTAAATGTCTGTCTCCCCCTCTAGACTGTAAGGCTTTGGTGGGCAGGAAATGTGCCTCAATTAATTTGTACTGTACTCACCCAAGCGGTAGTTCACTGGTCTGCACAGAGTAAGTGCTCAAGACCACTGATTGGCTGATATATCTGGATTTAACTAAGACTTTATTTAAAAATACAAAGTAAAAAATTCTGGCATGGATAGCCTATTCCTTAGCTATAGAATTTAACTGTGCTATAATGTTTTTATTAGTCTTAAAAACTAACACTCACATTCCTTAAAGGTTTGTTAAGTACATTACAAGGCTTCCATTTATAACTGTGTCTGAACAGCAGTAAATACAGTTTTTATCAAGTAGTACCCAATTAATTTTCCTTCTTGTAGATTGCTGGATAAATTTGGACAGGAAGACATATAAGATGATGTGTTGGAGAAAACAGGTCTTCTCATTGGCATTATATGTCATGTGATTTTCATATTCCATTACAACTCACTTTTCTGTTCACTAAGTAGGTTCTAGCCAATAGATTACTTGCACTAGACGTGGCCTTTTAAAGTCATTAAACAAAAGTACGGTCAATAGCACTCAGGAAAAGCGAAGGGAAGAAATAGGGGACCATGGTTTTTAAATTGATTCAAAGAAGTATAAAAGGCAGTGCAGGCAACTGTAAGCATCATTGAACCGAGTCATAGCCACAGCTATAAAGACACGCTCTCTTCTACAACTGGTTTCATAATTCAGCACTTAGGTTACATGTAACATTTTCAGGTTGGAGTGGAACTGGGGGAAACTTGGATGAAAAAATGTGAGACATATGGTCTTAATTGTCTCTTGCAGTTAAGTTAGGGCCCAGTGTAAAGAAAAGGGTGCCAAACACCAGCTTGCAAACTGAGTTTTTATGTGCCCCTACCTAATAAAACAGCAGCAGATGTTGCTATGGCTATTGGGACATTTTGGGGCAAGGTCATTCCAAATCAACTGTTTTTCCTTGTTTTCCAACAACCATAACGTTCTTTTTTTTTTTTAGGTGGAGGATAGAAGCTTTTCTTTTAGAACGCCTAGTGAGCCAACTCCTGGAGGTTCACATGGGGAAAATAAGTGCTTGTCCCATTAACATTTTTGGGAAATGCATTTGGATATCTATTGAAAGGCGCCTCTCAGTGTTTACTTTTACCTGGTGAGAAAACAAAATGGCTCTGGGATGGCATCAGAACAAAACCTGAAGAATGTGTAGGCACCCCTAGAAGTGCTACAGAAAGTAATGGGGCAGGCTTTTATTCTAGGTGAAGTTGCTGATCAAGTAAAGCTTTGACATTTGATTTCTAGGTCTAGTGTAAGCTCAATTTTCTCCAACTGCTTTAGCCGGATAAGGGAAAGCCTATCTTACAAAGGAATTTTTATGACTTCAAGGTCAAAGTGATTTTCTTCTCCCAGGAGACTGATGGGCCATTGCACAGGGCTAAATGTAGCAGGTATTTATCCACTCTTGGCTCCCCCAAAAGCTGCAGAATCTCAGGAACTTCCAAACTCATGGGAGACGGAATTCTCCTGAGCACTGCTATTTGCTGAACCAGCTGCTTTTGCAGAACTTTTACAATACAGTTTGTCCACAATACCAAACCTCAAGTCAACCCTAACCATGGAGGTCTTTTCTGACATTAGTAACTGGATCCCAATTTCCAGGGGTGGGGCATATTGGAGATGAAAATGCATTTAAGGGGCCAATCCTCAGAAGCAATTAAACCAACTCATTCATGCAGCAAAGGACACTTCTTACCAATAAAAAGCCAAAATTGGAATCATGGGGGAAGCTTCCAGATGCTCTTGGGAGTACCTGAAAAAGTACCTTATTTCTCAAAAGAACCAAGTTACTTGGGGGAAATTGCTTGGGGGCTTGTTGGTCTCAATTGCTCTCCAAAACAAAGCTGCTTTCCAAAATAAAGCTTCATTAGCAAAATTCAACTGCAAGGGGTCCCAACCCCGCAGGTCTGCACATGCTTGTGTGCTTAAAAATGAGGAACTTTTAAAGCCCTGGAATTTTCTATAAATATCATTTAACATAAACATGTTTGCCACCCGGAGAATTCTTTGGTAGCAAAAGCCAAGTAGGCTTTGCACACTATTACGAGCACAGTTGTTTCTCTTTAAAACTTGGGAGCCCTGAATGTTTCCAGGAGGAAAAATAATCAATTTGTAAGATTATTCACATCATCACCATTTTAACATCCAAATTTCTCTATATTTTCAATATAAAACTGACAAGAACAGGGGTTTGGCCTTTGCAGAATATTCTCCAAAACAGTCCTCTAGCAGGGGCAATAAATACTGCTGAGTGATGAAGGGTGCAGCTTTCATACCTACCTGTCACGTAAGTCAAGCTGTTTCCCTCATTGTCTCCTGCACAAGATCCTGGCCAACCTTGACTAAACTGTTCTGCCCAGGTTACAAGAGCCTTCATCCTCTGAGTGATGACGTGGTATTTGAGGACGAGAGTTCATGAAACTTGAATTTTGCAAAATTGCATTACCATCTCTGCTACTAACTCTGTAAATTCAAGTTCTGTTTTGCAATGGCAAGAACATGGGATTGGAGAGTTTGAAGAACTGATGTGACCAAGTGGAAAAAGAAGGGTCCTGGGAGTCAGAGGAACCTGGGGTCTAATCACTGTTGGGTGATCTCAGGGTGACTGGGCTGACCGCTTAATTTCTTGGTGACTCAGTTTCTTCATCTGTAAAATTGGTATTCATTACCTGTCTCCCTCCTACCTAGACTGTGAGCCCCATGTGCTTACTACAGAGCTCTGCACACAGTAAGCGCCCAATAAATACAATTGAATGAATGAATGAATGTGCCTGACCTGATTAACCTCTAACTACAGCAGTGCTTAGTTCAAATGGGTATTATTTGACCAGAATTGAGAGAGGCTTCCTGGTTCAGTCAGTCAGTCAACTCCTTCCTCACGTGGGACTGTCCACCCTATTCAGGCCCCTGTGTTCTGAAAGTCCAGCCAGAATGGAGACTTCTCTCAGGAACTTTTTCCAAGAATTAATCACCTGAGTGTCAACAAGTTCCTCCTTGCGTTCAACTAACATATCTCCTGCTTTTGCCGTAACTGGAATAAGAAATACCCCAAGGCAAAATAAGCAGAAATCAATTGGGAGCATAGAGGCCCATGTCCTCCCCCTGGCCTGGAATGCCCTCCCTCCGGCACATCCGCCAAGGTAGCTCTCTTCCTCCCTTCAAAGCCCTACTGAGAGCTCACCTCTTTCAGGAGACCTTCCCAGACTGAGACGCCTCCCTCCTCTCCCCCTTTCCTCCCCTTACCTCCTTCCCCTCCCCACAGCACCTGTATATATGTTTGTACATATTTATTACTCTATTTATTTTACTTATACATATTTACTATTCTATTTATCTTATTTTGTTAATATGTTTTGATTTGTTGTCTGTCTCCCCCTTCTAGACTGTGAGCCCGCTGTTGGGTAGGGATCGTCTCTATATGTTGCCAACTTGTACTTCCCAAGCGCTTAGAACAGTGCTCTGCACACAGTAAGCACTCAATAAATAAGATTGAATGAATGAATGAATAGTTTTAAGCATTTTGACCCATTTTCAGAGTCTGGAAATGATCGTCTGGAAAGGTATCACAGGGCTACTATACACACAACCAAGTTTGAATAGTTTTTATTTTTCTTCCTTTATAGCCCATTTCTTTGGTTGCTATTGATAGAGAAACTGTGTAGATGGGAAACATTCTTGGTGATCCCAGTGTGTTGCCAGAAGTGAAAAGCTGTGCAGAACCCAGGTTTAGCATCTCCAAGTCCACCAAGGCATCCAGAGTGGAATGCTGATTGCTAATGGGGTTTATCATCACTGGAGAATGGATTGTTGCTGCCTAAACTGTAATCAAGATGGAGATAACGCCTGACAGGTTCAACTAATCAAAGATATTTACAAGAGGGTTTTTATGTCTAAGTGGTTACAAAAACTATTTCTGCAAAGAACCATGTCTCTTTTATCTATAATGTAAGTTTGATAAGCATCAGGGAAAAACCAGTGGAAGCCACTGCCTAGGGAATGCCATCCATCCTCGACCACCAGGAGCCTGCCTAAAAAGAGTATTATCGGTATTTTTTTTTCAGAAATACGGTTTGAAACCAACAATTTCTAAATTTCTGCCATTCCCGACCACCTCCAAAATACATTTACTGTCCTCATAAATTAGTAATTTTGAAAGAAAGAAATCGAGACACATAATAAATTTAGCTTTAGAAAAATTATACTGACTCAAGGGATGACTATAGACCATAATTAGTCTGCAAAACTGAAAAAAGCCAAGGATTTATGGAGGTGATTACCCAACACCTTCCTTCTCAGTATAAATCCTCCTTTAGCCCTCAAGCAAACAGGAACAATGTAACAAAAGGAAAACCCCAGAAAGAAAATAAAGGGTATCAACAATCAAGGGCTGGAAAGCATTTCTTAACTCTGAGATAACATCAATAAGTTGAACAGTGTCAAGAAGTTCCTAATGACACAAAGCAAGAAGATAAATTCATTTCCCTACGGAATGTAAAGCTCAAGGAAAAATAAATTAATCAATTGATCAATGGTACTTATGGAGAGCTTGCTGAATGCGGAGCACTGAACTGGCCACTTGGGATTGCATGATACAACCGAGTTGGCAGACTCCTTCCAGGCCCAAAAGGAGCTTACAGTCTCTCCCTATGGAGAGACAGACATTAAAATAAATTAGAGATATATACATTAAGTACCATGGAGCTGAGGGTGAGATGAAAATTATGTGCTTAATGGGTACCGATCCAAGTGCATGAGTGATGCAGAAGGGATAGGGAGTAGGGGAAATGAGGCTTTAGTTGGGGAAGGTCTCTTGGGGAAGATGTGATTTTAATCAGGCTCTGAAGGTGGGGAGAGTGATGGTCTGTTGTAGGCAAGCAACTGCCAAGTGAGATACATGAGACAGGTAGAATGAGTAGGTTGATGTTAGAGGAGCAAAGTGTTTAGGCTGGGTTGTAGCAAGAAATCAGTGAGGTAAGATGGGAAGAGGAAAGGTGATTGAGTGTTTTAAAGCTGATAGTAAAAGTCAAAAATTACATGTCTTTGACCTCTTGAATGAGTGCAAAGCTATCTGTTGTCTGCTTTAATAATACTGAATCTTTGAAAGGGAAATTCTAAAAGAATGCTATGGGGTGTTGTTTTTAAGTGAATTATGACACCAAGGCAATTCTATTATGGGGAATTTTGAACTATAAAGTACGTCCTCATTCCCAACAATACACTTTCATTAAGATACCTCAGCATGGCCTAGTGAAATGAGCAAGGGCCTGGGATTCAGAAGGTCTGGATTCTAATCCAGGTTCGGCCACTTGCCTGCTGTGTGATGTTGGGCAAGTTACTTCATTACTCTGTGCTTCAGTTTCCTCACCTGTAAAAATGGGGATTCAATACTTTTCCTTAAGCATGGGACAAGGACTGAGTCTGACCTAATCTTACCCCAGTGCTTGGTACAATGTTTGGCAATCAGGGCTTACTTAAAAGCCACAAATTATTAATATTATCATCATCATCATCATCTACAGCAACAAATATCCTCTTCAAACAATAGATGAACAGATGGCTTCACCACAGTCCTTCTAAAATGTAGGGAAAGGTAAACTTTCATATTTCTGGGGAAATCCATTTTACTATCACACAGGAAGACAAAGATCTCCCGGCAAACTGTGTTTTATTTTGATCCAAGTCGATTGTTACCTCATGGTTTTTCCTATTACTTGGATGAACTAGGCAAAAAGAATGTGTCCCTTTCTCTCTAAATAATGTAGAAAATGTACCCATTTTCCAAAGCAATAAAATGTACTAAAAAATAACAAGAGCTCTGAAGAATAGGGGATACACAGGTGTCATAGGCAGTTGAGTCTTACCTGCAACACCGCCTCAAAGTCTGCTTATAAATATCTGTGACCTACAGCAGAGGTGGATCCGAGTGACTGCAGTCTCTTCCAGGAACTGGGGCAGCTCCTCACTACTGTCACCACACTTTCAAGGGGATAAGAAGTAGAAACCTGGCAGAGAAGTCAGGTCCACATGCTACTGCTCTTTCACTGGAATCAGCCAGTAGCTAGAAATTAAATCTCTGAAGTTGCACACGGGCCAACAATCCCACTGGTCCAGACACTGGAAAGACGTCTGCAACAGACACTGTAAAATCATGAAATCTAAGTGCTGGCCCAATTCCTTTTAACATATTTAAATCAGCGATTTATGAGGAAAGATTCACCTCTACTTTTCCTCAACCCTAACTTATGAAACATTTCAACACATCTCCTCCCTGGGACAACATTAAATGATACTGTGTTGGAGAAGATGCGAGATATATAAGCATCAGAACATCAGCAATGTGATGATCACTGAAATAAACCAATGGTTTTGTCCAGGCCAGTGTCATGTCTCTAACAATGGCAGTAAGATAGAGATATTTTAAAAAGGTAGTGGTGACCCATTCTAATAATAATGATAACAATAGTTGTTTATTTGTTAACAATTTATAATAATGAAGGTATTTGTTAAGCACTTACTATGTGCCAAGCACTGTTCTAAGCACTGGCACTGTTCTAAGTGAAAAGCATGGTTCTACGTCCTAAATAGATCACACAAAATCCTTTATCTTTCCACTTAAACTCTGTCCTCTCCCTGACTTCCCATCACTGTAGGAAGCACCCCCTGCCTGTCTCACAAGCCTGTAACTGTAGCTTTAGCCTTGATTCATCCTTCTCACTCAACCCTCTTATTCAGTCACCAAATCCTGTTGGTTCTACCACTGTAACAACATTAAAATCTGTCTTTTCTTCTCCATCCAAAATGCTACCTTACTGATCCAAGCACTCATCCTATCTCACCTTGACTAATGCATTAGCCTCCTCACTGACCTCTCTGCCTCTGTCTCTCCCTACTCCAGTCCATACTTTACTCCACTACCCGGATCATTTTAATTAAAAAAAAAAAAAAAATTCAGTCTGTGTTTCCCCCACTCCAGTAGTTGCACATCCACTTCTGCATCAAACAGAAACTCCTTACCATTGGCATTAAAACTCTCAATCACCTTGCCCCCTCCTGTTACCTTAGGGATTTCCTGCTACAACTCACCGCTATATCATTCCTCTAATGCTAACCTATTCACTGTATCTAGATGTCCATCAATCAGTAGTATTTATTGAGCACTTACTGTGTGCAGACTATTGTACTACTGCCAACCAACTCACTGTACCAAGATAATGATCAATTGTATTCACTGATCACTTATTGTGTGCGGAGTACTGTACTAAGTGCTTGAGAAAGTAAAATTATAACAGAGTTAGCAGACATGTTCCCTGCCCACAAGGAGCATACAATCCATGTCATTGCCAAACCATAGTCCACATCCTTTTTCTGGTCTGGAACTCCCTCCCGTGTTTATATGCAACAGATTATCACTCTCCCTACTTTCAAAACCTTATTAAAGCCCTATCTCCAAGAGACCTTCCTAGACTAAGCCCTCATTTCCCCAACTCCTTCTGTCTTTTGCATCATCTTTGAACATGGATCTGTGCTCTTTAATCACCTCACCCTCAGCCCCACAGCTCGTATGTATTTATCTGCAATTTATTTTAAGGTCTGTCTCTCCCTCTAGAGTGTAAGATCCTTGTGACCAGGGAACATGGCTACCAAATCTGTTATATTGTATTCTCCCAAACTCTTAGCAGAGTGTTCTGCACATAGTAAGTGCTCAATAAATATGACTGCTTGATTGATGGGACTCATAACCTAACAGGGACGGAGGATAGATATTCAAAACACATTTTACCAATGAGAAAATTGAGGGGTATAGTACAGTCATCTGACTTTCCCAAGAGGAATTGGGATTAGGATCTTCTGATTGCCCTCCTGTGCTTTTTCCACTAGGCCAAGCTGCTTATTCAATGAACAGTATTTATTATGCCCTTATGAGCACAGCACTGTATTTAGCACTTGGGAAGAGTACAAGAAAAAGTACATCCCTGCTCTCAAGGAGCTTATCATTCCACTAATCAATTAATCATATTTATTGAGCATTTACTGCATGGAGAGCACGGTACTTAAGCCCTTTAGAGAGTACAATATAACAGTTTTTTATGGTATTGGTTAAGTACTTAATATGTGCCAAACACTGTATTAAACACTGGGTAGATACAAGCTAATCAGGTTGGTCATGTCCCAGTCCCAGGCGGGGCTCAAGGACTTAATCCCCATTTTACATATGAGGTAACTGAGGCCCAGAGAAATGAAGTGGCTTGCACATGGTCACTCAGCAAACAAGTGGGAGAGCCAAAATTAGTCAGGTCTTCTGACTCCCAGGACCAAGCTCTATTAGGTCACACTGCTTTTCTGAGTTGGTTGACATGTTCCCTACCCACAGTAAGCTTGCAGTCTAGAAGAAACTCACATTCCTAATCTTTCTCGCCTACATCCCTAATTGTGGACTGTTCTTCCTTAAGTCTGTCTACACGTTTTGTTTTGTTGTCTGTCTCCCCCTTCTAGCCTGTGAGCCCGTTGCTGGGTAGGGACCGTCTCTATACATTGCCGACTTGTACTTCCCAAGCGCTTAGTGCAGTGCTCTGCACACAGTAAGTGCTCAATAAGTACGATTGAATGAATGAATGAGTGAATGAATGAAAAGTCTAAACTCTCAACTTAATGACATTTTCAGCCTGCTAGAAAACAAATCTCACATGCTTACTTCCCACTCTGTGAAGAAGTATTTCCTTTAGTTTTGAACCTACCATCCTCAAGCTTCACTGGAAGTCCCCTTGTCCTGGGGAGAATATAGTAAACTGCAATCCAATGTTTGAAAATTAACCATTACCCCCTACAATCCAATCATATTACTCCTCAGTCTTCACTTATCCCAACTGAAAAGACCTAAACTGTTTCAGACTATCCTCTCACGGAAGCTTCTCTATCTTCCTAAAAGTTTCCCTTGAGTTTCCCTATTTTCCGCTCCATTATGCATTTCCTAAAATGCAGAAACCATACTTGCACGGATTATTTCAGGTGTAAATTTACCATGGTTTCATAAAACGCCAAAATGTTGCCTTATGTTTTGTTCCCTATCCTATTATGACCAGCGTTTGGTTATCCTTTTCGGCATATGATAATATTAATAATTGCAGTAGTAATAAAAAATAATAGAAATAATAATGAATTGCAGTATTGTTAATGTGTTAAGCCCTTTTTTCTCTATCTTCTGTGTCATTAATGCACCTGGATCCTTGCCCATTGGGCAAGCGCTTAATACAGTGCTCTGCACACAGTAAGCGCTCAATAAAAACGACTGTATGAATGAATCTGGCATTCACCCCACCTTCAGCCCTACAGCACTTAAGTATGTATCTGTAAATGTATTTGTATTAATGTCTGCCTTGCCCTCTAGAATGTAAGCTCACTGGAGGGGAACGTGTCTACTAATTCTATTGAACTGTACTTTCCCAAGCGCTTGGTACAGTAGAGAAGCAGTGTGGCTCAGTGGAAAGAGAATGAGCTTGGGAGTCAGAAGTCATGGGTTCTAATCCCGGCTCCGCCACTTACCGGCTGTGTGACTCTGGGCAAATCACTTCACTTCTCTGCACCTCAGTTACCTCCTCTGTAAAATGGGGATGAAGACTGTGTGCCCCACGTGGGACAATCTGATCCCCTTGTATCCCCCCAGTGCTTAGAACAGTGCTTTGATGTAGTAAGCGCTTGACAAATACCATTATTATTATTATTATTATTACAGTGTTTTGCAAAAAGTAACCACTCAATAAATAATACCGATTGTCTGATTACGTGCTTTCAATGTGCCAAGAACTGTACTAAGCTCTGGGCTAGATCCAGTTTGATCACATTGGATCCTGTCACTGTCCCGCTTTGGGCTCACAGTCTATGGGCTTTTGCATCACAATGAATCCACGATTTGAAAAACAAACAAAAAACCACGATTTAAAACTTGCTAGTTTCAAGCCAAGTATTCCATACTACTTAAATGGATTACCTTATTGTGTTATTAATAGGGTTAATACATGACAAATATTTCAAAAGAAAGGGGGCCGTTAGTTCTCTCCACTAGAGAGTTAGGAATTAAAGTAATTTATTTTAAAATAATAAAAAAGCCAGGAATGGCATTATTCCAAGTTAACTAGAAAGATGCACGGTACTTAATATTTCATGAAACATGCAAGTGTTTTCCAGTCAATGAAAATTAATATTTACAAATTTAAACTGAATACATTTTGTACAGGCACAATAGTGCATTTGTTAACAGTGACATATTTATCTGGCCTTATCCAGTCTTAGGAAAAAATTATGTCAATTTTCCTTCAGACCGCCTTCCTCTTCTGTCACACAAGTTATTTCATGAAACATGAATCCAAATGTTCTGCTCCTTTTCAATTTCCTTTCACCACAAATTCCAGAGTTCTGCACTTCATGGCTTTTCAGTAACAATTCAGTCTTTCTATTCTAATGGCAAAAACTCAATACTGCTGTCTTTAATCAAGCTCTTTTGACATTTTTTCAATAGGGAAGATTCAGTTCTTTGTGTTGGGGGTAAAAACTTGAAAATAATTCTAATGCAACAGAATGAACCATTATTGTATTTTCTCTTTACTATTGTTAGGCATTACACCATTTTCATACTAGTATCTGCTGTGCTCTTATACTACGTCTTATGCTGAATCAGGCTCAACATTTATTAAAACCACAGGGGGGGGGAAAAACACTTTTTATAGCTTTAAACAATAACCATCAAATATATTTCAACATCACATACTCTTGATGCTTGCCAAATAATTTCAACCTACTAGCTCCATTTCTTGTCCCCAGGAATAGATAGGAACTACTTAGGAGAAAGAAAAGTACTGGGACCATGTTTATGGAATTTTATGATAAATCTGATCCCTAAAATGCTTCTGAAAGATTTATAAAGGAATAAAAATAATAAAAATCCCTCAGTGGTACCTAGGCATAGATTGCATGGTGAAGTGGCTCAGTGGAAAGAGCACGGGCTTTGGAGTCAGAGGTCATGGGTTCAAATCCTGGCTCTGCCAATTGTCAGCTGTGTGACCTTGGGCAAGTTACTTAACTTCTCTGGGTCTCAGTTACCTCATCTGTAAAATGGGGATGAAGACTGTGAGCCCCGCATGGGACAACCTGATCACCTTGTAACCTCCCAAGTGCTTAGAACAGTGCTTTGCACATAGTAAGCGCTTAATAAATGCCATTATTATTATTATTATTAAGTGGATACAGCAGAGGCCTGGGAATCAGAAGGTCATGAGATCTAATCCTGGCACTGCCTAACAATAATAATAATAATAATAATAATAATAATAATAATAATGGTATTTGTTAAGCATTAACTCTGTGCCAGGCACTGTACTAAGTGCTGGGGTGAATACAAGCAAATTGGGTTAGATACAGTCCCTGTCCCAGGTGGGGCTCACAGTCTCCATGCCCATTTTACAGATGAGGTAATTTAGGCTCAGAGAAGTGAAGTGACTTGCCCAGGGTCAAACAGAAGACAAGTAGTGGAGCCGGGATTAGAACCCATGACATTCTGACTCCCAGGACCATGCTCTATCTACTACACCATGCAGCTTCTCTTGTCTGCTGTGTGCCTTTGGGCAAGTCACTTTAATGTGCCTCAGGTACCTCATCTGTAAAATGGGGATTAAGATTGGGAACCCTAAATGGGACAGGGACTGTGCCCAGACCGATTTGCTTGTATCCACCTCAGCGCTTAGTACAGTGCCTGGCATATAACAAGCACTTAAGTATCACAATTATTATTATTATTATTATTATTATTATTATTCCAAAGGTCCTAGACAAGACATCCTCTCCTTCCACTCAATTGGAATCATACAGCTGGAATTTCTACTGGGATGACAAATTATATTTGGGTGAATTTGACATCTTGAATATAATCCAAATGGGAACTCATGCTTTGCATATATGAGGCCCTGGGTTCAATCCACAGCATCTCCACTCTTTTACGAGAAGCAGCGTGGTTTAGTGGAAAGAGCACAGGCTTTGGAGTTGGGGGTCATGGGTTCAAATCCCGGCTCCACCACTTGTCAGCTCTGTGACTTTGGGCAAGTCACTTCACTTCTCTGTGCCTCAGTTCCCTCATCTGTAAAATGGGTATTTAGACTGTGAGCCCCCCTCCGTGGGACAACCTGATCATCTTGTAACCTCCCCAGCCCTTAGAACAGTGCTTTGCACATAATAAGCGCTTAATAAATGCTATCATTATTATTACAACCCAAAGGAAGTCTAGTTGTAATGATATTACAGGGTAGTATGAGATCTGAAACAATCACAGATCCAGTGAGCATGGAAATGGACAATCTCTTAGTAGTCTGGGTCCTTTGACTTCCGGTTAGCAACGACAAAATTATACCTAATGGTTATATTAAATATAACTTCTGTCCCCTCCCAGGTTTCAAAATGTACTTTCAGTTATGGTGGAAAGGAATGAAATAATGTAATAATAATAATAATAATGGTATGTGTCAAGCCCTTACTATGTGCCAAGCACTTTCCTTGTCACAGGCGGGGTTCACAATCTTAATCCCCATTTTACAGGTGAGGTAACTGAGGCAGGGAGAAGTTAAGTGACTTGCCCAAAGTCACAGAGATGACAAGTGGCAGAGGCAGGATTAGAACCCACAGCCCCTGACTCCCAAGCCCGTGGCTCTTTCCACCAAGCCATGCTTGATTCTGGCACATCCGTCTGGAACCTGATGGTGAAGATGCTCCATCAACCGAGTATAATTTTGCTATTCAAACAGCTCAACCTCTACTTGCCAAAGAAATTTGGTTTCAGTTGGATAGCTCTTTCACCAAACTGCTTTAGACATTTCCATGGTTTTTATTCCCCAACAGATGCCCTGTTCCAACTCTGTAACCTAAAACTCCTCTAAGTACAAAATGTCAACAGCTGACTACAAAGGAGAGTCTAAGATGATCTGAGTGTCATTACTTATTCTCTAAAACTGCTAGCAAGGTCTGGTGGAAAGGGCACAGGGCTATGCGAAAGGAGGTCCAAGTTCTAATCCAGCACTACTACTGGCCTGCTGTGTGACCGTGGCAGTTCATTTTAACCTCTCTGTGCCTTGGTTTCCGCATCTGTAACATAGGGATAAGGCACTTGCTTTCCTCAACTCCTACACTGTGATTACTCACTGGTATCTACTGACTGCTTACCTTGTGCAGAGTACTGTGCAGTACTTTCCTTGTGCAGAGAAGCAGCGTGGCTCAGTGGAAAGAGCCCGGGCTTTGGAGTCAGAGGTCATGAGTTCAAATCCCGGCTTTGCCAATTGTCAGCTGTGTGACTTTGGGCAAGTCATTTAACTTCTCTGTGCCTCAGTTCCCTCATCTGAAAAATGGGGATGAAGACTGTGAGCCCCCCGTGGGACAACCTGATCACCTTGTAACCTCCCCAGCGCTTAGAACAGTGCTTTGCACATAATAAGCGCTTAATAAATGCCATTATTATTATTATTATTACTGATCTGTGAGCTTGGGAGGGGACAATATAATTAATAATGACAAATGTGCTACTTAAGCTCTTATTTGGTGCCAAGTTCCATACTAAGAGCTGGGGCATATGCAAGATAACTCGAATGGACACAGCACCCACCCCACACGGGGCATGCGCGACCCCTGTCCACAGAGCGTTTACAATCTCCTGGAGCCCCAAATGGAACATGCCCTGAGTCTGGTCTGATTATCCGTATCTACCCCAGGGGTGGGCACATAGTAAGCTCTTCACAGATGCCGTGACCCTGGTTAAATGGCATTTCCTTGATTTTGTTTCTCATGCTCTGCCATAAAGGAAAACAGAACTAACACAACATGAGCTCCCATGAGATCGTTCCAGTCTATAATCAGCTTTAAACCCATCTTTTTAAAAGTTAATTTCTGCACACATGTGTTAGTAGTTAACTGCAGAGATTTGTCTCTAAATATGGGGAGATACAAGCTAAAATTTTAAAAGGGTAACCTATAATCCTTTCCCTTAGGTGAAAACAAACATAAACACAACTATATAAACCCAATACAAAAGCTGGATAAAAATATCAAGGCCTATATGGTTGCTGACAGCAGAAAATATTCACTTGAGCAAAACGATCACTAGCCTTAACTCATTGTGTGAGGCCTGCTTTAAAAAGCTAAATCAAAGAAGAAAAAAAGATATAAAACAAGTGTGTCGAACACCTTGAACTGAGGCAAATGCCTGAGGGCAAGGAGCATGCCTACCTACTATAATGTAGTCTCTCAAGTGCTTAGTACTGAGCTCTACACACAGTAAGCATTCGATAATGCAACTGATTGACTGAATGCTCAATTCAACATGCAACTGTCACAGTTGGGGTACAGAAAGATTTATTTGCCATCTAAAAGGCCTGCCCGAAACAGCAAAATTTACTCACAAGTACACTAGTAATCTTCAGTCTTCCGGTTATGCTCAGTATCCCAAGTCTCTTTAATTTAAAGGATTCTCTGTTGATTGAATAGTCTTTGAGCACCCGACAAGCACCCTGCTTTCAGCTCTCATCTTCTCTACCTAGTACAGATATTTTAGGATTTCTCCTGAGGGCTGGATATATACGAGAGGCCCCCCTTCAGTCATCCTGCAACATCTCAAAGAAATGTCTGGGCCATCAGATTCCTGATGGCTCCCCATACCTAATGGATCCTACTTCTCAAAGTTCTGAACACTCTCAATTATCTCTGAGACCAAGGGGCAAGATGGATAGGCTTCCCCCCCGCCCGCCTTCTCTCTCTCTCTCTTCCCCCCTCGCCCCCCAACTTCAGTCCAGGTAGCCTACAATGTGCAATGATAAAGTTGACACCACCGACACCCCAAATGGAATTTCCAAAACAAATCTTCCCACCTAAACCATTACTGTAGATAGCACCACCGGCCTCCTTGTCCATTATCAATCATAATCTCCTCCAAGAGGGTTCCCTTACTAAGCCCTCCTTTCCTCGTCCCTTGCTCCTTTTATTTAATCGCCATTCCCAGCCCCACAGCACTTAGGTACATAGCTCTAATTTATGTATTTATATTAATGTCTGTCTTCCCCTGGAGACTAAGCTTGTTGTGGGCAGGGAATGTGTCTAAGTGCTCTGCATACAATAAGCGATCAATAAATATGATTTGAATGAATGAATCATGGTATTACCCTTGAATCATCTCGCTCATTCAACCCACACGTTCTCTCTGTGACCAAATCCAATCTTCAAAACATCCCTAAAATCCGTTCTTTCCCCTCCATCAAAACTGGTACTACACTAATCCAAGTATTTATCCTATCATGCCTTGACTACTGCATCAGTCTCCTTGCTGACCCCCCATCTCCTG
Organism: Tachyglossus aculeatus; assembly: GCF_015852505.1. Classification (NCBI taxonomy): domain Eukaryota; kingdom Metazoa; phylum Chordata; class Mammalia; order Monotremata; family Tachyglossidae; genus Tachyglossus; species Tachyglossus aculeatus. Next base: position 19,952,676 of record NC_052089.1, on the reverse strand, counting down.
TCTTTCTCCACTCCAGCCTTTAGATTACTCTGCTAACTATATCAATCGTATTTATTGAGCGCTTACTGTGTGCAGAGCACTGTACTAAGCGCTTGGGAAGTAAAAGTTGGCAACATATGGAGACAGTCCCTACCCAACAGTGGGCTCACAGTCTAAAAGGGGGAGACAGAGAACAAAAGCAAACATACAACAGAATAAAATAAATAGAATAGATATGTACAGGTAAAATAGAGTAATAAATATGTACAAACATATATACATATATACAGGTGCTGTGGTGAAGGGAAGGAGGTAAGATGGGGGGATGGAGAGGGGGACAAGGGGGAGAGGAAGGAAGGGGTTCCATATCATTTTTTCCCCCCAGCTTACACACCTTCTGTAGCAAGGGCAATGAGGATGGGGATGGAATCAGTAAGTCAATCAATCAATGGTATTTAGTGAGCACTTACTATATGCAGAGGACTGTACTAAGTGCTTGGTAGAGTACAATACAACATTTATCAGACACATTCCCTGAGAGGACATGGCTCATAACCATGCTGTAAATTAACTCCTGCAACTGAATGAGGAAAGATCAGAAATGGGCACGAAATCCAAAAAGACAGAATTTATAAGATCTTTGACTCACGGCTTCAATCCTCTGAGGTGGCTGAAGGAGTGGCATAATGCTTTTTCTACAAAGACAGAATTTATAAGTTCTTTGACTCATGGCTTCAATCCTCTGAGGTGACGGAAGGTGTGGCATAATGCCTTTTCTACCTCTGATCTTTTTTTCCCTTCCATTAATATCACGAAAAATGAGACAGGGTGCATGCAACATTGGAAGGTGTCAATCTACATGAGATGTTAAACTGAAGCTTTCTGCGACAAAATATCTTACCTACATGTCAGCTCTATTTCTAATTCAAGATACTTACAACCTCGTGTATATCTGATTTGGAGATTAACCGCCCAAGTGAGACTCTCTGGGACAATCACCCAATATAAAATATGCCACTATCGTTAAGTCCTAGTGCCTCAATTACATGTGTCATATACCAAGGATCTATTTTAAATAGATGGATTGGTGAGTTCTTTTCAGAGATAGAAATATTTCAAGTTCCTTCAGTGTTCTCTGTGGCCTGATTCCTTTTATTTTCTTTTAGCCTTAAATGGTAAGAATTCACTTGAAGGCATGAACTACATTTTGTTAAAAAAGTAATGCATACCGATTAGTTACCTAAATTATTTGAATCAGTGTATAACCCATGGCCCTTGACTTACTGGAACATTTTCTGTTTTCTCTGATAAGTCTTATGTCAGCTGTAATTCATTAAAGAAGTTGCTGGAGCCAAATTAAATTTTCCAGAAACTGCATCATCTGACATAAAGTAACTGCTCTGGTAATGACTTCAATGAAAGACTAGTGCTTTCTGAGCTTTACTGTTTTAATCTTCAGTGAACGTGCAATGAAAACAGAATCCACATTATATTCTGCCCAATAATCAGCATGCACTAGCTCATTACTGTTCAAATGAACTTCTTGTTTGTTGAACCATTAGAGAACCATCTTTCTCAAAAACTGTTCCAACTCTGCAGTTTGCTTCATTTCCCAGCACACTGGTTCATGATTTGGGGAGAAAAAAAATAATAATAGTGACTGTGGAAATGAATTTCTTTGGATGAAAATTTCATATGTGTAAAAACACGGGGTTCCTAGAGCTCAGGCAGAGATTCCAAAATACTCAAGATAAAAATCAATAAATCAACTATATTTACTGAGTGCTTACCACGTGCACTGCACTGTACTAATGACAACAGTACTCTCTTTTTTTTTCCCTCAACACCCCATGGACAGACTAAAAACGGCATCGAAGCATTAATCCCTTTCAAGCTGAAAAAGGAAAAAAAATAAACACTGAAGGACTCATGTTTGTTGATAGGCAACTGCAATACTGGGTTAACCATTCTACTCTGCCCTTTTGCAGACTCCGTCTCGGCCAACATGGTCTTTGAGAGCAGCCTTATGCTCTTCTTTCTCTCTGTTTCAATTTCCTCCGACACAGCATGGTTGCCTATACCAATACCCCCAACCCTGACCCCCTACCCTGTCTCCCAATGCCTGGATTTTAGGCTCCCTAAAAACTGTATCTATTCGGATGTCCCATAATCTCCTAAAATGAATCAGCTTCAAGTAGAACTCAAGTATTCCTTTTGGTCAAACTGTGCATCTTCAGCTCTACCTTGCTACACATCTAGGTAATAATAATAATAGTAACAATATCTGATAAGCTCTTTGTGTGAAAAGTACTATGTCACAGTCTGGGGTAAATACAATGCTATCAGATGGTACCTAGTCCCTGCAGCCATGGGGCTTATTTAATCACCTGAAGAAAGAGGCACAGAGAAGCCAAGTAACTTGCTCTAGGTCACACAGCTGGCAGGTGGCAATACTGGGTTCAGGACATGGGTAAACACAATAGTCTCCTTCTCTACCATTTACCCACAGCCTCTAATCATCCAATATATCATCATCATCATTAATCGTATTTATTGAGCGCTTACTATGTGCAATCTATCTCACCCAACAATCTCTACCATTTATCATTTTGATATGCCACCTCCTTTTCTGGACTCCTGCAATGACTTCTAATCACCATTTCATTCGAAGTAAAACACCTAACCTTGCTTTAGGCACTTCCATTAGTGCAACTCTTTTCATATCCTGCTATACTCTGCCTCGTATTCTCCAATGCAATTATGCAAATGTTAGCATCTTACCTTCACAACTCACTCTGTCCTCTGGCCATCTTCAATCAATCATTTACCGTGTGCAGACTACCGTACTAATGGTTTGGGAGAGTACAAGAGTCCACGGACATGATCCCTGTCCTCAAGGAGAGTACAGTCTAATAGGCATTAAAATAAATTACAGACAGGGGAATGGCAGAGTATAAGGATATGTACCTAAGTGTTTTGGTGTTAGGGTGGGGTGAGTATTAAAGTGCCCAAGAGATATAGATCGAGGTGCATAAGTGAAGTAGAAGGGAAGGTGAATAAATGAGAAGCAGCATGGCTCAGTGGAAAGAGCCTGGGCTTTGGAGTCAGAGGTCATGGGTACAAATCTCAGCTCTAATTGTCAGCTGTGTGACTTTGGGCAAGTCACTTAACTTCTCTGTGCCTCAGTTACCTCATCTGTAAAATGGGGATTAAGACTGTGAGCCCCCTGTGGGACAACCTGATCACCTTGTAACCTCCCCAGCGCTTAGAACAGTGCTGTGCACATAGTAAGTGCTAAATAAATGCCATCATTATTATTATTATCATTAAATGGGGAGATGAGGGATTCATCAGGGAGACCTCTTGCAGCTACTGTCCTATCTCCCTGCTCCCATTCCTATCCAAACTATTTGAATGTACCCACTGCTCTACTACTCTGATCCAATTTCTTCTCATATCATGGTTAGATTATTACAACAAGTTTTTCAATGGTCCTCCTGCCACCAGCTTCCTGCCATTCCATCTCTACTCCACTCTACTGCCTTAACTCCCTGAAATCTCATTCAGAGCATATTGCTCCAAACCTCCAAAATGGTTAGTGGCTACCTATTTCTCTCTGCACCAAAAAATAAATAAATAAAAACATACAAAAAAAACCTCGTAACAGTTGACTTCAAAGCTATCCAGGCTATCAGCTCCCTTCACCTGGTACTCCCCACCACCTCACTCCCTCTTCTGCCACAGAACTCCCTTTCCTTCAAATCAATCAACTGTATTTACTGAACACTTACTGTACTAAGTGCTCGGGACAGTACAATAGAGGTAGTCCACAAAGGGTTTACAGACTAGAGAGATGGGCACGCAATAAAATGAATTACAGATAGAGCAAATGGCAGAATACAAGGATGTGGGGCTGGGGTGAATATCAAAGCGCTTAAGAGGTACAGACTCAAGTGCACAGATGACACACAAGGGAGACCAAATAGAGGAAGACAGAGTTCAGTCAGGGAAGGTCCCTTAGAGGAGATATGGTTTTACTAGGGCTTAGAAGATGGGGAGAGTGGTGTCTGTTGGACATTAAGGGGAAGGGAGGTCCAGGCCAGAGGGAGGATGTGGACAAGGGTTTGGTGGTGAGAGAGATGAGATCAAAGCACAGTGAGTAGGCTGGTGCTAGAGAAGGGAAATGTGCAGGCTGGGCTGTAATAGATCAGCAGGGAAAGGTAGGAAGGAGAGAAGAGAATAATTATCAAGCCACTGCTGAGTGCTGAGCTGAAGTGGGTGGAGCATAAACACTGAGGACAGAAGAACATTTTAAACAAAACGAAGCACAGTCTAAGAGATGAGATGAAGCTAGGGACTCCTAAGGGTTACCAGCACAGCCTAATGAGAAGAGGAGGTAGGCACAGAATGACAGTAGGAGACAGAAAGCACAAGCAGAGATGATTTTGTGTGTGATGGGGTGGAAGTGGTCACTGGTTAGCCTTTTCACTGGCATTATCTTCCAACAGAAAAGGGTGTGTGTGTGTGCTTGTGAGAACGAGAGAGAGAGAGAGAGAGGAGAGAGAGAGAGAGAGAAAGAGAGAGACCACGTCTACCAACTTTATTATACTGTACTCTACCAAGTGCTTAATACAGTGCTCTGTACGTAGTGAGTGCTCAATAAATATGACTGGGAGTGAGTGTGTGTGTATGTGCATGTGTGTGAGTAAAGTCTGTCAGCTGATCAATAAATACGATTCAGTGTGTGTGCGCGTGTGTCAAGTCTGTCAGCTGAGATTGGATTTGTGTGCTCTGTTTTTCACATACAGCATTCTTTTTTCCTGTTTATTTATAGGGAGACAAAGGTCCTTTCATTATAAATTTAATAAATCCCTGCATTCCAAGTTTTCAACTTTATGAATGACTTCAACAGCCTGCAGATAGAAATCTTTGCAGAAGCCTCCTCCTTCACCATTATCAATCAATATTTGAGCTCCCACTGGATGCATAATACTATACTAGTTAGTAGAGGGGGGATATTGCCCCAGTTCTTCAAGAAATTATGATATATGACAAAATATGGAGACTGACATACAGAGTATAATAGCAAGGGAATAAAACTACCACTCTGGAACACTACTTACCAAAACTAAGACCTGAAAAGGAACCTTGGTGAAAAGCAAAACAAGGAGATAATTTTTTATTAAGTTTTTGTTTTACTGCTTTTCCAGGTGGGGACTGCAAAATTAAAACCATATTTTTATTTCATTTGCATCCTTGAATTTCCCCATCAAGACAGTTTTACAACTGTTCTGAAAAAGAAAGAAATGAATATGTCCTTCCTTATTAAGGTAGTTGACAAAAGCAACCGGCTTACTATTCTTTTTCTGTAATCCATGCCCAAGACTACTTCCTCTAATGAATAACGGAAAGTCTTGCTTCATGAGAAAATAGCTTCAATATGTGGCCATTGGTTTCCAGACACTAAAAGTTCTGACTGCACTATTAACTATTCTGATAGATCGATATTAAAGTTCACACCTGTAATTTGATTTCCATTAGTGCTATATTATTATGGTACATAGTGTTCTAGAGAGCAGCACTAGTTTTGTTTAAATACCAAAATATCAGAATCATATGAAATTAAGTACTCATTCAATCTCTTGAAATACGTCAATTTCTCTGTAAGGAGGATAGTGACCAAGGAACGAAAAACGTACTTTAAATAATAATACTTTTACCAATAATAATAATGTTGGTATTTGTTAAGCGCTTACTATGTGCCAAGTACTGTTCTAAGTGCTGGGATAGATACAAGGTCATCAGGTTGTCCCATGTGGGGCTCACAGTCTTCATCCCTATTTTACAGATGAGGGAACTGAGGCCCAGGGAAGTGAAGTGACTTGCTCAAAGTCACAGGGCTGACAAGTGGCAGAACCAGAATTAGAACCCATGACCTCTGACTCCCAAGTGCGGGCTCTTTCCATTGAGCCAATGAAGTATACTTTGAGATCAGCATTTTACTCTTTTGATTTGAAGGTTTAGGTCAATCAATGGCATTTATTGAGGACCTACTGTGTGGAGAGCATTGTACAAAATTTGTGGCACAAACACACAAAATATGTGGTACAACACAACAGAGTTAGGAGACACAATCCCTGACTAAGGAGCTCGTGAAGGTGTTTATCTTTTTTTCTCTCTCTCTCACACACACTCACAAAATGACATAGCATAACTGAGACCTGTGTTTACTCTCAGAGAGAAAGCTAATCAACCACCTTGCAATTACATGACTTAGAAAGGTTTGCAGTAACAATAATAATAATAATAATAATGGTATTTCTTAAGTGCTTACTATGTGCAAGGAACTGTACTAAGCGCTGTGGTGGTTACAAGCAAATCAAGTTGGACACAGTCCCTCTCCCACACGGGGCTCACAGTCTTAATCCCCATTTACAGATCAATCAATCAATCATATTTATTGAGCGCTTACTGTGTGCAGAGCACTGTACTAAGCGCTTGGGAAGTACAAGTTGGCAACATATAGAGACAGTCCCTACCCAACAGTGAGCTCACAGTCTAAAAGGGGGAGACAGAGAACAAAACCAAACATACTAACAAAATAAAATAAATAGGATATGTACAAGTTAGAGTAATAAATATGTACAAACATATATACATATATACAGGTGCTGTGGGGAAGGGAAGGAGGTAAGATGGGGGGATGGAGGGGGGGGAGGAGGGGGAGAGGAAGGAAGGGGCTCAGTCTGGGAAGGCCTCCTGGAGGAGGTGAGCTCTCAGTAAATGATGAGGTAAATGAGGCACAGAGAAGTTAAGTGACTTGCCCAAGGTCACACAACATTCATTTCTTCAATCGTATTTATTGAGTGCTTACTGTGTGCAGAGCACTGTACATGGGGAATAAAAGTAGGCAACATTTAGAGACGGCCCCTACCCAACTACGGGCTCACAGTCTAGAAGGGGGGAGACAGACAACAAAACAAAACATGTAGACAGGTGGCAAAATCGTCAGAATAAATAGACAAGTGGCGGTGCCGGAATTAGAACCCAGGACCTTCTTACTCCCAGGCCCATGCTCTATCCACTACATCAGGCAGTAGCATCTTCAGAGTGCATCTGTCTCACATGGAGGATTAGGTCTTATGGTAGCAGTGGACCCAAGTCACAATATAAACGATGGATTCAGAAACAAGCACTACCTATATCTTTGGTCCTTTAGTGTCGTCATCTTTGTTTTAATAGTGGTCAGGACTGGCCTCCACAATCCCTGTCTGGACTCTGGTTGGCCAAGGAGGTGGCATCTAATGGTAATACTATGGCTGTGACCCTGCCACCCTGCCACAGGTGAGCTGCAGCAGGCACAGGATGCAGCCACAACCTCCAAGTAAGGCCAGGTCCCAGAATCTGGGCCCACAGAAAATCAACTGGCAAAGCAAAACATACACACTAAGTGAAATCATTGGAATTCTTGGGCCAGTAAGAAAGAGGCAGAAACGGGAGGTTGGGGGGTGGGGGGGGGGTCTAGAAAAACAGGATACATTTTGGGGAGAAAACATGGCCTAGATTTAAAAACAATCAATCAATCGTATTTATTGAGCGCTTACTGTGTGCAGAGCACTGTACTAAGCGCTTGGGAAGCACAAGTTGGCAACATATAGAGACAGTCCCTATCCAACAGTGGGCTCACAGTCTAAAAGGGGGAGACAGAGAACAAAACCAAACATACTAACAAAATCAAATAAATAGAATAGATATGTACAAGTAAAATAGAGTAATAATAAACAAATAGAGTACCTCCTCCAGGAGTCCTTCCCAGACTGAGCCCCTTCCTTCCTCTCCCCCTCGTCCCTCTCTCCATCCCCCCATCTTACCTCCTTCCCTTCCCCACAGCACCTGTATATATGCATATGTTTGTACATATTTATTACTCTATTTATTTATTTATTTTATTTGTACATATCTATTCTATTTATTTTATTTTGTTAGTATGTTTCGTTTTGTTCTCTGTCTCCCCCTTTTAGACTGTGAGCCCACTGTTGGGTAGGGACTGTCTCTATATGTTGCCAATTTGTACTTCCCAAGCGCTTAGTACAGTGCTCTGCACATAGTAAGCGCTCAATAAATACGATTGATGATGATGATGATGATGATAGAGTAATAAATAAATAGAGTAATAAATTACAAACAAACAGGAAATTGGGAGTCAGGAGACCTAGGTTCTAAAAGCAGCTCTGCCAACTGCCCTCCTGTGTGACACTGGGCAAGTTGTTTTAACTTCTCTGTGCCTTAGTTTTTCTATCTAAAGGGGGATAATATGCCCGTTTTCCATACTTCTAAGATTGTGAGTCCCGGTTTGGACATGGTCTGATAGGATTCGTCAGCTCTTAAGAATCACCAAATGATAAAATGATTTCTGATATATCTGTAGCTGAAAATACTGCTATTTGTACACTGTAAAGTTCTTATACGCAGGCATTGTTTCTATCAACTCTATTGCATTGTGCTCTCCTAAGTGCTTAATGTGTGATTGGCACACAATAAGTGCTCAATAAATAAATACCACCGATCGATTAACATCTTCAATATTTGGTTTATAAGCAACAGAAAACATTCTTCGGAGTTATTTGGCAACTCGCTAAAATAGCCTGGTTTTACAAGTACTAAGGATTTTGACAACTAGGTTTGTGTACAAGGTTCCACATCAAACTAATGGCAATGCTGGAATTAAAGCTAATTGACTGTGTTTCTGGTCCAATAAACAATTCTTAGAGTCACACTGCTAGGCATGAGAGAGAAAACTTGTAATAGAATTCAAAGGCAGGAAAATGTTTTGCTAAGAATGTGATAATAGAATAAGGAATTATCTGAAAAGGAAAAATACTCTTTTTCTGTAACTCATTTAATGCTGGCACTGAAGATAATGAGAAAAACATACCAACATAAATTTCGTTCTCAGTTTGTAAGCCATTTAAAGTGAAAAGGAGTTTTCCCTATTAGATTTCAGTAAAAGAATAACTGTAAAGTCTCTGATTCACTGTATTGCTGCCTCCCCCTATACATTCTTTCAACCGTTGGATATGATTCTAGATGGAGTTTTCCCTATTAGATTTCAATAAAAGAATAACTGTAATGTCTCTGATTCACTGTATTGCTGCCTCCCCCTATACATTCTTTCAACCGTTTGATATGATTCTAGATTTATGGTTAGGGAATGAGTCTTCCAACTCTGACATATTGTTGTCTCCCAAGCACTTAGCACAGTGTTTTGCAAACAGTAAGCACTCAATAAATACCATTGAGTGATTCTTTCAAAACATGCATGAAATAATCAAAATTCATGGATATTATTTTCATTAAAATTATGTATCATTTATACATAATATCATTTAAAATCATTTTTCCTACCACAAGACCAATGAAATCAAGTACTTGGGTTTAAAGAGCAAATGAAAGGCTAAAGAGACTAAAAGGAAACAGCAAAAGGAGCAAGGATTCCCCTCCAAGGCCACAATTTGAAAAATAATAAATATCAGGTAGGGTGTGGCTCACTTCATTAATTGTGATAACTCACTGCCTTGTTGTAGGAAAAATGATTTTTGTGTCATGTTCAGTATCAATTTACTATCATAGCATTTTTAATTGGAAGTTTTTGATGTTGCACAAAGCTCAGTCCTACTTCCTACCCAAATATAATTTTCTAAAATTGGAAGAACAATCTAGTCAGTGATGAGATATATTTACAAATATTTATTGTAAAAAACTCTTTACATGGTCTTTGAGGGTAGGGATCATTTCTATCAAATGTATTGTATAGTACTCTACCAAGCACTTAGCAAAGTGCTCTGCACACAACAAGAACTCAATAAATACCACTGAGTGATTGACTGATTGATTTATCAAAAGAAAGAAATGGGGTTAGTTGAAACTTCAACTTAAAGGCTGGCATTCAGTAAGGCCCAACACCATTTAAGAACAGATTTAATGGCATTTCCTCACTGCAGTGACCTTAAAAGATAAGCAGCAGGAAATATAAACTCTGAAAATCTAAGTCAGTGGTTGTGCCCCATCATGTATTACATGGGAAAATTTTGATTATGATAAGGAATATGACTATGCAAATTAGAATAAAATATCATTCCTAAGAGCTATAAATTATTTACCTCTAAAACAAATATGAGCTCTTCATGCTATAAATCACCTTGTAGGTTGCTTACTGTATATTACGACTCTAAATTATCTCTGGCTATGTGTAAGAAAATCTTCGCTGCAGAAAGGAAAGGTGTTCATACACAGATTTAAAGGGAAACAAGATAACTGACTGATGAAAACAATGTTTGGAAACAATGACTCAGTGACTAAAAACATCTTAAAATTTGCTGCTGTATCCTACAGGGCTTTTGTGAACTAAGATTACAATAATCAAACATCTCATGTTCATTCCAATTAACACTCTGGGTGTGGCACTGCACTTGGGATATACAAGTTAAACACTCAGAATCAAAGACACACACACACGATAAGAGCAGGCACTGGGAAATACCATAATCAATTACAGCATGTATCATATCTTGGATGGTAGAGAACCAGAGGTTATGAAGCCAAACAGTAGAGAACTATCGGATCTTTGCATGAACCAGTAAAGTGTGTTGTCAGAATGAAGAGCACAACAAAGACTAAACAAATGGCTGCCTTCAACACAATGACAACAATCCACGGAATTTACTGAGCAATTACTGTGTGCAAAGCACTTTAATATGAGCCTGGTGGAGAGTGTAATACGCTAGAGCTGGTAGACAATTCCTGATCATTACACGCTTACGGTCTTATTTTCCAGCTGCTGTAATTATTTTTAACTTCACAACAAACAGGAGAGGTTCCATTTCATTAAAAGATATATTGTGAAGACTGCAAAACACCAGTAGGAAAATAACCAACCACCTACTAATGACTTCTTGATATTTCCTATCTATAAGAGAAAATGAAAAAGGATAAATTTAAAAAAAAAATCCTAACTGCAAGTTTGGCACTGAAAGTCCCTTAACATTTTCAGTTTTGACCAGAGAGTGATTTTTATCTCTTACACCTTGGTAGGGCACAAAGGCAGGTAAATAATAGTAATTGTAATAATTATGGTATTTGTTAAGTGTCTATTATGTCCCAGGCACTGAACTAAGCGCTGGGGTGGATATAAGCAAATCATGTTGGACACAGTCCCTGTCCCACATAGGGTTCAGTCTTAATACCCATTTTGCGAATGATGTAACTGAGGAACAGGGAAGTGAAGTGACTTGTCCAAGGTCACGTAGCAGGCAAGTGGCAGAAGGGATTAGAACCCATGATCTTCTGACCCAGAAATGTGCCCTATCCCACTCCACAATGCTGCTTCCCACAAGTAATGAGAATTTAAAATTATTTTTAAAAGTGTTATAATTAATGGCTCATTCTATAATTTAGAGACCCCTTGACTTTCACAATCCATACATCTAATGTTTCCCACCTGAAAACATACACCAAATGTTCTCAACCCATTTTTCAAAGCATGTGCCTGACAAGTGATGTAATACTCAGTATTATTAAAATTTCACACCTTTGTAATTAAGTGTGCAAAATGCTATTAAAAGAACACTTGTAACAAGATTTTTTTTTCTTTAAAACATTGACAGTTTTCTCTGGGTCTTTCCTATCACCAGAACAAATGAGGTTGGCTCTGCTCTTTTTCAAAAAATAGATGGTCATTTTCAGCATCTGTTGAGATTGCAGCTTTCAATATTTATGCTTGATTACTCTGTGCATTGGGTGAAGATATGCTGAGATAATTAGTACTAATTGGGATTTTCATCCATCAGTTAGGAATACTCAGAAAATAAAACCAAAGGGAACCACAGTTTGCAGGGTACAGATGAAATCAGCTGCTGCTGTTCATCACTTTACAGAATTTAGAGCACAGAAAACAACAACAAAAAAGAAGGTATAAGTCAGTTCAAATGGCAGTCTGGCTTTGGAGATTTAAGAAAAAAATGAGTTCTGAAGGCCCAACTGAAATGTCTTTGGTGGCTTTTTTTTTTATGATTGTCAATGAATTTATATTATGGAGAGGCATCATTAGCAGAGCAGGTTTACTACTTAAGCAGAACTCAATAGATTTCTTAGGAATATGTCAACAGCACCAGGAAAATGAATATTCTTTACCAACCTTAGCCCACCGGCTGCCCAGGCCTTCCTTTGAGTCCAAATGAAAGTTTCTGATTCCTCAAGCTGTATAGGGTTTTAGAAGTGAGAGAAGAAGGGAAGGGCAATAATCCTCCTCCTTCTCCAACAGAAGATGAGTTTCTCAAGATGGGGAGAGGAAACAGAGGGGAGACTGATAGGGCTCGAATAAATAATTCTTAACTATATTATTTGGAATAGGCAATAGTAGTGCTGCATCCCTCTTCTGGTTTCTGTGAAAAACCACAGATCAGTTACATAAATTAATGGCATTTAAGGAGTATCAGCAAAGTTTTGAAAAGTTATTTCAGAGAGCTTCCTCCTACCAATTTTTCAGGAAGCTATGTCCCTATGGCCCATTGCAGAAGTCTTTTATTTCCCTTGTGGAAGAGGGATATAATAACCCTCCTTTGTCTCTGTCCCCCTTTCAGGGGTCAAACACCCACTTGATCTATTTGGTAGTTTCATGGCGATTAAAACACAGTTTCTCTTCTAGTGCCATAATCCCACCACATCCTGGAAAAGTTAGCATACCCTCTCTGGAGAGCTTCCCACATAATTAAATGAACATTCCTGGACAAATTAAGGAAACAAGCGCTATTCATTTTCACAAAAGGCAACAAGAAATTCTTCATTAAAGAGATTCTAAAGATATAACAGATGGTGAAAATTAAAATTTAATAGATACATTTTTCAATACTTTTTTTCTATATGACTTTAAAACTAATGAAGTATCTCTTGTACAAAATGAAGTCTAATTAACCTAGGGCTTGGCTTCCACTTCTTCACGACCAGAGAGGACTTGTCATTTTGCTGCCCAGAGACATTCAGCTTATTGCTAGAGTTTAATTTAAAGCAAAAAACAAGTGATGTCTCACGTTTGGGATGGCTCTTTCCCTGAGGCAAGCTCACTTCTGAGCCATCACGGTTGTACCAGGAATCCTACTGCATTGGTTGCTACTGCATTTCAATGTACTGAATGATCAAATAGGCTGTAGGCAATAACTATAATTTTTTAAAAAATGTACTCAGGTACTCTGCATTAGTATTTTAATCAAAGTGTTATTTTTTGTTTTTGTTCTGTTTCTGAAAAACTATTTGTTGTTCATTCCCTTAGTCCCCTTTCTAAAATTGGAGACTAGGGACTGGAGCATGTATGAAAACCACTACTACTTATGACTTCTGAGGGGAAGGTTGGGGTAAAGAAAGGAGCAAATTCTGAATGTGCAGTGGGGATAGTAGGAATGGTGTCAGGATTAGATAATATTAATTTTCCTGTCAGGCAAATGACATTTTTAAGCTACTTTACGCCGCTGATGAAGAAAGCTCATGGAGCACAAATGAACTAACTGTCAAACAAAACTCTGAAAGGACCACATGGATAACCAAACTCTTTCAGCTCTCAACTGGAAAGATAGTGCTGAATGGCCACATCCACTTGGAAACCAGGAACTCTGTGCCTATTCTTGTTCACTTCTCTATTTTACAGTTGAATCAACCAAACAGAGCGTAGGATTGGAAAGGAAATTTTAGGAGAGGTTTTGCCCAAGCCGCACTACTATCAACCACAAATTCCTCAAACAGGTCTACCCATGTAGAAAAGCTGTGCAAACTGAATTATTCAGTTGCCTTAACTTCCCAAATCATATCATACCCATAATTTATTTATTTCTATTAAATTCTGTCTCCCCCTCTAAACTGTAACTCCTTGTGGGCAGAAAACATATCTCCAACTCTGTTGTACTGTGCCCTCCCAAGAGCTCAGTACAGTGCTCAATACACAGTAAGCACTCAATAAACATCACTGATTGACTGAACAGCAGTAAATTACATTTTCTGTGGTGCTGAAGGATTTTAGAAGCCCAGTAATTCCAAAAAGACAGAAAATACACCTTCAACTAATATAATGAAAAGGTGTTTTCACTTTCTACTACTTAAGACTTACTAGCGGATTCGAAGTATCTAGGTAAAATTAATATCTACTTGAATTGAAGTCACCAAGAGGGATTAACACTACTTTCAGATTTCCTAAGTGTTTTCCTTGATTTCAGATTCACAGTGAAAGGAAGTCATGGATGTCAAGGGAAGCAATCTAGGAAAAGCCCTACTCAATAAAGACAGGGCACACTTCTGAATTGTATTCTTGGCTGAACATTCTAGGCCTGATTTTGTCGCTTTTTCCCTATGTGGTCTCAGGAAAAGTATTTCAACTCCCCATGCTTGTTTCTGCATCTGAAAGTCTCGGCTAATGGCAGATTCCTTCTTTGAGTCCAGTGAAAAAGAACTGATAAAATGGTTGTATAACATTCTGCACAATATAAATGTTTATATAATCCGGGAAACAATTGACATACAGAGTGTGATTAACTTTAGGCCCCACAGTTGATTGAATCATGAAATAGTTTGTGTGTGGCTACTGAAGACTGTGGGAACTATATTACACTAGGCAATAAATTATATCGTACTCTTTATTGTTCATTGTGCTCTTATATGAGCATATAATTATTCCCAATGCTACCCTCAACAAGACTACAGATCAACTGTGGGCAACTCAAAACAAGAGACTAACAAAATATACTTTGAAATTAACGAATACCACCATCTATTTCCTCCCTTCTCAGGGTCACTTTTGAGGGGAGGCAGCGGTGGCCAATGAAGTGGGAAAAGAACTGGCAACAGTGGGAGAAGAGAAGACAACATCACAGATTGTCCCAACTCTGTCACAAATTGGCTGAGTTACAGATCAATCAATCAATCGTATTTATTGAGCGCTTACTGTGTGCAGAGCACTGTACTAAGCGCTTGGAAAGTACAAGTCGGCAACATATAGAGACAGTCCCTACCCAACAGTGGGCTCACAGTCTCACCTAAGATGTCATGCTGTCTTTTTTTTACTTCTCTCGGGGTGAATAAAACATCTTTAGATTTTCCTTCTTGCGACTTTCAAAGAATTCCATTTTTTTATTTCATTTAGCTTTTATTTTAGCTTAAAGGGAAAACATTTTTAATCAATGAAAAGAGTCCCTGTTTTCTACTCACATGAACAGGTTTCTGCGTCAGTATTAACGACTTCTAAAATTTGTCCTCAGTCCAAACCAAAAATATTTTCTTTCAGTTTTATTGATTATGCAGGGGTCACTTTGCAGTGTATAAAACAAATGCTGAAATTGTGTTTGTGAACCCAGAACAGTTAAAGATAGTGTTTGGACTAATAGAGTCCTGCTGAGGCAAACACTCTACTGGTTTCACACGTAGTGGTCCTGTACATGTGCTACTATACTAACAACTCTGGGAATCCCTCAGGAATTGCCATGTATGTGCAGTACATCAAAAATTCAAGTGCTTACTACCTCTCTCAAAGTGACACCGGCCAGTATCACTCTCAGCTTCAAGGCGGTCCATCACCTCACCCCCTCCTACCTCACCTCCCTTCTCTCCTTCTCCAGCCCAGCCCGCACACTCCGCTCCTCCGCCGCTAACCTCCTCACTGTGCCTCGTTCTCGCCTGTCCCGCCGTCGAACCACAGCCCACGTCTTTCCCATCCTGGAATGCCCTCCCTCCACACATCCGCCAAGCTAGCTCGCTTCCTTCCTTCAAAGCCCTACTGAGAGCTCACCTCCTCCAGGAGGCCTTCCCAGACTGATCCCCCTTTTTCCTCTCCTCCCCCCCGCCCTACCTCCTTCCCCTCCCCACAGCACTTGTACATATTTGTACAGATTTATTACTCTATATTACTTGTACACATTTACTATTCTATTTATTTTGTTAATGATGTGCATCTACCTATAATTCTATTTATTCTGATGATTTTGACACCTGTCTAAATGCTCTGTTTTGTTGTCTGTCTCCCCCTTCTACACTGTGATACCGTTGTTGGGTAGGGACCGAATATATATGTTGCCGACTTGTACTTCCCAAGCGCTTAGTACAGTGCTCTGCACACAGTAAGCATTCAATGAATATGATTGAATGAATGAATCTGGGTATGGATCCCACAATATCAGGACTTAGCTCGAGCCAGTTAGAAAAAAAATGAACCTAATACAAAGAAAATGGTTCAAAGCGCTTATGTGTTACCTCCATAAAGCTTCCATAACTACACAGGGCAATCAATTATATGTAGTTCTGAGATGTATACAAATATAGGATGTTGCATTGATTCTGGCACTGTAATGTACATCTATACCAAACCCAGAGAGAACATATACAGCACTTCATAGCACTGACTTCTAAGAATGTTAAAACACACACAGAAAAATAAACTGTATTATAAACAAGCTCAGTTAAACACAGCTGTTGTCCACTGTACAAAAAAAATTATTAATACTGTAGTAATCTCTGTTAAGGACATGATGAATGTTTCCTGCAAATAAAGCAGGCTGCAGAGATATTACACAATTAAGTCAGTGAAGTAACCAACAATAAAATGAAGGTAAAGAAAACACTAACTGCCAGATCTTTCCCTTATTTTCAAAAGAGTAAGAAGAGACAGATGAAAGAATGAAGTTAACAAGGGAAAATAGAGTAAATGGGAGATGATGAAAATGGAAAAAAAAACTGAGTCTGAGTCCTAAAACAGCCCAGGGGCAAAACAAACAGGATTTATCCTTCAATCTGATGCTAAATAACTATGAGAATATTATTATTATTGAGTCCATTTTAAAGAATTTGCTGAGGAATTAGAAAAGCATAGTAGCTCCCCAAATCTCCGAGTACAATTTAAATGGAAGATGAGGTAAATATTGACATCTGACAGCAAGGTCATATAAATTGGATACAAAGACCAACTTGGAAGAGACAGACTGTAATGATGTGAATAGAGGTCTTAACTTATGACTTGCCCCCAGCATATGAAAATAAAGACCCCGTTCTAATCAATTCACATTTTGTTCATCTGCTTATTTCTTCCCAACCCAGAACCAACATGTAGTTCCAGGAAGTCAAGCCCGCCCTTTGGAAACTTGATATAATGCTTAGGTCCAGTGTAAATAGTTAAAAGAAGTATTCTGGAGAGTATGCATATCTGTGGACCATTTCATCTCTACTAAGGAGACCTTACATGTTTACAAACAATGAAGACAATGATTTCCTTCTCTGAAGGACGGAGAATTGTGGGGAGATATGTACACTGAGCTGCAAGACAACATGGTGAATTTACAAGATTCAAGATGAACTGTCTCCCTAAGAGATTCTGTGAGTGTGTATGCTACAGGAAGAGGAAGGGATTTTTCCTGACCTTTAACTATCCATAATTGTTTTCTACCTTCTCTTTCTGAAATATCCGCCTGTTTAATATATTCCCACAGAGGCTCTTGCCCTTTCAATGTATGAAAGACATATTAGATCTGAAGCCCGAGATACACTATAATTTCACAGGAACAAATAAAAGGCCAAAGGGCTTGAGCACAGAAATGACAGGATGGTTCATTTGTAAATCAATACTGGGCTTTGTGTTGACCACAGTGATAAGTTTATGAGCAAAGGTCAAACTATTTAGAGGGTTCAGGAAAAGTAATGAAACCTTGTGCCTAAACAAGACCTTTTGGCTTCTTCCTGCCCCTCACTAGCTATGTGAAAAATTTGCCTTCCTGGCATAATAGACCATGGCTATTTAATACTACTGAAATTAAAAAACAACTGAAAAGATCCATACTGAATAGGACCAAGGTAGAGATATTCTCAGGAAGGACTCTTTTGCAGAATATAATGGTTGAATAATAATCATTCATTCAATCGTAGTTATTCAGCACTTACTGTGCGCAGAGTACTGTACTGAATGCTTGGGAAAGCACAATATAGTAATAAAGAGGGACAAACCCTGCCCACAACAAGCTCACAGTCTAGAGTACTTACTCTGGGCAGACCACTGGATTAAGCACACGATAGAGTTAACAGAGCCCTTGCCCTCAAGGACTTTACAATCTAGCAGGATAATTGGATGAGGTTCCATTTGAATTTTGTTCTCTCTGACATTTCTCTTATGTCACCTCTAGAATGGGGTTATTTGTTCCATTAACTAAGCTTCCTTGACCAACATTTATTGATGGCTTTTAACCACCAAGAAGGAAAAAAAACCCAACAACATAAAAATCACGGGAAAACAATGCCGATGTGACAGAAAATAAGTGTGATATAGTCGAAGGAACCTGGGTATGGAAGTCAAAGGACCTGAGTTCTAAACTCCATCACAACCTTTTTGCACCAGTTTCCTCACTGGTAAAATGGGAATAATAATTTCTAGCTCTCTATACCCCACAGGGATGTTGTGAAGTAAAAAAAATGAGTCCATGTGAAAATGTTTTGGAAAACAGAAAGGTCACACAAATTCAAGGTAACGTGGAAACACTGCTATCTCCCTCAAATTTCCTTTCTACAATACTGCCAGAGGCTCTGCTTATATAATCCTGTTCACATATAACCATTGGAAATACTCAAATTAATGAAGTGAGAAGGATCAGCTTTTAAGAACTATCTGGTCTACAAGTCCAGCTCAATTTAACATCCAACGACACAAACTTACAACTATAAAGAGGAGGTCATGCTGACTTGGAAAGGCCAGGTTCAAGCTTGGATCGGTGGAATCTAAATGTAACGAGCAGACCGCCTGAGCCTTTGCAGGGGGATGTGATAACACATCTACAGGTTTTAAGCTCTCCTTAGCGGAAGCAATATCTCTACTGGATTCCGGTTAAAGAAATGCCAACCTTTACAAACAGAAGATTAGAGTTGAAATTCATATCATTAAGTTGTTTGTAAGATTATTTTAAAGTCATTGGAATAAAAATTCCTTAATGTAAAGAAGTTGCATTTGGTTCTCTTGTAAGAGACTTGTCTTCAAAAAAAAGTTAATCAAATTTATTTAGTTTCAATGATTTCTTAATACTTATAGATCACTTATTAAAGCTCTAGATTTCTCTTCTGCTATGAATCACATCAGTCTCTTGCTCAACATCCTCTTCATTTAATCAAGTCATCACACAAACAATAGTATCTACTGTGTGCAGCACACTGGGCTGAGTGCTTGGTAGAGTCCAGAAGAAGTTGTATTAGCTAGTTCAACCATTCCTAACCATTTTCTTACTTAGCTTTTCCTATTACTCGGAGGTCATCCTAAGTGCAAACATACACACAGGTACACAGGCACAAAAACTCTATTCTCAACTCCAGAATAGAGCATTTAGCATACCTTGTTTTGCCTTTTGATGTTACTGTGTTCAATCTGAAAAGTTAATCTGATGTAAATGTTCGCTCAAGCGCCGTGCCCTGTGCACAGCGTGGCTCAGTGGAAAGAGCAAAGTCTTAGGAGTCAGTGGTTGGGGGTTCTAATTCCAGCTCCGCCACTTGTCTGCTGTGTGACCTTGGGCCAGCCACTCAACTTCTCTGTGCCTCCATTACCTCATCTGTAAAATGGGGATTAACACTGAGCCCCACGTCTAGTCACCTTTCTAACTTGTATCTACCCCATAGTAAGTGCTTAATGAATACCATTATTATTATTAGTAGTCGTAGTAGTAATAGTAGAAAGCACTCAAATATCACTGTGTCATGCCCATATTTTCCTGTCACTACTATTTATTGAGCACCTATGCTCCCAACCTTCTACGAAGCACCTGTGAAAGTACAACAGAATTAGTATACATGATACCTGCCCTTAAGAAGTTTATAATCTAGCCAAGGAGACAAAAATAAATTACCAGCAGGAAGAAGTAATGTTAAGTTTAATTTGTAAATTCCTTCTCTCTGAGATCATCTGAAGTATTTTTTATCATCCTGTTGTTTTCTGGTCCCTAGTGTCTAACAGACAGACCCACGCTGATTTCCTATTGTGTCAAATCCTCTGACTGTTGACCTCATGTGGTGATTAATTTTTCCATTTAAAGGTATAATGCAAGGGCTGAATTTTTGAATAACCTTTCTGTGGTTTTCCAAAAGCATTCCAAAGAGGTTACTTACATGGTTCTGAAACTGGTTTAAATTATGGGAAGACCATGGTCGCAGACCAGCAGCTGAGACAGCAATGGAGATGAAAGTTTCTAGCTTACAGATCCAAGGGGAAACACAGCTGTTCCGGCTGGTCGTCTCAGATCTCAACGCTTACTACCATGATGGAGAAGGCGATAATGTGCTGTGCCTTTGGTTGAAGAGTGCATTTATAAAAGCAATCTTTACAGAGTGTAAGGAACCAATTAATCAAATGCCTGGACCTCTGAGGTACAAAAGAAACCTAGGGGGTGGGTGGTTCCGCTCTGTCCATCAGGAAATACTCACTACTGAGAAAACCTTTTGACTGAAATTTATCCTGATAGATTGTTACATTATTGAAACAAGTCAATTTTACCGAGGGAAAGGTCCCACTGAAATATTTCCAAGGTAACAATCTCTACAACCAATAAGGATGAAAGTTTACATAAAGCTGTCAGCAAACTTACTAATAACAATTCAAACAATAGGTATTATGGTGGTAGTTCAGAAATAGATCTCCAAAACTGATACAGTTTCATGTCAAAAGATTCCAAAACTTACCACACCTGAAACTATTTTCACAGTGGTGGCCTAGAAATCTGTGACTGAATCCACTGCCCGTACATAGGCATGCTAAGGCAAAATATTTAGGGAGGATTTTCCCAGAACAAACCCTCTCTCCTTTATCTGGTATTTTCTTCCAAAGACTTCAAAGCCCTTCACAGTCATTAGCTCATTCACCTTCTCAGCAACACTGAGAGGAAGGCAAAAAAAACCTAAAACAATACTATTATTTCCATTTCAGACAACAGAAAGCAGACTCAGAGAGGTTAAGTCATTTCCTCAAGGCCACACAGAGAGTTAGTCCTGGACCTGAGCAAAAACCTAATCTTGCTTACTCCAGAGCCAAAGAGCTTGCTATTCACTTGCATTAACTGCAAGGGGAAAAATAAATCCATGCTCCAGTGTTTCAACTGAACTATCCAAGTTGTGTCATATAGACCGATCAACTTTCCTGATAATAAGGGGCCAGATCTACCTTTATTAAACATGGTAGGCAATCCACTAGCTCTTCTTTCATGCCAAACCTAAGTAGATCTTCGGACACTTCCACATCAACAACATTGTTCCTTAAAATTCAGTCTATAGGGAACAAGTGAAATTGGCCATGTCAGCACATCTGTGTAGATATATACATATATCTAGTATAGGTTTCCCAATTCAAACATTGTGTTTATATAACACTTTAAAGCAATGCTGGCTGACTAGACAATTACACAAATCAGAACTACTATGTGATAAAAATAAACTATAAGCATAACTATAAATTATTTCAAGAAGACTTTTTTATAATATGAAACAAAGTTTTCATAATACTATCTTTTATAGTTTTTATTTACTGAATCTTGTTTCCACAGAGGAAGCCACAAAGTTTCTTTCGAAACAGGTAAAGGTCAGAAGCTTGAAGAAAGACTTCATAATTGAAGGGGAAAACATAAATCAGAAACTTTCAACCTACACCTAAGTATCTAAGGACTTGATTCATTTGCATGCCTTTCATTGTTTTCTTTTATATTCATCAAATAAATATCAAATTAAAGAGCAGAGAAAGGTAAGAAAGATGAAGGACAAATATCGGACATTATACCAGAGTTTGAGAGCACTGAGAAATAATTTAAGGAAACAGCAAAATCCTTTACAGAAAGTTTAACTGAATAATCAAGAAAAGTCCAAGAAAAAGGAGCAACAGGTGTGGAACTACAGAAAATGAACCCAGAAAATTGAGGATGGAAAAATCTTTGAATTTGAAGAAAAGTTCATAATCATCAATGAATTAGTGAGAGAGTTGATAAGGAGAAGTGGAAATAAAATAAAGAAAGAAAATTAAGGCTAAGAAGGAGCATTCACTGAAGAGTTCTAAAGAATGGGGGAGATATAAGAGTGCTTAAATTCAAAGGGAACTCATTAAGAGATTATCTCTAAGAAGGGGAGAAAGAGAAAGAGATAGACAAGAGAGTGATTAAAAGATAAGAAGAAACTAAATTCCGGAGCCAATTCAAGGTTGTTCTTACAGAACTCATCTCTTTGGGGAAAAAATTACTATTTCCCCTTTATATGAAATTTCAAGAATAACCATAGATCCTGAGAGAGATTTAACCAACAGAAATCACTTGGTTCCAAAGATATCTCGTGTACCAAACAGCAGTTTGCATTATTCACTTGTTTATATAAGTTTTCCAAAATCTGAGATAATTTTAGGGGAAAAATCTGATAGAGAATTTAGGTTTGTTCTCCCTGTGCTACGCCACTGAGAGCATCAAGTCTTCTGACACTCAAACATGGGCATCAACATATGCTGGGAGTGCTTTAAAGCAATAGTCTTACTGGGACAACTAATGAGTGTAGTAAACAGTTGGTGTATTTGCCTAGTCTTGCCAGTTAAGGGTGGGCAATTTTAAAAGCAAATAATAACGGGAGATTTAAAAAGTAAAAGAAAAAGCATATCATTTTCAGAATTTTATCTTTTGAAACAATTTACATATTATGTTTTCCCAATGACTGGGACTCCCAAAACATTCTAGGAGATGATCAAGAAAATTGAGCATGATGTCTTGCTAAGGATTCAATAAGCTACATACTAATATGAGGAGGAAATGGCAAACTAATAAATAGGTAAAGGCAGGATACTTTAGTCACGCAGAGAAGAAGAAGTAGCTGGAAGAGGTAGTAGAGAGCAGGCAGGAAACCCAATTAAACAAAGGTACTTATTGAGCACTTCTCCCATGTTACTCATCAATTTCCCCCAAAGGTCCCTCCAGCAACCTTTCTCCCTATCCCTCTATTGCCCATTGAAGATTTATAATACTTTTCTAATGTGGCAGGACCATGATAGGCCCAAAACTCTGATACACGCTTATCTGATAATTAAAAAACATCCTTAGTTGTACAGCATATACGAGTATTAGATCCTCAGAAAAAAGTACACATATGAAAATTTCACTCATCTATTAATATTTCAAATGCTTTTCATAACAATTTAAGGTTGGTTTAAGAAACTATGGTTGAAAAGAACTCG
Source organism: Tachyglossus aculeatus (assembly GCF_015852505.1). Taxonomy (NCBI): domain Eukaryota; kingdom Metazoa; phylum Chordata; class Mammalia; order Monotremata; family Tachyglossidae; genus Tachyglossus; species Tachyglossus aculeatus. Next base: position 19,929,452 of record NC_052089.1, on the reverse strand, counting down.
AACTCTTCTGAAACAAAATTCTCTACCATTGGCAAAATCACTGCTGAGATCATTTTAATAGATGATGTAACAAAGAGAAATGTAGCATTACCATACAAGTAACTGGATGAATATCCAAACTCCCAAATAATGTGCCATTTGGAAAAATTAGGCGTCTTTTTTTTTTTATTCAAGACCTATAGGGCCTAAGAAAGTAATGAATCAAATGATTTGAGTAATGCCACTTTGCAAGGAACCATTGTTAATAAGCTTATGGGACTAAAGCATGGAATAAAATGATTCACATTAAGAGATAAGTAATTTTCTAAGAATCATCCTAGCTAGAATTTTCTTTCATGTCTATGTGAACAATGGAAATAGGACAGGGCAACTAATGGCAGATGAGGATGCAATTTGGTGATCCGGAACAAAGTCAATGAATGCTGTCAAAGATTGGGGAGGGAAGGACAGAAGAGATGAGATCAAGGGGGCAAAGGTGGGCTACTAATACATGACCAGCAACCCTTATAATTGTTGAGAAAGAGAGAGAGAGACAGAGAGAGAGAGAGAGAGACAGAGACAGAGAGAGAGAGAGAGAGAGAGAGAGACTGAAAAGGGAGCTCATATCTCCAGCACCAAATTGATTTACTCTAGCCTTGAGCATATTAAGTGGGCTCACTGAACAAACATGCAACCTACAGACTAACACAAATGTCAAAATGAAAAGGAATCCTATTTGAAAGTCATATTTTAGAAAATTATGAAAAACATAAATGGTTTTAAACTCATTCTTTGAGATTCAAAGCTTAAAATTAAAAAAAATTCCACATATTCTCAGTAGCAAAATGCATAATTTTACACAATAGTTTCTCCCTGGAATACACTCAGAAGAGCAACATTTAATATACTTTATTTTACACTAACTGTACTGAAAAGAGGCTTTTAAGCTTACTTGTGGAATGGAGTGGAGTGATTGATAGGCCTAAGGTATACAACACAACATTTCCTAGTTTAGACTTGAACTTATTTAAAATGATATATGTAGCAGTTCCCAGCCATCTCCTAATTCATCAAAAGGTGTCAGGAAAAGGAACACTAATTCTTGTATAGTCTCCTCTTTAACTGTTCCTGTCAATCTGTGAAACAATTTAAGGATCTCATTTAGGATTACGGAATATTCATAATTAGGCTTAGCAATTTAATATGTTTTAAACAGAAATGAAAAGATAATTTGTGGAAAATGTACTTTAACATCTTGAAACATATTTGACTCTAATCAAGCAAGATTCTTTATCATTGAAACTAATTTCTTTTCTTTGACTGTCCATGGCTACCCTAGTTATACTGAGCCCATTTCTGAAGTAATGCATTACTGAAAATACTCTCAATAGGACACTCAGAAGTTTCCTGCTAAAATTAGACTAAGTGATGATAAAAATCCATGTGATATTAACATTATCTTGAAAGGAAGATGTCGAAAAATCCAGAAGTGACCACCTTAATACTACAATTCTTCAGGACAGCAATTTTCCACCACCCACACAGACTACAATACAATTTTCCACTAAAGATAACTATGCAAACCAAGAAGTGAATTCCTTGATACTTCAGTGATTCACTATTGATCGCCTTCCAGTTGTCTGATATTCCCGGTTTGTGAACAGTGTTCAATTCCAAAATTATTATATGAAAGGTCAGCACCAAAGTATGACATAGAAGAAGTAAAAACAGAATACAATAATAATATTGATGGCATTTGTTAAGCGCTTACTATGTGCGAGGCATGGTTCTAAGCACTGGGGGGATAAAAGGTGATCAGGTTGTCCCACGTGGGGCTCACAGTCTTCATCCCCATTTTACAGATGAGGTAACTGAGGCTCAGAGAAGTTAAGTGACTTGCCCAAGGTCACACAGCAGACATGTGGAGGAGCCAGGATTAGAACCCATGACCTCTGACTCCTAAGCCCGTGCTCCTGCCGCTGAGCCACGCTGCTTCTCAAAGCTCTGGGATACAGGCAAATTATTCCACTTCCTCAGTTTTCTCAAAAGCCCCTTTGCAAGGTGAGGATTGGATCCATTGTCTATATTACTTTGTCTATATCCGTGGTCTATAACCATTGTCTGTATTCTCCACCCCCGCCCCACCCTCTTCCCCTCCCCACGGCACTTGTGTATATTTGTACAAATATATTAATCTGTTTTATTAATGATGAATATTTAGCTATAATTCTATTTATTCTGACGGTATTAACACCTGTCTTCTTGTTTTGTTGTCTGTCTCTCCCTTCTAGAATATGAGTCGCTGTTGGGTAGGGACCATCTCTGCATATTGCCAATTTGTACCTCCCAAGCACTTAGTACAGTGCTCTGCACACAGTAAGCACTCAATAAATATGATTGAATGAATAAATTACTTAAGAATCCGCATTAGCTAGATCGGGGCAAATAGCATCTACAAGAGGAGGCAAAACTGAGTAAATGGAACAATTTGCCCATATCCCAGAGCTTTCATATTAGAGATTTCTGTTTTCGCTTCTTCTGTGCCATACTTTGGTGCTAAAACTCTCATATGATCGCCTGGGAATTGAACACTAGCCACACACCTGGAATATCAGACAACTGGTAGCCGATTAACAGTGAATCACTGAAGTATCAAGGAATTTGCTTCTTGGTTTGTCCTGGTACCCTAAACTCTAAACATGTGGCAGGCCAAATGCCCTTCCAGGACCCACATGGGGGAGTTTGGCTCTGTCAATCATTTTAAAGTACACAGGATACATTTCCAACCATAAATGAGGTCCCATGATTCTTTGCTACTAGCCTAAAAATGATTCCTGTGGAAAACAAAATGCCTGTCTTTAAGATTATATGGCATAATTGAATAATAATAATAATAATAATAATAATGATGGTATTTGTTAAGCGCTTACTATGTGCAAAGCACTGTTCTAAGCGTTGGGGTAGATACAAGGTTATCAGGTTGTCCCACATGGGGCTCACAGTCTTAGTCCCCATTCTGCAGACTAGGGAACTGAGGCCCAGAGAAGTGAAGTGACTTGCCCAAAGTCACACAGCTGACAAGTGGTGTGGTGGAGCCGGAATTTGAACCCACAACCTCTGACTCCAAAGACCAGGCTCTTTCCACTAAGCCACGCTGCTTCGTGTTATTATAATTATTGTTATATTATACATTATATTATTACAATTAATAATATTATTATTAATATAATAATTATTATATTAGTTCCTCAGTTCCCGCAACTGTAAAATGAGGATTAAGACTGTGAGCGCCACAAGGGACAAACTCATTACCTTGCATCTACTCCAGTGCTTAGAACAGTGCTTGGCACATAGTAAGCGCTTAACGAATACCATCATCATCATCATTATAAAAATGCTGAAATGGGCTGCAAAGAGAATTTGTGCAGTTTCCACAACTGGATAGCTTCAATAAATAAATACAAAACCTTCATTTTTAACTGGTTTGTCCATTGCACTTGGATTTTCACCCTTTATTTGCCCTTCCCTCAGCCCCACAGCACTTACGTACATATCCATAATTTATACTACTGTCTCCCCTTCAAACTTAAGCTCCTAGTGGGCATGGAATGTGTCTACCAACTCTGTTATATTGTACTCTCCCAAGTGCTCAGTACAGAGCTCTGCAAACAGTAAATGCTCAATAAATACAATTGAAATAGAGAAAGTTGAAAAACAGCCAGTGGTCTAATCTCAGAGACGCTTCTATATTAGAAAGGACAAATTTATTTAATCATATTTATTCAGCTCAACAAACAAGCTCCACCTCAAAGTTGCATTTATGTTTTTCAGGCATGAATCAAGTGTTGTAACTGAAAAATTTAGAGGGGTTAACTGCCACCCTTAACCAACTGATGCTAACATCTATTTTTGAATAAATATCCATTTTCAAGCTGCAACCACTTGTGACATGTTAAGCTGGGGAGTAAACTTCCATAGATCCCAGTTCCATATTACACGCGATTAATCCAATGGGAAAGAGCTGAGGGTGTGCTTGCATATTGTTAGCTGGAGAAAGGACAAGCCACCTCCTGCCAAAACAGATCAAGACCTGAAGCGTTCCGGGCGAAACGGCCAGGACCGTAGCTCTGCCAATTCTTCCATTCATCCTTTGCACTCCACGACTCCTGCAAAACCTGTCTCGACGCTACTCGCATATCACCCCGGTGGAAATAACTATGCTTGTCGGGGCATAGCTATTTTCTTTCGGTCAACAGCAAAAGCATTGGTATTGTAAGTGTGAGCTAGGTTTGAGGGAAAGGGAGGGGAGAAAGAGGGTGAACTCATTCTTCTTCAAAAGGGAGCACTGTCAGTATTGGCTGCCGTGACGAGTCTAGCTCAGCTGAATTCAGATCACCTGCTAATTCTGCAGTTTTCTTATCCCATATTCACCCCACACCTCTAATGTAATAGGCGAAACGGTATAATCCTGAGTCAGGAATAATTTCAATGTTCACAAAGAAACAAGGAAATTTGTGCCAGTAAAATTTGAGCTTTCCTTACTTCTTTGGACACTTTGCCTCCAGTTCTTCAAATGGATTTTACAACATGCAAGCGTAATATATCATACAACTCTGCTTTTTCAATCAAAGGTATCCAGCCTTTACTTTGTGTGGAGCACTAAACATCTGGAAGAGCAAAATAGACTTAGTGGATACTACCCTTGCCCTTGATAAATTTACACTCTAGAGGAGTTTGTTATCTAATGTTTACGATTTACTAGATTTTACAATCAACTGCCACAGCCTGCCAAAGCCAGAGGAATTTCCTTTTTTACACAATGTCATCTAGGATGGACCCCAAGGTGTTGCTATCTTTCTGAAAGGGTAGAATTCTACCTTTACCACTTCTGTCAAATGAGGAGGAAGCAGCAGGAGACTATAACAGAGTCTCATCCAGAGTAAAGTTTCAACAAATATAACTGATGATGAGGCCAGGAAAAAAGGGGATTAAAAATGAAATAAATGCTTAATAAATATTTGAGCCTACCAATGAAAGCGAACCTAATTTAGAAAAGGTCTTCCCATTTCTGGCAGTTAAATGAGCAATACCTATACTATTAGGTGAAGAAAAAGTAATGTTTTTTTCATTACGGATCTCAAATTTTAGATTATGCAACTAGGTATTACTATCACTACTTAGTACTATTAATTTCAAAGATATCTAAACTCTGGTTAGCACTCTATTCAGAACACTGTAAGAAAATCTTAACAACGCTCAGAATGATGATGATGGTATTTGATAGGCGTTTACTATGTGCCAGGCACTGCTCTGAGCACTGGGGTGGACAGAAGCACATCGGGTTGGACACAGTCCCTGTCCCATGTGGGGTCACGGTCTCAATCCCCATTTTACAGATGAGGAAACTGAGGCCCAGAGAAGTGACTTGCCCAAGGTCACGCAGCAGGCGGGGGCCGGAGTTGGGATTAGAACTCATGAATTTCTGACTCCAAGGCCCACGCCATAGATCCACTATGCCATGCTGTTTCTCTAGCTTCTACCCTCATCCTATAACACTCTAAATCAAGGAAGGGCATTTCACAAAAGGGAAATAGATATAATCTGGGTTTCCTACAGTTCTACAGTAGCAAGGATTTGCAGAAACTTGAGAAAAGTCTGTAGCAGGCACATTTAAGTGAATTAAGGTATTCCTGTGGAAATAACATTCAATTCCATTGATGTGATAATAGGGATTGTATTTTTAATTTCTGAGTTATCATTAACTATTATCCCACTGAAATACAACTACTAATGTTTAAACAAAGGATTCTTGGTGCCTAGTCTTTTCCTCATTCTACACTGCAATGCAGACCAAGATTGTTTTCCTTTATATTTCCATTTAGATCAATGTCATTTTACATAAATCAGTGGATATTCCAAAAGTAACACACATGCTTTGCTGTGGTTTTTGTTAACGAAGCCATCTTTAAAGAAGGAATGACCTCTATGAGACACTCAGGTCTGACATAGTGACTGTTCTGTCCCTTCACAGGGTTCACAGCATAAGTAGGAAGGAAAACAGAATTCCCCATTTGCAGATGAGGAAACTGAGGTACAGAGAAGTTGAATGACTAGTCCAACATCACACAGCAGATAAAGGGCAGAGTTGGATACGACCCAGGTCTTCTGACTCCCATGGCTGTGCTCTTTAAGCTCAGCTGACATAGCTTAATCTTCCAGGGTTGCTCTTGGCAGCACCAAAGCCCCATCCCTAAACTGAAAAGCAATATTGACTTTTCTCAGTCTGAGGCACTAGAAGGAGTAATAGGCTAACATCTGTTCTATTTTTCTCCCTCTCTTAACTAAATAGTATTTCCATTGTGGAACAACAACCACCAAAAAAAGAGTATTAGTACAGAAAGAACAAATGAACAACATTTGATTAGTTAGGAACCTCATTTGGCAGGGGACATAAAATATGTGTTAAAATAATATAAAATCAATGACCTTTTCAACTTTACATAATTCTTTATTCTCAAAATAATTGGACTCACATTATAAGACTGTACATATTCAGTCCCTCAAATATGACATAAAAAATATGACAGATTCTGTTGGTTGATACAGGTCCAGTATCAAATGGATACTAGAGACCACTTTTACTTTTATTCATTTAGCACTCAATAGAATGAGTATATCTGACAAAATATTAAAGGAAGCATTAAACATTAAAAATATTAAATTGGAATATGCACCTAACTGAATGCCTTCCATCACCCTTGCCTTATGAAATGAATGCCTTTTATAATTTGAATACCTGTTTAAGCAGAGAGAGCAGTCACACTTTTACACATTTAATTTACAATCCATTGCTGGATCACAGATATCAAATAAGAATTCATGAGAAAACATAAATCCATGAAAAAAAAACTAGTTAGCAGTACTGAATTTGTGCTCTATTTCACCCAAAATGTTGGTCTGGAACTACAAACCACACTTAGACAGGAAACACCCAAAACCACAAACAACCCACTCAATGAAGTTGGAAAAGACACAATGTCATGAAAACCTGCTGCTTTCATCTTTTCTGTTTCAGTTGTACAGAAAACACAGCTCAATTTCTAGGTCCCATGAACAACCACTACTCTAAATGCTGCAAATAGATTGTTAAGGAAAGTAAAATAAGAGAAATGTAAAAGTATAGTCTTAAGAGAAAACCTTTAATGGTGTTTGTAAACTTCAAAGCTTCCAAGGCTGTAAGTTATCTTAAATTATTTTTAAAGGTGAGTTATAATATTCAAAAAGATCCATATCATGGGGTATTATTGTATGGGGTAGAAATGAGCACATTCATATTTGGCCACTTTAAGTTAAGAAAAAACCCCAACAAAACAAATTAGCAAAGCGATTTAGCCTTCATCAAGCATGTAATCCTAGTAGAAATAATCAAATCCTGTAAAACAAAGGTGAAGAATGAATACAGACGTACACTATTCAAATGAGTCTCTAGCAGAAAAGGTAAGCTATATAAAGCTGAATAACATCACATTGCTTATTATACAAATGTCAACATGGCAGATAAAATAGCATCATAAATTTAAAGGTCACTGGGTTTTTCAAGGTAATGCAAACATTGTAAGGGCATACAATTAATTCTCCAAAGGGTCTATTGTACAAACATGAATTGCAGGAGCCTCTGCAATTTCTAGTACTCTACATCTACTTAAATGCAGTGGCCCCTTTGTTTATTCTGACCTAATGAAAGCCTTCAGACCAAATGCCTAATAAAGTTTGGTTTACTGGCTTTAAAAGACAAAATGCACTCACTATATGTAGCTAACAGATAAGAATCTACTCAGCCAATATAAATAACATTTTTTAAATCAGCACACAGAAAGTATTAAATACATTTTGGAAATTCACATCTGATACTATCTAGAATCTAACAAGTCTTTAATCTGGTAAAATGGGATGCATAAAAATTATTCTAAAACTCGTCTATGAAATGTCTTTCTGCTTTTTCCTACAATTTTATCAGCCCAAAATAAAATAAAATAGAACAGTAGTGCTGCCACTTGCCCAGTGTGTGACTTTGGGCAAATTATTTTCATTATTATGGTATTTGTTAAGTGTCGAGCACTTAAGTGTACTATATGTCGAGCACTATTCTGAGTGCTGGGCTAGGTACAGGCTAATCAGGTTGAACACGGTCTCTGCCCCGCATGGAGCTCACAGTCTGAGTAGGAAGGAGGATGGGTATTTAATCCCTGTTTACAGTTGAGGAACCTGAGGCACAGAAAAGTTAAAGGACTTACCCAAGTTCACATAGCAAGCAATTGGGAGAGACGGGAGGATTAGAACCCAGGTATTCTGACCCCTAGGCCCGTGCTCTTTCCACAAGACCGTGCTGTATCTCGGAGCCTACATATCCTCATCTATAAAACGGGGACTCAATATTTATTCTTCCTCCTTAAACTGTGAGCCCCATGTGGAACAGGGACTGTCACTGGCCTGATTATCTTAAATCTCTCCACGAATATCAAATGCACAAGATGGTAAATTGTGCAGGCTGCGTGCTATTTACAGATGATAATGATGCAGCTAAACAGCAAGTGACCTTAGGTAAACCCACTAACCTCTTTTGGAGGTACACCATATCTTCTTGTTTATTTTGGTCACAAAGTCTCTTACATAGCCCGGCAACAAAATGAGGGGATGCAAGGAGGCATGGTTTGGGTAAATGGGCTGGGAATGGGAGAGATGTGAACCAGGTTACCAAGTTTGCTTGGGAGGAGCAAACAGCAGCATTTGAAATATAGCCGCTACATAAGGTATTGCCTTGTAGAACCAAAGCACGCACTGCCTTGCAATGACTGAAATCAAGACAAAGCAACCCACTTGCACCTTGATGTGAAGCAGAAATGGAAGCATTTGCAGTCTTTCCTAGTATATGTGCAATTGGAGTACAATGAATGGAAGGTTACATAAATGCTGTTGAGGCTAGGGGTGGGGTGATAATCCACTGTTTTAAACATAAGACCTAAGCATACAGGCAACCTGGAGGATAGGAAAAATTATTCATTTATATTAATCATTTATAAATATATATTAATGTCTGTCTCCCCTTCTGCACTGTAAACTTGTTGTGGGCTAGAAATCCTGTAGGTTCCATCTTCACAACATCCCTAAAACCTGCCCTTTCCTGTCCATCCAAACTACTACTACATTAACACAATCACTTATCCTCTCCCACCTTGATTACTGAATCAGCCTCCTTACAGACCTCCCGGACTACTGCCGCTCCCCACTCCAGTCCACACTTCATTCTGTTGCCCAGATCACTTTTCCACAAAAATGTTCAGGACATGTTTCCCCATTCCTCAAGAAACTCCAGTGGTTTCCCAACCACTTCAGCAAACAAAAATTCTTCACCATTGGCTTCAAAGCTCTCAATCACCTTGCCCACTCCTACCTCACCTCACTACTCTCCTACTACAACTCAGCCCACATACTTTACTCCTCTAATGCTAACCTCCCTGTGCACCAAGGGCACACCTCCTCCAAGAGGCCTCCCCTGATTAAGCCGCTCTTTCCTCTTCCACTCCCTTCTACATAGTCTTGACTTGCTCCCTTTATTTGCCCACTTCCCAGCCCTAGATACTTAATGCACATTTCTGAAACGTATTTATTCATCATATTAATGTCTGTCTACCCCTCTAGAATGTAAGCTCACTGAGGGACGAGAATGTGTCTGTTTACTGTTACATTGTACTCTCCAAAGCACTTAGTACAGTGCTCGGCACACAGTAAGCACTCACTAAATATGATTGAATGAACTGCATGAATGAATGAATGAATGGAATGTGTCTATTTATTATTATTTTGTATTCTCCCAAGTACTTAGTACAGTGCTCTGCACACAGTAAGCGCTCAATAAATACAATTGAATGAATGGCAAATGGAAAAAGTGAGGGCTTAGTCAGGAAAGGCCCCTTGGAGAAGATATAATTTTTGTAGGGCTGTGGTATGGTGACTAACCATTAGCAGGCTTTGTTGGTATTTTCCCTCTCCTCTGGTGAGATTCCCAGATGGCACTCCATTTTGATGACTTTGAAGCTATGAGTAACTTAATTTATGCATTTTCCAACCATTCTGAAAATTTGGTACATCTATAATCTATGTAATGGTAACATAATATGCTATTCATAATCTAGCAATTTGAATCCCTTTAGGGATATTTTGGATAATATTTGCTGTTTGAGCAAATTACCATCTTGAAATGCTTCTGCCTTAAACACATGAAACATTACTGCTCAACTGACTAGAATTTCCCATTTTATGTATTACAGTATAGTTCAACTCCGTGCTCTGTATGCAAACTTACACTATGTTATTTATTCCCAAACGGTCACTGAAAACATAAATTAGTCAGTTCAAAGAAGGTCTGAAATACCAAATGTAACTCAAAGTTTGTGAAAGAAGGTAGTTTACCTTTTCCTGAACTCATTCCTCTATCCTAGATGATCAGTGCATTAGATCTGAGCCAAAAATAACTAGCATTTAAAATGTTTACTGAAATGAAAATAAACAAATGCAGAGTTTAGTATAGGGCCATATACTCAGAGGACACTCAGTGAATATTAATGATTGATGATAAACATATCCTATACATGACCTAGTTTTGCAGGATATGCATATAATAATTTGAACCATTGTATTAAATTTTGCTAAACACGACTAGGGATATATAAACCCAGATAAATCCTTATTTGGTGGCAAAGTCTAGACTCAGTAACCTGTTCCTCTTATTTGCCAATCCACTGTCTTCTAGGAGCAGCTAATTTGCTGAAAGTCTCTAAATTGAAAGATGAAATTAAAGGTCTTTTCACCTAAATTGTTCACAACTACAAAAACCAATTTTCAATAGGTAGATGTGATTCCAAACTGAATACAACTGTTAAAATAAACATTAAAATATTTCCTTTTTAAATTTACTAGTAATAGTAGTTATCTGGAGTACTTCACCCCTTTCCCTTTCGGTTGTGCATTTGTTTTTCAATACTTATAAGATTAAAAAAACTTCTCCCTGTTACTCTCTCATCTTCCTGAATGACTGTTCACAATCTTATTTGCCCCTGTCCTATTCAGCCAAAGAGTGTTGTTGCCAAGATGCAAGAACAGTTATGAGGGTATATAAAGATCACACCCACAAGGCATTAACTAATTGTATGGCCTTTCTGTTTATCTGATGGAGAATATGACTATGGGTTTCCCACTCCTAATTACAGAACGCACATTTATGTGACTTTTAAGCCGACAGCAAATATATCTTCCAGCAGATAAACTGACTGTATGGTCATCAAGATCATTTGTCTTACTATTTATCAGTACTGTGCTATGCTGACACCAAAAGAAACTTACTTTAAGAGGCTTCCTAGAAGCTTGCAGTCCAGAAGGGGAGACAGACATTTAAATAAATTACAGTTGGGGGACTAGATAAATAGGTATATAAGTGCTATGGTGGGAAGTGTGTGCGTATGTGTGTGCATGTGTTTCCTTTTTATGTGGTGGGAGAGAGGGTAGAGAGCAGTACATACCCAAGTGAATAGGCTTCAATGATGCTGGAAGGATGGATGCTTTTGCTAAGTGTGTTTCCATTTTTTCCTAAGAAAACTGAATTTTCTGTGCATGCGTTTTCCTTGCAAATCTGACTTCATTTCCATCCAATCTTTCTTCCTTTCGCTTCCACTTTACTCGGTCTTTCTGCTTAGCCTTCCATAAGAATAGTTACTTTTACTCCTCGATCTGACAGCAAATCAGGTAGGGCTAAGCATTCATTCTTGGGCAGCATTTTACCTATTTAACTTAGTGAGCACTTGCTTAGAGTTCCAGCACATTATAGTCCTACTACCATGCCGAGTCAAAATGAACAGCAAATGACTGGGTCCCTTTCTTTGTGAGTTTAATTTGCAAAACTCTATGTGTTTGGTCTTACTGAGTGCTGGAAAGAAACGTATAAACACAGACAAAAGGTATGAAAAAATTAACAAGACAAGACACTTCTGTAAAATACAATTTTAAGAGGGGAGGGGAGACCTAAATCTTAATTTCAAATCTCTATTTCATTACCAGATTACTATTTTAATGATATTAAATTGGTTATTTCAGCCACTCAGGACAGCAGCACTGGATACAGTGTGGTCCTAGGAGCCAGGAAGACTATGTTCTAATCTTGGCTCTGCCACTTGTCTGATGTGTGACCTTGGGCAAGTCACCTAACTTCTCTGTGCCTCAGTTATCTCATCTGTAAAGTGGAGAATAAAACTGAGAGCTCCACATGGGACAAGGACTGTGTCCAACCTGATGTGCTTCCATCTATCCCAGCGCTTAGGACAACACGGGGCACATATTAAGTGCTTAAGAGATATGATAAAAAATGCAGAGTAAAGTGCTTAACAAATACCATCACTATCATTATTACCATTATTGATCACAAATGATAATTTTGCCTGTCGACCCAAAGAGGATAAGGAAAGAAAAAGAAAGCTAATAACGGATCAAAAATGCTGTATTTATCCGAAACCAGCAGCTCTGGCAATGGATATTATTTACTAGATTGAGAGACAAAACACTTGTACAAAATCAGTTTGCCTCTGGAGCACTGCTGAATCATGGCTGCTTCTTGTCTCTCACGAAAGTTTCTGTTTTATTTGAATTAGTGGGAGGAGGAGGGGCACGAGGAGGAAAAGAAAGAGAATCATAGGAGAGTAAATAAAAGCTAACTGCCTGTTAGTTTCAAATAATACAAGTTTGCTTCAAAGTCAGTGCTTTTATAAAACAATTTTTTTTTGTTTTCAGGCATAACATACGTTCATTTATCAATTCAAGTGAAAAAACATAATTGATTTGAATGATAGAAAAATAAGTCATCTAGATATTGGCACCTTTGAAAGCCGCACATGGAGATAAGCGTATCTCAAATTTAAACACAAGTTCATGTCCCTGTTCAAACTTTTAAGACAAAAAGACATTTCATGGACAACTGTTTACTTTGGTCTCATATTTGAGAGGATCAATCTGTTCTTCAAGCAAAGACCACCTACTGAACTGACTTTGTTTTGGGGGAGTGGGAAAGAAGAATGGAAAAGGAGGGTTGTATTGGAAGGGGTGGGAAGGGAGAAAATGCAGCCTGGATTAGCACACCAAGAGAGTCCTCTGGTGGAATCAAACTGTGCCTCCAGATGTACAATGCATCAACTTGCAGACAAGAGGAATTTCCAAGCTGTAATAGAACCCTTTGTGCTTCAGTTAACTCCTGTCGGGAATGTAATCTGGATAGGAAAGTTATGCCCACATTTTTTTTTTTTAGCTTTTTCAGCAATCAGATGCCACAAATATGTTATGTTCCAGATGATTCAAGATACGAGAGTCAAGAAGAACCTGGTACACGTTGCGGGGTAAATCAGTACTGGATGTTTTACTACCTGCCATTTGAAGATCTACAGTGATGATGTCTTGCCCACATTTTTCAGTAATAAAGTCCAGTGCTGTATGGTCCTTATTGCTAACAGGGTATGCATAGTGAGAAAGGAAAAACTTTTCCTTTCTTCAGGCTATTGTTCCTCGGATCTACCTTCCCAGGAAACTAGATGATTTCCTTTCTTCATTTATAATATTATCTCTTAGGTACTTTTAGTTTGCGATCATATCTTTCCTTCCTCCTCCCAGGGCAGAAGAATGTAGCGCTGGCATTAGGAGGAGACAGGAAACTGAAAGTTTGTCACCTATGGAGGATGGAAAAAAGCATTTTTTTTTCCTTCTGCGTTAAGAAAGAATCCGTTGTGAATGAAAGAAAATTGCATTCATTTTACCAAGACACATCTGGAAATAGTCTTAACTGTGGTCTTTCCTGAATGACCAAGAAAGCTGATACTAATGTTTGGGTGATTTATTGCAAGGGTGCAATGGACACTTTAAGGGATTTTTTTTCCTCAACTATGTGCATGAAAATCAGGCAATGAATGTCAAAAACACAATGCTCCATCTACTAAACACCATCTTCATTCAACATATCTGAGGGGCATTTGGGAAATATGTTTTCTAATTGGAAGTTCCCTTTTCGACCCAAATGGGTACAGGGATTGGGGCAGACAGAAGAGATGAATCGGATTAGAGTTCAGGTACCACCATTTCCACTACGGATCCCACTTCACAGGCCCAACTGTAGAGCTTCCCTCTAGACTTTAAGCTCCATGTGGACAGGAAATATATTTGCTTTCTCCATTGTACTGTACTTTCCCAAGCACTTTGAACAGTGATCTGTACACAGAAAGTGCAAAACACACCATTGATCGAATGCAGTTTAAAGATAGCATTTCGGACTTTCAAAGTTCCAAGTCCTGTTCTCTCCAAATGTTTCCACTCTGGAGAACCCCAGAGAAGCTCCCCTTAACCCCAGAGTGTTCAGGTAGCGGCTGTTCATCAGATGCAAGTTTAGCAATGTTTAAGAAAAAAAATACTCTTTAGGTAAGATACACTAGGTCGCTGAAGGCACTGATGTCTTCTGTCTCTACTGTACTCTCCTGAGCGAATCTACAGCCATTGACAGACTGACCACCCTCAAATTCACTTCAGTTCGTCCGGAATGAAGGCTCCCCCAAAAATTCTCAGTAACAAAGCCTCATTTGTTAGCAGAGTGCTTACTAATCCCCTGCAATACCACTGGGGATGACGATGGTGATGCTGAGGCTGACTACATTAAAGTCGTTCAAGAATTTGTTTATTCTGCAAAAAAGTGGGTAAACTGTTCAGTATATATTCTGACAGTTGCCCATTACCTCAAACTAGATGTGAAAGCGTCATCTTTTGGCCATCAGAGTCAAACGTTTTATGAGCCAAGTCAGCTTCGAATTGCATCCAATGGACAATAATGGAAACATCAATCACTTATTCATCACATACTCCTGAAGATTTTTCTGCCATCTCACAAGGTCTCATGCTGTGTAGGCAGAATATGCGACTACAGAGGAACCCAATTTGCCTTAGAATTGGGACTAATAGCAGATCTGTCTGTCTATTCTTGTCCTAAAGGCTTGTTATACTCTCAATGGGGAGGGAAGTTTCCCTGCTGATAGAGTTGCAGCTTCTCAAAAATGAATCCCAAGTACAAAGAAAGATCACTTTGCTCAATGAGACATTTCTTATTCCCTTATTCAAACCTCAGCATAGCTGGTTAATTACCCAATTACTACTGCTATAAGGTATCCAGATAGAACTGAGAGCACAAGGTAAAGGGAGAGTATGGATGAATCTAGAATTATTTTGAAGCATTATTCCACTTTTTAAAAAAACGCAAAATTGGGTCTTACTACCAAGAACTAACAGTTCAGCAGACAACAGTAACAAGAGAAAGGTCACAATATATTGAGAAAAGTTCCTCCTTCTAAAACAGCGTATTATATTAATTAAGCAGGTCCTACACAAGATGTGTGGCTCTGCTTTGTGATGATTTAACAAAACTACCTTAACGGACTAACAGTCCTTGTCTGAGGAAACAAGTTAAACAAATGCTTGGCCCACAAATGCAATCAAGCAAGGTAATTTACTGAGTTTTTACTGGGTCTAGGGCACTCTACTAAATGCTTGGGAGGGTGCAATACAACAGAGTTGCTAGAATGCATTCACTTCACCTAAGATGCAGAACCTCACAGAAAATATGAAGTTGTAAAAATGAAACCTTCCCATCAAATACATTCAAATATCTTGCTTGTCTGCAACTGGTTATTTCTTTAGTTAATAATCTAAATGTGGCAACACATATACAGCTTGGTCTGATCTCCAAAATCCTTACTCTAATATCTCAAGGAAGCAGTGTGGCCTAAAGGAAAGACCACAGGCCTAGGAGTCAGAGGACCCGGGTTCTTACCCCGGCTCTCCCATTTGCCTATCTGCTATCTTGGGAAAGTCACTTAATCAATCAATCAATGGTATTTATTGAGTACTTTGTGCAGAGCACTATACTAAGGATTTGGAAGAATATACTATAACAGAATTAAGAGGCATGCTTCCTGCCCACAATGAGCTTACCGCCCCTCAGTTTTCTCAACCTGTAAAATGAGGATTCCACATTTCGTCTTCCTCCACTAAGAGCATGAGGCCACTGAGGGACAGGGATTATGTCTGACAGAATTATCTTGTTTCTCTCCCAGTGCTTAATACAGTGCTTGACACAGAGTAAGCATCTTAAGTACAGCCATTATTAGGACAAAATACGCATAGTAAACCAGAGTCTTACATAGAACAGAAATATGAAGTGAATTACTCATTCAAGACCCAGATAAAAGGAAAGAATACCCTTAGTCCATCAGAGCTGTCTCTCAATATACATAATTACCTATTTGCTGGCTGCATTAGTGGCCAATAGCTAAAAAAGAACAATTGGGATATGGCTGTCAACAAGAAACTGTCTTTCCAACTACATGATAATCTCCTGATCAAAGAGAAGTGGGGATGTAAAATAGCCTGTGTCTAGGCCACAGATCATTTTGTTTTCACTTGCATGATCATCATCATCATCATCAATCGTATTTATTGAGCGCTTACGTTGTGCAGAGCACTGTACTAAGCGCTTGGGAAGTACAAGTTGGCAACATAATGCATGATGCAAATCCAATGTTACCAATACACCAAAAATAGCAATAGCATGCAACTCTTAAAAGGAGTGGATTAGTTGGACCTTCTAGGTGCTTGTTCAACAATTTTCTCTCCGGGTTACCACCCTCTTAAGTAAAACCAATCCTTTCTTTACTACGGTACATCAGGACTGTATCACGGTTCTTTCCGATATGCGCCCAGTGTACAGCATTTTCTCAGGTTTTTCCTTTAGACATCCTTAAATCATTTCCTCTGTTCCTTTAGCCTCCCTATTTCCACTCATCATTCAGAGTTTAGATAGCACTATCCAATGTATGCTCTTGTCCCACTGAGAAGGTATATTAAGGTGAACAATGCTTTGACTTGGAGAGATTTTGTTCCAAGACCTGTTTGTGATCCTGTCTTCCCTGTGCATGTTAAGGGTATCCTAAGACGATAGCAAAAGAACTACTTAAGATGTCTGATGTGACAAAAGAAAACACAGGATATTTCAACCGTACAGCACTACTTGGCCCTTGATTACTCATCTCTCTGCTCTCTAATAATAATAATAATAATGATGGCATTTGTTAAGCGCTTACTATGTGCAAAGCACTGTTCTAAGCACTGGGGAGGATACAAGGTGATCAGGTCGTCCCACGTGGGGCTCACAGTCTTAAATCCCCATTTTACAGATGAGGGATCTGAGGCACAGAGAAGTTGTCACTTGCCCAAAGTCACACAGCTGACAATTGGCGGAACCGGGATTCAAACCCATGACCTCTGGCTCCCAAGCCCGGGCTCTTTCCACTGAGCCACGCTGCTTCTCTAATTGTTCCCCAAAGAGTATATTAGGGTTTTTTTTGAGTTAGTTTTCTATAAGATGGGGTCTTACACAATCAGTCAAATTTATTGAGCACTTACTGTGTTATAGTACTGTACTAAGCACTTGGGAGAGTACAATAACGGAGTTGGCAGATGCATTTCCTTCCCACAAAGACCTTACAATCTAGAGGGGAAGACACACTAAATGGTATCTTCAATAACCACGAATGAAACGTTGCTGTTTGCAATTTGAACATGAAGATACTCTTTCTATAAGTAACAAATTGCATTTTCCAAAAACCCGTAAAACAATAAGAATATGAATTTCACTATTTCCCTATCGACCAGACCGAACATGATCCCAGCCACCCTGTCACCAGAAGACCTTGGTTCTTAGCAATATTAGAGCAAGAATACAGATGAAGAAAATCAATCTTCCTTTGCTGCACTACAATGAAGCCATTCATGGGGTGTATATCTTTGTGAGCAGTTTCCTAAAGATTTTGGACCCAATGGGTTTCTACTGTCATTTGCTTTCCTAAATGCTTGCAACTGAGGTATCCTTCAGTGTGGGGTATTGGCATCCTTCCAGCTCTCTTTGGAACTTACTTTTTTGCTTTTTTGCATTCATTTTTATTATGTATAAGAATACTTTGAACATGTGTCTTCACTTCTATGTATTTGGAGACTTGAGATTGGAGGTTTTCGGCCTTCGAACAAACACTCTTCTCTGGCTCTGTACCCCCATTAGATGATTGTTACAGAAAGGGGAACCCCTTCTCCTTAAGGAGCTTCGGCAATTTTCCCCATAACTGGCTGTGCTCCTTGATAAGGAAGTGATTCCCGTGCTACATCGGGGGAGGCAAATTGTCGAGGCTGATAAATCTTGTCCCGACTTTCCAACTCTGCTCTTGTTTCAACTTCCTCTCAGGCAACCTGAATCTATTCTCAAGTCCTAAAGGACTCCAAAGAACAAAAGAAACCTTTCTTATTGTTGTAAGGTTTATTACTTTGCTTTTGATGTTTGACAGCTGGGAAGGGTTGTTTCACTTTTGCTAGAGTCTCAGTTACTACCTTTTTAAATGTATTACAATGTTTAATATAGAAATAATTTCATGGTTAAACTGTGCTAGGTTCAGGATTTACACTCCTAATCAAAAAATCACTGCAATTCAGCCTGTTTACTTCATTAAAAGCCATTTAATTCTGGCTTCTCATCCTCCCATTCATTAATAAAATGTAAGGAATTTGATCATATTTTCAATTTCTGAGCCAAGCTACAGGAGCTTTTCACGGGCATGAGAAAGCAGTACAGGAATTGTATTCACATATACACACTCTTTTCTACTAGGATGACAAAGTTCGATATTGATGAACCCCACATTCAGAAAAGAAAACCTTATAATTCGAATGCCTTGACTAACAGCATATGAAAATACACAATTGTTTCTTCCTACACTGTGGCATTCTATTTGGATGGTCACGCATATCTAGATTAACGTTTCCTAATTCCCTATCAGCGCTCTGTCTGAAACATACAACAAAAGCTGGGATTACTGAAAAACTGAGTTTACTGCATTTTTCCTTCACCATCTATGTGTACTAAAGTTTTTCTTCTAAACCAAGCCTCTGATTGATTAAAAACTAGTGTGCCCTCATTTTCCTTTTTAAATGGAAAAAAATTTTAATTTTGTCCATCAAGTGTCATTAATGGTAATGAAATATTATCATTGAATAGTAATGATAACGATGAAGTTATGAGTTAAGTGCTTACTATGTGCCAAACAATAAAATTAGATGAGATACTGTCCTTTTTCTACATGGGGCTCACAGTCTAAGGGGGAGAAAGGGCGGGCATTTAATTCCCATTTTAAAGAACAGGAAACAGGCACAGAGAAGTTAAGTGACTTTCCCATGATTGCATAGCACACTAGTGGCACAGCCAGGACTGAAACTCAGGTCTCGATTCCCAATCCTGTGCTCTTTCCACTGGACCACAATGACTCTCTTTACAAAAATAATTTTACTGTGTTTTAAATTACGCTCCAATATTGAACATAAAGCTAGGACAAAAAAACATGTTTGCATAGAAATTACTCACATAAGCATCCATTTCCATTTTTCCCTTCTTGAGTCAATTACAAACTGGGTCTGCTTTCTAATGTCTTCCAACTTCAAATCTGAAATTTTTCCTTTCTAGGAAAGGACACCTATCTGTTCCTACATTTCTGATTCCCTTCCCCTCCCCTACTTCATTTTTATTTATTTTTGGGAGGGTAGGGGGAGAGGGGGAAAAGACTTGGGTAGCTATGTCAGTTGAAAGGGAATTTATTGTGCTACTGTGCTTAGACGTCCCAATGGAGATATCCAATTTTGCCATATCTCTTCCTCTCAAAGTGAAATAGATGGACTGGCTAAATTGTTAGATCTTATTTCTGGATTCTCCATTGCTGTCCATGAATTGAAATCTTAGATGCCATAACATCAAAGGCCAAATCTCTTCCTTTCTGCAGTGTTATATTCCATTCTAACAGTCTTTTTAATACTGGAAGAATGTTTCACACTAAGAACATCATAAAACTTCTCTACTACTATTCTTCTCCCCAAAGTCATTAAAATCATATTTAAAATATGAAAGCAGGTAAAGACACCATGTTAGCTAGAAAATAGCTAGAAATCTTGGATTGGGTTTTGAAGAACAGCAGTGTACAGCCAAAAAAAGGGATTGCTACACTAAATACATACATATATATATGCATATGTATTTGCCATTAGCAAATTCTACCCAACAAGGAAGGTGAACAGCTGCAGCCTGGGACCACAGAGAAATAACAGTGCCACTGGCTTTCTTTACTTTGGATGTGTGTGGTTGATTGTAACCAGGACAATTAAACTCGAATTCTTACTTGGGGTTCTTTTGGATTTAAGAACTACAAATAATTTCAAAGGTTTTGTTGAGAAAATCTGTCAGCAAAGTCATATTATTGGTGAAGTCCCTAATAAAATAGTGGGAAGATCATATTTAATGCAAGCAGAGACTACAAGTCTGGAGAATTTCAAAAGTAGTTTTTGATTTCATAATGCATAACAGGTAAATTTCAAAGGTGTTTGTAACTGGAGAATTGATCATCACAAGTTTACTGACAATCAAAAGCATCCGTTTTCCTGCCTGGTCAACAAATAGACATGAAAGATGCAAATATGGCTGTGAGGAAGGCAATCTTTTCAATTTAATAGGCTTTTTCTTAAGAAGCCCCTAGCCCATTCAATCTGGCTGATTAAAATGGCCTCAACCTTTGTCTGGTTCACAAGGCTCTTCAGACTGAAGTAGCTCATTCACTTAGGCCAAGCCATTAGCAGTATTTCCTCTCCCTAATTCATGGCTTTACTTCTGTTAGACTGAAAACACTGCTCCCCAAAATGCTATTGTCTGTAGGTAAATGTGCAGGATTTCAAGTTAAGGTCTGAGTTACTCAAATGCCTTTGAAGGTTAAAGGGCATCTTCAAATAATGATATCTGAACATCAGCAGTATGCAAATAAGGTCAACAGCATTCACTTTTATTGCCAGGGTGAAATGCACATGCTGGTGGGGACAGAAGGGGAGCATAAATTGCATTCTCAAAAAAAAAAAAAAGCAACCAAACACCCTCACCCAATCATTCTTTCAGCATGTATTTGATTTTATTTAAGTGTCTGCAAATAAACTCACTTGGTAAAAATGTCATCCTCTATTTACATTACATTTCACATTTCTTTCCATCCAGCGGTCTGGCCCATATACAAGTTGGAAAAAATGCAAAAAGAAAAATCCAAGTAGCATGTTTGATCTTATAAAAATGCATGAATATCGTTACCACATGCTTTCTCCACCCAAAAAAAAAAAAAGTCTAAATACCATCTGTGCAAGATAGCCTAATTAGGGGATTAGGACCACGGCAGCTCTGTTGGCTCACATGTTCAAGCACAATGCCCTCTTGACCAAATAAGAAAAAATAAAAATGAACAATAAAGGGGAAGAAGCATCCTACTGAATTCAGCATCGACAAACTGGAGTTAACTAAGCCCACAGAAGTTCACTGTCCGGCTCTCCCCATGAGATTCTGCTTTTCTCTTTTCCTGATGCACAAGCCTAGTGAATAAACTTGGCACTGGATGAATCAGGTTTTAATAAGTTCAGACAGTATTCTACAGCAGATTGGTATTTAAAGACTGCAGGGTACTATAGGGGCCAATACTTTCAGGTTTTGGCACCAGCAATAGGAAAGAAATGATAAAAAAAATATAAGTAGGTCTGAAACAAAATAAAAATACGACCACATACACATCAGTAAAGACAGAGTCTTTCATAAATAAAAACTGATTAAAGTTCAGATACCTTGTCTGACCTACTTATTTTAGAAACAGAAATAATAAAAACACATGTACCTTGTATGAAAGGGATTAGCCAGTATGTTTCACAATCAGTGCTTCCTTGAATTCTGTGGGCTTTTCTCTTTCATTGTGGTAAAAACATCAGTTACTTATTGTGGAAACGAAATTCATTCATTCTGGGGATCCAAACAATGAGCCTATAATATAGCATGTCCTAGTGGATAAAGCATGACCCTGGGAGTCAAAAGGACCTCGGTTCTAATCCCAACTCTTCCATTTGAACTTTGTGGGACTTTAGGCAAGTCACTTAACTTCTCTGTGCCTCACTTACCTCATCTGTAAAATGGGGATTAAGACTGCAAGCTCCATGTGGGACAGGACCTGTATCCGACCTGATTAGCTCGTATCTACCCCAGTACTTAGAACAGTGCCTGACACATAGTAAGTGCTTAAAAAATACCATCATAACAAACAGAAACATGATTCTTAAGTAGGTCATGAAAGCTGATAGCATTGACTTTACCTCTGTGATAGTCATATACAAATCACTTTAGATTTTGCCTACTGAAGTCTGGTTATATCAAACCTTCTTTCCTATATTCCTCAATCCCTATATTACAAACTGAAGGAATAGAAATAATCAATAACTACATTACCTTACTGGTGATCACTGAGCTAGGCCATTTGTTACAAGAAAGTAGGGATGTTTGTCAATAAAGAAAAATCATCTAGAGCTAATAATGAAAATTCAATGGGGGCAGTACTCGCAGGCAGGTACTATTTAGGAGTTCCCATACTTGGACTCCAAAGACTGGACTTTATCTACAACATCACCACTATTCCAATTGGAGATGCTGGAGCCCAGAAATTATTCTGCCAAACTGTACTAAGTTACATGGTGGCTTTTTTTAAGACAGACAAATGTCCAATTGAGACCAAAGTTGAGACCACTGAAATCATGATACTTTCTTTCCTAAGCCAAACACAGCTTTAAAACAAGACCTCTAAAACTGAAGCCAGGGCATACGACAGTAATTCTCTACAATTAAGCTATGCATGAAAAAAAAAAATTAAAGATACAGTAACTTCAAGAATGTGGAAATCTGTGGCAGTGGTCAGACTAGGCTAATTATCAACTAATGTTCTCTCTCCGGGTTCTGTAGACTTCTCTGTTGAACATTGGCTGCTGCAACCATTTCATATTGTCAACAGATGCTAGGATGCTGCTTATTCAGCTTATGAGTGGTTGCCAATGGAGGCTTACTGCTGCAGGCTGCAGTAAATTAATCCCAGCAGACCAGAGTTTTATTTGCTTCTCTAATAGTATGAAGAAATATTGAAGGTTCTGGGCAGACTTTAGAACTGTAGCTACAAGAGCTCTTCCCTAGCTCATCTAAGAAATCTAACTTGTCTCGGATGAACAATGTTCTTTTAGGTCAGCCTTACCTTTAGGGTATTCATTTCACTTTCAACACTGAACATGCAGTTCTTTTGTTCTTCTGTTTAGGGGGGAAAACCATCTGTAGAGTTGCAATCAAATTTAGTAAGAGGAAAAAGTACAAAAGGACACAATCAAAATACTACTGATATAATTTTGAAAGAAAAATACAAACACTTTAGAAAGTGAAATGTATTTCTGAATTTTTAGGCATTAAACATTTACGTATGTTTGCTTTTCCCAAGTTCCTCCCTCTTTTAAAATGTTGCTCCCTATCCCAACTAGCAAGCTCAACTAACTTACAAACTAGTCATAGCTGAGAGAGAGAGAGAGAGAGAGAGAGTGTATGCATGCTGTCAAGGGTAAAAGAAGCTAAGAGGGAGAGAAAGCATATTTTCTAAAGCTAAATGTAAGAAAGCTTATTAAAATCAAGCATGTTCCTTTCAAAAAAATTTTTAATACACTAAGTTTTTAAAGTATTTACAACTATTCAATCATTTCATGAACTGAAAGTCAAACAGTAGGAAATGAAAAAAATATTTCCAAGGAAATATATGTAATTTCTATCTTGTTTGGAAGCCTTTCTCTAAATAACAATCATAAGAATCATGTCCAATATTTTGAAATGACTTGCCAATTAAAATTTAAAAAAATGAAATTTCTCAATTTTTTTAAAATTGCATCATTTTTTAAAATTTCATTACTTACTGCAACACATATCCAAACCTTAAGTTGTGTTTATTAAAATAAAACCAGAGCATGACTAATGGCAAATAAAAACTATTTCTTTTGATATGTATGAAAGTAACTTAGGTCAAAAATATTACATCTAATTTTGATTTGTTTAAAGGGGGGTGAAAATAGAGAGAAACAATAATTGAGGGTTGGATATTGAATAGTGGAAGTTATTTATCTAGTTAGTTATCTTTAACAACATGAGTTATACTACAGAGGAAGCAGATCAGTTTCTCTGCACCACCAGAGGGTATAAATCGAGGAGTCAGCTTAAACTGGAATGAGAAATTTAGGTGAGAAATGAGGGCGACCTTTTGACTGGAGTCCTTCTAAAACCCTATAATGAGAAGGGTTTCTCCCACGTGGCCCAACTGATCTTGAGATTTCATTCATTCATTCATTCATTCAATCATACTTATTGAGCGCTTACTGTGTGCAGAGCACTGTACTAAGCGCTTGGGAAGTACAAGTTAGCAACATATAGAGACGGTCCCTACTCAACAGTGGGCTCACAGTCTAGAAGGGGGAGACAGAGAACAAAATATATGAACAAAATAAAATAAATAGAATAAACATGTACAAATAAAATAAATAAATAGAATAATAGAGTAATAAGTGATACTCTCATTGCCTAAATGGTAAGCTGCAAAATTAACCATTTAGATAGTACACAATTTAGAAATAGAACAATTATTAATTACTGTGGTGTACTCAATACCCTCATGAAGAAGAAACCTAAAAGACCTAAGGCCTCCACACATTCAGACTGATATTATGAATATAAAACAACAGATGCCATTAGGGAAACAAACTAGCTTGTTGCAATAATTTTAGTGTGATTTTAAATCTATATGTCCTTGACTGGCTGGTTCATGCTGGAAGTTTGGGCTTTTGGAGGGATTCTTCTGGAACTGCTAATGGCCTTGGACTTTCTTCCTTTACAAAGGGGAAATGTAGCTGCAGATAATTGGAGTTTTTGAGCATAGCACAATTCAAGGAATTTAAAATCCCAGAAACTTGTGTAGGGTATAAACACCTCTTCACTTACTAGAGTATGAATATATATATATATATGGAGGGAGAGAGGGAGAGGGAGAGAGGGGGGGAGAGAGAGAGAGAGAGAGAGAGAGAGAGAGAGAGAGAGAGAGAGAGAGAGAGAGAGAGAGAGAGAGAGAGAGAGAGAGAGAGAGAGAGAGAGAGAGAGAGAGAGAGAAACACAGGAAAAAATGAGAAAAGAAACGCCACAGAACTTTTGGAACACTGTACCTCTGCATACTATGAATTATATGGACTTTTACTTATGCTCCAGCTATAAATGATGTTTTCAGCATTAGCTCATACCAAAGAATCGACTTTAAACATTACTTTTAAGTCTTTTAGGATTATGATTTAATTGAAATGTACATCTTATTTCAGGCTATTAAGGTGGTGAACATAAATTAACTGCTTCAGGCCTGAAAATGAACTTTTTCAATAAATAAATACAGTTATATGAGGTCTTTTCTCCACCTCGGAACAAAGGGCCTTTTCAATTCATTAAGAGTCTGTGGGCTATTTTCTTGTTTTGACTTGAAAGAGATGCCTATGCTCAAATAAACTCCTTGCGGGGGTGGGGGAATAGCGAGAGACACATGCAGCAAAATGAAAAGGTGGCCAATAGTGTCCTTCAGTGCCTACTGAGGGCAAAGACAGTATGAACCCTGATTTGTTTGATTTTCCTAAATTGAATTTAACATTCTTTTACGCTATTTTGCAAGCATTCAGTAAGAAATAAAACATCTTTTAAAAAACAGCTGGACACAAAATTTGGCATTTCTTTTGTTCTAGCTGAAAAATAAAACATTCTGAAAGGGGTAAAAAAAAGCTCTGAAACACTTCTAAGAGGGTAGGCAAAACATTTTCTTCTCATGCAATAGTCACCACAACCAAGGCAAGCTTTAATCTACCATTATCCAAAGCAGTCAGTAAGTTAGGATGACAAGGGCTTGGTCTTGGTAAAAACATTCATACATAATATGAGAAATGGCTGTATTAGAGAAATTACTGAAATATGAGTTGTATTGGGGAAAATTATATTTAGGCTTTGATTTATTCAAATTAGTCTAATTCTTTAATAAAAAGTCAATAAGTCTTGCTGTTTCTTCCATGGATAATTATTTTTGAAAAAAAATCATGCAAACTAACATATTTTTTCCATATGTCTGAGTAACAATTGTGGGAACATTAGGAAGATTTTGTTTTCAAAATAGACTCACATTTCAGGATTTAATATGTACAAGCCAATGTAATTTGACTAAATTTCCTTCATTAGAGAGCCAGGATAGGAGGAGGGGCATATATGCAATGAGAAGAGGGGAAAGGGAAGACAAAGAGTTGAGATTTTTCATTCAAGTAGACAAAACCCTCCACCTCCACTAACAAAGTGATGGATGCATACATGATGTTTCCACCAGTTTAACAGAAAAGTTGGGAGTCAGCAATTTGGCAGGAACAGAACCTACCATGCATCTCCCAGTTGGGCAGATGACAACATGATTTCTTTACTTATAGCTTTAGAAATGTTCATTACAAACTGGGAGTATTAAAGGGGTAAGGGAACTCTCCCAAGTAGAAGAGAGGAAGTGAAAACCCAGTGAACCTGACCTCCCCTCCACTCATCCCTTCCATTTCATTCATTCAGTCATATTAACTGAGCACTTATTGTGTGCAAAGCAGTGTACTAAGTGCTTGGGAGAGTAGGATACAACAGTAAACTGACAAATTTCCCACCCACAACAAGCTTAGGGTCTAGAGGGGGGAAGACAGACATCAATACAAATACATACATTACAGGTATGTACATAAGTGCTGTGGGGCTAGGAGGGGGGAAGAACTAAGGGAACAAGTCTGAGGAGTGTGGTAGAAGAGGAAAGGGGGGCTTAGTCTGGGAAGGCATCTTGAAGGGGATGTGCCTTCAATAAGGCCTTGAAGAGGGGGAGAGCAATTGTCAAATTTGAAGAGAGAGGGCATTGTAGGTCAGAGGCAGGATGGGGGCTAGAGATAGGCAAGATCGAGGCCCAGTGAGATGCTTAGCATTAGAAGGGTAAAGTGTGCGGGCTGGGCTGTAGAAGGAGAGTGATGAGGTAGGAGGGTACAAGGTGATGGAGTACTTTGAAGCCAAGAGTGTGGAGTTTATGTTTAATGTGAATCTGGATGGGCAACCACTGAATCTTAATCTTCCTTAACTTAGCTGTCTTTGACACTGTGGCTCACTCCCTTTTCCTGGAAACGTTATCCAACCTCGGCTTCACTGACTGTCCTCTCCTGGTTCTCCTCATCCCTCTGGCCGTTCATTCTCAGTCTCCTTCATGGGCTCCTCCTCTGACTCCCACCAACTGTGGGAGTCCCTCAAGGTTTAGTTCTGGGTTCCCTTCTATTCTCCATCTACACTCACTCCCTTGGACAACTCATTTGCTCCCATGGCTTCAACTACCATCTCTATGCAGATGATACCCAAATCTACATCTGCTCTCCTGATTTCTCTCCTTCTCTCCTGCCTCACATATCTCCTCCTGTCATCAAGGCGCCTGTACTTGGATGTCCTTCTGTCACCTCAAACTTAACATGTCCAAAACAAAGCTCCTTACCTTCCCACCCAAGCTCTGTCCTCTCCCTGACTTTCCCATCACTGTAGACAGTGCTTAGTACAGTGCTCTGCACACAGTAAGCGCTCAATACGACTGAATGAATGGACAGACAGCACCACCATCCTACCCATCTCACAAGCCCATAACCTAGATGTCATCCTTGACTCCGCTTTCTTATTCAACCCACATATTCAATCTGACAGTAAATCCTGTCAGTCTCACCTTCATAACATCACCAAGATCAGCCCTTTCCTCTCCATCCAAAATGCTACCACATTAATACAAGCACTCATCTTATCCAGCCTAGATTACTGCATCAGCCTCCTTGCCGACCTCCCAACCTCCTGCCTCTCCCCGTTCCAGTCCATGCTTCACTCCACTGCCCGGATCGCCTTTCTACAAAAATGTTCAGGACATATCAATCAATCAATCGTATTTATTGAGCGCTTACTATGTGCAGAGCACTGTACTAAGCGCTTGGGAAGTACAAATTGGCAACACATAGAGGCAGTCCCTACCCAACAGTGGGCTCACAGTCTAAAAGGGGGAGACAGAGAACAGAACCAAACATACCAACAAAATAAAATAAATAGGATAGAAATGTACAAGTAAAATAAATAAATAAATAAATAAATAGAGTAATAAATATGTACAACCATATATACATATATACAGGTATCACCCCCTTCCTCAAAAATCTCCAGTGGTTGCCTATCCACTTCAGTTTCACACAAAAACTCCTCACCATTGGCTTCAAAGCACTCCATCACCTTACCCACTCCTACCTCCCCTCAATTCTCTCCTTGTACAACCCAGCCTACTTACTTTGCTCCTCTGGTGCTAATCTTCTTGCTGTGCCTCAATCTCGCCTTTCTCACCGCCAACTCCTAGCCCATGTCCTGCTTCTGGCCTAGAACACCCTCCCTCCTCAAATCCAACAGACAATTACTCTCCCACCCTCCAACACCTTATTGAAGGCACATCTCCTCCAGACTAAGCCCCACTTTTCCTCATCTCCCACTCCCTTTTGTGTCCACCCAGACTTCCCACCTTTGCTCTCTCCCTTCACCCAGCAGCACTTATGTATATATCTGTAATTTTATTTATTTGTATTGATGTCTGTTCCCCCCCCATCTATACTGTGAGCTTGTTGTGGGCAGGGAATATCACTGTTTATTGCTGTATTGTACTTTCCCAAGTGCTTAGTACAGTGCTCTGCCCACAGTAAAACCTTAATAAATACTAATATTAATAAACCCCGGCTCCGCCAATTGTCCGCTGTGTGACTTTGGGCAAGTCACTTAACTTCTCTGTGCCTCAGTTACCTCATCTGTAAAATGGGGATTGACTGTGAGCCCTCCGTGGGACAACCTGATCACTCCGTAGCCTCCCCAGAACTTAGAACAGTGCTTTGCACATAGTAAGTGCTTAATAAATGTCATTATTATTATTATTATTAAATACAACTGAATGAATGGATGTTTGTTATATTGTTGGGTTGTACTCTCCCAAGCGCTTAGTACAGTGCTCTGCACATAGTAAACCCTATATTTTTGATTGATATTTGACTGATATTTTTGTACTGAGGATTTAAATTAACCTGTTATCATCAGCAACTGACTTTAAAGAATATTTCCTATTTAGTCTTAGAAATGTAGCACTACTTCCTAGCAGAAAAGTAGGATCTCACTTCCTCTCCACACAATCTCCCTATCCTTTTAACTTCAACAAAACTAAAATGGAAAGCATTCAACTTCTGCTGCCTTTTCAGATATGCACGTATTGAAAAAAAAAAAACCCTCATTGACATTTTTGGAACCCTTTTTCATCTTGATATTTTATAGTTCCACACCCATTCTGGGCCCAGCCCTGCAGCAGAAAGAGCAAGATGCATGCATGGTATGAGCAATGTTTAAACAGGGAGATACACATATATTCCATATTCATCTTGCATTTAGTGCTTGTGGGATTTGGAAGTGAATTAAAAAGAAAAAAATTGTATATTTGCATGAGGCTGTAAAACAGCATGTTTCCTGGCATTTTTTTTTCACTCTGACTAGAGCCATTCCCAATCTGCTCTTCAGCATGAAGTTAATTAGGAGTGGCATGAACCTTACGACTGGGTGTAGAAATCTGAAATGGAGAAAAATTATCTCTTTTTTTTGGATCCAACTAATAAGTGCTAGTAAGTCTACAAATTTTTTCATGCTTTCAATAGTTTAAGCTTCAACTGTATCCCATCCAATCCTCTAAATCCTCTGAGGAACAAAAACTGACATACCAACAGAAAGAACTAATTATGGGATTTCTCAGTGGGTAGCACAATGTACTACTACTATGCAGAAGATTTCGTTTTGGAAGCCAACATTTGGAACTCAACATCCCTTAGGGTTTCTAACAGTACTGTACGCTGTGGAACTATGCTCATTTCTAAGTCACATAACTTGTCAGGCAGGAGGGTTATGTCCATTGGGAGGGCTGAAGCAAAATGTCTTTTCAAAATTCATTTGCTTTTGACGAATCTAGGTTAAGTTTTATACTTCTAAATTTTACTAAGGCCTGTGTGAACGTTCATATGACTACATATAGGAGATTTATTTTGGGCCAGTTTATTCACCATCAGAGAATATGATGGACCGACTGTGAGAGAGTTGTAGAAAAAGAATAGATGAAAGGTCATTTTAGAAAAAGTTTAATAGGGTGAGCCACTGTCATATGATGACATATGAGATTACTCCTTTGTGACAAACTTAATGCACTGAATCAAAGGACTGGTATCACTTACAATAGTTTCCAAAGGAATTCAATGTATCTGCTCCTGAAGCCATGTAAATCAAAGCATAAGATCCTCCTACTATGTCAGTTACGTGATATTTCAATAAAAAAAATTCTGATTCAATAAAGAGAAGTACCCCAAGATATGTTCACCTGTCAGAAATGATTTAGAAAGACAATAGTTTACCTGGAGTCAAAGTAAACACAAGTCTTTAAAGCAAGACACAGCTTTGTTAACCGATGCCCTTCCAACAAATTCTGCTGGCATGATAGGTCACAAGGTGATTCAATTGAGACCCACGCTATGCAAGTGTTTTTAGATAACATTAGTGATTTGGAGAAAAAAAATCTGATAGCTTGCATTCAAGGCAAATTACTGTATCACTCCAAGAGACCAGAATTCTTAAGCACACCAACACGTCAAGAAAAACAAAACCATGCAAATTATATCAGCTATGAACAGATGAGAAACCTGATCTGGGCACCTAAATGACAGTGCTGGCAATTTCAAGGGGAAAAGACTATTGTCTTTAAGTCTAAATGGGCTGTAATAAGGAAAAAAAAAAAGAGAATTAAATGGATAAAACATTTTTCAGCAAAACAGTTTACAGCCTATGTTTTCACAGACTGCAGACTGGTTTCCTTTCCTACCTCAGATTTAATCCCTAGTGAAGTTGGTATTTGGGACACATTCCAAAGTGATGATGATGGGACTGACACCCTTCATTATTTGGTTACCACCAGGGGCAATGCAAGTTTTCTTCCATGTCCCGCTAATGTACTTAGTTTCTATTCCTGGGAGATGATCTCCTGAGGGAAGAAGGGTCTTCTCTAAGGGCATGATCATGTAGCTGAAATTTCCTTTTGGCATCACATTACACTGCAATGGTTACAAAGGTTTCTCTGGGGCCAGTGGCTTGGTTCAGGGATCTGGGGACAAGAGATAGCAAACGGGCATCCTGTTCCTGGTTCTAACTCGCACAACTGTTTGGATCTGGACATGCCAGTCAACCTCGCAAACCTTAATATTCTCATTCCAATAAACAGGAATGAACCAGTAAGCCTTCTGGTGGATGAGAGAAGAACAACTCTGAATATCATTTCATTGCCAATTACCACAGACTACCGAATGGCTGCTAAATTGATGTCAGAATGTATTTCTTTCAGCCAGTCCATCAAGGAATGCTGCGAACTGGATTTGAAAGGAGGAAGGCTCTGTAAAACACCCAATTCTGTGAATATTCTAATCCCCACCTAAAGAGTCCCCTCCAACGAATAAACAAAACACTGAAACAATAATATCAGGATTATGTTTTTCAAAACAATTACACAAGAACATCTGGGAGCGTTTTCTAAAAATAAACTCTTAAAGGGTCCTAAGAGCCCAACAGAAATCACGTCTTCAATATAAACAATATTCTCTTGTAGTGATCTGGCATTATTCTATCAGCCTGTTGAATTGTATAAGTTTGTTCATAACATGAATTGAAGGTAATGAAGTGAACTTTCTGAGAATATGGCGGGCACTGGATGGTGTCTCAGTGGTTGCCTAACAATGTCCACAGACAGACCATGTTTACAATTGCTGCAAACATAATGAAAAGTTTCTCACTGATGATCCAGTGAGGAGGAGGGTGGGGATGGGATACACTACCTAAAATTTTAGTGCTGAAGATTCTTGCCAACTGTAGAGCTGTATCTAGTTGGATAAAAAGTATACACAGTGTAAGTTACAGAAAAAGAAAACAGCATGGGCCCCAGCAGTGAAAGAGGCCTCACTGTTCTGACTATTAACTAACATATGTGCCTTCTGGAATCCCCAAAGACAAGAATAGGGTCTTTCAAAACCCCTCATTAGACCCCATTTTAGGCCAACTCCAGGCAGCCTATAGGTTCTGGTAATCAATTAGCTGAGGTCTGTACTAAGCCCAGAAAGGGAACACTTTGGTGGGGAGTCAGGGAGGACGGAGAGAAGAGGATGCAGCATTTGGAACAAAGCTATCTATTGCCATTGAAGAGCTTTCTTGGGCATATGAACACTGGCTATTGTTCTATTCTTGAAGAACTACATTAATCAATGTTTGGGGCTGCACCATTGAAATAAAGAGATGGCTGTTCATCGGTAATTTATTACAGGGCCCAACACGCATTTGACTTGAAACAAGTTGGTACTCTGGAAGCTGCCACAGAGACATGAGGTGTGTGTGTGTGTGGGGGGGGGGGGGGAGCTAAAGGAGGGGAGGGGGCAAGAGGACAATAAAAAATGCTAATGCAGAAACAAATGCTAATGCAGAAACAAAACAGCTCCATTCAGTAGTCACCAGGAGAAAGGAGAGATTTTGGACAAGCAGGTATAAATGCCCATAAGATCTCAGGGACCACAGTCTCATTTTGATTAGCGGAATTATGTAATTGTTGAGATTTTAGAAGGCCAAAATACCTTTTTTGTGTATGAACAGAGAAATACACTTACCTACACACCCCTAGAAGTACTTACACTGTAACAGAACTCTATTTCCATTTTACAAACCAGTATTTTGCTGATTAGCAGTTCTTAGTATACATTTCAGCCCCCATTGCACTGTGTTAATATGTAGCCAAACTGAAATAACATCACCATTTTTAGAAAAGGAGACTCTCAGCCACTTGAAAGAAATTTAACAAATTTTCTGATGACTACAAAGAAAGGTTCCAAGTGTGCCTGCATTTTCAAAATGATTATATCTAACTGCTCACAGCCACATTTCTAACTGCTTTCAACTTGGAAAAAAAACCAAACCAACAAAGAACAAAAAACCCAATACCTGATTTGACAAGTGGACAACAAGCCAGATGAGGCAGTTGGTTGCATGACACTAAACTAATGAATATTACCCTGATTTGCTGGCCCTTAGTGTCTGCGAGAGAGCCCCCAGTTCTGCTCACTGAGGGGTCTCTTGTCTAACACAATCTTTCTAAATTTTATACATTTATTTGGTCAACTCTACTTAATACACTGTAACTTCATTTCAACTACCCCTTATTTGGAATGAAAAAAATAATCTCCATAAATTCAAAGAAATTCACATAAATGTCACATTGGGTCAGGCGTTTTAATTCTGAAATCTTTCCAGTCTAATTGCTTATAAACCAAATCTCGCTCCTTCATCCTAATTTCATTTTAGTTATTTTCTGTTCCTCATTTAGCTTTATGTCATTCCTATAACACAGTTTCCAGAAATCCTCATGGTGATAAAACTTTGCTCTCATCTTTGCTTTATGTGATAATGCTGAGGATACATGGTATTTTTTGCATGGGGGTCTTTAACACAGCTATCATTGAGCAAGTGATGTGAGGGATTGTTGAGCCACAAGACCCCAGGAGTAGGGAGAAAGGTGGATGGTGGCCACACTGACAAAGATCATGACAATTTTCTCATTGAGAATGAAAGACAAGCCTTGGTTCTTAAACTGAAGGACAAAGAACCTCTAAAAAGGAATTGATTATAATGATGGTGGTTGAGGGATGTGTTCTAGACTAATAATAGTGATAATAATAATAATGATGATGGTATTTGTCAAGCGCTTACTATGTGCCACACACTGTTCTAAGCAATGGGGGAGGACGCAAGGTTATTAATCCCCGTTTTCCAGATGAGGTAACTGAAGCACAGAGAAGTAAGTGACTTTCCCTAAGTCGCACAGCTGACAAGTGGCATAGCTGGGATTCGAACCCACGGCCTGACTCCCAAGCCCGTGCTCTTTCCACTAAGCCATGCTGCTTCTCTATTACTGAGGACTTTTACTATTACTATTACTGAGGACTATTACTGTCTTCTTTACTCTACCGAGCCTATGGAGAGGGTGGCAGAATTGTAATCTCTTCAAAGAGGAGTATCTATCTCAGAAAAAGCGTAACATCAAAAAAAATCTACATCGGTTGAACCAATGTAGTTCCCACCCCGAGACTGTGTTTCCATAAAGGCAGTTCTTCAAAAGGCAATTTACATTCAGAATAGTGTTACAAGTATCATCATTACTGGTCTGGTAAACAGTGACATGATCCATGGTGCTTGAAGAAATAACAGCCCAAGACCAACTACTTAATTGTTGAAAAACGGCATTATTTTTCTTCCATGTTGTTATTTATCATCGAACTTAGTCTATCAGGCAGGTTGGGAGGTAAAGCGGCCTAGTGGACAGGGATGAGATATAACAATAATAATAATAACGATAATAATAATATTAAAAAGTACTTACTATGCACCAAGGACTATATTAAACACTGGAGTAGATACAAAATAATCAGGGCAGTCGTAGTTCCCATCCCACAAGGGGCTCACAATCTAAGTAGGGGGGAGAATAGATATTTGATTCCTAGATAAGGACACTGAGGCAGAGAAAAACTGTGACTTTTCCAGGGTCACCCAACAGGAAAGTCATGGAGCCAAGATAAAACCCAAGGTCCTCTTATCCCTCGGCCCATACTTTTTCCATTAGGCATGCTACTTCTCCATGGGCCTCAGGGTCGGGAGACTGGGTAGTTCTACTGTCTATGCCTGTTTCTTCATCTGTAATATGAGGATAAGATATCTGTTCAGCTTACCTCTTAAAACGTGAACCCCTTAGAAAACATGGATTCTGTCTGATTGATTGTATCCTCTCCAGCGCTAAGGCCTCAATAAACTATTAATAAATAATATTTACACAACTTACATTTAGTTAATAGTGCAACAGTTCTACAAATAACATGAAGCACTTTTAGAAATCCAATTTTATAAACTCAAATGAATAAAGGTTTAATGTTCAACTACCAGTTTTGAGGTCAGAATTCTGTTGAAAAGAAAAAAGTTCAGTGTAACTTACTTATTGTTTTAAATCACATCCCTTTCATTTCCAATCAAAAACTTTTCATCTTACCGGCTAATACTCTAATTCCCTTTCATTCGCAACTTGTTCCTTTATAGACTGGAAACACTGGGGAACTCTTATAAGCGTCACATAAGTAACTCTTAAGCACTTAGTCCAGTGCTCTGTACACACTAAGCGCTCAATAAATATGATTGAATGAATGATATAACATATTGTTAGTAATCTCCAAAGGAAAATGTGTGCCATAAATTTTGTAAGCAGAAAAATTACTATTAAAAAACCGCAATCCTCATAACATTCCTAATGCTTATTATTTTCTTGAAAATGCCCCAGAATACTTAATGTTATTTTGATGCATCAAATTAATAGAAATCTCATGAAATGATACCTGAGAACATAAGTTTAAAAATATTTCAGAAGCCTGGATTCTAATATAAAACAAAAAAAGAAATGGAGTCTAGAACTTCATTACACAGTTTAAATCATGCAATACATATCAGTCACATTTACTAAAAGCTTACTATGTGCAGAGCACTGTACTAAATGCTTGGGAGAGTAGAATACAATAGAATTAGCAGACGTGTTCCCTTCCCATAATGAATTTACATTCATAAGCTTTACACTGTTTGTCGAATGAATTCCTTCCGTTCACAATAAGTGAGACATTTTCCTAAAAGGCACACTTCATTCTTTTAAAATAAGGATTTTTTTTTCTCAAAAACTATGGGACGTTCATAGAAATGCAAGACACATGAAGGGTCCAATTTCAAATAAGTTATTATTCCATCTATGTTATATGAGCCAATTTAAGATCTTGTAATTTTATTATAAAATGGAACAAACTGTTTTTAATTCAAAATGAAAATCTGAAGTTGCTCTGAAAGTTCAAGCCATAAAAAGCTTTTGGGAGACGTTGCATGTGTGAGACTATTATTTCTGGGCTTTGGCAGACAGAAATGTGATCTGAGGCCCAGGCGAAACACTGAAACCAGAAGACATGGCAATTTAAGACTCAACCACAAGAAAACAAAAAGTTTAGTTACGCACAATTGTAGTCCTCCGAGACGAAATCAATACTCCCACATTAACATGTAGCTGCTGAATTAATATTTCGTTTTATTTATCATTGAGTCTAATACCAAAGTATTTCACGTTTTTTAGAAACACAAATGAATATATTCTGATACCCTTTTATAGATCGAACCTAAGAATATACAGTAAATACATCACTACCATTAGGGATTTATTCAGAAAACCTTTCATCACTTTTTAAAACACTGAAATAAATTAACTTTTCAGCATCATAGGTAGGATTTATTTTCCTCCCAACAATGTGAGACACTAAATTATAATACTATTTTACTGAACTAAGTGCAAATTAAATACAATTTTGATAATGGTACGTTCATAGAAATGCAAGACACTTGAAGGGTCCAATTTCAAATAAGTTATTATTCCATCTATGTTATACGTTATATGATCTAGATGAGCAAAAAAAAAGAGTTCTGTCAAAACAGTAACCAAAGGGTCTTCCCCTTTTTATTTCTTTAATCCACAGACCCAACTGCTTAAAATCTCACAGCATAATGCTCTGGGAAAATGGGTGAAAGTGTGAAAGTTTGTGTGGGAAGTTGCTTATCTTCATTAAACTAGCCTTTGTTCTTTATCCAAACCAAGGCACAATCCTGAGTCAGCACAGACTTAAGTA
This sequence comes from Tachyglossus aculeatus, assembly GCF_015852505.1. NCBI lineage: Eukaryota > Metazoa > Chordata > Mammalia > Monotremata > Tachyglossidae > Tachyglossus > Tachyglossus aculeatus. The sequence continues at coordinate 19,892,531 of NC_052089.1, read as the reverse complement.
TTTCACCAATTGTAATAGTAAAATGATCACGGCCTTTTCTCCTCTCAAACAATGCTTGTTTACAAAGAAAGAAAAGAATGAAAATAATTTTATGAAATTGATTTAAAGTGCTACAAAGGGATTACAGTGAACAATGGGGAACCTTTATTCATGCCCTTCTTTCTTCCCAACACCCATTCTTCCAGAACCATTTTAAATACATGGCAATTTGCATCAGCCCTAGCCACGTGGGCTAATGCCTCATCTGGCACAGTGTAGCATGCAATTTAGCACACAATGTCATTCTGACCTGCGGTAACTGGAATCTATTGCTTGCACAGAAAAACAATAGATACTAGGAATGTTCACATCCGTTCATCAGGAGCACACAATTCCATTATGACATGACAACCATGGGTTCCAGCATATGCCTCCCCTACAGATTTTGGGGCTAATCAACCCATAAAAGGCCACTGAAGCTCTTCATTCTCTTTACCAATCCAAATGTAAAGGCTGCCCACATTCATATCAGCTCAAGTTTTACACAACTTCGCACCTCTGCAATTCACTATTAAGAAAAGTAGCTTTCAAAATCAAAAAATTGCTTTGGAGTGGAAAAGGCAGAGTAGTTTAAAAGTTAACAAGAACCTTAAAAATCTCTGAAATGCTAAAACTTATCTGCTAATTAAGGATAATTTGAAATACTCAGGAGGGATTTTGAAGTAGTGCCATTTATTTTTAAATGCTATTTTAAGTTGTCAGAAAGCTTTTAAAAATGGTTTTTATTCTGGAACCAGGGGAGAAATCTTTACCAAGATGGGAGTAAAGTATCCTCCCTTAACAGAAGTGATTTAAATACGTGAAAAGTGAGGCATGACAGGAGTAAATTGGCTGCTGTCTTTTGATATTTAGAAGATGCATTAGCAATCATTTCCTGACAGAATGCACCTTACCTTGGGTAGATTAGGCCCCATCAAATGTCTCCACTAATAACTTCAGTGACTGCCCCATTTTTCCCCACCACAATGACCATTTTAATGCTTGTTTTCTTTCTGCCACTTAATGCTATTTTTTTCTCTAGATTGATTTAAATAAATGAAAAAATAAAGTTAATGGGTCTCTAACATTTTGAGTTACCCTATTTTTCTTGTTCTAGTTCAAAGAATTTTTCATTTTAGCTTGAATCAAAATTTCCAGTGTCTGTCAGGGGAGACCTTCGACATCCATTTGACAATGAATTAATGCCATTGATTTCTTCCCTTTAATCAATGTCATTAATCTTTTGCATTACTTTTTTTAGTTAGGTTCAAAGGTTTTCATAAGTGTCAGTTCTTCTTCTTGATATTATTAAAATAAATTGCTAGATCATGAAAGAGGGTCTACTTTTTAAAAAGTCACGAAAAGCACAACCAGAAAATAAAAGAAAAAGGAAAAAAAATTAAAAACCTGCACTCTAGCCACATTTTCAAAAGCTTATTTTCCATAAATTTTTCTGAGAATAAACTGAGACACATTTAAACTTCTTTAATGAAATGCATAGTACTATTTTCAGCTACACTTGTACTGATGGATAGTGCCTCACTGTTGGAAGCACCATCTCAGAAAAATAATGGACAGTGGACTCGCTCTCTCCCCCGACATTTATATTTACACGATACACCAATGTACGGGTGCAAATCACGATGTTAGCTGGAAAAGACTATTTCTTTGTAACTGTCCATACTGTAACACTGTTAGAGTAACAGGATTGGTGAAGAAATAGTGTTAGCACTTCTAGAAGTGCCTAAAATGAAAAATACGTAAAAAAAAATCAATTGTAGTAAGTAAATAAAATATACGATGACATTGATTAAAGATACATGGATATTGAATAATGATCCAAATATGCATTTAGATCATCAAGAGAAATTTGTATGATCAAGGTTAAATCAATCCTAATAAGAGAACCTGCTTAATTTTCTTCAAGGTTAATATAAAATATTCTTCAAAAGCAAATCCAATTATTTTTCCATAATTATAACTGTGGTATTTACTAAACACTTTCTCTGTACTAAGAGGTGAGACAGAAACAAGATAATTTCATCAGACAGGCTCACATTTGAATAGAGAGGGAGGACAGACAGCTCTTCCCCATTTTACAGATGAGACAGTGGAGTCACAGAGAGGCTAAGTGACTTGCTCAAGACCATTCATCCTGCTAGTGGCAGAGCTGGGACTGTGACTGAGCTGATTATCTTAAATCTACCCCAGTACTCAGTACAGTGGTGGACATATAATAAGTGCCTAACAGATATTAGTCCTCAAATCCTGATTCAAGTATTGTGCTCTTTCTCCTAGGCCACGTTACCTTGCCATAATTAGATGATGAATAAGAAAAGAACGAAGACGTTTATTGGTCTGATTAACCAGATGGTTCAGTTTACCAAGAACTTTCTCATTTTGTGGGTATTACTGGTGCTTGCCCAGCTAAATTAGTTTTGATCCAAAGCTCTTTTTAATAGCTGGACAGAGGGCCAACATTTCTTCTGCAACAATTTCTACCTCGTATAGATTCTCCTGCCTGGATCTCACTACCTGATATCATACGGAACGCTCGTCACAGATGATTTTTTTCTGCCGGGACCCAGTGGTGCCTCATCTGCCAACCATCTAAATGATCAACTGGCATTTTGAAATATCCACACAAGAAACGAAACCCATCTTGCACTGCTGTTAATTAAAACAATCTTGACAGCCCTTCACTTAACTTTTGTCATCTGACGTTCTTCCTTGTTTGTCAAGTCAACACATCTGCATTTGTAGGCTGCATTCAAGACAAATCAAATACAAACGAGGAATTGCTTTGTCTGCTCATAGCATGGCAAAACCAAATGTTTGCCAAATGGCAGTACTTAGAGCACTTCAAGTTTTAAAGTGTGAAGTACGTCTGTCACGCATATATTAGTATAACAGGGTTTGCCAAAATTTCAGACTTATAAGGTATCACTGGAAAAGGCCAAGAAATGATCAGAGCTGACCAGAACACCATAAAGTGCTCTTGTGAACGCCATAAAGTGCACTCTACATCAAGAGTGACTTGGTTCATGCACTCAAAGATGGCAGATTAAAGACAGATATATTGGTTCATAATGATTAGCAAATCAATCAGTGAATGGTATTAATTGAGGGCTTACTGTGTACAGCATACTTGGGAGAGTACGGAACTTCCCTGCCCATAAGGAGCTTACAGTCTAGAGGGGGAAGCAGACATTAAAATAAAGACACATTCTATATCTAATTCTTATCCTTTCATGTCTACCTATGTATTTACCCCTTTAAAGTACGTAATACAGGAGGGTGGGGATAACGCTTCTGTGAAAGTGCTTTTTCCCTCATATAGTTCATATCAAAAAAATTGAACCACCCAGTTAAAGAACTGGGTATGAACAAGAGAATAGAGAAGGATGAAAAAAATTGGGGGCTAGTGAAAAGATTATAGGCCTGGGAGTTAAAGGACTGTGCTCTAATTCTAGCTCTACCAATGTGGAGCAAGTCACTTCAATTTTCTGTGCCACAGTTACCTCCTACCTAGACTGTGAGGTCCCTGCGGGATAGGAAATGTGTCCAACCTGAGTATCTTGTATCTACCCCACTTCTAAGAGCAGTACTTGGCACAAAGTGCAAGCTTAACGAGTACCATTTAAATGGCAAACATCTTTTTTTTTAATCCCAAAATGGCTAATATTCTCCATTCCCGAAATAGTTCAAATGATAAATGGACAAACAAAATACTCAAAACACTTTATTTCTATATTATAGCCCACCTTCCCTTGGTTAGACAAACCTATGATTTTGTGGACAATTTAATGAAATGAGCAAAATGTCAAAAATAATAAATTGAGTAAATTGAAATAAAACCAGATCCTGATTTTAAACCTAATTACATCCATTATTCCTTTAAAATTAAGTGCACTGACTGATTTTAGATTGCTCACATAAAGCAAAAATGCATCAAAGTGGGAAGAAATTTACTACTGAATCAGTATTCTGTAAAGATTAGTTTCTATCTCATTGCTCTTTTAATTTATTATTATACTATTCCATGGTTGATAAAACCATCACTCTATTGAATGCTCTCTTATTCATTCTATTTTCCTTTAGTTACACTGCAAAATTCATTTTTACCAACCTCCGCCCTCAATCAACTCAGCTAGCCATTTTTTCCAATATCTACTGACCAGAAGGCAGAGACCAAAAGCTAATGAGCTGCTACACGCTTTTCAGAGGAAAGAGCTGTATTGTGAACATGCAATTTTGCAAAACAGTGCAAATAACTAATGATTCCTGTCAGAAGCTGCTGCCTGAGATTAAGATCGACTCTGAGATAATAATTAAAACAGAATACATTAAAACTGGCTATAGATAAAAGAAATCATAAAGCTTACCATGTGCTTGTTCTTTACCATATTCTGAAAACATCTGTTCCTCTGAGGCTAAGGCAGTCTAATCACATTCTTCAAGTTTTTCAAGTTGTACTTGTCTATACACTCTTGGGCAGAAGTCATAATTCCATTTCCTTTACCACTAGTTTTCCTTTCTACTAGTTTCTTTGGTCCCACTCAAATACTCGCCAACCCTCAATGATGTTGGGAAGCAAATTTGGGAGACCCGTCTCAATCTGGAGGGCAAAATTTGTTGTCTTGTTTGAAGTACCCCTCAATGAGAAACAACATAGTTCATAACTTTCACTTTCTGATGGGGCATTTTTCATGTGCTGTAAATCTAACAATATTTTATCTCTAATGACAAAAGTACCGAGATTTAAATTAGTTTGGGGCCACTCTCCGGATATTTTTTTCTGTAAAAAAGTAACAAATATGCAAGTCTGCACTGGGCAGAATTTTAATTGCAAATATCAAATATGATCCCTACAAAGAAATAAATCCCAGAAAACTCAAGCAAAACTGCATAAAGGTTCTTAAAAATCCTATACTGCAGTTGGATTTCAACAGCAGACCTTGGTAGCATTTAAGCTACTTACAGGCAGGCAATGGCTTTACCAACTCTACTGAACGCTCCCAAAAGCTTAGTACAGTGCTCTGCCTATAGTTAATGGCTCAATAAATACCAATGATTGATTGATCTCTGCTGTGAGAATGTGCAGTCAGTGGAAATATCTATATTTGCCCACCTCAAGCATCAAAATAAATCTTCTCCATTTATCAAGGCACCATTTTACCAGAACAAAATGAAAGAGATGATGGAGAGTTTTTCTCCATGGCTCCACTCTGATACAGAAATTGGCAATATTTACCATTGCTTTGACAGATGGTTAAAGCTCTTATCTGTTAACCTTTAAGCAAACCCCAACAGGAAAGACCCAGGGCCATACATGTTGAACCATTTCCTCCAGGAAGAAAAATGAAGATAACCTTAAAGATGACACTGCTATTAAGCTGCTACTTATTTAAGTGTTCAAGCTCCCAAGAGCAGTGTCTACTCATGCTCTTATGGTAATATTGCTTAGGACACCAATTTCTAAATTTTGTCTTGCAGACATGCATAGAAAAGATGTAAGTGAATCAAAACACTATTTTAATCATTTTACGTGAATTATTTTATTCTTTAGCAAACCTGTAACATTGCACAGAACTTGATCTCCCCCCCTCAAAGTCACAATTTGTCTCAAGGGTCCTATTCATCTAAGATGTCCCTATGCAACAAGATGTACATTATGCAAGAGTAGACAGCTCAAATTCCCCAAACTTATTAATATGAAGTCAACTATTGACAAAGGCTGTATGTAGCCTTAAATTTTCATTCATTCAATCGTATTTACTGAGCGCTTACCGTGTGCAGAGCACTGTACTAAGCGCTTGGAAAGTACAAGTTGGCAACATAATAGAGACGGTCCCTACCCGACAACGGGCTCACAGTCTAGAAGGGGGAGACAGACAACAGAACAAAACATGTCGTCAGGTGTCGAGTCATCAGAATAAATAGAAGGAAAGCTAGGTGCACATCATTGACAAAATAAATAGAATAGTAAATATGTACTTGGAGGACATGGGCCTATCTTGGAGGAGATGGGCCTTTGATAAGGTTTGGAAGTGGGGGAGAGCAATTCTCTGTCTGATAGGAGTAGGGAGGTCATTCCAGGACAGAGGTAGGGTGTGGGCGAGGGGTCGGCGGCGTGACAGACGAGATGGAGTTTCAGTGAGAAGGTTGGAATTAGAGGAGCGAAGTTTAAGGACTGGGTTGGAGAAGGAGAGCAGTGAGGTGAGGGAGGAGCGGACAAGGTGGTGGAAGGCTTTAAAGCCACTCCGAAGTGCTTTATGTACTTAGTGCAGGAACTGCCTCCATGACTCCTATTCAGGGTTCCTCTTAGACTGCAGGGCAGTGGATCCTTCCACACACCTGGAAACAATCAAGTTATCACAGTTACTGAGCTTTCAATTAGATGGCCTATTAAGCAGTTGAATTCAAATACCTTGTAAAATGTTCCAAGAATCAAAATATGGCATGCATTCCATTTAGAATATGTAGTACAGAGTGTAGTCCCAGCTCTCACGCTCACTTAATGTTAGTGGAGGCACCCAAAGGATCTAAAAAACAATTCAATTCATAAGCTACTTAAAACCAAACTGAAGTTACATATGCTACTGTCCATGAATACACATACACACATGCATCAGGAACTTTCAGACCTATATAGCGACATAATCAATCTTCTGATGACGAAATACGTGTTGACCCTAAATGAACTGAGAAGCAGAGATAGAGACACCTCACCACTGCACCACCCATATTTACAAAAATGTGTTTTTAGGGTTTAAACTGATTGACTGATCTATATATGTACCACAGAGTCCCCGTTTCAGAAAAGTAACTTTTGTTTAATTTCCATCACCCCAAGTCCCAACAACCATCTCTAGCATTTTTGGATCTATTTATACTCCTGCTCAGCACTTTTTAAACAAGCATAATGAAACTGTGCATTCAATTATTTTTTCTGGTTCCTAAAGTGTCTTTACATCTTGCTCTCAAAGAGTCTATATTCTTTATGGTCCGGAATTGAGATTGATTCAGGTTTCTGCTGAACTTTCCCAAGCACTTAGTACGGTGCACAGCATTCAGTACAGTGCATAGCACCCAGTGAGTGCTCAATACATTCCACCATTGTTTTTAGTATTATTGGTGGGCTAAACGTGATCTGGAAATTTCACTGTGAGAAGGATAATAGATTTTTTTTCACTCCATTTCTATAGGACTGTTGACCTTATAAGGAACATTCATTTCCAATGTTCACCATTTCCAGAACATGAGACTTGATTAGGATTTATGTTTCACCTAAACTTTACTATGAAGAAGTTCGGAAGGCCTGCCTTAAATTTTGGAATCTTCATATATATATATATATATATATATATATATATTCTCTCCATAGTAATCTTGATATTCAAGATCCGGTATAAGTCTTCTCTATGCAAAACACACTTTAGAAAAAAGCATGGGTGGAAAAAATCCACAGAGAATTTACAGCAAAATATTAGTTCTTCCAGAGCCTCAAAAATCCTGTTGGATTTTGTAGCCTTTTATTTCATCGGCAAGAATCCGGATTAAAGGTTAGCATAAACTAATCGGTACCATGGAAACATTCATTCATTCATTCAATCGTATTTATTAAGTGCTTACTGAGTGCAGAGCACTGTACTAAGCACTTGGGAAGTACAAGTTGGCAACATATAGAGATGGTCCCTACCCAACAACGGGCTCACAGTCTAGAAGGGGGAGAATAATCTAATTTTATCTTCATCATGAGCTCCAACAACATCTACTTACCCCATAGTTAGTTACTCTATGTATTGCATTGTCAAAGTGTAGAAACCAATTTCCTGATTAATATTAAAGTTGCTATTCCAGAAACTAATTTGATCAAATCTGCAAGAGATTACTTTTGGTCTCTCATACAACTTTGCATTACAGACTTCCTGTGGGTAGAGAAGCCATTGCTCTGACTTGTCCAAACCTTGATTTACTTTTCTTTTTCCTTTTCTTGAAAGTTCAAGGTCTCTATTCTCAGTTACCCTCTCTGGTTTATGCGTTAAACACTTCTTGAAAGCAGCGTAATTTGTCATTCTCTTCCAATTTGGCTGAAGTCACGATTACCCTTCAGGAATATTGTGATCAACAATGCTCCTCTTACAGACTGATTCCTTCCGAAAGCCTATGTAAATCACTTGGCACTCCTTTGGTCTGAAACTGTATTGAATGAGGAGGGAGAGAAGTATCTGAAGCCAAAAGAAGTAGTTCTCCATACAAAAAGTGTTCTAAAATCTATGAGGTTTCTCTTCAACAAACTGTAGAGGCTGAAAGAAACACAGCAACTTGCTAGCAAATCACAGAAAAACAGCACCAAAGTCTTGGGGAACTTTTCAGTGAATGTGTTTTTAAACCCACTCCCAAGATTGCCTTGAAAATATCATTGTTCTAAAATATCTTTTTACAAATGAATATTCTCCAAAGGGAATTTAAATTTTAAAATGGTTATTCTTAAGTCCTGAGGAGGAAGATCTTGTAGTCAGTTAGTTACTTCTTCAACTGAAAGAAAACTTCCCAAACATATATGACATCACACACCAAAAAGTAGGCTGGGGAAAAAAAAACAAACAGTTTACTTGGACAAGTGTTACCCAAAGCCACAGACTGCAGCAGTCGAAACTATTTTTGTACCTTCTCCATTAATCAAGAGTCCCAATCTGCCTGATTTCCCACTTCTCATCTGGGAGTGTGCTAGCAACATGTTCTCCTCTGTGCAGAGGAAGAAAAGGCAGCCTCCATCTGCCTTAACTCTAGGACTGCAACTAGCAAAGTGGATCAATTACACCCAACCAAAGCAAGTCACTTTCAGTCTGAAAGGGATTGGGTAGGTATGAGCCTCCAAATGTGGAAACCAGAGATGAACTCAAGACAGACCGTTTTCAGACACACTCCCTTTCAGGTCACGACGTTCAGGTTGAGAAACAATACCGAAGCAGAGAAGAGAAAATTATCTTCAGCTAAAACCCAGGGTATATCATAGCCCTTGAGAGAGAGTCAAGCAAAATAATATATGCTCACTCCGCAACTTGCAGTAAGTTCATGAAGATTTTTCTCTGAGTGGATGGCTCCCCTGAGACACTAAACCCAGCAGGATATTTAGTGCACTCGGCTCAAATCAGCCACTACAAGTTTTTAACCCTCTCCCAGAAAGTAGCAGACACTAAAAGAGTGAGAAAGAACTTTGTATATGCTGCATATCAATGGTCACTCTGGCCAGAAATGGGTCCTGCATATAAAATACACTTAGCAGCCAATGTGTTGCACCTCTGTTAGCCTTCTTGGTTGTCATAATTCATGCCCTAGAAGGAAAAGGACTGGCAGGGGCAAGAGAGTGCAAGTGGTGCCGTGCAAACCACCGACTCTCTATTGAATTCTTTCATGCAGGTCCTCGGTCCTGAAGTGTCAGGACTGAGGTTCATCTGTCATTCTCAACACGAGACTTCACAAACAGGGATTCTGAAATACCTCTAGTCCCTAAACATGCAACAAGGTGAAGAGTCAAGATTTCAGATCTCCTTTTCTTTCTTTACTCCTTAAAAGCATTTGCAGAAAAAACCAAAATGTTGAGTGTCTACTAAATGGGTGAATTCCAGTGGAATAAGCTACAGTGGCACACTAGGGAATTTGAAGTTAGTAGAATGACTGGAAAATGTCAAGCTCTGACAATGAGAACAGCGCTTAGAACAGTGCTTTGCACATAGAAGACACTTAATAAATGCCGTTATTATTAAATATTTAAATTGTGTTTTAGTTTCCAAGTGCCCAACAACCTTAATTTGTTTACTATTTTCTTCCTCTGGTACAGATGCATTCGGGATCATCATCTTTATTTTACAGATGAGGGGTCTGGGAAATATGCAACAGCTTGCCCAATAATTAATCGTGAGGAAGAAAAGAAAATGCTAAGTCAATATGCCATGGGAATTATGTTGCTACTGATTTTCCAAATTGGTCGAGGGTGATCTGCTCTATTAATCTGACCTCTAACCAGGATATCCCCCTGGAAATTTAAAGACTGACCAGATCAATTCAATGGTCACTGCAATTGAAGGCCCTGAAGATCCTTACAATGGGCAAAAGAAATAATTGGCAGCAACTGCTGACCTGTGAGGCTGAACTCCACAGTCCCATTCAATGAATCTACAGTTCAGCATCTTTCCCATCACAGCAAGCATCCAATAGTTTCAAACAACAAATGCAAAGTCATTTTGTAAATTGTTTGGCTTTTAAATGTGGCATATGATGCCAGCTTTGCCACTAGAGTTGCAGCATGATGGAAAGCTGAAAGGTAAGTTGTGGTTTAATAGAAAATTCATCAACTCTGAGACTAGTATAGCAACAATTTTGCTCTTACACTGCCAAGTACTATATATACTTAGTGGAAAAGTACAAGAAAATGATTTAAGCTTATAGAAAGAGAGAAATGATAAGTTTGTCTTATTCTCCCATACATTAACCCTAAGTTTACATAACTTGTTCATATGTTAGGTAAATACATAATGCAATAATTGAGAAGCAGGATGGCAGAGTGGATAAAGCTTCTGGGAGTCAGAAGGCCATGGGTTCTAATCCTGACTCTGCCACTTGTCTGCTGTGCAACCTTGGGCAAGTCACTTCATTTCTCTGTACCTCAGTTATCTCATCTGTAAAATAGGGATCAAGACTGTGAGCCTCACTCGAGGCAGGGACTATGTCCAACCCAATTTATTTGACTCCACCTCAGCGCTTAGAACAATGGCCGACATATTGTAAGTGCTTAACAAATATCATAATAATAATAATAATTAATATGATGCTTAGGTCTAAAGTTGAAACAAATGTTTGAGAGGAATGGTACAAAGGAATGGCTAGGAGTAATACATGTTTTATATTACACTAACAATATATCAGCTAATAGGTGAGAGTACACTGAAAAGCACTGCTGCCCATCAAAGAAAAATGCCAGCTGTCTCCACTCCGTGAAGACAGATTACCACCTGTCCTGTTATCTCCCATACACAATACAACGCACATTGGTCATTTTAACATGGATAACTGTACCCATATGCTGCTTAATTTTCAGCTGCACTCTGCCTGCACCTAAGTATGCGTGGTGTCTCATTGTAAATTGTAGATTAGCACAGTGGTGATGTTTTGAGAGAGATTAAGCTTCAGTCTCATTTAGCACCTCCAGCCTGCCCAAACCATATTTAATCTACAATATATTATGGTAGAAACAGTACTTTCAACAAAGGATAGGAGGATGCAGAGAAGCTTGGGCAAAGCACAGTAGTCAAAATTGCACTTTGGATTTTATGGGACAGGCGCTCCAAAACAGTTGCAATGGTTAGCTAAATCAGGGTCCCCTTTATGCGCCATAGAAACCTTTTAAAAATCTTCCAATCAAGGACTTACTAGAAATAGTACTGCATACTTTTAGAGGTTCAATATGAAGTGCTCATTTGTCTTCAGCTCGAGTCATTAGAATTACAAGGCAGTATGGTTCCTGACAATCTAACCTTCCCATGATCCGTTCTCATTTCCCTCCTACAAGCAGACATTATGAAACAGTGTTCAAGGTCGCCCAGTGAGTTTGGCATTAATGCACATCACAGGGAAGGAAACAAACATTCAAGATCAAGTTACTTGGCAAGAACTAAATATCCTGCACTTGATATTACTGTTGAGAAGAGTAACTGTTTTTATTTTTTAAGTGTTGGCTTTTTTGGCCACAAGACTATCACTGTGTAAAACAAGGGGTGGGGGACTTTAGTGAACGGCATGCTAATACCGAGAAAGAGCTGACACCAAAAAATAACACACTTCTCAGGAGCGTATCAAGTTAGCAAGTTGCTAGTCCAATGCCTCTGTCAATCACTGTATGGTTGTTTTAACCCTTTCTCGCTTCCCCTAATACCAGCCCCCAACACACAGCAAGACTGATCTCTGCTATATCCAACAGCCACACAGAGCTTGAAGGCTTCTTGCTTCTCTTGTCAAGTGAGATGGGCCTCTTGGCATCAATCTCTGCTGGTTATCATGAGTAACAATATCCTTCAGGAAATACATTTGAATGGAAATTAGGAAACATATACTTTAATCTCCCCCTCTAGACTGTAAACTAATTGTGGGCAGGGAATGTCTGGTATATTGTTCTCTCTCAAACTTTTATTACAGTGTTCTGTACACAGTAAACGCTCAATAAACACAACTGATCGATAATCTGGAAAAAATGCATCTTTTTTTAAATGCTATTTGTTAAGGACTTACTATGTGCCAAGCATTGTACTAAGCAGTGGGGTAGACACAAGGTAATTAGGTTGGATACAGTCCATGTCCATAAAGTGTTCACAGTCTTAATTCCCATTTTACAGATGAGGTAATTGAGGAACATATAAATTAAGTGACTTGTTCAAGGTCACACAGCAGACAAGTGGTAGAGCCGGGATTAGAACCCAGGTCTTTCTGACTTCCAGGCCTGTGCTTTATCCACCATCAAAAAAGAGAATTAACAGAATTATAGAAACATAAGGTTACATCATTTGTAAATGCAATCTATTTATTTTCAAAATCCAAGACAGGAGCCTATAAAAAGTAGCATACACATTTAAACATACCCAGTCAATTCTAGCTATATGTTCACTAAATACTGAGGAACCCCTCTTCAGTAGATGCTTTAAAGAATTGCTAACTTCCTAATTTTTGAAACAGTAAGAAATGTGTGTCACGGATAATATCATTTAATCCATTAATTTACAAAGGGGTTTTTCAAGGTCAAAGCCAAGATCTAGTGTAAGGGAAAACAATGTCCTACTAAGTCACAAATAAATCATTTCCAGGTGAGGGTCAGTTTTTTTCTAGAGAAGGGCTGGTAAAATTTAACTACAAAGACCATGTTACAGAGAAAATACAGCTCATTAATTGGGTAGAGTATTGGGATTCAATAAACTAGATGAGCTGTGTGAAATCCTTTACTTGCCAAATGACATAAAAAAATACCAAGTCAGAAAAGAAAAATAATTCAGCTCAAGTCATGGAATCATATTTAATTGACTGATAAACCACTGCTCTTTACACATTATGTGTTCAATAGCTGCAGTTGGTATTGATATAATCCCCTTTCCTTTCCACTATAAATTCTTCCAACTCGACTGTAAATGCCTTGAGAGCAAGTGGACAAAGTTCCTACTGGGATTTTAAACTCTTTACTAATAACCTAGCTAAGAAAACTAAATTAAAAAGACAGTTCCTCTTACTAGAATACGTATGATAATTATAGGGTGGTGTGGCAATACGAACAATCTTAATAATAATGGGGGCATTTGTTAAATGCTTATAATGTGGGGAGCGTAGTAATAAATGCTGGGAAGTCTCAATATTGTCAGGTTGGACAAAGTCCTTTGCCCCATATTGGGCTCACAGTTTAAGTAGGGGAGAGAGAACAGGTATTTAATCCCCACTTTACAGATGAGGAAACTGAGGCACAGAGAAGCTAAGTGATTTAGCCAAGGTCTCACAACAGCCAGAATTAAAACTCAGGCCTTCTGACTCCAAGGGCCATGCCCTTTCCTCTAGGCCGATCTGCAATCAGATTTATAACAGATTGTTAATGAATTGATATTTCAAATAACCAGCACCTAAAATATATAAGGTGAGGAGGCTCGGATGCTAATCCCACCTCTACCAAACGTCTTCTCTGTGGGCAAATCACTTGACTTCTTAGTGCCTCCATTTCTTCATCTATAAAATGGTGATTAAAACAACTGAAGCCCAAGTGAGACATTTACCCAAGTACTTGGCACATAGTCAGAACTTAAATATCACAAATATTACCATATTATTATTAAGGGAGAAAACAAAAAAATTTATTTAACCACAACTCCCTTTCCAATAATTAGAAAAATGAAATTCTTTATACATACCTACATCTTTCTTTTTATACACGTATGTTATAGTCATCATTTTGGCATGGGAGGTCAAAAACTGTCTATTTGATCCATGTCCATATGCTTAAGTGCCTAGCTCAGTGCTCTGCACATAGTCCTCAAAAACTCTAATCGATGTTGAATATTGATGATGAGTTAAATATTAAATGATGAGATGCTGAGCACTAAAAAGCAATGAATTTTTAATCATGCTGTTAAAGGCACAGAGATGTTTATGTTTAGTAAATCACTTAACAGCAAAATAAAAAAAAGTTGTCTTTTTTTCCCATTTACTAATTCTCCTGGGACACAAACTTTTAGCCCTGACATTTCCTTTTGAAAATTTTATCTTTTGAATCTTTATCAGCAAATACCAATCTTGGAAAAAAGACAGCAATCTTCCAAGTATCACAGACAGCTACGGTGGTCCTGAGTAACACATAAAATGCAGAACTCGTTAGCACTAAACTATCTGGCCACTTTGGTATGCTAGTTTGGAAAAGGGGCATTTTGTTGGTCAGTTTGGGAATAGTGGAGTATGACACTCCTTTTAAAAAGATGAGGTTTTGTGACTGAAATTGCTCCCATCAACTAGCTGGCCTTCCTCTTTGCAAGTCCTTTCCCTTCAATTTTTACAACTACCAGTTTAACAGTTCTATTTTCTGTTTGCCCTTACTCCCACTGTAAATTAACAGACAGTAAAATCTATTCTAAGTTTATGAGCTGTTCATACAAAAAGTCTATAGATTTTCCCTGCCCCCTCTCACCCCATTCCTTTTCGCCCATTTACAATGAGCCTTTCTATTCACCACACCCAGAATTTATTAAATAGGAGAAGAATAAATCTATGGCTAAAAGAGCTCCAAATAAACAGTAAGCCACCACATTCGATATGTATGAAGCAAAAAAGACGGAAAGATGGACAGATCCAGCAGCCGCTTTTTTTTTTTTTTTCCAATTCTGTCTTTTTGAAAATGTTCCAATGACATTAGTAAACCAGAAATACCTCTTGTGGTAGGAGACAAAAAACCAAAATCAAACCAGGGGTAGGGATGGTTGAAGAGTATTCAAATACCAGATGGATTCTAATCAGTAAGGCCTCATCCCATGAGTCCTAGGGGTTTGGTGAAAGTTACTGCCAAGCAACTTCTCATTATTTTTTAGACCCTAACAGGGTCCGGTTTTGATCTCTATATATCAAAACTGGAAAGCATCCAGAGACGAGCAACAAAAATGATTAAAGAGATGGAAAACAGGTCCTATAAGGAGCAGCCAAGGGAGGTAGCGTGGTTAAGCGGGGAAAAGGTGGAGTAAGACATGACCATGAGGTTGTGGCCACACATACTGGGTAGCAATAGATGTCAAAAGAATCAAAGGATCAATTCTACATGAAAAGATGAAAAGCAAGGAATGGAAGGATGAATACTAGGACCACAGTGATTACTGAGCTCCTAGAAAAAAGTCTAGACATGAATATATACCGATACAGCTTGCAAGGCATAGGAACGCCATCCTATCTGTTGGCCTTTGACAAGACCACACAATAAGGTAGGCTATTTCTTGGACACAAAATTAATGGTTCCAGCCTCATATTTCTGGGATTATATCTTGCTGTGAGCTGGCTGGCCAGGCATAGGGGAAAGGGAGTGAAAGAGGATGGGAAGGTAACCTCGTACCAAGCACACCAGGACTGAGAAATAGGCACCAGCACCACTTCCCTACAAAAATTACACCTGATCAACGGAACTGTAAATATCTCCCATTTTATCAACTTGTCCAGCGGCGCAAACTGTCTCAGGCTTTAAGTACATTCTCATCACTCCTCATTTCCTTTTTTAACTCTGCTATTTTTCTTGGAAACACATTTATACTCATTTCTTTCCACATGGGAAGCAGCATGGCGCGGTGGATAGAGCATGGGCCTGGGGGTCATGGGTTCGAGTCCTGACTCCACCACCTGCCTGATGGGTGACCTTGGGCAAGTCACTTCACTGTGCCAGTTACCTCTTCTGTAAAATGGGGATTAAGACTGAGCCCCAAGTGGGACAGAGATGGTGTCCAACCTAATTTGCTTGTACCCTTCCAGTGCTTAGTACAGTGCCTGGCACATAATAAGCGATTAACAAACATCATTATTATTTATTATTTTTACGTGCTGGCCTCATATATGTCTTTTCAGTTCTAGGTACTTGCCCCTCTCTCAAAGCCTCTTAGAATTCAAAACACAGACAACATGTATTTCTCTCCAGTTGGAAACATGTTCTGAATCAATGTATGGATAAGACTACAGTTGTTCTTGTACTACTAAGCAAACTAATGGTACCATGGGTAAACGCTTGATCATCCCACCCTGCCTCAATTGCACAGTTAGGTGATAAATTGATGGTAAAGGAACCATGCTTCACATCAGTCCAGCAGACTTATGCCAAGATGAGCATGTTGGCCTGAGTCCAGTATGATCCAATACGGCAGTGATATAGATTTCTATGCCTTTTTAAACAAAAATTGTGCCACCACTGACCTACCATTTGACTCATTTTGCTGAGCCTGCCCTAAATTGCTCTGGAGAATTTACACTTCAAAAGTCCTTTAAACTGTGATGTTTGGTATTAGCAATTCTGAACAGATGATGCTCAGATGACATTAGAGAAGCAGCGTGGTTCAGTGGAAAGAGCATGGGCTTGGGAGTCAGAGGTCATGGGTTCTAATCCTGGCTCCGCCACTTCTCAGCTGTGTGACTTTGGGCAAGTCACTTCACTTCTCTGTGCCTCAGTTACCTCATCTATAAAATGGGGATGAAGACTGTGAGCCCCCCCGTGGGACAATCCGATCACCTTGTATCCCCCCCCAGCGCTTAGAACAGTGCTTTGCACATAGTAAGCACTTAACAAATACCATCATTATTATTATAAGAAAAAAAGCTTACTTTTAAATATCAAATGCCATGGCTTCAAAGCCAATAAAATACACACTATAGAAAAAGTAAATAAATGTTCCAAGGCCAATGGGCTAAAGATGTAGATTTGAAATGCCTAGATGTTCCTTGAATAAAATAGAATATAAAGTAAAAAAAAACCCAACAAAATTAAAACATATTTCCATGCATTTTACATTCATTCATTCATTCAATCGTATTTATTGAGCACTTACTGTTTGCACAGCACTGTACTAAGCGCTTGGGAAGTACAACTTGGCAACATATAGAGACAGTCCCTACCCAACAACGGGCTCACAGTCTAGAAGGGGGAGACAGACAACAAAACAAAACATGTGGTCAGGTGTCAAGTCATCAGAATAAATAGAAGTGAAGCTAGATGCACATCACTGACAAAATAAATTGAATAGTAAATATGTACAAGTAAAATAAATATAGAGTAATAAATCTGTACAAACATATATACAGGTGCTGTGGGGAGGGGAAGGAGGTAGGGCGAGGGGGATGGGAGGGGGAGAGGAAGGAGGGGGCTCAGTCTGGGAAGGCCTCTTGGAGGAGGTGAGCTCTCAGTAGGGTTTTGAAGGGAGGAAGAGAGCTAGCTTGGAGGGAGGGCATTCCAGGCCAGGGGGAGGACGTAGGCCGGGGGTCGGCGGGACAGGTGAGAACGAGGCACAGTGAGGAGGTTAGTGGCAGAGGAGCGGAGGGTGCGGGCTGGGCCGGAGAAGGAGGGAAGGGAGGTGAGGTAGGAGGGGGTGAGGTGATGGAGAGCCCTGAAGCCAAGAGTGAGGAGTTTTTGCTTGATGTGTAGGTTGAATGGTAGCCACTGGAGATTTTTGAGGAGGTGAGTAACATGCCCAGAGCGTTTCTGAACAAAGATGACCCGGGCATCAGCGTGAAGTATAGACTGAAGTAGGGAGAGACAGTACATACCAATCGCTATCAATAAAGTTGCATTTAAAAACAGGAATACCTTAGATTTCCAGGATGCTTCATAACTTCATTAAAAATATATAATTCATGAATGAGAAAAATTGATTTGACCTTAAAAAATAACATTCAACAAGTTTCATACACTTTAATAAGGTATTTTACAAGTTTATTCCTCAGAGCAGCATTTCACCTTCATAATGACATTGTCTCCCCTCTTCTCTTCTTCCCTGCCCCCCAGTAAGCTAATGTCTTATCCACCATCTATGAGGGGAAGTGATATTTCATTCCACTAAGCCATACACAAAGTAAAGATAAACTTATTAGGTTAGCCTCTGTATTAAATGGTAAAGTTCTTATTCTTTGAGCCAGTTCAAACAAACAGTCTCTCTGAGAGAGTTTTCTAAAAAAACTAAACACCATCTCCTCAACATAAGTACCCTCTCTGTGGTGGCTAAAAGCTTCCTTGCAGCCCATAATGTATTTTGTGCAGTTTGATTAGACCCTTAGGCCACATAATTGAACAGTTTTCCGTAAACATCAAGTGCAACAGAGTCATTTCACATTTAACTGGGGCATTCGCTCAAGTACTACTACCAAAAATGGCATGATGTATTCCTGAAATATCAGAAATTTATCTTATCTTACAAAAATCTCCAAAAATTGAAATATATACAGACTCAGTAAACCCCCTTTACTGAAATCTGTCCAAGTGTAATAAAATACCAGTGTGACAGGTAGGAAACTGTAGAAAAATAACAGATGTCACAGAGGAAAAAAGTCCAACCACCTCTTCAAATTCCTATTGGTCACTGATAAAGGAGAAGAGTGTAAGTGTAAATTAAAGCTATCTGTGAATGTGAGTATTCAACGCACAGCAGAAAGCCACCACATATTTTGTCTAGGTTTATAACATTTTCAGACTGGATAATTTTATGATGCTCTCTTCGAAAGGAACAAATTATGAAAATGGGATGGGAAGGAAACTTACTCCCATGAATGCTTTTCTGCAAACACATGCTTTACACCTGCAAAAACTACATGATCCCATTAAGATACACCAGATTTTCTCGGTGTCACCTCACCTCATCTGGCCCAACACTAGAAAAGGGAAAGGAAACAAACACCCAGGGAATGAAACAATTAATTGGAGAGGCAAAGCTTTATCAAACTTCTTTCAGATCCACTACCACATGTTGCTAAGTGTTGACTTACCTTTGGTGCTCTAGGTTATGTTAAATTTGCATGCCTGAGTTAACACATTAAGAACTGGAATGGCCAAGGACATCCTGAACAATTTATCTTTAAGGAATTCAAAGCCTTTTATAGTCTTTATCTGATGATTCAGACTGGAATAATGATATTTATACAAAGACAACAGTGGAAATAATTTTTACATTGAGCAAATCTCTATCACATAAAACCAATAGGAAAATAACATTTATATATTTTAAATTATGACTCCAATTATCCTTAATTAAAAAAAATTCAATGGTTTTACAACCTTCAATCAAATCCAATCACCAGAGTCTACTGAAAGTATTAAAAACCAAAATACTGAAAGGGTATTCATTTCTACAGAAGTCCATTAATGGCTTCCTTAACCAAGATAAAGCCTAGGAACAATGGGCCAGGATTACTCTTACTTAGAGAAAAATAAAGGACGGGTTCTTTTTTGTCCATTTACAATAAGTTCTTCTGTTTTTTCACCACACCCAGAACTTACTAAAAAGAAAAAAAAAAAACTCCACAATTCCCTTATCCGAAACCTTGTGATACACAGATAACACAAAATAGAAACTGACCTTGCTCACTCTACCTTTTAAAAAATATAAAAGGACCTACTCCACTCTCTCCCTCAACAAAAGAATAGATGTATCAAATGCACTGGTAACAAGACCCAGAAGACCTAGCAAAGAATTGCTGTCTTCACTAAACAGGCTTAACTGAAGTTTTTAAACAGTGCTACTGTACAGTGAATGACTTGTTTTTGTCACACAGGCATAATACAAGACACTACTAAAATGGGATCTAAGAGGTTAGGCTGCACATATCTGGCCTACTCATTTTGTTCTCTTGAAACTGCATTTTCTTCTTCAAACATGAGACTTTTTCTTATACAAAAGGAAATGAAAGGGAAACCAGAATTAACTGTTTTGATATTTGTTTTTGGTTCTTTTCCTAATAAATGATACAAACATGTCCTAAAAGCCATAAAAGGAAGATATCTGCCCAACAAATTGCCAGCCAAAAGCAATTTGCTTGTTAGAATTCAGTGTCCTCAAGAAATAATTTTCAGGATATAAAATATCATTCAACTGGAGAGGTCAGAAGAAATGGGTCTTTATTCTTACAGTCACAATTCTGGTTAGAATTGTACGTTACGTGCGAACTTCCAACATGACTGCTTGAAATAGTCTTTATGGCTCTCACCAGAGGGAAACTGGTCCAATAAAAGATATTACATTAAAGAGGGGGGAAAAGGGCAACAGCTCTGCACCAAATAGTTCCAGTAGTGAGACTAGAAACGACAGTGTCATTAAGGTGCCAGAGGGAGTAACAAAATGGCCGGAAAAAGTCATCCACTCTTACCCTATCATGGTGCAATCCTCATCACTCTCTCATACCAGGGTCCAGTTCTGTTAAACCAATTAAATTGCCTGCCCATTCACTAGCCTGTCCATCTTTACCCTTTCCACTCAGTTCAATTCAATCATATTTATTGAACGCTTACTCATTCTGTTACCCCTATGTCTTGTGCTATTTTTCAATTCTGATGCTTGATTTTTCTTGATGATGTTCTCTCTCAGTGCCCTGAGATCTGGTGAGCAAAGTGTAATATAATGACAGACAGATATTTCCTTTAAGAAGGCAAATGGATATAGCTTATGTGTGCTGGTTTAAATTGAAGAAAAAAAAAAAGAATGGGTGCCAAGATAGAGACAGAATATTTAGAGTTAAGAACAGAATGCACAAAGTAAAAAAAATTTCTAATACTTTATCTTAAAATGAATATTATTGAGGTAATTTCCCTAACTATTCATTACCTTTATACCCTGAATAGCTTGAATGTCAATCATTTTTTAATATGCAGGCATGATAAAGAGCAAAATATTCACATGAAATATATAACTTCATTTAGAACCAGTTACTATGATTTTGTAAAAATAACTAAAAGAATCATGATAATTCTGAAAAGAAAGAGCAAACTGTTAAAGGTTTCTTACATAAATCATCCATCCTAAAGTTCCCAAATACAATCATGGGCCTGCTTCAAACTTTAGTGTTAGTATTCCCCAGCTCTCTTTTACCAAAGGGTCAGAAAGTGAAAAACACAAAGAGGGTTTTAAACTACAACTGTAATAAGCATATTTAAATCTTAGCTCTACTATTTTTGGTTCTTCTGGCCACAGAACAACTCCTCTAACACTGGAACCACTTCACTCTAAAATTAAAATTCTTTCCTAACTTCTATAAGTGGCACTGACTCTAGTCTCTTATAAAACTGTAACCATCAGCACAACTCTGCCACTTAGCAAATGACAGAGTAAAAGATGGATGTGCCAAGCTTTGGTTCAGAGTTTCAGCATAAACTGTAAACTGAGGTCTAAACTGCTTTAAGTATGTAAATAGTAAATGTTCATTTCATTATGGATAATGTTCAAAGGCAGGCAGCAGTGAATTGAATCATTAAATGCAGTCTATAAAACTGGTCATATAACACTAGAAATTTAGCAGGAGGTACATTTTAACTTGGATGGATTGGAATTATATGGAAAAAATAATGGAATGGAGGAATTACTGTACCAACATGAATGCTCTATAGTGTTTAGAGCTAAGGCCAGCACTGGCTTTGAAAAATCCTTTATTTTATCTGAACAAGTCTTTACTTAATGTATGTATTTTGTTTTCCTCCTGAAAGACACATTTTTATTACGCAAAGACTTTACTATGGTGAAAGTTTCACTCGGTCTGCTATAATATAGTAAAACCTGCCTGCTAGTTCACTGCTGACTGCTCTGTTCAACTCAGAGAAGTCTCCCAGGTGTTGCCTAGATAAGATGGACTTGGCCATGAGAGGGATGACAGAGGAGATTGTGTCTGATAAAGGGATAAGGGAAAGGAGGAGAGAGCAGTAGGGAAGATAGAGAACATTAGGGAGACAAGAGGTCTGGGAACACCAATATGGCCAGGGGATAGAAAGAGAAGTGGGAGAGTCTGCCCAATGGAAAGAGAGTCTGTCTTTTGATGTAAAGAAAAGAGAGGCAGAGTCTAGAGTAGCTGTACGAGCAACAGCAGGATCATGGGCAGGGAGAGGATATAAGGTAGGGGACCCTAAAGAAAACCAAGTATTTTTGTCAAATAATAATAATAATGTTGGTATTTGTTAAGCGCTATGTGCCAAGCACTGTTCTAAGTGCTGGGGTAGATACAAGGCAATTAGGTTGTCCCGCATGGGGCTCACTGTCTTAATCCCCATTTTACAGATAAGGTAACTGAGGCACAGAGAAGTTAAACGACTTGCCTGAAGTCATACAGCTGATAAGTGGCAGAGCCGGGATTAGAACCCTATGACCTCTGACTCCGAAGCCCGGGCTCTTTCCACTAAGCCACGCTGCTTCTCTAATGTATTTAGGTGTAATTTTTCTCTGATACTGAAATGTTCACTAGATTGTAAGCTCCTTGAGGGTAGGGATCATCATCAGTGGTATTTATTGAGTGCTATGTGAACTCAATATGCACTGTGTTGCCAACTTGTACTTCCCAAGCACTTAGTATGGTGCTCTGCACACAATAAGTGCTCAATAAATACGATTGATTGATTGATTGCAGAGCACTGTACTAAGTGCTTTGGAGAGTACAATACAACTGAGTTGGCAGGCACATTCTCTGCCCACAAGGAACTTAGAATCTAGAGGGGGAGACAGATATCAATATAAATAATTTATAAAACCTAATTTAAACATAAGTATATAGGTGCTGTGGGGTTGAGGGTCAGGTGGATAACAAAAGCCCAAAGGTCAAAGATCCAAGTGCATAGGGCAACTCAGAAGGGAGTGGGAGTAAGGAAAAAGAGGGCTCAATTGAGGAAGGCCTCTTGGAGGAGATGTAACCTTAATAATGCTTTCAAGGTAGGCTAGAGTGGTGGTCTGGCATATATGGAGGGGGAGGGAATTCCAGGCTAAGGGGAGGGTGTGGAAAAGGGGTCAGCCGGGAGATGAGAATAGCGAAGTGTGCACCCCAGACTGCAGTGGGAGATCAGTGATGTAAAGTAAGAGGGGGTGAGCTGACTGATTCAAAGCCAATGGTATGGGGTCACGTTTATAACTATTTTATTGTAATCTCCCAAGTGCTTCTTTCAGCAAGCATTCAAAAATACCACTGATGGACTCATTCATTTGTGTGTGGACAATATATACCCAAGGACTACCTCTCTGACACTGATACCTCAGTTATCAATGCAACTCAAGATATGAAGGCATACAACCAAACCTAGATATTATTGTTAATTATGGTATTTACTGTTTTTTATGTGCCAAAGCACTGAGCTAAATATTAAATTATTATTATTGTCATCATTACAGTAGTTACAGAATAATCAGATCAGGAATAATCCTTGTGTCATCTGGACTCAAAATCTGTAGATGAGGAAACTGGGGTCTCAAGAGATGACTTGTCCAATCAGGCCATTGTAGAGCTGGAATTAGAACTCTTATTTCCTTGCCTGAATCCCAGGCACTTCCACTATTTTTGCAGAAGAGTCAAACAAAAACAAAACAAAACCCTTTGAGAAGCACAGAGAGTCATCTAACTGGTGAGCCCCCATATCACATCATAACTAGTGGGCCCTTCACATCATTTCATTATGCCATTACAGCACAATGTAATGATGGAGAGGAGGGAAAATTAAGGGATGGGGATGGGGGAAGTTAGGGGAGGGAAGGAAAGTGGGAAGAGGGGAGGGGAATGAGGGGAAAGGAGAAGGGAAGCAGGAAGGATCAGAAGGGGGAGGATGGGAAAGGAAAGGGGAGGCGAGGAAGCTGCCGTGGTTCTCTCTCTCAAATCAGCTCCCTTGATTTGAGCCTCAAGAAGGTGGGAGGGCAGAAGCAAGCCTATATTCAGGCATACAGGGCAGAGGCATTGTCCCCAGAGTGCTGGAAAAATACCACCCTTACTGTCAAAAACTCGTTCACTCTCGGCTTCAAAGCTCTCCATCAAATTGCCCCCTCCTACCTCACCTGTCCTTCTTTCCTTCTGCAGCCCAGCCCGCACCCTCCGCTCCTCTGCCGCTATCCTCCTCACTGTGCCTCGATCTCGCCTGTCCCGCCATCGACCCCCGGACCATGTCCTCCCCCTGGCCTGGAATGCCCTCCCTCCGCACATCCGCCAAGCTAGGTCTCTTCCTCCCTTCATAGCCCTACTGAGAGCTCATCTCCTAAAGGAGGCCTTCCCAGACTGAGCCCCCTTTTTCCTCTTCCCCTCCCCATCCACCCCGCTCTACCTCCTTCCCCTCCTCACAGCGCCTGTATATATGTTTGTACAGATTTATTACTCTATTTATTTTACTTGTACATATTTGCTATTCTATTATAATATATTATTCTATTATATTATATTACTATACTATTATTTTGTCAATTATGTGCATCTATCTTTACCTCTATTTATTCTGATGAGTTGACACCTGACCACGTTTTGTTTTGTTGTCTGTCTCCCCCTTCTAGACTGTGAGCCCACTGTTGGGTAGGGACCGTCCCTATATGTTGCCAACTTGTACTTTCCCAAGCGCTTACTACAGCGCTCTGCACACAGTAAGCACTCAAATACGACTGAATGAATGAATGAATGAATGAACTGTCCCCATGCCCCACTAGCTCCTCTGAAGTATTTGGGAGAGACTGAGGTAGTTGGAGGGAGCAGGAGCGGAAGACACCTCCCTATTACCTATACACATTCACACACACACATACCACTACTCCCCCTCATTAGCTGCAAAACACATCTGTTTCTATAAACAGCCACATCTGTCTGAGGAGCCATACAAACCCCCACACAAGACCATGTACAACTACAGGAGTACTTGCAGGAGCCAAATTCTGGTAGTCAATTCCTCTCTTGTGGGAGCCTCATGGTGACATGAGACCCATGAAGATAGTATCACCTGGAACTAGAATCAACAAGTCACATGGGTGAAAGAGAAACATGAGGACAGTCATGGATCCTGAGTCTTGAACCAAATAAACTCTTCAGTAAGTTAAATGTCCTTCCCAACAGCCAGGGCCCAACCCTTCCTGAGTAGCTGTCAGGGCAAACACTATGTAGCATAGATGACTTGCGAGTGAAAATTACCTCAGAATGAAAAAAGTGATATTAAAAGAAGGATTTCGAATAATATATTCTCCCTATATAAGATAATGTGCTCAGATACAAATTTCATCTCAAGAAACATCTTTACACTGAAGCTTCCTATGTGATGCATGTAGGGAGAATAGACTGGAACTCAAGTGACAGATGGATCTTTCCAAATCCAATCAATAACGTCACAGGGATTTTCTGCATTCCTCTTTCTAAAATGAGGGGTTTTCTTCTCTTTGGCCACAAAATCTAGAGAAGCCAATCCCGAATTGGCAGTAGATGGATTCATCAGTGCTGCCTCAACTTGGTGACAGTGTCAAGTATCTGTCTCTGGAAAGACTTTCGTTAATTTTGCAGATAAGATCCATTACATTTGCGTTCATATGATATGACCACTGCTTTAGGAAATGTCTTTTGGAGGGGGAGGTGAGAAATAAAATGTTCTTTATGAGGAAATTTTCATCTGGTTTTGCTTTTTGAAAATCTGGGTGGGTTTTAAGGAGTGTAATTAACTCTCTGCAGGAGGGACCAATTTCCTTGATGATCATGAAACAAAAGCCTCCACCATTTCTAACTAAAGTGGCTGGGGGAAAGGAGATATCAACTGGCCAGACATTTAAGAGCTTCATCATATCCAACAGATGATCACTCTTCCCATCTTCAAAGTCTTACTGAATGAAGGCACATCTCCTCCAAAAGGCCTTCCCCCACTAGGCTCTTATTTCCTCTTCTCCCACTCCCTTCTGCTTTGCCCTTGCACTTGGATTTCCACCATTGATTCTCCCCTCCCTCAGTCCCACAACTCTTATGTACATATCTGTAATTTATATTAATGCCTGCCTCCCCCTCTAGACTGTAAACTTGGTGTACGCAGGGAACAAGACTACCAATCTACAACCTAAAAAAATTAGATGACAAGTTTACCCAACCTTCCTACAATGGAGGGGTTGGGTTCTTTCAAAATTTACATTAAGAAAAACTTTTGCTGTAGTATTCACTCATTTCAACTCCATGCTGACACAGTTTCTTCCGATACTGCACCACCCTGTATCCAAATGGTCTCATGTTGTCGCGTCTACATGCCCTAATCCCTAACAATATTCTAGCCAAAACGTCTGGAGAAAATAGCCATTATCACAGAACTGAGTATACAACCACTTGGAAGTTAAGTGATAAGAAGATAAGCCCCTCTCCCTCACCCCTACCCTTTTCCCCGCCCCACAGCACTTGTATGTATTTGTACATATTTATTACTCTATTTTATTAATGATGTATAGATAGCTATAATTCTACTTATTCTGATGGTATTGACACCTGTCTACTTGTTTTGTTGCCTGTCTCCCCCTTCTAGACTGTGAGCCCACTGTTGGGTAGGGACCATCTCTATATGTTGCCGATTTGTACTTCCCAAGCGCTTAGTACAGTGCTCTGCACACTGTAAGTGCTCAATAATAATAATAATGGCATTTATTAAGCACTTACTATGTGCAAAGCACTGTTCTAAGCACTGGGGAAGTTAAAAGGTGATCAGGTTGTCCCAAGGGGGGCTCACAGTCTTAATCCCCATTTTACAGATGAGGTAACTGAGGCACAGAGAAGTTAAGTGACTTGCCCAAAGTCACACAGCTGACAAGTGGCAGAGCCAGGATTTGAACCCATGTCCTCTGACTCCAAAGCCTGTGCTCTTTCCACTGAGCAACGCTGCTTCTCAATAAATATGACTGAATGAATGAATACGTATCATTCAGGAAAGGCTGAGCATACTCCAAAAGTATCTCCAAACCTAATGCTTTGAAAACAAACAGTCTCCTGATCCCTTAAGGGGAGAAGATGATGCTAAGTTAATTCAAAGATTTTTAAAGTACTAAATTTAGTCTTCATCATCATCACATTTAGTATCTGCTGTATAAAGCACTAGCACTTGAACCGGAGGTGCTATAGGAAATCAAAGGGAATACGACTAAGCCCTTTCCCACAAGGAAACAAAGGCCTTAAGGTTTTTTGAAACAAAGAGAACCAAGCTCATAAGCTCCAAATTGTTGTACCAGGGAAATGATTCTATTTGCTAAGTAGGAAACATTTTTTCTGCTTTACTTGGCAGAAAATTTCTTAGGAAACAATATAGAGACATGGCTTAATTGACCTGAGACAGATTCATAAAAAAAACAGCCTTCCAGGTTAGATACTAAGGATGAACTACGCTAAAGCTGCAGTTCTAATAAGAGATTTCTAGGAAAATAATGAGGCAGTAGTTTCCCTGCCTGAAGATATCCTCATTTGGACCACTGAAAAGGAGTAGAATACATGCATATCTCCAGACAACACCACCTCATAAAAGGCATAAGGGTCCTAAATTTGATTTCAAGGTTGTATGGTCTAAGTGGAAACATATAAAATCAGGTTAATTGTCACGTGTAAGACAAATGAATAAGGTTGGTGGCAGGAGGGACAAGAGGGAGGGAGAGGAAATGAAAAGTGATTATTTGACTTGAGGATCTATACAAGAGGAAATAGGTTTCAAATACTAGAAAGCTTGTCAACCTCTGATATTTGGCAAGAGCTGTTTAATATTCCTGCAGAGGTTCAGCTGGCATTTCTGAAGCAGCTGAAAGGCCACAAAGAGAGGTAGCTAAAGAACAAAGGAGCTCCTTTTGGCTAGCATGCAAGGCACCCAAGCACAGTGCCTATGGAAGGGAAAAAAAAAGATGCTATAGAAGACCTCAGTATGTCACTATTTATAACATTTCCTTGTAATTTGTTGGTCTAAAGATTTAGCAAACTAAAAAATGAATATTAACCTACTTTCTTTTCCTTTTCAGCATGATAAAATGATCAAATACACTAGTACAGCTACACAGTCTCCTGTTCACTTAAAAAATGGACCCCAAATTCAAGCTAGCATAATAATTTTTCCTGATTTCTACTACATCAACATTCTGCCAATGAGTTTGCGTTCACAAATTCAGGGTTATAAGCATTAGTTTATATAAGAAGGAATACTGGAAGAACTAAAGCATTTCTTTGGTAGCATTTCATTTGCTTCCACATATTTTTGAAGTTCGAAATTTTGATTTCTCGTTTTTAGAAGTGATAATATTTTACAATCTTTCCACATAGAAAATAAGTATTCCCACTTATAAAAGATAAGCACAGAAGCTCTCTTTGCTCTCCTTGACCTTTTGAACACAAGCATTATGCATTGCTCTAGTTTCATCTGAAAAGGTGAGATATCTGAAATGACAATAAGAAAACTGTCAATTTGGGGCACAGAGTGTCTTCTCTATTTCTGCCTCACAATGCAATGAATAAATAGCCACTCAATAAATACTAAGGAGATGATGCTTAAGTAAAGTGTATGCATTAAAAGCTAAGGGAGACCAGTTTGACTCCAGTTTATATGCAAAGTACTCAATATTTAACAACCGACAAACTGAATCCTACTTTACTATGGAATTTCCAGGAAAGATTTTCCTCTCTTAATCCTGAATTGAAAGTGGATTAAAAAGCATGTACGAATGGGAGAACAAATGCCTGTTTGAGAGAATACCATTTTTTGGAGATAATATTCTTCAAAACAATATAAAAGTGATTTTTCAAAGGCATGAGAAACCATTGTCAACACAGTTCCATAAATAACTCAGTTCATTACTATTCAAAGAAGCAAATATTAAATTGATTCTTAGACAGTGTCCAGAGAGTTTGCATCCAAGCTTCAAGTTTTGTTACAAATAACCATCCTATTTCTTTGCAGGATGCATAAATGTAATCTAATTTGCAATAAAATAAAGGGGGAGAAGCAAGCAGTGATGCTCATGGGATTTATAATGAATCAATGCACCTTTAACCTTTGCATCATCATTCATTCAATCGTATTTATTGAGCACTTACTGTGTGCAGAGCACTGTACATCAGGCTATATGTAGTCCACGTTGGTGTATCCAACACTAACTTATGACAGCTATTCAGAGGCTTACAGTGTGCAAGGTGAATTGACTGTTTCCATTTAGTCTTAAACATATAATTGGGCCCAAGCTACCTAAGCCATTTTCCTTTTTTGTTGGGAATCTAAGAGGGAAGGAAAAAAATTGAATACTATCCTTGTCCCTAGACAGGATTACTACAAAAAGATAGCAGGGATGTTCCGGGGGAACCATATGGGAGAGTCAAAGCAGTTAGTATCCATGCCACAGAGGTTGGCAGTTTCCAAGGTTGCTGTCACTGAGGCTCCTCCTTCTTAAACTGGGAGAAAGGAAGTGAGAGGAGATGGCAAGCAACACAAAGAAGAGCTAAAAAGAACAATTCAAAATTGCATAACATCAAAAAAAAGAACCTTACCCCTCATTTCTGGGATTTATTTCATAACTGACAATAGGAATCAGGCAATACTTCACTCTGCTGACCGGATCACTTTTCTACATAAGCGGTCAGGGGTGATATGAACTCCAGTGGTTGCCAATCCACCTCCACATTAAACACAAACTCCTCACCAGTGGCTTTAAAGCTCTCAATCACCTTGTCCCCTCCTACCTCACCTTGCTACTCTCCTACTTCAACGGAGCCCTCTAATACTAACCTTTTCACTGTGCTTCAATTTTGCCTATCTCTCCACCGACTCCTCGCCCACCTCCTACCTCTGGCCTGATACACCCTCCCTCCTCAAATGCCACAATTACTCTCCCCCCCTTCAAAGCCTTATTGAAGGTACAGCTCCTCAAAGAGCCCTTCCTTGACTAAGCCCCACCTTTCCTCTTCTCCCACTCCCTTCTGCATTGCCCTAACTTGCTACCTTTGTTCTTCTCGACTGCCAGCCCCACAAAATTTATGTACAACTCTGTAATTTATTTATTTATATGAAGGTCTGTCTCCCCACTCTAGACTGTAAGCTCAATGTGGGCAGGGAATGTGTCTGCTTATTATTACATTGCAATCGCCCGAGCACTTAGTACAATGCTGTGCACACAGTAAGTGCTCAATAGAGACAAGTGAATGAATGGATGAATGAATAACCAGTGTGGTGCCAAGATGTATCATTATGGTTACCCGGGCTTCCTTTTGGATGTGAGCAGGATGGGGATGGAGAAGGGATATGGCTGTTGGAAAAAAGGATCTACATGTAAAAAGAAAGTGGCCCTTTCTCCAAGGCAACAATAAAAATAAAGCAGCAATACGTTGATCTATTAAAATCTTGTCATCAACTGGAAGGAAAAAAAAAGATCTTTCTAGTGCAAATGGAGTCATCCAAATTATCCTCAAATAAAGGAATCTTTATAGACAGTACTTGTGGCAGAACCCCTCTACCCTTCCCTGCCCCAGCAACAACGAAAAATAATAAATATAAAAACATTCTGGGATTAGGAAAATCTCTTTAATTACAACCATACTGGATTTCAATCCACATTCTGAGTTAACCTTAGAATGAAACAGCTGTTGTGCTTTAGGGCCATAAGAAAAAAATACCACACATGGAAATTTTAAAAAGGCCATGATAATTCAACCATGAGGTCATCTTTGTGACCGGAAAGAGGAGAACATAAAAACAAAAATAGTCCTTCAGAGCATTTAGCATCTGTATGAAACACAATAACTCACAATTATGGAAAAAAAATCAATGAATGGCATTTAAGGTGTGTTTACTATGTGCAGAGAACTGTAGGTAGCCCTTGGGAAAGTACCACACAATAGATTTGGTAGACACAGATCCTGCCTAGTACACAGTCTGGAGGGAGTGTATGGAACATGGCTCTCTTCAAAGAAAGCCCTCCATCCTGGAGCAAGATCCATTCTCTCGAGAAACACTCCCTGTTCAGAGTGTACCCTGGATCCAACCTATTCAAGTCCCAACTGTGTTTCTATCTTCCTCTCCGCAAGGTCTGGTTTTCTTACATGCTGGGTGACCTTGGGTAAGTCACAATGTCTCTGTGCATCAGTCTCCTTACCTCATTGATTACAATTAAACAGGGAGGGAGGTTCTGGGGAGTGGATGTGTGTATGGGGGGAAAGGAGGGGGTCATTAAGTTTAGTAAGAGAATTTCAATTCATTCTGCAGGAAATTTAGGGTGACAATAAACTGAGGGTTACATGAAGCAGCATGGCGTAGTAGACAGAGCACAGGAATGGAATAATAATAATAATAGTAATAGGCATTTGTTAAGCACTTACTATGTGCAAAGCACTGTTCTAAGCGCTGGGGAGGATACAGGCTGATCAGGTTGTCCCACGTGGGGCTCACAGTCTTCATCACCATTTTACAGATGAGGTAACTGAGGCCCAGAGAAGTTAAGTGACTTGCCCAAGATCACACAGCAGACGGTCAAAGGTTCTAATCCTGGCTCTGCCACATGTCTGCTGGATGACCTTGGGCAAGTCACTCAACTTCTCTGGGCCTCAGTTACCTCATCAGTTAAATGGGAATTGAGACTATGAGCCCCATGTGGGACAGGGACTATGTCCAACCTGATTAACCTTTATCTACCTCAGTGTTTAGAACAGTGCTCAGCACATAGGAAGCCTTTAACAAGTACCATAATTATTATGGTTCTTAACTCAAGGGAACTGCAAGGAGGAACGGGATACATGACAACTGAGTTCTTTTCTGACCGAATCACTCACGGACTCTGATCTGGAAAAACCTCAACTGCAATTTCCTTTCTGTAACACTTGGAAAAGACAAGGTGAAGTTGGACTGAAAAAGGTTGGAAGCTTCAAAAAACCTTAAGAGAAATTACTTAATGTCTGAAAGTCTATCCCATCTTCAATTAAAATAGAATTTCCTAAACTGACACAAGTCATTCAAATTTTCTACCTGAAATTACACATTGACTCACTGATACTTTTATAACCATTTTAATCTGTCAAGTGATTTTTTTTTTTTAACAAACACGTACGTATACAAACTGGATCATGGAGCAGAACTGAGTCCCTGGAGATCACTACTCAAAAGCAGTGGTAACGATTCATACGTATTGTAAAGATTTCCTTCCTAACAAGACTGAAACATGTTTCTTTGAATGTAGGCCACAATTGGGTGGCCAAATACGCAAAAACAATCCCGTCAGGTTTAGTCTGGTTAATTCAACATAAATGAGAGTTGGTCTCCAGACGTGTCTTTTTTTAATCACAGAAATAATATCTGTTCTGTAGCTTCACCAGTAAGAGAGCCAGCAGATGTCTCTCTGCTCTGAAGGGAATTTCTCTCAAGAGAAATAGAAATGGAACAGCCATATGCTGAACCTACACTGCTTAACAGATGACGTAGAGAAGCATCTACTACAATAGGGTGCAGGGGGGTTAGAGCCCAAATTAACTTTATTTAAAATTCAATGTAATCAACAAAGAGAATTTACATATTGGATGTAAGCTATGTCAAAAGGACTGCTTTATTAACTACAGGGGCATTGACTTAATTATCTGACTCACTGTGTATGTAGGAAAACAGACCAATAAAATTTTCCATTCAATATTTGCTTCTCTTTATTAAAGCTAATCCTTGGAAGACCACCAATTTGTGGAAGCCCCACTTAAAAAGCCCATATCTGGGATGAATATGACCATCGGGTTTTTGGGTTTTTTTCCCCCCTCTAAGAAAAACTGGATTTTGGCTAAGGAAATCTCTTTTCCCCTTCACTGCACAACTTGAGATACATATGCACATCTTCCTTGATCCAATGTTTTTCCCACTGGATGCGAGGTTTCACATATGATTTTTGCAACCCTAGGGGAATCTTCTTTTCTTTCCATCAACTCATCCTCACATCTACCATTTACCAGAATTGCTTGAGGGTGATTTTCTGTTCCAATTGACAGTTTTCAGAATTCTGTAAGGGGTTTTGCTGTAGAGATGCACAAACTCTCCCTTAGGGCCAAGAGCACAGCCCTAAACTACAGATTCAAACATGTATTCATTGTCTATCCTAGACAGGATTTTAATTTGATTAGAAAAGAAACTAAAAATAAAAGCTAAGTATAATCCTCCTTTTATACTATGAAATCTAAACAAAATATTACCAGAATTCACAAACAGTTTATCGTTGCTGCACAGCAAGCAGAGTTTTAAATGACATTCAATCCCATTTGAAAAATGCTTTAGAAGATGGCAAGTCCTAGTAACAAGGATTTTAATTGTTGTTACAGCTGTAAAATTTGGACTGAAAGCAAACAACAAACTGATAAATGTTTCTGAAAGCATTACCAACAATTATGCTGGGAAACCTGTGTTGCCTCCAGCCACTTTGGGTGAAGCTTCATTGCGATTTAAGATTCTACCTCTGTCTGCCTGGATCCGAGGTTTTTTTGGGGGGAGGCGGGGGTAAAAAAAAAAAAAGGAACAAATCTCTTAAATCTCTTAAAAAATCAACACCAATAGAGCATGAAAGTATTTATGAATTACTTTGAGAAAAAATTTCAGGTTGTAGGTTGCAAGTAATGTGTGTTCCTGGATTAATTTATGAATTTCTTCAAAATGAGCTTCACATCTTATGAAAAAACATGGACCGAAAAGAGTGAATAATTTTAAAGGATTTTAGATAAGAGTGAAAGCCTTCTGTGGACAAACTAATCTTTGTCCACTTTACCATAAAAAAAGACATTTTCCCAAAATATAAAATTGCACTTTGCAAGTGAAAAGGTGTTGAGATAAGATTAGCCATGATGGTTCAGGTGCCTGGCACTGCAAAAAGCCTCCCCACCATTTAGAGTGAAACTGTAGCAAATGCCCCGATGGAGGCGGAGGGCAACTAATTATGAGTCTTTCCGTCTCTTCCACCCTCTATTTGTTATGTTGTACACTCCTAAGTGCTTAATACAGTGCTTTGCACACAGTAAGTGCTCAATAAATACGACAATGAATGAACAAACCTCTGCAGCTGCTAATCTTCATTGGCGGGGGGGGGGGGGGGGGGGGGCGCGGGGAGTGGGGGAGAAAACAAAGGACAGAGCAGCCTCAGCTCTTTAGAATTAGGAGCAGGGCTAAAATAGTGGCACACATGATAATAATAATGTTGGTATTAAGCGCTTACTATGTGCAAAGCACTGTTCTAACATGATACCCTAGTGGCCATAATGGTGACAGTGGAGAATCCAGCTCAGAGCTGGAGCATCAATAACTGACAAGTGGAACTACAGCTTCTGCCACTAACTTCTCAAATGATTTGCCATCTCCAAGAGGCTCAGCCAAAAACCTGAAATAGAAACTCTGAGTAACTGCAATTTTGGCTATTGGGGCAGTATTCTCTTACTTTCTCTTGAATGATGCTCTGAATCACTAAAGTTTTGGGCAAGCTTGGCTTATTTCTGCAAAACTGGTTATGCTATTTTGTTACAATATTGGCCCTGCAGAACCCATGTGATGCCACATGTGTTACCACGTCTGGTATTTTCTAATGACATCAGTGGCCAGTAAGCCTGTAATTTATTTATTTAAAGGGGCAGGCTTTAAAATATATATAGATATTCTGGTATATATCAACCAGTCCACTACAGGGGAAGAACAACTTATTTATGAACAATGGAAAGTTGTTTTTTTTCCCCTCCTCACAAAGACTGGTGGAAATAATATGTCACCATAAATCCTAAAGGAAATGGAATGTCTAGAATTTAGAAAGACGATTTTGCAGGGAACTAATGGTCTCTTAAATAGAGTCACACAAAAGCCAGATTACAAAAGCCAACTTTCCTAAACCCCTGCGCATTAAAGGGCTTTGGCACAAGGTATCTTAGATCAGTAGTGCTGAAGCTGAAGGTGTTTGGAAGAAGAAGATATATGGTTTAAGTAGTCAATGCTGCCAGTCAGGTTCACACACCAAATCCTTCAGGATCAGCTAAGTAGAGAGGAAGAACAGGGGGAGAAATGCAAACACAAGGCCACTTCTTCTGTTATTGTCAATTCCATTTTTGAAAAGCATGTCCAACAAGTTTCAAAGAGGCTTGATCCTGTGCTTTCGAGACTACCCCCTCGCTTCCAAATGGTACATTGAAGGCTTTCGTTCCTGCTGGCCACGATAACCAGATTTCTTTCCACCTAAAGGAACCTATTACCTGCCACTTTTCCCCACCAGCTATTCTGCAGGAACTTCTGGAGTGAGGTCCGGCTGTCCACACCTGTGACAATCACCCCTCCTCCAAAAGGCCTTCCCTGACAAGACCTCATATCTCCTATTTGTCCTCCCTTCTACATCAGTTAGGCACTTAGATCCATACCCCTTAACTATCAATCAATCAACCAATCATATTTATTGAGCGCTTACTGTGTGCAGAGCACTGTACTAAGCACTTGGGAAGTACAAGTTGGCAACATAGAGAGACATTCCCTACCCAACAGTGGGCTCACAGTCTAAAAGGGGGAGACAGAGAACAAAACCAAACATACTAGCAAAATAAAATAAATAGAACAGATATGTACAAGTAAAATAAATAGAGTAACTACTTGTTACTCATCCTATCCCTCAGGCCCATGACAAGTATGAACATATCCCTATACTCTCCCATTTCCTCTATCAGTAATTTGTTTTAAAGTCGGTCTCCCCAGCTGGATTGTAAATTCCCTGTGGGCAGGGAACCTATCAACTCTACTGTATTTTTCTCCATGAAGCACTTAGTACAGTGCTTGGCACAAAGTAAGCACTCAATAAATACCACTGATGGATTATTGAGCCTCTCCTAGAAGAGTTGGGATTTAAACTGTTTGAAAAACAAGTCAATCTGTAAACCCTCCAGCTTTTAATAATAATGATGTTAATAATTTTGGTATTTGTTAAGTGCTTACTATGCACCAAACACTGTTCTTAGCTCTGGGGGAGATACAAGGTGATCAGGTTGTCCCACGTGGGGCTCCCAGTCTTAATCCCCATTTTCCAGATGAGGTAACTGAGGCACAGAGAATTTAAGTGACTTGCCCAAAGTCACACAGCTGGTAAGTGGCAGAACTGAGATGAGAACCCATGACCTCTGACTCCCAAGCCCGTGCTCTTCCCACTGAGCCACGCTGCTTGTCTTATAGTATTAATATTTACTAAATACCACTTCTAAAAATGAAAATGATACATCTTATTAAAATATTCAGGTTGAGTATAACTGAGCAACATATACCCATCAAAAAACTGTGGTGAAAATTATAGTTTACTTTAGTCATATTCCCATCCACTCTATACTTTTCAGTAAAAATATGTTATTAGTGATGATACTTTTGAAAACTATATCTTCCTGAGAAAACAAGAACATATTTTACCTCTAATAACATTATATTGATTCAAAAGGAAGTTTTAATGAAAACTGATTCAAAATATAAATAGTATGGAATTCTTATTACTGTAGAAAGGGCAGGTTGGCTACACTTTTTCATACCCACTTTTCCTCATCTCCCACTCCCTTGTGTATTAACCTGACTTGCTCCCTTTGCTGTTCCCCATCTCCCTGCCCCTTAGCTCTTACTTATGTATCTGTAATTTTATTTCTATTGATGTCTGTTTAGCTCAACACACAAAATTGAACAGAAATTTTAAAGCACACCAACAAAAATCAGTACATGACAAAGAAGCAAGTCATTTACTTTAAGTACTTTGGATTCTGAGCATAGCTTAATTTTTCTGTTAGCCCTTCTCTCAATGCTTACAATAGCCATTTTAAAAAAAATCACCTGATGATATAATAAAAGCACACAACACATTTTATTGTAAAGCCAATGATTAAATGATGCTAACTATACTACAAAGCTACTAAACATAGCCTTCAGCGAGAACGGGGAATTTTTTTAATTGGATTCGCAACATAATGTTCTTTCATTATTTCACTGCAAACTATGAAATCTAGAAAAATCTTCAGACAAGGATAAAGGATAAACATTGAGGCACTTAAAAAAGTGGTCTGTTGGTATCAATGTGTTGTATACATTTCCCTTTATCATAACTGCAACTGTCATGATAATATACTTGAGGTATGGATCACAAATACATTTAAAAGCTGAGAAATGAATTAGATGCAGATCTGGAAACCAATTTTGGTTAGAAATAGTCTCTTGAGATCACTTAATGGTTGACTGTGCTGCAAAGTAAAGAAAAAAAACCCTGAATGTTCAGTATATGGCAAATATGAAACAACGAGTTGTTCTGATTTGCTCGATATCATCCAGATTTGAAAGCTCTGTGCTGTGAAAATTCTATACATTTCCAGATGCATTTTATGGAAAAAAATGAAAATGTTCAATTAATGCATAGTAGCAGTCACCTTGTCATGTTATATAACTTTAAACACATTAGTTACTTTAAATTGTGTTCAAATTTAACTTGCTATACTTCCCTTACCCCAACCTATCTGCACACCTGGACACTTCAAAACAAACTGAAGTTTACCCTACCCATACTTCGAAAGCTTATGGTGTGATTCTTTTGAAAAATCTATGACTTTACATAACACTAAACAAACGCCAGCATTTGTGAGGTAAAATCTAAAAATCATATGGTTTAAGAAGCCATTTCAGTTCATTCATTCATTCAATCATATTTACTGAGCGCTTACTGTGTGCACAACACTGTACTAAGCGCTTGGGAAGTACAAGTCGGCAACATATAGAGTCGGTCCCTACCCAACAACAGGCTCACGGTCTAGAAGAGGGAGACGTACAACAATACAAAACATGTGGACAGGTGACAGTTCTCAGTAGAAAATCAAACCACCTCCTTGGTTGTCATCCTCCCTCTCTAGAACTCCTTCAGCAAAATCCTGCAACGCAGCCCCATTACACGAGAAACATATTAAGTTGTGTGAGTGTAACTGCTTAAGTGAACTATGTTTCTGAAAAATGGCGAGGCACCTGGACTTGCTAACAGAGAAACTTTAAATGAACAAGTAGGTATTATAGGTATTATATTAATATATTATATTAATTAATATATTAGGTATTATATTATATTAATACCTAATATATAATATATTAGGTATTATAGTAGGTATGAACGAGTATGCTCTGCACACAGTAAGCGCTCAACAAATACGATTGATGATATTTACTACATTACTGCTGCAGGCTGAATTTGAAGTGCTTAACGGGTACAAATCCAAGGGGGTAAGTGACGTAGAAGCGAGAGTGTACAGGGGAAATGAGGGCTTAGTCAGAGCAGCCCTCTTGGAGGAAATGTGATTTTTAGGTCGGTTTTGAAGGGAGGAAGAGTGATAGAAAGTTTCTCCCAAACCCAGAAAGATAATTTTACTTACTAGCTACCTCCAGCGATGCGTTGTGGCTCACGGCTTCTCCCAGGTAATTCCTTGCTACACAGACATAGACCCCCTCATCGGGTCTACTTTTGCGTCCGTGGACTATACGTAAGAAAAATAAAGATCCACTTGGCAGCAACATCCGGTGGGAACGAGGGTCATCTTTGTCCGTCTCCACTCTGTCTCCCCCTTTATACCACTCAATAGTTGGTGTTGGCCGGCCTTCAGCTTTGCAGTTCAAAGTTGCTGGTTCTCCCTTCGACACAATGAGATCTGAAGGATGCTCAACAATTCGAGGTGGGAAATCCTCTTGACGAAGCCGGGAACCTAGAGAAGAATTGCAATTCTTATTCAAGTATCATCAGGGAATAACTTTAAAACTGGGCTAAAACTGCAAAAGTTCTTAAAATAAAAATACTTGCAATTTAGAAGTTAAGATTAAAAGGAAAGCAGTAAGGAGAATGTAGTGAAAAAGGTGTGGGTCTTCTAAATCGTAAATTCTGTCTCTAAGAGGCCTATTACCACAGATGTCAACCAGGTAATAAAATGGACAATGGTAATAAAAGTATCAACCTTGAGCAAATCAATCTACCGTTGCTTTCTTCCATATGGCAAAAGGAGAAAACTTCTATAAAACTGCATTTATAGAGATTCAAGTTGAGATTTGGATGGTACTTTAGAGAGTCTCATTCTGATACTGGACACTTCTTTTGCATTACTTTGAAAACTCTAAAAGATAAATTCCATTCTGTTGAACACTAAAGAATGGCAATATTCACAAGTTGTTAGGTCACCATGAACGCACAAGTTTTCATCTAAAAGTTTGAGTAATTACTTAGAATTGTTCAGAACTGAAACCTGGCCGAGGTGAAAGAGCAAAGGACTTCGAGTCACAGAACCTGGGTTCTAATGCCCCCTCTGCCACTAGTTTGCTGGGTGACCTTGGGCAAGTCATTTTACTTCCCAGTGCCTTATCTTCCTCGGCTTCCTCAGAATTAAATGTCGATTCTCCTTCTCCCATTAACCATGAGCCCCATGTGAGACAGGGACTGTGCTCGACCTGATCATCTCACATCTACCCCCGCAATCAGTACAGTGCTTACCACGTAAAAAGTGCCTAACAAATGATGATGATGATGATGATAATAATAATCTGAGGAAAGCAACCACAAATTTTTTCTTCAAATACTGAGGGCAGGGAGCTGAAGATCAGCATCAGCGTGGATTCGTGGTTACGAAAACCAGTCAGTCACCTATTTGTATTTACTAAGCACTTACTGTGTGCTGCACAGCAAAATACTAAATGCTTGGGAAAGTACAATATAACAATA
This sequence comes from Tachyglossus aculeatus, assembly GCF_015852505.1. NCBI lineage: Eukaryota > Metazoa > Chordata > Mammalia > Monotremata > Tachyglossidae > Tachyglossus > Tachyglossus aculeatus. The sequence continues at coordinate 19,852,815 of NC_052089.1, read as the reverse complement.
AACAGACACACTCCCTGCCCTTAATGAGCTTACAGTCTAGAGGGACTATAACCAAAAATTACTTTGAATTAATGGAAATAAAGAAAAGCCATCATATACCTACTTGCATGATACAGATCTGAAATAGTCTTTTGGAGGTCATCCTAACCTTCTGGCTTTGGTCAAGGCTGCCCTACAGCAGACTCAATGGCAACACTACAATGTTCCTAAGAGCTGCACATTTCGTGACAGGGAATGACCAGTAACCAGTGCACACTCTCCGAGCCCTCTGGGACTTGAGCTCCGGGCTTGGTCTAAACTAAATATCATCAATCATATTTATTGAGCGCTTACTATGTGCAGAGCACTGTACTAAGCGCTTAGCACTGTACTAAAAATATGTCTTACTTGAATCCTGGGTCTAATTCACTTTGCTCTCTTCCAAGTATGCTACAGTTTTTTGCTTTTTTTAAAGAAAGGTATTTACAACTAAAGTGCAGTATTCTGTAATTCTCACTAGAATGTAAGATACTTGTGGTCAGGAAGCAAGTTTAACTCATTTTATGTTCCCAATCATGTACTACATTACTTAGCACATGGTAGGTACTCATGAAATACTACTGACTGGTTAACTAATTGCCTTTGAAAGAGGTAAGGGAAATATTCAAATAAATACTGCTGGAAAATGTATTGGCAAATGTAAGCGCTTAACAAATGCCATCATTATTATTATTATTAAGCCCAGGACATATTTTCAAGCAATCACTTGTTCTTTCTTGCACTTGATGAAGTGGTTAGTATTCATGATGATGGCATATCCCCTTGAATATATATATACTATATATACACTATATATATATACTATATATATACTATATATATACTATATATATACTATATATATATATATAGTAAGCACTGCATTTGTTAAGTGCTTAGTATGTGACAACCACTGTACTAAGTGCAAGGGTAGGTACAAGCTAATTAGGCTGGACAGAGTCCATTGTCCTAGATGGGGCTCACAGTCTTAATCTCCATTTTACAGATGAGGTAACAGAGGCACAGATAAATTAAATGACTTGCCCAAGTTCACATAGACAAGTGGCGGCGCTGGGATTGGAACCCAGATTTTTCTGACTAAGGGGCCCATGCTCTATCCACCAGGCCATGATGCTTCTTTGGTATTAGTTCTGTACTGAGGAAGTTTCCAGGTCAGCGTGAACAGCGCCTGCGGATGACCATATCTACGTAAGGCCAAAGGCCAGTTTCTTTTTGAGTGAGGCCTGAATGTGTAAACCCCAAAACAATTTTAGTGAAAATTGGGTCCTGGATTATCGCTCCTTGGTTCTACCCCTCTAGACTGTAAACTCCTCTCTAGGATACAAATTCCTTGTGGGCAGGGAATGAGTCTACCAACTCTGTTATATTATTCTCTCCCAAGTGCTCAGTACAGTTCTCTGCACACAGTAAGTGCTCAATAAATATGACTGATTGATTGACATAAGCAACTCCAAGTCTACAAATCACAACGCGCCTTTCCTCCCATCTCAAGAACTGAATGTTTTTCCCCATAATTTAAAGTAATACTATGATTTTCCATCATTGTTTTACAATTGTGGTTTCCAATATGGATAACTGCAATACAAAGTAGAACTTAAAAGTTCACATTTTTGACATCTACAGAGTAGTTACAGAAATAGTCTTGATCGTCCTTTCAAACAAAGAATGAGGAATCATGAAAGAAATGCTCCCTTCAGAAAATCTCCATTCTGAGATCTTGGAGGAGTGGAGCAACAGGACCTTCAATCCCACAGGTCAGGAAATGAAACACCTGCTGAAACCGTGAGAATACCTGTCAACTAAGTTTCAGGGCACTGTGACATAGGTTTCTCTTCATTGCAATGGCTGGAATCAGAGAAGCAATTTACAAAAAATCTATGGATCATTTTTATTGCCTTGAAAAGCCACAATTAATGATAACTTTGCATCTTTGGTATGCCTATAAAGTCAAATTATATGGTATAGCAATCATCACGAACATACACTAAAATTCTCTTGTGTGTAAAACCTAAATAGCAGATGGATGCAAATTTTAGAAGAAACAACTATGTAGTAAGGAAAACACCGACTGCTAAATTGGTACATCAGGGCCTTCCAACTTTACAGCTTGAACCTGTTCACAAAATCTTGCTTTTCAAGGTCTTTTTCATATGTTCTGACTTCAGAGAGGCTAAGTAGAACTTCAAGTATCAGCTTGTGAAAATACACCCCAATTTAGTGTAAGTCTGCTACTATGTTAGTCAACAGTGAGTTTTGTAGCAAGTCGAAGTGTATAAATTCAAGTGGCAAGTCAAATAAAATTCTTCATGCTGAATCAAAGGCATCTCAAGCTAGAAGGGTTTTATGTATACTGTTCCTGGACAGTCATGTCAAACTTTTCACAGAATATTTAGCTAATTAGCTAATATACAATAGCCTAAAGTCAATTAATGCATCCAGAATGAAGTGGTGAAACTGACTTTTGAGCAAAGTAGTCTCACTTGAGCCATATTTAAACAGCATTAGTTCCAGGTGAGGTATTAATGTCTGCAAGAGAGAGTACTCAAATGCAATTTTAAGGATAATTGTCTAAAGTCAATTATACTATCAGAAAACAAAATACTTGAAATAGCCTTTTAAAGGATTAGTAACAAATCCTTAGAGGAATGCAGCCAACTTCAATCATCTTAAAAATGAAATCCATTCTACTGACACATATAGGGAATTTCTTAAGAAAATGCTTTGCCCATTTGCAGCCTGATTCACATCCTTGCCCCCAGTACACCGCTTTAGTACAGAGGTTTTCACATTATCTAGAGTTCTCTATTCAGGAAAGAAAAGAAACACCTAGAGATCTCCATTCAAGAAAGAAAATAAACTTCTAGAGTTTTCCATTAAGAAAGAAAAGAAACAGACCCTATGAATGTGAGATGAATAGTCCTCAACATTTCATAAATCTCGATTTGAAAGCTTTTTTTTTCCCCCGTCACTGAAAATATTAACTTAAGAAGTGGCCTTGGCTCACTATATCATTTTGCAAAGTAGTGACTGATCTTTCTGCTACAGAGCCAGCCACCTGGATAATATGCAATAATTACAAAATAGGTGTTACAATAAAAAAGTATGCAGCAATATATGAAAATATTTGGAGGTTTAAAAGTAGGAGCCACAACATGGTACCTTACCATTAAGTGCTCTTTAATTACGGGTAATAAAATCTCTCTATATATTCACACCTTATTTTGTGCCTTAGTGTTTGTTTCACAGGCGTGCAGTATATTTATAGCCACTGAAGTTTGGTACCATTCCATATATATATATATATATATATATTACAGAACTGTTCTGCCTCAGAATCTCATTGAGAAATACACATACAATATTCATCCTCTCTTTGTTTTAATTTTAGAGTTCTAGTATACTGCTAGAGTGAAAAGTCCTAAATCTCCTAACAATGCTAATCCCCCAAATCATGAAAATATAAGCATTACAAAACATCCAAAACAGACAGGAATGGTGGGAAGTAGGACACTGGTTTTTACTGTGAAAACCCCCATCACTTAATCTACTGCTCCCTTAGAAGAATGTTATCATAAGCACTTAATAAATGCCATTAATAAAAAGGTAAGCAATTTGTTCTCAAATTTGCCAATTCTAAGTCTTAATTACTCTAGCTATCGTTAAGCATAACTAAACCAATCCTTTAATAAGGGTAAAGGAAGCTTTGCAATTGTGCTGATAATATAGCAATGTTATTCTCAAACTATACATACTGTCAGCTTGGCTATAACACATTTCCCATTGCATGTTATAACATAATGAAAGAATTAGGAAATGGTCTTCCCACACTACTTGTCTCTTTTGGGAATAACCCAATCTAAGTTGGGGCAAGGAGATTTGGTGCAGGTATAATCAAAAGAGAGAGAGAGAAAGTTAGTATGTGTACACACACACCTGGTGTGAGGCTGCTCTGTTTCACAACTTCCACCTTACTTTACCTTACCTCCCTCATGTTTCTTTGTGGCTTTGAACTTTATCAGTAAAAAAATTTAAAAAAGGAAAATAACTTTTAGTGGCAACAGTTAAAAGTATTCTGCTAGTGGGGCACCTAACAATACTACACTATTTGTATTGAGATAAGTCAGTCAATGATTTCCTCTATTTACTCCCAAATCCAAAAGCTTCCATTGATTATTAGAGTAGAATTTTTTCCAGTACAGAAAGTTCAAGAACACAATTACCATGTTATAGAAAAACTGTATATTAAATGGAAAAGGAACATAAATTATGAAAACTAAAATATTTGCAAAATCTCTCTGTACAGTTATTCAAAAACTGCTGTTATCTTGAACTTACTGTATTAAAATCATCACGCAGTTATAGTGTGCTCTTTAGAGTGTCACTCTCAACAATGGCAATTAAAAATAATAAGGACCTAGCAGAAAGTCCTAGTTGAGAGATGGCACACATATTCTGTTCCACTGATCCAAACTACATCTCTAACCCAGCTAAATGACTCACAAGACGGGCTTTTGTCCACAATGGGACTGCACAAATTCTGCTGACAGATTTTCCCACTAAGCAAAAATCCTACCCAAGTTAAGCAGCCCATTCATAGTTCTGTTCAATACTGCTTCGCAGTGCTCTGGACATCTGACTGGATGGAAACTAGAAAAAAAGTTGTAAAAATTGTTTGCCTCACCCCAAAACTTGACTGCAAAACCTTACCCTTACAATTTTCTTTAATGGTATTTGCTAATACCGCAGTAAGTAAAACACAAAAAACAAACGGAATCCTTCAAACCTAAAGGAAATACTCTACTGCATCACTGGACTGCAGGATGATGTTTCAGGTCATGAAGTATGACCCTTATGGACCTTTGTGCAATGAGGACTGTCAACCAGCCATCTTATCAGCCATCATCAGACACACAGATAAGTCTAATCAACATTTCTGTATGCTTTGAACCCTCAAGGACTGATACACATATATGTGTGGGCATGTGGTTGTGCAGAACTATGGATTTACACACATGTGCAGCTGACAGTTGTCATTTAAGCATGGAATGACATACAAGTTGATGGTAACTATTCAAAACCTAAAATTGGCATTTTGTAACAGCACAGTGTGACAGTTTTTCCACTCTAAGTGAACGATTTCCAAAAACAAATATATCTCTGGCCTAAAATTAGCTCTCCTAAAAAGAAGTAGAAAGCTTTTGGAGGCAATAAACACTAGCCCAAAGCATGGGGCTTTACAGCTGCTCACTGGTGCCCTGTCTGATCACTGGGAATTAAAAGTGAGGAGGGGTTTAAACTTATTAGCTAATATCACTTGTCACTCTCTACAGGAAGCAAATGTATCTTGATTTTTAAAGACCATATCTACTGTGTTATTACAACCTCATCACTGCTTTACAGCACCTTGGAAAATCAATTTAGTTTTTATTTTCCTCACTAGAATTATGATTATTTCTCACTTATTTCACTAAGTGCCAAAGTGACTAAAGCCTTAGCAATTTCCAGTCACTAGATGAGTTTTTTAGTCAAACCCCACCTACCACAAGAAAATGTGCTTATTTTTTTGAAGTAAAACTAGCTTTAATTTTCCATTGCTGGGCACCGATGCAATTGTGTATATACAGTCATTTCAAATTGCATCACCTGAGAGAGGTTTCACAGAAATTTTGGTGGCATTTTCAGTCCATTCATTCATTCACTTAATATTTACTGAGTGCTTACTGTGTGCAGAGCACTGTACTAGGTGCTTGGAAAGTACAATTCAGCAATAAAAAGACAATCCCCACCCACACTGGGTTTACAACCTAGAAGCGGGGACAGATGTCAAAACAAGTAAAGAGGCATCAATATAAATAAAAAGAATTATAGATATGTACATATATACACAAGTGCTATGGGGCAGGAAGAAGGGGGTAAAGCAGAGGGAGTAAGTTGGGGTGATGTGGAGGGGAAGGAGAGCTGAGGAAAAGTGGGGCTTAGTCTGGGAAGGCCTCTTGGAGGAGGCAAGCCTTCAGTAATGCTTTGAAGGGGGGAAGTGTGATTGTTTTGCAGATTTGGGGAGGGAGGGCGATGCAGGCCAGAGGTAGGACGTGGGCCAGGGGTCAATGGTGGGACAAGCGAGAACAAGGTACAGAGAGAAGGTTAGCACCAGAGGAGCAGATGTAGGACAGAAGGGAGGTGAGGTAACAAGGGGCAAGGTGATGGGGAGCTTTGAAGCCAATAGTGAGGAGTTTTTTGTTTCATGTGGAAGCTAACAGGTACCCACTGGAGATTTTTGAGAAGGTGGGTGACATTCCCCGAACGTTTCTGTAGAAAGATAATCCAGGCAGCAGAGTGAAGTATGAACCCAAGTGGGAAGTTGAGAGGTCAGATCCCTGGTTTAATAGAAAGTTGATTTTGTAGAAATAGGTCCTTGGAAAATATCCCAGTTCTCTGAACCCTGGATCTATGTGTAAGGAAACAGAAGAAGAAAAAGAGAAGGAAAAAAGTGTTTGCCCTGGCTGGACAAACTAAAATGAGTGGAGATAAGCTCATTTTATAGAGAAGGAGAGATTGAAAGAAAAAAGAAAATATGACTCAGAGGCAGGCATTCAGTAAATATCACTGACTTATCATAGGCGACTTTCCTGGGGAGAAGAGAGACAGAGGTAGGACTTGGAAATCCCAACACCCAGGAAGTGGTAACCTACTTCTTGTCCACCCAAATAGCAAGAAATCTACCTCACTGTTCCAGGTCTGTGCATAATTAGATGTGTTGCGAGGGGAGAAAAAGAGGGGATTTTGCTGCTTTCCAGCATTGCTTCTTAGGAGATTTTCCCAAGGTGAGAAACAGTTTGGCATAGTGGATAAAGCACAGGCCTGGGAGCCAAAGGACCTGGGTTCTATGGCAGGCTCCACCATTACTTGGGGTGTAACCTGGGGCAAGTCATTTAATTTCTCTGTGCCTCAGTTTTCTCAACTGCAAAATGAGGATTCAACATCTATTCTCCCTCCTACTGAGACTGTGAGCCCCATGTGGGACAGGGACTATAACTGACCTAACTTGATTAATAGATTAACTACCTCAGCACATAATACCATAAAAGGTGGAGATTTTGCCCACAGAACTGGCAAGAAGAGAGTTAGCTTTACAAATATAGTCAATGAAAGTTGTAGGCCTTCCCCTAACCACTTACTAAGGCCACAAGATATGGGTCTTCATTCCCACAGTCAAAAATCCACTGGAAAATGAAAGACAATGAACATTTAGAGAACAATTTAAATATTAGATTAGAAGGGCAAATTAGCGTTTAACTGTGTTTAAATTTAAAATGCCATCTTAGAAAACAGGAAGGCTCACAGGAAGTGCAGATTCTTCATGTAAAGGATTCATTTGGCAGAAGTAACAAAACTACATGAGAAGCAGCATGACCTAATGGACAGATCACAGTCCTCACAGAAGGAACTGGGTTCTAAACCCAGCTTTGCCATTTGCCTGCTGTGGGACCTTGGGCAAGTCACTTCACTTCTCTGTGCCTCAGTCACCTCATCTGTAAAATGGGGATTAACCCTGTGAGGCCCATGTGAGACAGGAACTGCAACCAGCCTGGTTACCCCAACACTTAGTACAGTGCCTGACACATAGCAAGCACATAAAAACCAAAAAAACCCCAACATACTAATTGTCTTCTTTTTCTCTGCCTCAGTCAATAATTATTGATTGCATTATGGGCTAAAAACTGTGATAAGCCTTGGGGTAGGCACCAGATCAGACAGTCTCTATCTTATGTGGGGCTCACAATCTAAGAGGTAGAGAGAGCAAGTACCTTCTCCTCATTTTACAGATGAAGTAACTGATGCACAGAGAGGTTAAATCACTTACTGAAGGTCACACAGTAGGCCCGGTTCAGATCTCCTCATTCCAGGTTTATCCTTTCTTTACTAGGCCACACTGCGTCCTTCTGCAATTTCACCCGATGCACTGCAGTGGGACTGAAGGTGATCTGCCCCAGGGTAAAAACTCAAAAAAAACTAACATGATAGTCCTCCTCCCAATGGAAATGCCTTGCAGCTGGGGAAATGGCATAGCAATACAGTTGCCCACAATAAACTGCCATCTGAATGGGAGGTGGGTTGAGAGAGAAGAATACAAAGGAAAACTTTCCACCTTGCAGGTCCAATCTTGCACCAACATGACAACTGAATTTCAGATGCAGACAGTGCCTAAAAAGCACAACTTTCTCCACACTGAGCTTGGCAATTATTCAGCCACAAGCTGAGTGAATCTCCATCTGGGACAAAGCACAGTAGAAAGCAGTACTTAGATACCATCAAGCTGAATACAGCACGTGTCATGAGGAAGGAATAACTTCATTATCAAGTGTGTCTTGAAATGACAAGCTCATTATGTCCTTAATGCTGGGATTTTTTCCCCCCTCCGCAAGCCGTCTTAATACTCATGAAGCCGGACTGATACAGTAAAAAGGCTGAAACCAGCAAGTGTGTTTCATCCTCCGAAAAGCATTTACCTTTTGGATAAAATTATATAATTTGTAAAAGAACTGGAGATCAAGAAGGGACTTTCAGGAAGTAGATGTAAATCAAAAATAGGTGTGCCGAAACATGTTTCGACAGTAAAAGTATCTGCCTGCACAAGCATGGTCTGGGAGAAGTGTCAAGAGGAGAGTATGATCTGGAAAAGCAATGGGCAGGCTATGTTGCTGACTCGTTTTGTAGTCTAGGGAGTTCCAACTTTTCTGTGATTCAGCTTTCCCATCTGTAAACTTGAGATAAAGCTTATCGCCTACTTCAAGGATGTTGTGCAAACTAATGAAGTTCATGTTTGTAACGTCTGGAACACTTCCATAAGTGCTTCTAAATAGAACCAATATCACAGTTAGCATGGCAAGAAAAAGTCACTGACTTGTAGCTTTTGGCAATACTTTCACATATCTTTGACACAGTTTCTAACCAAGGCTCACTTGGAGATAGAAGCAGTACAGCTGTGCAACCAAGGACTCTAAAGGTGAAGGTGAAAGGGAAGAAAGTAATCCAGATCCCAGTTCAAGAGCAAAAAATAAGTCCAAGATAGAGGGACTCTTTAGTTTTACCCGACTCAGTCGTCAGCTCCACAAAGAAAGATCAATGCTTACTGAATTAGACTCCCTGTCCACATAAATGCTAGACTCAGGCAGCCAAACTGCCTAACCCTTTCCAACTGGCTTTCGCCAACTGTCAACTTAGTTTCCTGTTTGCAGAAATTTGTGAACAACACATAGAAATACTGAAAAGGGCCTCCTGCCACCTTAAGCAGAAAGGGAAGAAGGGAAGATTCTATGTTTTCAAAATGAGAAAATCCAGAGGTGCAAGGAGAAATTTCCCATAATGACCGAAAGTCAAGGAGCTTAAAAGTATGTGGGGGTGTAGAAGGTGAGGAGCCAAGTCAAGTAGAGAGGGGAGACAACTGTTTATGTGCCTCAAAACACATAATGTTAGGAATCCTAACACACATGGTTAGGATTGGTTCTAAGGAAAGGGCAATCACTGGAGTCTTTTGAGAAGTGCCGGAAGATATGCATTAAATAATATTTTAGAAAACGGAGCCAGGCAGCAGAGTAAAGGAAGACTGGAGAAACGAAAGACTAGGGAAAAGGAGATCTGTGAGGAGGCTGTAAGTTAGTGAAGGAAAAACCGGCAGAGTTTGGTAGCAGCCTGAATAAGGGATTTGAAAGACACAGGAATCAAGGATATATGCAAAGATTGTGGGCTCAAGAGATGGGGAGGCTGATGGTGGCCGTGTTAAACAGTAACGGAAAAGTTGGGGGAGGATTTGGGATGGAAGGTGAGGAAATTAGTTTTGGATGTATTAAATATGAGTTGCCAGCAGAATATTCACAAAAAGATAGCCTTAAGGTAGGAGGAGATGGGAGACTGCAGAGAAGAAGAGAGGTCAGGGCTAATGAGGTAAATTTGAAGGTCCTCTTTGTAGAGGTGGCAGTTGAAGCAATGAGAGCAAATGAAGCCCCCAAGGGAGTGAATGTAGACTGAAAATAGATGTGGACCCAGAATTGAACTTTTTTCCTAGTTTTATGGTTTGGATCACTAAACATTAACAAGTGTTATCCTTGACTACATTCCACTAAAAACCTTCACCTCTGAACTGTTTTCACAATAAACATGTACATTTGTGCCTCAAAAGTTTGGAGGTGTTTACTCTGTTACCACTGAGCAAATATAGAGCTCTTACGGCAGAGATGGTGTTGGCAACTGAAAACAATAGCAAAACCTCATATTTTCCATTCTCTCTAGTGCTCATGTTTAAAAAACATTGTTGTTGTTTTCCAATCACCACACAAATACAAATACACACTGGACAGAGAATGGATTACAATTACACTTCAGTGAACACTGAACTAGTATTAGGTATTTCTGGAACATTTATTTTGCTACAAGACACTATTTGAAGATTTAGGCTTTAAATTTTTCATGGTAAGGTAAGTTTTCAGGTGTTTATTTGCATTTTAATTTGAATGAAGGGTAGGAAAACAGTTTTGAAGACATGATGCAGTTTCTACCAAAGCACCATAAAATCTCCCATGCAACAAATTAAACAAGAATGTGAGATAAGATATGCAATATTATTTCATTTTAAAAATTACATGGGAAGTAAAATTTTTCTTTATTCACTTTAAAGAAAATAATCATTTGGACATATTTACTATATGTCTCACCATATAAAGGATATAGTGATGGCAGGATATAATTGTTCTGACATACTGGTATCAACTGAAGATAAAGTCAGTGGGTCCCAAAATCTGTGCATTTGCTTCTATTCTAAGGATGCTGTGGAATATTACACTGCTGTTCTCTAATGATAAATATGAATAAGAGTAATCAATGGCATTTACTGTTTACTGGGTGCAGAGCACTGTACTAAGTGCATGAGAGAGAACTGATCAATCGACAAAAATATCTGAATTTGAAATTTGAAGAAAAAGAGGGAAAAAACCCCACATTCTTCCCTGGATGGAATGAATGAAATACAATTAGAAGAAATGAACTCTCCACAATAACAGAAAACCTTACGAGAGAAATTTCATTTCTTCCTCCTCAGCATTATGAACAAGAGTAAATTAGTTTACGCTCTCAAACCCTTTTGTATCATTCTTATCACTTGACATATATCTTTAAATAGATACTGATTTTTAAAGTATATGTTAGAAACCAATTGTCATCTTTCTTTACCACTGTATGCAGCAATAACCTGTTCACTTCATTGTATTTTCTTGTCAACATCCCCCTCACCCAATTCTCTGCCGCTACACATACTTTTATGTAAGCCATCTTTGGATTATCCCCATGGCCAGTTGCTTTGGGAATCAAACACTCAGTTTATGAATACCTGCATACATCCAACTCCAGAAGGCTTACGTCAGAAGCAGAACTAAGCAGAGGCACTGAATTTAGAACCATGCTGAAAATGTCTAGTAAATTCTGAGCAAAACTCTAACCCAACCACCTCAATAGCTCCATAGCTTACAAGCATTACCATACACACTTCTTAGAAGCAAATGTCCTAATGACACCTATTACTATTGATATTATTTGGTTTCTATAAATCATTTCAAACTGCTGATTAGAACATGTACTATTGTACTAACCCAAGCGATTAATACAGTGCTCTGCATACAGTAATTGCTCAATAAATACCATTTATTGGTAAAAATATCCTGAAAACATTGTTAATGTCACTGATGAGGCATATTTAAGACCTGTGAGACAAAGTTTTTATTTTATCACTAAAAACTAAAATCCACTAAAAACCGAAGTTCTGAAAATGTATCTTATTGATAACAAGATGCTGGCACGGGATTCACAAAAGAAAAAAAAAAATTTTAAATCACATAAAATGTGTTCATTTTTTTTCCTGTTTGTATTTTAGTAAGTAGAAGGGGGCTGGAGGAAACCTTTTTTAAAAAATAAAATATAATAAATTATATATTGGAATTCATACACAAAAAGCTTCTGCTTGTGTCAGCTGTAAGAAAATGAAAACACAAAGCAAGAAAAGCTTTCCTGGACTGACTGCCACCCATGTAATGTTGCTTATTATGTTGCTCTTGCTTGTATGGATTGGGAATGACGCTTCTTTAGCCCAGATTTCCCAAGTGCCACAAGTTGGGTGCTTAGGAAATGTAGCTACTGCTACCATTCCTCCATCCAACCCATCTCAAATCTTTTCTCCTTTTCACCATGAATCTGGGCAAGAACAAAATAGATAAAAATGCTAATGAGGGAAAAAAACATTTTCTCCATTTAATATGGGAATTTGTCATCCAAATTTATTAAGATATTTCTATCAATCATCTGTGTTGCCTCAAATTAAGTCCCTGAAAGTGGGGGATTGAAAAGGCATGAGTTGTCACAAAACCTAGTCATAAGTTCTTAATGAACATGCCATAAATACCTGGTCACTTACTGGGATATATTTTCCTTATAGACAATTTTGTTTAGAATGGCTACTATAACTGCTTGTATCTCATGCAGAACCCTGGAAACCACTGCCATAATAGAAGGCTGTATATAATGTCCTTCATCAGAAGACTTAGTTTTGGCTTCATAAAATTGTCTACTGCCATCCACAGAAGAAAAGACATGGGAAGTGCCCCCCACTTCCTGAAACTCTTGGTTAGGACCAGAGAAAGACGGGATCACTTAAATCCTCAATAATGTGTGTGTTACACTGAAACAGCAGCCTTTTGTGATGTATCTGGCAGTTTCACATATGGAGATTCAAATGTCTGTTTTCTGAAGTTTGTCTTGCAAAAAAATGCACAAGCCAAACACATGAAAATGATTATTTTGTGAAAATCATATGGATACAATTAAACTTAATTCCCCATTTTCCGCTGCACACAAAAACCAAAGATTGAAGTATTTGCTGCTTGCAGACAGAGTCAGAATTACTGCTATTAAATTCTCCTAACTTCTCAGAGGGTGCTGACATTATTGCCAACTCCACAGGACACAGTGGAAAGTGGGACTAACCACTCCGCCTGGAGACTGTGCTTTGAGGCTCAAAGAGGAAGGTGCAGCTGAAGAAGGGAAGCCCGAAAACCAAAGTCCAAAATTCACTGGAAAGGGACTTTCCTCAAACGGTTTAGCAAGTGAGGAGAGGAGAAAATAGGAAAAAATTAGGGTTGAAATGAGAAAAATAAACTGTTTTAAGTGCATTTAAGAATACTGCCCCTTCAAATAACAGAAATACTATCTCAATGACCGTACAACAGGCTCTCCTGAGCCTACAAAAAATGTCCATAAAAAAATTAGTCTCACGTGTGATAATAGTGAATGAGCCATGTTCTCTCCATGTCAAATCCCTCCGTGGTAGTAAACTGAGCACTGAGGGAGAGGCATCCAGGCTTCGAGGGAATCATTCAGTGGCTGTGGTAGCAATGCATGGCCCTGTGAGCTAACTGAAAAGTTTAGGGGCTAACTGGCACAGCACGGGGAGAACAACTTGAGTGTGGACTCCAGCGCAACACTCCAAATGTTCCCACAGGGAAGAGGAAGGGAACATTATCTGTAGCAGCGAACTCAGCTGGGGAATGGAAAGGTGCAATGAGGGTGCTGACAAGCACCCCTTTCCTTTGTTCACTCTCCTTCCCTACTATTTCTTTGCCACTGCAGCCAATTTAGCCCCACCCTCCCCTAAAAGACATAACCTGAACAGAGCCTTGGAAGCCCTAGCGGTTCTTCCAAAACCCAACCTATTGCTTCATGGTTTCTAGCCAAGATAAACAATATGATGAACAATGCTCCCAGTGAACTCCAAAAGCCTCCAGATTAAGGAAGTTTATTTTGTCTAAGAAGACACAGACTTTATTTCCATTTATGTATTTTACCACGCTGGCCAACCAGGGTGGTTCCAATTGGCAACTCATCAAGTTGGACCATTTTTCTCTGTGAAAATTAAAACTGGAACACACAATTTGTGAGATTGGGCCTTGGAATTCACCAACATGGTGACCTAAAGAAAATATCTCTACGGACAGCTGCTCTGGATAGTGAGACTGTGAGCCCGTTCCGTTGTTGGGTAGGGACTGTCTCTGTTGCTGAATTGTACTTCCCTGGGACAACAGTCCCAGAAGAATACATCAGGAGAGACTTATTGAATTCTCTAAACGGCTGTCCGAGAAGACAAAATCAGGAGCTAATCTTCCTCAAAGACTCCAAAACAGAGCAAGAGCTGTGGGGACGACACCTTGATAGCAACAGGTGTGCCTCTGGACACATTGGCAATGTCCTGCAGCACTGCCCACCCTGCTTTCTTGCTGCATTCCATGTCCCAGTGGAAACATAAATGGGAGGTTCGAGACATTGTGAGGAGACTAGTAAACCACTTTCAATATAATCAATTTCCCCATGCATCAATTATAATGAATTTCCTTAGCTTTTTAAGTTTCAGGAATAAGGCACATCTATCATTCAAGAAAGGAGCCTAGCTTATTATGGCCTATATTATTATTAAACAACGCAGTGTTGAACATAAAAACAACTACATTGTTGGACCTTTTTTCTAATATGCTAAATTTTGAAAACGTAGGTATCATGGGGTAATACTGATTAGCCCTATTTTCAAAGTTAACATAATTTAACCATATTTTGGGGAGCTAGTACTCGGATGAAATCCCATCCTTCATTTTAACTCATGGGATTTTGACTAACATAGCTTTGCATGACTGGACAAAGAGAACCAAAAAAAAAACAACCAACTCCACAAAAATTCCAACCTAAACATTATTGCTTTGTGGTAAACTATCCTACTGCAAGAGTTCATGAGACCTGGCTGGCCCGTATATCCACAGCCCTTGGGGCAGGGTCAACATAAAATTAAGGATTAGGTATTAGGATCAGGTGATTACCCAGGTCCCCACAGTCAATCAATGGCTAATCAATATATTGAGCACACAGCACTTAGGCACTTGAAAGTGTATAGTAGTAGCGATATTCAAGCCATCACTGAATCCTGTCAGTTCTACCCTCAAAACATCAGCAAAATCTGCCCCTTCCTCTCCATCCAAACTACCACCACATTAATGCAAGCATTTATCCTATCCCATCTTGATTATTTTATCAGCCTCCTGTCTCTCCCCACTCCAGTCCATACTCCATTCTGCTGCCTGATTCATTTTCCTTCAAAAAATCATTCACTCATTCATTCAATCATATTTGAGCATTTACTGTGTGCAGAGCACTGTACTAAGCGCTTGGAAAGTACAATCCGGCAACAGTTAGGGACAATCCCTACCCAACAACAGGCTCACAGTCTAGAAGGGGGAAACAGACAACAAAACAAGTAGACCAGGTGTCAATACCATCAAAATAGATAAATAGAATCATAGTTATATACAAATGTTCATACCATGTTTCCCCACTCCTCAAGGAACTCCAATGCTTGTCCGTCCGCCTCCGTGTCAAACAAAAGCTCCTCACCATTGGCTTTAAAGCACTTAATCACCTTTTCCCCTCCTACCTCACTACTCTCCTACTACAACCAGCCTGCACACTCCGTTCCTCTAATGCTAACCTTCTCACTGGACCTCAATCTCATCTATCTTGCCCCAGACATCTCGCCCACATCCTAACTCTAGCCAGGAACACCATCCCTATTCATATCAGACAGATAATTGCTCTCCCCCACTTCAAAACCTTATTGAAGGCACACCTCCTCCAAGAAGCCTTTCCTGACTAAGCCCTCCTCTCCTCTCACTCACTTCTGAACCATTCTTACTTGCTCCTTCATTCATCTTCCCTCCCATCCATACAGCACATATGTACATATCTGAATAGATCTGTAATTTATTTATTTATATTAATGTCTCTCTCCCTCTAGACTGTGCACTCATTGTGGGCAAGAATGTGTCTGTTGTTCTACTGTACTCTCCCAAGCTCTTAGTACAATTCTTTGCCCACTATAAGAGCTTAATAAATATGACTGAATGAATGAATGACCCCAGCTCACAAGATTCCTACAATACATTAGCAGCAGACCAACATTAAAATAAATTTTAATTACATAGAAGCATTAGGGTATAAAATATCAGTACTATGGGGACTGGGAGTACCCAAGTACTTAGGTGATGTCCCTCTTAGAAGGAGAGGCTAATATGGTACAGGGCCTATGACCTAGTTGATTACTGTCTATCTGCTCCAGTACATAGTACAGTACCTGGCAGATAGTAAACACTCATTCATTCATTCAATTGTATTTATTGAGTGCTTACTGTGTGCAGAGCACTGTACTAAGCGCTTGGGAAGTACAAGTTGGCAACATATAGAGATGATCCCTACCCAACAACGGGCTCACAGTCTAAAGGGGGAGACAGACAACAAAACTCAACAAATACTATTACTATTATGTAGTACTATATAGTATGTAGTGTTGAGAGATGGAGGAGAAATGCCATCAGAAGGTCTGAAGCCAACAGCGCAAATGCCACAGCTTTCCCAAAAATTAAATTTCAGTCAAGCTGATTTCAGGTAGTGTCACTGATATGGACTATTCACTCCACCTTGTACATTACTTTTAAAAAAAATGATAAAGACACAGATAACAAGCTGCCCCTGGCACATCCACACGGATGGGATACTGTATTAAATTTTACATTGGTTGAGAAAAGAATTTGTTTAAATTCAACCGAGTACTCCATTTTAGAGAAGGCTACTGACCCTGAATTTTTGAAGTAGAAAATTAAGAGTAAGTTCCTTGTAGGCAAGGATCATGTCTACCAATTCTGTATCACGCTGTCCTAAGCGCTTATTACAGTGCCTGGCATACAGTAAGTGGCCAACAAATACTGGTTTTAAAAAAACAAAGCAATAAATAGAATAATAATAATGATGGCATTTATTAAGTGTTTACTATGTGCAAAGCACTGTTTTAAGCACTGGTGAGGTTACAAGGTAATCAGGTTGTCCCACATGGGGCTCGCAGTCTTCATCCCCATTTTACAGATGAAGGAACTGAGGCCCAGAGAAGTGAAGTGACTTGCCCCAAGTCACACAGCTGACAACTGGCGGAGCCGGGATGACCTGACTCCAAAGCCCGTGCTCTTTCCACTGAGCCACACTGCTTCTCCTAATGATGCTACCTCAAAGGTGGAGACTGGAAATGGAACAGGGTTGACAAAAGGATTTGTAAAGTGGAACATGGCTGAAGCAGAAGATGCTATTGCTGCGTGTGATTTATTATAGACCAGCTCCCAGTAAAATTGTCAGTGCTGTTTTTATCAGAATTGCTTTATTTTTTATATGTGAGCCTAAAGTGGCACACTTACAAATTAATGAAAGACTGTCAGAAGAAAGGTAAATGCAACCTCTTAGCTCCTTGGTGATATTACCCATGGACTCAAGTTAAGAGTTAAGAATGTACCTAACTGCTGCTAAACTTATTTTAAATAATGCCTTCCTTCAAAATAACAAAGAAAAAGTAAACAATAAATTATACTTATGAAAAACTCTGATTAACAATATTCCCTGGACATAAATTACATCCTGGAGGTATTTTTAACACTAACAGAAAAAAAGTCAAAGATGAGGGAGTTGCTGCTGTAAAGAACCATGTAGTCCTATATTGATAATAATAATAATAGTAATGATATTTCTGTAGAAGGTCCTCTGTGCCAAGCACTGAACAGAGTACTGGGGTAGATACAAAGTAATCAAGCAGGACCCAATCCTTAACCGAAATAGGGCTCACAGTCTAGAGAAGAGGGAAAACAGATCCTTAACCTCCATTTCACAGCTGAGGAAACTGAGGTACAGAAAAGCTGTGACATGGTCAAGGTCACTCAGCAGGAAGTCCCAGGCCTGTGGTTCTTTCCACTAAGTCAAGCTGTTATTATGGATGAAACCCTTGGAAGGATGGACAAATGTGGCACATGGGTGGAATCGAAAGGACAGTAGATTTTCTCCAGCCAAAGGGACTAGATCAGAGCTCAGACTGATGTTTGGAAACAACAACTGCATCTACGGTGTTCTGAGTCATCAGACTGCCAGCCACCTCGCAGCCACCCCAAGACACTACTGCTCTCAGGGCTGCGGCAGGGGTTGCTGACTTACTTGTGGCAGGTTTAGAACTAGGGGTGTAGTACCTCCGGTAACTGGAAGCATGACCCTCGCTGCTGTGGGTAGAGTTAGCATTACCGAGCTTGGTCCCAAATGGTTGGAAACATAATATGAGGCCTTGTACCGCCTCCAAAAAATATACAATATACTAATCATCTATTGTGATATTAGGAACATCATGCCAAGAATAATAATAAATGGTATTTACTGAGGACTTACTGTGCACAGACCACTACTTCAATTAATTACAGTAAGCCCGACATCTACGACTGTGTTGTAAGGAAAACGTAGATGTAGGGACACTAAAACTGGATGTCAATACCCAATTATGTGTGAATGATGTCAGCATTTCCTTCACTAAAAGTTCAGTCTAACAAGCACTATATCCCAGGATCAATTTCAGGTCCTCTACAGACAATATGTGATCACTGTGAGTGACTCACTAGATAAGTGATACTTTCCAGGTTCCCATTTGTTAACTAAATAAAATAACTGCCACCTATCTTCCTTTCAGCTGTTGTGGGGATAAATGAGTTAAAGTTTGAAAAGGAATTTGAACCCTTCAAATGAAAGGTGTTGTATTAAGTAAAAGGTACAGTTATAATCAATGTTTAGGAAATTGCTTTGAAGCATTATCACCCACAATGTCTGAAATGGATATTTAGTTCAAGTTCAATTTCTTTTGTAAGGAATTCATTTCCAGCTCTTATTTGGCATAACCAGTTTTCTCCTGGTAAAACCTAAAACCAGTTCTAGACAGGTGGGTCCCAAATTAACTGTGAAAGAACCAAACAAATGGGAGCTACCTAAAGATATGATATGTAATAATATATACATTAACTACAGCATAAGCAGTGTATCTTCAGAAACTCTACTCTTCATATACTTTTCCAGAAAGAAGAAAGTCAGGACAGTGAGAGGATGAGTCATCAATTGATCTATTCGTAAATGTTCCTGGCCTTCCATAATGAATTTACAATACTTGCCAACATATCAACTTTTTACTGGAGTATCAACATTGTACATGGTACTTAATTGTCTCTAAACACAAGTTACTGGATGAACGATAAAGGAAGAAAGAACTCTGGGGAATTCCGATATGAATCACCACATTGCACTTTGGGGGGGGGGGTAAAAAAAAAAAAAAACCCCTTTCCCAAAAAGAATGCTTTTCTATTGAAAACTGAACCACGCTTCAAGGGAGCGGCTGTGGATTCCTCAGACAGATGGTGTCAACAGGCCACTCTATTAAGTCAGTTTGGCAGTGGAAGCCCGAGAGACGATTTTGAGAAATACCACCAAATTCAAGACAAAAAAAAAAATAAAGTCTTCAGCTCTACCACCTGATATGTGACACTCTTGCCTGCATATCTTTTAGAATTGGCTACTGCAATATCTAAGACACTTTATACTTTCTTCAGTGTATTTTCACAGAAGTGGAATTCTTAAAACAAAAGCTGAGTCCCAAAGGGACAGCTGGGTTTAACAGGTGAAGAGATCATATCTAATGGTTTTCCTATCAAAGCCTTGCTGCTAGTTTGTTTTTGCTTTTCTTAGAAGAACTGACACTTTTTAACCCTGTTTTCTTGTTGACATAACATTTGAGAAGTTATGCCCCCAATAAAGCTAAGAACACATGCTCGATCTAACACAAACAAGGTTTCCACTTGCATTTATAGACAGCTTATTAGATACTATTATAGGCTTTAACTTCTCCTCATAGCTCTTAATTGAAAGTCCGGTAATTGGTTATGCAACCGCAATCTGATAAAACTCATATCAGATGAAAACATATAGATTTGTTCAAATGATCTGGAATCTTTTTTCCATGAAGAGAGGACACCAATGATCAGTCCTCTGGACAGGCAATCTTCTTTGGAAAAATGTTTGTGGCCCAATTTTATAATGTTACATCAGGATTAAATACCCAAGAAAGGATGAATTTGCTTTTCTGCAACTCACACCATCATCGACACTGCCTCAAAAAGAGGTAACAGTTCTGAGATCCTTTTGAATTTGACAGTATCAAACTTTCTTCTTTACCATGCTATAAGCTGCTTTGATTTTTGCCTTTAAATTGAATCATCAACCTAGCATATATTAAAGGTTTAATTACAGACTTTTGTTCCTTTCTGAAAATACGGTGAGAGAATTCCACTCCAAAATATACCAAGCTCTTGGATTAAAGATAGGCTAAAGTAGTTGGCCTTACATGAACTGTCTTCTAGACTTGCATTTCTCTAAGTAAGCACCTATTGTAGTATCCTCCTAAATATTTCTATTTTCATATTTCCAGCCCTCTAAGTTAGTGATGCTGAAAGCTACTGTTTTTGTCCTAAAATCAATGCCAGTTCAGACAGTAGATCTGTGGTGTACCAAATGCATCTCTTTTACCACTTGTGGATCAGAGTGTGGATCCCAAGTGGCTTTGCTACTTCTCCTGGACTCAACTCCCCTGTTCCTCCACCCCCATCACAAAGGGCCTAGCTCCCCAATTCAATCTCCCACCATCACCCCAAAATTATATACTGGCAGTTTTTTATTTGATAATTGACTAAGTTCGTTGTGGCAGGGAATGTGTCTGTTTATTGCTATACTGTACTCTCTCAAGAGCTTAGTAGAGTGCTCTGCACTCAGGGAGCACTCAATAAATATGACTGACTGGCTGACTACACCCTCACAAATACCTGTTAGCAGTGCCAAGTGGGGCCAGAATGGGAGATTTGTTCATTCATTCATTCAATTATATTTATTGACCACTTACTAAGTGCACAGCACTGTACTAAGTGCTTGGGAAGTACAATTCAGCAAGAAATGGAGACAATCCCTACCTAACAACAGGGCTCACAGTCTAGAAGGGAGATTGCACAAGTGATCATAGACATATAGCTCTTTCTCACTTTTATCCCATCGACCACTCTCCCTTCCCATACTCCCAGCACCTTGTATCTCACACCTCTAAAAGATGATATACTGCAGCTGCCAGGGTCAGTAAATTTGATGACCTCCCCTACAAACCTCTAAAATTCAA
The DNA here is from genome assembly GCF_015852505.1 of Tachyglossus aculeatus. NCBI lineage: Eukaryota > Metazoa > Chordata > Mammalia > Monotremata > Tachyglossidae > Tachyglossus > Tachyglossus aculeatus. Next base: position 19,831,637 of record NC_052089.1, on the reverse strand, counting down.
TAGGCATGCTCTCTTTGTTCACTCAAAAGCCCATGTTCTTAAATGGCACAGAAAACAACATAAAATGGGAAGAAAAATGATCAGAATTAAAAATTAAACACAAGACAGCACAGTTTCTAATTAGTGCTGTTTCTTCAGCGTAGACCATGTCCTGAATTGAGTTGTGCTGAGGATGACATCTCTAATGTTAGCATTAGCACCGACTAAAACAATTTCAGTGGCCTGCCTGTTGGTCTATGAGAAAAATGAAGCTATTATTTGGAGTAGCTTGACTTTGAAGGAAGAATGAACTCGTTTAACAAGTCAACACCAATAGGGCAGTGCTCAATATGCACACAGAGCCAATCTCCCTTCTATGAATTTATTTGGTATGGCTAGTGACTATCCAAAGAAAGAATGATTTCAAATTTGTGGGTTTTGGTTGTGAATATTTGCAAAGTTGTTCAATCCTTAGTAACACCCTGGAACCCAACCATAAATCCTTGACCCTCACTGGCTTTTAAAGAACACAATCACTCACTGGTAATGGTAAACGGTATTGCGCTTTTTTTCTTAAATGAAATGTGGCATTATTTTAGTTGCACAATCCTCAAGAACTCAACCTTCTCCAGAGGACAAGGACCTAAAAACAGATAAAGTTGAACTCAGCAGAAATGTTGGCAGACAAGTATAAACATTCATCCATATGGAAACATTAATAACTGGAGATCTTGAGGCAACTGATGCTGACTTGTTTCAAAATCATCCTTCCTAACCATTAGAAATTATTGAAGGGCTGCTGACAACTTTGCATTTAACAATCACTGTGCGGCCTTTTAACCTATTTTGCAAGGTTGTTCTAAATGTATAAATCAAAAAATCAGTACACTTAAACCTTTGAACTGATTGGACTTGGAAAAGGTTAAAGTTAACACCAGCAGGACCCTAAATATAAACCTCAACTCTGAATTTACAAATATACATGGAACCTTATTTAATCACCATCTGCCCCACCAGCTCATAATTTAGAAATAAATTCAGTACTCTCCCAAACCACAGTGGGGCTCTGATAGGTGTGAATGACTTAATATTTCCCTTGCAAAAACCCCAAAAGCAAAGACCCAAGAAAAATCTGTCAGCTCTAACTATATTAAATATTTTTTTGCTACTAAGATCTGCTTTCCTTAGGGTGCATTAATGCATACAGAAAAAAGAAAATCAAATGTGAGTATGCAACAGCTGTCTCTCAATTACTCAGGGCAATGACATAGAGACAGCACAACCTCAGGCCTAGGATCTTCCCTGTCCTCTATGGATTGGTGGTGGGTGAGAAAGGGCTGCATTCTAGCACAATGGCCTGGTATAGCCTGCTTTCACCCTTCCACAGAAAGCCAATGAGAAAACCTTATTTTCCCCTCAAGAAAGCTTTAGAAGAATGGCTACCACAGCAAAATTTAATTTTGTTTCCTCAATGTTCTTTTTTTTCCTTCCCCGTTGCTGGGTAGGGACCGTCTCTATATGTTGCCAACTTGTACTTCCCAAGCGCTTAGCACAGTGCTCTGCACACAGTAAGCGCTCAATAAATATGATTGAATGAATGAATGACATGAATGAATGGAGCTGCTCCCAAGCAATGAAAAGTCCCAAAGACAGAAAACAGGAGACAGAGAGGATAAATAAACCAGAAATCCCATACTGGACATCAGCATTCAGAAATGAAGAATTAACTGCACTGGTGTTCAAAAAAGTATGATATCTTCCACAAGACCTGCATACTGGAGTCATGACTCCTCATCTACCAGAGTTGAAGTAGATTTCCAACTAGTTGAAACCCCCTTAATCCACATTAGTTCTCTTCAAGTTCTGACATCTCCCTTTCCACCATGAGTATTTAATCAACAAGTACAGCTTGAGCAGCATTAGGCGCTTATTTATGGCTAACTGATTAAAAATGGAAAACACATCACCAACTGGCTAATATATGCAATCACTAATTGGTCCAATTGGTGAATGTTTCTACAGGCTGCACTTGCTTCTTATGTGGATGGGTGCTGTGTTTCTGCCCATACCTCACAGCTTTCAGAACTTGCTAATTAGGAGTCCCTTAATCCTTTTCAGAGCACTAAAGCAAGCTTTGGTCATAATAGTTCCAAAAATGGGTGGTCATTTAGATTAGGTCAAACCGGATCAGACTACAAAAGCATCTTTAATCAGCCAATGTGAAATAAAAATGAGACAAAAATCCAAGCTTTTATCTGACACTGGCTTCTGAGCTAATTAAAATGCACAGAGTCCTTATTTGTAGAATAGCCCTGCTGTTGTCCTGAGCAGTAATAAGCCAACAAAAGGTGCTGAAAGAAATGGCCTAAATAACTTGAATTTTACCACTCCTAAAATGAACTATTTAATAATTTTTGTCCCCTACCTATGCAGATTCCATTCCTAAGTGTCATTTGAGAATTTTCCTTCCTACTTTAGAGGATCCTAGGAAATGATGAACTTTATGTACCAAGTTGGATTTCCATTCCTCTCGATAGCTAAAACTGAAGCTACATAAGTCTCGGGTCAAAATCAATCCTGAGAGCATGGAGGGCCTCTGCTATTTTAACCCAGCCTATGAAAGACCACTGGCACAATACCCAGAAAGCTTAAGTTTGGAAGGAGGAAAGGGGAATGAATGAAAAGAATGAATGTGGAAAGAGAAAGAACGAAAATCCTGTCAATACCTCCCACCAAAACAATAAAGCCAAATTATTTTATTTAGGGCCACTGGACCACAAAGTCACTTCTCCTAACAAATAAATCCTGACATTATTAATCACCTTAAATAAAAAAAAAACCTTCTAAAATAGCTCGAGCTTTTGATCTTACCTTTCCTCTGCTCATGGGCATTCCTTCACATTTATAAAAATATATCTTGAGTATGTTACCGGGAGTAAAACAATAATTTCCTAAACTTTAATGAACACACAACCATATAATTTTAGGAAATGGTTGCCAAAGAGTGACACATGTTCTAAACATACATACTATATAAAAACTCACTTTATAATTATATTCTAGAATCAATACATTAAAAAGCAAAACTTGACATGTTCAAAGAAGTGCTATTAGCTAAAAACTATAATTACATGAAAACTAGTTTCCCTGGGGCATGTCAGGATGTCTGGACAGAATGTTAGGAAGATGAACAGACATGCGCGTACCCGCGCGCGCGCACACACACACACATAAAATCTTGATGACTTAGAAAGACTACTAGGAAAGTGAATCTCACCCTGCAGTTTAAGAAATCCAGGTGTTTGGAAATTTCACAACCACATAGAACCAGTTTGGGCCAGCATGCCCTCACAGTTCCTCAGATCTGCAAAATCTACAGAGGGAATTTATGTGGTTGAAGCTAAGCAACATTTTCCAATGGGAAATATGGTTAACAACCTAATCTTTTTCTAAGGGGTATTCACTGTAGTGTTCCCATTTTTGATGAAAGCACTAAAAGAAATGGGTTCCCACACTTGGCCAAAATCATCATCAGTTATATTCTGCTTCACACATTAAGTCCTCCCCAGTAGGAACTGATAATAAACCAGGGATTATTATCCACTCCCATCCTCCTCTTTGGCTGGAAACATGAGTTACTAAATGGGTTTCCAACAGCCTGAAAGTGAATACACACTGCACAGTGCTTCATTTACTGCTCTCTACTACTCACTGTAAGCGGACTCACTTGGCAATATAGGGGTGAGTAATTCGGTGAAGGAACCAGGACGAGACACAGCTCCTAGAAATCCTGCCCGCTAACCAGTCAACCATGTTAACCAAAGCCAGTCTCCTGCATCCCTTTGTAATTTATACTATTCACCCCTCAACTGGCCTCAAAGACAACTATTCATGAGTCCCATGCTGATCAAATGCAGGGATCTGTGATGTGGCTTGTTTTGACTGAATGAAAAGAGAATTCTTCTATACTGTCGTGCAGAAGTTATTTAGAAGTGACTGGATGTTATTTAATTGGGCTTTTTCCGAATGGAAGAATTGAAGAAATCATTTCCCAGCGAGGGCAAAGTACAGTACGAGCTTACTTATTCTTCTCTCAGGGCCTTTAGGGCTGTGGGGTTCCTCGATTATGAAGAAAAGGAGTGAAAGAAAAGTTAGACTCTATTCTGGGCAGTCCTTGGCCTCTTTTAAGGAGCAGCCACTAATTATGCCAGTCATGCTGAATGATGAGTAGTGGTTTTGTGATCTCAACCATTCTTCAGCAGGCCTGAGATCACCAACTCATTTTGCTAGGTACACAGAATTTCAAGTGAAGTGCCCAAGTGCCCATTATCTCTTTGTTTTCTAAAACAGTACCTGTTTACAAACTTTTCAGCGGTGAGGTAAAACATTTACTGGTAATGAAATGCCCTAGCCTTTCAAAGTGTTAACACAGCCCTCATTATAACAAATACTTTAAAAGGTGGCCAGCCCTGGTTTTACATGGAAAATAAATATTGTAAATGACAATGTTCCTAGGCCATTTTTACCACATAAACAAAAAAAAAAATGATACCCCAAAACAAGCAAAGGTAGGAAGTTAGGAAGGAAGAAAGGAAGGAGGGCTGTTCAAAGAGACTTCTGAAATATCTGCTAAGACCAATAACACTTAATGGCTTCCTTTTATCCCAGATCTCTCTTTCCTGAGCAATATGAAAATACGCATTATCTTGCAGTCTTTTGAAAAGTCTTACAAATTAAAAATTCAGCATATACAGACTATTTATCAAAGTTTACCACCCTCCTCTACAGCAAAAAAAAAAAGACTGAAGTATAATGGACTCTACGTTTTTATACAAGTGTGCTTATTTGGCGGATTTGAGGAGGGAGGGCATTCCAGGCCAGAGGTAGGACATGGGCCGGGGTCGACAATGGGACAGGCAAGAACAAGGCACAGTGAGAAGGTTATAATAATGACGGCATTTGTTAAGCACTATGTGCCAAGCACTGTTCTAAGCACTGGGGAAGATACAAGGCAATGAGGTTGTCGCACATGGGGCTCCCAGTTGAGACTCACAGTCTTAATGCTCATTTTACAGATGAGGTAACTGAGGCACATAGAAGTTAAATGACTTGCCCAAAGTCACACAGCAGATCAGTGGCGAGCACAGGATTAGACCCCACGATCTCTGACTCCGAAGCCCGGGCTTTTTCCACTAAACCGCGATATCGCTCAGTATAGTCCTTGCATTTTCCTCACGGCTATTGTAAATAGTTACTCGATTTGGATGTCTAGGTGAGAAAATATTCCCAAGGTGGCAGAGACCAGAAAACTGGCAAATCACCTAGAAGAAAAAATGTGTTGCAGCCTGAATAACTACCCACAGGACATTTTGAAAGGGGAGTGAAATGTTTTGAGCTTTCTCAAGGTCATACTAAAGCGGATATTACGACAAATCTGACTAAGTCTTCTCCAGCACCTTGATCCAAATTTGTAAAAAGCATAAATGCCATTGCCCAATTTAAAATGTGTGAAGGAAATTTTGAATTTCACTCAAGACAGTAAGTGGCTCAATGCACAGACAGTTTTTTCAATTGACTGAGTCAAAGGTAAAATCTACGTGACTGCTCGCTGGTAGAGGGCACTCTCCCAAAATAGAAAATAAAAACTGAGATACCTCATATTATTAACTCCAGCAGATAGTTGATTTGAATATGTTTATGATTTAAAGAGGGAAAAAAATCTGGCCCTCCTTTATTTATCCTTAATGGAGACAGAAGCTGGATGCCATCACAACAAAAACTTTTATCTCCACCTGCTGGAAGTTTGCAACATAACTGTGAGCCACATCGCCATAGAAACATTTCAAGATAAAGTTGGAGTATGCCTCTGCCTGAGAGGTTTGGACTTCATTTTCCTTATCAGAGCCTAGTTTACATACCCTGAAATGAAAGCCCTGACTCTATGGGATGTCCATTTTAAAAGGGAAGTTGACACTTCATCATGATATTCTGAAATAAAAAGAAAAATACCCCTTTCTCAGAAGTGGCAGGAAAAAAGACTAAAGTAAAAGTATGCCGATTCATTTTTTTCTACAAAATGAATCACTAAGGAAATAGAGGATAAATAAATACACAAGAGCAATTTTGATGCTGAGGCAAATGGGGTAAAACGTTCATTGATTCTAAACAGACAAAAGAAAAATGACAAAAGCTCTCCCAAGTAAAGGCTCAAATGTTTTTCCCCAGGCTATTGCTTAATACATATTCCTTCTTCAAGACATTCATCTTTCAATGTCTCAGCGTTTCAAGGAATGTAAGATGACTTGAAGATAAGTTTTATACAAATGGAACAGCCGGTTCTCCCTTAATGTGTGTTTTCACCACGTGTTTTTGGAAAGACTGCTGCTGGAGAATTAGGGAAGGTATTTCGGGTAATCCGTTCATCTCTCAATAGAACGCAATGTAGTGTCATTAGAAACAGACATGGCAATGATGAAGGCATATCTATTATGACAAGTATTCCTAAATGTTTTTTCTAAAAAGTAACCCCAATATTATGAGAGAACTGAATATACTGTTTTCCAGTTTTATTCTTCTTTCTACCATCCTGCAACCTTCTTTCTTGGAATACCTTAGCCAAGCTAATTTAAAGCATCCAAAATTAGGGTAATATCACTAGATTACAAAACTAATATACACACCTCTTGCTAAATTGGGGAGAAGGATGAAAGAGCAATAGGATGGCTGGGAAACATGCCTCATGACTACAGAAAGTGAGTGCGTGTATACATATATGCAAATAATTATGGCTGTCTTTTTTTTTTAATGACATTCCTGATGGTGAGGTCCTATCTTGGCATTCAATTATGACGAAAAGGCCAATGCTTGATAGACATTCCACTCTCCATCACATACACATAAATATAGTTCTTCCTAAAGGCCTATCTTTGTTTTCAAGTTGGCTTCTCCGTATCCTAATCTCCACAAAACTTTTGCTCAAGGAGAGCAAACCCTCTTCCTAACCCTGCCCACACTAGACTGATCTGTCTGCTGCTGTAATCTCCAAGCGATACCCTGCTAGGTTTCATTTTTAGTCTGTGCTTCACTATGATGATAATAATTGTGGTACTTGTTAATAGTAATTACGGTTTTTGTTTGATAAGCACTTACTACGTACCAAGCACTGTTCTAAGCTCTAGGGTAGATACAAGGTAATCAGGTTGGACAAAGTCCCTGTCCCACATGGGGTTCACAGTCTCAATCCTCATTTTACAGAAGAGGTAACTGAGGCCCAGAAGTGAAGTGACTTGCCCAAGGTCACACAACAGGTAAGTAGTAAAGCTAGGATTGGAACCCAGATCCTCTGATTCCCAGGTCCACGCTTTCTAATAAACCAGGCACTATGTCTATAAATTGTTTATTCTGATCTCCTGACTTGCATGTATCTCTTTATTAGTTTGCCAGTCAGTAATTTCTTGGGGAATCTGCGATCATTAACTTGCTAAAGGCAAAGTCCAAGAGTTTTTCCTTCTTTCTAAATAGAAGAATGCACCACTATTAATAACTATCCCAAGGCCACTTTAAATATCACCAAAAGAAAAGCAACCATCTGCCCTCCTCTCTCAGCTTCACTCAGGACTCAAGGTTCAAACTAGGACTCAAGATCCACACTTATTCTGACCAAATTCTTACCTAGGAATGAAACATGCAAATCCATATAAAAGGACCTAAAGGCTGCAGAGTTGGGAATCTAATATTCATGCCTGAACTCATGGGCTTGGTCCAGTTTTAAAGAGGTTACAAATTCAGGATCCTGACAGAAGCTTATATAAGTAGCATTTTCAGGGACACCCAAATTCTATCTGCTTTTAAAAGCAGGAGGCTCTGACAGATCTTTTTTTCTTTTTTTTGATTCAGAGGAATAGAGGAATGCTTATTTCCATCACAGTCAACTTCACAGTACATCTTCCCACACCCAGTCCTCTAAGAAAGTAGCTTAGAAAGCAGAAAAACAACACACCTACACTATTTATCCCTCTCAAAGCTAAAGTTTACACCCTGGCATTTTACATGACATTTCTCCTTTTCCCCAAACAATGCCTGCCATTTTTAGTCTTGTCCCTTCAGATAAACTTCAGTAAATACTGAAAGCCAAGCTGTTCCAATAAGGAGGAAGAAAATTAGCCCCGCAAGCAAACATATTTATTAAGTGCTTACTATGTGTAAAACACTGTACTAAGTGCTTGGGAGACTTCAATATAACAGAGTTGGCAGCCTGCCATCAGTAAGCTTATGGTCTAGAGGGGAAGTGCAATAGGGCTGAGGGAGGAGTGAATAAAGGAAGCAGATACAAGTATAAGGGAGACATGGAAGGGAATGGAAGAAGAGGAAATGAGGGGTAAGTCGGGGAAGATCTCTTGGAGGAGATGTGCTCTCAGTAAGGTTTTGAAAAAGGGAAGAGTGATCATCTGACACATACAGAGAGGAAGGGTTTCCTAGGTCAGAGGCAGGATGTGGACAAGAGGTTGGTGGCAAGAAAGATTAGATCGAGGTACCGTGAGTTGGCATTGTGAGTGGCATTGGAGGAGTGAAGTGTGCGGGCTGGGTTGTAGTAAGAAGGCAGTGAGGTAAGGTAGGAGGAGGATAGGTGTTTTAATACTTTAAAGACTATGGTAAGGAGTTTTTGTTTGATGTGGAGGTAGATGGGCAACCATGGAGATTCCTGAGAGTGGGGAAACATGGACAGAATGGTTTTCTGTAAAAATGATCTGGGCAGCAGAGTTTAGTATGGACCGGAGTTGGAAGAGACAAGAGGCAGGGAGGTCAACAAGGAGGCTGATGTAGAAATCAAGGTGGGATAGGATAAGTGCTTGGAATAACACGGTAGCAGTTTTTGATGGGGGAAATGGAAAATCAAGAAATACTTATTTTTTCAACTAGGAACTAAAGAGTTTTTAAGCTGGGTGGGTGAGAGGAAATGAGAGGAAGGGAGAGGGTGAATGGTGTATCTTCATCTGAAATCACAAGTACAACATCTGAGGGCCCAGTTGTAGTTCTTTGGGAAAATAATTTACAAAGAAAAAAAACAAAAATAAATCCCTGATCTGAAAGGATAGTTAGTCATCAGGAATTGTGCTAGAAATATGAAGGCATGATTGATAATACAGAAAAATCAAGCCAACAGGCCTTTTAAGGAAGCTGATGATGCAGTTACCATCAGGATATCAAACTCCAGAAAACTCACTGGCTATAAAGTGGAAATAATGACCAATCTTAATGGATCAGAACTTTAGCATCTTGCTTCATGTCACTGGCACCTATAAATCATACGTAATATTAGTTGACAAAACAGGATCACATGGTCTCCCAATAATAATAAGCATTTGTTTAAGCCCTTACCATGTGCTGAGCACTGTTCTAAGTGCAGGGGTAGATACAAGATAATCAGGTTGTCTCACGTGGGGCTCACAGTCTTAATCTCCACTTTACAGATGAGATAATAGGCACAGAGAAGTCAAGTGACTTGCCCAAAGTCACACAGCTGATCAGTGAAAGAGCTGGGATTAGAACCCATGATCTCTGACTCCCAAGCCTGTGCTTGGTTCACTAAGCCACGTAAAGGTTTACTAGTAAAAAAATCAAATCTGCTGGGCCATAGGAGTTAACATGCCACACAGGCAACCTTCATCCAGAGATCTCTGTTTAGTTGTGAAGATACCGATCCTGTGAAATGGAAGTCTGGCCCAGATGGCCTAGAGACCCAAGCCAGGGGTCATCCAGGAAGTCAATCACTAGCTAATCTTCCAAGGATCCTCCAAACCATCAGGGCCACACAGAGAACAGATGTCCTGAACTGAATTCCAGTCTGGGTTCCCAGATTGTAGTCTGGGCCCTGTGAGTGCCCAGAAGCCCAACATAAGCTGCTTTGGCACCTATGTCAAATTCCAGGTACCCCTTGGCCTAAAAAAAATTATCCTCACCCACTGGACCCTTCACTTACTCTATAGCATATGGGGGAATATCCTAGAATTCACCTTTACCAATTAAAAACAAATACTACTGGAGGGAACACTATGATGATGATGACAGTATTTGTTAAGCGCTTACTATGTGCCAAGCACCGTTCTATGTTTGAATAGTCTCAACAATAATTTCTACATTCATTCTTTAGAAAGCAGAGCCAACTGGAAAGAACATGTGACTAAGGAGATCCAGGGTCTCGATCTCAGCTCTGCCACTGACAGGCTGTATGAGCATGGGCAAATCACTTAACCTCTCCGTGCCTTCATATCCTCATCTGAATATTGGAGTTCGGATAACTGTTCTCCCTCCCCCTAGACTGTGAGTCCCATGTGGGACAGGGACTATGTCTGGTCTAATTCTCTGTTGTCTATCTCAGAATGGTGCTTGGCTCCTAGTAAATGCTTAATAAATACCAGCTAAAACAATAAAGTAAGATATCCAGAAAGGTGATCTTCCAAAGCAAAATACAAGTTTAAAACTTTAGACGCTCCAGTTCTCCTGCACCGCAGGGGTTGCATTCCTGCAGAACCCCACATAAGGAAAACAAGCCCTGTAGCATGCCCCCCAAAACAACACCCCACAGTTGCTCAGAACTATTTTTTTCTGATACCGAGCCCCCGATTACATCCAGAGAGACAAGTGTTGTCGAAAGAAAGTTCCTGACATCTGTCCTCACGTTCAGTTCAAAACACAGTGAAAACACGTGCTCCACCAGAACTGACCCTATTCTGAAGAAAATGAGTAAGAAAAATAGTTTATGCTAAGGGAAATAAAATAGGTTAACTGTCCTAGCAATTTGGTCAAGCGTGCATTAGAGTCCTCTTTTACTCACTCGTTTTAGTTTCCTCCCCATGTAAGGAGTGATGCGGTGACACAACTTGTTTGGGGAAAAAAAAAATGGTTCAACACATTCAAATCAATTCCTAAAGCTACTAGGGCATGACATTGTTTACACAAGGCTAAGTGCAAAGCTCTGACCTCTGCATTTCCTCCATGACCTCAGAGAATGGAGTCTTCTCATCCCAGCCCAACCCTTACAGCTTTAATGATGTCAGAGCAGGGCTGCTGGGTCTTATAAGTGTCATTTACCCAACTGAAAGCTGTTTATTTTGCCATTTCCTGCTAATTCTGAGTCTTAAAGTTAATTGCCTGAAAGTAATCAAAGCGATACTATTTCTGTAAAAACAGCATTCCCGGCATCCTTCAAGCTAAAGGCCTAGGAGGACAAAAGGTTTCTCTCAGTAAAATCCTGTCATATTTTGACACAAATACTAATCTCTGCCCCAACAGCCAACAGAGAGAGATATTAGAGAGGAGTTGGGAGGACAGTTTTGAGGGACAGAGTTGGTAAGAGGGACAAAAGCAGGAGGAGGTTAGGGAACCTAGAACAATATATAGCACCCAGTACTAGGGGGACATTTCATAAAATTAGTATAAATTTATAGGCACGGGTCTCATCTTTCTTTCATCTACTTTTACAACATCTTGGGTAACTGAACTAACCGATCAAGCACGTTTAGCCTTTAATACCATTTGCCTTTGTCAGTTTATGCTCTGAAAGGTCCTTCCCTCACTTAAATCCAGGTCCCATATATTTAAATTCAACAACGAAGGACTAGAGGAAACATCATAGGGAGATCAAATTTCCTTGAGCATTAAGAGGGAGAACATTTAAATGGAAGAACTTTCTTGGGGGATTGATAAAATGGACTGAACCTTTGGACTAACAAAGACCCAAGGGTTTTTTTTTGTTGTTGTTGTGTTTTGTTTTTTATTCAAATCAATAAAATGCTAACTTTGGAGGCCCCAAAACTGTGACATATCTGTAGCCTGACTACAAGCATATTTAGAGTCTAAGTTGCCCAAATATCACTGCTACTATCCTGAACTTAATGGTCCCTTGAATTTAAAACAGAAATTAAATGAGTGCACATAGCTTGAGTTTTACTGTGGGAACCACCTAATTTTCACATTTTCCTTTCTGTAGTTGGCAAGTCATTTTCTCCCCTCACTTAGAACTGAAGGAAAACAAGAGTTTCTTTGTTTGTATATATCAACTCTATGCCATAAAAGTCATTCAGCCAAGGCTCACTATACTTTCACCTTTAAACCTTAACCTGACTTGTAACAACATTTGGAGCTCTAAAATTACACCGGCTGCACCCAGACGAAGTTAATCACCCTTCACTGTCTCGATGCAACGTGTAATGATCTACTTTTAATACTAAACCATTAAAATCCTAGAAAGGCCGGGAATTCACGTGGCTTTATAAATGCCTCCTAGACACTCACTTAAGTGCCCACAAACCTGGCTGCCTATAAGACCCAAAAATGCTCTGAGAGATTCACGACTGTTATGCATTTGATAGACAATAGATGTTCATTATACTCCCCTTCTAGCTCAGCATACACGCTAACGTACACACTGAATTTACCTCTCATGACAAACTCTATCTGGACTCTCCTTTGCACTTCTGGTGCCTGTCTCAAGGAAGCCAAGTGGCTCAGGCCTAGGGCTCTGCTCCCTGCTGCTGTGTCCAGGCACTCCCTTGGCCCAACTCCTGTTTTAGATTCCTAGATGGGTGAGTGGCAGGAAGCTCTTTAACCTGCATCACTGACTTCTTAATCTGATGGTTTGTGGCTGTATTTTCAAGAAGGTATTTGGCTCACAAGTCTGAAGTACAAAGATTTCAGGGATTTCAATGCTGATCATGCAGCCTAGCGGGAAAGTATGGCAAGACTGGGGAACTGGGGTTAAAAGGGTAATTTGAATAGGGGTTCTCTTGCCCCGCTATTGCAAAACAGAGACTGTCATGCTTACTGCCCTTCAAAACCTACATCCTGGTGTAAGATGACTTGGAGGAGCTTTGAAAAACAGTGTTTGTGTCAACTGTTAAATTTATCTTGTTACATTTGTGCACTTCACCTGTGGTCTGTAACTTCAGATTATGAACTCCTCGGTAAGTAGTCTGTGTCTTTACAGATGATAAATTCAGCCGCCCTTCGAATCCCAAGAAGACTCTCCTGAGAGTGAAATTCATGCAATACCGTATGGGGCTAGAAAGGCCTATGCCCCAGTCTCAGTGGGTACACAAAAAGGTTAATGAGATTAAGTGCCATCGCACAAGGACACAGTCTGCCCTCAAATCTTTCTTGACTGATAAAACTTCATATTTGCACAACTGATTTGGCAAAGAAAATGTTGATTGCCACTTTTATCCAAAGATTGCCCAGGTTTATGACACCAGTGATGATATCTGAGTTGCCAGCCTGAAAGCGTAGGAGGAAGGAAACTGTTGGGTGAGGTGGGGGAGAAGAGGAGACAGCAGCTGGTTGGGATACCCTGCAACAAGATGAACACAGAATTAACAATGAACTAACTAAATAAAATAATCTGTGGACTTTCTACTAGGTAGGCAAACTTGCTGCAGAGTAGGAGGGAGCTAGGAGGGAGCGTGAGAAAAAGGTGGAAGGAGGAAACAGGCAGATTGTGAACTAGGAAAGAATTATTTCAGCTTGGATAGCATCAATTGTGGTTAACAGAGTTGTACTCTTGTTTCTTTTTCTTTTCCTTTTTTTTTAACCAATGTAGTTTTTAATAACTTTCACATGTCATATTCGAGTTAATCTGAAGAATTTTGTAACAAATTGAGGGTAGAGGAAAGGAATAGGATATTAGTGGTAAAAAGAACTGTGGATTAGTGAACAGAGGAGAAATGAGAAAATTTATCTGAGCCGAGAGTATGTGGGTGAGAGTGAGAGAGATTTAAAGGGGAAGTGGTAGGAAGGAGAATGAAAAAGTAAAGGAAATGAAAAGAGAACAGTTTGCCTAGCACTATTCAGGCTCAATGAAAGATCACCTTGGTTGTTGTGAGAGGCCTCAAAAAAGTACCAGGGGAATTGAGGTACTCCCTAATGAGGAAACACTCAAGGGGTTAGGCCTCTTCACTCTTGGAAGGATGCCAGCTGAGAAGGGGGACATAAATTTAATCTATACAATGGTGAAGGGTGTGGGCAAAGCAAATAAAAAACAAACAGTTCATCACACCCCACATCATCAGCACTAAGAGGCTTCCTTTGATGTTTAAAAAGGTCTAAACAAACAAAATGAACCATTTTCTTCACAGAGAGAAGGGTGATGGAATTCATTATCACAGGAATTTGTGCAAGCTGAAAATATCAGCAGGTTCGGGAAGGTAGGTGAATTTGGAGCAATCCAAGGATGAGAGAGGTCTGCAATAGGTCACAGAAGCAAAGTTAGAGCTGCATAGGAGAAAAATTACAGATGTTAGATTTTATGTCCCCATCCACGAAGATAGATGTTTGGGATTACAATCATTTCAATTCCTTCAAGCACCCTGTTGCCACTCTCAGAGACATATTAGTATGGACCTTTGGTCTGAGCCAGTAATGACATTACTTAAATGTTCTTACGGGCCTTTCCTCTTCCATGTGGTATACCAAAAATAGCATCTTTGGGTTTAGGGACTCACTTTCCCCCCTTCATTCTGCTCTACCTGCCATCTGTCACTGGGGTAGAACGTTTTTTTTTTTTTTCCTCCCAGAAGGTGTGCTCATTAGGGTCAAAGACACCAATATACAGATCCTCTTCACTCTTGCATCCTGAAGGTGGATTAAGGTAGAATCCCCTGATAGACTTTTGATCAGCTGGATATGTTCTTTTATGTATACTGAACTGCCCCAGATACAAATTTAATGTCTTCTAAATTTCCAATTAAGAACATAAGAAGGGAAGGATTGATCATCAGAACTGAATTCGCATCATGCCACCCTATCAATCCTCCATGCCATGGGACAGGCTGAATGGGCCAGGTGGCCATCCAAAAGCTCATGTGCATAAGGAGAAATTCCATTCCCCAGTCCCCATCATTTCTTCGATGAGGAGGAATGGAGAATCGATCAAAGTACTACAAGTGTTCCTGTTCTTGAGCAGGATTTCTAATACCATGGTAGGAAACCCCACCACTTTCAATTTCCAATATTTCTAATGGATAGAAATGTTTTCCTTTAAAAACCATTGGTCAGTACTAAGAATAAGCAATATTCGTGTTAAGACTGAGGAAGGAGAAAAAACACCGAAAATTTGCTGTGACAAAGAAGTTAGTTTTTCCAAGTTCTGATTTACTGAAGGACTGTAAGCCGCACTGTGATCCAAGACCTACCCCATCAATAAGTGCCTAGTTGAGCCATTGAAGCCCCACAGAAATCCAGGCATGCAGATGGCCTCTGCCATTTAAGAAGGGCCCTCCATAGGATGACGTCTCACCAGCCAGTTGGCCTAAGAATATTTAGGAACTATCAGAAATTCAATAGATGTTTATGAACGAAGGTCTGAGGCCATCACTTGGGTGGCTCCAGGACAGCAGTTGTGGCCTGCAAAATCAGAATCGGGGAGGGGGTGTGGCCTTCATGGATTCCCTAAATCAAAGAGGGAAGCCTGAATTCACCTGTGTAACTTCACTGAACACTCCCAAGTCCTCTCTGTAACAACAGGAGTCTTCATTCCCCTTTTCAGATTGAAGCTTCTACAACCACGCCAAGGACCTTGCAGGCCCCATGCGGAGGGAGGGAGGGAACTGTTGGCTGCCAAAGGCTTTGGTCATGCATGTGACAACTGCTAGCTAAGCAATGATGCCAGTACAGCACAATGAGGCATGTAAGACAGCTACCTGCACGTTACACTCTTGGCACCAGACCCCAGATTTCTTTGCATTCAGTGAGCAACACCATTCCTTGGATATGAACAGGAAGGTGAGGAGGGGGGTGAGGCGTAAAATATACTATCCCAAATAACAATGATCTCTGGGGTTCCAAGAAAAGCAGCAGTTCCAGCCTTCTACTGTGGCCCAGAAAATCAAACCAGATCAGAGGTATATAGCCACATACAGAGGAGTCTGGAAATTTTAAAAATGAGTTCTAAACAGAGAAGGAGAAATCATTTCCTTGGTGGGATAAAAATATTTCCTACAGGCATTCACATTTTGGGTCCTAATAACAGCTACTGCCAAGTTTCAATATGTCTTCTGCTGACAATGTAATGGGGTTGCAGGTTGCCAAACTTCAAATGACTCAGCTTCAGTTGCTCAAGGCACATTGCTTCCTCTGACCTCTTCCCCTGCACCTCCCCTGACCTCCTACTGAACCATTCTTTCCTAGCTCATGCCTACAAGCACCTTGCATTAGACATTAGCAGCAGCTCTAGAATTTAACATGAGCAGTGTCGCCAATGATAGATGTCTAACATGAGCAATGCTGCTAATGATCCCCAGTGGGACTGTGGGCCACGCTACCTCAGGAGGAGGAGAATCACAAGTACAGACAGGAAGAGATTCCATGCCGAGAGCATAAACCTGCAACCTGTCGTGAGCCACAATGAAATTCATTCATTCAATCAATCGCCATTTATTGAGCACTTACTGTTGTTTTTACACACAAGCAGACACATGGAAATGCAGCTGAGGATGCCCAATCTTAACCAACCATTAAAGGAAAATCAAACACCACCACCCCCACACACATTTGCATTAATAAACTAAGCTTTTAAAAAAATCAAATGCAGGATGAGTGGGAAACACTCAAGAAATGCAGATTGACAAGCCCTCATTATAACATATGTACCAAAAAATGATCACAAGACAATGTCTCTGCCTTTCAAATAATTGTGCCCATGAGACTGATTTCAGTATTAAGATTTGTTTTTAATTCATCCTGCTACATTCTTGTAAGGAAATATCCACAAAAGAATCAACATATTCACTAAAGACTCAGAATACAATGATACTGAGCTACACTACTAGAAGACAAGCAGGATTATTTGATTCTATTTAGAAATTAATTAGCAAAATAACAAGTAAATGCAACGCATTAAAATAAAATTAAGGTAGTTAGGGCCTTAGAACCTCTCCCATTTGGCTCTTTTCTTTGAAGGGCCTGGAAGTATATCCTTCAAGGAAAGCTTTCCCCGAAAAACCTTTGAATCCTCTACAACAGGATGCAAATTAACCACCTTACCTTCACTTGAGGGAATTACTAAAAAGTCCACAAAAACCAACTGAAAGTCATCAGGCCTACTTCGGAAAAAATTAACCATACCTAAGAAACAGTAGTAGACTCCAAGTCAGACGCATGTCTAAGAAAAGCTAAAGAATAACATTACTTAATTCAACCACACTGCCTCCTGAAAGTCTATTGATTACACAACTGCTTTTGATGGCTATTACAGACTGCACGCAGATTTCACTGGCAGGAACAACATAAACCACAGAACTGTACTCTTTGTATTTTAGAAAACCTATCATGAGAAAAATGATTCTTCAGTTAAAAACAGAGTCACAACGAATCCAACAGAGCTTATGTTACACCCATTTAATTATCAACAAACATTTAAAGCCAAAGACCTAATTACGATGCAAAATGAAAATTCACAGTTTGTAAAATTCACAATCACTTTTCCCTGAGAAGCTAGTTCTTAGAAAAGCCAACTGAGTAACACAGGGAACTCAAATTCTCCTCTCAAATGAATGAATCATAATCAAGTTTCACGTTACATGGTTAAACAACCCCGACCTCTCCAGTGAGGGAAAACTCCGCTATTTGGTCCTCCGGATCTCAAATTCACACCACAGAGTGAAAAGATTTGAATTCCACAAGACCACTTTGGTGTACTCGAAAAGAAGCCCTAGAGGGATATATACTAGGTGCCAAATGTCTGTAGTTTCTGATCCTGTTTCCAGGTGCTCTAGCTACAGGTGTTTATATAATTGAGCATTCTGCAGAAAAGTTGAGACAGGCAGACTCAGACACAGTCAAGTGGCTTAAACCTAAACTGATTTAAACACCTTGACCTACCAATCGGTCTCCATGCAAGTCAAAATTTCACATTCTATTGGCATCACTTCCTTTGCCCCATTGCCCCTTTTCTGCCTTCCTCTTGCTGTTCAGCCCCTTTCAAGTTCCTATGGGGGCAGGGGACAGTCACATTTCTGGGCCCTTGAAGCTACTTTCTTGGCCTGGTTGGATAAAAGAACAGCTGTGCTAGTCCATGGACATTAGGGTGTAAGGGAGGCACTGTCCTTAATACACTAAGCTCAGGGAGGAAGGTATGGATCCCACTGCAGACAACTCAATAGGACCTCCTCCAACTCCCAAACTCCTTTTCATCTCTGAAAGAGTCACTTCTTGGATTCCTAGGAGCTCCTAGTGAGTGTGTGGCTGGAAGTGCTTTATGCAAAGTGGGAGGAAGATGAAGTTTGGCTCAGAAGGGCCTCCCAAACTTGAAATGTCTGGGCCTTCCACAGTACCCACACCCTTAATATGACCCTGCCTGTGAGTACTAAAAAACACCTAAGCAACATGACCAGGAGTCCACAGCAAGGCCGCTGCCTGTGTCCGATGGGGCCTGCTGCATGGAAACCAACTGGCCCACCTCACATCCTTGAGATTCCGGCCAACCACTGCGACCATCAAGTGTGTGAGATAACAAGAAGCCATAACTGGTCGTCTTACACAGAATCAGCAGTGTCTAAGGCAAAAAGTAACTTTCCCCCCGTCCCCCGCCAGGCTGACGCCGCCAAAACAGTATCAGCATCAAAGATGTGCCTTTCTGAAGTCCTGACTGCGGGTGGCAAATGCTGACAAGCCCATCATGGCCTGCAGGTAACAAGATCCAAAACACATTTGCCTGAATTGAGTTCAACCTCCAATGCACATCATTTGGATTATCACCAAAATATTTCCCCAGTGATGATGATAGAGTGTCTCATCAGGAATGATAGATGTGCCTTGGTCCTGAAATTCCAGAATTCAAGGATACAAGGGAAATATTTGTGGAGGTAGTACTTTGCCCAGGGCCACTCCCACTCACCCACCCCTGCTTCCGCTAGGGCACTGAGTGCAATGAGGGAGTAATAATAATAATAACAATAATAATAAATAATGACATTTGTTAAGCGCTTACTATGTGCGAAACTCTTCTAAGAGCTGTAGTACTGTCACTGAAGATACCTTGGGTTGAACCAAATTCACATTCCTTTCTTCCCTTCTGACTTAGTACTAGAGATGAGTTCTGAGCCAGCCCGGGTTTTGGTTACAAGTAAAAAGCTGTGTCTTTGAGAGGCTCTCATTCTTCTCGGGTTATAGGAGCAAAAAAAAATTAAAGTACATTAACCCAACTTATTCTACATAAAGCAATTAACCATGCCCGGGTTACTGGGCTAATGAACCACTGGAGGAGTAGCTCTGACCCACTGATCCTATTCCCTAAACAAACTACTGAAGTAGTTTAAGCACACACACTCATAAGTGAGTCTACCTTTGGAGCTGGATTATTAAGGTTATTGCCCATACACAGGCTGTGCTTTAAATCAGGCCAGAGTCAACAAGACTAGTCTTACAGAACAAAATTATATTTGGACATTAATCCTTTCAAACAATACATCTGCCTTGAAGATATTTAACAATTTAAAGTTGGCCTTTGTAAGACATGGATGTAGGGAGCTGGCCAAGTCAAATCTTTGGCTTTTAAAATGGAATAGTATGGTAACATGAAAGATGAAAATTTAAGTTAAATGGATTTCGTCAAATCCATTTTTAAAATGCACTTGAAATTCTCAACAGAACACAACATAAAATGTAAACGGCAATAAAATACTAATGAAACAAGTTCCATAACTATCTCCTTTTTATCTCCCCTCTGTGCCTAGAATTTTCAATGGCTTTAAAGGAAATGAGAATTTGGCCTTTTCTCTCCTGAAGCCAGAAACTGAACCTCTCATTTCCTTTTCTGCAAAGGTTGTTTGAAGTCATCACTGGCGCCTGGTAGGGCAAGGATTTGCACATAGATCAAATGGTGTTTTTTCCACATTTATTGATACCCATCAAGCGTCTCTCCATTTTACTTACTACAGATCTCATTTTGCACTGCCTTCAAAAGGACAGAATGATTAAAAGTGTAGTTGCTACAACTGGCTTAGATTGGATCAATGCATGATAGAGCGAAGGATGACTTCCTGCCTCCTTCAGGTCACTCTCCCATTAGTGAAAAAGCCGGTCTTGGGACAAGGGTGGATGAATTGTTACATTGATAATTAACGCTCTATTTGAGAATAACAATGTCCCCAGAACTCTCTTGCTGAACTTATGATGAAACAGTCTTTCCCATGACTTTTTTTTGGTTCTTTCTTGTGCTCAATAGCACGACTGTGCCCTTGTTTGGATCAAATTTTATCTTTTTTTTTTAAATAAGGCCACTTTATCAGTTAATCATATTCATTTTGGATTTTACTGAACTTCCCAATTGTTAACCAGTGCTGCCTACAAAGCTCATGAAAACTTACTAATTATTTATGCAATCAGTTATGACATTCAGTAAAGCTGGACCCAGTGATTCAGCCTTATGAAACTCAAAATTTCCCTGCAGGTAGGATGTCTACTAGATGAGTGGTGAATCATCAGTACCTCCTCTTTAGGGGTGATCCTCGGGTGAATTTACCCAACAGAAGACTAAACACTCCAGTTTGCTGTTGAGAGTGGCATATTGGACAGAATCTAAAGCCTAATGAAAATCTAGATAGAGTTGGGAGAAGCAATCGATTTTTCTCTCATAGGAAGAAATTCCATTCATCTGGGAAAATTTGTTGTCTACTAAATTATGTGGATTACTTCTTAATACCTAATTCTCTATTAGAGGGCTGGTTACAAAATAATCGTTTGGTTTGTTGTAGGAGTGACTGCCACACAACTAGAAGCAACTTTAAGTTGACTAGCCTATGACTACCAAGGTTACCCATTGTCTCTTCCCATCTGGCCCCCCAAAATTGAGCTTGACATTGGCCTTTCTACATCATCTAGGGCTTAGTGATAAGAATATGTCATTTTTTTGTAAGGACTTATAATTTTACCAAAGCACTATCACATCAGGGTGAGGAGGAGCCATGGCTTGTATTTCAGGGGTTTCCCTATCCTCTCGACACCACACAGTTAATAAGAAATCAACTGAATCAGGACCAAACTGGCTCCCAGAATAAATGGTTCATGAATTCAGTCTATGCTTGGGAGAGGGAGGGAGAGGTGTTTAAAGAATGAAACTTCAGGACTTAAATTTTTTTAAAATATTATCTCATTCTAGCCTCACAACAGACCTGTGAGGTACAAAGGAATGTATTATTTCCCTTGTTTTATAGATGAAGAAACTGAGGCCCAGAAGCATTTAACTACCTTACCTAAGGTCACACAGCAGGCTGTGTGAGAAGTCAGGACTGAAACCAAGGACACCTGACTCCCAGTCTGTCCTCCAGGAATCTACTGATCCAGGACATGTCCTGTCCTCCACAGGTTCTTAGAAATAGGGAAATCAATGTTATTTACTGAGCACTTACTACGTGCCAAGCACCACACTAAGTGCTTGGGAGAGTACAACGGAATGGAGTCGATAGATATGTTTGCTCCCCACCAGGAGCTTACACTCTAGAGGGGGAGAAATCAACAGTAATATAAATAATCAAATTACAGCTATGTACATTAGTGCTGTGGGGTGAATAAAGTGCTTATTAGGTACAGATCCAAGTGCACAGGTGATGCAGAAGGGAGAGGGAGCAGGGGAAAAGAAGGCTTAACCTTAGAAGTCCTCTTGGAAGAGATGTAATTTTTAATAAGGTTATGAAGGTGGGGAGAGAGGTGGTCTGTTGCATACTAGTACTAGGGGCGGGGGGGGGGGGGGGGGGGGGGAGGGAGTTCCACATCAGAGAGAGGATATGGGCAACGGGTCGGCAGCAAGACAGATGAGACCGAGGTTCAGTGAGTGTGCAGATTGGGGTCCAGTACGAAATCCGTGAGGTAAAATAGGAGGGGGCAAGCTGACGGTAAGAAGTTTCTGCTGGATGCACGTGGGGATGGGTAACAACTTGAGGTTTCTTTTTAGAAAAATGATCGAGCAGCAGGGAGGCAGGGAGGTCAGTGAGGTTGCTAATATAGTAGTCAGAGCGAGGTAGGATAAGTGCTTGGGGCAGCGTAGCAGCAGTCTGGACGGAAAGGAAAGGATGGTTTTTCAGATTTGGTGACAAACTGAATATGGAGGTTGTATGAGAGAGATGAGTTGAAGACAATGCCAAGGCTATGTGCTTGTGAAATAGGGCGAATAGTGGCGTTGCTTACAGCACTGGGAAAGATAGGGTTTGGGCGGAAAGATGAAACAGCACGGCCTAGTGAAAGAGCACCGGCCTAGGAGTCAGAGGACCTGTGTTTTGATCCCAGCTCTGCCATCAGTTTGCTGTGCGACTTTGGGTAAGTCACGTAACTTCTCTGTGCCTCAGTTACCTCTTTTTTAAAATGGGTGCTGTGACTGAGAGCCCTTTGAGAGACATGAACTGTGTACAACCTGAGTATCTTGTATCTACCCCAGCATTTAGTACAGAGCCTGGCAATTAGAGCTTAACAAGCACCATTAAAAAGAAGGAAAAAAAAATGAGGAGGAACTGGAAGATGCAGCACCATCGGCCATTAAATCATGCCAACAGGACCTACATCATCATGTACCACTCTTTTAAATGCAATCCATTTTTTATGAACATATAGTTTTATCATCCCCAGTTCTAAGTTGGTTTCCCAATCTTCCATTACAAGTGGCATTTATTCATTCCCGCTACTGACTGCTTTATTTTTAAGAGAAATGAAAGGCAAAATACATAACATCAGCTTTCTTAAAGACATATTCGTTAGCTTTCCCTTACTGTTGATCAAGGACATTTTTCTAATATAATTAATTATTGCCACCCTTCATGCTACTTGTGTATCTCCTCTCCAGAACTTACTACGTTTTCTGCAAGCAGGAGGTGCTTAATTAAATACTATTTATAGCTTTAATTTTCTCTCATTTTTCTCCCTACACACTCTTTTCAGTTCTTCAAATTCCCCTTTATGGATGTGGCCTTGAACTCCTTCCTGCTGTCTCACAACATAACAGGGTCCTGAGATGTTTTCAGCTTCTCTTACCCACCATAATCTTCTGATATTTGCATTAAACATTTCAGTTTTTTGTGGATTTTTCAGCTCATTGCCTATTCACCCCACTAGAACCACCCAAATCTATTCTCCCACTCAGAATGACATCAAGTTCATTTTCCTTTGGCCTCATTTCCCCTTTATGTGAGACAAAGATTCCCCTTCCCAGCTAAGGAGGTCCAATTTCCTATAAAATATGCCAGCATCAAGGAACATGAATGAAGCACTCTCTTCGACCCAATCACCCAGACAGGCATTCAACTTCGAAATATGAAGATATTCAAAGATACCCCCTTCACCTCTGAGGGAAAAAAAACACATTAATCCTGTTCCCCGCATACTCACTACCAGGCCCTTTTAGCTACAGGGGAGACCAGGCAGATTCATATACTTCCTGAAGTTCAAGAACATCAAGGCAAGAGTCACTGCCTCTGGTGAATGTGCCCAATTGCTCTGGAACACACTACACCTGGTATCCAGAAGGTAGCATACCCTCCTGTACACTGACTCAGCCTGCCAGATTGGTGTCTCTGCCTCACACGGGGAAGAGCTATTGACTACAAGCACCTTTCTTTTCTTCCTGCAGGCTGTAGTTTAGTCATCTGACTATTTATCTCTATTTCTCCCTCTCCTTAACTCATCTCAGTCTCTTCTCAAACTATCCTAGCTCCTGAGTTGAGTCTAGTAGGAGAGGTACACTGCAGGATGGAGGGCTGCTCACCTATCAATGTCTATCTGCCAGGGAAGCCTCTTTTTCCTTTCTGTCCAGTTCTTCCAGACCTCTCTTCCTCTCAAGACCAATTTCATAAAACTAAGTGCCCAGCTAGCCTTTGGACTTGTCACTTTGGGGAAAACAGCAATCCATGGGACTTGGAAAGCAGTTTTCCTGAGTGGATACTCAAAGTATTACTTTTTTTAAAAAAAGTTAAGTACTGCTAGAAAATCTTGCACCAGTTCAAATGTGAACTCTGTACTAAATACAACAATGAGAAAAATTATAATAAAAAAACTAACGTGGCCTAAATGGTGCACGCTAATTCATCATTTGGCAATTACCACACATTTTCACTCAACACAACTCTGCTGCCGCTTAGAACAATATCTTGACATTTGTTTGTGCCTATTGATGGTATTTTTAATGCCTCATTTAAGTGTCAGATTAGATCATAGCTTTAAAACTAGACTACTGGGCACCAAATTCAGGTTCCCAGCACCCCTCTAAAGCTTCTTTTACCTTCCACTCAATTGCACTAGCCTGAGTAAATAAACAAAAATTAACTTCCAAGGCAGGGAGCCAAGGATGGCTGTGAACATAGATGATTCTCAAATCTATACATTCAGCTCTGATCTTTTTCGTTTTCTTCACCCTATTTCCTCCTGTCTTCAGGACATCTCTACTCAGAGGTCTCGCCGACTACTCAAACTTGGCATGTCCAAAACAAAACTCCTCAGCTTCCCACCTAAACCCTGTCTTCCCTTTGACTTTTCCACCACTGTAGACAGCACCACCATCCCCCACCTCACACGCTGGTAACTGTGGCGTTATCCTTGACACATCTCTTTCAACCCACAGATTCAATCCATCACCAACCAAATCCTGTTGGCTTAACCTTTCCAATATCTTGCTAAAATCTGTTAAAACTGCTAATATGGTGACCCAAGCACTTATTCTACCCCACCTTAACTGCTGCATCAGTCTCTTTGCTGATCTCCCTGCCCCGTCTCTCCCTACTCCAGTCCATACTTGGCTCTGCTGTTAGGATCAATTTCCTAAAAGGAGTTCCGTCCATGTTTCTCCTCTCCTCAAGAACTCTCTTAGGAGGGGAGAAAAGAGAAGATCCACCTCCACAAACAGAAACTCCTTGCCATGGTCAGTCAATAGCATTTGAGTCCTTACTGTGTGCAGAGCACTGTACTAAGCGCTCAAGAGAATACAATATTAAAATAAACCTGTAAAATGGGAACTAATACTGTGAACCCCATAAGGGGCTATGGACTATATGTACCCCAGTGCTTAGTACAGTGCTGGCACAAAGTAAGCACTAAAAAGTACCATAAATTTTTTTT
This sequence comes from Tachyglossus aculeatus, assembly GCF_015852505.1. Classification (NCBI taxonomy): domain Eukaryota; kingdom Metazoa; phylum Chordata; class Mammalia; order Monotremata; family Tachyglossidae; genus Tachyglossus; species Tachyglossus aculeatus. The sequence goes on along the minus strand of NC_052089.1, from coordinate 19,806,572 downwards.
AAAAAAATAGGAACTTCTCCTTGGATGGAGTCTAAGATGCAGTCTTATTCTTCCAAATATTATGTAGTGCATAGATCTACCACTGCATACATTTTTTTGGAAACCTCTGCATGTCCCCAGGTTAATGGCAGAAGTTAGCGGTGATTGAAAGGAAACAAAGCTGATACTTTACCCAAAGTAGGAAGCAACCTGAAACCCTGAGGCACTGGAAATACCCCTTTATAAAAATGGGAGATGAAAGCTTATCTTCTAGGCCACATCAGACAATCTTTTCTTTCTCCAAAAAAGAACATTGGAGGAGAAAAAAAGAGAGGAAGAGAGAGAGAAGGAAACCACGGTAATCCAAACTCAAAATGAAAAGAGGTGGATCTTTTGATCTCTGCAGGATGGCAATTTTATTGGCTATGCCTAAGTAGCTTCCAACCAGCTGGTCAACCAGGTATTTAAAGCTCAGCCCCATCAAGATCACTAACCATGAAGTCAGTCATATGTGAACAGCAGTCATGCAGAAGCTTCATTTGCTGGGACTGACCATCAGTCGGCACATCAACGCGGACAACAACTGTAACCACATTGAAGAGGGACTGCTTAGACACAGTGACCAATTGTTTCCCTCAATCCTCAAGGCAAAGACATTTCTCAAGTGATTATGGAAAGGAAAGGCTCACTTTCCACTAGTAAAAGCATAAACAGAAAAAAGTGACAGTATCCTTTGCAAGCATAAACATTTTAGGTAAGGTTACCACATGTATACATTTTCTGGGGAAGTCCTATATGTCTAACAGAAGGACACATTGTGAATAGAACCTTGGGAAGTAGACAGAATATAATGAAACAACTTTGTATCATCTTGGATGGAAACTGAAATTTCAAGACGTCATTGTGCTTCCTTAAAAAGGATCTTCTTTCGTCAGTCTATCACCTGGAGCCATTGGATGATCGTTTTTACCAATCTCTATAAACAAAGGAGGTTTTTAGTATTATGACGGCACACTTATTGACCATATAATAGGGAGTCGGGGTGATGGAGCAAAGGAAAAGGAGGGCTCAGTCTGGGGCCTTAGATAGGAAATGCTGTACCATGATGTGTCTGTTTATTAATAATAATAATAATAATAATGTTGGTATTTGTTGTGTGCCAAGCACTGGGCTAGATATAAGGTAATCAGGTTGCCCCACGTGGGGCTCACAGTCTTAAGCCCCATTTTACAGATGAGGTAACCGAGGCCCAGAGAGGTGAAGTGACCCGCCCAAGATCACACAGGTGACGAGTGCCGGAGCCGGGACTAGAACCCACGACCTCCGACTCCCAAGCCTGAGCTCTTTCCACTGAGCCATGCTGCTGCTTCTTCTTTATTCCTCTACCATCCTCTCCCAAGCGCTTAGTAGCTGAGAAGCAGCATGGCTGAGTGGAAATTGCCCAGGCTTGGGAGTCGGAGGTCGTGGGCTCCAATCTCGACTCTGCCACTTGTCCGCTATGCAACTCCGGGTGAGTCACTTCACTTTTCTGGGCCTCAGTAACCCCCTCCGTAAAATGGGGGTGAATAATAATACTATAATAATGACGGTATTTGCTAAGCGATATGTGCCAAGCACTGTTCTAAGTGCTAACGTGGATACAGGCAAATCAGGTTGGACACAGTGTCCACAGTTGATAAGATTAGAACCCACGACCTCTGACTCCCAAGCCCGAGCTCTTTCCACTAAGACACGCTATGTTTCCACCACTGCTCTAAGCACTGGGGTAAGAATCAGATTAGACAAAGTCCCTCATGAGACTCCTACTCTATTGTATTTTATCATTTCTTTAATAAAACAAGTTCCTCAACACCCAAAGCATGTGCACATCAACCACATACAAACAGCTACTTGGACCTCTACTGTAGCTAGTTTACCTTCAGAAGACAATCTTGGCTACTATAAATCAATCAATGATATTTATCGAGTGCTTACTGTGTGCAGAGTACTGTACTAGGCACTTGGCAGAATACAATACCATAGAGTTTGTAGACATGATCCCTGTCCTCACAGAGCTTCAGGTCTAAAGGGGGAGAGAGGCATTAAAATAGATTACAGATAGGGGAAATGACAGAGTATAAGGATGTTTTTCAACCTCTTTTAACGAGGCACAATCACTGAAAGTTTGGAAAATATTAAAGGGTAATAGGTGCATTTTTTTTCACTACACCAGCCAAGACTCAAATCACAAAGGCACCTAAATAGGCTCTCCATATAGCTTTACACCATAAAAACTAATTTAAATGTGTGCTCCTGTTTAGAATACTGCATCAAATCTCTCGAAATTTGTCAACTTACAAATTGTGATTTTTTTTTCTGTACTTAAATCACCTTACAGATTAGACTTGATTACCATCTAGTATGCGGCTAGGGAGGAAATGTAAAAGCCATAAATGCTACAAGAAATATAGCCCAATTATACAGCAACCCTGCGTGGATATTTCCCTACTCTTGTCTGGTTCTAACCCTCTAATTGTCTCCCATCCCTTAGACTGCTGGGGAGTTGAATGGATGACTGATCTCTTTGGATGCTGCTTCCTTCTAGCTGCAGGTTTGCTTTACTCCAAATGCGGTTTCCCCTTTCAGCAGAAAAAGACCTAGTTTATTTTTTTTTCCCTTCTCTAGTCCTTAGGACAGGTGAATTGAGTTTACATTTAACAAACCCTCTGTCTACAACCTTTCCTACATGCTAATATGCCCAATTTACATTTATTTAAATAGAAAAGAAGAAAGGCCAGAAAATTTGACTTGAAAGGAGGATATCAGAGGAATTGCTTCAGAACTCTTTCACAGAATGTAGGTGAAGTGGGGATTCAAATGGTCATTTGGAAAAAAGTTGCTTTCCCAAATCTCTTCCACCTTCTGTTTCTATTCACTATCTGTGAGCCTTATCAGTTTCAGCTTTCAAATCTGTACTTGAACTGCATGGGAGGGAACATATCTACCAACTCTGTTATATTGTACTCTCTCAAGCGTTTAGTACATTAAGCGTTCAATAAATATGACTGATTTGATCATGTGAAGTAAGAACTTCACCTGGAGCTTGTCACTGTCTTGAGCTCGCCACTGCCTTGAGCCCACCATTGTACCAAGCCAATTTTAATAACAGCTTCCCTCAACATGTAGGGTCCTTCTGACCCAAATTGAAACCTCACCCTTTTCACCATCAAACCTTTAGAAAGCAAGAATCAGATTATATGAGGGAAACCTGGATACGACGAACACTGTGTGACTCAAGAGCACACACGGGTGTTCTCTGAGCAGGAAAGGAAAAGAAGGAGCCAGTTCGATGGGGGTGATGTCCACATTGTGCCTAATTTCCCTTGTCAGTGGGTTGGTAAGTACTTTTGGGGTGAAGGTCGGGTGGGGGAGAGAGTAGAATGATACTGCAGTGCTGTAGGAGAAGCAGCAAGACTTAGCGGATAGAGCACGGCGGGCCTGGGAGTCGGAAGGTCATGGGTTCTAATCCCAGCTCTGCCACATGTCTGCTGAGTGACCTTGGGCAAGTCACTCCACTTCTCTGAGCCTAAGTTACCTCATCTGTAAAATAGGGAGCAGAGTATGAACCCTATGTGGGACGGGGGCTGCATCCAACCTAACTTGTATCCACCTCGGTGCTTAGAACAGTGCTTGGCACACAGTCAGCGTTTAACAAGTACCATAATGATTACTGTATTAGAGCATCACTGCAAACTGTTGTGCAGTGTTGCTATAATAGTATTAGTAACAGAAGGCAAGAACAATGCCAAAAACCAAGAAGATTGCTGAGTGTCTTTGAGTAGATTACGGTGGAAGAGGCAGAAGGACATAATACGGAGGAAAAAAAAATCCAGAAAAACACAGAGTACTGGCATCACATACTACTTTCCCAACATGGGCCTAACCAGCAGTCTGTTTTCATGTCCTCAAAGAGTCTGAAGGCATTAACTTCCTCACCACTCCCACTCTCCCCACCTTCTGCAAGACTGAGTCCTCTTTACCATCTGCCTTACACTACTATTTCTCAAAACTTCAAGATGAAATGAGGGACAGCTGTAGGCATTTACACAAGTGGGAGTCTAAATTAACCTCCAATTTGGAGAAAAAAAACCTAAGTAAATGAACAGGATTGTATCTTCCATCCAACGGTCTTTTTAAGCCAAAATGAAACATACCAATGCAAGAATTTCCATGATCAAGTAGGTTTCCACTGACATCTGTCCTCTTTCAATAGCAACCACATAACTCAACAGCAAGGTATATAAACTCAATTACGAGGCCTAGTATGGAAGCCAACCTAATATTATTGGTCTTTCAAAATTCACTTGCCAGCTTGCTATAATGGAAAACAAACCTCAACCTAAGTAAATGGGATAGGCAGAGGTTTGACCAAATGGCTCATACAGAACAACTAACACAAGCCCATATCCCTCTCCCCTCTTTCACGTTTGGGGGAAAAACAAGTCAGCCAAAATACCACTCTCCTCCCTCCCCCCTGCCCTCCCCCACCATGGAAATTTCAGGCAATACCTTAGGCTGGAATTCACCATTTAACCCTATTAAATCAACTTGTCCTCTTGAAAATAAGTCTGAGTTAGGTGACTTGACTAACCAAGCAGGCAAAATACAAAGAATAAGCTGCTCACAGACCACACAGATTTCCTTCTATTATTTTTCCATATTACACTGCAGCTGTCCGGGGAAGAAATACGGGAATCCAAAAAATAATCAAAGGTTTTCAGAAACCACACTTACCAAAAAAAAAAATTAATTCACTTGACAGACGCCATATGTTGTAGCACTATGCTAATAAACAGAACTTAAAAAAAAACCAACAACAAATCATCTAAACCCAGTGCTTCTCTTAGCACTTGGGTTCTATCACACACTACCAACTACAGATTGTTCATAGTATATAAACTGAACACGATGGTCCATCTTGGCTAAATGGGCAAACAGTATAAGAAAAACAACTGCCTTCTCAGCATTATTTAAACACATTTAGTTAACTCATTTCCCTCAGTCATTCTATAGATCTGTGATCTGGCCTAGGTCTGAAATTTAATCTTTCAAAAACTTCATTCATTCATTCATTCACTGACCAGGTGTCTTCTATGCCCCCTCACTTTTCTCACTCCTCTGGGTCCTCTGACATTGTATTTAAATGGAAAAGAATGGTATGTCCTGATGCAAATGCTATTCAAGTGGCTAGTTTATGGTTTTGTACTCCCAAACCCAGGATTTGCTGATTTGGCTGCTTAAGAGTCCTCTGATGGATGATGAAAAGCTGCACGTTAAATGTGAAGGAGCACTTCATAAAGACACCTCTGGCCTACGGGCTGACAGGAACAATAGATAAGCACATATGCTGTAGGAAAACAGCTGTCTAAAGAAAAAAAAAAGAAGTGCATGCTTAACTGAAAATTTAATCGCAAAAAGCCTTAACAAATAAGACTCTTCAAAACCGCAAGATATCCCAATTTTATAAATGAGAAATATAACCAATACAAAAAAACCGCTTACATTACTAACTGTGGACAGCTGTAAGATCTGAAATTCATAGACATTAAATGGTTTTCTATAGAAGGCAGAGCTTGCAAGCGGACACAAGGTGCTATCAGTGATACCCTATTAGTATGACCCTATCTTTAATCTACAGGCACGATAAGATGTCCCAACACATACAAACCAAACTCAAACAGTGACTAATGACCATTAATCCCCCTATCTCCAATAATCTCTTCTTCCATCATTTATCACGATGACACTTCACTTTACACACACGACTAAACTTTAACAGAAAAGGTGAATCAAAAATAATCTCAAAGCCATCTGAGGCTATAAACTGGAGAATGCCAGGGAAAAGCGGAAAATTGAGAGATCTACTATTGGTGATTTTGATTTGCATCACTGGGGAAGGGGATGGGGCGGTCAGGAGAAAGAAAGATACACTCAATCAACCAGACATTCAAACTACTAGGACGTTTCTACTACGGAAGGGGAAGTAGGCGGGGAAAGGTAGCGATAGACCAGAGTTAAAGTTGCGATTTAACCCCCCATTGTGATACAAATGGGGTCTCCTCTAAAATACCTTAAAAGTTCTATTTTTTTTTTTTTTAAACAAAGAACATCAGGCCGGTGGAATTCTTCCTTGGATCATCTGGGTTTCCTTCTTTGTGTGATCCCTGATCGCTGGACCAAGAGGTATCACAACTGTTGGAGCTAATCGGTTTTCACAGCCTGATCACATACTTTCCAAATCACTGTTTACACACATTTGATGGTACCAAAACAAAAACAACAACGATTGTTCCGGGGACTGAAACGCTTAGCCTTTGGACAATCGCAGGCCGTTAACGCCCCCCACTGCTGAGAACTTTTATTTTTGGTTAAAAATATTAGTTTGGGGGGAGGAGGGGAGGGATAAGGGGAACCATTCAACTTTTGATCAAAACCAAAAGGAACAGGAAAAAAACAAAACTGGGGCACGGGCTGAGAAACGTATCTCTGTGCTTGTCGTAACTGGTATGGCCCAGGAGCCCAGCAGTGGGATTGTTTTAGGAGCAGACAAAATCCGGGTGATCCCTGCCAGCTGGGCCCGTGGGAAGCCAAGCACAATAATAATAATAATAATAATAATAATAGCATTTGTTAACCGTTTACTATACGAAAAGCATAATCCCAAAGGTCCCGGAGGCCGGGCTAACAGGATCCCCAGGGCTACTTGCCATCTCCCTTCTCGCCCGCCACACTTCCAACCCCAGCCGGAGAGAAGAATTAATAATAATACTAAAAATAATTAATAATAACAGTATTCATTAAGCGCTTACTATGTGCCCAGCACTGTTCTAAGAGCTGGGGTGGATACAAGGTTATCAGACTGCCCCACGTGGAGCTCACAGTTTAACTTGCATAAACCCCTGCGCTTAGAACAGTGCTTGGCACGTAGTAAGCGCTTAACACTCACTCATTCGTATTTATTGAGCGCTTACTGTGTGCAGAGCACTGTGCTAGGCGCTTGGGAAGTACAAGTCGGCAACACAGAGAGACGGTCTCTACCCAACAATGGGCTCACAACCATTATCATTATCAATCCCCATTTTACAGATGAGGTTATTGAGGCCCAGAGAAGTGAAGTGACTTGCCCGAAGCTGACGAGTGGCGGTGACGGGATTAGAACCCACGACCTAACTCCCCAGGCCGGGCTCCTGCCGGCTCAGATGGTCTCGTAGGAGGGACTCATTTCTTGCAGTTTCTTTATCATCGCATTGAATTACAGCTTTGACTTCCATGAAACAACGCCTAATAAGCCCCTTTAGCCCAGCGTGGGGGAGAGGGGGGGACAAGGACCGGTTTGGGGATGATCCGGACCGCCCCCCAAACCCTCTCTCCGCCCCCCTCCCCCTAATCCAGGTTGAATAATAATAATAATAATGATGGCATTTGTTAAGCGCTTACTATGTGCAAAGGACTGTTCTAAACGCTGGCTTGCATTCGTCCAAAGGGCCTCGCACAAGCCTCGGGGATACCAAGAAATGGGGGAGGAGAGTAATAATAATAATGGTACTTGTTAAAGGGGGAGAAGGAGAGTAATAATAATAATAATAATAATGGTACTTGTTAAGCGCTGACTCTGTGCCAAGCACTGTTCTAAGCGCTGGGGGGATACAAGGTGATGAGGTTGTCCCCCGTGGGGCTCATAGCCTTAATCCCCATTTTCCAGATGAGGTCGCTGAGGCCCAGAGAATAATAATAATAATAATAATGGCATGTTAAGCGCTTACTATGTGCCAAGCACTGTTCTAAGCGCTGATAGGGGGGATACAAAGTGATCAGGTTGTCCCACGGGGGGCTCATAGCCTTAATCCCCATTTTCCAGATGAGGTCGCTGAGGCCCAGAGAATAATTAATAATAATAATGGCATGTTAAACGCTTATTATGTGCCAAGCACTGTTCTAAACGCTGGTAGGGGGGATACAAAGTGATCAGGTTGTCCCACGGGGGGCTCACAGTCCTAATCCCCATTTTCCAGATGAGGTCACTGAGGCCCAGAGAATACTAGTACTACTACTACCAATCGTATTTACTGAGCGCTTACTGTGTGCAGAGCACTGTACTAAGCGCTTGGGAAGTACAAGCTGGCAACAGACAGAGACAGCCCCTACCTACTACTACTAATAATAATGGCTTTTGTTAAGGGCTTACTATGTGCCAAGCACTGCTCTAAGCGCTGGTGGGGGAGATACAAGATGATCAGGTTGTCCCACGGGGGGCTCACTGCCCTAATCCCCATTTTCCCGATGAGGTCACTAAGGCTCGGAGCAGTTAAATGACTTGCCCAAAGTCACCCATCTGACAAGCGGCGGGGTCGGGACTGGAACCCATAACCTTAGTCCGGCGCTCTGCACACATTCATTCCTTCATTCAATCGTATTTAATGAGCGCTTACTGTGGGCAGAGCACTGTACTAAGCGCTCGGGACGTACAAATTGGCAACATTTAGAGACGGTCCCAACCCAACAGCGGACACACGTGCTTAATGAGAGCTTACTGTGTGCACAAATTGGCAACATCTGGAGACGCTCCCAACCCAACAGCGGACACACGTGCTTAATCAATCAATCAATTGTACTTAATGAGCGCTTACTGTGTGCAGAGCACTGTACTAAGCGCTTGGGAAATACAAGCTGGCAACATATAGAGACAGGCCCTACCCAACAGTGGGCTCACAGTCTAGAAGGGGGAGACAGAGAACAAAACCAAACATACTAACAAAATAAAATAAATAGAATAGATAGCACCGTACTAAGCGCTTGGTAAGTACTAGCTGGCAACATCTAGAGACGGTCCCTACCCAACAGCGGGCACACGTACTTAATGAGCGCTTACTGTGTGCAGAGCACTGTACTAAGCGCTTGGGACGTACAAATTGGCAACAACTAGAGACGGTCCCAACCCAACAGCAGACACACGTGCTTAATCAATCAACTGTATTTATTGAGCGCTTACTGTGTGCAGAGCACTGTACTAAGCGCTTGGGAAGTACAAGCTGGCAACATATAGAGACAGGCCCTACCCAACAGTGGGCTCACAGTCTAGAAGGGGGAGACAGAGAACAAAACCATACTAACAAAATAAAATAGAGTAGATAGCACCGTACTAAGCGCTTGGGAAGTACAAGCTGTCAACATATAGAGACAGGCCCTACCCAACAGTGGGCTCACAGTCTAGAAGGGGGAGACAGAGAACAAAACCATACTAACAAAATAAAATAGAGTAGATAGTACCGTACTAAGCGCTTGGGAAGTCCAAGCTGGCAACATCTAGAGACGGTCCCTCCCCAACAGCGGACACACGTACTTAATGAGCGCTTACTGTGTGCACAACACCGTACTAAGCGCTTGGGAAGTCCAAGTTGGCAACATCTAGAGACCAACAGCGGGCACACGTGCTTAATGAGTACTTACTGTACGCAGAGCGCTGTACTAAGCGCTTGGGAAGTCCAAGCTGTCAACATCTAGAGGCGGTCCCTCCCCAACAGCGGGCACACGTATTTAATGAGCGCTTACTGTGTGCAAAGCACCGTACTAAGCGCTTGGGAAGTCCAAGTTGGCAACATCTGCAGACGGTCCCTACCCAACAGCGGGCACACGTACTTACTGAGTGCCTACTGAGCGCAGAGCACCGTATTAACCGCTTGGGAAGTAGAAGCTGGCAACATCTGAAGGCAGTCCCTACCCGACAGCGGACACACGTACTTAATGAGCGCTTACTGTGCGCACATGGGTTCAAATCCCAGCTCCGCCACTTGTCAGCTGTGTGACTTTGGGCGAGTCACTTCACTTCTCTGGGCCTCATCTGTAAAATGGGGATGAAGACTGTGAGCCCCACGTGGGACAACCTGATTAACGTGTTCCCCCCCCCCCGGGCGCTTAGCACATAGTAAGCGCTTAATAAATCATCATCATCAATCGTATTCATTGAGCGCTTACTATGTGCAGAGCGCCGTACTAAGCGCTTGGGAAGTACAAATTGGCACCATATAGAGACAGTCCCTACCCAACAGTGGGCTCACGGCCTAAAAGGGGGAGAATAAATGCCATTATTATTATTACTATTATTATTAAGCGCTTGGGAAGTACAAATTGGCAACATACAGAGACAGTCCCTACCCAACAGTGGGCTCATAGTCTAAAAGGGGAAGAGTAAATGCCATTATTATTATTATTATTAAGTGCTTGGGAGGTACAAATTGGCAACATATAGAGACAGTCCCTCCCCAACAGTGGGCTCACGGTCTAAAAGGGGGAGAATAAATGCCATTATTATTATTAAGCGCTTGGGAAGTACAAATTGGCAACATATAGAGACAGTCCCTACCCAACAGCGGACACACGTGCTTAATGAGCGCTTACTGTGTGCACAAATTGGCAACATCTAGAGACGCTCCCAACCCAACAGCGGACACACGTGCTTAATCAATCAATCGTACTTATTGAGCGCTTACTGCGTGCAGAGCACTGTACTAAGCGCTTGGGAAGTACAAGCTGGCAACATATAGAGACAGTCCCTACCCAACAGTGGGCTCACGGTCTAAAAGGGGGAGAATAAATGCCATTATTATTATTATTAAGCGCTTGGGAGGTACAAATTGGCACCATATAGAGACAGTCCCTACCCAACAGTGGGCTCACAGTCCAAAAGGGGGAGAATAAATGCCATTATTAGTATTATTAAGCGCTTGGGAAGTACAAGCTGGCACCATATAGAGACAGTCCCTACCCAACAGTGGGCTCACAGTCTAAAAGGGGGAGAATAAATGCCATTATTAGTATTATTAAGCGCTTGGGAAGTACAAGCTGGCAACATATAGAGACAGTCCCTACCCAACAGTGGGCTCACAGTCTAAAAGGGAGAGACTAAATGCCATTATTAGTATTATTAAGCGCTTGGGAAGTACAAGTTGGCAACATATAGAGACAGTCCCTACCCAACAGTGGGCTCACGGTCTAAAAGGGGGAGACTAAATGCCATTATTATTATTATTAAGCGCTTGGGAAGTGCAAATTGGCAACATATAGAGACAGTCCCTACCCAATAGTGGGCTCACGGTCTAAAAGGGGGAGACTAAATGCCATTATCATTATTATTAAGCGCTTGGGAAGTACAAATTGGCAACATATACAGTCCCTACCCAACAGTGGGCTCACGGTCTAAAAGGGGGAGACTAAATGTCATTATTATTATTATTAAGCGCTTGGGAAGTACAAATTGGCAACATAGAGAGACAGTCCCTCCCCAACAGTGGGCTCACGGCCTAAAAGGGGGAGACTAAATACCATTATTATCATTATTAAGCGCTCGGGAAGTCCAAGCTGGCAACGTGTAGAGACAGAAGAGCGGGCAGGCAGTAGGCGCTCAATAAGTAGGGCTGGGGGAATCACCTCCTGCAGGGGGGGAGGGAGACGGGGCTGGGTTACCTGAACAGAGGCAGATTAATCCAAAGAGGTAAAAGTGCGCAGGGTCCGCGGGGATCATTGTCCCCGACTGTTGGTCGGAGGTGGGCTCATGCCACGGAAAGGGGGCCGGGCCGGGCCGGGCCGGGCCTCCCCAGCGACGCGCTCAATCCACGGGGCGGGCGGGCTCCTCTTCCTCCTCCTCCTCCGCCCGTGCCTCAGTTTCCCCGCGGGAGGGGCGCGGCGGCCGGGCCCGGCTGCGAGCTGGGCGGCGGAGCCTCCCGCCCCGCGCCCATCGCCGGCGGGGGGATGGAGCCGGGATGGAGCCCCCCACCGCCCTCCACCATGGCCCCCTCCCCGAAACGGGGGGCAGTGCGTGTGTGTGTGTGTGTGTGTGTTGTGTTGTGTGTGTGTCCGTGTGCGTGTGTGTGTGTGTGTGTGTCGGGGCGGGCGCTGGGATGAGCAAACCCCAAGTTGTCCGGCCCGGTGCTGGGGCCCCCGCCGGCCTGGAGGGAAGGAGGGAGGGACCGACCGACCCCGCCCCCCCGACGGCCTTAAAGGGGCCGCGTCCCCGCCCCCCACTCAGTCATTCATTCATTCACATTCACTGCGCGCGCAGCACCGGACTAAGCGCTTGGGAAGCGCAAGTCGGCAACACATAGTCATTCAGTCGTATTGATTGAGCGCTTACTGTGTGCCGAGCACCGTACTAAGCGCTTGGGAAGCGCAAGCTGGCAGCACATATTCATTCAATCGTATTGATTAGGGACTGTCTCTATGTGTTGCCAATTTGTACTTCCCAAGCGCCTAGTACAGTGCTCTGCACATAGTAAGCGCTCAATCAATACGATTGATTGATTGATTGATTGATTGAGCGCTTACTGCGCGCGCAGCACCGGACTAAGCGCTTGGGAAGCGCAAGTCGGCAACATAGGGATGACGGTCATTCATTCATTCAGTCGTATTGATTGCACGCTTACTGTGTGCAGAGCACCGGACTAAGCGCTTGGGAAGCGCAAGCCGGCAGCATATAGTCATTCAGTCGTATTGATTGAGCGCTTACTGCGCGCGCAGCACCGGACTAAGCGCTTGGGAAGCGCAAGCTGGCAACACATACTCATTCAATTGTATTGACTGAGCGCTTACTGCGCGCGCAGCACCAGACTAAGCGCTTGGGAAGCGCAAGTCGGCAACCTAGAGGGACGGTCATTCATTCATTCAATCGTATTGATTGAGCGCTTACGGTGCGCACAGCACCGGACTAAGCGCTTGGGAAGCGCAAGCCGGCAGCACATATTCATTCAATCGTATTGATTGCGCGCTTACTGCGCGCGCAGCACCAGACTAAGCGCTTGGGGAGGGCAAGTCGTTAACATATAGAGACGGTCAGTCATTCATTCATTCAATCGTATTGATTGAGCGCTTACTGTGCGCACAGCACCGGACTAAGCGCTTGGGAAGCGCAAGTCGGCAACATATATTCATTTAATCGTATTGATTGAGCGCTTACTGCGCGCGCAGCACCGGACTAAGCGCTTGGGAAGCGCAAGCCGGCAGCACATATTCATTCAATCGTATTGATTGCGCGCTTACTGCGCGCGCAGCACCGGACTAAGCGCTTGGGAAGCGCAAGTCGGCAACATATAGAGACGGTCATTCATTCATTCAATCGTATTGATTGCGCGCTTACTGCGCGCACAGCACCGGACTAAGCGCTTGGGAAGCGCAAGCCGGCAGCATATACTCATTCAATCGTATTTATTGAGCGCTTACGGTGCGCACAGGACTGGACTAAGCGCTTGGGAAGCGCAAGCTGGCAGCACATATTCATTCAATTGTATTGATTGAGCACTTACTGCGCGCGCAGCACCAGACTAAGCGCTTGGGAAGCGCAAGCTGCCAGCACATATTCATTCAATCGTACTTATTGAGCGCTTACTGCGCGCACAGCACCAGACTAAGCGCTTGGGAAGCGCAAGCCGGCAGCATATAGTCATTCAGTCGTATTGATTGAGCGCTTCCTGTGCGCACAGCACCGGACTAAGCGCTTGGGAAGGGCAAGTCGGCAACCTAGAGAGAAGGTCATTCATTCATTCAATCGTATTGACTGAGCGCTTACTGCGCGCGCAGCACCGGACTAAGCGCTTGGGAAGCGCAAGCCGGCAGCACATATTCATTCAATCGTATTGATTGCGCGCTTACTAAGCGCGCAGCACCAGACTAAGCGCTTGGGGAGGGCAAGTCGGCAACATATAGAGACGGTCAGTCATTCATTCCGTCGTATTGACTGCGCGCTTACTGCGCGCCCAGCACCGGACTAAGCGCTTGGGAAGCGCAAGCTGGCAGCACATATTCATTCAATCGTATTGACTGAGCGCTTACTAAGCGCGCAGCACCGGACTAAGCGCTTGAGAAGCGCAAGCCGGCAGCACATATTTATTCAATCGTATTGATTGAGCGCTTACTGCGCGCGCAGCACCGGACTAAGCGCTTGGGGAGGGCAAGTCGGCAACATATAGAGACGGTCATTCATTCATTCAGTCGTATTGACTGCGCGCTTACTGCGCGCCCAGCACCGGACTAAGCGCTTGGGAAGCGCAAGCCGGCAGCATATACTCATTCAATCGTATTTATTGAGCGCTTACGGTGCGCACAGGACTGGACTAAGCGCTTGGGAAGCGCAAGCTGGCAGCACATATTCATTCAATTGTATTGATTGAGCACTTACTGCGCGCGCAGCACCGGACTAAGCGCTTGGGAAGCGCAAGTCGGCAACCTAGAGGGACGGTCATTCATTCATTCAATCGTATTGATTGAGCGCTTACGGTGCGCACAACACCGGACTAAGCGCTTGGGAAGCCCAAGCCGGCAGCACATATTCATTCAGTCGTATTGATTGCGCGCTTACTAAGCGCGCAGCACCAGACTAAGCGCTTGGGGAGGGCAAGTCGTTAACATATAGAGACGGTCAGTCATTCATTCATTCAGTCGTACTGATTGAGCGCTTACTGTGCGCCCAGCACCGGACTAAGCGCTTGGGAAGCGCAAGCCGGCAGCACATAGTCATTCAATTGTATTGATTGCGTGCTTACTAAGCGCGCAGCACCAGACTAAGCGCTTGGGGAGGGCAAGTCGGCAACATATAGAGACGGTCAGTCATTCATTCATTCAGTCGTATTGATTGAGCGCTTACTGTGCACACAGCACTGGACTAAGCGCTTGGGAAGGGCAACTCGGCAACCTAGAGAGAAGGTCATTCATTCATTCAATCGTATTTATTGAGCGCTTACTGTGCGCACAGCACCGGACTAAGCGCTTGGGAAGCGCAAGCTGGCAACATATACTCATTCAATCGTATTTATTGAGCGCTTACTGTGCGCACAGGACTGGACTAAGCGCTTGGGAAGCGCAAACTGGCAGCATATAGTCATACAATCCTATTGATTGAGCGCTTACTGTGCACAAAGCACTGGACTAAGCGTTTGGGAAGCGCAAGCTGGCAGCACATATTCATTCAATCGTATTGATTGAGCGCTTACTGTGCGCACAGTACTGGACTAAGCGCTTGGGAAGGGCAAGTCGGCAACCTAGAGAGACGGTCATTCATTCATTCATTCATTCAATCGTATTTATTGCGCGCTTACTGTGCGCACAGCACCGGACTAAGCGCTTGGGAAGCGCAAGCTGGCAGCACATATTCGTTCAATCGTATTGATTGAGCGCTTACTGTGCGCACAGCACCGGACTAAGCGCTTGGGAAGCGCAAACTGGCAGCACATAGTCATTCAGTCGTATTGATTGAGCGCTTCCTGTGCGCACAGCACCGGACTAAGCGCTTGGGAAGGGCAAGTCGGCAACCTAGAGAGACGGTCATTCATTCATTCAATCGTATTGATTGCGCGCTTACTGTGCGCACAGCACTGGACTAAGCGCACTCTTACTGTGTGCAGAGCACTGGACTAAGCTCTTGGGAAGCGCAAGTTGGCAACATATATTCATTCAATTGTATGTATCGAGCGCTTACTGTGCGCGCAGCACTGGACTAAGCGCTTGGGAAGCGAAAGCTGGCAACATATATTCATTCAATCGTATTCATCGAGCGCTTACTGTGTGCCGAGCACCGTACTAAGCGCTTGGGAAGCGCAAGCTGGCAGCATATATTCATTCAATCGTACTTATTGAGCACTTACTGTGCGCACAGCACCGGACTAAGCGCTTGGGAAGCACAAGCCGGCAGCATATATTCATTCAATTGTATTTATCGAGCGCTTACTGTGTGCACAGCACTGGACTGGCAACAGCCTTCAGCCCCATTTTACAGACGAGGGAACAGAGGCTCAGAGAAGCGCCTTGCCCAAAGTCACACAGCAGACAAGTGGCGGAGTCAGAATTCGAACCCGTGACCTCTGACTCCCAAACCCGGGCTCTTTCCAATGAGCCACGCTGCTAATAATGATGGCATTTGTTAAGCGCTATGTGCAAAGCACTGGCTGAGCAACGGGCTGAAGCGCTGGGGTGGACAGAATCAATCAATCATATTTATTGAGCGCTTACTGTGTGCAGAGCACTGTACTAAGCGCTTGGAAAGTACAAGTCGGCAACACAAAGAGACAGTCCCTACCCAACAGCGGGCTCAGACAGAAGGTAATCAGATCGCTTCAGAAGGTAATCAAGCGCTTAGTACAGTGCTCTGCACACAGTAAGCGCTCAATAAATACAATTGATGATGAGATCATCCCACGTGAATCAGATCATCCCACGTGGGGCTCACAGGCAGTGTGGTTTAGTGGAAGGAGCACGAGTTGGGGAGTCAGGTGGTGGGTTCTAATCTCGGCTCCGCCACTCGTCTACTGTGTGATTTGGAGCAAGTCACTACACTGGGCCTCAGTGATCTCATCTGGAAAATGGGGATGAAGACTGCGACCCCCCACGTGGGACAACCTCGTTACCTTGTATCCCCCCTGGCGCTTAGAACAGTGCTTCGCCCATAGTAAGCACTTAACAAACACCATCATTCTCATTATTAATCCCCATTTTACAGATGAGATCACTGAGGCCCAGAGAAGTGAAGCGGCAGGCCCAAGGGCACACGGCAGACAAGTGGCGGGAGCAGGATTAGAACCCATGTCCTCTTCACTCCCAAGCCCGGGCTCTTGCCGCGGAGCCGCGCTGCTTCACGCTGCCGAGGGAAATCCCAATTCCGGCAAAAGATCCCCATTTCCTTCTGTAAATGGTCCCTATTTCGCTCTGCAAAAAGGAGGCAGCGAGTCGGCCACGGTCGTCAAAATCTCAGTGACTCCCCAAACAAAAGTTCCCTTCTCTGTGTGCGGCGATGAGGTGGTTGAAAACTTTAGACAAATCACCCAACAAAGCAATCTGAAGTCAACTCAGGGGGCAGGGGGAGACTTTTTTCTTCTTCCTAACTGCCGCACGTTTCACAAGACATTCTAGTTCAACCGACTTGGCTCTAAGGTTATTTTTTTTTTAAGTGGCAAAAGGACTGGAATTTTAACAAGAGGAAAGTAATTAAAGAAGAAAAGGAAACATGGAAAATATTCATGACTACGCAAGAGTAATAGGCTGCTGTTATTGTGAAATTCTTCAGCCTTTCGAATGGAAAGCGGAGCTTGAAATTTTTAAAAACCAAAGCTCCGGGTCCAGCCCAAAAGACTCCAGAGTCTAAGCGAATGTATTTCTACTGATAGACAAAGACCTGGAATATTTCTCTGTGGTCATCTGTATTTCTATCAGCACTTCCCGTAACTTCAGATCAACACCCAAACATCCGCAGAAAGACGCTTGCCTTAACAAGCTCCTATGCTGGATAAATAGAATAGCTGAAAGGTCATAAACGGAAGGTCTCTAATCCCGAACAAGCAGACTGAAAAGTTGGCTAACAAGCTTGAGATAAGGATGCAACAGCTCTAAAGAAATCACTCCAGAGCTGATGTCTAGAAGTTGGTATTAAAGCTAAATAATAATAATAATAATAATAATGGTATTTGTTAAGTGTTTAACTATGTGCCGGGCACTGTACTAAGCGCTGGGGTTGATACAAGCAAATCGGGTTGGACGCAGTCCCTGTCCATGTGGGGCTCACAGTCTCCATCCTCATTTTACAGATGCGGTAACTGAGGCCCAGAGAAGTATAGTGACCTACCCAAGGACACACAGCAGACAAGTGGCCTTGTCTTGCCACTAAAATACGTGGCCTAAAAAATGCGTTTATTCGTGTATTGAAAAGACTAGTGACCTTTCACTTGCCCTGGGATAAAAATACACTTTTCAGGTGAGTTTTTGCCTCCCTTCAAGGCCCTACTAAGAGCTCACCTCCTCCAGGAGGCCTTCCCAGACTGAGCCCCTTCCTTCCTCTCCCCCTCGTCCCCCTCTCCATCCCCCCATCTTACCTCCTTCCCTTCCCCACAGCACCTGTATATATGTTTGTACATATTTATTACTCTACTTTACTTGTACATATTTATTCTATTTATTTTATTTTGTTAGTATGTTTGGTTTTGTTCTCTGTCTCCCCCTTTTAGACTGTGAGCCCACTGTTGGGTAGGGACTGTATATGTCGCCAACTTGTACTTCCCAAGCGCTTAGTACAGTGCTCTGCACACAGTAAGCGCTCAATAAATACGATTGATTGATTGATTGATAGTAGCACGTGGTAAAGAATCAAGCCAGGGTAACCCGCAAGGGCACTAGCAAAGAGACCAAAAAAAGCAGTACATTAAGAGTACTCAAAATAAACAGCACATTCACCTAAACATTAAAAGTACATTGGTTAGAATCCAGACCCTTCTCTCCACACCTACCAGAAAGCTAAATAAGAGTTCAAGAGCAGATCCGATTTTACATAAACTCAGACCTTGGAAGACAAACAAATGGCAGTTTCACTTCAGGGTGCTTTCCCCCTAAGGTTGTTCCTTGCCAAGTTAGCTCATCTCTTCATGTTCGCTTTCTCTTCACTAACTGGGACAAGTGAGAGAACCGCAGTCTTTCCTCTAGGAAACAAACCCTTACAACAAGTCCTGGGTAAGAGAGATCTTAGGAATGAGGAATCAGTAAACTGACCAGCTGATGAGGATCGCTAAAACTGGGCTCTTTGGTTACTCCTATATTCACTCATACATAGTTATTTTTTTTTCTCTCTCCCTGTCTCCCTCCCTCCCCTCTCCCCCCAAAACCGCACTTTTTCCCCAAACCCTCCACCAGATGATCATTGTTGTCAGGTGCAATATTCACGGCAGGTTCTTCTTAATTAGTTCAGATATTGAGTTCCACGAGTATTAGTCCCTGAATTTCCTAACTCTGTAAGTCTTCGTATGAGGGCCACTGTCAACAAAGGGCACATGAAGCGGATAAAACTGTGTCATGTGCTGCTGCTGCTCCTTATGGCCAGGGAATGTGCCTGTTGATTGTTAAATTGTATTCTTCCCAGGTGCTACATACAGTGGTTTGCACATAGTAAGCGCTCAATAAATACGTTTGAGTGAGCCCACTGTTGGGTAGGGACTGTATATGTTGCCAATTTGTACTTCCCAAGCGCCTAGTACAGTGCTCTGCACATAGTAAGAGCTCAATAAATATGATTGATGATGATGATGATGAACGAATGCTGAGGAAGATATCACAGTCGTCCGTGGCAAGGGTACGTAGGGAAACTCTAGTCAGGCATCTCGAATTGGACATGTTTAGACAGAGAGAGGGACTGGGCAAGAGAATGTGAATGACTAAGCACGAAGGAGCTAAGTCCAACCTAATTTACTTGCATCTACCCCATTGCTTCGAATACGAAGCGCTTAAAAAATACCATTAAAAAAAACCCCTAAGGTATGTCCTACTGACTATATGATTTTTCTCTACCCAACTCTAGCCCAATTCTTAACCCTAAAATACACACTCATATGTGCATTCTCACTTTCAATTCATTTCTTTCTCATTTTTTTTTTCAATTTCTATTTTTGTCATTTTCTATTTCCACACCACCACATGGGTGGTCCATTTCCCTGTGTGAAAATTATGGACTATGGAGCTTGGATCCGGAAGTCGGATTGATTCTGACACTCTTTTAGGATTTGGATCTTTTGCAGAGGAACTGTGAGAGTCTGGATCAATATGACACTCCCTAAGTCGATCAATGGTATTTTTTGAATACTGTGTTCTGCAAATAGTACTGGCACTGAGACAGTACAGTAATATTCATTCAATTGTATTTACTGAGTGCTTACTGTGTGTAAAGCACTGTACTAAGTGCTTGGGAGAGTACAATATAACAACAGAAAGACACATTCCTGCCCACAACGAGCTCACAGTCTGGAGGATAGCATAGCCTGATCCTTGTCCTCAAAAAGCCTATAATCTACTGGAGGGAAATGGGAAAGACCCTGGACCCATATTTCTTGGTTCCCTCCAGTGTGGGCCAGAGTGGATCCTGGTGACTATCCCCAAACATTCTGACAAACTCCAAAAAACATCCTGGGGGAATGGGCTGGGTCATCCCACAGTCTATCACTGTTATCTATTGAGCACTTACCATTCATTCATTCAATCGTATTTCTTGAGTGCTTACTGCGTACAGAACACAGTACTAAATGCTTGGGAAGTACAAGTTAAAAATAAATAATGATGGCATTTATTAAGCGCTTACTATGTGCAAAGCACTGTTCTAAGCACTGGGGAGGATACAAGGTGATCAGGTTGTCCCACGGGTGGCTCACAGTCTTCATCCCCATTTTACAGATGAGGGAACTGAGGCGCAGAGAAGTTAAGTGACTTGCCCAAAGTCACACAGCCGACAATTGGCGGAGTCGGGATTTGAACCCATGACCTCTGACTCCAAAGCCCGGGCTCTTTTCCACTGAGCCACGCTGCTTCTCCAGGGCGTTCTTCAGAGCACTGCACTAAGTGCTTGGGAGAGTACAATACAACAGAGTTGGTAGATGTGATCCCTCCTGACAAAGAGCGTAAGCCTTCCTACCATCTTAGAACACAAGACATG
Source organism: Tachyglossus aculeatus (assembly GCF_015852505.1). NCBI lineage: Eukaryota > Metazoa > Chordata > Mammalia > Monotremata > Tachyglossidae > Tachyglossus > Tachyglossus aculeatus. The sequence goes on along the minus strand of NC_052089.1, from coordinate 19,786,114 downwards.
CTAAAGAGGCCAGCAATTTTACTCTGGCATATACCAGAATAAATATACCCTTACTACCTTTGTATGCCATCTGGGGAGGAAAGCAATAACCTTTGTCCTCAAGAGGTGACTCCAGGTCAGAGCCGGACAATGATCCTAACCACTGGTTTTAAGGCATTAAATCAGCTCTCCCTCCCCATTGCTTATTCTCACTCCTTGCCCACTACAGCCCTTTCTTTCCTTTCTCTCAAGCCAACCTATTCATTGTGCTTTATTCTCATGTCTCTTGCCATTCACACCCTCCTTTCTCCCTGGAATGCCCTCCTTCTTCACATTAGGTAGGCCACTGTTCTCCCCCATATAGATTCAAAGCCCTCCTGAAATCACACACCTCCTGAAAAGCTCCCCTGATTACCTCATCTTCCCGGCCCCATTCCTCCTAATGCCACTTCAACACTCTGAAATCAGTTAATCATATTTATTGAGCGCTTACTGTGTGCAGAGCACTGTACTAAGCACTTGGGAAGTACAAGTTGGCAACATATAGAGACGGTCCCTACCCAACAGTGGGCTCACAGTCTAGAAGGGGGAGACAGAGAACAAAACAAAACATATTAACATAATAAAATAAATTGAATAGATATGTACAAGTAAAAAATAGAGTAATAAATATGTACAAACATATATACATATATACAGGTGCTGTGGGGAAGGGAAGGAGGTAAGGCAGGGGGGATGGAGAAGGGGAGGAGGGGGAGAGGAAGGAGGGGGCAATGGGTTCTAATCCTGGCACCGCCATGTGTCTGCTGTGTGACTTTGGGCAAGTCACTTTGCTCCTCTGGGCTTCGGTTACCTCATCTGTAAAATGGGGATTGAAACTGTGAGCCCCATGTAGGACAAGGAATTATGTCCAACCCGATTTGCTTGTATCCAACCCAGCGCTTAGTACAGTGCCTGGCACGTGGCGCTTAATAAATACTATAACTATTATTAAGCACTTGAGTAATCACATACTAATAATAATGGTATTTATTAAGCGCTTACTATGTGCCAGGCATCATACGAAGTGCTGGAGTGGATACAGGCAAATCCTGTCCTGAGTGGGGCTCATGGTCTTAATCCTCATTTTGCAGATGAGGTAACTGAGGCACAGAAAAGTTAAGTGACTTGCCTGAGGTCACAGGGCAGACAAGTGGTAGAGCCATCTGACTCCTACACCCATGCTCTATCCACTAGGCCACACTGCTTCCCAATGCTTTGCTGAATGTGAAATTTATTTTAGTGTCTACCTCCCCAAATAGATGGTATACTTCTTGTGGATAGGGATCTCCCAAGCGATTAGTACAGTGCTCAGCATATAGTAAGCCCTCACACTGATGACGATCAGGGCTACGGCTTCTATTATACTCTCCCGAGTGCTTAGTACTGACCTCTGCTCGGCATTAGTGCTCAATAAATGATATTGATTAATCTATTCTGACAAACCACTTGAGTTCTGGGGTGCTACTGAGGGCTGCATACAAAGTAATAGGAGAGGGGCTCGGGGCTGAAGACAAATGTCTCAAGCTGCCAGTGGCGTTTCTTGTAACTATTATAGGGAAGAACAGTAGCTCTGGTGGTGGATAGGGCAACAGAGATTGAAAAAGCTGCTGAACACATTCCTTGCTCTTGACATGGGGTTAGATTGAATTAACTTGGCAGGCCAACGTGGAGATAACAAAATGAGCCACTCTCATGGATCACTGAATTATTATCTTGGAGAAAATGCGCTCTTTACAAAGAGTATTTGTTGTGAGTTGGCCCTCTCAGTCATTTCGACCCATTTCTTTATCTAATTTTTGATGGATAAATTGTACAGAGACTAAATACCCCAGCCTAGAACCAACTACCAGAGCAGAACTGAGAGCACAAAGGGGAACTGTTGTCTCCAGCATTTCAAATAAAAACACCTCTGGGGAAACTGAGGACAGTTACAAATGCTATAGCAGGAGCTGAAGCCTAAACTGTAGTAAACCCGAATGAGAATTAAATTACTTTCAAGATGTTTATCTCGTTGATGAGGTATCTTGCATATAAAAATAGCGTATCTATGGCAGGACTTTGTTTTTTCTGCAAGACTTGTTACCACTGTGCAATATTTTTAGGTATAGGGCTGTATACGCGAAAAGCCACTCTGCCCATCCACTGAGTTGAAACAGAAAGCTAAATATTATAATCATAAGGGTGTTGGGCATTGCGAATGAGTGAGTAGTTAACATGGCAATGCAGAAGGTTTACCTGAGGAAATTCTAATCACGTTCAAATGAGTTACAGACATATACCTCTTATAAAGTAAAAATTCATTGATGTACCACACATATATACACACACACACATGTATATGCATGTACACATATATATCATAAGCATATATATGAATTTTAAATATAATGTCGAGGAAAACTACTTGTTTTGCCCTCTCTCCCTTTCTCTCACTCTCATGGTCTTCAAAGGCATGTTTTGATAGACAGGTCAGTTCACTACTATAATTGCACAGTTCTTACCATTTGGGAGCTAATCTTGACAACCACTTGTACATTTCACCTAGCACAGAACATAATTTCTCAAAGACTCATGCCCACAAAAGCCAGTACTAAACCAACTGCCAGTGGGCTGCATCTGTGGCCTCCTATCAGAGTGGACTTCAATAGCAATAAGTGTGATACGTGCAGACAGGGAGAGCAGATGCCTTATTTTCTCTTCTGTTACTTCAAATCAGCAAGGTCAAAACTACTCTCTACTGTCTAACCTAGTCTTGAGGTGTTAAGCACTTCTTAACTGAGATCCAACTACCATAGAACAAATGGGATTCATGTGGGCATATTCTCAGATCTTCATATAAAGATCTTTTTGTTCATTTTTATCATTTTTTGTATGTGTATCTTTTAAGAAAGAGGACGTAGGAAATACATCTGTGGCTAGCATAGGGAAATATATTAAAGGACAAAAAAGGGGAATGGGAAGAGGGAACCTATTTTCCTATAAATATGTAACGCTATAAAGCCATTCAATTCCTTTTTCTTTGGCCTCAGTGAAAATTCATAAGACTATATTTTGTAGGAAGTGAAAAAGAGGTATTTATTACATTTGTGTCTGTTTTAACATAAGGTTTGGATGTTTAGCTTTTTTCCTTCCAGATATAGCCAGGGCTTAGTATATACTATTTTAATCACGAATTGTAACTCACTTAAATTGTGATCATACATAACAGCTGCACAGCTGAGAGAATAACTTCTATAGGCTTACAATTTGGACACAAGCTGAATATTTTATAAGCAATTTACATTATGTTTAATTCCACAGATGTGTTTTACAAAAATGTTTAGCGTTTAGGTTTTTCTTTTGCCTTCCTTGCTACTTTTGAAATTCTTTTGAGAAATGTTTACAGGGATAAGATGCATATGTTGGGGTTTACGAAGCGTGCTTTTATATGCATTAAATTCAATCCCACCTGCTGCCTTGCTCATTTTGGTGAGGGGAGTTATATCCATTCAACTTGAGATGAAGCCACAATGTTGGTGAATTTTGCAATTTCTAAAAACCCTAGTCCCATTAACAATTCAGGGCCAAGTCACTTCACTTCTCTCGGCTTCAGTTACTTCATCTGTAGAATGGGGATTACAACTTGGAGCCCCAAGTAGGAAATGGACCGTGTCCAACCTGATTATCTTGCATATACCCCAGAACTTAGAGCAGTGTCTGGCACATAGTAAGCATTTAATAAATATCCAATTATTATTAATATTATTACTCATTACTTGAAAGTGGTGAGCACCTACTTTAAGAGGATACCGTGAATGCAGCCACTTGCAAGGCCCTGTTCTCAAATATCACTTTGGGACCTGTTGAAGAGATGCTGAAGGAAGCAGAGAAGCCACAGCTTCCATTAATCAGTCCAATCACATTAATTTGTGTCACTATCGAACAACAAGATGCCTATGTGTTGCCGACTTGTACTTCCCAAGCGCTTAGTACAGTGCTCTGCACACAGTAAGCGCTCAATAAATACGATTGATTGATAGCTTCCCTGAACTTTTCCTCTTACCACTGAAGTCCCTGCTTCATTTATAACATACATCAATATTGGTTCATATACATTGTGCACTCAAACAGGAGAACTTCCTTAGTCACTGAAGAAGTAACTTATAATGCTGAAGACAGAGAAATTAATATCACAGATTCTATAAAATAAAAATTGAAGGCCCCAAATCTTCTAAAGGAAATCCTGACACTAAAGCACATATGCAATCAAACTTTTCCTTTAAAACCTACACAAGATTAGAATCTTTTGTGCTTGGATCCTATGCATAAAGTCTTGATAATTCAAGAATTATAGGCAAAATAATAAAATTAATCATGACAATAAAGACTACAGCATGTAAAAGAGGGTCATTTTTGGTATTCTGATAGTAGACAAATGCCAGGCTTCCAGAATTTGTGTCTGCTATGTTTTTTCAATGACAGATTCAGGCAAGAAAGAGAACAAGAAAGCAGAGGGAAAGTGTCGGGGAAAAACAGAAAGGGTAGGAAGGTAGAGGTAGAGAGAAAGCACAGTGAGAAAATGTGCTCTCGATTCTGTCTTGTCAAACCAAAAACAAATTTTAAATGCATAGTCACATAATAAAAAGCCCTTACAGCCACATTTTAGATGACAGTTTCTGAAGTCATGTCCTCAAGACATAATCTCTATATATGCATAGGGAGGATAAGTAATTATACATGTATATAGTGTGTGTGTGTGTGTGTGTGTGTGTATCTATATACATATAGTACAAGTATTATATATGAGAAACGGGGAGAAGTCGGCTTTCTTCTCGCTCCCCACTGTCACTTTCATACCATTTCACCTCCCTGATACCTTTCTTTCCCTTCCTTCAAAGTCCATATCATCTGCCTCTACCACCCACTCCAGATTCTAGTAATAGTCATCTACTGACCTCCAGGCCCCACCTCCAACTTTCTGTACCACTTTGATCTCTTTCTCACATTGCTTCTCTCTGTAAGTTTGTTTTGGGTAGGGAATGTGTCTACCAACTCTGTTATTTTGTACTCTCCCAAGCGTTTATACAGTGCTCTGCACATAGTAAGCGCTCAGTACAACTGACTGATATGTTTGATATATAAACTGTAAGTAAGCAAGAAAGCTCAGCTGTGCCTATATTTTCAACTACTAAATGAATCTGAACTAGGATTTTATATGCTTTTTCAATGCTTGTAAAGATATACCTCTAGAATATTTATCTTTGTATTTGGCCAGGACACAATATTATCCAATAGTTCTAACCTTCAAAGAAATATCAGATTTAATCTTATGCCACTGTGGTCAATTATGACAACGCTATGCATATTCCTTCTCTATCCCACTCTAAGGGAACTGCTGAATCGTGTGGCATTTCTAGGACACAATGGAGTAAAGCCTCTTTGCTTACAGACTAGTCACCCTACTCATCCTCCAACAGCATAAAGAACTGTTTAAAATGATAATCATACCCCAGAATAATATCTTCTTGGGGTTTAGACAAGGATAGCTTTAGTGACAACAAAAAGTGATAGTGTTGGATGCAAAATTTACATATAGATAAAACACAGTATTTGTTCCTCAACCATTGTTATCTCAGACACTGTTTAAACAAAGAGTAACCTGTCCCTGAAATCTCAGGATTTGGTTTATGTTTAACATGTGAAAGACTTCTTTTGGTAATAAAGGAGGGAGTATTAAGGTGTCACCTAGTGGATCACTCAAATACCTAGAAAACAATCAATTTGATACAAATATTCAGTACATGCACCTAATAGCCAAGGAAGTCATTTTTCTAAGAATTAACAGCTGTCACAGCACTTTCCACCTTGTTATCACTCAATAAATCCTTGTTGAGGATGATAATCTATTTTTAAGGAGCCAGTTGAGTGTCATGTGATGTACTGGAGTGCAAGAAAAACTGACCGAAAATGTCTAATATTTGTGGAGGGAAAACGAGTGCAATAAGAGGTCAAATATCATGAGCCTGTTATTTTCAAAGACTATGCATTCTTAAATTCAGAGAAGTAGTAGTAATAGTATTTATACACAGCAGAGAAAACAATTTTTTTAAAAAAAGATCAGTTTCATTAAACAGAAATGGAATAAATTATATGCCATTAGCTTCTGTCAATTACATTCAACTAGGGAGGTCTGTAACTAGTCATCAAACAATTGCCATATAAATAATAGATTAATCGGGAAACCGTGGGAAGAGTTTTACAACCCACCCAGAGTTAAACTTTCCACTTTGGTGATGTGGAATTGAAAAATAGTGTGACTCTCCGTTTTCTTTCTGGGACTTAATGAAGGTTCGTGTTTGAAACACCGCTAATTAAAAAGCTTTAAGTTGCTAGTCTGGCACATGCAGAGCATAAAGTCAAACAGGAAGAAGAAAAACAAAGCCTCGGTGGCTCTACCACTGAATGCTGAGTACATAGTTTCTTACATGATTAGTTATTCTGGGGATGTGGACACAAGGATATGAAGAAGTACTTACTAAACCAGGAATATTTTTCTTTAAACTTGCAATACTGATATATATTATGACTCAATTTAAAGGCCATGTTCAGTTTTATTCATTCTTTTGTGCCTGAAAGGTCCACTAGCACTTCAAAGTTGATTTGTTTGAGAAATACTGTGATAATATCAATAATAATCAAAACGTATTGTTTACAAATTGCCTGACACTGAGAATTTGAAAGAACTTTATGAACGACCTTACAGTACCTCTCCTAGTTTCTCTGAAAAGTAGGTTTCATTAATTCACACGCGTACATTATTTCAGTTGGAAGAACGGGAATAGCCCTATTCTTAAAACAGACAACATCTGTAAAAACTTCTTCAAACCAGTTCAAGGACTATAGCTTCAAATCTATTCAAAGATATAGTGTACAGAAGTTACTTGGCCTAGCAGGGAATGGGACTGGAAGTCACAGGACCTGGGGTCTAGTCACACTACTTGCCTGCTGTGTGACCTTGGGCAAGTCACTTAACTTCTCTGTGTCTGTTTTCCCATCAAAAATGGGGATTCAGTACTCCAGTTTAGACCGTGAGGCTCATGTTGCACAAAGACTGTCTAACGTGATTAACTTGTTTTCACCCCAGTGCTTAGAACACTGCTTGACACAGAGTAAGCATTTAAAAAATACAATATTAATAATATCAATTGAATATAATTAGAAACTATTTGCAAGTGAATATTCAGTACATTTCCTGCAAGTTATCACGTGGAACTAATGACCAAAAATCAAGATATTAATTCAGAAGTTTTTATAGCTTCAAATAAAGCTATCTCATTTTCTTTTGGGAATGAAACAGTAACACTATATTTTTTCCCCATTTCTTTGGGAACAGAATAGTGAGCACGTCAACTCATTTTTCCATTAGGCTATTTAAAAAGACATCAATTTTTGTCTGTGGGTCACTTCTTCCGATCTAGACAGTCTATCACGACACATCTTCAACAAAGAAGAATGTTTTCAAAACACGGCTTGTGAAAGGGCTATTAGAATATATGGGACCAGGATCTCCAGTTCCTAGATGCTGAATTCATAATGCAAATCATATATAGCTACTAGAAACCGGGTACTTTTGGGGGAGACTTCTTGGGCTTTACATTTCCCGGGGAGAAAAAAAAAGGGGGCTCACAGGTAGGAGTGAGGACAGATAACCCCAAGTCAGTTCCATTTTGTATCCGCTTTCATTTGCTTGTAACCACCCCAGTAGTTAGTATAGTGCATGGCACATAGTAAGTGCTTAATAAATGCCATATTATTATTATTATTAATAAAAAAACCCTGTTCCTATCCTTTCCACAGGGAGTGGGGCTTTATAGTGTTCAATACTGTAATGCCCTCTGCTGGTATCACACATATATTAAAAACCTCCCATCTGCAGTTTAATTATTTCAGGGGATTCAGAGAAAGCTGACTGTGGTGGGGAGGTGGAAGACTCAAAACAGTATGTTGTTCTAATGTGAAACAATATATACATACGTACACATGCACATACATTTAAAATCAAACCCGGCCCAGCCTGGCTCGGAAACGTGATGGATATCACCCCCTTCTTCTCGAAGAAGTCTTTTAAAACCTCCGGAATTAATCTTACCAAAATATTTGCTGAGCTTTGTAGAGCTCTGTTAAAATTCTGATGGCTTAAGAGGTGAAATTTTGCGTGCGTTAACCTTTAAATCCATTCTAATTCATGAAGAGTAATTTTGCTTCACGAGAAGCCTTACAGGGATAAGTGCAGGAATACGAATATCATCATCATCAATAGTATTTACTGAGCGCTTACTGTGTGCAGAGCACTGTACTAAGCGCCTGGGAAGTACAAGTTGGTAACATATAGAGACAGTCCCTACCCAACAGTGGGCTCACAGTCTAAAAGGGGGAGAATATGCACAGAACGTTGGGAATATTGCTCATTTTTTCCCCTCCTAGTGTTGCCCTGCTTCCATCTCCAGTCCAACATATCTGAGCATACTCAATAGCCACCCTATTTATGAAATCATAGGATAGGAACAATACTGTTTAATTCATTTAATAGTATTTATTGCGCGCTTACTGTGTGCAAAGCACTGACTTGCACTGAATCCAAATAATTAATTGTTCATAAGTACATGGTACGAAGGCTTAAAAGCTCCATGGCTGAATATCAAAATAAGAAGTTACTTTCACAGGGGACGGGATGCGAGAGATAGATCATCTGCTGAAGTCTTTTTGAAGAATTAGTGACAGGTTATTCACATCTCGGTGTGGAAAATGTAACATTGGAATACAATGGTGTTTAAGTTCTTTAATAAAAACAGTACTGGAAAACCCTCAGGGTTATCAAGTACATAAAACAATCATCTACCTGTTTGGGTTTCAGCACTGCAGATCGCTTTTGTTCTTTACTACATTTATTTAAAAAACATATCTTAAAAGGGACCTTAATAATCATGATGTAGTATGCTGACTTTTTGTGAAGGATGCTTCTTTGGTTTAGCATGACATACTGGTGTTAACTAACAGAAAAGAAACACATGATTGTGGTTTTGGAAAAAAAGACTTTAGACTAAGGAGCATTTTGGTTCTGGGATTCATTTTGCATTTTCAATAGTTTCCATCAGTTGAAAATGAAATCTGGTTTCAATTTTTTAAACTGCATTTCTTTGTTAAATTAGTAAAACTTTGATAATAGCCCCTTGAACTTAGCTTTCATTTTTTATGGGCTAATCCTTCCCATCAGATGCTCAGAGCAGATCTTTGTTAAGAAGCAGAAGGAACGGATTTTTCTCTTTGGCTGCAGTGCAAAAAATGTCAATCTTTCTCTGTCCCAAATAGGGTTTTATCATTTATTTTACCCTACCTCATAGTTGGAGGAGCTCACCACCCAAAAAGTCCCCAAAAGAATGCTTTCAGTCCAACCTATCACACATTTGAATTCTATTAGCCAAAACAAACTCCAAGATAAGTAGTCTAGCTCCAGCGGAGTTGACTCTAAGAATAAAGTGAAAGATTGAATAAAAAGATATATTTTCATTTCCCAAGGGAGCTTTACAAAGCCAATTAGCTTAGGTACATGTCCCAGCCAAGTGGAATGAGGAATGAGATTCATTTCATTCACATTTGTAAGTTGTGTAATAACTTCGTGGTTGATTTTTTTTTTTAGTTCCTTAATCTTTCAAATGCCTTAGAGACAGGACTGGAAGAAGCAAGGAGATGGAGTGGAGAGGTGGGAACTGCCACAGGCCTGGGCCAAATAAGGCCCCACGATGGCCAAGGAGATTAAGGTAGCCATGGACTGCCCTCTGGCAATGGTGCCATTGGGTCAGTGCAAGTTTACCTCATTTGTAGACTTTCATATCTGGATCCACAGCAGCCTGAGGTCCCAACAGCAGTGTGACACCTCTCCCAGCTCTAGAGCACTGTGACATACCAACTCACTCCTCCAAGGGGCCAAGTGGACCTTTCCCGTCAGCCTGAGTAACCCAACCACGGCCGCTTCCTTTAGGCTCAGAGCAGTGTTGCCTCCTGGAAGAAGCTTCAAGCTGGGAGGGAGTTCTCTTGGGAAGCTGGTGATGGAGGGAGAGGGGGATAGCCGCAAGTGATGGTAGTGCTAGCTAGTGCGGTAAGAATGCTAATCTTCTGGCCAATGTGTGACATTACCTTAACTCTAGGTCCCACTCCAGAGTTGAACTCTAAAATGGACAAGGAACATGTCTACCAATTCTGTTATATTGTTCCATTGTACTCTCCCAAGCGTTTGCACATAATAATAATAATAATAATAATAATAATAATAGCATTTATTAAGCGCTTACTATGTGCAAAGCACTTTTAGACTGTGAGCCCACTGTTGGGTAGGGACTGTCTCTATACGTTGCCAATTTGTACTTCCCAAGGGCTTAGTACAGTGCTCTGCACATAGTAAGCGCTCAATAAATATGATTGATGATGATGATGATGTTCTAAGCACTGGGGAGGTTACAAGGTAATCAGGTTGTCCCACGTGGGGCTCACAGTCTTAATCCCCATTTTACAGATGAGGTAACTGAGGCACCGAGAAGTTAAGCGACTTGCCCAAAGTCACACAGCTGACAATTGGTGGAGCCGGGATTCGAACCCATGACCTCCGACTCCAAAGCCCGTGCTCTTTCGCACTCGATAAGATCAATAGATCTATTGATTGATTGAGCTGACTTGCTCACATAAAACTTTAATGTTCCACACAAAGACCCACTCCTCTCAAGGTAAAGGGGGGCCCGACAGTTAGCAGTAGAGTCAAGAACAAGAAATATAAATTTCCTTCCACTTTCCTCTTGTGTTTTCAAAGGTAGCTTAAGGACTGCTTTTTCCCGTCGCCTCTCTAAGCTAAGGAAGAGTCACAGAATCGTCACAAGAAAGAGCCTGAAAAGCCAAGTGAGAAAGATCTCTGGCCTGAGTTCCTTCTGGGATCCGGGGAAACTGAGCTAACTACAAGAAAGGAAAAATATGGCCAGTCAAGAATGAATTCACAACTCAGACAATGCCTAAGCTTTTAAAAGTTTCTGTAAATCAAATCTGAATCTTGGTGCTTTAGGGGTTCCCATTCTTTTTTCTTTTGACCTTCTTAGAAAACATGGAGATTAAAAAACACCAGATCCATGAGATATTCTTATAGGTAGTTCCTTCTTCCTTGCCTTTTCTGGATGTCTCTTAGAAAGGATGAAGTGTTTTTTTTTTAATCAACACTAGTCTCAATATCAATTCAGGGAAAAAAAAACGGAGGGGCAAGGGGTATAAAACAGTGATTATGAAATCACATCTCCACAAAACAACATTTTCACCAAGTGGATACTGAAAAAAATGATGGAAATAGCAATGCATTTGAAACCATTAATCTATATTTAACTTTACATAGGAGGGAGTGGAATCTCAGAGGCTTGAAAGCAGGTCCACGCTACAGATGAAAGCCAGGTTTGAATGGATCCCTGCTCCATTTCTGTGCAGGTGTGTCTTTTGATCTTGTTGACAGTATGTTTTCACCTTAAATGTAGGCACATATATGGCATGGATTAAAATGTGCTCAACTCTTCCACGTAGTACTCTTGAAAAAACTACCTAAACCTCTTCCAACGAAAGTATTCATGAGATAAAGGGTCCAGGACATTATCAGAGAAAACAAGTAAGGAAATCTGATTCAGTTTCCTTTGTTTATTTTTCATCTTTTCCTGAAAGAAGCTGACTGGGAATGTAAGGGTTTTATTGACTGGCCCAGAGGAGAGAAACCCTCCGCATGACTCACATTTGAAATTCCAAGTTTGTCAGCTGTAAATAATTACTCCATGATCCAGGGCAGAATCTTTGGGATGGCTCAGATTACAGTGACTTGAATAGGAAAAGCATACTCCAAAGGGTGAAAACTTCTCAGTGATTAAACTAGCCTGTGGGATAGGATTGTAGATGCCAAGAACAGCCCTTGGAGAGCAATGTGGCAGGTTCTTGGGTTCTCAAAGTAAGTTGCATCTGTAAACTAATCCAATGAAAGGTTTCTCAATGAGAAAAGCTCAATGAGATTTTCATAATAATTTTTTGCTCTCAAGGGTAGGAGAATTAAACCTGCATGACTAGCAAAAATATTAATGTTTACAGAACTTGGACATTTCTTGAGAATCAACAGATCTGGCTCAGGTTCCAGAAATCAGGGTGTGGACATTTTCCTAAGTCTCATTTTACCTATTGTAGGAAAACTGTCCTGCTCCAGAACATTTAATTTACTCGGTAGTTTTTTTAGCATTTGGGTCCATATGCACGGTTTTTTCATGTGCCAATAGCCCTTCCTTCTGTATTCTTTTGCCTTTAAACATGTTCAGTCAATGCTAGTTTCTACTGCATATAAAGACTTTTCTTTCAAATCATCTTCAAACAACCTGTGAGAGTGTTTTCCCATTCTTATTTCAGGTAGTTGTTTGGATTTCCATCTACTGAACAATCAATCAATCAATCGTATTTACTGAGCACTTACTGTGTGCAGAGCACTGTACTAAGCGCTTGGGAAGTACAAGTTGGCAACATATAGAGACAGTCCCTACCCAACAGTGGGCTCACAGTCTAGAAGGGGGAGACAGAGAACAAAACCAAACATACTAACAAAATAAAATAAATAGAATAGATATGTACAAATAAAATAAATAAGAGTAATAAATATGTACAAACAGACAAAAGAGTTCTTTGATTGAGCCTCAGAATGAAGGTACATTTTTTCTGTGTGACCCAAGACAAGTCAGAGAATCTGAGGAACAACATGAGGATAACATCCCTCCATAGGATTAATGGAAAAGTGGTAGTATTGAGATTGCCAAGATAGCCATTAGGAAGAAAGAGTATTCAATTGGTCAAAGGCACTCTGCGTTTTCACCGCCTCTATAAAATCTCATTATAGAGCACAGGCCAAAATCATTATTTAGAATGAAACTATTGTGGTTTAAGAAATGAATTTGGGAAGTTCCCTGTTGTAAAATAGAAAGTGAATTTCAGCAAGGCAGAACTAACTCACTCTCAAGATAAAGAAACTGTGATTTCTATTCCTTTTAAGAAGGGAGAGGAAATTAAAACCGGTGCCCCAAAACAGTTACAGGACTTTTAGCCGCCATGGCCCTAATAAGTTTTCAGTCTAAATCAGTCTAAGTTTTGGATATAATAACAATGGCACTGCATTTCTTCGGCCCTTTTCAACTCTTTCTAAACACAGCATACCTGTGTATGCTGTAATCGGCAGAGAACTTTCCCAAGGAATGAAGTGTGGTCTACAGTATGGTCTAATTAGCACAGCAGAGGAGACAACTCTGCCTGTTCATGCATGAGCTGAGCCCACTGTTGGGTAGGGACTGTCTCTATATGTTGCCAATTTGTACTTCCCAAGTGCTTAGTACAGTGCTCTGCACATAGTAAGCGCTCAATAAATACGATTGATGATGATGATGAGCTGAGAATTCTTCACAGAGTCAGAGGAGGGCCCTCATACAACAGGGGAGCGGATGGCTGCACAAACGATGGGTGATTCTCCATCACAAGGCTTTGGCCTCTCCACTCCACTGCAGAGGCTGTCCTGCACCTCTTTAGAGAGAGAAGCCAGAAAGCTCTTCAGCTGACACTTGTGCAAGCTTATAACCTAATGATGAGAGAATCCAGGAAGGAATTCATCCCTCTTCTCCCCGCTACTTTTGGAGAATGAGCATTGCCTGGCCTAAAATGAAGACTCAGCACACAGTAAGAACCTCTGCACAGAGTAAGAACTTAATACCACACCGACTGATTGATTCAGCTGCAACGACTCAGGAAGATCACCTTGGTGTCATCCTCAACTCCGCTCTCTCGTTCACCCCTCACATCCTATCCGTCACCAAAATCTGCCGGTCTCACCTCCGCAACATCGCCAAGATCCACCCTCTCCCCTCCACCCAAACCGCTACCCTGCTCGTTCAATCTCTCATCCTATCCCGACTGGACTATTGCATCAGCCTCCTCTCTAATCTCCCATCCTCTTGTCTCTCCCTACTTCAATCTATACTTCACGCTGCTGCCCAGATCGTCTTTGTGCAGAAACACTCTGGGCATGTTACTCCCCTCCTCAAAAATCTCCAATGGCTACCAATCGACCTACGCATCAGGAAAAAACTCCTCACTCTCAGCTTCAAAGCTCTCCATCACCTCACCCCCTCCTACTTCACCTCCCTTCTCTCCTTCTACAGCCCAGACCGCACCCTCCGCCCCTCTACCGCTAATCTCCTCACTGAGCTTCGTTCTCGCCTGTCCCGCCGTCGACCCCCGGCCCACGTCCTCCCCCTGGCCTGGAATGCCCTCCCTTCGCACATCCGCCAAGCTAGCTCTCTTCCTCCCTTCAAAGCCCTACTGAGAGCTCACCTCCTCCAGGAGGCCTTCTCAGACTGAGCCCCTCCTTTCTCTCCCATTCCTCCCCCTCCCCCATCCCCCCGCCTTACCTCCTTCCCCTCCCCACAGCACCTATATGTATATATGTTTGTACATACTTATTACTCTACTTATTTTACTTGTACATATTTATTCTATTTATTTTATTTTGTTAATATGTTTTGTTTTGTTGTCTGTCTCCCCCTTCCAGACCGTGAGCCCCCTGTTGGGTAGGGACCATCTCTATATGTTGCCAACTTGTACTTCCCAAGCGCTTAGTACAGTGCTCTGCACACAGTAAGCGCTCAATAAATACGATTGATTGAATGAATGAATGAATGAAGATACAATCCCTATTTTCGAGAGTTGACAAATCTAGACAGACAAGACAGGCACCCCCTCAAAAGATCTTTAAAAAATGTTTCTTATTCAGCTCTTTTATTATTCTTCACTTGGTTTTGGTGAAGCAGAGGGATGAAAACAGGACAACTTAAGAAAATGAGAGGAATGATCAACCTGTCAACTTGCAATCATGAATCATTAGAATGTCACTATGCTTAGGCCTAGTAAGTTTCATTTAAAATTCCATTTTAATGCAACGATTTTTAAAGAGATGTTCTTTTCACTAAAGTTCGGTGAAATCACTTCCTTTCCATTATTTGCTGATATGTCAGTTAGCGATCAGATGTCCATCTTTTTCCAGATATTCAGGCAGCAGTACAACTCAATATGATTGATGTAACTTGACAGTATGTTAGGTATCTAGATGCAAGTTGTCACTTCTAAATAATATTTTAAGACATCTTTTAAAGGATGACATTTGAAAGTAGCCTGCGAGAATGTCTAACCACCAAACCCCACTTTTCTCCTATTGTATCGTCATTTCCTTTCCTATTTTTGCTCACAGAATTGTCATTTTGTATAGTTTCAAATATTCGCACATTTCAGTATGTTCAAAGAACAAATTCATATACTCTACCATTGTTAACCAAGTATACATTTTTTTTTTTTTTGCCTGAACCTTGCCCATCAGTCAGAAGTACTTATTGAGCACTTACTGGTGTAGAGCACTTATTGGTGGCAGGGCACCAGTGCAAGTGCTTCAATCCCTCATGTGATCAAGAAATTTGTCCCCTTGAGCAGATGGACATGGGTCCAAAATGCCAGTCAACTCTGTCTCTATCCTGCACCAGGAGGCAAAGGTAATGCTTGAGGGTGGGAATTCTGCTTTACTGACAAAATTGATCTGCAAAACCAGGCAGACTCCAGGTTCCTCAAGAACAACACACCAAAGACCACATGTCTAGCCAGCCAACCTCAACAGGATGCACGCTCAAACACAGTCCCAAAATGCTGGCCATCAATTCCCTTTCCACTAGATTGAAAACGCGGTTGGAATCACAACAGCCGGTAATTGCGGCAGACAGAGCTGCTACAGATTCCTTTTGTTTTATTGCTTTCAAATGCTCACACTATTCACTTCTTAAACATTCTACACGAATGTCCTATAACAGTGCCAAGACCTAAGCACTATGTGTTCCCTAGCAATGGTGTGGGTAGTTATTTCCCTTGATCTTCCAGTTGGAATGATTCGGAAGTCTCCTATTTGGACACAGACATAGCACTTGGATACAAAACACTATATTGTTTGTTTTTTGCCCCAGAGGTCAGTGAGCTGCTTCAACAAAATATATTCCCCAGATGATTTTTCCACCTACTGGCCTCAAATGGCTGTTCTGGTTGCAGAGTTTCAGATTCTTTCCAGGCACCTTTGCCCATAATTCTGCTAAGGAGGAAGATGGGAGGGTCAGTGCATAAAAGATAGTTAAGAAGGCAGATATTATAAGTCTAAATGTCAACCCAGCTCATAATTGCTCCTTTTTCATCTAAGGGTTTTTATGGACTTAATGTGCCAGTTATCTGTTTTGGTGGAATTCCATAAAAACAGATTCTTTCTTCCCAAAGGAGTTACTTCTGGGGTTGGTTCATCTGGTTAGCCCACACAGATAGTATTTAACATTTTACTTCCTGGGAAACTCAGCATGTCAGAGGATTGCCCACTTTCTCTGGGTGGATAAACCATTGTCCCATATGGTACAGTCCTCTGAAAGAGAATTGTATGGGAAGATCCTAGTGCTGATATTGTCCAAACAGGTAGGCACAAACATAGGGACTTTGGTTTACTGGGGTCAGGGGAACAGATTAAAGAACGGCACTACTGCCAAACTCTTCTTTCCTCACACCCTTTTCTGAAGGAGGAAGCAACTGTTTCTAGTAATGTATCACATCTCATTAGCACAGACATGCTTATTCTCTTCAGAAGCCTGCTCTTAATGTTACTCTACTTTGGTCCTGTACAATCAAAGGTATTTACTGTATGCAGAGCACTGTACTAAGTGACTGGGAGAATACAACACAACAGGGCTGGTAGACACATTGCCTTCCCACAAACAGCTCAGTCTTGAGGGGAAAATATTGGTCCAACCTCAAAGATCCTCCTCAAGGGAAAAGACTGGGCAAATGTCAGATATGTAAAATGCATGAAGAAAATGTTCTAGTTTACTACCAAGGGAAAACAAGTGATAAACTTTCGTACTAGGCAGTTATCCGGGAGTATTCACTAGCCATCCGATTCAGAAACATAAAAGGAAATAAGTGTATACAAGGAATTAAATCTAAATTCAGAATCCACATTTTGCTTCTTAAAAAAGCTTCTAATAATAATAATAATGGCATTTGTAAGTGCGTACTATGGTCCAGGCACTGTTCTAAGCGCTGCGGTAGAAACAAATTAATCAGGTTATCCCACGTGGGGCTCACAGTCTTAATCCCCATTTTACAGATGAGGTAACTGAGGCCCAGAGAAATTAAGTGACTTGCCCAAAGTCACACAGCTGACAAGTGGCAAAGCCGGGATTAGAATCCATGACCTCTGACTCCCAAGTCTGTGCTCTTTCCACTAAATATCTGATGATAATAATAATAATAATAATGGCATTTATTAAGCGCTTACTATGTGCAAAGCACTGTTCTAAGCGCTGGGGAGGTTACAAGGTGATCAGTTTGTCCCACATGGGGCTCACAGTCTTCATCCTCATTTTACAGATGAGGAAACTGAGGCACAGAGAAGTTAAGTGACTTGCCCAGAGTCACACAGCTGACAGGTGGCGGAGCCAGAATTTGAACCCATGATCTCTGACTCCAAAGCCCTGCCTCTTTCCACTGAGCCACGATGCTGACAATAGTATTTACTATATGCCTATTAGGAGCCAAGCACTTTGCTAAGTGCTGGGATAGAAACAAGATCATCAGGTTGGACAAATTTCATAACCCATATGGGGCTCACAGTTTAACGGGGAGAGTGAACAAGTATTCAATTTCCATTTTACAGAAAAGGAAACTGAAGCACAGAGAAGTGAAATGACTTGCCCAAGGTCACCCAGCAGGCAAATGGCAGGGAGGGGTTTAGAATCTAGGTCCCCTGATTTCCAGGCCCATGCTCTTTCTAGTAGGTCACTGACTCTCAAAAAGCACTTTTAATTTTATTGTGGGCAGGAAACATATCTACCAACTCTATTGGATTATACTGTCACAGTGTTGAGTACAGTGTTCTGCACACAGTAAGCCTCAATAAAATATGATTGATGGATTGATTTTAGTTGGCTCTTAAGAACATTACCCATCCTTTCAGACCTGTCTGATCCTCACAGTTTCTCCCTGGCAGTAAGTTAGTCACTTTGGGAGGAGGGAAACATTTGTATATTTTAAAAGTACATGAAAATAATTTGGAAATGCAGGCAGCAATGTTCTAAAGTCACCTAATGGTTGGGAGTGAAAGTACTCCTCAAACCAATTACCCAAGGTCAAGGAGAAGCAGCATGGCTCAGCATGGCTCAGTGGAAAGAGCCTGGGCTTTGGAGTCAGAGGTCATGGGTTCAAATCCCGGCTCCGCCACTTGTCAGCTGTGTGACTGTGGGCAAGTCACTTCACTTCTCTGGGCCTCAGTTCCCTCATCTGTAAAATGGGGATGAAGACTGTGAGCCCCCCCGTGGGACAACCTGATCACCTTGTAACCTCCCCAGTGCTTAGAACAGTGCTTTGCACATAGTAAGCGTTTAATAAATGCTATCATTATTAATTACCGGGACACCAGGAGACATGGGGACAATTGGTCCCGCTGAGCAGGACAGATACATCCACATCTTCCCTTTGGCCAGGATTTCAGCCAGCCACAGAAATTGAGTGTCTGTCATATTTAATTGTTGGGAGAACATATAAGAGAAAACATGCAGAGCTAGATATACAGAGGTACTTTTTTCATGGAAGTGGAGAATGGAAAGAGATAAGAGAACATTATGGGCTTGTGGGAGAAGAGGTGACTAAACAGATCTTGCTTGATTGGGCTTGGAGCATAACTGAATTTATTGTTTGTGCTTGGAATGAAGTCTGGGCATGTACACTTACCAGGGGGTCCCCTCTAATTCTGAACTATCAGTTCTTTTTTTCAGATCCCCAATCCAGGATTTAACACTATGATGACGGCATATACGTACATTCCTAATGTTCAATTTCATGCATCCTAAGAGGCTTATTTTACATGTTTTTACATGAGGTTAGATATACTATATTTTGCCATCTTTTCCGTACATCTTTCTATTCAGACCATCAAATGATAGTGAGAAATATAGGTCACTGAAATATTTACCACAGTCAAGTGAATATGATCACGCAGGGTTCAAGATCACTGCCAAGGGAAAGGACTAAACGGGACATCAAATGTTTTAATGCAAGACATAATTAAAGGTTTTCTGGAATTCAGCCCTAATAGGTTGCAAAGAATAAATCACATGAAATAAAGGCACTAATAACCCAATTTAATGCAGAATTCCAACTCCCCAAAGATTTGAGGCCTTGGGCTTTTAGAATTTACTATCTTCATTCACAGAACTGATTTGCAGGTCTAAATGCATCATTTAAATTTTTTCATCTTTTTGGAAAATGATCCATTTGTTTATTTAAATGATCCAGGCCCAAGCCAGCTAGGTCACTGCAGGGCAAAACCTACATCTCAGTTGGTTTAAGCTTAGGGTAACCCAAACAGTGTGTCAAATTGGGCTACTAGAAGTATAAAATGACATTAGATAATCTTCCATTCTGCTCAGATTCTACATTCCTGGAGCACAGCTACTCTTGAAACAGACTTAAAGGGAGACTTTTATTGGAATGTTAAGGCACATTAACAGTTGTTTATATTTCCACATCATTATGTTAGATTTACGATGTCAAACAGGGTTGATAACAAATGTTATGCATAGAAATGTATATACCAAGCAGCCTAGTGCCAAATCAGACAAAGAACTCCTCTGTTAGGGGCTCCGGATACAACGGCTCTGTATCCAAAAGTTAAAATTCAGGTAACAGTGCAAGGCTTGCTTTGCAAATCCTTTATTTTTGCCCACTGAGATGGTTTCTTTAGAAGTATGCAGTTTGTCTAGCAGGGTAAAGAGGCTTACATTTTCTGCTTGATTTTCATACAGTGAACCAACAATTAGACTAGATCCAAATAAATGTGATTTTGTATCATTGTAGCCAAACTATTCGGATGGAGAAGTTGATTCTATTGTGTGAATGTCTTGTTCAGTAAGTCAATCAATCATTGGTATTTTTTGAGCACTTACTATTTGCATAGAACTGTTCTAAATCAATAAAGAATTAAAGATGTACACATGAGTCAGATTTTTTCTGGGCATAAACTTTTTTCTGGGCATAAACTTCTCCTTTGGGATGAATTAGGCAATTTTGAGAAGGAAAAAGCAGGTATGAAATTTTTCTTCCTGCTCTTGCAGATCAAAAGTGCTGCTTTGGATCAGGGAAAGGGGAGTTTGAAGGAGAGGAGAATGTGGGATAGGAAAAAACCCTCTCCACCTAGGTTTAATCCATAGTTGATTTGTAGAGTCTACCTGTTGATAATAGTTTCACCCTTTTTTTGCTGTTCACTTTAATCCCTATGTGCTTTATTTCTCTAGCTGTAAAACAAGGAGAATGTAATACTGGTAAGGGAGGCTTAGAGAGAGCAGGAAGCATGTTACCTGACATGAGGCAAAACTGAACTGTGTCACTGCTTGGTCACCCTGAAGGAAATGGTTATATAAGTGCAATTTAATACCCATTATCCCTTATATTATGTGAACACCATGAATTCCTCAGCCTCCTCCCCTTTCTAGATTCAGAGAAATAGAATTCCAGAGACCAAATACCTTCTCAAAGGTAATTACAAATTGAGCAACGTATCTATATTTAGCACCCGAAATCAAAGTTTCGCTTATCGATCACTGAAGCACACTGTGATTTCCAGAACTATTTGTCAACATGAAGAAGATAGAAGAGAAAATTAGTCAAAGAGATTTTTTATTAAAAAATTGGTATGTGATGCCACATGGATTGTAATGTAGCGTGAAGCTCAGGTTAAACATAACTGAGCCACAGCTTCATTCAAGAGCTGAGTGAGCAGCTCTGGTCAAGAACTGAGTGAGCATGTAACGCTGGGCTGGAAAAAGACTAATAAAGCAATGCTCATCACTGCAAGGAGTGCTATTCATTCCAAGACTCTCCACATAACTGATACAGCTCATCCATTACTCTGGAGGACATTTCAACTCATCCTCAAACACTATTTTGAATCAAATACAATTGCAATGATATCCAAAATTCACTGAAAGAAAAGTGAATCAATTAAAGGCAGTATTTTCTAAAAAAAGCTTTCAATGGGGCCCTCATGAGATAATTGTCAAAATACCACCCCAAAGTACTATAAAATAAAAAATGATAGAATGACACCAAACATTTTCTCAACTTCAGTCATTAATATAAAAGTGTGGGCAGGGATCATTCTGGAATATCCCCCACTACGATAAAAAGTCCCTCTGTAATGAGATCTTGGAGCAGGTTAAAGTGTACCTAAAGCCACATTTCAAGGAATAGCATTGTAGAAGAAATAAAGCAGGAGGGGAGTTTCACTAGACACCTTTGCTAGCTTTCCGAAGCACTAATTATTCAGAGCAAATAGGCATTTTGACTGAAATGAATATAAGATGCACGTCTTAATGGGAAATGCAAAGAGGCAATCAATCACTCATATTTACTGAGAGGTGTGTGCATTCTCTGTACTATGCACTTGGGAGAGTACAGAGAAGTATTAACAACTAAGAAATCTTTATGGGTACTTTCATATTGTCAGTTAACACATAAAACATTTAGGGGGACAACCAAATATTATGACACAGAATTACATCTTCCTCACTGAGCCTTCTGAAAGCAGTAATACCTCCCAAAAGCTTCCAAAAAATGACTTGGAAAGCCCCTAACATGAGGCCTGCCTCGTTTGTCCCACGCTGTGTTGGGTGGGAGTTGTTACAGGAATGCATAGAGTACAGTTTCATTTCCCTTCTTGCCTACTGCATCAGCCTCCTTGCTAACCTCCCAGCTTTATGTCTCGCCCCATTCTAGTCCATACTAGAGAAGCAGCATTGCTTAGTGGATAGAGCAAGGTCCTGGGAGTCGGAAGGATATGGGTTCTAATCTTGGCTCTGCATTTGTCTGCTGTGTGACCTTGAGCAAGTTACTTCACTTCTCTGTGCCTCAGATCCCTCATCTGTAAAATGAGGATGAAAACTGTGAGCCCCATGTGGGGCGGGGATGTCCAACCGGATTATCTTGCAGACTACCCCAGCATTTGGAACAGTGCCTGGCACATAGTAAGCATTTAACAAATACCATCATAATTATTATTACTACTTTATCTTAATGCCCAGATCAATTTTCTAAAAAAAAAAAAAATCAGTTCATGTTTTCCCTCCTCTCAGAAAGCCCCAATGGTTGCTCATCCACCTCCATATCAAATAGAAACTCCTTTAACATCAGCTTTAAGGTATTTAATCAGCTCTCCCCTACCAACCCAAAGCTGCCCACACATTTCATTCTTCTCAGGTCAATTTACTCACTGTACCTCAATCTCACCTTTCTCACTGCTGACACCTTGCCTGCATCCTCTCTTCAGCCAGGAACTCCTTCCCCCTTCATACCTGAAAGACCACCACTCTTCCTACCTTCAAAGTCCTGCTAAAATCACATCTACTCCAAGGGGCCTTCCCTAAGCCCTCATTTCCCCTGTCTGTTATTTATTTCAATGTCTGACTCCTCATCTAGGTGGTAAGCTCATTGTGAGCAGGATTTGTGCCTGTTTACTGTTACATTGTATTCTCCCAGGTACTTAGTCAATGGTATTTATTAAGTGCTTACTGTGTGCAAAGCCCTGATCTGATGTTCTTCGCATGGCATTGTTTCTTGATGCTGTTTCCCAAGTGTCAACTACTATACCATCTATGAAACTTGCAATTAGTTGGAGCTTCAAAATTTGTCAAAAAAACCCCCTCCACAAAACTGAATAATTCACATATAGGGTGAAGAGGTGGCCATGGTCTGTAGATGTAGTGAAGAAAAGGTCAGGTAAAATGGCAAAATGTTCCTGAACAGTACAATCAATCAATGCAACTTATTTATGCGCTTACTCTATGCGCTGAATTCAGCGCGTGGGAAAATACAGTACAGAACTGAGTGATGTGGTGATTTAGGGCTGCAGAAGATTTTTGCAGTAAGAGAAAGGCCCTTCAGGTAACAAAGTCAACAGTGCAACAAAGGGCAATTTTTCTGCCAATACACATGGAAACAACGTGGTGGCATTGTTCTTAACAACCTTAACTGCACATACTGATAAAATCTCATTGTCAGTAGCAACAGGATCTTCAAAACCCAAAGGGAAGTGAGAAGATCAGAGAGAAAGAGAAACAGAGACAGTGAGTAAGAGACATAAAGAGAAAAAGGAGAGAATGCACAAGAAGGCATATTATAATGTGCTAGATTTGGGGGGCAGGAACTAGAAAATGTAATACAATTTAGATAATTCAAAATTCTCTAAATACCAATGTTTCTGTTAATTCACGGTTAGGATTATTCAAACCCTTCTCCCTCAGTCTACCTGTCTTTAGTTCAGGTACCACTGTTGGGTAGGGACCGTCTCTATATGTTGCCAACTTGTACTTCCCAAGCGCTTAGTACAGTGCTCTGCACACAGTAAATGCTCAATAAATAAGACAATGAATGAATGAATGAATGATTAGACCCTAAGACCTTGGACTCCCATGCCCAAGTAATTTCTATTAGGCTACACTGCTTCCTAAGTACTTAGTACAGTGTATTGTACTTAATAACTGCTTAATAATTTATTTGATACTATTAGTACTACTACTAAAAACACAAAAAGGCTGCTTGAAAAGAAACAAAATTTTATGAATGCCAAACTAACATTTCTTTCTCATTTAAATAATCAAATTGCAGTCATTTGGATCATTCTTCTGGGGTACACAGACAGGGAGTGTAAGGCCATAAGCATCTTGACTTTATTCTCACACTTCATTCTTGTTGAGGTTCTATTGGAGTTACTTTAGCAGGTTTTATGGGCTTAATTGGGAGGTCTTTCTCTAGCTAGTCTCCTGATCTTACCTTTTCCAATCTTAACTCTGCCCACCACCATTTCAATTTCTACATTTGTGGCAATGCCCCAAGATCCAGTAACAATGTCTCCCTCTCTCCCCCATCCCCACCACTGTCTCAAAAATATGCAGCCTGCCCTGCACCCAGTAGGCATCATTAAAAGACATGGAACAGAGCCAAATGCAAGTCTAATTTTAAAAATGAGCCTTGAGTCTTTCTCTGTCAACATGGTAAACAAGACTATTTTTAAACACTGCATGTTCTCAGCTTGAGAGCTTATGTTTTTTTTTTCCATTTTTTCCCCAATAAAATGACAGTTTTATTAGTGCACTAAATTAGTGCACTCTGCAGTGACTAATTTCTTGGGATTTGTATTCCCTTGACTAGACGTCTGAAAACTCAGTTTACTGTGACATATGCCATTTGAAGCTAACATGCTCCTGGTCTGGGCTTTTCCCTCTATTGTGCATGGATTCATTTGGATCTGTCAGGGCACTAAAATTATAGACCTATCACGGACTATTTAAATGGCTGATTATTTGGCATCAAGTTAACAACTGAACTGTTACATTTCCACTTCTGTGAGTCCATATCACACTATAATACTCCTGCATGTGGCAGGACATCAAGTGCACAGGATAGTGGTAGATTAAGGGAAGTAGGAGATTACAGTAGGTGAGCTGGTGAAAAATATCTTGCAGCTAAAAGCCTTGGGGAGTGTGGAGAGCCAAACAAGATCCCCCAACCTGGGCAATGTGAAGTGGAGGGACTGAGAAAGGCTTCAGTGCTGCTTCTGGGATGGAGGTGAGCAGCGTGGGAAGGAGGAGTGAAAAGATGAAGAAGGCTGGAAAGAAAGAATCAAAAGGTCTTAAGGCAATCCCTAGAGGGGAGGGTGAAAGGCCTTAGCCAGGGGTCTGCAACGAAGGGACATTCTTTAAGCTTCTTAAAAGGATTTCTAGACCTCAGATAATACAGTGCACGCTGTCTTTCCACAGGATGTGGAAGCTCTGTATTTCCCAAATGTTTAAGAAGTTTGCTTTTTATTGGGCTGCTATGATCAACATTTCTTTCGGGATTTAATCAACACCATCAGGAGATGTCAACCAAAATAGCTCAACAAGGAAGAGCAGTCTTATGGCACACACCAAAAGCTGTGTGTGTAGATACACAAATATACACGGAATATTGATTATCTTTATAGCTGCCCTGTTTTAAAATATTGCTACTGATCATTATCTTTTTTCCATCTGCCTAGGCCAAGACTGGTATGTGTCCAGCAGAGACTATCCTTTATCTTGCTTTAGCATGCAGTTTGTAGCAAGTCTCACGATCTCTTTAAGGGCTCTGCTTAAAAAAGACTCTCCCCAGTGCTGATCTGTCCCTTGCAGCCACCTTCCTATACCCTCAGCCATGTGGCATCATTTGTGTGGTGCTCCCCTGTGACTTAAATGAAACCTCTGTCCTCTCGCTTGTCACCCACTTTCAGCTCCTCTCACAGCCTGGCACCTGGATGGCACTGACAAACTTGCTCAAGAAGCTGGTGATGGTGTCTCTGATGGGTCCTGGTGGCTGTGACATCTGGAACTGAACTTCACAGCATGACATTTTTGTGGGATTCAAACTCTGGGCCACAGGACTTATTGCCTCACTGGAAACTCTGCTTACTCACTGCCATTTTCAGATCATTAAGGGAGAAACACAGCGAGAATAGTCAGTGTTTCCATTTGGAGTAGGTGATTTTTTACTTAAAAATAACACTAGGCGAATAGAAAGACCCAGATACAAAACAGCACATGTTTTGAGGCAGGGAGGATGTTATTGTGCTGGCTACCCCATAAAGGGGCATGACTGGACTATATCAGTAGCTGCCTGCAACTGAAAATTTGCTCAACTTTGAACTGATTTTCTAATGGCATAGGCATGGTGCATAGCTAAGGGGTGACTGCAATTGTTGGGGAAGACTTTAGGAGGGTTTTCTCTAAGGTACAACCATGGGAGTAGATAGGTTGGAGGCTTAGATCCAGATGCGTGCGTGTGTGTGTGTTTTGCAGGACTAAGTCTTTGTAATCCTAGGAATAGAAAGTTACACAGGTTATTTAATAGGCTGACTCTCAGAAGTTTTGCTCTAGGCCAGATCAGGAATAATGGATGAGTCTCAGCCCTGAGACTTCATGACTGTATTGCTAATGGTTCATCCACCAAGCTCATCCCTTCCAGATGGAATGTGGAGTGCAACAAGTGAGAAGACAGGCAGGGATGCAGCACACAGCAAAGTGAATGGGTGATTTTTGCCCCTGCTAGCCAGCTACAGGCAGCACCAGGACTAGAACCCAGGTCTCTTGATTCCCAAAGCAGTGGCCTTTCCACTGGATCAACAACTACAGCAGAAAGGCTATTATTATTATTTTTGTTTGGGCTTGCTCCTTGATCAGGTTATTTTTTTGTGTCACATGCTCTGCAAGTACGTCACTTGTTCCGACTCAGTTCACTACTCTCCGCTTGAATACAGCAGGACCCTTTTTAGGCATTAAAAAGCAATTACCTCAGCAAACTAATCCCCAGAATGATGCAGACTACTGAATAATCTGTTTTTTTTTTCCTCTGGAATAGTTTTCAACAACTGGTTCTCAGGGGCTTTTTTTTTCTGAATAGACTGATTTTACCCACCTTGCTTATTTCAGAATTATGAAACACAATCCCTTGAATTCTTACCTGGAAGCGTTCAGTAGTGCTTAAATGTTTTCTCCAAGTTTCCAATGAATTCTACACCAACCATCATGTATGTCCCAAATCTAGAGACCCCAGTTTCTTCATTAGGGATTCTCAATCTATCCTTCTACGGTAGTATTATCCGAAGCATGCTAAGGCATTTGTGGGCTTTGGACAAAGCGCTAAATAGGGGTCTGGGTCCCACAAAACCCAAAATTTGCCTTCTTGAGTCACGGTGGTGTCTGAAAATGGAAAGAAGGATACTTCTGAGTACTGTTTAAGCAGTTCACCTCTCCACTCTAAGCATGCTCCTGAGTCCCTCCTAGCCCCATTCACTAAGTGGAGAGAGGAGGTGGGCTTCCCTCAGCAGGGACATAGCTTCCATGTTGAATCAACCCATCAGTGGTATTTATTGAGGGCTTACTGTGCGCAGAGCACTGTGCTAAATGCTTTGGAGAGCAAAGTACAATAGAGTTGGTGGACATAATACTTGCCCACAAGGAGTTTACAATCTAGAGGAGGAGAGAGACATTGAAATAAATTACAGATAGGAGAAATGACAAGGAATAAGGATATTGTACATAAGTGCTGAGGGGCTGAGGGTGGGGTGAGTATCAAGTGATTAAAGGGTACAGATCCAAAAGCATAAGTGAAACAGAAGGGAGAGTGAGGAGAGGAAACGAGGGCTTATTTGGAGAACGCCTCCGGAAGGAAATGTGAAGACAGTGTCTACGCTTAGTGCCTACGCTTAAGTTAGGGATAGTTATTGTTTTGATCTTATGGAAAGAATGCACTTGTGAAAATTCTTTCCAGATAGGATGATAGTATATCATGGTGTTGAATATCATTTTAAAAACACCTTCCCTCAACAACTGTAAAAATGAGATGCAGGAATTTGGGGAAAAAACATCCTATGAGTCCCAGATTGCTGTAGCACCTAAACCGATCAAGTACTGGCCTGCTTCAGCCCAGATGCCCAAAGACAAACCCCTTTAGAGACCGAGAGCAGGTAAGGGGTTAGTGTAAGGTAGAATGACCAGATGAATAAAGATAATCCCAATTTCGGGACCCTTGTCTGTTTTATCTGTACTGCTCACAAGAGGTTATAAAACTCAGGATGGGTGCTATCTAATGGAATTATGGGACTTTCTCAATAAAAAGGAAAACACCTTTCGGGTTAATTCTAAACCAAATTTTGACAAAACACTTGCATTTTGGCCTCATTTGCACATAGTAAGCGCTTAACAAATGCCATCATTATTATTATATAGCAAACAGCAGGATAGAAATTGAAACAGACAGATAATTTCTGAAATGTAAAATGCACAAAATGTTTTCTTTTCTCATTTTAACAACAGATTGTTACAAAAATAAAATGCTTTCATTGATCTATACTATGGCATATTGCTTTGTTATTATTTTTACTTCTCAAAAATAAAATCAGCCTGACTCTATCTAAAGGCTGTGTATTATGCACGCAGTCATTTTCATACCATTTTGAATGAAACCATGTGTTGTTTTGTGCCACTAAGTACCAATACAGCAAGATAGGAGAGACTGGCAGGTTACTTTGAAATTGTTTCCTGCAGAGCTTTAATAAGGTCTTTGCCAAAGTTACATTTACTAACACCTCTACCGTACGGGTACATCATAACATGTCAAACAGCACTGAAGCAATAGCTTAACAATGTAGAGAGAAGGATAGAGAATGTGTCAAGGATGCACTGAAGTGTGCTGACCCTTGGAGTATCTGTACTGAATCACAAAGCTCCCCTTGCATTTTCTTCTTTTTGTAATCTGCACGATGAATTCTACTAAAAATGAGAGTTTTAAGAATGATCCAGCTAAATAACACACTGAAGTGTGACCTATTCATAGAAAAACATCAGTCAAGAGTGTTTTTTCCAGATAAGCTTTGAGCAATTATTCTAAATTCCAAAACACAAGCTTTAACTGATTTAAATTTCAAATTATGCCATACGATACTGTCTCTGTGCTGGGAAACAGAATTTCAGGAGAGGGAGTAAGCTGACAGAAATCAGCACAGGGTTAATTTCTCCAAGGCATAACCAGAGTTTCCGTCACCCAAATGTTTCTTTCCAGCTAGTGTGTTGTACGTTAGGGGAGATATGTAGTACTAAGCTGCGGTTGTGGAGTCGGTAACAGTTGCAAGCAGACTCTCTATCCTCATCCTCATCATCATCAATCGTATTTATTGAGCGCTTACTATGTGCAGAGCACTGTACTAAGCGCTTGGGAAGTACAAATTGGCAACATATAGAGACAGTCCCTACCCAACAGTGGGCTCACAGTCTAAAAGGGGGAGACAGAGAACAAAACCAAACATACTAACAAAATAAAATAGAATAGATATGTACAAATAAAATAAATAGAGTAAAAAATATGTACAAACATATATATATATATATCCTCATCCACCTTACTGGGCAGTAAGAGCTCATAAAAATGTACTGGGTTGGGGAACATTCAGGAAAGGGACCCAGGAAGCAAAGGGGCTAGACTCTAGATGAGTGCCAAGCCAGAGATATCAACTAGAAGGAGGGCAAACATGTAGGCAACTAGGCAATAGATATACCCTTCTTCATACTCACATTGTCATGTGAATAAAAAAGGAAGGAGCATTTGCCCTTAGTGCCTGCCTGTAATGGGGAGCTTTCGCTTTCCTAAACATCATATAGTGTCTGTTTATTGTTTGTGCTGTACTCTCCCAAGTGCTTATGACAGTGCTCTGCACATAATAAGCGCCCAATAAATACGACTGCACGAATGAATGAATGAACAGGCAATGTACTTAGTGTGATCCTGATCTCCACTCCCCCATATTTGACATTTTCCCAACCAGCCCAGAGGTCATGGGTTCTAACCCCGGCTCCGCCACTTGTCAGCTGTGTGACTTGGGGCAAGTCACTTCACTTCTCTGTGCCTCAGTTACCTCATCTGTAAAATGGGGATTAAGATTGTGAGCCCCACGTGGGACAACCTGATGATCTTGTCTCCCCCAGTGCTTAGAACAGTGCTTTGCACATAGTAAGCGCTTAACAAATTCCATCATTATTATTATTATTATTACAAAGCCAAGAGTAAAGCTTTACTGCTAATGCTAGAAATGTAAATCTGAGGAGAAAGAAAGATCACCTCACTCAGCTAGGTGTTTCCTACCTTCGACTGTAGCATCTGGTATTAAAAAAAACTGATCTCCCTGTCTAATTCGGTCATCCCTAGATCATCATCATCAATCGGATTTATTGAGCGCTTACTATGTGCAGAGCACTGTACTAAGCGCTTGGGAAGTACAAATTGGCAACATATAGAGACAGTCCCTACCCAACAGTGGGCTCACAGTCTAAAAGGTACCATCCCTAGATGGTACCTATTCAGGTGAAGGACTAAGAAGATGAGCCTGGACTTTCCTAAAGATGCTTCTTTCTCTTCTTCTGTTTCTGCTTTCACGACGGGAGATGCCAAGGTGTATGGTGGACCTTCACCAGTCCAGAAAGTCTTTAAAAAGATGGGGAAGAGATTAACTTCTGAATTTTTCACTTGAAGAGGTTAACTCTTTATGTGGGCGATGGAGTTTAAATCACAATGAAGGCAACCGCATCCGTGGAGCTGACGCTTGAGGGAGTGCCACCATCTAGTGGTTATCAGCTTACAAAATCTATCAACCGATAGGGATATCACTTAGTGAAAGGTTTTTCTTTCATTCTACATTTGGTCCGAAGGACCCACAGGCCTGGCTTCAATGCCTTACTACTCTGGTTCCTCTAATTCCTGTTATCTGGTATCCGATGTGAGCACTGCGTGCATTCCAGACAGTAGAGGGCAAGGGGTCTGCCCCAAAACTTTGCTAGCTCATGAAACAGGGATTTTTTGTTAAAGAGAATAATAATAATAATAATAACTATGGTATTTGTTAAGCGCTATGTGCAGAGAACTGTTCTATAGGCGCTGGGCTAGATACAAGATTATCAGGTTGCCCCACGAAAGTCTTCATCCCCATTTTATCCCCATTTAGGAGAAGTAGCGTGGCTCAGTGGAAAGAGCACAGACTTTGGAGTCAGAGGTCATGGGTTCAAATCCCAGCTCTGTCAGCTGTGTGACTTTGGGCAAGTCACTTCACTTCTCTCAGTTACCTCATCTGTAAAATGAGGATTAAAACTGTGAGCCCCCCGTGGGACAACCTGATTACCTTGTAACCTCCCCAGCTCTTAGAACAGTGCGTTGCACAGAGTAAGCGCTTAACAAACACCATTATTATTATTATTATTTTACAGATGAGATAACTGAGGCCCAGAGAAGTGAAGTGACTTGCCACAAGTCACATAGCCAACAAGTGGTGGAGACGGGATTAGAACCCATGACCTCTGACTTCCAATCCTGGGCTCTTTCCACTAAGCCATGAAGTGTGAGGGAGAGCAGGTCAGGGAATGTCGTCGAAAATCGGAGGATGAGAAAGCTTCCTCAAATAGGGCAACTTAAAGCCTTAGAGGTCTACTTCCATCTAGCCGTATCTATCCTCTAGATACAGGGTAATCGGGTTGTCCCACATGGGGCTCACACTTTTAATCCCCGTTTTACAAATGAGGTAACTGAGGCACAGAGAAGTTAAGTGACTTGCTCAAGGTCACACAGCAGACAAGTGGCAGAGGTGGGATTAGAGCCCACATCCTCTGACTCCCAAGCCCGGGCTCTTTCCACTAGGCCACGGTGCTTCATATCCACGTCGAGTTGTAAATCAATTAAAACACTAATATTTTGCAGTTTTTCAGGATACAGTGGATCAGAATGGTACCTCACTTGAGAAAAAAGCTGAGTTACTAATTTGGAGTTTGGGAAAAAGTATTTTACATAGTCTATATGAGCAAAGGATGGTATCTGTTCGATTCCCAAAATAATTTGCTTGCATTATCAAATATAGAATGCAGTTAGCTTTTCCTTAAATTGTTTCAGGGTTCATGTTGGGACCCTTATTTGGAAGAAAGTATTATTAGAACTATTGATTCTGATTCTGAGTCAGTCCAAGAGGGAACCCTACTGTCTGGTGGGGAGGAGAAATACATTGTCCCCACAGAGCAGTGTTGTTTGGGACCAGGAGCGAGGTGGCAGCTTCACACTGCCAGTGAGCCTGGTATAAGTGGGTCACTTCAGCTGGTCACTTTCTCAACACAGCCCACTTAGCTGCATTTGGAGGTGGGGCAAGGATGGCAGGGCAGACTGTCTCCACCCAAGGAGTGATTCTTCATTCATCAATCATATTTATTGAGTGCTTACTGTGTGCAGAGCACTGTACTAAGCGCTTGGGAAGCACAAGTTGGCAACATATAGAGACAGTCCCTACCCAACAGTGGGCTCAGTCTAAAAGGCTCAAAGCCAGGATGTAGCAGCTTTACGAGGAAAACCATGTTTAACAAATCCTCTGGCTGGTCTCAAGAATAGAATAATACTTGAAATAGAATGATTAGTGTTCATTTTAATTTTCCATTTTATGAAAACTTTAAAAGTCAAAGAAGAAATTTCTTAACCCTGCCCCAGCACTTCTTCCTTTATATAAGAAAAAGCCTTAAATAGGATCAAGAGCTAAAAAGGAAGGATAAATGATCAAAAATTACACACAAAGAGGCGAGGAAAGCAACACTTACTGTAGCTGTTATTAGCATTAATACCAATTAAAACAAGGTTGCTCTTTCCTTGCAACTGGTAAGTAGTTGGCAAACTTTTTCAAAGGTCATTACTCTCCTCCAGCCTCCTTGTTTTCAAATTTGGGGATTTTTAAAAAAGGTCTAGTTAGATCATTTCAGGAATCAGACCCGGAAAGAGATTCCCCCGGGTGGTAACAGTAATATCGGTCTGGGGAAATTTAAATAGTCAACAATTTCTTAACCTTTTCTGGAGGCTGTGAAAGCAGAGCTATTGGTTGGGACTGGGATGGTAGCCAGTTAACCCCTTTAAAAGATGAGGCTCTGCTGATCTGGAAAGAAAAAACAAACAGCCAGTTGCCCTTGGTCGAGTAAATGGATCTTTAATCTGAGATTCTAAGACTTGGGCTTCCTTTTCACCCACATAAAATGACAGCAAATAGAAATTTAAATTTGTGGCCAAAAGACATTCTCGGGAGTCGTTTCTCATCGGGACAGCCAAACTGGGTGAGGAAGTGGGCAGTGAATAGTCGGTCTTTATCAGAAGACTCCCATAAGTCTTTCTAGGAAGGCTGAAACATGTTCATAATAAAGCTAAATGTCTGTGCACATCTTTGTTCCGGAGCAGTTAGATTCAAACAGTTGGTCAGCCAGGAAGTACTTGCCTGATTTAATTTGTATTCTTGGGAGAGAGATGAAGTTTCTATAGATGAAATCTCCCAAGGTCCCTCCCCTGGCCATGCTCAAAAAGCTGCCCCTGGCCTGATAGAAAAGGCCAATCGTTTGGGGGGCATCATGTCTCTTTAAAATGTTCCCACACTCAGATGGCTGTCAATGGTAGTGCCAGTGAACCGTTACGCAAAGCTCCAAACACTTTGTAAACTAGAATCTTGGAAGACAATAGTAAAGTTCAGAGCTAGAAAGAGATAGTGTACTGAATGCACAATGACAAGCTTTGTCCGTTTGGAGGTTCTGTTGAGGGAGAAGGCTACTTAATCTCCCCATTTGCCCTGGGGATTCTAACTGTTTTAATGTGTCCTTTTTGAGAGCCTGTCAACTGTAGAATATCAGCTGGTAACAACTTTCTTCAGGCCTGCCTCAGTAAAACCCAAAGCCGCCAGTGTAAGACGCTAACACAGTGGGGCTAATGAACACAAAGGAGACCTTTAGCACTTTTTACAGTTTCTCTGGCTAGAGTTTCGAGTCATTCCTTGCCGAAGAAACTGATTCTCTGCCTCGTTTTATACAGATCTGGCTTTTATTACAGGGTTGAATCCCAGCTTCCCATCACTTTGGACAAAGGTGAGATTCTGCGGCATCTTTGGCAAAGTGGGCGACTGATATTGAGACAGAATTCTGGAAGGGAGGAAAAAATGCTTAAAAAGAACGGCAAAATGCTTAGCTAGCTTTGCTTGAAGTTTCACTGTCACTTTTAAGAATAGTTTAATTACATTTAAAATGAAGAGCCAGTTCTGCTCTTCTGAAGGAGAAAAATGGGTTGTTAAAAATCAGAGGAAGAACATGCATCTGGGTGGGTGGGGGAAGATATGTATCCTCCCTGTGCCCAACACAATGGTGCCATGCTTTTATAGAAGCAGCGTGGCTCAGTGGAAGAGAGCCTGGGCTTTGGAGTCAGAGGTCATGGGTTCAAATTCTGGCTCCGCCAATTGCCAGCTGTGTGACACTGGGCAAGTCGCTTGACTTCTCTGTGCCTCAGTTACCTCATCTGTAAAATGGGGATTAAGACTGTGAGCCCCCCGTGGGACAACGTGATCACCTTGTAAACTCCCCAGCGCTTAGAACAGTGCTTTGCACATAGTAAGTGCTTAATAAATGCCATTATTATTATTATTATTATTATTTCATGAACAAACACATGATAGCACATAGCACTGTTTAGGGGTGGGGTGCCACGACTGCCAGTGCTCAACTCCTGATGAGATGTTCCCATTAAGATGTGGATTTATTGTGGGTGGGTGTGGCAGTACATGATGATGATGATGATGATGATGATAACAATGACAACAATAATAATAATAATAGTATTTGTTAAGCACTTACTGTATGTCAAGCACTATACTAAATGCTGGGGTAGATGCAGGATAATTGGATCAAAAACAGCCTGTGTCCCACATGGGGCTCACAAACTGAGTAGTTGAGAGAACACTTATTTTGTCCCCATTTTACAGGTTAGGAATCCAAGGCACAAAGAAGTTAACTGACTGGGAGTCAAAGGACCTGGATTCTAATCCTGCCTCCCAGGATTTTACAGGTGAGGAAACTGTGGCACACAGAAGTTAACTCACTTGCCAAACCTCACCCAGCAGGCAAGTGGCAGAGACAGGATTGGAATCCAGGACCTCTGACACCCAGTCCTGTGCTCTTTCCAGTAGGCCCTGCTCTTTTGAACAAACTACACTAAAACTTCAACAGGTATCCCCTTGTTCTGTGCTGTGGGATCTGGACAACAATCACATACATTTTCCCTCTCTGCACCCTACATGACTTGGTCTCGCCTGCATATTCTTAGATTTAAGAGTCCTAACTCCTTTGTATACCCTCAAAAGGGAGAGCAATCAATCATTCATATTTACTGAGCACTTACTATGTGCAGAGCTCTTAACTAAGCGCTTGGGTGAGTATAACACATAATGAGCTTACAGTCCAGAATATCATCTTAGATAATCTTAGTTACTTTCCTAGACCCTTTTTCCAGCTCTACTTTGTCATTTCTAAAACGCAGCAACCAAAATTGCACACAAATATAATAAAAATAAATATATGGATAGGCAAATCAAGAACAAATAAACAGATAAGTGCCAGAGTCCTGCAGACAGTGGGATCCATCAGGGCATGTCTCAGTGAGAGATGGCTATGTAGAAGGGTTTTGAAGGAGGGGAAGGAGTTCCAGAAAACATTAGGGTAAGGCTCCCGGAACAGCAGAGGGGGACGAGGGCCTAAGATATTTTTACTATGACCTGCATTTTGGTGATAGAAATTAAAGACCTCTTCACTCGAGAAACTCATTGCTATTATTTACGGTCCTTTCTTGATATACATTGGGTACCACAAAGCCAATCTGACCATAAGAGCCGAGAGCCTTCTGTTTGGTAAACTGCCCGAAGACTGACCATTTTGAAGGGTGGTCAATCCGGGGTTCAGACTGGCACACCTTGCATTTTTTTTTTTTTGGGGGGGGGGGGGGTTGTTTCTTCTTTCAGAGGAATCTTCACAGTGACCCCTCTGGGTTCTAGACCCACTCTTCACCTCTCCCCATCACTGGGGTGGGTCAGAATTTGGCCTCCAGTCCAGGCTGGTGAGGGTACGAAGACATGAGTGTGACTCAGTTCGCGTACCCTCCCAGTCCAAATGAGCACACAACAGCTCCCCACCTCCCATAGGTTTTCTTTGGCTAAAGAAACATCACAGCACTGGTAGTCGGGAGACCTGGGAAATAGAGTGTTGGCTGCCATGAGAAACAAGTTATAGCAGAGGCTGAATGCACATCATCCTCCCTTCTAGGCTGTGAGCCCGTTGTTGGGCAGGGGTCGTCTCGAAATGTTGCCGACTTGTACTTCCCAAGCGCTTAGTACAGTGCTCTGGACACAGTAAGCGCTCAATAAATACGATTGAATGAATGAATGAATGGTTCAGACAGATCCTGAATGAGTGCGACTAGGCTCAGATTCCTGCCATTAACTGGGAGTCAGAGGACTTGAGTCCTAATCCCGCATCTGCAACTTGTCTGCTGTGTGACCTTGGGAAAGTCACTTAACTTTTCTGTGCCTCAGTTACCACATCTATAAAATGGGGATTAAGACTGTGAGCCCTATGTGGGACAGGGACTGTGTCCAACCTGATTATCTTGCATCTGCCCCATTGCTTAGTACAGCGTCTGGCACATACTAAGTGCTTAACAAATACCATTAAAAAGAAATTTAAAATTGCATTTAGCTTGCCTCCGCATCTCCTGCACATTCTTTTTTGGCTAGGGAACATATATGAAGCTGATAAACAGGAGCCATGACAAGTAACATACAAAGTTTCTGAATGTTCACCGTACCCA
Organism: Tachyglossus aculeatus; assembly: GCF_015852505.1. NCBI lineage: Eukaryota > Metazoa > Chordata > Mammalia > Monotremata > Tachyglossidae > Tachyglossus > Tachyglossus aculeatus. The sequence goes on along the minus strand of NC_052089.1, from coordinate 19,749,697 downwards.
CTCTCCCACATTAAAAGCCAGGAGAGGTTGTGTCACTGTGGTAGGGAACCCAAAAGACAGATTTGGCCACCAAACACATCCTGGCTGGGGCAGTCAGAGTAGGGAATGGGAGGGGCAGATCATAAACTAATATTTTAACTGGAAGAATACAAACAACAGTGGTTGGCCTAAGCCCTTCTTTTTTCACGAGCAAGCCATAGATTTAGCATGTACCACTAGGTTGCATTGAAAGCCAGATGAAAAGACAGAAGGAAAACTAGCGGGCTAGGCATGAGTGTCAGTCTATCTAGTTGTTCTAATCATTAAAATATGGCCCTGCCCAGCAAACTTGACATAAACCAGTCTGTCAAAGTACCAGAATCCTGTATTTCAGAAAACACATTTGGTACAAATAAGAAACATTTTTTCAATTTATGCACATACAATTTTCATTTAAGGCTGCAAGACTAAGGCCAGTGGCTGGTAAGAGGCCCAGCCTCTAAAAATGAAATAAATGAAACAAAACTATTGAACATACTGTGTGGATAATAATTCAATTCACCAACAGACAAAGACTTGAGTATTTCTTTGAAGTAACTAAATGGAGGAAAAGAAAGAAGAGAGAGGGGGTATCAAGGACATGGAATTAGCTGAATAATACCACACTCCTGGGGAGAAATACATTCACACAGGGTTTTGAAAATACTACGCTGTAGACACCCGGCAAGCAGTAAACTGAAGTGATAACTAATCCTTCTGAGGCTGCAAGTCAAACTGAATGGTAAGGTTTCCTCCTCCAGGGTACTCACGCCAATCTCAAACTCTACGATCACTCAAGGATCTTTTTTTATTTACTTGCACTCGGGACTCAAAAATGACTATTCAGGCAAAAACAAAATAACGGGTGTGAGCTATCTCTAGATAGCTCTAGAAAGATAAAATATAAGTTTGTCAGAGAGGTTGGAAGGCAAGAGATCTAAGTCCTAGTTTTCCACCTGAGGTTTTGGGCAAATTATCCCCTTCCCACTGCTCCCGTGTCCTTATTTCCAAAATGACAGCCTTGGTATTTTGGTCAAAGAGCAGCTAGCAGAATACAGTACAATCTATTTTAAAACACTATGTAAAAGCATATGCTCATCCATATATAGAGGCGCTAATTTTTAGGGTGTCCAGTGGAAGGGCAGAGAGGGCTCTCCGTAGCTCCAGTAAAATACCTTCAGTCGGTGGGGAGCAGAGACACAGCTTCTTCATGGTGGGATCCCATGTTGGGATCCCTCACCAGGACCCCATAGGTTTCTCCTGCTAGCCTGCAGTCTTTTTAATCAATCTGCTTTTGCAAATGGTGGTGAAAAGACTCCTCAACCAAGCCTAGGGACTGAGTGTGAAGGTAAGCTTGTGTTGTGTGGGTGTCCATTTATGTCCCGTTCCCCATGTCTTTACTGATCTCCATTCTTAACCCTCTAGGTTCACTCTCCTGCTGTGTCTCTCTAACCCTCTGCAGGACTCCCGCTTCCTTAGTTCACCTGTTCTGGAATGCCACCCTGACATAAAGACATTGTTCTGGCTTTTATTCTCCCCCCTCCTCTTCCAAAAGGCTTTCCCTGTCTAAGCCCTCCTTTCCCCTATTCATCTTCCCTTCTGCCTGGCCTAAGCATTTTGATCTGTATCCCTTAAGTACTCCATATTCACTCCACCCTCAGCCCCGCAGCACTTTTGTACAGTATCCATTTCCCCCTATCTGTAGTTTATTTAATGTCTATCACCCTATCTGGACTGTAAAACCCTTGTGGGCAGTGATCCCACCTAACAAGTCTATTGCATTTTACTCTTCCAAGCACCTGGTACAGTGCTTGGTACATAGTAAGCATTCAGCTATAATGCTGAATGATGGATTGGTGGAGGATATCATTGAGTAAATTCAGGAGAATAGGGGTGGTTTGAGCTGTCTTGCCTCATGCCTCACGCTCCCTCTGCATACCGGGACTCATATGTATCACCACAAATCATCAGTTGGAGAAAAGCCGATATTCAAACAGCCTGCCCCATTGCTTTGACTTTACTGCCACCAAAAGTACAAGGTATCGGGTGCAAAACTGAATGCCAGAAAAGTTTTAACTCATTTAATATCAATTATTGAGCCCCTATTGGGTGCAGAGAATTTCCTAAGTACCTAGGCAAGCACCACAGATGCTAAAGACACAGTCTCTGCCTTCAAATAACTTTTAATCTAAAATATGGAATCAAAAAGGAGGAACTAATGCTTATGTAATTTTTGTAATTTGTGTTTCTTTTTTTCTTTTCCATAAGATGACATATAAATTCCTGCTTACAGCAACTGCTTGTAGTCCTTAGGGAGATTATGTTTGTCATTTTGAAATAGCGATTAATATAGCCTCACCCAAAAGGGAGGATTCATTCATTCACTGATTCAATCGTATTTATTGAGTGCTTACTGTGTGCAGAGCACTGTACTAAGCGCTTGGGAAGTACAAGTCGGCAACATATAGGACGGTCCCTACCCAACAACGGGCTCGTAGTCTAGAAGGGGGAGACAGACAACAAAAACATGTAAACAGGTGTCAAAATCAACAGATCATATAGAATTAAAGCTATATGCACATCATCAACAAAATAAATAGAATAGTAAATATGTACAAGTAAAATAGAGTGATAAATCTGTACAAATATATATATATATATATAGATGCTGTGGGGAGGGGAAGGAGGGGATGGGGAGAAGGAGAGGAAAAAGGGGGTTCAGTCTGGGAAGACCTCCTGGAGGAGGTGAGCTCTCAGTAGGATCTCGAGTTCTGTCATGACGTTACTGAAGTCCTCAGTTTTGGAAAGGGTTAGAAAGTTCCAGAGGTTTGGGATTATTTTGAGGGCAAAGGAATAATACTTCAGCCTGGGGAGGAGAAGGAAGCCAAAGGGACCAAATGGAGACTGGAATGGACAGTTCCTGCCATCTCATGTCAGTGTAGGGATGCCGGGCTATGTTAACTGTTGGGCAAAGCAGGGCAGTGGATCAGCCCCCACTGAAAAATGAGGTCAGCCACACCTGCTAACACAGAGTTCCCCTTCTCTGCTCCTCTATTACCACCCTGAGATAGCAATTCCAGAGAGGGAAGTATACTTTTGAGAGCTAAAGAATCATTTTCTCAAAGGAGCGTGTAGAATTGGGCAGGGTGACTGTTAGTGAACATTGTCTGGGATCCCCATTATCTTAAATTCACCTTGAGTTCAGGCGCTTCTTCCATCTGTTTTTACTAAATAAGCAACAGGCCCTGCCATTCCCTATCTTTGATTCTAATTCCCGATCCTGTCTAAGTGCCAAGACTCAATTCCTCTTGAATGTAAACAAACACAGATAGAGCAGATTGGGAAGGAGAATTTGAAAAGCAGTTGCAAAACGTACGGTGAGATTAACTGAGCAAAAAATTCCACCACAGAACGTTGATGTAAATGAAGAATGCCAGGGAACTATTTGTTAAATTACCTCTTCAAGGGCCATAAGCGGTTATACTAGGGGGTGTGAGGGAGGAAAGATTCTGGCATAAGCATGCCAGAGGTCCCAAACTACCATGGCAAATTGACTAATATGGTTAGAAGAAAAAACTCCACAGGGTTTGGGAGGAATGTTACCTAATTTAGTTTAACCATATAACCTCATGGGCAAACTGTAACAAGTTCCATACTGCAGGAACATGTGCAGACATTAATCAATCCTTTTTACTGAACACCTATTAGCACTCAGTATGGTGTTCCCACTGAGCACTATATAAATATCTTCATTCATTCATTCAATCATATTTACTGAGCACTTACTGTGTGCAGAGCACTGTACTAAGCCCTTGGGAAGTACAGGTTGGCAACATATAGAGATGGTCCCTACCCAATTAAGCACATGGGAGAGTGCAATAGGGTGAAGACAAGATCCCTGCCCTCTGAGAGCTCACAATCCAATGTCAGAAACAGACCCAAAATACATTTGAAGAGAACTGAAGAGAATGGAAAGATGGGTATATGCTTAGAAATACAGCAAGTTGATATGTACAGAAGTGTTATGGGTGGCTATGGGTGCAGAAGTTGCATAAAGGTGCTGAGGTGGTTGGTGGGAGGATACGATCAGGGGAGAAGAATTATTTGAAGGGGAAAGCCTCCTGGAGGAGGTGTGATTTCAGACATAGTATGGACACACACTTTACTAGGTGGGCTGGTTCGCCTAGCTCTAACATAGCCCTAAATTGCATTGTGACAGTTAGATCCATTCTCATAACTGATCACTTTATTCTCTGTTGGTGCCGTATTTACAATCAGTCTTTGGTCAACCAAGTGTTAACAAAAAGATTCTACTAAAGGTTGGCAAGGGAAGTATATGGATACAAAGGAGAATTTACATTTCCCAGGAAGAAATGTCTGGTCTTGGATTTCTGCTCTCTTTCCTTTTACTCTCTTGGCACAGATCTTCAGAGCTGGCTCCAAATGGGTAAGCCTACAATCTTTAAGCTGAAACTTTTACGATTAATAATTGAGATATTTAGGCCAGAACTATGTGCCAAGCACTTTATCAAGCACTCGAGTAGATACAAGATAATCAGGCCTGACACAGTTCCTGTCCAACAAGGGGTTCATTGGCTAAAAGGGAGGGAAAATAGCTACTGAATCCCCACATTACAACTGAGGAAATGGAGGCACAGAGAAGTTATGTGAGTTGCCCAAGGTTACACATCAGTCAAGAGGCTGAACTGATATTATGGATGGATTGACAGACTGATTTGAACCCAGATCTCCTAATTCCCAGGCCTGTGCTCTTTCTGCTAGCCTTTGCTGTTTCTCTCCTACGCTGATGAGAACTTAGGCTGGAGAAGCTGGGGGTGATGATGTATTTTGGAGTTTTTCTGGCATTGATCTTAGTTCGTGGTTTCTAATCTTTGTTTACATTCATACTCTGGCATTCTTTTTAATTGTTTGTCCTATTAAAATATTTATTGGTAGCAGACGGGGTAATCAGAGTTTTATGGTACTTCAAAGTATTCAGGAAGAATCCCTTTTCATATTTTGGCCAGGCTCCACATTACTTTTATTACTTTTAAATTTCTGGTCTGTTGAACAGAAATTATTAATGCTTCTCATTCTAGATATTTTAAGCAAGGTGCTTATCTAACATTCCCAGAAAATAACTTGCCAAGTCCTAGCTCACACTAAGATTAGTTGGGAAGATTCCAATCTTCTTTGGCTCCAAGTAACCTGTTCCTTTTTACCAACTAGCTCCTCTTGAACAACACCATGGAATCCACTTGATGAATGCAGAGCTACAACTGTGACCTTTTTTTTTTTTTTTAGCTCTTTGGATCATTTAGAATTGAATTGGACCCATGGCCATCATGAATTACAAAGGTCCACAGGACATGCCAACTCATGCATACTTAGCAGAAAAGTTGTGATATTTATGTATTCTCTGTCCCATATCATGGAACAGACATTGCTGAATCCAGTTTCTCCAAAAGGCAGCTGTGTAGGAATTGCAACATTCCTTCACTAAATAGCGGTATGTTCATAACCATGGAGGAGAAGTTGCCAAAATTAATATTTTTACTTCTAGCTTTACATAAATCATATTGCAGCAGAGTTCCATGTAGTTATATTAACAATGGAACTCCAGCCCCTGCAGAGTTAGGAGTGCTTAGAGTTTTGCTCAGGGGTGGAAAAATAGAATGCATTTACAACTTTTTGTAACTCTTCCCAAATCTTAGTCACTGTGGCATATGTTATGGGCTTAGTATATGAAAGCATTGTAGACGATATAAGTTAATCAGGTCAGACACAGTCCCTGTTCCACATAGACTGTGGTAAATGGCCAGTTCTGATTAAGTCCACAAAGGGTTTACGGAAGAGGTAACACTGTGGTTACACTTTCAGTGTTTGGTGTAGCAATAAAAAGGTCAGGGACTTAATGAGAAGGAAGAATACAATAGGTAGGAATAGTGAGATGAGGTTTATTAAGAGGGAAGAAAAAACAGCAAAAAGGCCTTAAAGTTTAAGATCAAAAATATTTTCTGACTCTAGTGACTGAACTAGAGAAGCAGTGTGGCTCCGTGGAAAGAGCACAGGCTTGGGAGCCAGAGGTCTTGGGTTCTAATCTTGGCTCTGCCACTTGTCAGCTATGTGACTTTGGGCAAGCCACTTCACTTCTCTGTGCCTCAGTTCCCTCATCTGTAAAATGGGGATGAAGACTGTGAGCCCTACATGGGACAACCTGATTACCTTGTATCTACCCCAGCGCTTAGAACAGTGCTTGGTACATAGTGAGTGCTTAACAAATACCAACATTTATTATTTTTATTATTTCTTTACTTCAGGATCCTGTGGGAGAAAAGATATGCTAGAAGCCTTTGTGCTCTGCAAACAATTCAGATCCCTTAGATCCTTTTTTCCCCACCTTGGGACATGAAATTGAGATAAAATTCAAATTTGAACATGCTATTCAAGTAGATTTTCATACAGGCCAACAATTCTGATGTGAGTCCTACGAGAATGTCACTGATAGTAAGGTTGTCCAAAGTTGGAGGCTTGTTGGGAAATGAGAGAAGCAGCCCCCATTGGGTCAGAACCTTACCCACTTCGCTCCACCCTCCTAACCTCCATGCTTTGAGAAATATGTTTTCAGGGGGTATCCTTGTGTTAATGAATTCACTGGATCCTTTTCTTTCTATTGATATATCTATTGAAAAGTCGAAGGTAAATTTAATTTTCCATTTGGATACTAGAGTATGAAATCATATCACTTGGAGAATTTTTGTATCCCCGGATAATTCATATGATGGTCCCTCAACTGATCACAAAATCTCCATGTAAGGCAATACCACCGAACATACGAAAAAAATCTCAAAGCAGGTATAATCAAAAGTACTAGGACAGTGGAGAAACTAAGTAACAGACATACTTTGGTTTAAAGTCTCATGGCAAGTCAGAAGCAGCTATGAAAACGTACTGTTTTTGTCTCTGTGGGAATCAGTTTGGAATATTATTCAATTGGCTCTTTCTGGATGAATTTTAGTGTGTCTGCTCTTACGGATATAAGCAGTTTTCTAGAATTGGGTTACCTTAAAGGCCTTCAATAACTTAAGAAGGTCTGAATAACAAATCACGATGTAATGTGCTCTTTGTTCACATTTTTGTTCAATTTTTGATTGGCACACCTGATAATAATAACAACGATGGCATTTATTAAGCGCTTACTATGTGCAAAGCGCTGATGAACATAAGAGCCCCTAGTTTTAATGGTAGTTAAACACGTGGATGACTTGAGTGCTTGACTGACTTTTGCTAACTGAAATCACACTTGGTCTTCCAGCTAAAGAGTGTAGTGGTTATTTGCCGGCCTAACTCGGGAGGTTACTTTATGCTGCAGTACCGCTGCCCTGAAGATAATAGGCATGTGACAAAAATGAATGTCCATCATAATGCATCAGAGTCAGACTCGAAACCTTACCACCAGAGGGAGATCACTAGAAAGTGGAGTGAACATTTTCTTCAGGCCACAGAGAACAGGGAGTGAAAAAAAACCTTACTTCCAATTATGCAGGCTTTTTAAATGCTTGATGGAGGATTTTTAATTAAATGGAAAGTTGCCCATTTCTCTTCTCCTCGCTCAATACAACAATTACAAAAAGTACTCATATTTTATTTATTAGTGGATTGTACCTCACGCACCAATTAATGCTGTTTGGAAATCATGAAATTTTAAACAGCTACCTAATTTGGGGACGGCCTGATTTATTCGGCCCCTACATTATGTTGTGAATATCTAATTGTTTTAATGATTGCTTTTGGTCCTACATATTATCATAGGCCAGATTTGGAATCGTCATGAAAAAGGACAATGACCTAACCAAAAGACAAAGTATGTAAATAATTGAATAAAAATATACACAATAATTTAAGGCTTTCTTGTTTTCCTCACATTAATTCACTATAGCTGCTATAGTGACAGAAAATCTTATAGGCGATTAAGCTTCCAAATACTACAAATCTGTTTTCACAGTAGCTCTACTTTATCACAATTATAAACTGAAGGGCTGATATGGATATTAGTGCAGAGAGAGAATTGCAGTCTTTCATCTGGGCCTGTATTTACTCATGAATCTAAGTCTTTACCAAAAATGGGAGAACTAATTTGGAATATTTACGAGCAAACCTAATTCGTTTCCCCTAGATATAGGATGAATCTTTTACAATTTTTCATTGCGCAAGTGATTTAATCTAAACAGACTCTTTAAGAGAAAAATTCCATGACTCAAGGTAGTCCTAAGTGCCAAATAAAAATAAAAACAATCCAAGTGAGAATGGGACACACCTCTCCTTTTCTTCAGATTGAAACCGGTGAAGATTAAAACAAAATGGGCTAAGCTCCACTTTACACAGAACTCCTGGGTTCATTTCATCAACCATACTTTTGATGTACTTTTCATTATCAATCCAGACTCCAGAGACACATTAGAATGTAAGCTATTGCTCCTTCTGATTCCAAAAAAAGAGCCCAAAATAAAGAAGTAAAATTATGAAGTGGAAGCCTTAGAGATAGTCTTATCTTTTCTTGAAGGGCAAAGTAGGAAAAGGGTTTTTAAGTAAGCCACCTCATTTTAATCCTTTCAGATAGTATTGATAAAAATGGTGTTTATAACAGGATGATTGCTATAAGGATGAAAATTTCCTAAAGACTTTATTAATGAAGAGGACATTTTTTTGTGATTTTCTGATGCCTAGTTTTCTTAATTTTCATTTAAATTTATTGGGAATGTTGAGAAGAGAGTTCAACGGTTTGTAAAGGAAAGATGGTTCTTTCTGTTACCTTCTGTCACAGAAACATTGGCATCACAATACTGCTGTGTCCATGTTTATTGTGTTCAATTTCACACTGGATTTGGAATGGTTCTCATGCGGTAAAACTAATTCTACAGAACTTTTAAATGGAGAATAATCTCTTTTAGTACCATTTTTGCTAAAGGAATTATGAGTGGCACATTATCACGTTAAATGCTATTTTAAAAGCAATTATGACTCATTCCATATCTTGGAGTCAAACTGGTTACAATTTAGTTTATCCATGTGAAAATATTTCAGGAACTGAGGCACAGAGAGTTTATGTTACATTCTTGGGGTCACACAGAGTGTAGATTAGAATGTCAAGCGTCTAACAGTTAATTCAATGGGTCATACAAAAGTACAAGCATGGACCTCAGAGTCAGAAGACCTGAGTTCTAATCCCAGCCCCAGCTCCTGTCTGTTTTGCGACCTTGGGCAAGTCACTTAACTTCCCTGTGCCTCGGTTACCCAGTCCATAACATGCGGAAAACGACTGTGAGCCCTATGTAGGAAGGAATTCTGTCCAATCTAATTATCTTGTTTCTACCCCAGTGCCTGGGACATTGTAAGTGCTTAACAAATAGCATAAAAAGTACAATTTCAAATGACTGTAATACCCTGTCATTCAGTTAAAAAGATGGGTTTGAAAGTTTGCTCAAACACGTATTGAGACAGCATATCACAAAGGCAATATAGTCTACAGGACATTGTGCTGGGAGGAAGGCAACCTGGATTTTCAGCTCTTCTCCTGAGCTCAGCCAGGTCATTTGACTTGTTGGTGTTTCAGTTTCCCCATCTGGGAAATGAAGATAATTGTCTTTTTTCCTCCCCACCTCAAAAGGTGGCTTAAAGATAAAATGGGATAACAAAGGTAAATGTCTCTCTGGTTCTCATCATACAAGGAACTGTGCAAAGCAGCAGCATGGCTTAGTGGCAAGAGCCCGGGCTTGGGAGTCAGAGGTCGTGGGTTCTAATCCCACCTCCGCCACTTGTCAGCTGTGTGACTTTGGACAAGCCACTTGGCTTCTCTGGGCCTCAGTTACCTCATCTGTAAAATGGGGATTAAGATTATGAGCCCCACATGGGACAACCTGATCACCTTGTATCTACCCCAGCGTTTAGAACAGTGCTTTGCACAGGGTAAGTGATTAACAAATACCATTATTATTATTACATATCCTTATTAATGGGTTGAGGTAAAAGTCTCAATTTTCAAATAGTTGAAATTATCTAACATGAAGTATCTCTCTCACTCCATCAACAGAACACTCTTCTTTTTTGTGCAAGACACAAGTGGTTTAATGATCATAAATTATAGTTCCTCCCTTGCTGGATGAAATCCCGACTCGTGATTAATAATAACCAATTATTAATGAAAAATGATCATCCTGGGATCTGCTTCTGCTTTGGAATGTTTGTGATAGGGAAGAGATGCTTAAATCCTTGAATCTGCTACGAGCTTTGACAGATGTAATTTCTTCCTTGTAAATACAGGTCTTCCTAGTTAAAATTATTATAAGGGAATGGAGCTGATAAATACGGATTTCTCAGGCCCCGATTCTCTTGTCTTGTTGGGAAGACTGGAGAGGAAGCAGGAAAGGAGTCGGCTTCTGTAAAACCGTTCAGAGAAAGTATTTTCTGTGGGTGGGTGGAGAGACATGGCTCCTATTTCCCACCTCCTCCCCACCCTTGGGAGTACTGTTGCTTCTCCGAAAGAACTAGGGTTGAGGTGGAGCAGCTGCAGGGCCCCCATAAAATAGCCCCCAAACACAAGTACAGTGCTCTGCACATAGTAAGCGCTCAATAAATACAATTGAATGAATTTGCTGCAGCAGGTGACTATGAACATGGTTCAAGGAGAAAATTTAAATCACTGCTATTAACTGAGCACTACTAACTTTGTGGAGAGCACTGTACTAAGCTTGGGCCTGGGGAAGAGGGATGTTTTTCCTACCCTATATACTTGGAGGACACACGTCCTCTGGTGTTCAGGAAATAAGCTCAAGAGTATTTTTCCAGGATACAAACGTATCCTCTCCCTCCTAAGCTGAGTACCATGATCTAGAATGATCTTGGGAAGTGATATGGAATCTGAGCCTATAATATTAAGAACACACTATTTGTCACTCATCCTGAAACATTGCCCTGTCTTGCCTTAATACATTGATCATGGATAAGGAGGAGAACACATTCACAGAATATAGTTTTCTCAGAACCTCTCACTCTCAGTCAACCAGTAGTATTTACTGAAAGTCCAGTGCAGACTGTATTAAGCTCTTCGGTGAGTACAGTAGAGGTAGTGTAAACGATACTTGCGCATTCATGGAGTTTACAATGGAGTAGACGAGACAGACTCTAAATTAATTGACAGAAGCAGGAGGAGGAGGGGAAGGAAGGAGTGGATATGTATACACCTATACTGTGCCATACAGAAGTTTCCTTTAAATGTAAAACAGTCATGTTTACCTGAGCTAAACCGGTCATTCTCCTGGCATCTCATCAATTTCCAATTTTAATCTGGAGATGGATGAATATTTTCTTGAAGTCTTAAGTGGAAACTTCGGAGGAACACAGAACCTTTGCCATTTTCCACAATAGGGGCACACATTCTAACCTACCCAGATCTAGGAGAATTGGCTTTTTCAAATATCAAGTAAATGCACTGTGAGTCTACTGCTTCATCTCTTGAAGGTGAAAGTAAAGGGACTTAGGCATTTCATCTTGGCTAAGGAGTCCTTGAATGTGACTTAGCAGACAACATTTTCCAAAGAAGATTGAAAAGCTGAACGAAACTATCGAGGACACCATATTCATTCCCCATAGGGTATTAAGCTTTCATTTTGACCAACAGGCAAAACATTTCATTTAAAACACTGCTATGTCCTTGAATAAAATGTTTATCTTGAGACTGGTCGAACTATGGGAATGACACTCTACTGCTTACTGCTGTCTCGGCCAAGAGAACGGTACATTTCCATGATGGCTCCAAATTACGCTCTAAGAGAGAGGATGAGGTGCTTCTCCATGCTAAGTGTTATTAACTCAAAATGTATTTAAAACCCAGATCTTCATATGGTGTCTTCAGTTTTCCACTTAGGGGCATAGGGCAAGAGGCAGTCTTCAGGGAGAGACTGGTGGTGTTTTGTGCCTTAAATGACCTTAGCTTTGATATGACAAAATTAATTCTTGGGCTCTTTCTTAGTGGGATTTTCATGCAGCCAAGTTTATAAGAAGTATTTAGTTATATGGAGAACTCTCCACAATGACTTAGTGACTCTTTACATGATTGTTGGACTGTGATTAGAGTTAAGCTTAGGAATTTATCAGCAATTTAAATCAGCAAATCACAAACACTTTAAGAATTTGATTTCTTTTACACCCATTAAAAATTCCTCTGAAAATTTTTATGTTGAAAAAACATTGGATCAAACTCAGGAAACTCTCCCATTTCTAGTAGCACAGTTATGGAACAGAACAACTTATAGAAGGAGAGGTGGTTGTTAGGAGGTGTTTGAAGTATTTTTATAACTTAACAATTTACAACTGTTTTAGAGCAGGGGCCTGGGAATCAGAACATCATGGGTTCTAATTCTGACTCTGCCACTTGTCTGCTGTGTGATCTTGGGTAAGTCACTTAACTTGTCTGTGCCTTAGATACCTCATCTGGAAAATGGGAATTGAGACTGAGAGCCCCATGTAGGACAGGGTCTGTGTCCAACCTGATTTGCTTGTAACTACCCCAGTGCTTAGTACAGTGCCTTGCACATAGTAAGCACTTAAGAAATACCATAATTATATTATTATTACTGCAAACGTTTCTAAGTCATGTAATCTCATATGGGTGATTAGCTTTCCTTCGGAGAGTAAACACAAGTCTCAGTTTTGATAAATACCTTAATGACTTGAAACAATTAACTCAGCTTCCAAAAGTGGCTAATTTCCTGGGGAGGAGGATCTCATATGCACAACAGAACAGAATCAATACGTTTCAACACCAATACATTATATTTATCCTGCAGCCACATAACTGTCCCTTGTTCTATTCTGAGGAGGCTCAATCATGACAAAAATCAACCCTCACAACTGCCTTAAGAGGTGTCCATATTCATTCATTCATTCAATCGTATTTACTGAGCACTTACTGCGTGCAGAGCACTGTACTAAGCGCTTGGGAAGTACAAGTTGCCAACCTAAAGAGACGGTCCCTACCCAACAGCAGGCTCACAGTCTAGAAGGGGGAGACAGACAACAAAACATATTAACAAAATAAAATAAATAGAATAGTAAATATGAACAAGTAAAATAGAATAATAAATATGTACAAACATATACACAGGTGCTGTGGGGAGGGGAAGGAGGTAAGGCGGGGTGGGATGGGGAGGGGGAGGAAGGGGAGAGGAAGGAGGGGCTCTGTCTGGGAAGGCCTCCTGGAGGAGGTGAGCTCTCAGTAGGGCTTTGAAGGGAGGAAGAGAGCTAGCTTGGCGGATGTGCAGAGGGAGGGCATTCCAGGCCAGTGGGAGGACGTGGGCCGGGGGGTTGATGGCAGGACAGGCGAGAATGAGGCCCAGTGAGGAGGTTAGCGGAAGAGGAGCAGAGGGTGCGGGCTGGGCTGTAGAAGGAAAGAAGGGAGGTGAGGTAGAAGAGGGTGAGGTGATGGAGAGCCTTGAAGCTGAGAGCGAGGAGTTTTTGCCTGATGCATAGGTTGATTGGTAGCCACTGGAGATTGTAGTATTCATTACATGCTTACTATGTGCACAGCACTGTACTAAGCACTAGGAAATAGTTCACAGGTGGAAACCAAGTAGTCTTAATAATGTGCTCTTGTATACATCCCAAGACCCCAACTTAACGGATGTAGCTGAGCAATGCTTAATTTGTGACAAGGTTCGGCATCTGAGGGAGGCTGTAGTAGACTCATGCTGGAGTTTGGGACAGAGCTGGCTCTTCAATTGCTCTACTACCCCAGGCTGAAACGTGGGGCCAGGAAAGGACCATCTTATCGATGAGTACTTTTGGGACCCAATATGACAGTGCTGCTGGTACTTGGCACTCTGGAACCTCTAAAACATTTCCCATTTTGGACTGAGTATCTTTTTTGAGTGCCAAACTCCAATCAAGGCTAGACTAGGAATGAGTAAAGAAGTGGGAAGGCATACTACTTTGGTGGCAAATCCTCTCTTCAAATTAAATTACTTTGTCATTAAAAGAGAGGAGAGAGAGATGAGGAGAGAGAGGTAGAAAGGGAGAGAGACGGTAGGGAAGGAAGAAATGGGGAAAAAGACAGAAGAAAAAGGAGATAAGGAGAAAGTGAGTTGGTGGCACTGACTTCTTTAAATTGCAGTGCTTTTTACATTTCAAGAAACAAGTCACTTATTTGATCCGGATAATATGGAGTGTGATTATAGAACAACCTATGCAAGGGGATCTTGAAATTCAGGCTCAAGAAGGAAGGTAAGGGATTTTTTCTTAGCTGCAGTAATTTCTAGTTAGGTCTCCATGTTCACCCATCTGCAGTATAACTGATACTTGGGCCGATATAAATAAAAATCAAAGGTGAACCAACTTCCCTTCCCCTCTTTGTTCTCTCCTCCTTAAAAGGGGCCTTTTTAATCTTTTCAGTTTATAACTGTTCCTTTATACTCTCTGGGCCACCCCATTGGATTTTCTTTCCTTAATTGTCCTATTAAGTGCTTATCTAACCCAGCAGGGTGAGGCAAACAGATTTATTCTGAAGCTGAAGGGAATGAACTAACAGTAAGCATTACATTATGTTCTAAAGCTGACACTTTCTTCTTTAGCAGGCAATGTACAAGTCAGTACACCAAACCAAACAATATTCAACATCCTCCTCAGCACTGTGCTGAAAATTTGATTTTACTTTTAATAGGCTGAGCTTCCATGGATTTTAGTTAAAATCCCACCCCTATAGTGGAAGTGAGCTACATAGACCAGAAAATGAAAAATCTGCTTCTTTCCTCAATTTAGACACCTCTAGCCATTACTGAAACTATTTTCTAATTGGCATCTAGGTGCAATATTGAATCCCCTGGAATAATAATACCTGTTATATTTTAATTTCTGAAATAATTGGGATATAACTTCTCTTTGGCTCTCTACCCCCATTTCCACCATTCCCCTTCTCCTGGCAACTAATCAAGGAAAAGAGCAGAATAAACTCACTTAATAGTCAAATTTAAAAAAATTCTGCCAGATTCTTCCTGTCCACCTACCAGAGCTTAATAATCAATCCTTGTGGACACACTATTCACTCAAGTTCTAACAAAGAAGGACAAATGAAGTGGCCATTTTACATTCTGAAATGGTTGAAATGAGGGTAAAGGGGACCTATTTCAAAGAGACTATCCCTATTTAGAAATTAAGGATGAAAAATCTTACTAACTTTTGTAAAAAATGAATTAGGAAACTAAAAATATCACTCCTATTAAAATTATTAATTTTATCCCTTCAGATGCCTGGCGCTACACATGAAAGGAATACCGCAAAAGGAACCAACATTTTCTCACTAGCTATTCCACAAAGACTAATTCTCAGTAGTTATTCAATGGACTAATTATTGAAAAAGACCATGGTGGCAATTAGTTGAGGAGGCAGAGGGCCACACCAGGGGCTTTTTCATTTCCAAAACTAGATCTGTCCCACTAAGGGAACTATGGTATGAGATTTCTCACTGACAGGTGGTTGCCTGCATTGTCTCAACCAACAGAATCCATGAGTTCATTTAAAAAACTCATTTAAAGTATGGAACAAATCCCTACTGAGCACAATGGTGTCATGTGTGGTCCATTGTGTTTAGAAACTCTCACATATCCTCACTCTTAATTTTAGTATAGTGTAAGCAAATTCATTTCTTCCTCAAGTCAGTCTAAAACTACATCTTGGAGACAAAAGGTAAAAGTCTAATGCAGTAAGTCACTGTTTTCGTAAAACACTATTCAAGCTTTTAGTGTAATGATTAAAAAAACCCATTAATAGGGAATCTAACTTGATTTCTATCCTGAAACCTTTTTCAAGATAGTCTTATGCTTCCATAGGTCCTCGCTTTTTAGAAATGTATATGACAAAGATGTAGCTTGATTAGACATTTACAAATACGACACTTGAATTTGGATATTTCTTTTAAACTCATTTGGGTTTGTGGCCAAAAATGATAAGTTAAAAGAACTTTATAGCAACAAAGGAAGTTTTAACAGCAGAACTTTTACATTTGGTTTTACAACTTAAGCATGCCACCTGGATTTTGTGTTGCTCATAACTCCTATAACCGCCCCTAAATGAAAACTTTCCATGGATGAGCTGTAAGATCATTTTGAGGGCAGGGAGTAAGAAGTTAAAACCAGACTGCTCATTTTCAAAGTCTTCTTTATCTGAGGATAACACTTCTATGGTAGGGAACTTTTTCATTCATTCAATCGTATTTATTGAGCGCTTTCTGTGTGCAGAGCACTGTTCTAAATGCTTGGAAAGTACAATTCGGCAACAGATGGAGACAATCCCTACACAACAACAGGCTCACAGTCATGATCAGTTCCTCTTGCCCCCCTTTACTGGTTATTATGCATACCGACCAGTCAATATGCAGATTCTCCTTCATCGACATAAATGCTTTAGGATGGAAAGAGAAGAAATCATTACCTTTCCTTGGTCTCCCTCACAACAAGTGGGGGTTTTAAGAAAATCAATCCTGGTTCAGAATTTAAATTGGTAATGAGCAGTTGTTCCTTGCCGGATGAAATCCAAATGTTAGAAAAAAAGCCCTCAAATTCTGTAAATAAGAAGTTTCAGGCCTGCATTGACCATGCCTGTGAGCGACTAAGGACTCACCCTGATGACATGATATATTAAGCACGTTGAAAAGAGCACTGATATTGACATAAGCAAGGGCTATTCTCAGGGGCTGACTGCCTCTGCGTAGCACATTTACCTTAAAGGAAAACACACTTGGTTCCAGGCTAAGCCTGCTAAGCATTTACTGAGTCTGGATCAGAAAGGTTAGGCCCAAAGGGAATAAATTTCTAAACTACGTGGCATGACTACCTATCGGAAACAGATGATGTTCTACCTCATGTGGTTTTACATTAGGTCTCGCTGTGCTCTGCACGGCCGGGATACCCGACTAAAACCTGAGAAAAGGTGATACATGTGAAAATGTGAAACACACAAGTCCCTTCTGACTCATGATTGCTTTCATAGGCATTTCTTATCATTTCACATTTTCTTGTTGCCACTACCTTCCAGGAGAGTGCCTGTTACAAATTATACATTAGGACTACATAGGCCATAAAAAAAAAAGAGACTTACAATTTTCTGGCACTATAAAAAAGGGCTAGTTATGGCTATAAAATTTCTCCCTATAATGCCAGCTGATAATATTAGCTGCATCACCAGGGATTTAGTAAGGTAGTAGATGCAGTTACTTTAAATGTATTGTTAGTTTTCCATGAAAACCATAACAATTAAGGCACAAGATAAACTTCCCAAATGACTGTTATATATAACAGCACCCTCTAGGTTCACCCACTTTTTATTTTTGTTCTTCCCTCCCCCACTAATACGTTATTGGATCCTTCTTCATTGACTTGAAAAAGATTTTTCACATCCTATGAGTTTTTCCTCTAAAAGGAGACTACACTGTTTCATTTAAATGGACTGAACATAGACCCACTATGGTAAAATCACCCACTATGTGATAGGTACTTCTACTGCTGAAATCATTTTTCACCTGGTTTCTATGTTCGCAAAGATCAGTACATATCACACCCAAAATCAACAAAACCCATATTAAACACTGAACACTCAAGAAGGCTGCAAAGACTTTCTAATGGACCTGGTAATAATAATACCAATGATGGCATTTGTTAAGCACTTACTATGTGCAAAGCACTGTTCTCAGCGCTGATGAAAGTGGGCCCATGTCTGCCACTAGAACCCAGGATCTCAGCCAAATTATACAGTTTTCGTTTAAAGGTACCAGATCCCCAAATAAGAATGCCTCAGTAATCCACTGCTGGGCCATGCATGACTATATACACCCTCCAACAACCCACTGCGTCTTCTGCATCTGCCAAAGGGAAAGCCCAGTTGGGGTGCACCTGTCACCCACAATTTGCCAAGTTGTCTCCTGAAGAGGCAGGATTTTTGTTCTTAAGACAAATAGCTTACACGTTAGCACTCAATTGAAATTGGAAACCTCTACTTGGTAAATAAAATATTTGCTCTTTTCCAGTCTTGGGCTCTCTGCTTGAGTTCTTTGGAAAAAGGTGTTAGAGAAATCTGAAAAGCAATCATATTTATTGAGTGCTTACTGTGTGTAGAACACTGTACTAAGCACTTGGGATAGTATAATATACCAAAGCCCGTAGACACATTCTCTGCCCACAAAGAGCTTACAGCCTACAGGATCAATCTTTGATGGCTAGTGCAAAATGGCTTTGGTCACCTGAACAATGCCATCTTTGCCCAGAATCTGAAATTCAGCTGGCCTGTGAATTGGTATTTTGTAATAATAATAATAATGGTATTTGTTAAGCACTTACCATGTGCCAAGCACTGTTCTAAGAGCTGGGGGGGGATACAAGGTGATCAGGTTGTCGCACTTGGGGCTCACAGTCTTCATCCCCATTTTACAGATGAGGTAACAGAGGCACAGAAAACTGACTTGCCCAAAGTCACACAGCTAAGTGGTGGAGTCTGGATTCAAACCCACAACCTCTGACTCCCAAGCCCAGGCTTTTTCCACTAAGTCATGCTGCTTCTACCATCCAGAGTCACTCTGTAGGGGCGCTTAATTAAAAGAAAAAAAGTCATACACAAAAAGAAGGAACACCAAGAAAAAAGGATGCAGTCCCCTAGAGGTCTTCGGTAAAGTGATAGCCATCCTTCTATTCTGGGATCAGTGAAATCAAGTTATAATAAATAATAATAATAATAATAATAATAATAGCATTTATTAAGCACTTACTAAGCACATAGTAAGGTTACAAGATGATCAGGTTGTCCCACAGGGGGCTCACAGTCTTAATCCCCATTTTACAGATGATGTAATTGAGGCACAGAGAAGTTAAGTGACTTGCCCAAAGTCACACAGCTGACAAGTGGCAGAGCTGGGATTAGAACCCACAACCTCTGACTCCAAAGCCCATGCTCTTTCCACTGAGCCACGCTGCTTAACCCAGTTATCTGTAACCTCTAGTGGTTTATCCTACCCCTTTAAGTTAATCAATCCAGATAATAATAACAATAATGATGATGGCATTTATTAAGCACTTACTATGTGCAAACCACTGTTCTAAGCACTGGGGAGGTTACAAGGTAATCAGGTTGTCCCACGGGGGGCTCACACTCTTCATCCCCATTTTACAGATGAGGTAACTGAGGCCCAGAGAAGTGAAGTGACTTGCCCAAAGTCACACAGCTGACAATTGGCGGAGCCGGGATTTGAACCCATGACCTCTGACTCCAAAGCCCGGGCTCTTTCCACTGAGCCACGCTGTTTCTCTATTACTATTAGATGGAAGCTAGTAATAATAATAATAACTGTAGTATTTGTTAAGCACTTCTTATGTGCTAGGCACTGTCCTAAGCGCTGGGGTGGATACAAGCAAAGCAGGTTGGACACAGTCCACAGTCTCAATCCCCATTTTATACAGATGAGGGAACTGAGGCACAGAGAAGTGAAGTGACTTGCCTAAGGTCACCCAGCAGACCAGTGGCAGAGCTGGGATTAGAACCCATGACCTTCTGACGCCCCAGCCAGGTAGAGGAAAAAAAGTGTACTTACAGAGAGATCCACATGCTGCCTGTGCCATAAGGAGGATGGCACATGACAGGGTTAGACATAACAAACTTTAGTGTGAAGAGTTTGGCAGATCCTAGCTGGCAAATTTATAGATATCTTCCATGGCCTGAAGATAGGGTTAAATAGAAATGGGCAGAATCCAGTTCAATCATTCACCTAACCAAATGACTCACACTTTGGATCTGTTATTTAAGCCAGTTTGAGGGCTTAAATAACTATTTTTAAGAGGCTACATCCTCCTATCTCCTTTCCTTAAAAGCTGAATATATATTTGCCATGTGACCCCCCCACCCCAACACATTCAGGTACAAATGTACACCCATATTCATTTTTATAGATTTATGTCAAAAATATAGATGTGTATGCAGATACATACCGATATACATAAACCCCATGTAAATTATATAATAATGATATATTATATAATTATATATTAATTTTTATAGAGCTATGTCAAAATCTCCATTTAGATGTGTAGGCAGAAGCATACCAATATACATCCACCCTACATAAATTCTCCACAAATAAAGCTTGAATTTTGTTCACTTGCAATATGTTCAGATAATTTTATTTCTAAGCATTTTGAGCTACTCTTTTCACAAGACCCTTAAGGATTTTGGTGCTGACCACCATAAAAATAATTCTTTGTAATAAAGAATGCTCAGCAGGACAATAAGAGGAGAGGGGGGTTAGGGATACAGCTATTATTCAAGTTGCTAATTAACAGATGTGTCCCACTGAAAAGAAGCTTGAGGCACTAATGTTTCACTTCTAGCCCATAAGAGAGATGTCTTAGAGGATAATCTATAATTTGCAGCACATTTTAGTCTGGCTAGACAAATCCATGATGTCTAGCATCTATAGAAGGGCCCTCTCTTTCAAGCAGGCACTATGCCAATGTAGCAGATGGCCAGAGGTTGGGGAACATGTCCGTTGCATGTAATATATTTACGGACAAGATAGCTTCTAGTTAGAGTGATAGAAAGCATTGTCTGCATTGAGCTTCCACCTGCACCCTGATTAAAGTTCAGAATTGAGTGTTTATTTTCCAACCCGGGAAATACCTCCTTTTGGCACAAACGCACATATTTAGTTATGGGGAATTGGGAAGTTCTGGAGAATGAGCCAAAAGGCACTATGGATGGAAATCCAAGTTTCTAAACGACCACATTAACCTGAGCCCAGATATATTTTCTGCAGAAGAGACCAGAGCATTTGAATATTATTATTATCATTATGGGGTTTCTTAAGTGCTTACTAGGTGTTAAACACTGTCAGATAGTCAGATCAAAGACAGACTCTGAGCCCCAAGTGGGGCAAGAACTAAGAAGAAGGGAGAAAGGGTATTAGTTTGCTGCCTCACCCCTTTTAATAGGGCCTTTGGGAGACAAGATGGGGGCTCTATTCCTCACCTGACTTTGACTTGGATTCACTGGATTTGAGTGTGAGCTCAAGCTGGCCTTGTGGCACCCTCCCCCATCTTCCCCTGCATGCCAATCATATTTATTAAGTGCTTACTATGCGCAGAGCACTGTGCTAAGTGCTTGGGAGAATACAATATGACAATAGACATATTCCCCGCCCACAGCAAACTTACATCCTCCTGCAGCAAGCAGCAGCCATGTCATGCCATGCAGGAAAAAGAGACTGCTCCTCCTGACGTGCAGTGGGGCCAAGAGGTCCCCCGCCACATTGGGAGCCATACACATTGAGAGCAGATGGGCTAAGCATCGGTAGGAAAGCACTGGTTCAGGGGGAGACCTTAGCCACTCTGCTGGGTACTACACACATTATTGATGGGCCTCCATGTGGGCCAGGTGATGTGGCTACAGTGGATAACGGCCAATGGTGAGTCCAATGTGCCACAGGATTTACAACCAAAATGAAAACCTTGTATCTACCTCAGTGCTGAGCTCTAGTAAATGCCACAGTGATTACTGGAATTATTATGAGAACAAAACCACCGGATGTAAATTTGGTTCCCTACTCTCTCTTCCTCTCTTTTCCTCTTCCCTTTCCCTACTTTTTCAGGTCACGGAATGTGGCTCAAATTGTGATACTGTACTTTCCCAAGAGCTTAGTCCAGTGCTCTGCACAAAGTAGGCACTCAGTAAATAAACATGATTGATTGAGTGATTCCACCAATCCCTCCTTCATTATCAGGGTAAAACAACTTCTAAACAAAGAGTCAGCTCCCTCTTAATCCAATTAAGAAACTACCTTCCTGGGTGAATCTGGGTGAGGAATCTCCACTCAGAATGGGGTGAATCTGGGCCCCGGCAACACCTGGGACCTGATGCCTGTTGCCAACTCAGTCGTCTTGCCCTCATTCATTTTTACTTTTCCTCCCCAAGCCCCTCTTTTTTCTTCCCTGTGGTGTCATCTGTCACAAGGTGGAGTTGGGCAAAAAGTGGCTGACTCTTTGCACACCAACTGTTGAAGGGTTTCACTGTGTTTAACTCCGCTGCAGAAAAAACTTGGTCAATCCCTAAGTTATATTCATCAGGCTTTTCTATGATGGAACAAATTATGCATATGAGTGTAAATAAATTTGGAAAATAAAGTCAGTCATGTGTGTTTTTAACTGAAGTTTGCAATTCTCCCTGGATTATGTGCCAATTCATTAAAATGAATTTTAAAAACATGACTCATGTAAACCAAGTCATTTCACTTGTCACAAAGTTCAGAAACTGATCAAACTAATGTCTCGGGATTCCAGTTAGAGCTCTGACACACCTAATTATTTGCACTGGTATTGAATACTGCTTTGGCATTAATGCATCTCATGATTAGATCAGACAAGAAATCATTTTTTAAAGTTTCCAGCACATATTTTTTAAATTGGAACTGATTCCAACTCTGAAAGATGGGCTCCAGTTTTCATAAACTCAAGTTGCCATGCTTTTTCACAACAAAATTATGATTCTGTTTCTAATTCCTCATTAAAAAATCTCATAAAAATACACATAAATAAGTGTATGTTATTCTTTTCAAAGCGAGATCACAGGTACAAAGCTAATGACCCTGCCTGGAAAGTGGCATACTTCATGTATCCAGAGCAAAAGCAACAGGAGAAAACTCACACACCACACTTTCAATTATGAACACAGAATCAAAATGACTAAATAAAATAAACTGTGGTCATAAACATGGACAGCAAAAAGATGTTACTCTTTCCTGAAAGTAATCACTAATACACCAACTACATCTTGGTTCTTAGTTTACATGAATCACTAGTATTAAGCATTCCTTTTATGACTGTATACTAATTATGTGAAGTATGGGAGCTACCAAAATCATGACAGTGGATATCAAAATTAATGACATTTAGCACCGAGTTGTAAGGTGTTTAGCATATGGTGCTTTTGCTTCACTGGTTAGAAGTATTTAGTTAGGGTCCTATTGATGATCTGCAGTTCCTAGAATAATAATAATAATAATGGCATTTGTTAAGTGCTTACTATGTGCAAACAGATCTGTGTGCTTCAGGCAAGGAGAAATGAAATGTATTTGATCCTATACGAATTTTAAACTAGTTATGATTTATATCCCTTTCAAGTTCATTTTTTTTTTCAAGAAGAATTCCATTTCCTTCCAAATTATACAACTAAACTCCCGTCCTCAAAAATTCTACAGTCCACTGCTGGACAGTTCTGATTTTGGTGTCTCACCTAATGCTCAAAAACTTGCAAAGACAAAGCCTACAGGGGTGACAGAAAAATAACAGAAATACTGGTTAGATTCCTCACTGGATACCAGACAAAGGACCAGGTGTATTAGACCTATTCATATTTGAGAATATCGTCACTGTCCATTCTAAATATAAGCAAGATGCTCTACTGCGCACTGCAGTGAATATCAGCAGAGAAATCAAAATATTCGTTGAGTAGCCCTGCCCCTGAAATACGTCCAATCATGGCTAGTAAATCAATTCTCTCTCCATTGCCAGCAGGAGTCCGGCAGGGAAATATCACCGGAGACCCAGCTGGGCCCCTTTGTGTGTAGGAAACCCATAGTCTGCCTCCTTGCCATCAACAGTGCGGAGTCAGCTTGGTTTTACCCCACTATGTCCCCACTCACTGCTCTCAATCAGCTCCAAACCTACATCCTCTAGAAGCAGTGAGAAGCAGAGAGAAGCAGCGTGGTCTAGTGGGAAGAACGTGGGCCTGGGATTCAGAAGACATGGGTTCTAATCCCCGCTTCGCCACATGCCTGCTGTGGGAACTTGGGCAAGTCACTTAGCATCTCTTTGCCTCAGTTAAAACATCTGTGAAATGGGGATTAAGACTGTGTGCCCCATGTGGGCTAGTGACTGCGTCCAACCTGATTCCTTGTATCTACACCGGTGCTTAGAACAATGACTGGCACAATCGTAAGTGCATAACAAATGCCACAATTATTACCCTGCTACGTGGTCACCGCTGCAACTTCTTCCTTGGTGAGCTGGTCTCTGTGGGTTACCCAGAACTCTAGTCTTATACAGTACTGTGGGGTGTGAGGCCTGGGCTGCCCTTCTCCTCTTGAGGGAAGGGAAAGGGACAAGGACTGAAAAAGTCTGAAGAGATGATGATGATAAGAATAAAAATAAACGTGGTATTTGTTAAGCTTTTACAGTATGTTAAGCACTGTCCTACGTGCTGGGGTAGATGTAAGAGTAGCAGGTCAGCACAGTCCCTGTGCCACTTGGGACTCACAGTGTACGAAAGATGGATTTTATGTCCATTTTACAGGTGAAGAGACTGAGGAACAGATAAATTAAGTGACAACATCGCAGAGCAGACAAGTGACAGACCTGAGACTAGCAACCAGGTCCTGGCTTCTGGCTGACCGACTGACATGCTCATGTCAGGGATACAGAGGAGAGAGGACCAGTAGCACATGGTCCAATTCATTATTAAAGTCTGCCTATGGGCTCTCCTCATGCATTGAAATGGCATGGGGAAGTTCATTCATTCATTCAATCATATTTATTGAGCGCTTACTGTGTGCAGAGCACTGTACTAAGCGCTTGGGGAGTACAAGTTGGCAACATATAGAGACGGTCCCTACCCAACAGAGGGCTCACAGTCTAGAAGGGGGAGACAGACAACAAAACATATTAAAAAAATAAAATAAATAGAATAGTAAATATATACAAGAGTAAATATGTACAAGAAGTTGATGTATATGACGCAGATTTGCGAGAGGAAATTTCCTCTGCAAAATATCCTTTGGTAATATATTTTTTTGATTACAGACTCAACCAATGGAAAGGTTTCTGAAGTAAAAGACAGAGGAAAAGGGATGTTGCAGTGAGAAGGAAAGCATATCTTAATTAGTAGATTTCCATCAGGGGTTCACTCACAAAGAGTCCAAGTCCTTGTGCCCTAGTCAGGTCTTATTTGAATGATGGCCTGACAATATGGGAATACGATTATCACTACCATCGTCAATTAACAGTAATTGAGCACCTACTGTTCTTGGCACCTTACTTGGCATTGCGGGAGATATTCATTTTCATGAGATAATCTATCTGTATATTGGTCATAAGTGATATTTTTCAAGTTAAACCCTGACTTAGGCTGTAATTCCTAGACTTTCTGTTGATGCCAAAAGCCTGAAGTATGATTCACATAAGAGAATTTACAGGAAGCCACTGAGCATCAAAAAAACCCAAAACCCATGTCTTTAACAACATCTTAAACAGAAATAATCAAAATTTAGCAGTGATTATAGAAAACTCAAATAATTACTTTGAGATACTTCGGTTTCAAAATAACCATCTCCTGAGGCACTTCATATAGGAAAAGGCTCTAAAAAGATAGTGTTTTCTATTCTAACATTTCAAAAAGAACCAAAACATGAAACAAAAGGTACTATGCTTGATTTACTAGTAAGGGTTATTTTGTAGCAATAAATCGGAGAAAGACTGTACACAATATATATCAGGTCCCTGTGGGAAACATAAAACTACCTAGTTCTATTAGAATCTAATCATACGGTTCATTTTATTATTTTAATGTCATGTTCCCAGGGTTTCATTAGATTAGCAGCACTTTAATGAAAGTTAATTGCTCCAAAGACCTTTCATTTCTATTGATGATTCTTCTTCCAGAAAAATACAATTTCACCATATTGATGAAAAATAGCTCCTAGTCAATAAAAACACCAAATTCATCTCACTGATTTTATGGTATTTACGATGAATTTACATCAATGAATTGACTACTCAAGTGTATTCGATTCATTGAGCTATGAGCTTATAGAACCTTTTATAATGACAGAAAGTGTGAAACCAGAGGCACTGTTAATAAAAGGTTCTTAGTACTACAGGACCAACTATTTTAGCGACTTGGTAGAAA
Organism: Tachyglossus aculeatus; assembly: GCF_015852505.1. Classification (NCBI taxonomy): domain Eukaryota; kingdom Metazoa; phylum Chordata; class Mammalia; order Monotremata; family Tachyglossidae; genus Tachyglossus; species Tachyglossus aculeatus. Next base: position 19,723,696 of record NC_052089.1, on the reverse strand, counting down.
TGCAGGTTAGCTCTGATGAGGATAAGGTAAAATTGACAGAATACTGATGGGACAAAGTACTAGGGGATGAACTCTCAAAATATTTTCTATGGAAAGATACACATGATTTGTTTCTAAGATCTTGTTGGAGTTGCATATTCCTTTCTTATGGAACTTAGGAAGTGGATAAATCAGGCTTCAGTTAGTTTATTTCTAGACCAGATCTCAAAAAACTGAGGTTATGTCTGACCTGAATGGACATTAAAACCTCCAGAGTACCAACCATATCGTTCATAAAATTAAGGGCATGCCCTAGAAATCTTGAAGATAATTTCACCTCCTTGAGTTTTTTGTGCTTGCTAACATGGCTTGTTCTCATCCTCGTACATGAAGCTCTCTACCTTGGAGAAGGTTGCACTTTAATGACTAAACAGTTCTTCCCTATTTAATGTTTACCCCATTGAAAGCTTGAGATGTCATATATACAGTGATGTAGACTATCCTCATGACATGCAATTCTTTGTATAGCCATCAACTCCATGGAAACAGATTCTCTATATCTTGGTGATCTTTTTTCCTTCATCAACTAAATTATCCTAAGCATTTTAAAGGGAACTTTAAAAATGTGAAGGGAAAATAAATGTCTCCTATGAAAATTGTTTTCTGTTGTCAAGCTCATGTGTAAACAATTAACTTGAATATAAACCTCTTTCTAATCAACTGACTGACATTCCATCATATAGAGATAATGAGCTCAAGACCCATAATTTATTTTTCCCCTCGCAACCAAGGCCCATGTGTTCGTGGAATAGTAAAATGAAAACAGTTGGAGTATCTGTTTTATGCATTGGATGGCAAAAAAAAATTAGAATGAATGGTTTTAAATGAACCTGTGTCCCTTTAAGAAATTTTCTACATTATGGAAGGAAGTCTGAAACTCGGTAACACCTAAACCGTTTTAAAGAAAATCTCAAACACATCTCAGAATCCTCCTACGTGTTGTCAAGAAAGAACCACTACCATATAATGAAGAGACATTCACGATCTAATGTCACAAAGAAAAATATCAGGTCACCAAAAACAGCAAAGTATTCCAGACTGATATTCTGTATTGGGCAACTCCTTCCTTGAAAGAGTGAAATCTTTCAAATTATTAAATAGTCTCTCCGCATCCTCCCGTCCCTTCCCCAAATGAATCAAGATGAATCATTTGGATGATACCCTAAAGGCTTTTTCCATTGTTCTAGGATTTTTCTTGGGACACAATTATTCTCTTTAAAAAAATTCACATAATTGCATAATTGCATTTCAAGGTTAAAACCATTTTTTTTTCCAAACTAGGGAAGAAACTGGGAGCCCTCTGAGCAATATTGGGTATAGACTACAACTGTGTAAATCACCTGCTTTATGATTTGTCCATGTCTCCCCTAACTAGCTAAGACCAAAAACTCCAGAGGCTTTTAGACTTCTAGACTGTGAACCCACTGTTGGGTAGGGACTGTCTCTATATGTTGCCAACTTGTACTTCCCAAGCGCTTAGTACAGTGCTCTGCACACAGTAAGCGCTCAATAAATACAATTGATTGATTTTAGGGGAGGCAATCATTTGGCTAGGGGATTGAAATGCTCGGCTCTATGCCTTGTAAAAGAAATAACTTTACTCTTCCTAGCATGTAACTGTACATTTCAGAAAGCAACGTGGGCTGGTGGAAAGAGCACAGGCCTGGGAGTGAGAGGTCCTGGGTTCAAATTTTAGTTCCACCATTTTCCTGTTATGTATCCTTGGGCAAGTCACAACTTCTCTGTGCCTCAGTTTCCTCAACTGTAAAATGGGGATTCAGTACCTGTTCTCCCTCCTACTTAGATAGTGAGCCCCACGTGGGACAGGAACTGTGTCAAACCTGATTCATTTGTATCTACCCCAGTGTTTTAGAGAACAGTGTTGTTTGATTTATAGTAAGCCCTTCACAAATAATATAAAAACCCCACAAAAAAGAATTTTTTAAAAAGTGTGCCTTCCACGGCCTCCCAACTGTGTATTCTTTCCCAGCGCTCTGAACACAAGTGCTTAATAAAATCTATTGCTACTACTACTAAGGTGGCTAATGTTTATGAATCTTACAGTTATATTTTATGTGGGGAAATATGGTTGAATTGCACGAATGACTTATGGGTATGGATCTTTCATGAACCCAAGTAATAATTTTTAGCCTGCTTAAATAAAAGTTATCCAATTGATATTTCCATCATCTTAGTCAAAAGCATATTTCCTATTTTTCTCCATCCCACAGGGTAGAAAGTAGATCTTGGATCTCCTGAGATTCAAACCCTGTCTTTATAAAGGCTCTTTTCTTTGAGGGAGTCAAAACACTGCATAACCACTACCTAATTCATCTTTTAAACATCAGCATGAAGCACATGGGGGCAGGTATCATGACCTCCTTTTCATAGATAGGGAAACAGACACAGGGTGGTTAAGTGACTTGCTCAAGATGATTCAAGCAACAGTATATACGGGATGCACAAGCCAAAACTGGATCAAATCACTTCCAGGCAACAGTGGAGCAATCGACCACTGTGGAGTTGGAACCAGAATCCATATTTTCAGTAAGAAACAATTTTCAACGTCAAAAAGTTTCTCAAGCAAGTGGTGGAGGTCCTCTCCTCTGGGACATTTAAAATTAAATGAGGTGAAACAATAGAAAATATATTACAGAATAGCCAACTGGCACTGGGAGAAATAAACAGGCTGATCTTTTCCATCTGTCATTTTTTATGACCATGTGGATATCCCACTAGCCCTCTGGTAAATGGTGGGTGTGTCCTGCATCAGAGAGGCTGTCCATCTGTTTCCTTCTAAAGCCCTTTAAACCACCCTGCTGTCCAAGAGTTAGTTTGTATGAACAAATTGATAAAATAAATGGGAAAGATTCTTATCCAAGGTTCCAGTCTACTGAAAGTGCACACACATTTAATACGTTTTAATATTTAATTTTGTCAGTATGAATAAATGTCAAAGCTGCAGCTGATGAACCACAATTGCTATGATCGAAAGACTACCTTCCCACAAATAACACACTCATAATTTAAGCTTTACATACCAACTACATGCAAAATCACAAAATGTGTACCCGTGGGCATGCAAATTTTAGGTGCTTGGAAAAATTGCCAATATCCTGCTTAATTTTAAACAGCTTCAACCTTAATTTATGGGTCCAAAGATTTGACAGCTCACTAAACCCTTAATTTCTAACAGATATTTTTCTGTTAGAGAGCAGCATGGTCTGGTAAATAGGGCACGGGCCTAGGTTCTAATGCTGACTCCACCACTTCTCTTTGGTGTGACCTTAGGCAAGTCACTTAACCTCTCTGTGCCTCAGTTACCTCATCTGTAAAATGGGGGTTAAGACTGTGAGCCTCATGTGGGACAATGACTGTGTCCCACCTAATTAGTTTTTATCTACCCCAGCACTCAGTACAGTGCCTGGCAGATAGTAAGTGCTTAACAAATACCATTAAAAAACTGTTCAAGTTGCCTCAAAAAAATATTTAAATATCGGGAAGAGCAGCTGTCTTGTGAGAAACAGGGATCTTGGCCCAAAGTAATAAGGTGTACATTTTATTTTGTAAGAATTAGAAGACTGAATTCAAGAAGAATTAAGTCCTGTTGAGTTCAGGGGTGGGTGAATATCAAGTTCTTAAGGGCAAAAGACCTAACTGCACTGGCAAAATAGAAGGGAGAGGGAATGAGAGAAATGAAAGTCCGGGGAGGCCTCTTGGAGTAGGTGTGAGTTGAATAGTGCTTTGAAGTTGTGGAGAGTGGTGGTCTGCCAAATATGAAGGGGGAGGAATTTCTAGGTCAGAGGAAAGACATGGACAAGGGACTGGCAGTGAGACAGATTAGATCGCGGTTTAGAGAGTAGGTTAGTGCTGCAGGAGGAGGGAAGTGTATGAGCTGAGTTGTAGTAAGCTATCAATGAGGTATGGGAGGATGGGGAGAGCTAATTGAATGCCTTAAAGCCAAAGGTAATTTGATGCTTTTTGATGCAGAGGTAGATAAGCAACCACTGGAGGTTTATGAGGAGTAAGGAGATGTGCTCTGAACTGTTTTTTAGGAAAATGAACCAGGAATAAGGCTGAAATATGGATTGGAGTGAGGATAGATGGGAAGCAGGGAGGTCAGTGTGGAGGATGATGCATTAATCAAGGTGTGATATGATAAGTACTTGGATAAGCGCTTAGTACAGTGCTCTGCACATAGTAAGCGCTCAATAAATACGATTGATGATGATGATGATCAGTGTGGTAGCAGTTTTGATGGAGAGGAAAGGGCAAATTTTAGCAATATTGTGAAGGTACAACTGTCAGTATTTGGTGACAGATTGAATATGCGGGTTGAATGAGAGAACTAAGTTGAACCTAATGCAAAGACTATGGGTTTGTGAGACAGGGAGGATGGAGGTGTCATCAACAGTCATAGGAAATTCAGTGGGGAGACAGGTTTGGATGGGAAGATGAGAAGGTCTATTCTGGACATATTACATATGTGCCAGTGGGGCATCCAAGGAGAGATGCACTGAAAACAGGAGGAAATGTGGCACTGCAGAGAAGGAGTGAAGTCGGGGCTGCAGACACAGATTTGGGAATCATCTGCATAGAGGTGGTGGTTGAAGCCATTGAATGGAATGAGTTCTCCAAGGGAGTGCAGGTTGGAGAACAGAAGGGGATCCAGAATGAATCCATCAGGGACTGATGAGGATCATCATCAATATTACTAACTGAGCATCACCACCTCCCTGATGGTCTACAGAGCCATATGAAAGTAACACAATTTTTGCTTTCTCGCTTATAAGCTCCCTGAAGGTAAGGTCTGTGTTGTATATTTACTCTTGCCATCATCTAGTAAGCATTCAGCTGAAAAAGGCACCCAGATAATACTTGATGAATGCAAGGTTAGTATTTGTGTATGTTGGACAGAAATGTAGGCAACCTCAATTGTTGAGGACATTTTGCAAAGGTATAAGGCAATAATAATAATAATAATAATGATAGCATTTGTTCATTCAGTTATTCAGTCATATTTATTGAGTGCTTACTGTGTGCGAGCACTGTACTAGAGCACTGTTCTAAGCGCTGGCAATGTGAGGTAGCTTTGGGAAAAGCACAAAAGAAACAGTCCAAACTTTGGGCTTTGTCTCTAGATGCAAACTAGTGTCCTAAACACACTCTCCTTCTAATCTCTCGCATCCTCTAGACTGTGAGCCCGCCTTCTAGACTGTGAGCATGCTGTTGGGTAGGGACCATCTCTATATGTTGCCAACTTGTACTTCCCAAGCGCTTAGTACAGTGCTCTGCACACAGTAAGCACTCAATAAATACGATTGAATGAATGAATTGGGCTGCTTCTTATACTCCACCTTCCCTTTTCCTGCGACACACTTTATTCGTATAAAAGGTCAGTAAAACGTTCAAAGAGGAGGAAAAAAAACATTTAAACCTCAAGGTTGATAGTTCATGTCTGGGTAGTTCTAACCTTGCAATTTTGCATCTATTGGAATCTATTTTGAAAGTACAGTTAAAAAGGCAGGAACTGATTTTTTTTTTCCATAAAATGAAACAAATTCAATAATAGTGAAGTTGACAGAACCAAGCTCTTTTTATGTTAATTTAGGATTCCTACAATTCTATTCAACACTTGACTAAACACTGGTAATAGATATGTGCTGTAGTGCAGCAATATTTCCTATTTAATCGACTAGTTGACTAGTCAAAAATTCCCCTTTAAATAAATCCTTTCCTTCTTACTATTTTCAATATAAGAGCTCATTCCGCACAATTCCTTACAATATAAGGATTTATTTCCATTTTGTGCAAATATACCTCTTTTCAGCTCTTTATTTTACACTGACAGACTTTATTTCCAGTTTGGGTCTCAAACATCACTCTCTCCTTACTATGCATAACTGGGTTCATAAATGGGTTCATTTACATAGATTCTGCCTTTTTTCCCCCCAAATGTGTACCCAATGAAAAAGAAAGCACATTCCTGCAGTTGCAAACACCAAGAAAACAAAAGATCAGAAGCAGAAAAGGAACGATTAAAAGAAGAAATAGAAAGATTAAAAGACTCATTAGTGCTCAGAAAATGTCAGTGTGGAGGTCCAGGACTGAGGCCCTGGTGTCTATTTTAGAAATCTACATTCTGGACATATAAGAGGTTGTACAGTCATTCACCACAAACAGGTATTTGGAGTAGAATAACTGTTGTAGTGAACTCATGTTCTAAATACTATATTACATTTACAAACCCATGTTAAACAGAAAGTCTGTCTGATTGTCTTTCCTAAGGAACACAGATAGTAAATTGAGCATTCTCTACATCTTACATGGCATAAAATGCAATTCAGGAGCATTAGGGGGCTATTTGCAGGGCAGGAAAATGCTAATGATCATTCCCCCTTCTCCTCCCCACCCCCACCCCATCAACTTCAAAGCATTCCTATTTAATACAGTAGATGTTCTCTGGCTTGCAGAAGAGAGGTTCTTTCCTCTTTTTGTGATCATCATCATAATAATGTTGGTATTTGTTAAGTGCTATGTGCAAAGCACTGTTCTAAGCACTGGGTGGGGGGGAATACAAGGTGATCAGGTTGTCCCACGTGGGGCTCACAGTCTTAATCCCCATTTTACAGATGAGGTAACTGAAGCCCAGAGAAGTTAAGTGACTTGCCCGAGGTCACACAGCAGACAAGTGGTGGAGTGGGATTAGAACCCACAACCTCTGACTCCCAAGCCTGTGCTCCTTCCACTGAGCCACGCTCAGTGGGAAAAGTACATCTCTAGGAACCAGGAGACCTGGATACTAGCTCTGGTCCTCACTGTGGCTGACTAACATGGTCCAAGATCCCAAAAGCATTCTTCAGTGTGCTGCGTCACTACCTGTCTACCTGCTTGCTACATGTCCTGCCCCAGTAGCAACAGGGCTATGGCCTAGTGGATAGAGCATGAGTTTGGGAACCAGAGGATCTAGGCTCTAACCCTGGCTCCACCACTTGTCTGCTGTGTGACATTGGGGAAGTCACATAACTTCTCTGAGTTTCAGTTACCTCCTCTGTAAAAATGGGGATTAATACTGTGATCCCCATGTGAGACATGGACTGTGTCCAGTTCAACTGCCTTGTATCTATCCCAGTGCTTACAACAGTGCCTGGAACAAAGCAAGCACTTTTAATACCATTAAAAAAAAGAAACAGAAAAGACCATGCGTGGCACCAAACAGCCACCAGCACTATAATCAGTTCCTCGGCTAAGGTACTTGGTCCTGAAGTCTCAGTGGATTGTGGGCTCCGCAATCGGTAAATGCTAAAATAAATACCATTGATTAAGTGATGGATTGGGAAGAAGGAGAAACCAGTTTCTGGAGAGTCCTGAAATCCATGGTAAAGAGTTTTAATTTGTCCCAAATACTCAAAAGAGGGAATTTTGGAAATTGTCAGAGCTCTAATTTCATATCTTGGAGTTACTTCCCTTACCCCACTGCTTCCCCAGTCCCCACATCAAATCTCCTCTAAACCCCACCCCTAGAGGAAGCCTTCCGAGATTAATTTCCCTCTACCCCCGTTACACCAAATACTCCAGCTACCCATCTCTCTGTAAGTAGATGCATTTGTATAAAAATCTCATGTCGATTTTTTAATTATTTCTTCTACAAAATGTTAAGCCCCGACACCTGTACTACTTAGCTAATTTTAGGTTTGTGTTTGTTCTCCCTTCCCCTCCCCCCACAATTTTTAGCTGCTTTAGAGAAGGGATCATGTTTTATTCTTAATTTCTAATTTTGGGGGAACAGGTCAGTGCTCTGAGCAAAGCAGGGACTCAGGAGAATTCTGAGGGAGTTGGAAAATTACGACATTGTCAACAACGGTGGAACTCTCCGATGCTAGAGTGAAAGAGAAAAATAGAGTTATCTGCCTTTGCCCAACCAAATGATTTTAAGTGCGCTGAAAACTAGTTTACAAGATACTGAGCTGGAGGTAGGTGGGCACTGAGAAAAGGGAGTAGAACATTTACTCTCAATTATTTGAATCTCTTAAGAGAGATCAAATCCTTAATCAAATCTACCTTAAAAATTCCACATGGGAAACCATCTGATATTTTCACATGCCAAGTGACCTCTCTTCTCCTCTTAACACATTTCTTGGGTAAAAACTTTATATCTACAAATGGATTAAAGTTCCACTTTGCTGATTTAACCGATATTACATACACCTGAGTTAGGCTGCAAGTCCTTTGAGTTTATTTTTTTTTTTTGAGATATTTGAGATATTTATTTCATATCTCGAACTATAGCAAATCTATAAATAATGCTTCTTTAAAAAGTTCCTTTTTAAAGGAGCCCATTGACCAATCCAGACTGAGGCTATCCAAAATAGGTTTCTGATCTATATAGTACTGATTTGAAATGCCATCATACTAGTTTTTGCAACACAAGCTGCATATTGTGAACTGTTAAATAGTCACCAATATTTATGGCATAGTTGGTTAAACAGGGAGCATGTTACTTGTTTTCTTATGATGCCGAAGCACACTTCAGTAACAAAGAGTAACTCCAGTTTAGAAACAGCTTTGCAGTCATTGATCAGATGAGAAATTCACTGACACTTTTTAATGCTGTGTAGATATACAGTATTTCTAGACACGGGGGTGAAGGTGATTCAATACACAGTTTCCTGCTCTAATACTAAACAACAGAAAACAAAATCCATAACCCTATGTGCCCGCATTATGAACTGTGCTTTTAGTGCCAAAGAAACTAGCATATTCAATTTGTCTAAACTAGTCAATCTGCCTAGCTTACTTCTCATTAATGAAAATTCAGTGTTTTTGATACTAAATCCACAAAGTGACTGGACAAATCGATCTGATAGTGATGGTCCCAACTGGTTTGTATTCAAGAGCAGATGTGCCAAGGAGTAACTTGCTTGCAGTGAGAATTATGCCCTTTCAATGTTCAAATGGAAAATCGACCTAGTAGATAAGAATTTCATTTCTGGCAAACTGGTGAAATTCATCTGGCTCCTTTGGGAGCTGTTTAGACTGCCCCACGAAGGAATGCCATTTGTTCTTTGGTAATAAAGCATCTTCTTTGGCAAGTTCTTTTTTTCTTTTCTCTTTTGGAACATATGAAGTGCTATTTAATTCAGACAAAACAAGAAAACACAGACACACTAAGGAAAATGAGTGTCTGCTTTTGAAGAGAAATAATGTATGTAGAGTAAATTAAAATATACAATACTTAGAGCTCATTATGAGCTAATGTATTGTCAATAAGAAACCTTCAGTGTAGTCTCTATAATTCTTTTTTATTCAGATTTCAAGTAGCATCGACCTGTGGATAAGTCATTTGAGGGGTGCAACTGCCTGTTGCAGTAAACATGCTCTAGGTCATTGTATTATTAAAGTTTGAGCACCAAAGACTCTCTTGGTGCAATATACAAGGAATCCCATTTTAAATAGGCTTTAAGGCAGCTCTGAAGATAAGCATGCATTTTTACTTTATTATTCTAAGAATCCTTCGCTCAGTAAGCTGCCCTCCAAAATATGCAGCCTGAACTAGAGGGAGATGAGGAGAGGTTAAGTGAAATTCCACCAAAAAGTCAGGCATTATAGTCAATAAACTCAAGCTAACAGCCCCCTCCCACAACTCTCTTTCATATCAGAGCTTCTGACAACTGGCAAATCAACTCATTTGTTTTCCATTCTGTTTCACTTTTCTGCCCAGCTATGATGGCCTTTCAATAAGTAGCAATGACAAAAATGCAGGATGAAGAAGAGAGGGGAGGTACACTAAGAGCATGGATCTTTCAAAATGAAAATAGTCAGACTCTGAATGGCTAGGTAATGGGAAAGGTGGAAATTTCAATTAAATGAACATCGTATGCTTAAGGACTCCTCAACGATTACTACTGGCCCCAAGAACAAGAAGTCATGTAAAGTCTCATTGTGTGAAGTGGGTGACTCTGTGGGATACAGAGGGTAATCCACAGCTTCACCGTTCAGAATGGCTTATTCTCATCTTCAATTTGTACTACAAGCAAAATCGACAACTAATTGATTCTTTCTTTCAACCAAATGCTGAAACAAATTTTCTGGGGAAAAATGATGAACGACCATAAATAAATCAAAAATGCAAATTTGGGGCACTGAAAAAATATTATCTGGGATGTTTTCATTCCACAATCCTACATGATATACTTTTTCTACCAATAATTTGGAAGCCAACTTCTCAGGGAGGAAGAGTGAACATCCTGTGTGACTAAATTCTACCATCATTTAGCACATTATCTATTTATTTAGCACAAAGTAGTGTATGTCAACAGCAATGGAAATTCTGATAAGTTGGGGATGTCTGTAGGCACCAATAATGACTCAGATGCACATACAACAATGTTTGGTCATCACTTAAACGTAACAGGGTACTGAGCTTTCCAGCATATTAAAGAATTTCTAAGCCCTGACTCTTGGTGTCTGTGCATATCAGTATGAAAGGGATGAAAGCATGAGAAAAGGTGACGGTTTTTGCCACTACAAAAGAAAAGCTTGTATGGTTTCCTAAATAAGTCTAAATAAGAAGCCATTTTCAAGAACATTCAACAAGAACTGAAATGCTCAAGTGAAAAAGATGGGCAAAGGTGAGTTTTGGACAAGGGTTTTTGTGAGGGGAATAAGAATATGTCTATTCCAATAAATTAGCCTTTTATTCCCCAGAGATCTACTACTGTTTATCATTATATATCCGGTTATAGGAATAGTAGCAATATCAGTATTTTTCAGTAATGATTTTATTCCTAAACTACGGAGGCCAATTATATTAATAGGCAGAAATGTCAAGGGCAAAAAAGTATTTTCGCAAATTAAAGTACTTGTCATTACTGGTAACAGACCAAAACATTACTATCACCTGGTAACCTCCCCAGCACTTAGAACAGTGCTTTGCACATAGTAAGTGCTTAATAAATGCCATTATTATTATTATTATGAGTCAGACTTTAAAGTGACCAACTGAAATACTGCATTTTTTCCCCTCTCTAAATCACCTGACAAGTATTTCTTAAAATCAAACACTGCTTTTAATTTTCTTTAGCTTTTCTCAAAGCCCAACAAAAAAAAGCTCAAAAGTCTATATATCACTTCTGGATTGTTTTTGAGATAATCAGTTGACAAAATAATTATAATCCACTGACTAATTCATGAGCTTCACAACATACATGTGTAAATAATGCTACATATTTGAGTAAAAATAAAGTCAAGTACAGTAAGCAAGTAAATAGGGACCCTGTGGTCATGTTTTTACTTAAAGACTACATCATTTTACAAAGACCAATACTATTATGAGTGTTCCTTTCTAAGTATGGTGTGGTTTCCACACAGAAAATATCTTGTTCATATAAAAACAAGAGCAACAGCAAAACAGTTGACACTGTAACTGTCAAAACATCGGATACTGAGAAATTACTCTGAAAAAACTTTTGCTGCAATTGCTGAAGCCGCTTAATCCACGTCATTGTACTAGCAGCATAAAGGCTTAGACATTTTTTCTAGGCTGAAAAAAAATGTGAATAGTTGTCATGTGCATTTCTAAAGAGCTTAGATCAACAACCTTATTTCCAGCTAAAGCATGAATTCTACGAAATGAGGTGGATAAAAAAAGCCTGCTACTATTCATGACTGGTAGCTACGATGGTTAAAGGGTTTTGCACAGGTGGTGGATGGCTGAAGAAGAAGATAATGTTGGAAGAGTAATTAGGTTATTAGGATTTTGGAAAGAGACACTCTACCTGTATAGCCCAGCGAATTGTCATCGTTATCAGAGGTGGGAAGCGGTGTCCCGTTGTCATTCCCCCTCTCTAGGTCGTCAGAGTCTGTCGGAAACAACACCAGAGCTGCTGATGGGGTCACAGTAGTAACAGTAGTTGCCAATTCGATCACAACATGTCCAGACACAAGTAAATCCACATATGACAGAAAGACACACAGAGACAACACACAACACTCTCCACCCTTGCCCTGTCTGCGCTGCATTAACCTCTGGAAAATATTCAGTGCCATAGTATACAATTCTTAATTTCCCTTTCAGTTGGCTCTCTTTAGCTCCCTCATGTTCTTCTTTACTGCACCTTTGCTGGTACTTCAAAGCTTCTGAAGTGCTCTGACTGCACTGTGCAAAGCAGCTCACGCAAGCTGTGGGGAGCATATGGGGAGGAGAAGGCAGGGGAGTTGAATGCTAGCATTGCTAATTTTCTACCGTATTGTTAATCAAAGCTATTGACTGTGATCACTCCCCATCATCGCTTCATCTCCCAGCAATTACGGACTCAGGGGACTCCACTTCTCTGCGGGGGGAGAGTGTGGGGAGTGGGGTGAAACAGTGTCATGGCAAATCTGGGGGAGTGTTAATAAAAGTACCATTCCTTCTTAAGGAGAGGGAAAGTAAAGGAGCAGGATCATAACGTTGGGATGGCAACAGTTTATCCTCCTAAGAGATGGACAAAATGTATTGCACTGAAAGCTAAGGCAGAGCAATCCTGAATTTCTAGATTGCTAAGTGATAATCAAAATTCCAGATGTCTTCCATCTTTTTTCCAGAGAAAATTAGCTTGTAAGTTGAAGAAGACTAATCTAAAATTTCAGTAAACAGGCTGATAATAATTGTGGAACAAACCTTAATGTATAGGTAATAAATTGCAGCTCATTAGTGACACGAATATTATTAGCTATAGAATTGGTCCTATGTATGTACACATAAATACATCTCTATGCCTTTATAAACAAATAGCAACATATAACTCTGTATTTCCACATTTAATTAGTAACAGACAGATAGAAAGAAGCTCAATAGGTAAAATACCATATTTAAAATACACTCTCAAAAAGCTGCAGCATTCTTTTGCTTTTTACTTAGTTTAAACAGTCCAAATGACAGCTGATCCCTCTTGGAAAAAAAACAAAACCTAAAAAACAAAACTTTGATACTCCTGAACAGCACAGACTACAACTAGGTAATGATGCTGTGGGAGCACCATAAGGGCAATTAATTTTGAATCCGAAAATAAAAAGGACTACACCCCTCTGTTCGTTAAGTATACTTAGAAACCTCTAACTACAGAGCAAGAGCCTTCTAAGTAATAAGATCATGAAATCTCAAAGAAAATACAATCCTTCCCATAAATCCACATTGTGGACCGGGATAGTGGCTCTGGATCCAGCCCCCTGCCCCAGAATGTCATATAATTAATTTGATGATGGGCAAAATCAAACAAAGAGAAGAAATTTGGTCCTGTGTTTTGGGCAGACACAGTAGGGAAATGTGGTCATTTTCCGTTCATCTTTGTTGTCTGAGTATGGCTGATATCCGTATCCTTAAAATCTACTCTGAAAGTGACAGTACAGAGGGATTGCCCAATCCAGCCCCTCCAGATTGTTAATTTATCCATATGCATGGGTGGATTAGGTCAGCATTTGAAATTGCATCAATAAGCGAATGAAGTGGGCTATTTCTCTGAATTTACAGGCAATGCTTTCTCTGCATATTCCCCAAGTAAAGCATTCCTGCTCATGCAGATGACTCATCTGAAGCCAGATTATCAAGCTTGATTTTAAAAGACAAATAACAGATGCTCATTTGAATGCAGGAAAGGGTTTACTTGGGATTCATGATTTCTTTTTTGAAGTTCCTATACATCACTTCATCTCAGTCAAGTGAGTTTCCATCTCTAGTGGATAACCATTTCTCAGCAACACATAGAATGCACAGAAACACAACTTTGAGTCACTCTAAGCCACACTTGCTACAGTTTATGTTGATGTAAATAATCAGGCCCTTGATAAAAAATGCCATCCAGAATGTCACTGTCATTGTTGACAGGCGTTCAATAGGCCCCTTCATACACAACTTGCAAAAATAAGTTGATGTGACATTTTTTCTTCTCCCTGAATCACCTCTTTGTATTAATCACTTTTCTCTTACACTTTCTGTTTGGGATGAGAAAAATGTAACTTCCACAGAGGACTGAAGAGAAACAGGGAGGCTAAAATGTGATGGGACGCTAATATAACTTAAAGAGCTTCACTTCAGTGCCTTTGTCAGGAAGAAATTTTCATCTAATTTTTCTAGGTCAGGGACTATGTACACTAAATCAACGGTATTCTCCCTTGTGACCTTGTTGTGACCTTAGGTAAGTCTCTTCATGTCTCAGTGCCTCAGATTCCTCATCTGTAAAATGGGGATTAAGACTGTGAGCCCTGTGTGAGACAGGGACTATGGCTGACCTGATTATCTTGTATCTAGAAGCAGCGTGGCTCAGTGGAAAGAGCACGGGCTCTGGAGTCAGAGGTCATGGGTTCAAATCCCGGCTCCGCCACTTGTCAGCTGTGTGACTTTGGGCAAGTCACTTAACTTCTCTGTGCCTCAGTTACCTCATCTGTAAAATGGGGATTAAGACTGTGAGCCCCACGTGTGACAACCTGATCACTTTGTAACCTCTCCAGCACTTAGAACAGTGCTTTGCACATAGTAAGCGCTTAATAAATGCCATCACTATTATTATTCTCCTTGCCTCAGTTCCCTCATCTGTAAAATGGGGATTAAGACTGTGAGCATTTAATAAATGCCATTATTATTATTATTATCTACCCCAGCACTTAGGTCAATGTCTGGCACATAGTAAGCACTTACAAATGTGACAATTATTATTATCATGGAGATGAATGCCTACCCTGTTTTGTTTACTATTTACTATATGTATGTGCGTGTATATATATATATATATATATATACACACAAATGCACGCATAATGTTGGATCTGTTAGAGGTCCTGGGGAGCTGGATGGACAGTAAATTCCCTTGATTCTCTGACCAGGAGGATGTAGTCGGTAGTCCTGTCTGCTCTGCTCCCTTTTAATGCTTTCGGGTTTCAGGCATTAAGAAGGTGTCAGAGGAGAGCATACTTGTAGCTGTTAAATTGACTGTTGCGAGTCAGTGGCAACATTGCTGGCAGAAAGCAAAGGTCAGTCCACTCACCTCCTAACCCAGGCCTTCCTTCTTAAAAAAAAAACCCTTTGAGAGCTACCTGGAAAACTGTGTGAAAAAGAGCATAGGCCTGAGAGGGACCTGGGTTCCTGCTTTTTTTAAAAAATGGTATTTGTTAAGAATTTACAATGGGCCAGGCACTGTTCTAATCTCATTTAATCTGTTCTAATCTAATTTAATCTAATCTAGGGGCCTAGCCCTAGCCCTACCACTTGCCTGCTATGTGACCTTGGGTAAGTTACTTAACTTTGTGCTTAATAAATATGATTGATTGATTTTCTCTGCCTCAGTTTCTTCATCTGTAAAATGGGGATTCAATCCCTATTCTCTTTATTTTTTTAATAATGGCATTTATTAAGTGCTCACTATGTGCAATGCACTGTTCTAAGCGCTGGGGAAGTTACAAAGAGATCAGGTTGTCCCACGGGGGGCTCACAGTCTTAATCCCCATTTTACAGATGAGGGAACTGAGGCACAGAGAAGTGAAGTGACTTGCCCAGAGTCACACAGCTGACAATTGGCGGAGCTGGGATTTGAACACATGACCTCTGCCTCCGAAGCCTGGGCTCCTTCCACTGAGCCACACTGCTTCTCTTCCCTACTTAGGCTGTGAGCCCCACATAAGACAGGTAGGGTGTCCAATCTAATTAACTTGTACCTACTCCAGCACTTAGTAGAGGGCTTTGGCAAATAGAATGTACATAATAATAATGATAATAATACAGATGCTATTTTAACATCATGCCTTGGAAGTGAGGAGCAGGTACATTCTCTTCCCCACCTTCGTTCCATCCTCCCAACTCATGGCAAGCCTCTGCAAATATTCCTCCACCAATTAAGACATCCCAAGGGGAAGCCCTTCACAGACATGCCAGTGAGGATGGCTAAATGTAACATGCAAAACATCGGCTAAATGGAAATTCTTTATGAGGAAGGAAAGTCAATCATTTAGTCAATGTATAACTTATTGCATTCACTGTAGTGAATGCTCATTTTTAGTCTCAAGGAGCCAAACTATTTCAGAGAGGGAATCTAGTCGCAGGTGAGAACAGCTCATTTAGCTTTAGGTCCTTGCTGCCTATGAAAATGTTCCTTTACATTTACAAGCGGGAAGTAAGTGAAAAGAACACACTAAAAGTTTGCTGCTGCTCAGAACTATACAAAGCTGAGAGATGGATGTATTCGGCAATTCAGAAGTTTGCCTCAACATGTTACAATATTAAGTTTAATTATCTCAGTTCTGCTCCCTGTTCAAGAAGAGAATGGACTCCCTTAATTAAATCCAGACAGAAGCAGCTTGATGAAGGGTGAATAGAAGGGGAAAAGAGGTACCATAGCCCAGGGGATAGAACAAGAGTCAGAAGGATCTGGGTTCTAATGCTGGCTCCACCACTTGTCTGCTGCATTACCTTGGTCCAGTCACTTCACTTCACCATGCCTCAGTTACCTCACCTGTAAAATTAAGACTGTGAGCCCTGTGTGAGACATGAACTGTGTCCAAACTGAGTAGCTTGTATGTACTGCAGCACTTAATACAGGCTCCTGGCTGTACTAGATGCTTAATGCCCCCACCGCCCCGCCACCCTCCATCCAAAAAAAAGCCACACAAACAACAAAAAACCCAACAACAAAAAATACAACATTTCCCTCCCTTGTGCACAGTGCAAGAAGAAGATATAATAATAATAATGGCATTTGTTAAGCGCTTACTAAGTGCCAAGCACTGTTCTAAGCCCTGGGGTACATACAAGGTAATCACGTTGTCCCCCGTGGGGCTCACAGTCTTAATCCCCATTTTACAGATGAGGTAACTAAGGCACAGAGAAGTTCAGTGACTTGCCCAAAGTCACACGGCTGACAAGTAGCAGAGCTGGGATTAGAATCCACGACCTCTGGGTTCTTAGGTGGTGGTATGGAATTGATGTCATGTAAATTCCTCCTTTAGACTGTAAACTCTGTGGGGACAAGGAATGTGACTACCAACTCCATTGTATGGTACTTTCCCAAGCATTTAGTTCAATGATCTGCACAAAGTACTCAATCAATACCACTGATTCATTGCTTGATTGAAAGTGCAGCTGGTTAGGAAGATTAGAATGGGGGTGTAGGGAAATGGAAGAGGGGTAGGACTGTGGGAGGGCAGTGCCACTTGACTGAACCACTCAATCAATCAATCATACTTATTGAGCGCTTACTGTGTGCACAGCACTGTACTAAGCGCTTGGGAAGTACAAGTTGGCAACATATAGATACAGTCCCTACCCAACAGTGGGCTCACAGTCTAAAAGGGGGAGACAGAGAACAAAACCAAACATACTAACAAAATAAAATAAATAGAATAGATATGTACAAGTAGAATAGAGTAATAAATATGTACAAACATATATACAACCACTCTCTTTCACATCTCCTGAATTCACCTCCAGGAGCACAGTAATGGGTAGTAATGGGTCCAGAACTCAGTCAGCTCCTAACCACAGAGAGATTTTCTGTTTCAAGGACTCTTGTGCCACTGGGAACTTCGGGCAGTACATCAAATCTAAATTTACTTGCACTTTACATCTTTATTCTTTACTGAAGTATCTGTGTTTTAGTAGATACATTGTATATTAGTGTTTACCTTATAAATCATTTTTCCTAAAGTTATTTTCTGACTAAAATTTTGATATCTTGAGGGAATTTCTCTGGAGAAGAACTAATTGCCTCATTCGTATATTTAAGCTGCGTTTCAGTAGTTGTGTCTAATTTCTTTGTTGATGTGTATAATTCTTTGGAAACCAGGTCTGCAGAGTGAGCGAAAGCATTAATTGACATTTTGAAGATGACCATTAATAAAAGATTAGGGCAAAGCAAATGAATATAAACTACTATCAATATGAGAATTGTGTTCTACAAATTGGATCAATTTACATTGATTCTTGCCTACTAATCAAGGGGAATGCAGTAAGCAGACACTCTAAATGGAGTCCCAACCACATTTAATTAGAAACCTAGACAGAAAGTACAAAATTAAGCACAAAACCAGGTTTACATACAAAAAATATCAGGTAAAAGTTTAACCTTGACTACCCAGCAATGCAATCACCATTGCTACGGTACTGTTCACTGTACATTTAAATACATCTAAGGACCTTATTACTTATGATTTTGCTTTTTTTTTTGAAACTGTCAATCTGCTTTATAAACATACACTTAAAATGGAGACAGAAGATGAGGACCTGATTATAGCGGAAAGATAAAGAGCTGGAGAAATAATTGGGAAACTCATATGAACTCAAATTAAGACTTGAGAAATGGAAAAAAACAATCACCTTCGGTGGGGTGTATCATAATAATAATAATGATTTTGGTATTTGTTAAGCGCTTACTATGTGCAAAGCCCTGTTCTAAGCATCGGGGAGGATACAAAGTGATCAGGTTGCCCCATGTGGGGCTCACAATCTTAATCCCCATTTTACAGATGAGGTAACTGAGGCACAGAGAAGTTAAGTGATTTGCCCAAAGTCACACAGCTGACAAGCGGTGGAGCTGGGATTTGAACCCATGATCATGCTTATAGTGCTCATATAGTACTTTCTTCTGAAAAACCACCATAAGAGTCAAACACACAGCTAAGAAACAGGGCATCATCCAAAATAATTTCATCTAGGCAATTTGAGACCAGGCAGCATTTTCTGGGGCATTATGTAGATATCTTGAGACTGACAGAACATTTGGAGAAATATCCACTGAATTAGTATTATATCATGTCCACAGAGTCTTGAGTAAATGTTAAGTTGCCCAAAACCCTACGATTTTCACAAGAAACATAAAATTTACTCTGAGTTCCTTGCATCAGACCAAAACTTCATTTCTGAAAAGCAGCCCAGGAACAACGCACTGTGAGTTTTGGGCCAAGATCAGACATAATTCATGTGGTTGTCCTTCCAGGAATCAATATCCCAAAATTTGATGAACAAGAATTTTTGCCTGTCTTTTGCTACAGGTATGAAATGTATTAAAACTAGGAAACAAGCCTCTTTCACTGCTATCATCAAAAATGATTTGTTCTGAAGACCCTGGGAGATATGAACACCTGAAGCTCTGAAGAAAATAAAAAAGCATTAATATTATATTTAAATAACAGAAAATTTTATCAAATACCTTGAATTTACTAGGAATTATGTGGGACACAACTTTGTTATGCCTGCCTGATATAGGAGCCAAACAACTGTAAATCCCACAGAAAAATAATTTAAAGAGTTATAAAGTTATAAAATATTTGACATCTCTTTATCCTTGTATAAGTTAGGGAATGGGATAGAGGAGTACTTGGTTAGTCACCCATACTAGGTCAAAGATGAAAAATCTTATAGGATCAGTCCACCTCATGACATTTAGCCTGTTGCGGTATTTGTCAAGCGCTTACTATGTGCCAGGTACTGTATTAAGCACTGCGGCAGACACAAGCAAATCGGGTTGGATACAGTCCCTGTCCCACATAGGGCCCACAGTCTTAGTCCTCATTTTACAGTTGAGGTAACTGAGGCACAGAGAAGTGAAGAGACTTGCCTAAGGTCACACAGCAGACAAGTGGCAGATCTGGTATTAGAACTCATGACTTTCGGATTCCCAGGCCTGTTGTCTCTTCACTATGCCAAAAGCTGGAATTCATAATTCTTTCCTCTGAGTAATTAGATAAACTCACCTTTCTTCATAGATCCCTCTTGCACAGTAAGAGGACTAGAGTGAGGGCAAGACTGACATCTGCAAGGATGTTTGAAGGGATGGGGTCAAAAAGAGGAATAAATCAATCATCAGTATTTACTGAGTGCTACTGTGGGCAGAACACTACACTGACCACTTGGGAAAGTATAATGCAAGTAGTCAGGAGGCAAAAATAATGGCTAACTGAAAAGTTAGACCATATAGGCATAGAGGGAAATGACAAAGAAGTACAATTGCTTTACCAGATTTCTGTTATCTCCCTTTATGGGTAACAAAACCATTTCATTAGCAATATAATTAACTAGGATTCAGCAGTCAGTTTTCTCAGAGACACCTAATAATGTTGGGAAAGCAAGAGTAAATGTTTGTGAATAATGGGGGAAAAATGGATTAGGCTCCAAAATCGTATACCACCATCACTAGAAGCCTCATGGGCTTACCACAATCACAAACTAAGACAAACTGTTCACTTTTTGCAAAACAGGGTTATTTCAGAGCTATATTGAAAAGGAACAAAAATATCAAAATCTAAGACGAAGAATCTCTCTGGAAATGAAATTTACCTAAACATATAAAACAGTTCTCTTCCTATTTAAACATTACAGTAACTGTAGCACAGATGACCCAATGGTTTGAAAATTAAATCTACCAGTGAAATTAAGGCTTGGAATATCCATGAAGATAACCTGCTCCATGAGAACAGACACAAAAGGAAATAAAAAAAAATAACTTCAGTCCAACTCAGTTCACATGCAGATGTGGAAATTTTGTTAATGTGCACACTAGTTAAAAAACATTGTTTTTCATTTTTCCTGGAAAAAGCACTTGCAATTTGGTGTCAAACTCATTTTCAAATATGACTTCAGGCCATAATAATGAAATTGTCCCTTTGACTTTTGCCAAGAGTTGACGTTTTCCAAGAGTTATATGAGAACTAACACAAATTATAGATGGTAATGTTTCCAGTATTACTTAACCAAGCGATCTGTATTGAAGAGAGATGCTACTTGTGGAAAGGAAATCATAAACCACCTCACCTAAAATACTCATCTTAAAACCTTCAATTAAATCAAACAGTTCAGAAACAAAATGGAGAAAACTGTCATCTTTTCAGGGCAATCGAATATGCAAGGATTTCCTTTATTCATGAACTATCAGGGCGCTCAGTGGTAGTTCATTTCCTACTATTTCCCCATGACTTGTGGCTCTCCCCGTCTGTTGATTTCTTTGTTGTTCTGTCCACCCCTTTTGCTCCGCTATTCAACAGGCTTTTCTTTATGGTGCATGGCATCTGCTACTGTTCCCTTTCCTTGCAGTCAAAGCATAAGGTAACAGCTACTCAGGCTAATGAAGTGGTGCTTGAAGTTAGTTAACAGGTGGGGACCCCAGCTGCCCTAGCTGCATAAACATTTAGGCCCCACACTCTACAGCATATCAATGGGATACTATTAATATGGGAATTTACATAGGGCCTTTATTCTGAGGCACTCTCAGAATAAAGTCCTCTCATCAAAAGAAAATATTCAAGTGAGGCTTTAGGCAATACTGGTCAACCTAATTCTTCAGGCTAAGATTAAGGAGGTGTAGTTAAGCCTGTCTTGAAGCCATGCAGTTTAACTGCAGCCATACGCCAGACCCATACCTGCCTCAGGGCAGGACAGCTAGGAGGAAGGAGTGCTCTGACCCCAGTTGTGCCTCTGAGAAACAGCCACCCCTCCTGGAGTCCCAAAATGCTCCACAGTACAGGAAACCTCAGGTGCACAGAATCCACTCAGCTCTCTGAAATACAGCAAAGCCAGCCCTGGGCACAATTCTTTCAAGTCGCCTTTCATTTAAAGGAAGCACATTCAATCTCTGAAGATTCTGGGCCCTGTGCAACCCAGCTGCAGGCACCACTGAATCACATGGCCAGTTGAGAAGGGATGGTAGAAATGTAAGAATTCCTCTTAGTAACTCTATCCTCACCCCAAATGAGGAAACATACTGTCAGGGGAGAGAAGGGGGTCATGTGCTCCCCTCATATACAGCAAGTTCATTGTTCTTATTTTAAAGATGGAAAACCTGGGAGTGGATAATAGTATCTTATACAACCATTTCTTCCATAACGTAACCCCTTGCCCACGTTCTTCCTCAGCCTGAAACTCTCTCCCACTTCATATCTGACAGTCCACCACTTTCAAAACCCTTCTTAAAAATCACATCCCCTCCAAGAGGCCTTCTCTGGTTAGGCCTTCATTTCCCCTATCTGACCTTCCCTCCAGGTCAACTAGGTATTTGACTGCATACTCTTATGCACTTCCATGCCCACCCCAGCTCCACAGCACTTGTGTACATATCCTTATACTCTATTTCCCCTTTTGGTAATTTATTTTAATGTCCGTCTCCCCCTGTAGATTGTAAGCTTCTTATTGTAAGTGTTCAATAAATACTATCAATTGATCAATTGATGTACTTTTACCCCCCTTTTTGGCTGGAAAACTGGCAGGGAGTTAGGGGACATTTCCTCTAACAGCATGCATCCATTTGGATAGACTGTGATGCCAGAACAAATATTTGTGTGCCTGCACATACAGCTCATCAGTGAAAGCAAGTTTTCCTTAAAACCTGGGTTGGTCAGCAATATAACCCCAGCACCATCAGAGAACTAAATGCATGAGTATCCAGTCAGTCTTAGCACTGATCCAATCAAGAACCCAGGGCTTTTGAAACTTTAGGATTCCTTCTACTTAAGAATGGAAAGGATTGCCATCTCCCTGGGTCTGCTCTGGTGTGCAATGCCCTTGGATGATAAGGCTCCAGTTGTGACTCATGGTTGTGATGGGGGCAGAATCTGTCACTGGGGTCACTCACCTTACTGTGTCTGATCCGATTTTGTGCAGCAAAGATCTCTAGGGAATCTATCAAGAAGGGGCCCGGCCACTGCTGGAGCAGGTGAGAAGGAACTAGCCAAGTCACTGCTCTCACTGGAAGCCCAGGAAGTAACGGAGTCAGTGTAGCAGGAGCAGAAAGGAATAGAAACTACTCTTTCCTGCCAATGCCTCTGGCTTTGAACCTCAGCAGGCAAGATGATGGTGGTGATAGCTGCTGAGTTGGTCTCTTGATTCACAGTTTCACTTTTTCCTGGGCTTCCAGTGGGGTAAGGAACCACAGGCAGTGGGCTGTGATGGCAGCAGCTGCTGAAGAAGCAACACAAATATATGGCTATTGTTAGTGTCGCAACTGCTGCTGCTCTGAGGCAGTGCGAGGGTGTCAGCTAAGCTCCAGGGAATATTTTGAGGGGGAGTGGTGGAGAAGGGTCAAAGGCTGGGATGTGGGTGGGGTATGAGATACGGTGTCACTGAGGAGTGGAAAGGATAAGTGTATGTTTCTGGAGGTGTGTGTGTAGGTCATCAAGGGTGTATGTGATCACTGGAGGTGGATCTCTAGCAGTCGAGTGTGCGGTCTGCTCCATGCTCCCGTCTCACTAATGCCAGGCAATTCACATGCATTACGTTATGACTAGAATTAGTTAAATGTCTTTTTTCCAAGGCAATGATCAAATTCCACCCACCCTACCCACCTCCCCCAGAAGATAAAACATCTAATGACCAACTTGATGATAGCCAGAATTACCATCTGGAAAGCAGAGTTAACTTTATACTTACACGAAATGAAATAAGTAATCTTTAAAGGAATCATTTCATAAATAATAAAAACGATTGAAGACTTTATCAATTCATTCCTGTGCACCCTCAGACCATTTTCCATCTAAGGCCAAGGAAAATAAAGAATCCCAAGGCACAGTGAATGAGCTGCCTTATAAATTTCCACCCACACAGAAAAACAACTGGGAATTGTGTTCTCCTTTAAGCCTTGGACTCTGTAAAACAGATTAGTTGGGCTACTTGTGAGGTTATTTTGTGAAATACACATGTGTCTAGCAAGGACTAGAATGAGTTCATTATTTTTTTATTGGAGGGGAATGGCTATTATATTTTCACTATTTCATCATCTTCATTTACTTTTTGAACTCAGATTAAAAAAATGCATTCTCTGGATGGGCTCCTGGTCAAACTGGCCTCAACTCGACTCCTCTTTTCATTCCAAAGAGAAATCCCTGAAAGAGAGATTTGAGGAGCCAATACCATGTAACCAGAAAGATTTGGCCATCTGACTCCCAGCCATGCCCTGGAATACTCTCCAAAGCAAAAGAGTCTGTGTTCGGGCTGCAGCAATTGCTGGCGTCGCTTTGGCTGCATTCACTGGGCAGCCAAAGGGACAAATTTTCTCGTCGCTCCTTTCATTGTCTGCCTTTTCTAACCACAGTCACGGTTTTGCTCTCCTCTTTCTAATTGTGCTTTTGATTACTGGGGTCATCTTATGCCTTCAGCTTCCTAAAAGGTCATAGGGATTAGCTGTGTCCAATTGAGAAAGGGGGGTGGAAAGGCGGGTGGAGAGTTTCCTCCTATTCATCTGCACACATTGATTTTTTTTTCACTGAGCCTAAGTGGCATGAGTGGTCCTCCTCCATCTCCTCCAGCCCCTTTATTTTATATTTATGATACAAGAACTTAGTTTTTCCTCCTACGTTGGCTTTTTGCATATACTATAATCATGGTGTAAGGAGTTCGATTTTAAGTAAATGTGCATAGTGGGTGGGGGGGTAAAGAAGTGGCAACGTCTGGGAGCTGTGGTGCCTTTTCATCTCTCCCTCATTGTTCAAACCCCACTATTCCTTTGTTACAACCACAAACTCTATCCTACAGCACAGAACTCTCAGTTGTTCATGATTACAATGTTATCTATGCAAGATTGGAACTGTCTCTAATACATTTCACTGGACCTAATCTATTTCCTTAGTAGCTGCTAGACCATAAATGTATTGCAGACTATATATTAGATGTATATGTATTGTAGATTGTATGTGCCACTCAGTTTTGGGTAACCATTCAGAAGGTGGACAAAGGAAATGAAAAATTATTTAAATGAAATATTTTCCTTTAGTTCAAGCTGATTTCTGAATCTCTATTCAAGAGTTTTGTCCTCACGCTACAAACATTTCAGGAGGAAATTTCAACCTCTATTACTCTCCTAAGTGATGTCTGGGATAGCTATTGAGATGTGGCTGGGGAGTGAGAATGAATATTACTCTTTTCTGCATTTGTCGAAAGTATCCTGTAGTTGTTCAAATCCAGAGGATTCTCCATACAAAATTTCAGGCTCTTTTTTAACTCTCACAAGACTTTTAATAGCAACAGTATTTGTTTCTCTTCCTCTATAAGCACCAACAAAGAACTATAGTTGCAAGTGGACTTTTAGGAGGAGAGAGCTAAGGCATCACAATGGGCAGTTGCAAACCAGTGTAAGGATTAATGGCCAAAGGAAGGATCACACAAAGTTTGTGAAGATGTTCATCATGATATCTAAATTCAAAAAATTTAGAGACATACTACTAGGTAAAAGTGATTTCTACTCCCCAAATTTGCAAAGTGGTAAAGAATATGAATGTAAAATTAGTTCATTCAATGTCCCAGAGTTTGTATATTTTTTTTTCCTTTTTGGAATCTGATTCTGAATGTAAGGCTCAGACAGTGTTCGAACACCACTGAACCACTCCCTAAATGATAAAGATTGTAATGGTGTTAAGAAATCAAATATTAAAAATTAGAACATTTAAATGAAGAACACAATATATCTAAGGAACTCTTTCAATGACCAGGAGCCAGTAAATAATAATTGTGGTATTTGTTAAGTACTTACAATATTCCAAGCACCACACTAAGCACTGGGGTAGATGCAAAATAAGCAGGTGAGACACAGTTCCTGTCCTACATGGGGCTCACAGTTCAAGTGGGGGGCAGAATGGATACTGAATTCCCATTTTATGGATTAGGAAATGGAGGTACAAAAGAGTTAAGCGACTTTCCCCAAGGCCCACAGCAGGCAAGGGACAGAGCCAGGATTAGAATTCAAGACTTTGACTCTCAGGACTGCTCTCTTTCCACTAAAGCACACTGTTATCTCTGCCACCTTGGCAACACATTTCATACATTCATTCATTCAATTGTATTTGTTGAGCGCTTACTGTGTGCAGAGCACTGTACATTTCCCAATGATGCAAGCATAGACAAAGATCGATCAGGAATACTACAGATCAATTTGTTTTGGCCCCCACAAAGTATTAAGTTTAGGCCAAATTGAAGCTCTACAGAAGAGTTTTGTAAGGCACCTGTTTAGCCAACCCTGATTACTTCTCAACACTTAGTATTAACTCGCATGCTGAGATGAAAAAGAAAGAGTAAAGGTAGAGACCACTCACTTCAGAATAACATCAACCATATCGGACCTCTGCTGGGTGGGACATGCAAGGAGAAAAGATAACAGCAAGACACTCAACTACTGCTCTATGGTGCGGTGAAATAGGGTAACTGTAAATATGGTATATGGAAAATAACACTTTAACACACAATGAATGAAAACCTCAAATGATGTTAAATAGCTATGGACAGGTGAGAGAGACCTAGAAGAAAGATGAGCCTGGAACACAATAATTAGAAATGGAACAGAGGTGGAACAGAGGTGTCGGGAAGATTTTAACACAAAGAGAGAGAGAACTTAAAAGATCACCAGGCCTTTATGGGTTATAAACACAGAAGGGAAGCAAAGGGTAATTATTACATATCTACAATGAAATCTGTACAGAGAACAAAGAGACTCAATCAAAATATACACAAAGATATTTATGCTACTCTATGCCCTTTCAAAGGCCATCATATTTCCTACACACCTGTTGTTTGAGCTGAAATTATCTGTCCTGAATTCAATTTAGCACTTGTACCCTGCACTTCAAAAGAGTTTTTAAAATTGGGGGGGGGGGGGGGGGATTTAGTCTTTTTCAATAAAATATTCCCTTATGCTTAAGAGTGTTTTCCCTGAAAATGGAATCAAAAAGGTTGGCTCAAATTTAAGCTGATCCATCACTCCATTATTTATCATATCCAGCGGGTGAGTCAGTTAATGACTCTATTGATTCACCTGTGTGTTCAGTTTTATATACATTATTTAACCAAGGTGAAACTGACCACTGAATCTGTTTTTCATTTGTTACTGATGCACTGAAACAGCTTTATTTGCACCTGTAAACATTTCCAAGATAAAGTTTATAGATTAATAAACAGTTTATGGCTAAGAGCCTTAGGTACTGCTATTTTTACTCATTTTGAGCCATACCTTTTTCATGACAGTCTAATTTCTGAAGAAGTTGACTTTCTTGGCTCATAAAATGCAGCTAAACCCACAAATACAGTCAATAATTAATACTTTTTTTCCCTAATGTTACACAGGTTTGGATTTGGAAGTTCTCCTCCATCCTCTCCCTCTGCCTACTTTCCAGTTTGAAGATGCCTCTCACTTCAAAAGTCTTATGTTTTTTTGGTCTGTAGTTGAGCATCCTCCTAAGTAAAGTATCTGGGCAAGATATTTAAATGAATGAAGCACAACTGGCACACAAGTGAAGGGAGGAAAAACTGAATGCAGAGGGAAAGCTAAGAAAACCAGACTATGTAAGGAATAATAAAAAACCTTGAGAATAACATTTGTGAGGATAAAAAGAGTAATGAATGAGGGTGCAGGGAGATATAAAGCTAGAATGAGAACTGGCAGGTAGTAGAAACATTGAATGCAGTGGGGTTTGAGACAGTATTCAGCAGGGCTTGGTTGAGAAAGAATATATTAGAGTTGAGATAACGAAGACTCACATCATAGGGGAGGTCTTCTGTAAATTAATGTAATTGTCATTTATAATGTAGTATTTCTGTTTGTGTGCACATAGAAGGCTGTGAACTGCATTTGAAGTGAGAACTGAGAATCCTGGTTTTAATCTTAAAAAGAAAAATCAACTCATCCAAAGATTGAGGCACAGAAGAGATCGGAAATAGGGATTCAATTTTGCCAGTCTCCTTTAGCTCCAGAATCTGAATGGGAATGGACTATTCTTACTCTGTTTCCTGCCCAGAATGCAGAGCAAAAGAGAGATGGAAGGAGGGATATCTGGTTAGGATTGTCAGAGTCTTCATCTGGTGATGTCATCTATCAATGATCAATTCTGCCTTGTCTTGAACTGCCAACTGTGATCCTACTTTACCAAACCCATTAGCTCTAGTCTTCAGTAAAGAAATGTAACTAACTGATCCAACAAGGAGAGCATATGATTGGACTGTAAACAGGTGTTTACAATCATTCTGTTGAGATTACTCAGGAGCATAAGGGAGAATTTTGACATTTGGACGTTCAGAAATAATGCCTGCAGAATATAAAATTAAAATTTGTCTTGAGCAATGAAAGACAGTCTTGGAGCAACAAAATGGCCTGAAGTTAGGTGACTGTAGTCATAGCCTAAGCCCAATTTAAAAATCCATCATTGGATGTACTATTGGTATTTGTTTTCAGGGTTACTACTGGGCAAAGTTTGATTATCCAATAACCTTCCAGCCTTTCAGTAATGAATTAATGGAAAACAGGCCAAAGAGAAAGTGTTAGGAGCAGGCCCTTAAGGATTTCCCAGGGAAGAAACACCTCAAAAGCGGACTTCGTTGTTCAGGGATTTTTTTTTTCCCTCATGTACAACTTTCTACTCCTTTATTGCCAATGTGTTTGCTTTTAGAGAACAGTTACTTAAAATAGATGAAAATTGTGAGCTGTGAAATGTTATTGCCAATTCAATACAAGTTGGTTATTTTTACCTCTAGATCAAATCTTTGGAAACCTGGTTTTGTTGAGTTTCTTGGTTAGTACTTTGATTACCCTGTTTCCTCTGTCAATAGCAAAATTCTTGCTGATACATCAAAGCCTCCTGGCACCTCTTCAAACAGAAACTCTATTAGATTTAGTTAGCAGGAGAGAGGAAGAAAGAAAATATGTTGAAGATGCAATAGAGGTAACTGTGTTCAAATTGACTTCCGATAGAAACAGAAGGTCAGCTTACTGAAGCAAACTGTAGATTGCTAGATAAAAGCTGATTTCCAAGCTCTAAGTGGTAGTCCTTGGCCTTTTCAAGTGCCTGTTTTTAATAAAAAAAAAAAGGAATGAACGAGTGCTTCATTTTTCCTACAAGGTAATATTGTAGCTCTCCTATCTGAAAAACCCAGAGTCATCACACCTTGAAGTAGCATCTTGGCTAGTGATTTTACTAATCAGTCCAATGACTTATGTAGCGCAATTCACTATCACACTAAAAACCTGGGCTTCCATCTAACCTTATGACTCGAGCAGCTGGGACTAGGAGTAATGCAGAGGTCACAGAGGTGCCTCTTGGCCTCAGGGGAGATCATTCCAGCTAGAGGGACAGCACTAAGATGCAGCTGCTAAGGGAAAAGATCTTAAAAGCAGTCCAAAGCAAGCAGGAGGTTGACAACATCCTTGAACATTCATAGCAAAAAAATCAGGGCTTGAAAGTCATAATGTAAAAAAGGGGAAAACAGTGCTCCTCTGGCAAATAATGATTTACAGGGTGACACAGAGAAAGACCATACCATGAGGGATATTTCTGCAATAAATCTCTGATGGAGAACTGCCTTCCCTTTTTTCCTATTGCATGTTTCTTTCCATAGGTCTATGGGGATGCTGCAACTTGCATGTCAATTTACCCCACTTACTCTTGATTATTTTATGATACTTGCACTCCTCTAACCCTTCTTTTTACACTAGACACACAATCGCTTTGCTATTGACATTGGTAACATTAAGAGGACCATTCAAATCACTAGGTGGTTCAATACCTCTTGCTTTTGGGGCTAGTATGTAGGTCCTCTGGGTTTTGATTAATTTTTTAATGTCTTGCATTTTTTGGGACAGTACTGAACGTTGTCCAACACGTCACTAGTAATTTGATTAACTGTTACCATTAACTGGCAACAGGTTAAAATAATTTATTGGTCTGTAATTTTTTTCTACTCAACCCCAAAATAAGATCTGATCCCCCTACCCTTCTTACCATTGCCTACCTCTTCTTGCTCCTTCTAGCCACGTAAAGGAGTCAGGAGCACCTGACTTGTAGCCCATTATAATCTCCGTCACCCAGGCACAAACTGTACATCGTGTCCTTTCAGTCTTATTTATTGGGCACTTATTGTGTTCAGAGCACTGTACTAAGTGCTTAGAAGACTACAATATAACAATAAACAGACACATTCCCTGCCCACAACAAGCTTACAGTCTAGAGGACTGTAATATTCATAGCCAGGAGCTAAGAAAAATGGTGAAAGAGGGATAATTACGCTGGTTCCCAGGACCAGATTTCTGCAATTCGAGAAAAGGTTTCTGACCCCAGTCTCTGACTGAAACCAGTCAGGAGGCCTGGCTGTGGGACCACCATAACCCCAATTAAACCATCTAGGGTAGTTATGGAATAAGCACTAAGGCCTAGTGGAAAGAGCATGGACTTGGGTGTCAGAAGAACCTCGGTTCTAACCCTGGCTCTGCCACTTGTCTGTGCTGTGACCTTGGGCAAGTCATTTAACTTCCCTGTGCCTTAATTAGCTCATCTGTAAAATGGAGATTCACACTTTGGCGCATGGACAGTGTCTAACCTGATTAGCTTATATCTACCCCAGTATTTAGTACAACGCTTGGCACTAGTGAGCACAAATATGATAATTAAAAAAAAAAATGAGTCCAGGGAAGTCAAAGGGCCTGGTTTCCAATTCAAGATCCGTGATATTCCTGATGCATGACCTTGGGCAACTCACTTATCTCCTCTGTGCCTCAGTTTCCTTATGTGTAAAACTGGGGTGAAATACAATTCTTCCTTCCCCTTACATTATGAACTCCATATGGGAAAGGTCTGTATCTACCCTAGAGCAAAGCACAATGCTTAGCACGTTAGTACCACAATTATTATCATTATCATGTGCATTGTGGTCTAACCTTCTGTATTGCAAGGATTTTTTTACGCAACTTGAAACCAGTTTTGGTGAGGGGATATCTGACAATTACCTTCCCCACTTTAAAAGCTTTATTGAAGGCGCATCTCCTCCAAGAGGCCTTCCCTGATTAAGCCCTCCTTTCCTCTTTTCCTACTCCCTCTGCACTGTCTTGACTTGTTCCTTTTATTCATCCCCCTTCCCAGCCCCACAGCACTTACTCACTAATAATAACAATTATGGTACTTGTTAAGCACTTACTATGTGCCAAGCACTGTTTTAAGCCCTGGGATAAATACAAGTTAATCAGATTGGACACAGTCTCTGTCCCACATTGGAATCACACTCCTAAATCTCCATTATACAGATGCGATAACTGAGGCTTAGAAAACTTAAGTTTTTACTTGCTTAAGGTCACTCAGCAGACATGTGGCGGAGCTGGGATTAGAACCCAGATCCTTCTGACTCCCAGGCTGAAGCTCTATTCACTAAGCCACTCTGCTTTTATAACTTTATTTATTTATATGAATGCCTGTCTCCCCCTTTAGACTGTAAACTCATTACAGGCAGGGAATGTCTGTTATACTGTTATATTGTACTCTCCCAAGGACTTAGCACAGTGCTCTGTACACAGTAGACACTCAATAAATACAATTGACTGCTAAGGAAACTGTCATTTTTCAAAGTGAATTTGTGAGGATACAACTCAATCCACCGTAGGTAGGAGTTTTCAACCGAACAAGTCGTACTGTTTAAATATACTTGTCCTGCACTATTGATGAAGTGGAAAAAAAAAAATCACACTTTTTACTGCAGTGCTTTCAACTCCTTGCAGTTGCTTTTTTGGACAGCTGGTATGGTGGCAATGATGAAAATAGATTTATGCACAACTCTACTTGAATGTACACTTGAGTGTCTCTCAATGTACCTATTGACTCCCATTGCTATTAATGCATGTCATTCGCATACATGGCTAGGTAGGATATCAGATCCAAAACAGAGCCATACGTGGCACTAACTCAGTGCATACCACACTGAAAATAAAAGGTTTAAAAGCATATATTTTGTAATCGTGCTTTACAGATTGATTCATCACACTCGCCAAAAGAAAAGAAAGCACAAGACTGGAATGAAACAGAGGCAGTGTTTTTTAAAAGTACACCTGAAGTAGAAAGAGGCCTAAACTGTGGGAAGAATTTTGATGTAGGAAGTTGAAGGTCTAAAAATATAACCATCACCACATTAAAGTCTACCTATGCTTCAGTTTTAAAAATTAATACAGTGGATCATAATAGTTAAAAGCTAAGTGCACTTCTGATTCCCAGGCCCAGCCACTCTGCTTCTGTAATTTCATTTATTTATATAAGTGCACTTCTGACAAGAAGTTTTTAACCCCAAGGCAAATAGTTTTCTTCTAAGCATACAGGTTACATCAGTGGGTGGCTTATGTACATACCCTAAGTTGAAAAACTCTACATAACACATTCATAATTAACAATGGCAGGGTGTTTTTAGGATCTGTGACAGCTGCAGTTGTTTTAGCATAAATAGTTCATAGAAAAGTTAGCAGAGGAGAAGCAGGATTGTACGCGCGCACACACATCCCTCTCAAATAAATACACACACAACTGACCTGGTTTGAAGATGACATTATTAACTGTGAGATACTATCCAAGACAGTAGGCATGGATGAAAAACTTTGTGCACATATGAAACCTCAACCCTTATAGTATATGTAACATTTGTCCTGTGATACATTGATGTCTGAAACACAGAGAAAGACACTAGTTTTTCATTGGTTGTGTTCTCTCTCATCCTACCAACCTGTCCTTATCCCACCCTCCACTTCACAATTAATTTGAATTTTCATTGACTTCATCCTCTTCCCCAGAAATGTTCCCAGAAAGGCATTAAAACTTTAACATTAACCTAATGACCTTGATTCATTCTTCTAGACCGTGAGCCTACTGTTGGGTAGGGACCATCTCTATATGTTGCCAACTTGTACTTCCCAAGCGCTTAGTACAGTGCTCTGCACACAGTAAGCGCTCAATAAATACGATTGAATGAATTCACTCAATCATATTTATTGCACACCACTGTAGTAAGCGCTTGGAAAGTACAATTAAGTAATAAAGAAAGACAATCCCTGCCCACACCAGGCTTACAGTCTAGAAGATGGCATTTGTTAAGTGCTTACTATGTGCAGGGCACTGTACTAAGCACTCAGGTGAATACAACTAAATTGGGTTGCACACAGTCCCTGTCCCATGTGGGGCTCACAGTTTCAATCGGCATTTTACAGATGAGGGAACTGAGGTCCAGAGAAGTGAAGTGACTTGCCCAAGGTCACACAGCAGACAAGTGGTGGAGGCAGGATTAGAACTCATGACCTTCTGATTCCCAGGCCCATGCTCTATCCACTATGCCAAGCTGCTTCCCAATAATAATAATAATTATTATTATGGTTTTTGTTAAGTGCTAAGTACTATGTGCCAGGCACTGTACTAAATGCTGGGATAGATGCAAGCAACTTGGGTTGGACACAGTCCCTGCCCCACGTGGGGCTCACAGTTTCAATCCCCATTTTACAGATGACATAACTGAGGCCCAGAGAAGTCAAGTGACTTCCCCAAGGCCACACAGCAGACAAGTGGAGGAGCCTGGATTAGAACCCATGACCTTCTAACTCTCAGGGCCATGCTCTATCCACTATGCCATGCTACTTCCCAGTTCTCTTTTAACAGGGGATCAAGGAGAAAATCACAGCGAGTCAATAGGAACAATTCATATTAATAGCATTTTAAGTACATGGCGCTGAAAAAATAACAGTTTTTCAAAGACTAAGGTGAAACTTTTACAATTCAATGCAAATTTCATGATGAGGCCTAGAGGAAAATGAATGCATACAAGTGGCTTCTAAAGTAGGCAGACTATAAGAAATCTATAGATACACTGATTTAATGAGCCCTATGAAATTTCTAAGTCTTAAAAACTTCTCATGCACAGAATCCACTGGTTGAAGTTTACTTGCATGTAGTTTCAGAAGAATACCACTTATTTGTTTTAATCTAAAAATAAAAAAAATAAGAGTTTCATTTTTATGATTTCCAGAATAGTTCTCTGGAGAAATTACCATCTTTATACCCCGTTTCCCCCGCCCCACCGCAATGGCTTAGACGAACGTAATTTTTTATTGTCTACCACTGGTGACAGAATGGGCCACAGGCACAAAATTTCCATGTCATATTACAGCTGAGGCTGATGCTGATTTATTGAGGAGTTGAAGGAACTGAAGCATGACGGGAGGTGGCTGGCACACTGTGAAAATGGCCTCTAAACGAGGCAATCAGGTATTCTGTGAGGAGACTGTGTAGGCTTGTTGGCCAACTAAGATAAGTGTGCTCGATGGCAGTGTCTGTCCTAAAGAGAAAAAAGTGCCTGGCAAAATGATTTAAACTCTTGGGACTTCATATCATTCAGAAACAACAGTATAAATGATGGGATCAAAAATGATCTGGTTCCAGGGTTACGAGATTCCGGTCCAGAACAAGAGAAAATGGATGGCCAGCTTTTCCTCGATGTATCTAAGGATGTTCAAGCATGTATTTCTATTTAGAGAGTATTGTCCTGCCTCTGTGGGCTTCATACGGCCAATTTAAAGGTAACATTTAAGTGTGGTGGCGAGTGTAATTTGGGAAGCACAGTGGCTATTTTTGTCAGTGAGCTGGAACATGGAAATGTATTCTCCTAATTTTTTGTGGAAGTAATGAACTGATGCCAAATTTTCTCCTTCACAACTTTAGCTTCCCTGGGTTCCCTGCGTGTGGGTGGCCCAGGTAGTTGGGAGACTTCTGTGATTAGTAGAAAATGATGGGAAGCAGCATGGCAGAGTGGATAGCACATGGGCCTTCGAGTCAGAAGGTCATGGGTTCTAATTCCGGCTCTGCCACTTGTCTGCTGTGTGACTGTGGGCAAGTCACCTCACTGGGCCTCAGTTACCTCATCTGTAAAATGGGGGGGTAACATGGAGGGGCGAGGGGGAACTCTGTGTGTGTGTGTGTGTGTGTGTGTGTGTGTGTGTGTGTGTGTGTTTGTTTTCTTAGAGGACTCTGAAACCCAAACAAGTTGCATCACTGATTCAAGTCTACATATCCTACTTCTTCCTGAAGGCCAGCAAACTGCAAAGCACTGATCAGCATGGGTCTATTGTCTCCCATTTGTATGCGATTCCCAGGCATTTCCCTTGTCTCACTGCTTTGAAAGTCTATGCTTATGTTTTTTAATCAGGAAACTGTCCTGTTCCAAGGTGCTCTACTTCTGGCAACTTCAAGCTAGGGCATGAAAAACCTACTGAATATCCATTTGGAAAACACGCTATAATTACTAAATGCCTCCCAGTTACACAGAAGTAACATGGCCTTGTAGAAAGATCCCAGAGCTGGGAGTCAGAGGGCCTGACTTCTAATTCCAGATCTGCCACTTTCCTCCTGTATAACCTTGGGTAGGTCACTTTACTTCTCTGGGTCACAGTTTTCTCATCTATAAAATCAGTATTAAATACCTGTTCTTCCTCCTGCTTAGATTATGAGACCCATATGAGACAGGGACTGCATTCAATTTGATTATCTCACATCTACCCAACTGCTTAATACAGTAATGGACATATAGTAAATGTCTAATAAATGTTATTAATATTATCATCACCACGTCCACTTTCACCAATTTCTTCAGGTATCAACTTGGAAGAGCAAGAATCTACTACAAATTATAACCAGAGAAAAGGCTCTCTGTGCTTTAAGACTGGATCTCTTCTTTCTCTCTGACCAAGATGATAAAACCACGGAGGGTGTTAGAACTACATGCAGAAAAATGAATTAATTACAATATGCTAACAAATATGAATAAACTTTCATATGAAAGAAAAATATATTTCAAGTTGCAGTTTAATGGAAGTCAAGGAACTTAGAATGAACATATGTAGTGTGGCTTAGTGGAAAGAGCCCTTTGGGCAAGTCACAACTTCTGTGTGCCTCAGTTCCCTCATCTGTAAAATGGGGATTAAGACTGAGAGCCCCCACGTGGGACAACCTGATTACCTTGTATCTACCCCAGCGCTTAGAACAGTGCTTGGCACATAGTAAGCACCCAACAAATACCACCATTATTATTATTATATGTTTTATCGGTAATAATAGTAATAATAATGATGGCATTTGTTAAGCACTTCTAAGCGCTGGGGAGGATACAAGGTGATCAGATTGCCCACGTGGGGCTCACAGTCTTCATCTCCATTTTACAGATGAGGGAACTGAGGCACAGAGAAGTTAAGTGACTTGCCCAAAGTCACACAGCTGACAAATGGCAGAGCTGGGATTTGAACCAATGACCTCTGACTCCCAAGCCCGTGCTCTTTCCATTGAACCACGCTGGTAAAAATGCATCTTAGAAAGCATTAAATAAGATGCAAGTGGAAGTGAAGTAGTTTATTTGGGAAGGGCAGGGCCTCCTGCCATTTGTTATAATTAGTTTAAACTCTTCAACCGAAGTCTGTTTTTTCCTATTCCTTTTATGTTTTTGCAATTCCTTGAGTGTGGCATCATGGTTTTATATTCATTCGATGTAACATCTTTTAAAATAGTCACGGGCATATTATGGTCATGTAATAAATATTTAACAACGACCATTAA
The DNA here is from genome assembly GCF_015852505.1 of Tachyglossus aculeatus. Classification (NCBI taxonomy): domain Eukaryota; kingdom Metazoa; phylum Chordata; class Mammalia; order Monotremata; family Tachyglossidae; genus Tachyglossus; species Tachyglossus aculeatus. Next base: position 19,687,333 of record NC_052089.1, on the reverse strand, counting down.
GAGCCTTGGATGCTGGTAATCCTCCTCAGTTATCATAGTGATTCTATCCTCACCTATAAAATTGAAAGGAAGTACTTGACCTCTGACTCTATGATGCCAACACATCGCAATATGAGGAGCATTATTAGAAACATTAAGAAAATCAGTTGGCCAAATCTTTTGGCTTTGTCATTTTTAAGCCATATCAGCCACTTGAACAGAATGCTGATACATGTGTCTGTGAGCTACAAAGGTATACAGCTCACACATACTAATGGACAGGTATTTCAGTAAACACCTTCTAATATTACTCTGTTGATGTCTCATTATGCCTGTCGGAAAAAAAAAATGAAAACACCTACTATGAGTAATGTTTCTCTTCCAGAAAAGAAACATCCTCTTTAATAATCAAGAACCATTTTTTGTTAGAAATAATATGATTTCCCTTAAACTTTCTCATTAGAATGACACATAAGTAAAAGTCATTTTGGAAATACGAAGGGAAAACTGGCATAAAAGCATCATAAAGAAAAGCCAGCTGAGGAGCCTGCTCCAGACCAATACTATGTGTAATTGGTGTTTCATTATGCAGCTCAAAACAAATGTCAAAAGCACTGGTTCTGTTACTTGACCACGGCTCTTTGCCAAGTCAGCAAGCTGGTATAAATGAAGGAAGTAACCCATTTGGCTATCTGATGTTTCTGAGTGGTCTCCTAACTGCTGTGTTTTCAATCTGTGTTGCCAAAAATGTTTAGCAGAAGAAAGAAATCTTGATTTGCCATAGCAAGACAAATTTTTGTCACTGATATGAATGAATGCATCAATAAAGTCATCAGAAGGTTTTCTAAACATTTCATTCAGCTCATATCAAAAGTTTAATAACACCAAGAGAAACCCAAATACTAATTAGTCTAATGAATTTGTACCCAAATAACACTAACTCACATAGATGGTGCTTGCTATGTTATTTATAAACATTATCTCTAAGAAGCTTTCTTGTGCTTCAACAAAGACTTCTATGTTTGCTGTCTGACATTCTAAGTATTAGCATTCCTATTTATTGAACACCCACTTGGAACAGTGCAAGTGCAATAGAGAAACAATATGATCTAGTGGATAGAGCCCGGGACTGGGTTCCAATCCCTGCTCCACCATTTGTCAGCTGTGTGACCGTGGGCAAGGCACTTAACTTCTCTGTGCCTCAGTTCCCTCATCTGTAAAATGAGGATTAATGCTGTGAATCCCATGTGGGACATGAACTGTGTCCAACCTGATTATCTTGTATCTCCCCCAGTGCTTTGAACAGTTCTTGGCACCCAGTAGGCACTTGACAATTATTATTATTATAATTATTATTATGACTGTAGGAAGCATTTGGGAAGTACAACATTAAGATGTGACATGTTCCCAGTCCACAAGGAGCCTATCCTCTAATGGGAGCAACAAACATGAACATATTTGCAGAAGTAATAAAAACGATGGGATATTCAATTTTATAGAAATACATGCATGTCTTGGGATTCTACGTATATTTTATCATTATCCATATTTTGAACTTAAATGGATCATAATTTTACATGAAATTACACATACACATATACACGGAGTCGTAATGCTATCTGTTGGGAAATGCTTACTGTACACATTGCATGCAGACAATTATGCAGTCACACACACCTGCACAAATACATTTAAATGTGTATTATGGATGTTTAATCACTAAACTGAAATATAATTCCATGAGGCTAAACCATTGCTGATTAGAAAATCCTTAGTGGCACAAATGTAATTAGTTTTCTTTTCAATCAATTGAAAGACATTTGCATTACTTCTTTTGGTCACAATTTTACATATCATCAGATCTCTATAAATTCGCAAGTATAAAAAGTGACAGTGAGAAGAATCTGGGGAGAGTAGGAAAAGCATTTCAGAGAGTAAATAGAGACAGAGTAGGGCAAGAAAATGTACTTATCTGCCGTATTTCTGACTTGCTACCAGGGTAATTCTTCTTGACCTGTTCTAGTTTCTTAACAACTAGGTGAGATCAGTTAGGAAGAAAATTTAGAGTTGTGTATTTTCCTTGAAATTTGATGAACATTGTCTAAAAACAGCAGCTACTTTCCTTTGTTCAGCTACTTCCCTTTGTCTTAGCTATAGCTAATAGTCATTTCTGATTTTAAAAAAGTTGTAAAAAGCTTCAGGTAAACTCTGAATTTTTTATATACATATAAAACATTTGGCAGAACCTTGATTTTCTCAAACCTTCCCTAGTGGCAACAAGATTACGAGAATGAATGGCTGTGGGTGGGGAACCCTGGCATGCAGTCCATCAATCAGGCAGCAGTGCTGATTTAAGAGTTCCTGGGTGAACTCTGGGGAGGGATTAGAGGTTCAATGGCTCAAAAAATACTCACTTCGTCTCAATGAGGCAATATGGGTAGGGTTTTTTTGTTGTTGCTGCTTTGTTTTTTCCAGCACTGGATTTTTCACTCCACCCCACTCAGATTCTGACCCAAATCATACCTTCCAGTGAAAAAATTCTCTCAAAAAATTTGTTTGCCTCATGCAAACAGGATCATTTTGTGGTTGTCTCTACTCTCAAAAAAACCCTCTTGGTCTTGAAGAGAATCTTTAGAATGATGAGCAACACAATGTTTCAATGCAATAAAAACATGATAGCAAATAACATACACATGTCAAGGAACAGTCTATGTTTTGTTTTCATGAAAACAAAATCCACACTTCACAACATACTGGGAAATATTCAGCAAATTATCTGTGTGGACAAAACATATATAAACCTATCCTTCAGGTTAGGTTAACTATTTTAAGTCCTTAATGCAAAAAATGCTGAATATATAATTAACGCTGATCAATTATAACTCTGCTCTGTAAGCAAGTCTTGTACTATGGCTTAAAAAACTAAGAGCAAAAATTTGGAATGAACTTTTGCATAATTTTTCCCCTACATTTATACCAATTTTGAGGACTGTAAATATGCATTTGTCACACCTCTGAAGATCCTAAAGAGTTCAAAAAAATCATGTATACTGTAAGCTTATTGGGGGCAGGGCACATGCCTGCCAATTCTATTATAATGGTATACTGAACCCTCCCAAGCACTTAGTACAGTGCCAGCACACAGTTAGTGCTTGATAAATATGATTGATAACAGGGCAAAAAATAAAAACTATTATTTCTGGGAATCGTATTTACATACTACCCTATCACTTCCTTCATGAAGCCTTCCCAAATAAACTTAAAATGACCAGTTTCTCTGATCACTTCTGCTTCCTCCAAGCACTTTCACTTAAATTTTCACTGTAATTTGTGCTATATAGTTGTATTTGTCCTGGTTTTTTCCATTTAGATTATAAATTTTTGTTTGGGTTAGGATGTGTGTCATGGTCTGCTTTAAATGCCAGTTAACATTACATATAGTTCTCTGTTTAGAGTGGATGGTCAATATATAGATACGTATTTAGGTAATAATAATAAACTGTGGAATTTGTTAAGCACTTGGGATGTGCCAAGCACTGTCTTAAGCACTGGGGTAGATGAAAGATAATCAGGTTGGACACAGTTCCTAATCACACATGGGGCTCACAATCTAAGTAGTGTATGTGTGTGGGGGGGTGTTTGTGTGTATACATGTACATATATGTAGTTGTTCATATTGAAAAAAACACTAATGATGTTGAAGTTCACTTTTGGACTGAATGTGTGCCTAAAAAGACCATGAGAGAGTAAACAATCCTGAACTCATTAAGCCACAAAAAAGGTTGTCCCCTGTTGTGCTACTACGGTTAATGTTTATAGTACTGGAGCTGCTTTCTCTTTTGCCGCCTTGTCTCCCTTAACAATAAATAGATTTTGCTCAGAGAGCCACTCTCTTCTGGATGGCACTATGCCATGCAAGGCTGAGCTCAGCAATTGACTCCCAGTTTTCAACTGGGATGCAGAATTGTCTTTCAAATAAAAAACCAAAACAACTCTTTCCTAAAACAGCTTCTACTGTCCTGTTTCTCAATCCCAGCTCTCCAAATTGCAGCTGTTAAGGTACCTGCTGTGGCCAGTTCTTCACACATATCCTGCTCCTCCCTCCACTCCCACCTCTCCTGCAACATAGCCGTGTTACCGTGAAGTTAGTTTCAATGCTAGTAGACTATGTTCCAAAACCTAATACTGTTGTATTACTGACTGACTGATTTGAAAAATCTTCCAGGCCCAGTGACATCAACTATTCTTTGATAAATTATTAATTCTCCAGTTGGTCAATGAGTCAATGAAGACATAGCTGAATCCTCCAACGAACTGTCAAATCCTCAGCAGACACAGCCAGAGGAAAAGGGATGATGATCTATGCCTGAGGAAAGAGACTTTTTTTGCAAGCCAACTCATCTTTCCTTTAAAGGAGAAATGCTCAGAAACTAGTGACTGAACCCCAGATTTTATTGTTGCGCAATCCTTATTTCCTCTGAGTAATATGAATTTTGTTTTAAGGTTAAAAGTCAGAATCATAAATCAGCAGTAGTGAGCCTAGTATGCTTGGTTTTCAAACTGAAAGGAAAACATCTATTTCAAGAAATACAGGCATAGAATACATCTGGGACTTTAAGGCTTTGGGGTTTTTTTGTTGTTTCTTGTTTTGTTTTGTTTTTGGAGTGGAGGGAGGCAAATATAGGTTCCAACATTCCCACTTTGGCTTTATTCTACCAGCACAGTGGAATCTGAAGCACATTTTCCATATTTTTTTTTTCTTTTATGGGACTCTTTTCAAGGTTGGCCATAATAATTAAATTAACAGATAGCATCCAGTAGTTCTAAGGCTTCTGAACTGCTATTGGATTACTCACAAGGCACTTCGTTATGCAATCCAGTTTCCTCGGATCAAATTGCCACCCTCTCAAATCTCAAGATTCTTTCCTTCCCCGTTCAAACAGACTGCCCGAAATCCTGTTTAATACCATTCTTATGATCACATCCTGCCCTCGCCAAACTACAGGCCCCCTGCTACTTCATGCTGGCTCATAAACACAATCTTACATAAAAGTTAACTGTGGGCAGTGAGGCAAAAGGCAAATGAGCCTTTATAATTTGTAGTACGTTGTCAAGGTCTCCACTCAGCTCTCATAGAACTGTGTCTTTCCAACAGTGAATCTCCAAACTAAGCAACACACCTAAGCTCAATTTGTGTCTTTTCTGCAGGGAACATAATGTGAAAATGCCACTGAAAATGTTTTGTTCCCTGGATAAAGCATCTCTCACAGGTATTTTATTAGGCCTGGAAAATAACACCTTAGAATTTAAGTTAGGGTTTTACAGGGAGTGAGAAAAGGCATTTGATCTGAAGAGAGCCTTGGGAGGTCAGGTTGATTTTAAAGCAACACTGGAATCTCAGCTTAAGTATCTGCCCCAGGGGATCTTGAGACCCCAGACACAATCAGATGCCGCAACTTGCACTAGAGCAATCAGTATAAAGAGACATTCCTGATTGAGAATGTCCCACAATTTGTCCAGTTATTCTTGGGTTTTGCTGGACTAGGATGGACAGAAACCTGGTCATTTTAGGTGAAACGGAGCAGGTTTAGAATAACGGGGTGAATAGGGCAGAAAGAGAAGACAGGATGGAGAGAGGGCCAAGGAAAAGGAGAAAAAGAGGAATATAGGGAAAATGAGAAAGGTGGTCAGGGAAAGAAGGGAGAGAAAACCAGAGCAAGAGATAAAGGAGAGGGACAAAAGGAGAGAGAGGGGGATGGACAAGGAGTAGCATGGTGAAAGAAATTCTTGATTTCTGTCATTCCCTGTTCTTCTTCCTCCTCCTCCACTTCAGCCCAGCAGTCTTAGAAGTGACTTGGCACTAAAGCTAGAACTTCTGCTTGGGATGGGATGGTTAAAAGCCACCTCCAGATCAACCTGTCCATCATGGGGCATGTCTGTGCTGAACTGGTTTTGGCATTTGCAGAAACTTTGCAAATATGAACCAGTGGGACTACAATTTGCACAGCCCTACATACAGGGATGAGGGATTTCCAGGAAGAAACCATCCCAATCCTTCCTCCTCCCTACCTGACCCTTCCTGCTGGCTGAGATGGGCACATTGAAGACAAACTTTTTTGCTGTTGTTGTTGTTGTTTTTCCTTGGGGCTTTTGGGGACACAAATGAGTCCTGATAGATTCTGAAATTTGGAGGCTCTCCAAGCTAAATCAGGATGCTTCAGTTAACCTAATATGGACTGGACTAAATGGGTCCTTTCTCAAGGATATTCTAGAACAGACCATCCTTTGGGGTTGCCTGAGTGGCTGTAGTGTATGTATACTGAGGTGTGTGATCATCAGGATGTCATACAAGATCACTGCCTTGGAATAATCCTGTCAGGATGGATTGGCAGGATGATAGAGTACGGGCCTGAGAGTCAGAGGTTGTGGGTTCTAACCCAGCTCTGTCATATGTCTGCCATGAAGACAAGTCGCTTAACTTCTCTGGGCCTCAGTTACCTCATCTGTAAGATGGGGATTAAGACGAGCTCCTTGTGGGGTAGGGACTCTGTTCAACCTGATTACCTTGTATCTACCCCAATGTTTAGAACAGTGCTTGGCACATATTAAGCGCTTAACAAATACCACAATTATTTTTATTATTATGAGATGTCAAGTGGACATCAGAAACAGTATCATTTATTGAGCATATACTATATGTTGAGCACTGCACTAAGTGCGTGGGAACATATATTAAAAAGAGAAGATGCAGTCCCCACCCTCAGGTAGCTTACAATATAATCAGCATGGTAGAGAGGCCCAAATTGCAGACATACAATAGTATAAGAATAAGAGCAGAAATATACCTAGCAAAAACAAATGTAAGGAATTAAAGTTAATAGTCACATAAGTACTAAAGTGGCTGACAGAATGACAGGAAAACTAAATCAATTTATGGTATTTACTGAGCTCTTACTACAAGCACAACACTATACTAAGCACTTGGGAGACGGCAAGATTCTCAAATCCCTAGTCTTAGATTTATCATTTAGTTGATGGCCTTTTTAAAAGATGAATTCTAACACAGAGAGGAAGCTTAACTAACTTTTGTGTTGACTGATTCTAATGAGCTCTCTGAAGTACAGAGTATAGCGCTCTGCAGATAATATTGATGGACTAGCACAGAATTATGTTCCTAATATGATTTAGAACTATAAATGATTATACTTGATAGCCTAGTAGGGCAAGCAAAGCACTGTCATAAAGGGGTTATTCTCCTTTTATGACACCTTCCTCTCAGAGAGAGGCAATATCGGTGCCCCTCCATCTCCTACTACAACCCAGCCCACACAGCTTCGCTCCTCTAATGTTAACCATCTCGCTGTGTTTGATCTCGTCTAACTTGCTGTCTACCCCTTGCCCTTGTCCCGCCTCTGGCCTGGAACACCCTCCCTCCTCAAATCCGACAAACAATTTCTCCCCCCACCCTGCTTCAAAGTCATATTGAAGGCACATCTCCAAGAGGCCTTCCCTGAATAAGTCCCACTTTGTTTTTCTCCCACTCCCTTCTGTGTCACTTTAATTTGCTCCCTTTGTTCATCCCCCATCCCAGCCCCACAGCACAGTACATATCTATAATTTATTTACTTTTTTATTTTTATGTTGACCTCTGTCTTCCCCCCTCTAGACTGTAAATTCATTGTGGGCAGGCAATGTGTCTGTTTATTGTTGTATTGTACTCTCCCAAGCACTTAGTGCAGTGCTCTGCACATAGTAAGCATTCTATAAATATGATTGAATGAATGAATGAAAGAATCCTCATCACGTTTTATTTAGCACCCTGTGGTACACGGATTTGTGGTTATTATTGGCATATTTGGCTCAAGGACGAAACCTTGCCGCAAGATATCTTCACAACCACTGAAAATTCTAGGATGAATAGCTCATCTTTAGAAGGGATCTAGTTCAGGGTTTGGAAGGAGCAAACTTCTAGATGGAGACTATTCTCAGAGTTCTTCCACAACACCCAATTATGTATCCCTCACTCTCGACCACTGAACCGAGGTCAAAGAGGGAGGTTTGAGTATATAATGAGGGTGGATCCAAGAGAACTCTCTCCATCCCTCCTATTCCAATCTTTCCCCTGCCATCTTCTACCCCTGTCACTCTCTGCCACTCCAGTTCTGTGTTCCTCCCACACCCTGGGAACCTCTCCAAGTGTCATTTTGCTGCAATCCCTGTACAATTTATAAAACTCATTATCTTACATTCAGAAGGAATCAGAGGAGATTTTAAGCTGGCAAGAATAGCCTTGATTACTTAAGCTGTTTCTTTTGCATAAATCAAATGGTACATTTTAGAGGCTGACACAGATATCCAGGGTGCATTGGCTCACCCCATTCTGCTTGATCTTCTACAAAGGATTACCGGGCAGCTGCTGCTGCTGCTGCTGCACTGACTGCCCTGTTTTCTCCTCCTTCCTGGGATACTTAGTCCCCAAGGCTACATATGCCTTTGCACGGTCTGGGTTTCCGCTCAATCTTTCTTGACCTCACTGATGCTTTCTCATCAGCTATGTTGAATTCTGTGGAAAATCAGTATAATTAAAGGCCTGGGTTGATAACCCTAGGCACTGATACCATTTAAAATATTTTAATACCTTGAGAGAGCAATTTAAGAGATACTAAGAATAGTATGAATTTTACAACACATGAATTTCTACTAGAAAATGCATGAAGAGAGGCGTAGATTCCCTAATTATTTGGCCAATTTTCATACGACTTCCATAAGTTGAGAAATCTACATCAAATTATGCCATCTCTATTTTAAAATTCTTTCAAGACTGGAAAAAACCCTACTCATTCGATGACAATAACTCTCAAGAATAGAAAGGTACAGAATTACCTTGCAGAACAAAGGATCTATTCAAAGTCATTAGTAAGAAATCATGGCAATTCTCTGTCCATAAGCTAAACACACATAGGGACACACAATCATAGAAAAGTTAGCCTCTTGGACTTATTTTTCTTCATCTGATAAACTTGTCTATTTCAGAAAACACTACTGGGGAAGGAAATTATCCCTGAATGATAAAGAGAAAGAAAAGAATCCTAACATCCCAGATGGCTGTCAGGACAAAATGATGCTTGTGTCTTTTGAGGGAATCAGACATTACTGTGAAATCTGAAAAGAAAGGCACACAGCATAAGGTAACAGTTGGCACCAAGTGGCATTTGGAGGGTTAATTTACTGCCAGAAACTGCCAGACCTCATTCTCTGAAGACACACAATAGACAGATCCCAAAAGTGCCCATCATAATCACAGATGCTGGGGATTAAAGCTAAAACGAAAGCCTCATGAATATTAAAAGTATCAAAACTGCTAATGATGTTGCAGAGTTTGAAATAACATCCAATCCCCAGAACTAAGAGTATGGCACGCAGACATACTAGGACACTGCCTTCTTAAAACCGATGAAAACCTACTCAATTTGTAGCAAAAAGAGGCTTACGTACATTAAGACCTGAATTGATGGCCAAACTTTGCAAATTACACAGACTAATTACCATAATTAAGCCTTGGATTGAAGAAGAAAATTCTGTTTATCTCATGCTGACTGTGGAACTTCAACAAAAGAATAATGCAATATCAGATGGGCATTCCCCCCCTTCTCAGTGTTTCAAAGCACCAATAAAGCCAGAAAACCAGTATCAATGAGAAAGTCCACAAACTTCCAAGAATCACATCCTTCAGCTGGGGTTGAAGGAAGAAAGTTTTAAAAGCTACGTGGTTAGATGAGAAGCAACCAATGTTGTTCATTAGTAGGCAGTAAGTGCATCCACTAGAAAGTGAGGCCTCTGCTGTATAATGGGCCTCATCCTGGTAGGGATCTAATACCTCTGTATTCTCAATCATCAGCACCTCTTGTCCAATTTAGAAAGCAGCATTCTTTGAAAGATCTAGTGTTTCCTTTAAGTCTTTCAGAATGGTGAAGTCTTTTTTTTGGAGTGGGGCAGAAAAAGAAGGACTAGGAGGGAAGGGAAATACAAATTCTGACCCGAAATAGTCAAGTATAAAGGGTCCAGAAGAGTGACAAAGAACTGGAGCATTGGTTTATTTGGGTCATCATCATAATCATTTTTTTCAAGTTGTTTGGAATTCAGAGGAATGCATTTCCTTCCTCAGTATTATACATAATTCTTATCCATTCAAGTCAAGCTTCACTTCATTTTTTTTTTGGGGGGGGGGCGGGTCAAAGATAGGGAAGCAGAGTGGCTCAGTGGAAAGAGCACGGGCTTTGGAGTCAGAGGTCATGGGTTCAATTCCTGGCTCTGCCAATTGTCAACTGTGTGACTCTGGCCAAGTCATTTAACTTCTCTGTGCCTCAGTGACCTCATCTGTAAAATGGGGATTAAGACTGTGAGCCCCCGAGGGACAACCTGATCACCTTGTAACCTTCTCAGCGCTTAGAACAGTGCTTTGCACATAGTAAGCGCTTAATAAGTGCCATCATTATTCTTATTATTATTATATGGTATTGTCTTTGTCTAATCTATTGCGCCATTTCATGTTTTCTCCATAACTTTAAATTTGTAATATTTTTTGCAAACCTATTTTCAACATAGTTATCACTTTGCCTTTGCTTTAACACAAGATGCTGTTGGCATGAACTGTTTAAATTCATGCTTAGTTGGCATCTTATTCATTCAGTTCTTAATTGATGAGAAGCATTTTGGGTTTTTTTGGTGTGAATAGGCGGGCTATTTAGAATGTATAATTTATTAATGAAATTTTTATTTGGTTCATTAATATTCCTCATATTATTGGAGCCTGCCCCCATAATCACTCATATTGGATCTGAAAAAAGATTTTTTTTTAAAAAAATACCATGTTATAAAGGTTTTATAAAGATAGTGCATAATGCAGTTTTCTCTGAAATCTCACAGGGTTCACGCATTGCTTATTTGTGAATACTCTTTATGCCTGTCTCCCCAACTTGGGGGTAAGCTCCACATGGGCAAGGAATAGGTCTCTTCTTTGTGTTTTACTTTCCTAAGTTCTTAATAAAGTGCATTACAGAGGATGGGACTTTCATCAGGAAATGACAGAAGCCCCAATTTGCTGGAGCAGAGGAGTCTGTTCTGATCCATACAAACTCCTCCATTTAGATGGAGAGAGGTTGAGGTGAACCACCTTCCATTTGAGAAGAGTAGGAAGCTACTGTAGACTGTACTTGGTATGATGTTTTCTGAACCAATGGATACTTCATAGATTGATATAGTTTGGATTTTAAAAATGTCACACTGGAACTTTTTGATGATTTACTGTTGGATGTTTGAACATGGATGATTTATCATTTCCCCATTGCCACTTACAGTTTAAGAACAGCCAACACAGCCCACAGGGCTGAGAGTCAGGAAATCTAGGTTTTAATTCCAGCTCCACCATCTGCCTGCTGCATGACCCTGAGCAAATAACTTACCTTTCTTCAGTTTCCTCATCTATAAAATGGATGAGTTAACTCATATATTTTCTCCCCATCTTAGACTGTAAACCCCAGGTGGGATAGGGGCTGTGTCTAAACTGATTGTATCTATCCCCTGTGCTGAGTATGGTGCTTGGCACATAGTCAGTGCATAACAAATACAATAATTATTTGCAGTCAAAATCCAATAATGAACTCTTTATTTTAGGGTAATCCTTTATCACTCATGCTACTACAAACACTGATGGTTTTTGCCTGGACCAAGCAAACTTTTGGTGGATTATTTCCTAGATAAAATTCTGGCTTTGCCTTAGCCCTGAATAGGGAGAAAGTAACATTAGTCAACATTAAAGGAGATTGTGCTGCGAATAGAAGAACAATGTCCTACCTCCAAAACTTCCTCAGGAATTGTGACATCAGCACATCTGCCTAACTGTCAAGCACTGGAGCTCCTGGGTACAATCCAATAAAGGCAGGTGAGAGAGGGAATGCTAAGGCTTCTACGGTGGCCATTTCTGCATTCCTCAACTTTAGTCTGCCAAAAGGGTTTTTTTTCCCCACCCTCACCACTTCTTGCTCTACAGAATTCACATCTCTTACATCTCACACCTCTTACATCTCAAAAATGCTGGTTCCAGGCTTCTCTGCCTTTGAAATGAGATGCATATATTGCATCATTTATAAGATGCCTTTCATGGGTAGATCCCAGGGACAAGAGAGAGTACACCCTTAAACAAGATAAAGAAGGTAGCAGGAAGTGACCTAGTGGAAAGAGATGAGACTGGGGTAAGAACCAGATTGTAGATCTGGACGAGCCGCTTGCCTGATGTGCGACCTTGGGCAAGTCACTTAGCCTCTCTGTGCCTCAGTTTCCTCATCTTTAAAGAGGGGAAAAATGCACTATTTCCTTCCCTCTTAGATTGTGAACCCCTGCAAATCAGGGGATGTGTCCCATCTGATTAGGTTGTATCAACCCCAGCACTTAGTAAGCACTTAACAAAAAAATCGCTATAGGAAGAGAACTATTTCTAGCAACAGAAAGGAGGAATCAGATCCACTTTATATCATTTAAGTTTATAAATAATTTGCTGTTTCAAAAAAACGTGTAGCAACTTGCCTACTTTTCAGAAAAGGCAAGCATTCATGGGTTTCGTGGATCATCATACTATCCTTAGTTGACGTCTCATATCAAAACAGATAATTAACTCTTCTGAGAAATAAGCCTTATCCTCAAAGGGAAAAGGGAATCTTGATAGTTTCATTTTTTCACAGTGATTACAATAGCCTTCTGGAAATTTTTTAAAAAACCAGCTAATGAAAGCAGATGGTTTAGAAGTTTTCCAGTTCCTCACTTTACTCTCCCAACTTACTTTCCATCAAACCTTATTTCTTCAGAAATATACTAACAATACATTTTGTCTGGATCCCATAGACACTGACAAGCAGAAATTAACTGTCATGGGTATCTTTTTTCCTATGTCTAATTTGCTGATGTGTGATGGAATAAGGATAAAAAAATGCACATGCCAAAGGCCTAGATGAGTGGAAAAATCAAGGGTCTTCATTTTTGAGAATAAAACTTCATATAGTGATAAGAAGTTTCTGAAGAATACTTTTTACAATAAATACTCATTATCCAAAGGTCACCTAGGATAGGTTATTTTGTACTTTTTAAATAGAAAGCTGGGACATCTACTCATTTCTGATATATATTAGTATGTTTCTATATAGTCAGTCTCATATTTATTGAGTGCTGTGTGCAGAACACTGTACTTAGCATTTAGGAGAATACGATATAACAATAAACAGACATTCTTTCAACTATAATGAGCTTATAGTCTAGCTAATATACCTTGATTATATACCAGAGTGGTAGACAAAAACAGTATATTTTCAGGGATGTTAGCACTTCTGTGGATTTGGGCATTATGTACAAATTTGACAGATCATATTTTGTGTTGCTAAAATGGGCAAAACCAGAAGTATTCCCATCAGCTGGACTCCCCTTGCATCTGTCCTGACTCAACACTGCTACATCCATCACATCAAGTGTTTAATACAATTACAAGTGCTAGGTACAGTGCTCTGCACACAGTAAGTGCTCAATTACTTAGAAGCCTCCTCGAACAGGAGAGAGAGAGACAGAGAGAGTGTAGTGTGTGTGTGTGTGTGTGTGTGTGTGTGTGTGTGTGTGTCCATATATGTCTGTATGTATCTACGCATGTGCATCTGGACCTAGTTGTGGACTATTTTTCTTTAAATTTTTACAGGTTTTTCTTAGGCAGAAGGTGGAGGAAAAAAATGTATTGATAGCAGCCTGCCCTGTTTGTTTCAAATCAATATTTCATCTGTATCTATCTGTCAACTGGCAAGTTATTGTTCTTCATATCACTTCAAGTAGTGGGAACAACCCAAAAGCAAGAGAGAACAGGGTAAAATGTTCAATTTCTAAGGATCCACTGGAGAAAATCCAATCAGTTGTGTTTATTTGGAATTTATTGCACGCAGTTAAGGCAAGCAATCAATTGCATTTATTGAGTGCTTGCTATTTGCAGAGCACTGTACTTGTACAGCACTGTACTAAGCAGTTGGGAGAGTACAACAGAATTAGCAGACACATTCCCTGCTCATATATTAGTGCTATAAAAACCTCAGAATCGGCATTTAGAAGGCCCCTCATATTCCACTTGGCATCCTCATTCAATTCAGGATTTTGAATGTCAAATATCAAATATAAGAAATCCTTTACTCCTGTTGCTTTAGCTGTAGTTCCTCAACAGACTTCACTTACCTTAAGATACTATTTTTAGTCTTCCTCTTAAAATAACATTTGTATTTAGGTAGCTGTGTCAGCTATTTAAGACAAACTGAAAAAATGAACTTTGGAAACTTTCAGTTAAAATTGTATGTCATTCTTAGGGTCAACCAAAACACAGTTGTTTTGGATTTCCAAACCATTACTAAAATAAATGCACCACTCTAACTTTAACATATCACCCTCAAAAAGAAAAGCATCCCCCCCTCTCATTTTACTACCAATTCTGAGGCTCTTAGTTGCAGCAGGCAGAAACACACAATGACCTAAACCAGATCTTGGAGGATAGCTGCTTCAAGTCCCTTATCACTAAAACATTGTTTCTTACTAGTCACTGTTGCTCATCAAATATTGCTATAATATTCACATTTTCACATACACATACTTATTTAATATTCACAAAATTACTTTTTTCTCTGAAGATTTATTGGGACCAATGTCAAATTATTGAAATCTAACAAGTCAAAGAGTCTGAAAATCTGAAATTCTTCAAGTCCTCCAATATTAAAATCAACATAAACTTAGAAAGTCATGCATGATACAAATTATGGAAGAGAAGTGGAAAGCCTTATTTGGTCTTTTTTAGTTTGTTGTTCCAGAACCTGGGAAGATAGGGCAAGTCGTTTCTAAATACTTTATTTACTCTTTTTTTTTTTTTGAGGACTTATCTCACAATCATTTTGCTGCTTTTAAGTTTGAAGATGCAGCACCTTATCCAAGAATCACAGACATCAAGACAGAGGAGCATTGCTCAGAGTGAGGCCAGAAATAAACATATGACTTTGAAATGCCCCAAATGAGGGAGGATTAGACAGCCCTTGTTGAAAGGCTACTCTAAGGATGTTAATGCTCTGCTGTTTGTTCCCATTAGCCCCTTTAATCTAGCCTCTTTTCTAAAGACAATAATCCTATCAACAAGAAACTCTGAAATGTGGGTCTGAGCAAAAGAGCTCAGCCATCATTTAAAGTGCTTTATAGATTTCAAGTTACTAAAACTGACAGGCTGCATTTTTTATAATTATTTTACGGCCCTTCTAGAAATCTGTTCTGAATTGTCAAGAATACCAGAATTGTATGGATTTTAGAGAAACAATATGGCATTCCTCAGAAAGAGAACGCAGATAGGCAAAGGCTTACATTTTACATCATTTACACTTAAGGATTATACCTAATTTCAGATCACAATTCCATATGCGGAGTCTTTACTCATCTTAATTCCGGAAACTGCCATAAGAATACATACCAGATGATCAGTGGATATGGACCAGATGATTAGTAGTTGAGGAGATTAGAAAGAGGGGATGGAATTTTTGTCTCTAGGGTTTCTGATCAAATCCAGTTAGATCAGAAATGACATAAAGTCAATACAGGCTCATGTAAGCTTATTGGCAAATTTGAAATGAGTGTGTGGCTTTGATTTTTAGTGAATAAGTTTGTCTGTTTCACATTTAAAACTGCCACAATCGGAGGACAGTACTAGACCAGGGGTCTGAAACCATGTCATGTAGATGAGCCAAACAAAATGAAACTTCTGAGCAGTCGGTGTGCAAGGAACCAATCATAAACTTCAAAGGGAGCAGAATGAGGGGAAGGAGAAGAAAGAAAGAAAATCGGGGGGAGAAACCAAAAGAAAGAGAGAGGGGGAGAGAGAAAGAGATGGAGAAAGAAGGGGGGTGGGGGACAGACTGAGAGAGGAATAGAGGGACAGGAACAGAGGGTCAGAAGGATGGAGGAGAAAGGGAGATAGAGGGAAGGAGAAGGAAAGAGGGAGAGAGAAGGAGGAAGAGAAAGAGGGAGGAGTGGGAGACAGAAATGAGGGAGAAGGAGAGAGGGGGAGGGATAGGGAGAAAGGGAGAGAGGGAGAGAGAAGGAGGGAGAGGGAGAGAGGAGGGAGATGGAGTGAAAAACATTCTTAGATCATCTGGGAATAGGGAGTGCAGGTTCCAGAGTAACAGAATATCATGCCGGCAGCTGTTATTCTGCCACCATTGTTTCTACTTTCAACCTGACACAAGTTAGGGGTGAAAGTTACCCTCCAGAAAATGTGGGGAGAGTGTATTTGGAATGGGGATTTTTCTTCCCTCCTCATTTCCTTACCTGGGCATTCCACAATGTCACAATTTGATCAAATCACTCCTCTTCTTACAATGCTACAGAGGTTCTGCACCTCTCGTCTCACTAAGAGATGATTATTATTCTTTTCTCTCTAAGGCTGCTCCAGATTAATTTTCTTCCTCCCTCCTCCAGCTTCCCTGACACAAAATTTCACTCTACTCTGAGTCAACTCCTCTTTGTTCCTGTCACTGTCCATCTCATGTCTCTGTACCTTCTCACATGGTACTCTTTAGGCCTAGAATTAAGCCACACTCATATGGGGATTTAATACATTTAGTTATCTAAAAATCTTCAGCTTAAGGAGTGGCAAGAGGGAAAGATGGTCAACCAACAATTGTATTAATCGAAAAGGACAACCAAAAATCGCAGTTCTGCATACCTGCGGTACTGTGTAGAGTAACAATATGACAGAGCCAGAGAATGTGGAGAGAAGGGAAAGTCAAATCAATAGTGTTGGAACAACTTCCATATAAGAAAATGCTAATAGTAGTTAATGAGAACTTGTGAAATGAGAAAGTTGGGTCAGTGATCTATGAAGCCCCATAGTCTATCTCTGATAGTGACACTAAAGGGCATCTATGAATCACACTCTGTTCTGGCTCCCTAGTTCCCCCCTTTTTTGGCTTCAAATAATAATAATGGCATTTGTTAAGCACTTACTATGTGCCAAGCACTGTTCTTCTGTATGAAACTTAGGAATACACAGACACACAAAATGCAGAAACTATCTTTCTTTAGCCTCACTTCCAGCCTTGGCTCTGGAAGGCTGGGGCTATGTGTATAGGTTTGTTTCTTTCCTTTATTGCCCTGTTGCAAATAGATTGTAAAGGGAGAGGAGTGGATAAAGCAATGGAAGAAGGCTTTACATTCATCAACCTGATTCCATCTGCCCCTTGCTCTTTTACCAAGTGGAGATAGCCATGCCTGGAAGAACTGGAGCAATACATCTTTGGAATATCGTGAGGTCAGTGGGACAATGGGGTTTTATATTGGAATTCAAACTGGTGAATAATTTTTCAGGAATACACAACTGATGCATACTGGTGTCCTGAGGGCTGGGGAGATGACATTTTTTTCTCAGCCTCTTGTTTGGTGGCTGGCACAAAAGGGGGAATTTAGAAAATGCTAACAATGGTGATGGTGATGATGACATCAAATGTCTGTTTTGAAAACTAACCCACATTTTTAAGTTTTAGTTAAGCACTTCCATGTGCCAGGCCTGATACTAAGCACTGGGACAGGTACAAGCTAATCAGGTTGGGGCTCACAGACAATCCCCATTTTACAGATGAGGTAATTGAAGCACAGAGAAGTTACATGACCACTCAAGGTCACGCAGCAGACAAATGGCAGAACCAGGATTAGCACCTAAGTACGTCCGAGTCCCAGGCACATGCTCTAACCAATAAGCAACACTATCTTTGGATGAAAGGCATTTATGTCTATCAATAATATTTGCTGAGCACTCACTGTGTACTGAGCACTGTGCTAAGTGCTTAGGAGAGTAAAACAATACAGTTGGCAGATGTATAAGACAAGCACACTTATTCTGTGGCCAGTGAATCAGCATTTTCATTGAAAAACACGTTCTGTGAAATGCTGCCAAATGAAAGTCATATTCAATGTTAAGAGAAAAGAGCAGAGTTAAGGGTAGGCAAGATGTCTATGTCAATAATTCTGTTAGAGTTTTATTCCACATTTCCAAGTCATCTGGAACCAAACCACTGGCTAAAGATGGAACCTTTAAAATGATTTAACAGATAATAAAAAGGCCTTAACTCATAAAGTTTCATAAGATCCAGTTTCTTCATCATCATCAATATTCATTCGCCAACAATATTCATCTTTTCATACATTAAATTAAGAAGTATCCTATGCTTAAGCTGGAAAATGTGCTCAGGCAAAGATCTATAAGGAATCCAAGATATTCACTGACATATTTTACAGCCTCACAATTTTGCCATCCTCAGTGAAGCAGCCATGATCCAATCTTTTCCTTAAAAAGATGCAAGCAATTGATTAAATCTACTTGGCCAGTTGCATGCCCTAGAAATATGATTACTCTTTCAAGTTCATAAAACTTGGCTCTTCCCTGCTGAGGTAGGTCATTTCAAGCCCAGGGCAGTTGGCAATACCTTTGCTGAATTTTGGAGATTCCCAGGCTTTTTTGATTAATTTGCTACATACTCATTACTTCTCCTTGACAGAGTTGGCCAAGGTGGCTACGGTACTTGTTGCTCCGTGGTGGCCAAGATGTGATTCCTTGTTGTCTCTGGCCCTGTCCCAACCTCCTCTGTCACTGGCCTGCTGAATGTGAACTTGGGCAAATCACTTAAGCATTCTGTGCCTCAGTTTCCTCATTTATACTTAATGTTCTTCTTACTTAGATTGAGACTTCTGTGCAGGGTCACAGGGATTATCTCATATCTATGCCAACACTTAGCATAGTGCCTGGCACCTAACGTTGAGGAACACCAGTTTCTATTTAATTATTCTCCACACCCAATCCTTCCACACTTCTCTTTGCTTATGTGCCTGTTGGCACAGCTTGGTCAGCTAGTTTGGTCAGGAGTGACTTCATAAATATTCCAACTGGGCTACTTTTGCTTTACACTGTTGGAGAAAACACAAAAGCATAAAAATGCTAAAACTGTTTCAATATGACCATTACTTTATTATCCAGCAAAGGACTGGCTTTTATTCAGGCATTTGGTATATGGTATTTTCCTGTCATCTGTGAGGCATATTTTAGAGTTTTGTGGAAGGGGAGCGGAAACCATCAAGTCTGCTAGGGAGGGTGTATTAAAGCATGTCAAATATGTAGAGAAAACCAGTTACCCCACCAATAATTCTGATTTCATCCAGCTGGACTGGAAAAGTGTTGTTCTGTTTTCCTCCCATGATCTTCACCCAACAAACTGGCCTGTCTTTCTCTTTTACTGGTTTCACATGGCAGCTGGGCTGAAATATGAGTCTCTTTAGCTGTGAGCCCTGTGTGCCGCAAGAACTGTGTCCAATATGATTGCCTTGGATCTATCCCAGGGCTTAGCACAGTGCTTTGGCACACAGTATTTAATAATCATTATTATCCTTAGTAATAGTGGTAGTAATAACTGTACAGCGTATGGCAACCCCATAACTGCAGTAAGTCATTTGTTATGGAAATGTTCAGAAAGAAATGAGAATTGGATCTTTTTATCTCACGTGTTTTACTATCCAGGTTAGATGATTCCGAGGATCCCTTCTGAGGGAATAATGAAATAGAGGCTTGCAAACTAACTGGCTGCTAACCCCCCCTTGGATTATTTAGATATTTCATTTATGAGAACAGGTCTGTAGTAGGTAATTAACCAAGCAAAGCCTGTTGGTAATGATCCACACCATAAAATATTAATGTAAAATATAAAACATTTATACACATGCTCACTGTATGAGTCAATATCCAAGCAAAGGGATATGTAGTTACTAATTTTCCCCAGAAATTAGTTGGCAAACAGCAGCCAACTCTGACCTCCTCTGTACATATTCTCACCTCCTGGGACGGTGGTATGAATGTGATCAATGGGGAAAGAGTCATAAAAGGAAGTATTTCTTTTTTAATGCCTTTTCATTAAAAGTAGTGACATGAGTTGTGTTCACATGCATTTCACAATTAAGGGGCTTGGTGGGCATTTCACTACGCTATGAAGTGTTTCTTTCTCAGATGTATTCAATTTTTAGTGTTCACATTTTAACGATTTTGCATTTTCTATTACCTTACAACACTGGAAAAGGATTAATAAGTCAGGACAAAGTCCTGGCCTTTGTGTGTCTCAGTTTCCCCAAATTTGATATTGAAATGAACCACACTCCTATCTACTTCACAGAAATGGTGTGAGGATAAATGAAAGTGCATGTGATGCACTCGAGTATAATAAATGCCAATATAAATTCCAGTAATTGTCATTATCACATACCTGCATCTCACTGATATGCTTCAAAGCAATGAAATACCTAAACAGTTTGAAGCACTGACAATTTATACGTATATCAGCCTAGTTAATGATTCAAGATATTTCTAAGAACTGAAATGTTTACATTTAATAGGGTATTTGTAAATGTGGGCTTTTTTTTTATAATTTTGAACCGATGTATCTGTTCTGGTGTCTAGAAGAATCGACTTCTCTTCCATAATGATGGAAATCCAGTCCAGTGAGTCTAGTCCAGTGTGTAAAAATCAATTTCTTTTATAAATGTGTCTTAGAATATTCAGCAAGTGGGGAAATGTAGTGATACAACTTCTCGAGATTGTGTGAGGACTTATTGCAATAAAACATTAGAATCCTTGTGGTTCTTCAATTAAATGAGCAACAGACACTTGGGAAATATAACAGAAGCACAAGACACTTTTTCTGACCTCAGAGAGCTTACACTAGAATGGAGGAGAAATAAACAAATGGACAATGCTGAGGGCAAGGGATGTTGTAGCATTAATGTACATAGTAACAACACATAGTGATGGGTCTTGCATTCTCTAACCGATGACTTAGAGTACAATGGTTGCTCCGATATTCTTCTACACTGCCCACAGCAAAGGAAAGAGCTGAGTGCTTTTAGAGAGACCACCTGTGAAAAGGTGGATAGGCTATTTGTGTTCTTCAAAATAATAATAATAATAATGATGGCATTTGTTAAGCGCTTACTATGTGCAAAGCACTGTTCTAAGTGCTGGGGAGGATACAAGGTGATCAGGTTGTCCCACGTGGGGCTCACAGTCTTAATCCCCATTTTACTGGTAACTGAGGCCCAGAGAAGTGAAGTGACTTGCCCAAAGTCACACAGCTGACAATTGGCGGAGCTGGGATTAGAACCCCTGAACTCTGACTCCCAAGCCTATGATAATAATAATAATGGCATTTATTAAGCGCTTACTATGTGCAAAGCACTGTTCTAAGTGCTGCGGAGGTTACAATGTGATCAGGTTGTCCCAAGGGGGGCTCAAAGTCTTAATCCCCATTTTACAGATGAGGTAACTGAGGCACAGAGAAGTTTAAGTGACTTGCCCAAAGTCACACAGCAACACTTGGCAGAGCCAGAATTTGAACCCATGACCTCTGACTTCAAAGCCTGTGCTCTTTCCACTGGGCCACACCGCTTCTCACAGGCGACATGAGGCTCATGGTCTTACAGAAGAGGTAGCTCATAGTCACTTCTAGACTGTGAGCCCACTGTTGGGTAGGGACCGTCTCTATATGTTGCCAACTTGTACTTCCCAAGCGCTTAGTACAGTGCTCTGCTATGATCTTTCCACTGAGCCATGCTGCTTACCAATTTTCCACATTCTTTTCTGCTGTCTACTTCAGAAGGCAGGGAGCAATAAGGGAAGAGAGGGGAGATGAGGGAAGGACGGAAAAAATACGAGGAGGGAATACAGGAATGGAGAAAGAAAGGAGAACATGACAAGAAGCAAAAAAGGGAGAGATTCATTCATTCATTCAATCGTATTTATTGAGCGCTTTCTGTGTGCAGAGCACTGTACTAAGCGCTTATGAAAAGGAGCAGTAAAATTATGCTGAAAACTGTGGATTCATCATGTTCTTTTTGGCCTCTGCCCTATCTCTAACCCTCCACTTTTTCTACTCTTTCAATCCACACATTCTGATCCTACCCATTAGCAAATTTTAAGCTGCCCATGTATTTTACATGATAGATTATTATGCATATCAATATTTTCACTGAGTGTTTACTGTGTACAGAACTCTGTATCAAGGACTTGGGAGAATACAATAGAGTTAGTAGATACATTCCCTGCCCACAAGGAGCTTGCACTCTGTGGCCTTTCCTCTGCCAATTCTGTGGAGGAAACATTTCAAAATCAAAACGTTCATCTGCTGCACACAAAGATACACTACTCCTTAGAAGGGCACAGGAAAAAGAAAAAAATCTTTAATTCTAAAGTTGAGTTTTGACAAGTTCTGCCAAGCATCATGTTTCTTTTGCTCAATTTCCTCATTAATATAGACAGCCATCATCCTGCCTTTTCTCTAAGAGAGGAACTTCAGATGTGGTGAACTTTCACTCATTTTTAAGCCCTTAACTATGTGTCAAGCACTGTACTGAGCACTGGGGTAGGAAAAGGTTAAAATTAGGTTAGACCTCGTTCCTGTCCCACTTGAAACTCCCAGTCCAAGATGAAGTGGGGACAGGTATTTAATTCCCATTTTACACATGAGGAAACTGAAATGTGGTGAAGTAAAGCAAGTAGTGGCCAAGTAGCCACCTTGGCCAACTCTGTCAAGGAGAAGTAATAAGTATGTAGCAAATTAATCAAAACGCTTGGGAATCTCCAAAATTCAGCAATGGCACTGCCAACTGCCCTGGGATTGAAATGACCTACCTCAGCAGGGAAGAGCCAAGTTTTATGAACTTGAAAGAGTAATCATATTACATATTTCAAGGGCATACAACTGGCCAGGTAGATTTAATCAATTGCTTGCTTCTTTCTATGGAAAAGATTGGATCGTGGCTGCTTCACTGAGGTCGGCAAAATTGCGAGGCTGCAAAATATGTCAGTGAGTATTTTGGATTCCTTATAGATCTTTGCCTGAGCACATTTCCAGCTTAAGCATAGGATACTTCTTAATTTAATGTAAATTAAACATTTACCTGTAGGTAAATCCCGATGACGGGATTAAGCTGGGGCTGCAATTAGAAAATAAGTCCCCTGACTCCCAAGCCCATAGTCTTTCCACCAGACCAAACTGCTTACAGAATCCTCTAGGCTTACCACGAGCTATTTGAAGAAATATTTTCTATTTGTTTTAAATCTACCACCTTCAAGGATCTATAGCTGCCCTTTATTCCGAGTATTGTATAGTTAGCATTAGTCTTGGTTACACTTCTCTATTAATACTCTCGCAAACCCTTAATACAGTGATCCTCATAAAGGAAGGGCTCAATAAATAACACAGATTGATCGCTTCTGAAATGCAGCAATCAGAAGCACACAAAGTATTACAGGGGCATATATTCGTAACACGGTCATCCAGAATCCTGGCTTTCATAACAGTCTCAGGTAGCCTGATGGATTAGAGTTCTAATCTCAAGTCTGCCACTGGCTTGCTGTGTGATCTTGAGCAAGTCACCTCTCTGGGCCTCAGTTTCCTCCTCTGTAAAAAGGAGACAACACACCTGGTTTCCTTCCCTCTTAGACTATTAGCCCCACAGGGAATTTATCAAAATCTAACTATCTTCTATCTACCCCAGAATTAGGCAAAGACTTCGAATTTAATAAATACCATAATTATTATTTAAGAGGATTATGGTTTTTACTAATGTAGGCAGGGAGGGCACCCTTTTTCTTCATTCTCGGGGGTACAGCTCAGGAACTGAGAGATTTCAGTTTCTCACAGACTGGATTTCACTAGCTGCTAGGTTGTTTTAATGAGCCACCACCCCCTCTCCCTCGCAACACACACACACATACACACACACACACCCCCACACCCACACCCCCCCACACACACACACCCCCTCCCGCCCCACGAAGACCTTGACTCCTCCTGTGTGGAGAGACTTGTACCGTGGCCAAGGGGATCGGTGAAGAACTCACTCCACAGAGTAAGACATCAAAGAGAAAGTACTGAGCTTAAATGAAAACTATTTTAATGAAGTTATGGCCGTGAATCAAAATTCCTAATCCGGTAACACAGCAATAAAAACTCTGCCTTTTGCTTTTGGTCACTTTCCTACATCATTTGCACTGCATTGGCTACAATGTGCAAAAGTGCAGAAGAGCATTTTAATATCAGGAAAGGCATTTGACAAGGACGCATTATGTCATCACATCTGCGGCATCTGCACTTTGTGATAGTTAAGTGGAGTACAAACAGGAGAAAATGGACATCAACAATTTATTGAGTCTGTAAGTTGCTTGAATACCGGATTTTAAGAGCAGTTAAAGCAAAAGTAGATAGGCATGTGATGACCATGGAAAAGGTTAATACTTTCGACAAACATTTATCATGTGTCCCTGGGAAAAAAAAATCTACTTCTGCCTCTTGAGTGAGGGGTAGGTTTCTAAAGGGAAAAAGGTAGCCTCTACTACCAAAAACATCTGGAAATGATTAGCAATAACCGACTTGTCATATGACCTTTGAACTGAAGAACTTTTGAAACCGAAAGAATGTGCAAGTTAACACGGAAGCCTGATATGTCCAACTGTAGATATGTTATAAGCCTTTTTTTCACGGGTGCATGTTACATTCTGAAAATGGCATGTGAGATTAGATGAGCTCCTATTACAAATATCACCAAAAATAGCAATTGAACAATTATTGAAAAATTGAAAAAACAAAATAACTGCAGTAGGAATCCCTTCTCATCATCACTTAAAACTGTAAACTCCTAGAGAGGAGTCATAGGGCAAAACACTCTCTAACCAACAAAAACTGTGTGGATTTTCAGAAATACTGGAAGCTGGTTGCAGCCTATATTGAATTTGTTTTGATGTGCCATGAATTCATGACATTTTTTGAAATACAAGTCTGATATTTAGCCCAACTAGAGTTACTAGCAAGCTTGGCTGTTGTGATTAACCACATGAAGGTTACCACATGAAGGAAGACCATTTTATCAAGTTATAAGAGTAACTAGCAGTAGTACTGATTTCTTTCTGCCTGAGTTAAGGCTTAATAAATACGCAAAACAGACAGCTCCAAATAGAACTGAAATAAAATGGCACGTCCTATTGCCTTGTTCAGGCTTCACATTCTTGGGAATGCTGGGATGAAGAAAAAAGTCTGCAATGCTCCCCCGATCCCTATCCTCTTTTCTTATCAGACCCATGCTTGTTTGAGCAGACCACTGCTGCCTTTCTGTCAGGACCTCCTCTGGCCACTGGCGACCAATCTTGGGAATTCTCTTCAAAAAATTCTGATACTGTTGTGTGTTCGGCAGACAACTAAAATTCTGCTTTTGCTCATGACCTGGGGAAACAGGCTTATCCCGGAGATGTCATACAAGGCGACTGTGCTTGGCATAAATGGGGAGACATTTTCCCTCTCACCTCTGTGCTGATTGCCCAGGGGAGGGGCTCTTGGCAGTTCACTACTCTCACGCTTCAATGCGGAGATAAAATAATTGGGCTAATATGCTAACATTATTTATTTAGAGAGGGCCCGGGCCTTGGAGTCAGAGGACTTGGGTTCTAATTTGGGCTCTGTCCCTTGTCTGCTGTGTCAACTTAGGAAAGTCACTTAACTTCTGTGTACCTCAGTTTCCTCATTTGTAAAATGGGGATAAAACACCCGTTCCCCCTTCCTACTAAGACTGAGCACCGCATGTGGAACAAGGACTGTGACTGACCCAATATCTTCTACCTACACCCACACTTAATACAGTGCTTGCCACATAATAAATGCTGAAAAATGCCCCAATTATTATTATTATTAGCAGAAAAAAAGTACTTGGAATACAATGGTCTTGGTGTGCTGAACCTCTGGCCAAAGAAAATTATGGGCAAGTACATTCTGCTCGAAGAAATTACAAAACTTTTCCTTTTCAAATCCCCAGAATGACAAAACAGTTGATGGCCTAAATTTTGGTCTCCCAAGTCAAATACATACAAAAACAGGCAGAACTAGCCATGAACTGCTTTCAGAAGAGCTGCAGCAGCTCTTTTTGGGGAAAAAAAAGGAAGCCCGGAAAGATCTTGAAATTGATAGTATAAGACAGTCTAGCATCCTATCTCTCTTGTTAAGTTGAGACTTCAACTCAGATTGTTTACTGAATATATAACATTACAGAAATAAAACCTCAAAACTTCTACAACAGTTGGGCCATTCCAAATAACTGCCTTCAAACTTTAAGGCCATTAATTGAATAGCTATGGTTCTCTGTGGGTTCCAATCAAATTCTCTCAGTGCATGGAACTGGAAAAACCCAATTTAGAAAAAAAGCATGTTCTAAAATTCACAATTTAAGCCTTAGTTCCTGAAATCGAATATAGGAGCAGTTCAAAACTTTACACTGTGGATAAGATCTTAGATTTCATCAAACTCTACCTTAGAAAACTACCCCACCTCTTTACTGACCCTTTCCTTTCTTCTAAACACAATATTCCCTTTCCTTCTATCCTCTTCACTTTATATAACCTTGTACAATTTTCTTTTTCAAGTCCCTAAAGAATACATAGTTACCTAACTCACAGAGGTGTTGTAGGGAATTAATGAATTCCTAAAACACCTGAATATCTCCGATAAAATGCTCTCTGCCAGCACTACCTACAGCCATTATGCAAGAATCACTTCCAGTTGTTACAGGTCCAGATAGTGAATCTGGAAATCAGATTCAAAGCTTCTAAAAGCAGAATTACTGCTGATCAATGGACTTCATTTGGATATTCAAATTTCAGTAGCTTGAGATCAAAGAACTATTTTGCCTGAACAAACCAAGCATCTGAACTGGCACACCAAAGTCTACCTGCCTTCAATCATTGTTGGAACCACTTTCAAAACTACTCCATGGAACTCCTTTATCTCAGTTGGAATCAGGTGTGGCTTCCCCTTCTCTTACATCTGAGTAACTAAAATTATGAATTATTTTAATAATTACAGTTGCTATTAGGTGCTTGTTTATTAATTCAATCATATTTATTGATCCCTTACTGTGTGCAAAGCACTGTATTAAGTGATTGGGAGTGTACAACAATAAATAAGACACATTTCCTGCACACAGTAGGGGCGCAGGGAGCAGGGGGAGACAAACATTTATATAAATAAATAAATTACAGATAAGTACATAAGTCCTGTAGAGCTGGGAGTGGGGATAAAGAAAGGGGCAAGTCAGGGTGACACAGAAGGGAGTGGTAGAAGAGTAAAGAGGGAGATGGGCCCACAGTAAGGCTTTGAAGTGAGGGAGAGTAATTGTCTGTCAGATTAGAGGTGGGAGGATGTTCCAGGCCAGAGGCAGGACATAGGCTAAGGGTCGTCAGCGAGATATACAATATTGGGACACAATGAGAAGGTTAGCATTAGAGGAGCCAAGTGTGTGGGCTGGTTAGTATTAGGAGAGTAGCAAGTTGAGATGGGTGGGGGCAAGGTGATTGACTGCTTTTAAGCCAATGGTGAGGAGATTTTGTTTCATGTGGAGGTAGGTGGGCAACCACTGGAGTTTCTTGAGGGCTGAACGTTTTTGTAGAAAAATGAATCAGGCAGCAGAGTGAAGTATGGACTGAAGAGGGGAGAGACAGGAAGCTGGGAAGTCAGCAAGGAGGCTGATGCAGTAATCCAGGTGGGATAGGATGAGTGATTGTAGTAATGTGGTAGTAGTTTGGATGGAGAGGAAAGGGAAGATTTTAGTGTTGTTGTGAAGGTGGGACTGACAGGATTTAGTAATGGATGCCAAGCACTGTTCAGTAAATACAGAACAGTGATTAATTTTAATTAAGGTATTTGTGAAGTGCTTACTACGTGCTAGGCACTGTAGTAAGCCCTGGGGTGGATACAAGCAAATCAGGTTGGAAGCAGTCCCTGTCCCATATGGGGCTCACAGTCTTATTTCCCATTTTACAGATGAGGTAACTGAGGCATAATGAAGTTAAGTGTCTCGTCCAAGGCCGCACAGCAGACAAATGGCAGGGCCAGGATTAGAACCAACGACCTTTTGACTCCCAGGCTCAAGCTCTATCCACTACGCCATGCTGCTTCCCAAGAAGAAGAGACACAGGGACTCGGCCCTATCATACATAGGCAGGGAGACTCTAAGAAATAGGGAAAGCATGTACTTCATGCCCATTTTACAGATGCAGACACTGATAGGCAGAGAGGTTAAGGGACTCACCCAAAGGCGCACAGATAGCTAGTGGCAGAGATGGGATTAGAATCTGCATCTACTGAATCTCATACTCTTTCCATTAGGTCAGGCTGCCTTCCTTAATTTGAATTTAGGACATTTTTACACAATTAAGAGTCATAACTACCTTGACATTCAGGAAATCTCTCTAAATATAGGTTGTCTTCTAAACAATACTATCCAGAAATTTGGGAAAATTCAGGCTTGAAGTACTAATATCTAGATTTCATATATCTTTTTTCACCCACATATGAAATGACAAAACTCATTCATTCTGAAAACTCTGATTACATACAGATATATCTGTCCTTTATTTATGAAGATGACTCTAGTGAGGGCAGCAATCGACTGATGCATGTGTCCTCATTGTGAGCATGGAAAGGTCATTCCCTTTACTCCAGGCCATAGGACACTTAAAGGGCCTGTTGCTGTTTTCAAGACTGGCTCTTTGGATCTTGACTTTGAAAATCTTCTGCTTCAGCAGAGCAATCCCCATCTCTGTTTGGGCTACCCATGCTAGTCAACTTGTCATGGTTCTATCATGAGTTCACTCCTCGCTGTTTGACTGAAGCAGTGATTCATTATATCTTGGAAATATTTGTTTTGCTCTCCCTGCTTGTGCGGGCTTCCTTTTAGTCCCCTCACAGAGCAGCTGCTAGTGATCCCCATTATATCCCAAATGACATCTCTGTAGAATAATTTACATGTTCTCAAATTGCTTTAATATCCTAAAACTGTTTTCCCCAAACTTTCTCACATTGCCACAATTCTATGCTGTCTGTAATGTTCCATAAAGGATTTACTTCTTGACAAGTATAGCAAAGAAAGTAGAGTAGAGCAAAGCAAAGTATAGCAAAGCAAAGTATAGCAAAGCAAAGTAGAGCAAAGAAATGTTTTCTTCATTAATCTACTTCAAGCAAGACTATTGGTTGAATAATACTGTGTTTTACCTTAATCTTGTATTAAGGGCTTGAGATTTTCAATCAATAAAATCAATCAATGGTATTTACTGAACACTTATTATGTCCACAGCACTGTACTAAGTGCTTGGGAGAGTACAACAGAATCAACAGTCCTGTCTCCTGCCCATAATGAGCTTTTAGTCTAGAGGGGGAGACAGACATTAATATGAATAAATAATTTATCACATATAATTTAAAGATACGTACATAAGTGGTTTGGGGTGAGGGGTGGGGTGAATGTCAAAAGTCCAAAAGTCATAGATCCAAGTGAAGAAATTTTCAAGGTAACTAGGATTTAAGTAAGCAAGACTAATCAAGCATCTCCAAGACCAGACATTGACCTTTTCCTAGGTACAAATATTCCACAGTATACTTTGTGAACTTCAAATTTACAACTCATAATTGTTAACATGGAAATTGCATTCTTATTATAAAATTTCAAAGTTGCATATCCTGATACTCCTGATATCAAACTTAGTGAACTTCAACTTAGATTTTAACTTCCACCATCAATGTATATTTCTAAAAATCCAGGGTTTAGGAGTATTTTTGCTCCCCAAGATGAAAGAGATGGATTTAAACTTTTTGCCTTCAAATATTAGAACTCAATGATAAGGGGATGACCCCTTTTTTTGATGGACTAAACGAGAAAGATTCATTTTGAAGAAAATCAATAAATTGCATGACCAGTTTAGAAAACTACTTTATAGAAAATTTCAGCACCTGGGGAAGATCTGGTTTCACAAAAATAAATGTTACAATTTAGAGCTGCAACAATATGGGTCACTCTGTATCAGTTACCAAACAAATTTGCATTAACATAAAAGGAATTTCAAATTATTTTCATAAATCCTTAGGATTACTTCTACACAGTGATACATGAGAAAAACGCATCAATATAATCGCATAAAATAAAACAGTAAATTGAAGCCAAAATCATTCTAAATATAAACTAGTGTGAATTTAAAATGATCAAATTGTTATACAGCTGTATAAAACTAGATCAGATGCCTAATCCAAGAATTTTTGAAATTTTCAAGAGTTCCTCTAAAGTGAAACTTGGTCTCCTTCTCTACTACTTTAGGCCATTTTGAAGGCAGGAGTGAAGATGGGTAGGGAATTTTAGGGGATTTGAGGACTGGGAAAGGGCAGGATTCAAAGAGCTAGCAGGCCAGAAGGTCTCCATTTTAAAATATAAAATAGAAGACACTCTTACTCTTCTCTCTGCCCTCCGCTTTCTTTATTCAGCATGTCGCTATGTCTCCTCAATGGACTAATAAAGGAAGGGAACAAACGAGGAGAACGCATCCTCTTCCCTAGCACACATCATAAGAACAGTATGTGACAGCTTTTGCTGACCTGGACACATCCACAGGTAAACTCACTGTGAGCAGGGAATGCATCTGTTACATTGTTGTACACTCCCAGGCGCTTAGTACCGTGCTCTGCACACAGTAAGCACTCAATATATGACTGATCACTAACTAACATCTGGGGGTTTGTGAGGGCCCTCGTCAGGGTGGCTGTTTCTGATGTTTCACCTGCATTACCTGCTAAATGGAGTCTGTAGAGCCTCACTGAAGATAAGATGGAAAAGGCATCAGAGCAGTTAGCTGCATCTTGGACCAAGGCTTGCTGCTACAAATCGACATATGCTTGTTTCCAATGACAAATCAAGAAGCGGAAAAGAGGAGGTAATTTTGCCCTTTGTGATTCTCAAAAGATGTGTTTTTCAAACAAGAGAGTTGAACTCAACAATAATAGTGAATAGTTATGATATAAAATGGTCCCTGAAAATAATAAATATTGATCTAAACATCAACCTCTGGGTCCCAAAATGAACAGTTAAAGATCATTTAACTGATGGCTGAATTGTTTTATGGAAAGAGGTAGTTTATGTAGTGCGTTCAGAAGCATGAAAAGGAAGTTGACTACTGTCATTGTAAGCAGAGAGGCAGTTGAAGGGCGCAGTGGATGGGGGCAAAGGACATTTGAGATTTGGAGGGAGTAAAGGTCCCTTTTCTTTTCTTTTCAAAAGGGGTCTTTTTCATGTCCAAAGTGAGGCAACTTCCTCGAGACTCTCTAAAGGTTTTAAGCCCGGTAGTTAAATCTGGTTGGTCATTTACCCTCTATTCAACACTTACTTATAGAGCCGAATGCACATACTGCAAATTTGCTCCCCCCAACAAAAAAAGAGAAAGAAGATTAAATATTTTTCAAGAAAAGTATTTTTCATGAGAACAAAAAGTTACTGCTGACCGGAGCACGTTTCTAAACCTAATACGCCTCTGCTCCCTAGGGATGTGAGCTGTAGATTCAGCCAAGATATCACTCCCTGGGTGTCTGCCATTCTCAAGGTATGACCTTAAGCATGCACCACAGTGTGGGTAATATGATACATTTTGCTCTGGTTATAGTCTGAAGGGAAACATTGTTTTCTCTACAGACACTATCTTGTGAATTACCAGTGCTCAGATGTAGAAAAGCTTGTGGGAAAGGGTTGGCAGGTGAGGAAATGAGACAGGAGCATGCTTCTGGAAATAACTTTACCAAAGACATTTGTGCAGTTCAGAACAGTGATACACGAGGATCAATATCAATTGCCTGGGTTCTTACTTGACTGAACAGAAGTGACAAAGTACTTTGTTTTATACTCACCCACCCACACATTCCCTTGTCTGGGTTCTATATATTTTCCATGGTTTGCACTTCCATTATATACGCATAGATGGGGAGAAAACCATTGCCAAATTTCTTTCAAGTCTGATTTCCTACAATAAAATTCCTAACACATTCTTTCTGCATCCATATACTGACTAACTGAAAAGAAATATAAAATGCTGATCACTATGGCCTAAATAGGGTCATCTAGACAGAAAATACTCATGCAAATCTTATGTATAAAATTCATTAGCCAAGTGGGAAATATGTGAAACGTGCTCATGATACTCAGTGAGGGGTTCAAGCCACTACAATGTGACACATGGTAAGAAACTAATTTTTAACTGGGTTTGAGTTACCAAAAAGAAATATTTTTAATACAGGGTTCTGCATTCCCAGCATTTCTATGACTACAAAGGGATTCCAAAATTCCTAAGGCACAGTTACGATTCCTGCCTTGGAGTAAGTCGTAAAAAGCTGCTTTGTGGGAAAAAATCGGTGCAGTCTATAAAAAGCCAGGAAGGAGAACTGTTACCGCCTGCATATTTTACTGAGTGAAACTGAATAGGCATAGCTAAAAAGGTTCAAAAAGGGTCTACTCACATAAATTTAGACCTGCCGCAATAATCCCTGGGAATGACAACCTGTCTCTGTTACACATTAACTACCTTGGGGAAATGATTTTGAACCCACAGAAGCACAAGAAAATGCTTTTGACACAAGATAAGCCAAGTGCAACATGCGCACTTTTAAAAATACAGTATAAACATTGCAAAATGCAACTCTCTCTTCTTACAAGGCCCAATGCTAATTCAGCACCAAAAAAGTGCGAAGTTCTACACAGGACATGAAATTACAGTCAGCGGGGGTGTTAAACAGTGTTAAATTGCCAGGCAAAGCACACACCTCAGGAAAAGACATGCTACGACCTGAGTTTCCCTTGGCATTTCCCAGATGCTCTTGAAGTGCATATGGCTCAGAATGGCACCAAGCTCTATTCAATGTACTTGGGAGAGAGGCTGTATGTATTCTTAAAACATCTGGGTTACCAGTTGCCTGGGTGGCAACATGCCATTGAAGCCATGATGATTTTCCAGTGTGGATTCCCAGCAGACTGGAGCTCACCCTGCATCTTTGGGGACAGAAATTTTACAGACACCATGGGGCTTTGATTGGGAACCTTGGAGAGCCAATGCAAGTCACAGGCACCCGAACAGGGCTTTGGACTCAACACTACTCCTGGATCACTAAATGCCTCTCCCTGGGAAAGGCATGGAGACTCTCTGGGAAACTTCCTAGAAACTAAAGAGCTCATTCAAGTGGGGTTCTGACAAGTCTGGACCATTGGGCCCTTCAAGACCTTCCTGGAGCCTTTCGACCCTGCACCACTTGGGGATAAAGAATCCAGCCCGGTAGGGACTCCCAAGGACACTTAGATTCACCACACCTAAGTGAATGAGGCCAGGGGCAAGAATCCTGAAGCCAGCCAAGACCTACTACAATCCCCGGAGGGATTGGCGAAACTCTCAAGGCCACAGGAACTAGGAAACCTTTTGGTTTTGATGGCTTGATCTGTCAGTATTTGAGAGCTGTCACACACACCCCTCTCTCAGCTACTTGGTGACTGGGTGGGAGCGACCATCGTCCTTTTTTTCCTGAATAAAAAAAGATATCCTTCAAAAGAGTAGGTGGTGAAATTTGATATCCCATACATTTCTCTGACCAATCTGTCGGCACCCAAGGCAGGGGGCATTATGACAGTGAATTGGGCCTCTTATCCCTCTGATTAGGCTCAGTGGAAGGAGAAGGACAAAAAAACAAGACAAAGCTGTGTCTGCATGAGGAGAATTACATGGACTGTGTCACTGGTTCTGTACTTTCATTATCTAAGTGAAAGTACACTACTCTGGCAACCACCTGATGGTCTATGTCACTCCAGCAGAGCATCATACCATATTGTGGTCACTATGGCTGTAAATAAGCTGCTGTGTAAACCTCTTGTAAGCATTCAGCAATGTGCCACACCACTGTTTATGTACTAGTTTATTACACCAACTGCCTCAGGGGAACATGGCTGGTGTGTAAGCGAGAGTACGAGCGGCTCTGGGCAAACACTACCACTGTAATCGCTCCTCTGCACTTGGTCCCTGAGTCTTTATGACTGGACTGAAGCTCATCTATTCTTTACAATAGGAAATTCCATCACTGCATTTTATGGTCTTTGTCATTTCTCTCACTTGATGTTGTTAGCGCTTACCGAAAAGGAAATGGTTCAGAAGTGATCTATTTCCATGCATAACGATGAGTAAGAAATGATGTAATATGAAAACATGTTGGAAAAAAATCAGCATAAATGTTGTCAGGTGATAGTTTGGATTGCCTGAGATCATTATTATTTTTGCATATATATCAGTGCGATACATCAGTGCTCTGCACACAGTAAGCACTCAATAAATATGATTGAATGAATGAATGCTACAGGGATATATGTGACAATCTTCACTAGTGACTCACAAAACAGCTCGCCACTGTGCTTATAACTATGGCCACAAACCATGCCCCTACCTATTCACTCTACTCCTAAAGACATAGTTGCAACCCTGAAAAAAATGGAATAGTAGTGTGGATTACCATCCTTAAGTTTATCTTTTTTTCAGAAGACCTTCAGAAAACTCTAAATCTAATAACTCGGAACACCATGGCTTAGAAAATTGAAGGGAATTTTAAAAGGCTTCTTTGAAAGGTATTAAGGTGATGTGGGCTGGCATCTGAAGGTGACTGTCTGCAGGTGGGTCGCTAAAGGTACATGTAAATTGGGGTTGTTTTCCTGGCTAAAGACAGATCCCACTGGAGCCCTAGAGGCACCAGAATATATTAGCACAGTCACACTGATATATATGCAAAAATAATAATGATCTCAGGCAATCCAAACTATCACCTGACAACATTTATGTTGCTTTTTTTCAAACATGTTTTCATATTACATCATTTCTCACTCATCATTATGCATGGAAATAGATCACTTCTGAACCATTTCCTTTTCGGTACTGCATATTTCCCTCATGTACCTGGATTTATCATCATCTTGCTGAAGTAAAAAAAAAAACAATTTTCTTTTGCCAACATTATTCAATTGCTGAGGACACAAGTCATATGAAAGTAGACACAATAAGGTAAATGGGAAAGGCAGTGTGGACCTTTTTTTTTTCCTTCTCCATGCAATTTATATGTAAATAAATGGAGCTAAGACAGTTACTAACTTGCCTACGTTAAATGACGATCAGTCTCTCAGGACTCTTGTCCAGGACCTGAAGAATTACATCCTGTCACTTGGAGCATTCGATGGGATAAAGGTTTCAGTGGTATTAGATATAAGGCCCAAACTCATCCATGTATTCATTAAAAAAAAGAATTTGGAAATTCCAACAAATTTTCAAAATAAGTATTGATGTCTTTCCAAGTTCACAGAGCTGAACAGCATTACTTTCATTCTAATCCAGTTCCTTTGTATTTGTCCAAATCAGTTTTTTTAAGAACGATTATATTGACAAAAATGTAAATGATTTATACATGCAGGCATACGTTAGCATGAGTAGTGTAGTATTCAAAAAAAAAAAAAGGAAAAAAGCTGTACTCATATTTGAAGAAAAATACACTTTTACTCTAGTTTGTGTCTCAAAGAACAAGGAAATGATTGTCAAGCCAGGAAAAATGCTTGAAAGGAAGCAGCCAGGATCATGCCCATTGATTTTTACTTGCCAAGCATTTCATCTAATGAAGATCATACATTCCCTTAAAGTACTAGTGAGCCTTACTGTTGGCTGATAAAGCAGTATGCGTTTTCTTTTGATTTTCATAGTAAAACTTCAGTAAAAGTAAACTATCCATTTTATCATTAAAGACATAAAACTTGAATTTCAAGGCCAAAGTTGTGACACAACATACATTCTCTAAGTTTGTATTATAATAATTATAAGGACAATGCAACATTTACAGTGCAAAAGTCCTTCACAGAAATAAGAAGCCAATGGCTCCTAAAATATGGTGTCTTCGAACTCAGAAATCAAGTGGGTATATAATCCACAAGCAAATTGATATTGTAGTATCTGGGAATTTCCTCCTAATGATATTAAGAGCAAAGAGTCTATTTTTCCCTGTGCCCAACAAGCTTCCAGTAGAGTTTGATATTTTGGGAGGAGTGTTAACTTTTTTGTTCCACTCTGATTTAGTGCATTGCTACAGCAATTGTGTACACATGCATACCATGCTACTAGAGTGCATACCATGCTACTAGAGTGCAAAAAGACATTTGCCAACACTTTAAAAATCAGAAAGTTGTTCAGTCACCAACTATCAAGGCACAGTTCAGGAAAGAGAACAAATAATCATAATAATCACAATCATAATGGTATTTGTTGAGTGCTTACTGTATGCCAGGCACTGTACTAAGCACTGGGGTAGATACAAGCAAATAGAGTTGGTCATAGTCCCTGTCCCACAAGGGGCTCACAGTCTTAAGCCCCATTTTACAGATAATGTAATTGAGGCACAGAAAAATTAAGTGACTTTTCCAAGGTCACACAGCAGACAAGTGGCAGAGCTGGGATAAAAACCAAGCCCCTCCTGGTTCCCAGGCCAGTGCACTATCCACTCAACCATGCTAGGGTGGGATATACAGTTGCCCTTTAAAGGTTGAGGGGAAACTTTCCTCTGTTACCTAGTGATTTTGGCTAAAGTACTTATATAATAATAATGTTGGTATTTGTTAAGTGCTTACTATGTGTGAAGCACTGTCTATCAGGGTATATTCAATCAGCTGGAATTGATCCATGTTCTTCCTACTGCTCCCACTAGTAGAAGTAATAATATTTATTAAGCACCTAGTATGGCCAGAGCACTTTAGTAAGACCTGGGAGAAAATACATAGATGGAAATTAAACCTGGTCCCTGTACCTTGTGGGGCACAAAAGCTAAAACTTAAATAGGGAGAAAGGATTGGAGACACGCCTAACGGGAGTGATGAAACATTACAACACAACACAAATAGACAAAATAGGCTCAAAGTCTTGGCAATCATGGAGAAGTCAGAGAACATGCAGAAGCAAAAGAGTAGCAGGGCCCTTCGCTGGAAGTAAGAGAAGTAGCAGCCACAAGGTGCTTCTCTCGGCAGGGTGGACTACTTGCCAGTATTTTGTGTAGCGTGCCCATTAGATGGAAAGCTCCCTATGGGCTGGGAACATGTCTTTAGCTTCTGTTATACTTTCTCAAGTGCTCTGTACGGTGTTTTGCATGAAGAAGGTTCACAATGAATACCATTACTACCACTACTATTACCACGTATCATCCCACATTCTTCAGATTCTCTGTTAGATTCTTCAAATTATCTGTGTCAGATTTGACTCATGTTGCTAACACAGCCCATGGCACTATGTAAACCTTAATAATAAACTGTCTGTCACTGTCAGCACTTTCCCTTCTCCTTCAGCTGCAGATCTACTGGATCGCCGCTACCCACTTTCTCTGGGAGGAAAGAAGCGGAATGGTGGATTCTGAATACAGAAACAGAAGGTCAAATGAGGGTACTCAATGAGAAAAGGAAAGGGGATTATGTTGGAACTGAAAGTTAAAGAGAAGGAAGGAGAAAGCTGAGAAGAGCAATGGGCATGGAGAGGCAAGGATAAGAAAAGAAATTGCAAGGTGCCGAGGCTAGAAGCTTTCATCAAAGTGAGTGGAATTGTTTGAATGAGGGGAAGGGGAAATAAGCTCTTGGGTAAAAGAAATGAACCCTGGGAGAAGTGATTTAGAAAAATAAAAAAAGAAGGAACACAGCGGAGGGTGACCTTCCAAACAAAACACAGACCCAAAGTTGCCATTTACTGAAAGTTAATACTGTAGGTTAAATTTTGTCTTTCAATTGTGTCCTTAAAATGCACTCACAGAACTCATAGAAACACTGGCTCTGAGCTCCAGTTGCTTACCAAGTGAAAGAGGCAGTGCAAAATGATTAAAGAGAAGTCAAAATGATGTTGTCTTAGAAAGTATTCCCTCTGTTTTTCAATGCACTCTTGATCCTCATAGGTATGGAAGGAGTGGGGAGAAGAACCATAAGGGCATGCAAAGGTGAGAATGAGTGAGAGAAGAGATCCCTGGAGACACAATAAATATGAAAGGAAGGGTCAAGGTAATGAAGGAAATAGGTTCTAATAGGAAGACAAGGGGGAAGGAAAAAGAACAAGGTAGTCAGTCAAAAGAAAGTCCAAAAATGCACTTTTAGATGTCTTTCAGAAAACATGGCCATACTGAAATAAGGACATATAGTACCAGATAGTCTCTGGACTCTGACAGATCATCTGATTGGTTTCCTTATGAGGTAGGAAGGAAAAATTTTACAGTTCACCCTCTCCAACTCACCTCTGTCCCAACACTGTACTTTCCATTTTCCAGTTTCTTGATTCCATAAAGAATTTAATGAGCTAACGAGTTAAGGCCAAATCCTCCAATTATTATTCACTCAGGTATAAAATGCTCATGCTCAATCTCCCTGTGAAAAATGCTAGGAATATGATGAGAAAATGTATCCAGGAAAAGAGAAGAGAATGCCAGGACAGAGTCTTTGCTGTTGGGGATGGTCACGGTATGTTACTGCCCCAGGTGGATGGGCGAACTGGGGATCTTCATATACCCTTCCAATGGCTTCTACTCTATTTTACTCCTCCTCGACCTCTCAGCTGCCTTCAATACTGTTGACCACCCCCTTCTCCTCGAAACATTACCC
Source organism: Tachyglossus aculeatus (assembly GCF_015852505.1). Classification (NCBI taxonomy): domain Eukaryota; kingdom Metazoa; phylum Chordata; class Mammalia; order Monotremata; family Tachyglossidae; genus Tachyglossus; species Tachyglossus aculeatus. The sequence goes on along the minus strand of NC_052089.1, from coordinate 19,648,729 downwards.
AACCTCAGCTGTACTGGCACTGTCCTCTCCTGGTTCTTCTCCTATCTCTCTGACTGCTATTCTCAGTCTCTTCTGTGGGCTCTTCACCTGCCTCCCATCCCCTATGGGCAACCCTCATGGTTCAGTTCTGGGTCCCCTTCTATTCTCCCTCTACACTCACTCCCTTGGAGAACTCATTTGCTCATATGGCTTCAACTACCACATTTATGTGGATGATTGCCAATTCTACATCTCCATCCCTGATCTCCCTCCATCTCTAAAGTTTCACATTTCCTCCTGCCTTCAAGACATCTCTAATTGGATGTCCCGCTGTCACCTCAAACTCAGCATGTCCAAAACAGATCTCCTTATCTTCCCACCCAAACCCTGCTCTTTGCTTGACATTCTCACCACTGTAGACAGAACTACCATCTTTCCTGCCTCCAGAGCCTGTCACCTTGGTGTTATCCTCTACTCTTTTCTCTCTTTAAACCCACATCTATCACTTAATCCTGTTGGTTCAATCACAGTACATCCTTTCCTCTCCTTCCAAACTGCTATCACGTTAATCCAAGCACTGATCCTATCGCACCTTGATTACTCTATCAGCCTTCTTGCTGCCCTCCCTGCCTCTCCCTGCTCCAGATCATACTTTACTCTGCTGCCTGGATCATTTTTCTACAAAAACATTCAGACCACGTATCCCCTCTCCTCAAGAACATCCAATGGTTGTCCATCCACTTCCGCATCAAACAGAAACTGCTTCCCATCAGCTTTAAAGCCCTCAATCACCTTGTCCCCTTCTACCTCACCTCGTTACTCTCCTACTACAACCCAGCCGCCCACTGTGCTCCTCTAAGGCCAACCTACTCACTGCACCTTGATCTTGTCTATCTCGCCACCGACCCCTCACCCATGTCACACTTCTGGCCTGCAACACCCTCCCTTTTCATATCTCACAAACAATTACTCTCCCTACCTTCCAAGCCTCATTGCAGGCACATCTCCAAGAGACCTTCCCTAACTAAGCCCTCATTTCTCCTTTTCCCATTTCCTTCTGCATCATCCAGCCCTACAGTACTTATGTACACACTCATATTTTATTTATATTTATTAATGCCTGCTTCCCCTGTCTAGAATGTAAGCTTATTGAGGGCAGGGAATGTGAAAAGTGTTTACACTTTTGAGAGTCTCCTACGTGCATCACAGACTCCTGGGTATCCTTTTCCAAGATACTTCATTGGATGCTTCACCAATGATCAGGTTACTCTTGGAGAGTTATTCACCATATTAGTATCAATAGGAATGAAAAATAAAACCAGTTAAAACAAATGGCAAGAGCAAGATTAAGGATGATTTCCCCATTAATTTGGCTATACTGAAATTGAGCACCTCCCTTTGCAGACCACTGATAAATTCTACCTTACATATGTCAGAGCCAACATTTCAATATGAATGGTATTTTTTCTATTCCTGTTTTTTTATTAAGCCATAAAAAAGTGTCAGTGCAAAACCAAATTTCCATGTATGCATCACAGTATTTTAGCTGATGAATTGCTTTGTACTCTAATCTACAGCATATGTGCGTAAAATAAATCGAACCCAATCCCCCGTCTTCATTACCTCTTCCTGAATGGGCCTATTAACTGTCAGTTATATACATAATTCTTGTTACAATTTGTTTATTGCTTTTCAGCAACTCTGTAATCCTGGAGGATGAAAATATTTTCCATTTGTCACAGTGACACGTGCTAAGAGTGAAAATGTGAACAGCTGCAAGGTTCCCCCTCACCCCCATGCTGATATCAAATGGCGAACTGTTCAGGATCCCATCCCATCTTTCTTTGGGAAAGCTCCTATTTATTTTGATTATTACTAAATGAGGCTTCTGAGTTCTGAACTTGAAGTTTTTAAGGTAAATAAGAGGTATCGAGACAAGTACGGTTCACCTGGGACCACCTGCCTTCACACATAATCACGCCTTAACAGGCCTCCAAATGCCTGAGAAAACCAATATTCCCTTAGTACTGTGCCCCTCTGCCCCCCCACTCCACCCTCTGGTACACACACGCACGCACGCACGCACACACACACACACACACACACACAGTGATTTTAAGGTCCCAATTTGCAGTGGTGGGCTTTGAGTGGCTGGAAAACAAATACTTTCAGAGAACTTCTGCTTTTCAGCTGTTTTGTGTAGGCACTTTGGATTGGAAGCCTTTTGCCCTCAGGCTGCTGAGGTTTCTCATGCCCTAAAACACTCTCGATTGTGAGGGTAGTTTAAGTCTGCTAAGAATGTGTAATCTCACTAATATTGGATTGTGTTCCAAATTGGCCCATATTAGGAAACAAAGGGTTTTCTTCACAGGGAAGTATTCTGACAATGGCAAACATTCCTTCTCAATTAAATCTGCATTCTTTTTCTGAGTCACTTTTTCATTTCTGTAAAAGTAGAAAGACCAATTGCAAAGTCAAAACACCTTTGTAGTTTTCCTAGCACCATAGATGACACTGCAGAGGAAAAATATAGACACTTAAAAAGTGTCCTATGACCCCACTAACAGCTGAAATCTGCTAATCCTTAGTTGGAAGGGGGGGAGGGATTACAAGCAGTATGCTCTTTTTTGTGGGGGTGAATGTGAGAAAGTGTTCATTTTCCCCCTGTCCTGGATTTTTCTCTTTACTCAGGCTCAGATTTAAAAGGATAAAGGGTGTCTTCAGCAGCTATCCAACCCAGCTGTGACCTCTGCACCAAAACCACGACAATCAGGGCAAGCACCATAAGACAAAGATGCCATAGGGCAGCAAATTTTTCCCATCCCTTAACCCCTGCCCACATGCCTTGACAACCACATTCCTGCCCCAACTTGTCCTTCTAGGGTAATGAGGTCCAAGATCTGGACTCTGGCACTGTCAGCCCTTCCTCCTCAGGTTTTAATTTGGACTTTTTGTTGGGCTTCAAGGAGGAGTTTTCTGGAGCCTTGCCTGGCCACCTGACTCTACTTGTGCCCAAAGGGACAGTTCAGGCATCCAGTTGGGTTGAGTCTCCCCAGTCTCCTGGAAGTTGAGGTTGGCACACCTGCCCACTGTCTGCATGGCCAAGGTTTGGGGGAACTGGAGAGGCAGATTTGGAGAAAGCACTCAGGTGGACTCAACTCATCCCCTTAGGTGTTGATCCCCTTTACTGATTGCAAAACTGAATTCAATCTGTGAGGCTCAATGGTATTTACTGAATATCTATTCTGTGCAGGACACCGTGCTAATCTTTTGACAGTCTAAGATAAAAGAAGCCATAATCCCATCCCACGACAAGTTTACCATGAAGCTGAGGAGACATAAAATAGTTTCTGATTAGTTGGAAGAACTAAATGGCATAGGTAGTAAAGCAATATTCAGATAAGCTGACTTGGTAGAATTAAATACTCATAAATAATAATGGTATGTATTAAATGGTATTTGTTGAGCACTTACTATGTGCGAGGCACTAGACTGAGCACTGGGGTAGATACAAAGCTAATAGGTTTGGACGTAGTCCTTACCCCTCTTGCAGAGAAGCAGCACGGCTCAATGGAAAGAGTATGGGTTTGGGAGTCAGAGGTCATGGGTTCAAATCCCAGCTCCACCAATTGTCAGCTGAGTGACCTTGGGTAAGTCACTTAACTTCTCTTTGCCTCAGTGACCTCATCTGTAAAATGGGTGGGACCCACCTGCTGACATAATTCCTGTTTTCTCCAAACCTACAACAGTGTCATTATAGACTACCCGGATTTACAGTCAAAGCACATTTATTGGAAACATGAGTTTACTAGTATAGTAGTGGTGGTGGTGGTGGGGTTTTACCTAGGTTTGATGTTAACCTAGGTAACACAAAGACTATTTTTACCTTCATAATTAAAATGGTAATTGGATGGTGCCATGGCTGAGCCTCTCTGTGATGGGCAATTCCTAGCCCCCACCCCTCTGACAGGGTCTGGTCATTATGCTGGCTATCAATAACTCAATCGATCCATCGTACTTACTGAGTGCTTACTGCGTGCTGTGCACTGTACTAGGCACTTAGGTGAAAAGTATAGGCCAAGAATTCCGCTAAACCCTGGGCTACAAGCAGTGTGGCTCAGTGGAAAGAGCCCAGGCTTTGGAGTCAAAGGTCATGGGTTCAAATCCCAGCTCCGCCAATTATCAACTGTGTGACTTTGGGCAAGTCACTTCACTTCTCTGTGTCTCAGTTACCTCATTTGTAAAATGGGGATTAAGACTATGAGCCCCCCGTGGGTCCTCATCACCTTGTAAGCTCTCCAGTGCTTAGAACAGTGCTTTGCACATAGTAAGTGCTTAATAAATGCCATTATTAATTAATACGAACGGAACTGAACAGACTCAGCCCTTGCTCCTTCTGGGAAGTGAGGAAAAGATCAGCAGAGGGAGGAATGAGAACAAGGCAGGATGAAAAGGCTGGTTTAAGAGGAAGAAAGTTTGTGAGCTGGGGCGCAGAGGATAAAGACTGAGGATAGAAAGTGGGGAGAGACCTGATGGAGCGCCTTGACATTGGTGGTCAGGAACGTGTGAGGCAGAGAGGAACAGGTAGCCACTGGGAGAATGTGAGGAGCAGAGAGATATTCACTGAACACCACTTTGGAAAAATTTCCTGGGTTCAAGAAAGTAAGATTTGGACAAAAGAGTTTCCAAAACTGGTGGCTGAAATGTCCTTTCAATGCCAATTCCACCATATCCTGTTTTTCAACACACCATGATGTTTCAAACATTAAAACAAATGACAAAAGAACTGTCAAGTGTTTTTATATTTCTGCATAAATCCACTATTAACAAGAATATACAAGTCTTGATTAATAAAGATAAAATGTGTCCCTGAAAAAGAGTGGAGGTGAACAATTCCTTAATACTTTATGAACAGTCTAGATTGTTTATGAATGTCCAACTTTTCTTTTTCTCAAACTAGGTTCTCTCAAATTTAAAAACAGAACTCTAGATTTTTATCTCTTGTAAGGCTACAGAGAAGTTGTACCTCCCATTCACGTGAAGATCAATTCAATATAATCTCTCCATACAGAAGGGCTTTATGATTATGCTGGACTTGCAGGAATGCAGGAAAATTAAAATCCAATAGTCTAAAATCTAGTGAACTGCAACAGCAGTAATGTTGGCCTGATGTCACGATACTTTGCTCATACCTGTAAAATGAATGATGAAGCATCGTAATATTGATTCTAAAAGCTTATCAAAACTGTGTTAGAAAATCATTCTTTGAGGGCCTACATCACCATTATACTTCAACCTTCTACTGAAAGTGAAAAAGGCATGCCACTACAATCTTTAAGGAGCTTTAGAATTGTAGCATGTACATGAGAATCTTTGGATATCTCTGCTCCTACTGTGCGCACTAACCGGATTATCTAGCATTAATCTGTGGTCCACAATAACCGCTATATGCAGTGTGACCTGAAACCCTCCCCTGGGATCCCACAGGTCGAAGTTGAAACACGCAAGATTTCAAAGCAATTCTCAGCACAATTAACTGCTTGACCTGCAGAATGAACAAGCATATCATTCAATTAATTGCTAAGCCCATTTGAACAGTGATATTTCATTTTTTTTGGCAAGAGTGGGACAAAGCTCAGGTGCTGGTTTTTATGGAAATGATGAAAAGTTGTTCCTTAACTAAACCGACGGCACTTTTCCTGTCACTTCTGTTCCTTCCTGCCATTAGTACCACTTTCTGGGGTTGAACAGTCATATATATAGCAGGAGGAGCAGCAACTACTTTGTCTATTAGAGTGAACACAAGTGGTTTGTACTAAATAATAATAATAATAATGGCATTTATTAAGTGCTTACTATGTACAAAGCACTGTTCTAAGCACTGGGGAGGTTACAAGGTGATCAGGTTGTCCCATGGGGGGCTCACAGTCTTAATCCCCATTTTACAAATGAGGGAACTGAGGCACAGAGAAGTGAAGTGACTTGCCCAAAGTCACAAAGCTGACAACTGGCAGAGCCAGGATTTGAACCCATGACCTCTGACTCCAAAGCCATGCTCTTTAAACTGAGCCACGCTGCTTCTCAGGGTATATGATGCCACGTGCTATATGATGGCATTCATCAAACGCAGGCCATAACGGAGTAATTTCTGGTCATTTATAGGATGAAATGAAGAATTTATTGTTAACTTTTTAAAAAACAGGATTAATTTTAGAGCACCATTCATCTAACCCCAAGTTATCAGTGCAGGTCAAATACGCAGACACACTGAAATATATTCATTTATTCATAAAAAATTCCTTAAAAAGGTGGTTTTATTTGAAAAGACATATTTCTCAACTGATCAAAGCCAAAGGGATATAAGTTATTCAGGGAAAAACGATTCTGATCTTAAATCTGTGTATATCTAGTATAGCATGAACCTATTTTGCATGCTCAATTGGGAGCCTCTTTCCTGACCAGATGGTTGAAACACTAATACCCTAGACAGGGGGAAAGAGAAACTTGGAAAATATGCCCCACAGAATTTATACCCTGGATATGCTCTGTCAGATGATTAATTTAGCCTCTCACTACTTTACATCTTTGTGTTCGTGTCTTGTTTTTGTAAATTGTTTTCAATAATAAGACCACAGATTAAGTTAACCCTAGCTGTATTTCTAAGGGAAAACAATGGAATGGTAATCCTTCAGAATGGTATTAAGTAATAAAATATGCAAGGTTCCAAAACATTCTTACACACATCATTTAAGAGCATTCCTGAACAGCAATCACCCCAGGGGGTGAACGGGAAAGGTATTTGAGCCAGGAGCAGAAGACAACACACACTTGCATAGAAAATTCCATGGGCTCTATATGACAACTGACAAGAAGCAGACCAGAGTTCCATTTTCAAGATTTAATTCAGACCTTGCCCATCCACAGGGACACACTGTCATGTTGAGTGCATCTGCTTAACGTACTCAAAATAACCACTTAACTGTTTTAGAAAGTTTGACAATATTAACTTTGGTCACCCTAGCTTTCTCTTTCCCAACCTGAGACTGAGTGTCTGAGTACATCTGCCTGCTTTAGAAACAGGCACCATCATGATCAAAACGATATTCAAGGAAGGCAATGATTCTTACACTGAAGCATGGCTCTTATAATCCCGAGGAAATAAAGCTTCCCAAATAATTCCCTGCACAAACAAGGAGATAGTAAAGAGGCAATTAGTTTCCCAACTTAGACTACAATAAGCCTAGCCTGGACCCATGGAGGAAAGGGAAGGGATGGATTTGATTTCCTCCTCAGGTTTAGTTCTACTGAGGTAACATGATCCTATTGGACTAAAAGCAGGATGTGATATTTGAAAAACTCACTTTTTCTAGTTCTTGGTTCGTATGGCAGCTACAAGAACGATCACTATCTTAAAAAAATGTTTTTCCAGTTGCTCAAGTAGATCACCTTTTGAAAATTAGTTTCAGAATATGAGAGTCACTATTAAATGAATGTGCGGAAATTTGCTATTTACTAATCAGCCTTATTCTTCCCTATTTTCTCCTGGCAATGGGGAAAGGTTTTTAGTTTTTTTTTTTTAAAGCAAATGCTACCATTCGAGGTGTTACTGGGAATAAGTGGGGAAAACAGCTCCTTTAGTCAAAATTATTTGGGTCACAATCTTCAGCCCTCCCCTACACAGTCCACAGGACCCATGCTATCTCCCACATTATGAAGGAGGTGGGGAGGAGTAAAGTTGGAGTTTGAATTATTATTATTGTTACTGTTAATGATAATAATAATTCTTAGGCACTTACTATGCACTATGCATAGTAAAATCTTGGGGTAGATTCAGGTCAGGCACAATTCAAATTAAATGTTAACACCCATGAGGTGCTTGGACTTCTTCCAAATTGAATGTTAACTTTCATGAGGTGCTAAGCCATTCTTCCTATAAACTGGGTTTTATGCCCAAATTTAAAAGAAAAACAAGAAATTTCTCATCTTCACATTCTAGAAACTCCACGCAAATAGTGACCAGAGAGGGAAAAAAAAATTCAAGCCAGAAACACCAAATGGGGAGTTCATGATTTAAGGGTTAGCCACCAGCTAGATATATACCATGACTTGTCTTTATCATTTCCTTTAATGCCCTCCTAAAAGCACATATTTTCCAAAAGGCCTTTCCTCACCAAATCCTTGTTTTCCCCTATTTGCCCCGCTTCTGTGTCACCTATGCGCTTGGATCTATACCCCTTAAGCATTTGATATTCACCCACACAACATTATGTACATATACTTATTCTCTTCCATTCCTCAGCTGTAATTTATTTTAATGTCTGTCTGCCCCTCTAGATTGTAAATTCTTTGTGGTCAGGGATTTTGTCCAACAGCCCTACTATACTGCACTCTCCAAAGTGCTTAGTATAGTGTTTTTATAATGTATAACGGATAAGTGTTTAATAAATGCCACTGATTGATTCATTCGTTCAATCATTTGATTGAGCACTTACTGTGTGCAGAGCACTGTATAGTACAACAGAACAAGAAACAGTGACATTCCCTGCCCACCATGAGCTTACAGTTTAGAAGTGGGGAGACAGACATCAATAGAAATATATAAAATTACAGATGTTGATTGTCTTCATGGCATTAAGGTGGATTAATCAAGGATTTCCATGACATCTTTTAATAGTTATAATTTCTATCATTTAGAAAAGTACATCTGAAGGATGCTACCATTTGTTTTTATGCAACAAAAATCACTGTGCTCTAGGTACCACTGGGATAACCATCCTGGAAATCCTTAGAGAAGTTTCTGAAATGTTCATAAAGAACATTTCAAATTGGATATTTCAAATTGGATACAGCCTTCCTAACCTTGGAAACTTGCTGCAATACTTCAGTCTTACTTTTGCATGAGACCTTCCCTTATATTTTGACCAGCCATAAGGTTAATTACTTTAAGCAAATTCTGACATAGTAAACATTTTTCCAGGTGATTACCTGCCGGCTGCAGACAAACAAGAGACATGTTGAAAATGATAGTCTGTGTTCACTTTCCCCTCATTACCCACCAGAACATGAATACAGTTAGCTTCTATTGGGGAAACACAGCAAAAAATAGCACTAAAGTAGCAAGATGTGTCCATTTCTTACAGTAACACTGAACCCAATGTGAGGATATTGGCCAGAAGTAGGGGAAGATATATTTCCAAGTCGTTTGACCATGCCTCAAATTCTATTTTTATTTTCAACTATCCAGTCACTCCAGATAAACAGCAGTATCTATCACATGTGGCCGAAAGCTGGGAGGAAATTGTCCAGCTGCCACTCCTACGTCTTTCGCTAAGCAAATCTAAAGAATCCAATACATCTCGAGGAAAGGATATTCGAGACAGCAGGGCAGCAATGGGAATAACCTGAGACAATTCGCCCTTTGAATGATATACGGTGCACAGGAATATACATTAACATTAACAGAGTAAAATGGCTGATGGCATGTGACTCATCCATATTTATTTGCCCAATATTGGACAGACACCCCATTGATTTGTACAGGTCATTAGGTATGATAGCAATCTAACCCAATCCTGCTCAGAGGGAAATTTGAAATAAGTAGGGAATCCTTTTTGCAGATCTCTACTAAGGTACATGTTGGGTAGACAGGCAATATTCCCTCAATACTGACAACTCTTTTTTTTTCCAAATTGACTATTTTTGAATATTTTGCACATGAAACACTTATTGTTATGAAATATAAACGAAAATATTAAACTAGAAATATTATTTTCATTTTAGTAAAACCACAGAAAATACATAACGCATTTTTAACTGTTTTTCTCATGGAAAAATGAAGTCCATAATTTTCTTTTAACAAATTACTCTCATACTATTTAGATTTCTTGATCATGACTCTTTTTAGGGAATATCCTCAATGAGATTTTACTCTATCAATCATATTCACTGAGCGCTTACTGTGTGCAGAGCACTGCTCTACATTTGATTATTTGTACTATAATATATTTGACATTAACTTCTTGGAAACATTTAGGTAATTTAAACACATAAAATTAGAATGTACTTGAATCTATCAAAGATATTGACTGAGAACCTATTATGTGGAGCACTACACCACGCATTTGGGAGCCTCAAGAACCCACGTATTTTTCCCAACCACTTACTAGAATACTTTACAAAGATGAGGATCTTAAAAATAATTTAAAAATTATATTTAATTAGCATTTACTATATGCCAAATGCTGGCTAAGTGTGGAATTGATACAAAAGAATCAGATTGGATACAGTGCATACCTCACAGTGTGGGATAGGGGAAGAACAGGTATTTTATCCCAGTTGAACAAATGACGAAACTGAGACCTGGAGAATTTAAGTAACTTGTTCGAGGCCACAGGGTAGGTAATTTGTGGAGCCAGGGAAAGAAGTGGGTTTCCTGACTTCCAATTCTGTGCTCTTTCCATTAGGCCACACCAGTCCTCCTCCTAATATAATAATGATGGTATTTGTCAAGCGCTTACTATGTGCCAAGCACTGTTCTAAGCACTGGGTAGATATAAGGTAATCAGCTTGCCCCACATGGGACTCACAGACAAGCCCCATTTTACAGATGAGGGAACTGAGGCACAGAGAAGTGAAGCAACTTGCCCAAAGTCACACAGCTGATAAGTGGCGGAGCCAGGATTAGAACTCACAACTTCTAACTCCCAAGCCCGGGCTCTTGCCACTAAATCATGCTGCTTCTCTACTATTACTACCGGCACCATCCTCAAGCCCCTCAAAGGTCATTTTATCAGCCCCAGTGATATCAATAAACACTAAAGAGCCTATCCTATCCCAGATTACAATGAGACTTTGCAGCAATTTCACCGTCACCTTCAGTTCTACAGTCAAATTTCTAGAAATCTAAGACTAGAGAACTGTTAAGATCCTGTACATGACTGAGAAAGACCAGTGAAGATAGTTGTTTGATAACTAGTTATCTGCACTAATATTTCAGCACGATGCCAGCACGATTTCCGCATATCCATAATTTATTTATATTAATGTCTGTCTCCTCTAAACTGTAGGCAGGAATGTGCCTCATACTTCACTCTCCAAAGCATTTAGTACAATATGACTGGTTGATTAAAAAATGAATAGGCACATGAATTCATTTTGGTTCACAAAACTTTAGCCCAGTTCAAAGTTGGATCTTGAATAGCTATGAGTGAAATAGAGTACTGCTGTTTAAAAAATTCTCGTGCCACAAAGTTCCTGAAGGTTAATTTTTGCTGAGGGAGAAACTGGAAGGCAGTCCAAATCAAGGCAGTAATGAGCACAGACATAAGCATCTGGAATAAAATTATTTTGCTTTATTTTATTTTCTAAAGAGGAAAGGGTGAAAATCCACCAGAAGGGCTCCAGGCATTGGATTTTTGCTGCTGCTCAAATGACATGTAGTTTTCCTTGAAATCCTAAGGTCAACAGGACCTATAAATAATGTATTTTTTTTTTTTTTGTAAGGGTCCTCACAACAGGAACCACTTGCCAGCAGAGAGGCTAGATAGTTGCTGAATCAGGGTTATTTTGCTACATCCGCCCCACCTTTCCTGCCCACCCTATCTTCCTCCACATTAGCGCACTGTCAGAGATGGGTTTTGTGAACCAGAGTGTGTGATCTGTCAAAGTTTGCACTGCATTGTACATTTCGGGAAAGTAGGAACAATTTGTCTGCGATTTTCTAAACTAAACTCTTTTTCAAGGGCTAGAGGAAACTCACCATTTTATGTAGAAGAAAAAAAAAGATTATACAGGGGAACTAACACCGGACATAAGAGCCTATATGACACCTTTTCATTTTTCCATTAAGCTTATTGCACCTAGCGTAGTATTTTTATTGAATCTCCGCATAACTTGAAAATGACATGTGCATAGTAATAAAGCCATGCCCAGAGAAAAATCTTATAAATTACATGAAATAGAATCAATCTTCTCCGGTCAAACTGTTAAACTCGTGTTTAACATCCTTCCTAAAAAAGTGCCATGATTTATTTTAACACAGGGATTTATATGTGCCATTGCTAAAATTCCAAAAGCATTATTTTAGTTGTAGTGCTTTTGGCAGACACTGTAAGCTACCTTTTTTTTTTTTTTTTTTGGCCTAGCTGAGCAATAACTCATTGACTAAAAATCCTAAATAAACTAAACTGACTGCCATGGAGGAAAACCATCAATCATATTGACTAGCATCAAAAAAACCCAGTGCCATGTTAATCACATACAAACTCACTGGGCATTGCGAAGGCTTTCACAGTAGACTATTACTGTTAACATACTGAATTCCTATTTTCATGATAGTTTGGAAAACCACAAAATACAGGAAGATGGGGGCATGGAGAATTTGTATGCAGGGCAAGAATACTGATAATGTAGATAAGTAGTGTAAATACCGGACTTGCTCTTTTAATTTGCAGAAAAGGAAATAAAAAATATGGCTATGTGAAAACAAAAAGGGTTAACCACTAGAGAAGTCTCAACTGTGGGACTGCTAACCCTAGTTTATCAGCTACTAAAAGATCACAGTTCAATTTGAGTCATCTGCTCCTGACAAATCCTGTAAAATTCTTGTTCTTTCATTTGAGTGTCACACTCTACCTTCAATACTGTGGTCAGTTTTAGAGGGGAGGAAGTCAGAGGAAGGTCATATGTGTCGTTTTTAACCACAGTATTTTCCTCAAAAATATTTAACTTGTGGTTTGGATTTCTGGACTTTTTAGAAGTTGCATATTTTCTAGGGGGCACGTGTTCAGAAAATCAGGCTATTGAACTGGCAAAACCACTGTATTTTGGATCCATGCATGATTGTTTTTCTTCCTCCCATGGTCAAAATGTGCTATACAGGCACTGTCTATATAGGAGAGGTGATCTAACAAAGTCTACCTTCTCCCACAAAGATGCAAGAATCAACCATAAAGTAATAAACTTTCCCTCTACAAGAGAAATTTTATCTCTGAGATATCTAAACAATTTAGGAATTTTACAATAAGTAGCTGAAGGCTAGGAAAGCACATTCTACTGACAATGAACTAAGCGCTGGGGTATATACAGGTTAATGAGGTTGGACAAAGTCCATGCCCCACATGGGACTCCCAATCTGCCACGATCTCACCGCCGACCCCTAGACCATAACCTGCCTCTGGCCTGGAACATCCTCCCTCCTCAAATATGACAGACAGTTACTCTCCCTGCCTTCAAAGCCTTATTGAAAAGCACATCTCCTCCAAGATGCCTAAGTCCTCCCTTTCCTCCACTCCTTCTGCATTGCCCTGACTTGCTCTCTTTGTTCTTCCCCGCTCCCAGCCCAGAGTATTTATATGAATATCTGCAATTTATTTATATTAATGGCCATCTCCCCCACTCTAAACTGTAAGCTCATTGTGGGCAGGGTATGTATCTATTCTTGTATTGTACTCTCCCAAGCACTTAGTTCAGTGCTTTGCACACAGTAAACTCTCAATACATACAGAAGCAGCGTGGCTCAGTGGAAAGAGCACGGGCTTGGGAGCCAGAGGTCATGGGTTCTAATCCTGGCTTTGCCACATGCCTGCTGTGTGACCTTGGGCAAGTCACTTAACTTCTCTGAGCCTCATTTACCTCATCTGTAAAATGGGGATTAAGACTGAGCCCCACATGGGACAACCTGATCAGCTTGTATCCCCCCCAGCGCTTAGAACAGTGCTTCGCACATAGTAAAGGGCTAACAAATGTCATTATTATTATTATGAATGAAGATGAGTTAAAAGACCTAGAGACATTACATAATTTACCCAAGGTCACACAGCAGATAAGTGGCAGAATGAGGATTAGAATCCAAATCTTTGCCCTTTCCTCTAGGCAACACAGCTTCTTGCCCGAGTTGTGCCATTAACTGTGTGATCTTGGACATGATACTTAACCTTTCTGTCCGTCTCCATATCTGTACGATATGGACATTAACGCCTGCCTCTCCCTACCTAAAAGGAATTGTGGGAAAAATGGACAAATTAATGGTGACAGGTTTTTGAAATCAGTGCTAGGTAAATACAAGACATTATTTTTGTTGAATAACCTAAACAATCAGCAATCTGAAAATGTCTTTATGAGTTTGCAGAAAATTCAAAGCCAGCAATATATTTGCTCAAGGGCAAGGCGGTGACTTTTACTCTTTTCAGTCTTAATGGACTTTCCCAAGCACAAAGTTCAGTGCACTGTACACAGTATGTGATACTGATAAATACTTCCCTTTGTATGGCCCACTGCCCTATTCCATCTAAAATGACCAGTTATCAAGTCACCTTTACTTCTACCTCCATCCTTTCACTAATCCCCTCAATCCAACTGCTTTGTTTCCGCCCCCACTCCCCTGCTTTCTTTTCCCTCATTTTCTTCTCTTGCTTTTTTCTTTCTTTTTTGTTTTCCTCTTTCTCTCTCTGTCCATCCATATCTGTCTTTCTGCATTTCCCACCTGTTCCATCCTGCCTCTAGTCCCATCCTCCAATCTTTACCTTGGCCCGCTGTGACCCGCCCCCCCCCCCCCCAGTCACTACCCAAATCCTACTATGTTTCTCTGAATACACCCTAAATCATAAATAAATCACCAAGGCTTTTGAAGTAAAGCGGTGAACTGAGCCAGACCAAAATAGGCTAGGTGGTGAGAGACTAGGAGAGACAACTGGTTTGATTGAAAGCAAATCACTTTATGGAAACTCTAGATGAACTTTTCTGAGACCCTCAATGTTGGCCATAGGCCTTGCGTATGTTCCATTGGACAAAGTCTACACATGGCAAAGAGAAAACTCACAATTACCTGCTGCAATGAGGGACAGAACTCAAGCCTTCCAGCTCATCTACTGAAGCAGGCATTAACCCAAAATCCTTTAAGTCAATCACCAATAGCAAGAAAGGATTATCCAAAGGGCCTGGATAATTTCCCAAGGGAGACGTCTAACTATACCTTGTTCTCGACACTTAGCGCTCTCTCAAGCCTGGAACTCTAGGTTTTGAACTTTCTCCTTCCCCAAATTCAGCACACCACACGCTTCCCTGAATTTAGAGGCCTCCTTTCATTCATTCATTTGTATTTACTGAGTGCTTACCGTGTGCAGAGCACAGCACTAAGCGCTTGGAAGAGTACAATGTAAGAACAGACACATTCCCTGCCTGCAATGAGTGGTCTAGTGGGGGAGACAGACATTAATATAAATAAATAAATTACAGACACACACATAAATGCTCTGGGGCTGGGGTTGGTGGGGGGAGGACAAAGGGAGTAAGTCAGAGTGACACAGAAAGGGGTGTGAGAAGAGGAAAAGGGGGCTTAGTCTGAGAAGGCCTCTTGGAGGACATATGCCTTCAATAAGGCTTTGAAGTAGGTGAGAGTAATTGTCGGTTTTGAGGAGGGACAGCATTCCAGGCCAGAGGCAGGATGTGGGCAAGTGGTCAGCAATGAGACAGATGAGATCGAGGCACAGTGATAAGGTTAGAATTAGAAGAGCAAAGTGTAAGGGCTGGGTTGCAGTAGGTGAGTAGCAAGATGAGGTAGGAGGGGGAAAGGCGATTAAGTGCTTTGAATCCAGTGGTGAGGAGTTTTTGTTTGATGCAGAGGTGGATGGGTAAAACTGTGAGCTCCATGTGGGACATGGACTGTGTCCAACCTAATTAGCTTCTAGCAACCCCAGTGCTTAATACAGTGCCAGACACAAAGTAAATGCATAACAAATACCAGAAAAAACAACAACAACAAAAAGCCTGTAAGCTGCAGGCTTGTCTACTAAAACAGGGCCTAAATATCAGAAATGTTTAATTCAGCAACTTAACCAAAAGTCACATTCTAATTAATCCAATTAGGGCTTTTCTGCCTCAATAAATATAAACTGAAAATGTAAGAAGCATCATTCAAGTTATATATTCCTGGATTTACTCAACTGTCATTTCAAAGCAATACCCAGACTTGTTATTCTTCGGTGAGAAAATTTAAAGTCAATTATCTGGTTAAAGCAGACTTTTCTTTAATTCCAAAGAGCCCTTAGACCTCAGTAACAAATTTCAAATAAAATATTTTTACACAGAAAAAAAATTGATTGGAATAGGCTCTTCTTCTAGACTATATGCTACTAGTGGGCAGGGAAAACGTCTACCAAATCTGTTATATTGTACTACCAAATCTGTTATATTGCACTCTCCCAATCACTTAGTAAGTGCAGTAAGTGCTTAATAAATTTGATCGACTGACTGATTGGAGGGTAACTACGTACTCATTTGAATTCATGTTTCATAAATGATTTGTAATACAATCAACAAATTACACTAGTGTTTTGTCATTCATTCATTCAATCGTATTTATTGAGCGCTTACTGTGTGCAGAGCACTGTACTAAGTGCTTGGGAAGTACAAGTTGGCAACATATAGAGACAGTCCCTACCCAACAGTGGGCTCACAGTCTAGAAGGGGAAGACAGACAACAAAACACATTAACAAAATAAAATAAATAGAATAGTAAATATGTACAAGTAAAATAGAGTAATAAATATGTACAAACATATATACAGGTGCTGTGGGGAGAGGAAGGAGGTAAGGCAGGGAGATGGGGAGGAGGAGGAGGGGGAGAGGAAGGAGGGGGCTCAGTCTGGGAAGGCCTCCTGGAGGAGGTGAGCTCTCAGTAGGGCTTTGAAGGGAGGAAGGGAGCTAGCTTGGCGGATGGGAAGAGGGAGGGCATTCCAGGCCAGGGGGAGGACGTGGGCCGGGGGTCGACGGCGGAACAGGCGAGAATGAGGCACAGTGAGGAGGTTAGCGGCAGAGGAGCGGAGGGTGTGGGCTGGGCTGTACAAGGAAAGAAGGGAGGTGAGGTAGCAGGGGGCGAGGTGATGGACAGCCTTGAAGCCGAGAGTGAGGAGTTTCTGCCCGATGCATAGGTTGATTGGTAGCCACTGGAGATTTTTGAGGAGGGGAGTAACATGCCCAGAGCATTTCTGCACAAAGATGATCTGGGCAGCAGCATGAAGTATAGATTGAAGTGGGGAGAGACAGGAGGATGGGAGATCAGAGAGGAGGCTGATGTAGTAATCCAGTCGGGATAGGATGAGAGATAAAACCAGCAGAGTAGCGGTTTGGATGGAAAGGAAAGGGCGAATCTTGGCGATGTTGCGGCAGTGAGACCGGCAGGTTTTGGTGACGGACTGAATGTGAGGGGTGAACGAGAGAGCAGAGTCGAGGATGACACCAAGGTTGAGGGCTTGTGAGACGGGAAGGATGGTAGTGCCGTCAACAGTGATGGGAAAGTCAGGGAGAGGGCAGGGTTTGGGAGGGAAGATAAGGCGTTCAGTCTTGGACATATTGAGTTTTAGATGGCAGGCAGACTTCCAGATAATTTCTAAACTTTGAAGTCAGACCTTTTTGTTATGCCTGCCCACTTCAATACTCTTCTACCTGTATGCCAGAACTTTCAGTACATCTTAAGGGACTTAATTTTATTTGGTCAGACAACCTGCTGGCTAGTGGCCTTTCCAGATGGAGAAAAAGAGTATGGATTTGGAGAAAGATGTTGGAAAGAAAAAAAATATGAAGGTAACAGTTAGTCATGACCTTAACAAAGTTATTTTTTTTTAAAAAAAAGAAAGTCAGTAGTACCATGAGGAAGCCTAAATGCAATGAAGGAAGTGTCATTAGGAGATCTGCCAGCCTCTTTCACTGGAGACCTTGAAGGAAGTGCTTTATCAGGCATAATGACAAGTCAACTGCATAGTCAAAAGTAAAATGCCTAAGACTCACTAAAATTGACTGAAACAAAACTGGAACAATTTTGTATTTTATGACCAAGTAATATGTTTCCTGAAAAGAATTTGGACAGGCTAACAACTTCCATTTAATTAAGCTTCCTCTTACCCTTCAGTTAATTTAATTCATTGAAAGTGAAGTGCCTTTGCTCTTCAGAATCCAACAAAACTCATTTCCAGAGTTTCAGGAATCACTCTGGAAATACAGCACCATGAATGACATATTGGGAAATGAGAGAACACATTTGAAATGATGACTAAAGTTAATAATTAGAAAGTTCAGTCTTCCAACCCCTATAACTATATGTTCTGTACAGATGAACCAAGCTAGCAGTAAGCCTTCTCAAGTAACAGGTCAATGAACCTAAAATTGAGGGGCTATATATATATACACCACCTAACATCCCTAACTTTCCTATCTACACCTCTTACTTCTCCACTAGAGATCCATGATGGATCAAATACTCGTCCATATGCAAAAATACTCTACCATCCTGTATTTATAATGCACCAATCTCCAATGAGTTGAAATGACTTATACACAATTACATCCCAATCCTGGCTAAATCAAAATTCTCATTCTAGGTCAATCAGTGGTACTTACTGAGCACTTACTGTGTGCAGAGCACGCTACTCTCTTCTCTCCCAACTGTTCATTCATTCATTCAATCGTATTTATTGAGCGCTCACTGTATGCAGAGCACTGTACTAAGCGCTTGGGAAGTAAAAGTTGGCAACATATAGAGACGGTCCCTACCCAGCAGCAGGCTCACAGTCTAGAAGGGGGAGACAGACAACAAAACAAAACATATTTAACAAAATAAAATAGAATAAATATGTACAAGTAAAATAAAGAGTAATAAATATGTACAAACATATATATATATATATATATATACACACACACATACAGGTGCTGTGGGGAGGGGAAGGAGGTAAGGCGGGGGATGGGGAGGAGGGGGAAAGGAAGGGGGGGCTCAGTCTGGGAAGGCCTCCTGGAGGAGGTGAGCTCTCAATAGGGCTTTGAAGGGAGGAAGAGAACTAGCTTGGCGGATGTGTGGAGGGAGGGCATTTAAGGCCAGAGGGAGGACATGGGCTGGGGGTTGACGGCGGGACAGGTGAGAACGAGGCACAGTGAGGAGGTTAGCGGTTAACTGTTAACTGTTGGGTTAACTGTTGCACCATAGTCTCCCAAGTGCTTAGTACGGTGCTCTGCATATAGTAAACGCTCGAAAAAAATTATTGACTGATCCACTTAGTGCTAGTTCTTGACCATGTTTGATCTGTCTGTATAAAAATTTTGAAAGATACTCATATTAATTTGTAGTGCTTACGAAAACCAACCTCTACAGTTGGCAACCATGCTCCTCAGTTCCCTGACCTCAATTCTGCTATCACTAGGAGTCTGACCATTCTCACAAGCAGGCTCTGCCAACAGGGAGCTATGGAAACCATAGTCATTATATTAGCTGTAGTATTTGTAGAGAAGCGGCATGGCTCAGTGGAAAGAGCATGGGCTTTGGAGTCAGAGGTCATGGGTTCAAATCCCCGCTCTGCCAATTGTCAGCTGTGTGACTTTGGGCAAGTCACTTCACTTCTCTGTGCCTCAGTTACCTCAACTGTAAAACGGGGATTAAGACTGTGAGCCCCCCATGGGACAACCTGATCACCTTGTAACCTCCCCAGCGCTTAGAACACTGCTTTGCATATAGTAAGTGCTTAATAAAATGCCATCATTATTATCATTATTTGTCAAGTATTTACCATGTGCCAATCACTGTACTAGTGTTTTTTTCTATAAAAACATTCAGGACATGTTACCAGCTCCTCAAAAAACTCTAGTGGTTGCCCATCCACTTCCATATCAAACAAAAACTCCTCATCATTGGCTTTAAAGCACTCCATCACCTCCTACCTCACCTCACTTCTCGTTCTACAACCCAGCCCATATACTTCGCTCCTCTGGTCCTAACCTCCTCACTGTTCCCCCACCTCACCGCCAAACCCTAGCCCACATCCTGCCTCTGGCCTGGAATGCCCTCCCTCCTCAATACTCTCTCCTTCCTCAAAGTCTTACTGAAGGCCCATTTCCTGCAACAGGCCTTCACAGACTAAGCCTCATTTTTCCACATCTCCCACTTCCTTCTGCGTCACCCTGCCTTACTCCCTTTGTTCCTGCCCACCCCCAGCCCCACAGCACGCATATAAATATATATATATATATATACACATATATCTGTAATTTTTACTTGTATTGATGTCTGTCTCCCATCCTCTAGACTGTAAGCTCATTACGGGCAGGGAATGTCACTGTTTATAAGAATGATGGCATAGCTGTATTTTTCCCAAGCGCTTAGTACAATGCTCTGCACACAGTAAGCACTAATATAAACACAACTGAATGAATGAATGTGAACTATGTGGTGGAGCACATACAAGATAATCAGCTTAGAAATGGTCCCTTTTCCACAAGGGGCTCACAGCCTAAGGGGGAGGGGTAACAGGCATTTAATTCCCATTTTACAGATGAGGAAACTGAGGCCAGAGACATTAAGCAATTTACCCAAAGTCACACAGCAGGCAAATAGCAGATCTGGAATTAAGAATCCAGGTGCTCTGATTTGCAGGGTGATGCATTTTCCAATAGGCCATACCTCACCACTGACTTCAAGGGCAGAATGGTAGACTGTGTACATCCTTTGTATTAAATACTGCTCCTCACTATTTCCCTCAACTCACTGATAAGCACAGCATCTATAAAGAAGCAAGCATAGAATGGTAAGAGACAAACAGGGAATCAAGAATGATTAGAAATGCTCCAATTGAACTAAGTTTCGTTTTTGTTTTTTTAATAATTTCTCAGTGTGTTGGAAGGCAAGCCAATATGTAGATTCCATTTACACTACCTCTCCCCCAACCACCATACCAGTATGATCAACAGCACCTTATTAAGTTGATCCATTTCAGATGATTTGTGAAAGAGAAAAATAAAAGCCAAATTCAACAAGAATTGGAAAAAGATTGGAAGCTGGTGTAATGACGTTACATCTGGCAGGCCCTGTGTTTGAAAAAGAAGCAGTAACTAAGGAAGTGCAGCTAATGAAGGGAGTCTGTTTAATGGACAATAAACAGATAAAAAGAAGATGGAAGAAAAAATAAGAGAAATTGCATAACATGCTGGGCTATTTTCAGCTGTGCTGACAACAGTTTTACTGACTGCCACTCATAAGCACCTGGGAAAGCTCGCTTTAAGTTTCCGTACCGAGCTCTTCAAAACGGTGCTACAATGTCCTTAAGTTAACTTGGGCCTTTTCTAAGCTCCATGATTTACTCCTTCAAATAATATGTGAAAGCACAGAATCAAAGAAAAAACAATTTATACACCAAGCATAAGTGGACACAGTAATGAAGATGAAGGACTATAACCTAGAAAGCCACAGACACAGAATAAATAATCTTCTTGGCAGAAGAGACAAGGATTTCAGGGAGAGCATGTGGATACAGGAATGTGCTTCCCTGCCGGAAATCATTCAATTATCAAAATTCTTTTCTCCAGAGACTTACAAACTGAAACCTTGGACCTTGTTTAGCTATTAAGCATTAATGATGTCCTCCTGATGTTCAATCTTTATAATGGTTGAATTAGAGGGTTACAGTTTTCTTTTTTGTTAGGGACGATTTTTCCAAATAGTTGTTCATGGGTTGAGGAAAAATAGGCTTCTTTGACTGGTGTGCACAAATTGCACTCTATCTAGACTGCAGTCAGTTAATTGCCAGTGTAATCAACCACTTGAAACCTCAAAATAACGAGTTAGTGCCAAACTACCAAGGATGTAAGTGCCCATATATAGTTAGAAGAAGGAACAGAAAATGAGAGGAAACTCTTGGAAAACTTAAACAGGTCATTTGTTTAGAAAAGTGACACACAATTCCTATTTTCGGTTCCACCAGCTTTTTATCAAGAACAGACTTAAAAACATAAAAAAAAATCACGTTGATGTGAGATAAACCTAAAATAGCATCTGTGTCAGCAAACTTTATATGCATTTTAATTGCTTTATTTCCTATTTGAACCTGGTCAGAAATGGAAATTGCAAAGTGCTTCATGGTCTGTGAACTTTGAAGGCAGTTCAGTCTCATTGGAAAGTGACCCCAACTGTATTTATTCTATGAGCATGCGGCATAAAATGTGCAATGCTTTTATTTCCTGAAACTTAACTGTTGGCCTACATGACAGAGGAAAAGGACATTTAATCCCCCAATTCTTAATCTTTATGTTCTTTTCTCTGGAGAATAGTTGCAGGGTACACTATACTGCTGATGCCTTAAGCATCTCTAGCACTCCATCAGAGCATGCCCCTTTAAAAGGATCAGGTGACACTTCAATTACCTAAATTATAGACACTGAACTCTGGGAAACAAAAACACTGATTTGCATGTTCTAGAGCCTTGTGCATACACTCGCTCAACAATCAGAAAAGACCCAGTTTAGATTTTGCAGAAACATATAAAAAGACTGGGAAGCAAAATATGCATATTAAAAAAAGTTATACGGATTTACAGTACCTTATCAAATTATGGGGATAGAGAAGATCTGGACATTCAGTTAGGTTTAGTCTGCTGTACTTTTCAGAGCATTTGAAATTCCATCATAAAACACCACGAATCTTCCTGTTAATCAGTGGTATTTTGGGGGAGTGTGCCATATCAAACAGTGTACCAAGCACTTGGCAAAGTACAATAGAATTTGTAGGTATGATCCTCACCTATGAGGGCTTTACAATCTAGCAGAGAAGTTTACGACCTATACACACTTTCTATGTTTTCTCTGACTGAAAATCTTTTCTCAATGCTAATTTGTGCTTTTCATCTCCCTAATTTGACAAAAAAACATTTTTGGGCAGAGAATCTACCACCTCATATATTGTACTCTCCGAAGCACTTTGTACAGTTTTCTGCATACAGTAAGCACTCAAAAGCAGTGTGAGAAGCAAGGTGGCCTAACAGATAGAGCATGGGCCTGGGTTCTAATCTCAGCTCTGTCACTTTTTTATGGTATTTGTTAACCTCTATGTGCCGGGCACTGTTCTGAGCACTGGGATAGATACACTCTACATGTCTTTTTGTCTTGCTTGCACTCCAGAATTTAGCATAATGCTTGGCATGTAGTAAATGCTTAATGCCATTTAAAACATATTATTAAAGCAACTGCCAAGAACAACCAATACATAAATCAATTTATGCGCTCTCTCTGTCACTTTGTATTCTCAGCCAATTTCTGCAGGGAATGTGACAGGAAAGGATGCTGTGAAACAACAGTAACAGTACACCATCCATCCCATCAAGATATCCTTCAGGAACACGCTCAGGGTAGGTCTTATAAAGCTAGAAGAAGTGCAAAAATGTCACACTGAATAGCTTAGGATGGCTGTGTGGGGAGACTGTAATCCTTCATCTCAAGTAAATACCTAGTTTTTACTTGCACCTTATATGTATTTCATATCACCCCTCTGTTCACTGCATTGACAACAATGCTGTAACACTATGAGAGAAAGTTGTAGCAACTGGACTTGCCACTTTATGTTTGATGGCAAAGTAGCAAAAAAGACCCCAAAACAAAAAAAAACTGCAGATCAAGGGACCCGTCTATGTTTGCAGGAACTCCTCCATCCCAATTAGTTCTTGGATAAACAATATGAACCTTAAAAGCCATAATTCCCCGGAAAACTGAGTTCCGAAGGAATCCAGTCAACATGAAGACTAGGCCTTTGAAAGATATCAAATTGCCACAGGTGGTGAATCTGAATGAAGGAGGGGAAAGGTGGTGAAAGGTACAGTGGCTAGTTATCTCAGATCTTTCTGGTTCCTCTATAATGATGAATGTTCTAAATATAATAAGAAACTCAATGGTGAGAGCCCTATAGAGTGTTCCCTAATGATAAAAGCTAAAGACCTGAGTTCCGGCACACGTCTCGTTATTTAGTTTAGGTGACGTTATTTGATCTCTAAAATCTTCCAATTTCCAGTGTGTGCAACTGAGGAATACTGATAAGAAGAACTTTTGCACTGGCACCAAAGCAACGCTTTACACATAAACGCAGTCAAGACTTGAGAAACTATTCTTAGGTATAGAAAAGAATTACAGAGGTAATTAGTATGGAAAGGAAAATAAATTTTATATTGGAAAATTCAACCTCTGTTCACACTGGATAACATCTTCAAAGCATCAATTTGAATATTTAAGAGCAATGAGACACCTGGTTTTACTTGTCAACAGCAATCCTAGCTATTAGGATTTAAATGAATCACGCAGGAGGATGAATCGTTCGCATGCATTTAACTTCTCTTTGGTCATTTCTGACAGTGCTCATTGCAATCTCATTATCCAAGTGCATCTTGTAAAAAAATATACATTTATATGTGTGTGTGTGTGTGTGTGTGCGCGCACACGCGCATGCGTGCTGGATTTATACACTCATGCATCTTCTATGCTTTTGCAATTTAGTTGATCTATACTTTCCCATAGTAAGGCTCCTTGTAATATTTCACTTCTTCTTGTACATTACTTGCATAAACTGGCCATTTATTAGCGTTGACTAGATGAAGACTTTTTTTTTATAGCCATGAGGCACCAACTACAAAATCTGACTGGGGAACAAAAAAACTTAGTTCATTCCTCTCTATAATAAGCCAAAACTAAAGACCCTGGTTTTAAGGCACTGTCAGGTCTCTCCCTCCCTTTAAGCTACTTTGTGCTCCCTTTCTCTCAATTTAGCCTACAGACCGTCTCATTCTCACTTCTCCTGTCTATGACTCTTTGCTCTGAAGCTTGCTCCTCCCAGAAACTCCACTTCCTCTTCTAATTAACGGATCACAGTTCTCCATCTTCACTAGCCTTCTTGAAATCCCACACCTTTCATGAGAACTTCACCTTTTTTTTTTAAACTCCCCAGGCCACAACCTCCCAATCACCACATCAGCACATTTATGCCACCTCTGTATTTATGGATTGAATTACCTGCACATATTGACTTTTCCACTTGGTTATTTAAACATTTACTCATCCACATAGTCATTTCTCCAGTTATTCTTTCCTATGTTCAAATCATTTTGTACCTTTCTCCCCGCTTAGGTTGTAAATAACACCAAGGGCAGGTTTTGTGCGCTTTCTTTGTATTCTCCAAAATGCTTAACTCATTATTCTTCAAACAACAGAAGTGCAACCAATACCACTGATTAAAAACATTTGTTCTGAAATCTCAGAGTAGATTTTTAACACTTACCAAAGGTTGCAAGTTCACAAATAACCTTAAGTTCACGTATTCTAGGCATCTATATGTACTCAGACATGAACATAATGTTCAAGGATTGGGCAACATATAACTGAATTAGGAGGCTGTAGGTATATACCAGAGTTTATAAAACAAAATATATATTCAGAGACAAACATGAACACAACTGGAAGCTTATAGTGTATGTTTCCATCCTCATATGAAAGCAATGCAAGTGCAAAAGTTTCATTTTTTTTTTTTTGTTCAGATTTTGCCTCCTGTGATAGGGTGATATGTTTGTTGTAACAGTTGCTTGTGCTGCAGAGCTAGATAATTTTCTTAAAACATATGTACTGTTCATATTAGATCACCTGTTTGGTAGGTTAGTAAAGGAATATTTGTAGAGACAAAAATTGCTTTTGCCATTTCTATTTCTACCCTCTTTTTCATTCATTCATTCAATCGTACTTATTGAGCATTTACTGTGCACAGAGCACTGCACTAAATGCTTGGTAAGTTCAATTTGGCAACAGATAGAGACAATCCCTACCCAACACCGGGCTCACAGTATAGAAGTTATTTCTTATCAATAAACCAGGCATTACTTTTAGATCAGTAAAGACTGCAGAAAAAAGGGATCATTTGTAAAGGCACAACATGAAAGGATATTTCAGTAGTCAAACTTACTTAAAAACAGAGTATACAGTCAAATATCCATCATTAACAAGACCTCTACCCTGCCAAGACAGCAGGAAGAACCGAGTTAAAAGAATTACTTTCCGGTAAGTGGTACAACATCTGTCTGAAAGATGGGCTAAACTAGGGCTCCAGTCAACTCCTATCCGAGTTTTCTGTGCATATTTACTAGGAAGAACTGGGAATGAGGAATACATATGAGCCGAGGTCAGGGACTATCGGAATATATACTTCTGCAGAACTGAACACCCACAAGGAGAAATTTGGGACAAGGATTTTGAATTATAGTTTGCAATTGCCTAGCCCCTTAAGGAGGGCCTCTTTATAGGATTACAGATTGGGGATATGTTTCTTGGGACTGGGAGACTCTTCATTTGGAAACACAAATCTTGAACCACTGTGTTTTCAGCACCTCCCACAGCGGAAGCCACCTTTCCAGGCTAGCATAAGAAGATTTTGTCATGAATGCTCAGCTATTGCCATTTCCCTCTATCAGCTCTAATCTATTGTTTCTGCTTGTGTGGGTGTGGAGTTTCGCCTGGTTACCTCTGTGCTCTTTGTCTGCCCCACTGACTGCTTGCTTCCAGGGATGTTGGGTGCTCTGGTCTGAGCCACACACGCCACGGCCAATCCGGCAGGGCCTCCGGGACTACCACGAGAATAAGAAATGGGGCCAAGGGAATGAAAATTTAAAATGCTCCACAAATCAGGAATCCTGGGGTGTTTTGGGCCAGAACTAGTGATATGGGGCGCCAGATCATTTTCTTGTGTAACCTGTGACATCTCCACAAACAGTCAATTTTGACACAGTGTTAGGTTTCTTCTCTGAGTAGGTGAATCAAAAGTAGCAATTACCACTAGAAACTCCTTTTAAAGAAACACATACACCATGTGCAAAATCAACCAAAGATTCACCTCGGCCTTGGTAACCTATATCATCAATCGTATTTATTGAGCGCTTACTGTGTGCAGAGCACTGTACTAAGCGCTTGGGAAGTACAAGTTGGCAACATATAGAGACAGTTCCTACCCAACAGTGGGCTCAAAGTCTAAAAGGGGGAGACAGAGAACAAAACCAAACATACTAACAAAATAAAATAAATAGAATAGATATGTACAAGTAAAATTAATAAATAGAGTAACAAATATGTACAAACATATATACATATATACAGGTGCTGTGGCGAAGGGAAGGAGGTAAGATGGGGGGTGGAGAGGGGGACGAGTGGGAGAGGAAGGAAGGGGCTCAGTCTGGGAAGGCCTCCTGGAGGAGGTGAGCTCTCAGTAGGGCCTTGAAGGGAGGAAGAGAGCTAGCTTGGCGGATGGGCAGAGGGAACCTATACATTCCAAGGGAAAAAAAAAAAACTATTTCAGGTTGTGGGGCATGTTGTCTTCTGAGCCTATCACAGATTTAAATGAATATCACACCTAAATCAACTGAGCTGTTTCAAAAACATCAAGCTAGGAAAAAAGTTGACCCTAAGTGGTGAGGCAGGATCACAAACAACACGGCTTGGGAATGCAGTCAAAGCTTCAGTCCCGAAACAATGCTCTTTGCAACACATCTTTGCGAGACCTGTGAGGAAAGTGGATGTCAGCAGAACAGCCAAGCAGCTGCTATCTGGTAAGCTGAAATGGGGACAGGAGGTCATTAGAAAGGAAGTCAGAAAACATTTTCATGATAACGTGAAGGTCAAACTCAAATGATGAAGCATGGTTTGAGACTACTATGAGACTACGGTGGCAGACAGATAAGCCTGGTGGGTGCAATCAGATATAGAAAGGCTCTTCTAACGCTGAAGAAGGGCCAAATCAAAAACAGCCCTAGCCACTGCAACTAGACAATGGAACAGCACAAGAGGGATCATCTTGATTTCTGCCCAGTGTGGAAGGGATTTTCAGTCACGCACAAGTCTTTTCAGCCGCAGTCCAAGCAAATGAATAAACACGCACCATTTATGAAACTACCTTGGAAGAAAATGGACAGGTACATCAGACACACATACAAAAACACCCTCCCACACATACAGAGTAAGCGCTCTAGAAATACAATTGAATGAACGAAATGCCCTATTTCACCAAGGAAGTCATTGGTATGGAAGATTGAATTTTTTAATAATTTCTAACAACTATATACTTGTTAGATTTTATTGCGACCATTTATTGGAAAGAGTAATCCATAATTACAGGCATCCAAACATAGAGACTCAGATATCTACTGAATATGAGCCACATATACCAGTTTGTGGTAAATATTTAATCACAGAAAAATTGATGTAATTAAGTACATTAAGTCAATTACCAAGAAAGGGACAGCGGTAGGAGTCAGCAACACAGATTTCCAGTGATCAGAAAGAATGGCAGTGATAGACCTTCCTCATGTTTAACTTAAAGGTCACTTTGAAAATGAAATAATCCCTATGCAAAAAAAAAAAAGGAAAAATATGCTTTCTGCTTAAATTAAAATTACTAAAAAAAATCTTCTTTGCCAATGTATAGCTACCTTCATTTAACAAGAGAAAAAGACAGTCCTCTAACTTTTCCATACAAATTCTGGAGGTAGAGCCTGAGATCAATTCAATCAGCATAACCATCCACTGGAACTGATTCTGGTCTTGAGGAGAAGATACAGACTGAAATGAACCTGTGTGCTATTTACAGCCAGATCCACATCTAAACTTCCTTAACAAAAACTCCTCACCATTGGCTTTAAAACACTCCACCACCTTAACCACTCCTACCTCACCTCTCTCCTCTCCTTCTACAACCCAGCCCTCACACTTCGCTCTGTAATGCTAACCTTCTCACTGGGCCCTTCATCTTCCCTAGCTCATTGACATCACCTAACCCATGTCTTCCCTCTGGACTGGGACACCCTCCCACGTCAAAGCTGACAGATAATTACTCTCCCCGCCTTCAAAGCCTTATTGAAGGCACATCTCCTTCCCAGAATAAGGCCCCCGTTTCCTCTTCTCCCACTCCCTTCTGTGTCATCCTGACTTGCTCCATTTACTCTTCCCCCCCTCCCAGTCACAAAGTACTTATGATTTATTTATTTGTATTGATGTCTGTCTCCTCTCCTCTAGACAGTAAGATCGCTGTAGGCAGAGAATGTGTCTGTTCATTGTTGCACTGTATTCTTATAAGTGCTTAGTACAGTGCTCTGCACACAGTTAGTACTCAATAATATGATTGAATGAAGGAATGAAATCAGCTTGAATGCTTTTTTAAATTCAGAAGAAATCTCGTTAATTGTCCTTTATGTTAAGCTCTGAGGGTACAGTTCACATCTTCTATATTAAATCTACCATATTCTCCCTAACACTTAATATAATGCTCTGCACACAATAGGATTGATTTGATGATGAAATGCCCACAGTGACATTTTACCTAGGTGCACAGCAGGGACTGAACTTAGTGACAACCCCTTTGATACTGTTCATAAGTAAAGACTATCTCTTGCTATACTATATTATAATTATTCATAGTAACTGCCATGCTTGGTCTGCTTGTTAGTTTCACAGATTTTGTGAGGCTGCTCCAACAGTTATGCCCTTTCTGATACCAAAAGCCAGGCTGGCCTCCCACCTGCTGTCTCACAGCAATCTCAAACTAAGTTGCCTCGCTTCATGTGGTGTTCCATTAAATTTTAAAATATTTTCTTCTGCCCTCCCCTCCCCCCACACCAATTTATGTTGCAAGAGGCTGGGTATTTATTTTCTTCTATGCAGATGATTCCCAAATTTATCAGTAATCTATTTTTATGCCTACCTCCCCCTATAAACTGTAAGCTCCATATAGGCAGGGACTCTGTCTACCATCTCTGTTATATTACACTTTCCTAAGCACTTAATACAGTGCTCTGCATGTGGTGAGTACCCAATAAATACCATTTATTGATATGTTGAAAAGAGAAGCAGCGTAGCCTAATGGCTAGAGCACATGCCTGGGAGTGAGAAGGACCTGGTTTGTAGCCCTGACTCTGCTACTTGTATGCTGTGAGATCTTGAGCAAGTCACTTAATTTGGGTGTCTCATCTGTAAAATAGGGATTAAGGCTATAATACATACATGGGACAGGGACTTTGGCAACATAATAATAATAATTGTGGTATTTCTTAAGCACTTACTCTGTGCCAGGCACTGTTGTAAGCGCTGGGGTAGATACAGGATAATCAGTTGGACAGAGTGACATACCAGGACCTGGTAACTGTCCTTGTCATATGACAATAAACAGGTTATGTTGGTTTCACTGATGAAATTGCTGGAGAAGGAAAACAGTAGATCCAAATTACACAGTCCCACAAAAAGACATTCACTTTTACTGATCTGTAAATATTCCGGTTCATCTGGAATTAAATGTATATTACAGGACATTCAGACTAACATATTACTAGCTCTGTTTGTGTGACCCTACCTCTTTATTGTATTAGCCATACTCCTTTTTCCATCTCAACCTTTGTTTCTGTTCTGCCTCATTTTAATTTTGCCAATGATGAAAGTCTTGGTAATTTTTTTCTAATGTAGATGGGAAATTCATTTCTTCTCAATCAATCAATCAATCGTATTTATTGAGCGCTTACTATGTGCAGAGCACTGTACTAAGCGCTTGGGAAGTACAAATTGGCAACACATAGAGACAGTCCCTACCCAACAGTGGGCTCACAGTCTAAAAGTCTACTTTCTCAGAAAGTAGGGTAATGAAGAAAATATGTTTGGTATACTAACTCATGACAAAAAACAACAGTCTCATTTAATAATAATAATAATAATAATAATGTTATTTGTTAAGTGCTTACTATGTGCAAAGCACTGTTCTAAGCGCTGGGGAGGTTACAAGGTGATCGGGTTGCCCCATGGGGGGCTCACAGTCTTTGTCCCCATTTTACAGATGAGGTAACTGAGGCCCAGAGAAGTTAAGTGACTTGCCCAAAGTCACACAGCTGACAGTTGGCGGAGCCGGGATTTGAACCCATGACCCTTGACTCCAAAGCTTGGGCTCATTCCACTGAGCCACGCAAGCGCTTACTATGTGCGAAGCACTGTTCTAAGTGCTGGGGGGGCTACAAGGGAATCAGGTTGTCCCACAGGGGCGCTCACAGGGTTCACCCCCATTTTACAGATGAGGGAACCGAGGCCCGGAAAAGTGAAGCGACTTGCCCAAAGTCACATAGCTGACAATTGGCGTAGCCAGGATTTGAACCCATGACCTCTGACTCCAAAGCCCGGGATCTTTCCACTGAGCCACGCTGCTTCTCCAGCTGGAGAAGCACATTCTCAAAATTCAGAATTTCAGAATTATGTTTGGAACATCTTATTTTCACTTAACTATTTAAACTGAATCACACTATTTCTTTCATTGTCTATTGTGGCCCTATCCCAAATCTCTGTAAACAAAAATGTGCACACCTATCTCTATTGTATCTGAATACTTGTGGTTATCACAGCCTTCATTTCCAGACTTCAATGCCTTCTGTGCCAACATTCATATTCCCATGGATCGTGTCATACTCGCACTGTGGGAGTAACAGAGCCTCAGTGTGATTTCTTCCAGAAATTAATCACCACCTTGGCCTGAAAGATGGTCTGGGATTCAATTACACAGCTCTCCTGGCTCTCTCTGTTTAATCTCTTGAATATTCTATTTACCCTGGGATATAGTAAAGGCAGGAGACCACAACGTTTGTCACTTCCAAACTTCAAAGACTAAAACACTCATCAAAGGCTGATTCAGGAACAGTGATGTCATAGCATAAGTCAACTTATAACAACAAAGTCAACAGGGTGACCTTTTAGGCCCAAACACCTGGAAATACATCCCAATACCAATATACTCAAAATCGAAATTGTTTAGAGTAAAAGTATTTTCAGTATGATGATTGTATTATCTAAATACAGCCCTTACAGTTTTAAAGAATTTTATTTTTTTTTTTTGATCAACATCTCTGGAGTGTTTGTTTCCTAAGGGACCTCAGCGGGGAGATGAGAATTCAAATATCCATCAATCGAGCTTTGCTCTTGATTTGGTAGAAGAAAATGGTCTTCAGTTTGATTTTAATGTGAGTCCCATATTCCTAAGTAATGACAATCTAGTCATTCAGCAATTCTCAAGTGTCATTATCAATGACCGAATCAATTTTTAATTCTAACCCATTCAAATGCCATACAGTTTCTACTTACTACTCTCTGGTAACCACCTTACCAAACAAGAGATTTTAAAATATTTTATTAGTGGCAGTGATCAACAAATTTATTAATCAGGAATATAATCTATACTCCTTCGGTTACAGACTTCTAATTCCTTAGTGTTTCACTGAAATAGCCTGCTGATTTAATTCAAGTTTAATTTAAAATTACCTAATTATTCCTAAAAGTTCCCTAGGGATTATCTAGAAACAAACTACAGAGTCTCATAAATATCATATTACTTCAAGATAAAATGTTCAGAATTCAACAGAACATGTCATCTTGTCTGGCATTAGAAAAACTGATGGTTGAACAGCATGGCATGGCACAGTGGGTACAGCATGGGCCATCACTCTCCCCACCTTCAAATCATCATCATCAATCGTATTTATTGAGCGCTTACTGTGTGCAGAGCACTGTACTAAGCGCTTGGGAAGTACAAGTTGGCAACATATAGAGACAGTCCCTACCCAACAGTGGGCTCACAGCCTAAAAATCAAATCACATTTCCTTTAAGAAGCCTTCCCCAACTCACCCCTCATTTCCCCTACTCCCTCTCATTCATTCATTCATTCATTCAGTCAGATTTATTGAGTGCTTACTGTGTGCAGAGCACTGTACTTAGCGCTTTGAAAGTACAGTTCAGTAATAAAGCTACATTGGTTGGATTTGTACCCTTCCCTCACCCCACCCTCAGCTGCACAGTAGTTTGGTATGAATCTGTAATTTATTCTACCGTCTCTCTCTCCCCCTCTAGAATGTAAGCTTGTTGTGGGCAGGGAACGTGTCTACCAACTCTGTTGTACGCGCACTAGCCCAACCGCTTAGGGAACATGTCTACCAACTCTGTTATATGCACTATCCCAATCGCTTAGTACATTTCTCTCCCCAGAACGAGCACTCAATAAATGATAGATTATTATTTGCCTGCTTTTTCCTCTCCTCCTCCCCACCCCCCACCACCCTACCTCCTTCCCCTACCCGCAGCACCTGTATATATGTTTGTACAGATTTATTACTCTATTTTATTTGTACATATTTACTATTCTATTTATTTTGTTAATGATGTGCATTTAGCTTCAAATCTATTTATTCTGATGACTTGACACCTGTCCACATGTTTTGTTTTGTTGTCTGTCTCCCCCTTCTAGACTGTGAGCCCATTGCTGGGTAGGGACTCTCTCTATACGTTGCCAACTTGTACTTCCCAAGTGCTTAGTATGGTGCTCTGAGCACAGTAAGCACTCAATAAATGCGATTAAATGAATGAATGAGAGTCAGGTGGTCACGGGTTCTAATCCCAGCTCCGCCACTTGTCTGCTATGTGACCTTGGGCAAGTCACTTTACTTCTCTGTGCCTCAGTTATCTCATCTGAAAAATAAGGATTGATACCGTGATCCCCACGTGGGACAGACACTGTGTCCGATCTGATTTGCTTGTATCTACCCCAGAGCTCATTTCAGTACCTGGCACTTAAATATCATAATTATAATTTGTATTATCACTTCTCAATTACAATACCCCTATCTGGGAACATATGACAAAACAGTCAAAAATTGGTTAAATTTTCATTGGACAATGATTAGTAAATGACAATGTTTCATATTCTATCTTCTCAGAGAACAGAGTCTGAGAGGCTTACTTTTACTAAATGCAAGAAGGCAAATAATTGTTTTGGGTGATAATTCCTACAAACAAGATCAAGAAGGAGTTTGGCATTATTATGTATACTCAAATAAATGAGAAGAGTATTTATCTCAAGTTTAGGATGATTAATTTAACACACTGAGACACCTTCACATTTTAAAAAGTGAAGCAATATAACTATGTTCATTTTCTCTTCTCTACTACTCCTGAAAAATGTATTTCAATGAGAGATGGAAACTATGTTGTGCCAAAACACAGGGCAAAAAATAAAACAGCACCAAGAAATTTATGTGACTCATTTTTGGTTAACTATGACCAATTTTGAACCTCCTGCAAAAAGGCAGTAAAAACCAGAGGGGAAAAAATCCCTGATTTATATAGAAACATCTTAATATGGTACAAAATGATGTGAACATATATACATATATACTATCTGCACACACATACACACACGCACAGACAAGAAAATGTTAAAATAAGTTACTATGGAAAAATAAAGATTTACACATTAGATATAGAATATTATTTCACCAAAATGAGATTTTTGCCACCACCATTAACACAAACAAAAATGAAGTCTAGATTAGCTCCAACAACCTGCAAAGATGATCTTTGAAAGAAGTGTCTGTGCCGAACAGATGCTGGGAACTATATGAAAACCTTGGTTTGCTTTTTCTTGTTTTTGTAGGGTTGTCTAACATTTATGTATATTTGTAGCTTGTTGCTACATTAATTTGGCTGAATTTCAAACTAAAAAAATACCAAAATGTGAATATCCGTTTTCAGACTCTGTAGTCATATCAGGTTGAGGAGCAGCTGCAAAAACATTCCTTGTGTTTGACTTTCATTTGTAGTCCGAGTGAACTAGTGGATGCAATAACTGTACAGTATCAAATAGATATTTCACTGTAATGGATAGTGCATGTGTTGTATGGTTGTCTTCAACAGTATCTGGCACGAAATGGGAAATGTTTGGTGTTTCATTCCTACCGTGAGTTTCTGAATCCCAAAGAAGAGTTCATCATCAATCGCATTTATTGAGCGCTTACTGTGTGCAGAGCACTGTACTAAGCGCTTGGGAAGTACAAATTGGCAACATAATTACTATTAACTATTTATTAACTATGTTAACAAAAGCAACAAAAACAAAAAACAAAAGCAACATGACTAACTACAATTACTCAAGGAATTTAGATTGATAATAGTAGTGTCATCACATCAGCCCCCATGCTTCTATGACCAGTGGATTGTTCTCGAGACTGACCCAAGGACATCAGTCAAGGAGGAAGGAGGTCCAGCCTGCAGCATTTCAGGTCCATTTCAGTCCCAAATTACCCTTCTCTCTTCCCCATGTCCCCAAGCCTGGCTCTAGCTTTTTTGTGTGTGCTTGTTTGTTATGGTATTTGTTAAGCACTTAGTATGCTCTAGGTACCGTACTAAGCCCTGGGGTAGATACAAGCTTATCATGTTGGAATCAGTCCCTGTCCCATATGGGCCTCACAGTCTTAGTGCCCATTTTACAGATGAGGTAAGTGAGGCACTGAAAAGTTAAGTGACTTGCCCAAGGTCACACAGCAGACGAGTGGCAGAGCTGGAATTAGAACCCATGTCCTTTTGACTCTCAGGCCTGTGCTCTATCTACTAAGCAATACTGCTTTCCACATCATCATCATCATCATCATCAATCGTATTTATTGAGCGCTTACTATGTGCAGAGCACTGTACTAAGCGCTTGGGAAGTACAAATTGGCAACATATAGAGACAGTCCCTACCCAACAGTGGGCTCACAGTTTAAAAGGGGGAGACAGAGAACAAAACCAAACATACTAACAAAATAAAATAAATAGAATAGATATGTACAAATAAATTAAATAAATAAATAGAGTAAAAAAATATGTGTATATACATATACATATATATCCACAGTTATAGCTTGCTCAGAGTCTGAACTGCGGCGTTCTACAGAGAATCCTCCCTAATGGTTTCCTCAACCTTCTGAACCTTACAGTCAGCCCCAGCACACTCTCAACATGGGTGTGATTCTTTGGGACCAGCAATTCTTCAGATGACTTAGAAGTTAAATCCCAAAGCAAGTCAAATTACCGCACCAAGTCCTTTGCCTTATGACTTTTTCCAAAGAAGGCTTAGGGCTATAATAGGTTTGTAAAATGGTATCATAGATATGTTTCTCCTTTTCCAACAACTCAGACACTTTCTACCTCTTCATCATATAATTCCTGAAATTGGGAACATTCATACCTGTCCTTCATGTTCAGGGCAGTGGCAGCTCCTTCTCTGACAAAATGCTTCTTGAAAAACAGCCCAGACACCTCCCCACCCACAACCCCGGCCCCAGTTGCACACTGCAGCCACTTCAGGTTTTGCTCTAACTTTCACCATGTTAAGCAATTGTACTGTCAAATTTCTTCCAATCCAGCTGCTTATTAACCAGGTACCCACCAAATCATTGGGTTATGATACTTTTTTTCCTCACTGCTTCCTTTCCTCACACAGACTTTTCTATTTCTGAAGGTGCCCTCCTTAGGATCAGTTCACCGGTTTTTAGCTTATGCCCTACATCGATGGATCAGGAAAACAAGTGATTCACAAATCCATTGGCCAGATGAATAGAAATCCTGACGGATGAGAATTCAACCCAGTGGATGACATGAGACCACTCACACAACCAGCTGTTCAGTTCCAAGACGAAAATCGCTTGCCCTGGCCTGAAAGCATTCAAGCCAGCATTACCTGGGTCTCTGCTTTCTTCCCCTCTTTCCCAAAGTCATACAGTCCTTGGGATCACAGTGTTGGCTTTTGCTTTCGGGACAACACAAAAAAACTACCATGGGTAGGATCCATGGAGCCCAATAAGTCTGGGCTATCTTTTTAATCAAATGAGGCTAACAGTGCATCCCAGTTTACCCAGATCAAGCCTGGCCTTTGTTTCTAATTCTGGAAATTTCAGAAAATTACACACAATCTCCACAATTATGACTGCCCTAACTATTAATCACATGATCAATGGCCCCCCTGGATACTGCCCACCATATTAAATGCTTGGGTAAGTTCTGTTTTAACCTGTACAGGATTCCACACTTAGTAGGTGCTCAATAAACATCAGTAGTTGTAGTAGTAAGACATAGGAAAACAGCATGGCCCAATAGAAAGAGTTTGAGCCTGGGAGTCAGAGGACCTGCGATCTAATCCTAGCTTTGCAACTTGCCTGTCGTGTGACCTTGGGGAAGACACTTAACTTCTCTTTGCCTCAAGTTCCTCATTTGTAAAATGAGGGTTCAATACCTGTTCTCCGCCCCACTTGGACTGTGAGCACCATGTGGGACTGTATCCAACCTGATTTTCTTCTATCTACTTCTCTTTGCCTCAGGTTCCTCATTTGTAAAATGAGCATTCAATACCTGTTCTCCCTCCCACTTGGACTGTGAGCCCCATGTGGGACTGTATCCAACCTGATTTTCTTCTATCTACTCCAGCATGCAGTACAATGCTTGGCACACATAATACGCTTAACAAATACCATCATTATTGTATGTTTCCTGCAGTCAAAGAGAATTCAGTTTCATGGGGGATGAACATCCTCGAACATTCCCCAAGCAACTTTTGCTCATTTTAAGTACTCAACTACAAGGCTGGTTATGTTCAGTTTGTCTTATTCACTCAAGAATGACAGAGGACTTTAACCTAGATGCTGCGGTCCTTCCTATCCCTTTCCCCCTCCTCGAAGCTCCTACTTGCCTGGTAATATGGTTGACAAGAGGAAAGACAATCAGTTTAGCCATGATATTTAATAGCTGGGTTTGCAACACAAATATGGTCTGCAGACTCCTAAGAATGGCAAAACATAAGCCACAAATTTTTGAAAATCAAATTCCAGAGTCTAATGATCTGCTATGTAGAAACAAACTCAGACAACCATTCCAACTGCAGAAATTTTCCTCTTAACTATACTTCATTTCTATGAAAATCTATGTGACTTCAAAGAAAACAATATAATCAAATTACCAGAGAAAGAGAGACAATGTTATGCAGCATGCCGGGATGATTAAGTACATAAAACAGACGCAAGAGTTCTTATTGTTGGCGGCTACAATATGGAACACAGAATGAAAAGCACTAGATTCAAGGCCCATTTCTTTTGGACTGGATGCAGGTCATCTATCTCTTCTGGATTTCCATTTGACCATCCACAAAAGGAATATATTTGCCCATCTAATTCTAAGGCCACCAGAAGCTTCAGATTTCTAGGATTAGCACATGATTTTTTTCTTCTGTCTGAGAATTGCATCTGGCAATTCTACTACAGATACTACTTCTACAGATACTACTTCTACAGATACTACTACTGGAGGGAGTGCCTCATCATGAGTCCTAGAAGGACACTTGGAAACAGTTTTTAGATGGTAAGCTCAGTGTCGACAGGGAACATCTCTACCAACTCTGTTGCAGGGTACTCTTCCAAACACTGCACTGCACACAGGAAGTACTCAATAAATACCACTGATTGATAAACATGTTTTTTATCCATTGCCACACTGGACATGAAGCTATTTATTCAATACACTATGAAAGGCCATGCACTGCTGATATTGGAAGGGTAATTTTAGAACATTAAAATTGCATTTCAAAGCTGCTTTAAGTGAGTTGGGGGTTTATGTTCATCACGGTATTTGCCTATACGATAGCATCAGAAGAATCCCATCCCCTTCAGAATTCCCAAAGCATTTCAAGGGATGTCA
The DNA here is from genome assembly GCF_015852505.1 of Tachyglossus aculeatus. Taxonomy (NCBI): domain Eukaryota; kingdom Metazoa; phylum Chordata; class Mammalia; order Monotremata; family Tachyglossidae; genus Tachyglossus; species Tachyglossus aculeatus. Next base: position 19,610,403 of record NC_052089.1, on the reverse strand, counting down.
TTCTTGTATAGTGCTAGTATGACAAATTCAGATCCGGAAATGTGTGTTAGTAGTGATATTTCAATCAACAAGTTCCTACACTCAGGAAAATCAATATACTACAAGAAGGTATCCAACAAACAAAACAAACATTTCCTTTAAGTGTTACACTCCAGGCGTTGGAACAAGGTACAAGAGAAAAAGAAAAAAAAAAAGGTCAACAAGCTATCATAGTAGCAGAGATAAATTAAAACCCTTCTGCTTTTTAAAGAGTTGGCTGTGCTCTATAAAATGGAATGAATGGCCATGTCTTGATAGACTGTGCTACACTGTTCTGGGAAGTATAAAAATGTAAAAATATACAGACTGTCTTAAGTCTACCTTGTAGCAACTGCCAGATGCTCTAGTTCGCTTTAAATATTTAGATCCTCAGGGCTGGGGGAGAGAGCTTGCTGCAGGATCAGAAGATATTGCCATGACATTCTGGAAATGTTAAGATTCAAGTCCTTAAGTGCTAGAGGACTTTAACCCCATACTTTAACTTCATTCCCACTTTCACAGACACACATCAGTGGGTTGGGGGGTCCCAATTTCCCCATTTTCAGACCAACAGCAATCCACATATATTATGCTCTCTCTCTCTCTCTCTCTCTCTCTCTCTCTCTAGTATATAGTATAGTATATATATATACTATATACATAGTATATATATACACTATATCTATAGTCAATATGTAGTCTATTTATAGTCTATGTATATATACAAATATATAATCTATTTTTATGTTAAAAATGTGTGTATATACATATATACATACATATATACACACATTTTTAACAAAAATAGACTACATATTGGTATCTAGAATATATGCATACCTATCTCTATATATGCACGCACACACACACACACACACATATATATTTTTTGTTTTTGCTTCTTTTCTCCAAAGCCTGCTTCAAATATCCTGTGGATCTTCTGTTAAAAAAATAACTGCTTTAGCTGCATATACCAATCAGAATAAAACCCTCTATACCATAATAGGACCCAAATGAACTAATACATTTACCCGTAATTGGAACTAATCTAGCTGTAAAGGGCACTTATATGTGAGAAAAATGGGGAAAGGTTTGAGAATGAATCAAATTATTTCAACACATTGGGATGACATAGAACGCAAACGCTTATCTAGCTACCGTATCTTTTCCTGACACGTGATTCCTTTTCCCGCTCTGTGGGTGGTTGTTCCTGCCAGACTCAAGAATCCAAAATATTCCACGGTGCTTGAGATCTTGGATAATGCATTTAAGCATGGATTTCCAATTTCACATCAAGAATGCCTTTTCTACTAATTGTGAAGGGTTGCAAAGCACACTGCTGAAAAACTGTTACTTGATCTAAAACAAATATGACCTCAGATACTGCTCTGATTCTGTTTGGTTGGCTTCCAGTGAAAGTACCAGTAACTAAAGGTATGTGAACTACTAGCACTTGGAAAAAGTGGATTCTTCTTGAAAACCAGCCCAATGTTGTTTCTCACACACTAAAAACTGGGTGTACATCTCTTGTTGGTTCAGAAATGCATGATGCAAGTTTACAACTACATCAGACCAAGTGGCGAGGTAGCTTAATATACCTGTAGCCCTACATTTGATTGTAATAATAATAATAATAATAATAATAATTGTGGCATTTGTTAAGCACTGAATTCAGTATTGGGGTAGATACAAGACAATGAGGTCAGACACAGTCACAGCTCCACATGGGGAAGAACAGTTATCTAAGTAGGAGGGAGAACAGTTATTAAATCCCATGAGGTAACCGAAGGCAAAGGGGAATTGAGTGATTTGCCCAAGGCCACAGAGCAGACAAGTGGCAGAGCCAGAATGGAAATACATGTCCATCTCCCAGGCCTGTACTCTTTCCAGTTGTCCACACTGCTTACTTATGTCTTACTACTTGGATAAAAAAAAAAGGTGAATTTTGCCTGTCAGAGTATGTTTGTGCCACATACCTAGAAAGCAAGAACGACTGATAATTCATTTGGACAGCACGTTCAAGAGATGTGTTGAGTCTCTCCTCTTTAAGCACTTTAAATAAGGCCAAATTTTTGTTCAATATATTTCCATAGAGACAGAGATGACTTCAATCAATGTCACCACCAATGAACCTCAAATTACTCCCTGCCGTTTGAATACCGATTGAGGTTTTAAAGAGCTGCAGATCTGAGTGCAGTATGATGAGCTGAAGGAAGGTAGGAATGACATAGGGAAGTGTTTATGAAACATAAGAACCACACTCTTTTCATTGTTGCTTTCTGCATCCTTTCTGACCCATCATTTGTACTCTCACACCACCCCTCTTGCTTGTAGAAGACTTCCAATCATTTAGGGACCTATGCCAATTGAGAGTCTCTTTGAATGTTAAAGAGAATCACAGTTCATTTTGGAATTGAAAAAACACCTTTAATATCAGTCCATTTTGCACAGGCTAAAAAAAAAACTATCAAGGTCACTGGGGAGTTTTTCCATTAAAAATGCTTTAATTCAAAGTTCAACAATCACAAGCAAAGCTATGGCAAGTCTCAAGTGGTTTTGAGTTCAAAAGGAAATGCGTTCCATGGTTTTGTTAGAGATTTGCCACAAAACAAGTCTGTTCATGCTAATGCTCTTAATGATGAAAGTTTAATGTCCCAAAGTTTACAAGCTGAAAACTCAGTTTTAAAAACAAAAGCTATTACTACTTAAACCAGAACCTTAGCTTGCAAATTTGGAGTACCACCCAAAAAATGAATCAAAATCCCCCAAATTGTCTGGTCAGAATCTGGCTTGAGGAATCAATTCTACTTCAGTTTAGGTAGGGATTTAGAGGCACAAACTATACTATTTCAGCATCTACCTGAAATAGTCCAAAATGGACTCTAGTGTGCTGGGTTTTGTTTTTATCTTTTTTTATATCAGTCATGTGAAGCATATATCCTAAGAATTATGAAAATTCATGACAGCATTTACTGGGGCATTTTTCATGCATTCTCCACTGCAGACCTCAACAGGTTTATACTAGTTTAAGGATGGAGTGTGTGAAAGTGTGGGTTCAACTTTCTCTCTACAACTGTCTGCCAATGCTCCAGCCAAGGGCTATGATGGACTCCAGAGAGATTTCAATTAATTTTCCATTTTGCTACTGAGGAAGTTGAATTACCTGCATAGGGTAACCCGCCATAGGGTCGTTGGCCCACAATAGGGAAGGCTAGCATGCGAAGCAGAATGGCACGCTAACTAGAACATGGGGCTGGGAATCAGGAGAGCTGGGTTCTAATTCGAGCTCTGACTCCTGCCTGCTGAGTGAGCTTGGACAAGTCACTTAACTTCTCTGGGCCTCAGTTTCCTTGCCAGTAAAATGAGGATGAAGAACCTGTACTCTCTCCCCCTTCAACTGTGATCCTGCTGTAGGACAGGGACTCTGACTGTTCTGAGTATTCTGTATCTACCCCAGGTCTAAACACAGTGCTTAGCATAGAGTAAGTACTTTAATACCATTGTTATTATTATTACTACTACTACTGAGTAAAACAGGGCTAGTGACAATCATTAGGACCTGGATTTGAAATCCCATGACATGTCTAAATCACAGTGGCACTTCTGAGGTGCCCCACACTCCATGGACACTGAATTACGAACCTCTGACAACCATTATCATATATGACAATTGAGGCAACTTAATTTAAGGATTAAAGAGCAGCTTCATTTGCAGTTTCTATTGATTCAGGGTAGACATTCCCTAAGAGGTCATATGAGCAGATCCTCCTCCATCGAGGATAATGACTGTCGTGTTCTGCTGCAGGGCAAACAGAATTTGAGAAGATTAGGATGTTTCCTAGTGTGCAAAGGAAGAGCTGAATACTGAAAATAATCAGTCATTTTTAATTACAGTAATAGAAAGTCTTTCATATATAGACACTTTGAATTAAAACCCTGAATTGTTCTAACGCTAATTACTAATACTAATTGAATATCTTTCCAAATTTAAAGAATCATAAACATGAAATCAGAGTTTTGTTATAGTCATCTTTTCCTGTTCTATACTTTCATATTCTCCTTTAGTGTATAAGAAGATTAGATTGTAAACTCACTATGGGTTGGGAACGCGTCTGCTATATTGTTATAGTGTAATACTGTGTAACAGTGTTGGAGTGTAATAATTGTGGGTAGGGAATATGTCTGTTTATTGTTGTATTGTACTCTACCATGCACTTAGTACAGTGCTCTGCACACAGTAAGTGCTCAGAATGTTACATTTCTCATCCTTTGCATACAGATTCATTACAATTGCAATTTGTGCATTGTTTAGAGACCAAGAAAGAAACTCGACTTTTGGGGATTTTTAACCTGGAAAACTAACTCACTAAACATCAGCTGATTCAGTTGTAAACTCATTTCAGTAATCTTATAGTGCTAATGTTTTTTTCCCCCTCTCATCGTTGTCTAGACTCGTATTATGAATCTCCTTGAGTTGTCAAAAGGTGTATGCCAAGATTTAACTGAAAATTAAATATGTGTCTACAAAACCTCAAAGGAATAGCGTAGGTGATTAAAATGTAATTAGCACTGATTTTTTTTTCCTGCAATCGAGACTGTTGCTTCCCCGCAATCATGAGGAACGTGATCTGCAGATGTACTTATTCTGGCATAAAAGTCAAGATCAAAACAGCTACCATAAACAAAGAATGGAAGAGCCATGTCTACTCCATGCTCCTCTACACACTCTTTCAATATTTGTTTTGGAAGGAAATTGCTTAGTTTAACACTGAATAGGCATGAATGAATGTTAAGCAGCATGACTTAGTGGAAAGAGTGCGGGCTTGGGAGTCAGAGGTTGTGGATTCTAATCTGCTGTGTGACCTTGGGCAAGTCACTTAATGTATCTGTGCCTCAGTTACCTCATCTGTAAAATGGGGATTAAGACTGTGAACCTCACGTGGGACAACCTGATTACCTTGCATATACTCCAGCACTTAGAACAGTGCTTAGCACATAGTAAGCACTTAAGAAATACCATTATTATTATTATTATTACTATGAATGGAGTATTTGATGAGCTGTTTTAAACTGATCAATTAAATAATAAAGAAATGAACCCCCCTTTTTAATAGATCTTTAACTCTTTGATTAGGCTTTACAGGGCAAATAATGCTTTGAGTTCATTTATACTGAAAACTGTCTGTGGAAAAAATAATTAAAAAGCAAAGATGATGGTAGATGTAGACAATGACACTTTGCTTCAGAATAAACTATTAATAGTTTAATACATCCCATAAGGCACCTCTATACACAGCCCAATAAGAAACCCCCAAATATCATCAAATGAGAATTTTAATAATATCTTTAACAGCAGAAAATCATTATGCCAGCATATGAAAGTGAAAATAAAATAGGTTATTCCTTTAAAGAGTAAATTAGGAAAATGTTAGATTGGAGAAAGGCTTAGTAATCCAAGTTAGTAAGTACATTGGAGAAAGTCTTAGTAATAGAAAATTCTAAATTGTCAGGAGAAAATGAAGATGACTGAATATTAGAACCTTGATCTTGTTACTTCCAGTGTGTTCTGAGGTGCACATGAAAGTTGAGGCATAAAGTATCTGACTGCAGAAGGTACACAAAAAATAAGGGGTTGAAGGAAGTAGCTCTTCCTGAAGACCAAAGGTTCAGATGAATCACTAAACTGGGGCACTGGGGTCATGTGAAATTCCCTAGTTTCTGTAACAGCAGAAAGAGTCCTAAAGAGCCTTTGTAAGAATATTATATAAGAGCATGATAGAAGAATAATATTTTCTTATTGAAAGAATATGAGTTAGGGGGCATAACAGGAGTAGAGAGGAGACTTTAGGAAGTAGAAAGAGAATCAGCATTGAAGCTTTTGATGATGATCAAATCCTATTAAATGTGATCATCATTATTATGATTATGATGACTGTATCCCTGCTATTGGTCCTGTCAAAAGGGCATTGCTCTGAAGACCAAGAGACATGGGTTCTAATCCATATTGTGAAATTAGGGGGATGCCTGGTCAGTGACAGTGTCAGTGGTGAAGGTCTCTAACAGAAAGAACATCTTGACAAGTCACATGAGGTGGCATGGCCCCGGAGTCAGATGTATAAAAATGTTGGCTAATACGGCTGGGGAAGACAGTGGCAACTACTGAGAGAACTGCCTGCTGTGTAATGCCACTTGGACAAAGATCCTGAATTATGCTCTGTTCATTTAATTGATATTAATGATGGTATTTGTTAAATGCTTAATACGCACCAAGCACTGTTCTAAGCATTGGGGCAGAAACAGGGTTATCAGGTTGTCCCATGTGGGGCTCACAGTCTTAATCCCCAGTTTACAGATGACTTCTCTGTGACTGAGGCACAGAGAAGTGACATGCCCAAAGTCCCACAGCTGACAAGTGGTGGAGCCGGGATTCAAACCCATGACCTCCAACTCCCAAGCCCTTGCTTAGACCAACAATAGGTCCTGCATGCAGTACAGTGCTCTGCACACAGCAAGTGCTCAATAAATTCAATGAAACGAATGAATGTGGAAAAACCTTTGCAGACACTTTACAACATGCAACACTCCTGTCTAACTACTCACTCGTTACACTCCACGCTCCAGCGACAACACGACGGGCAAGTACAACTATAGGGGAGTGTGGTGAAGCACAAACCAGTTTCTACAGGCATGCTCCTCCTCTGCCTTCCACCCCTAACTGTGGAAGTCTCTCAAAGCTCACTTCTAGTCTCCGTCCATTTTTCATCTACACCCACTCCCTTGGAGAACTCATTCTCTCTCATGGCCTCAACTATCACCTCTATGCGGATGATTCCCCAATTTACATCTTCAGCCCCAATCTCTCTCCTCTGCATTCTCCTATTTCTTCCTATCTTCAGTATATCTTTACTTGGATGTCCCACTGAAACCAACTTAACATAGTTGATATTTTGGAAGCTAATGTTCCATAGCAAATGTATGAAAATAAGATGTTTAATCTCTTTCTTTTTTTCCTCTTTTCTTTTAAGGTATTTGTTTAGCACCTACTATGTGCCAAGCACTGTACTAATCACTGGGGTAGTTATGCACTATTCAGGTTGGGTAGATACATTTCATGTGAGCCCGCTGTTGGGTAGGGACCGTCTCTATATGTTGCCAACTTTTACTTCCCAAGCGCTTAGTACAGTGCTCTGCACACAGTAAGCGCTCAATAAGTACAACAATGAATGAATGTCCCACATACGACTCGCAGTTTTAATCCTCATTTTGCAGATGTGATAACTGAGGCACAGAAAAGTTAGTCAACATGTTGTGGGCAGGGAATGTATCTGCTTATTGTTGTAGTGTACTCTCCAAGCATTTAGTATAGTGCTCTGCACACAGTAAGTGCTCAGTGAATATGAGTGAATGAATAACCAAGGTCCCATAGCAGACAACTGGTGGAACCAGGATTAAACCAAGGTCCTTTTGACTCCCATATCCGTGCTCTATCAACTAGGCCACACTGTTTCTCTCCAAGGGAGTCAAAGCGAACACAATGGTTCACTACAGAATCTGGAAAACATTGAACCAGACAAAGCTTGATTCCTGATTATGAATGCACGATTCTGTGGTGCAGAATGTAACGTTGGAGGGTTTGCAACATTAAAATCATGCAATAGCAAAACAATAACCATTAGTCAGTGACAATGATGAAGGTAGTTGTTTGTTTATTCAGAAACCCTGTAAGATCCAAGCCCCCATGCTGAAGTCCATTGAACTCAAAGCAGCATATGTAAGAGCTGGCAGCAGAGGACTTTCTGTCTGCTTTCCAGACAAACAGTTTTGTCACAGCGAGTAAATAAAACCCCACAGATTTTTTTTTTGTTCCAGCTGTTTTCATCAAGGGATTAAGACAATTACCATGCTTTAAACCATGATAAATGCAGGGGTGAATAGATATTGGGTCCTTCTCCCTAATGCTTTATTTTTGTTTCATTTGGATTTTTCCTTCAATTTATCACCCTTATTTAAATTTCATTCAAAATCTAATATATGAAATATTTAAATATCTAGTCTACATGCTAGAGGGATGAAGTAGTGGCCATCCATTCAAAATCAGATGCTGCTCCCTCTCGCTATACGGGGGATTATAGATCTCCCACCTTTTACCAGCTCAGTCCCCAAACTGTTTTGGATGAGTAGCTCAAAATGAAGCCATGATGGCCCTATTTGAAGTTCTATATGGAAAAAAAGTGTTCACCAATTAGAGTTAACAATCATCTCCTTTTGCCTTCCTTGATCAGATCGCTCCTATGACAGTATTTCCTTCATTCAGGGAAAGGCAAGAGTTCATGTTTTCTAGAATTTGAAAGTTTTACCTTTCTAAAATGACAGATTGCCAAGAGAATTGAGCTACTCCTGAGTCATGACGTCTCCGTGCTTCAACCTGGCACTCACTTGCCTACGCTTTGTATGGTAAAATATATATTTTTTTCTCTCATCAAGCCTTGATCTTCATTTACTTGATCTATAAAAGTAGGCGTGTAATAGTCATAGGACCTTAGATTGCTTTATCTGGTAACTGAAGCCCTGTTTAGTTTCTTTAGTATTTTCCTTGGATAAGAAAGTTATTGATAATGAGTAGGCTCAGAGTTGGATGAAAGGAATAATTTATAGCAGTAAGTAAAATAGAGCTAGCTTAAATGTGCACCCACCTCACAAATATATAAATATATATATATAGCCCTGTTAAAAAATGATATTATTCTGTGTTGGATATTTTAATAATAATTTTACATGCTTTGAAGTCTTGACTGGGCCTTCTGGACCATAGATTAATGCTATATTCCAATTGCAGGTGCCTTTCTTATTCACCCATTACCACCTGGCTGGGATTAGCCAGAGCGCCTGCAATCTCCATTCCCTACTCCTTGCTATCAGCTTTTCCTTTACCCACCACCTAGCTCTAACCAATCTGGAGCAGTATGAGATGCAAGATTGGGGTGCACTAGGATGTTGGGGTGGAGAAGCTGAAGGAGTCACTTATAGACTCAATCCCTAAGGCCTAAGAAAACTACGCCTTTGGTTTCAGTAGAAAGATCTGTTCCCCTACCTCTTTCAACTCACTCTACTGGCAACCATAAAAAAAAGGTGTGTTCTTCATCTTTTCTACCCAGCCCTGAGAGAGAGAATGAGAGTGCCTCCCCTCTTCACCCCAAATCCATCATCATCATCAATATTCGCTGTGTGCTCACTTTGCACAGAGTAGAAATTCCCTGATCTTTCTCAAATAAGTAGGGAATAGAATGTGCCCCTTACTTTGAATCACCCCTGTGCTTCCTCTAGCATCTCTCTATGGCGTCACCTTCCTACTCCAAGAAACTGTCCTTTTGACAGCACCTTCTGCCCGCTTGTTGCATAATTCCTTCCATTTCCCTTCCTGGCATATGCTGAATATCAATGAGGGGGGGAAGAAGACATGCGCACAGAGAATTTCAAACTGCAGGATACTTGCTTACATGCTCATACAGAAAGATTCCCCTTGGAGTTACACACAGGGATCTATTGAAAGGACCACACAAACAAAGGTAGTATCAAAGCCTGCACTGCAAAAATCAAGGAGTGCAGTTTAAATGCAGACCAATTTCTTTACTCCATAAATCAAACAGGTAACTCCTCACTTCTCTAAACAAAGAGCTTGGAAGTACATGATATTACTCTGGTCCAATTTCTATAATTGCTACAAAATAGCTTCTCCACAAAGGAACACAAAGAAAAGAATGGTAATCAAGCTTATGAAAGTATAATCTGTAGAAAAATGAATTAGAATTGACTCGCAGAAAAAGCATTGTGAAGATAAATGGAAAAGTAGCAAAGCACTGTAAATGCCATATTTAGGAGGATTTTGTTTCCTTTGAAAGAAAGTGGAGAAATTGAAGTAAATGGAGTGATGCGCCTATCGATTATCCATCTTGTGTCTCAAATTGTCATTCTGAATAAAACAGGTGGTGTCATAAGGCAGGAGGCACAAACACTACTGCGGTTTCAAATGACCGCAAAAAGAAAAGAAACAAAAAGTCAGAATTTTTTTAAAAAGTAAATGTGATCACATATTTCTTCATCATTTTAAGATGGTTCCCTTTTAAGTTATTTTTAATGGTAAGAGGTATCCATGACTCTACTGTTGTAAACCATATTGTTCCACTAAAGTCATTTTCTATTTAAACAACATGCAAAAAAGGGAGAGGTGAAGAGAAAAGAGAGAAAAGTCTACCTGAGGAAATGAATGCAAGGGTATAAGCATGCAGTCCTTTGATTTGGATAGGACTGTATCCTATCATATTCATAATCCCTTTTAGACTGTGAGCCCCCTTTTAGACTGTGAGCCCACTGTTGGGTAGGGACTGTCTCTATGTGTTGCCAATTTGTACTTCCCAAGCGCTTAGTACAGTGCTCTGCACATAGTAAGCGCTCAATAAATACGATTGATTGATTGATAACATGGTCCAATATGTGACCAGTATTCTCTCCCAACATGACACATGCTTTTTTCTGTTCTCTTGCATTTGTCGTGTATGTTATCAGGTATCATTTCTATTTATCACTTTATATAACATTTTTCCTAGAAGATGCTGCTCTAAAATAGTGATTTCATTATTGAATCATGCATGCCAGGCTGCTCTGACAGCTTCTATTGTGTTCCCACCTTGTGTCAGGCTTTGCTTCATTACCTCTTTAAAATTACCTCTGGCTTACAGTCCCTCGACTTTAGCTCACCATTCAGCAGCTGTTTAAGTACTCGGCAACATCCATCCTCTTTATGTGTACTGGAAAACAAAGGTGTGACTAGTGCGGATGCTGGAAGATAACTCTGTGCCAAGATCTCATTCTTTATGAAGCATTCTTACCACTTCATGTGTAAACATGTAGCTTGGATTAAATTACCCAATACCCAGGTATAATGCATGTAATAGGTCCAAGTCTGGTAACCACATAGAATGGTAAACAAGATGATTCCTTAGATCTCTAAGTTTAATCCAAAATACAACTGCATAATAATAATAATTAATAGCGGCATTTATTAAGCGCTTACTATGTGCAAAGCACTGTTCTAAGCGCTCGGGAGGTTACAAGGTGATCAGGTTGTCCCACAGGGGGCTCACAGTCTTCATCTCCATTTTACAGATGAGGTAACAGGCACAGAGAAGTTCAGCGACTTGCCCAAAGTCACACAGCTGACAAGTGGCAGAGCCAGAATTTGAACCCATGACCTCTGACTCCAAAGCCCGTGCTCTTTCCACTGAGCAACGCTGCTTCTCCCAAACATGAGTAGCTTTGTCACTCGAGTCAGATAAGCCTTATGGTATTGCTTATATTTTGCAGAGGTTATCGGGTCCTCCTGGGAGAAGTCTGCTTGCTCTGTCACAGGGGAATAATAATAATAATAATGATAACATTTATTAAGCACTTACTATGTGCCAAACACTGTTCTAAGCACTGGGGAGGATACAAGGTGATCAGGGTGTCCCACATGGGGCTCACAATCTTAATCCCTATTTTACAGATGAGGTAACTGAGGCACAGAGAAGTGAAGTGACTTACCCAAAGTCACACAGCTGACAATTGGCGGAGCCAGGATTTGAACCCATGACCTCCGACTCCGGAGCCCTTGCTCTTTCCAGAGCCATGCTGCTTCTCTAGCCACGCTGCTTCTCTGCGCTTCCTATATGCTAGGCACTGTATTAAATGCTGGGGTGGATTCAAGCAAATCAAGTTGGATGCAGTCCCTGTCCCACATGGGACTCACATTCTCAATACCCATTTTACATATGCAGTAACAGGCACAGAGAATGAAGCAACTTGCCCAAGGTCACACAGCAGACAAGTGATAAAGTCAGAATTAGAACCCATGACCTTCTTACTCCCTAGACCATGTTCTATCCACTACGCCATGCAAGCTTGTCCATGCTAGCAGTCAACTCTCAGCCTCCAAAATATCAAACTACCTTTCTGGACTAGTTATTGGCTCAATGTTGTACAATGCCAGGCTTAGCAGCAGATTTAATTAATAATAGTTTACTTATTTACATGAATGTCTGTCTCTCCCTGTAGACTGTTAGCTTGTTATGAGCTGGAAATATGTCTTTTATAATGTCATATTGATATCTCCCAAGCACTTAGTACAGTACTCTGCACACAGTAAATGCTCAATAAATGTGATTGACTCACTGACTGACAGAATTCAGTGGCATCATTCAATTTTGCAACCGTGATGAGAATCTATGATTCTTGTGTGGTTTATTAGCGTGAGCAAGCTAGAAAATGACTTTGGTCTCTTTTAGGACAATCTTTAAACTGCAGCACTTTGATGATTCAGGAAAGCGGATCATAAGCATTTTGTTTTGTATCCTTAATCACGGCTGTGTGGAATGGATTGAACAAGGCTCTATCTATACACAGCTTTGCTTTACTCCATGAGTGATGAGAAAAGTTCTAGACAAGGGATCTTCAACTTTGACGTATTTCATTGTTCAGTCAGAAAGTCATATTTTAAGAGCTGAGTGCATAGCACTGTACTAAGCACTTGGGAGAGTTCAGTGTAATAATGAACAGACACCTTCCCTGCCCAAAACGAGCTTACGGTCTAGAGGGGAAGACAGAGAGTAATAAAATTAAATTTCAGATATGTACATAAGTTCTGTGGGGCTGGGAATGGGGATGAATAAAGGGAGTAAGTTAGGGCAACACAGAAGGGTGTGGGAGAAGAGGACATGAAGGCTTAATCAGGGAAGGCCTTTGGAGGCGATATGCTTTGAATTAAGCTTTGAAGCGGAGGAGAGTAATTGTCAGATATGAAGAGGGAGAGCGTTCCAGGCCAGAGGCAGGACAAGGGCAAGAGGCTGGCAGCGAGATACACAAGATTGAGGTATGGTGAGGTTAGAATTAGAGAGAAAAATGTGCAGGCTGGGTTACAGTAGGAGAGTAGCGAGGTGAGGTAGGAGGGGGCAAGGTGATTGAGTACTTTAAAAGCCAATGGTGAGGAATTTCTCTTTGATGCAAAGGTGGATGGGCAACCATGGAATTTCTTGAGGAGTGGGGAAACATGCCCTAAAGTTTGTGTAGAAAAATAACCTGGGCAGCAGAGTATGAAGTATGGACTGGAGGAGGGAGAGACAGGAGGCAGGGAGGTCAGCAAGGAGGCTGATACAGTAATCAAGGCAGGATAGGATAAGTGATTGGATTAACGTGGTAGCAGTTTGGATGGAGAGGAAAGGGAGGATTTTAGTGAGGTTGTGAAGGTCAAACAGACAGGATTTAGTAATGGATCGAATATTGAAACTTCCATCATGACATTTCCTGTGATAACCCATTAGATTTTTCAGTAACTGAATGCTATGCAAACTGTTACATTCCTTATGTTGATATATGATTCAACATGGACTATTTAAAAGTGTCACATGCCTGAGATTTTGCATAAGGTGAAATTTAAAAGTCTTCATGTTGTTTGAGGTGCAACCTAAATGAGTGAGCCTAGAACATAAAATCTCATTATCAGTTTATACTCTTCCCAAGACAGAACAAGTACTTGTGGAAAAACACTCCAATCTTTGCAACATTTTCCTCATAATATTGACGGCACCTGTTAGCAATTATAATTTTCCAAAGCATTACTTAGAGGTTAAAGGTTATAGAATTACTTCACAAAGAATAGGGCTTTAAGCCAAGAATACTACTTTCTTTTTTGGCCATTCTTGAAATTGGTGTCTAAAATTAGCTATGCAAGGAATGTTGTCTAGCCAGTCATGGGTATCATGCTTCGTATCTACGGCTGGAAGAAGTCTCCATCATTAGATCATTGAAGGAAATCTAATGAAGGAGACAGTACAAAAAAAACAGGAAACAGATCAGAGGAATTCTCCTTGCCCTGCTGAAGCTTTTCTATTTTATCCTAAGGGTCAGATCATACATCAGCCTCCTCACTGACCTCCGTGCACCCTCTCCAGTCCATAATTAGCTCTGCTGCCTGGATTATTTTTCTGAAAAAACATTCAGTCCTATAGCTGCCTGCTTCTCATGAACCTCCAATGGTTGCCCATCCACTCTGGATCGCACATAAACTTCTTACCATCAGCTTTGAGGGGCTGTCTCAGTTCTCTCCCTCCTAGAAAACCTCAATTATTTCCTCAACCTGTACCCTCCCTCCACTTCTCTGACACCAACCTATTCTCTATACTACAATCCCCACCTATTCCACCACCGATGCCTTGCCCACGTTGCCCATGGGACCTGGAACTCCGTCCCCATTCATATTCATTCAATCTTATTTATTGAGTGTTTACTGTGTGCGGAGCACTGGATTAAGTGCTTGGGAGAGTACAATACAACAATAAACAGACACATTCCCTGCCCACAATGAGCTTACAGTAGAGAGGAGGAGACAGACATTAATATAAATAAATTACAGATATCAACCTAAGTGCTGTGGGACTGGGGTGGGGGGTGAATAAAGGGAGCAAGTCAGGGCGATGCAGAAGGGAGTGGGAAAAGACAAAAGAAGGGCTTAGTCAGGGAAGGCCTCTTGGAGGAGATGTGCCTTCAATAAGACTTTAAATGAGGGGAGAGTAACTGTCTGCCAGATATGAGTGGAGTTCCAGGCCAGAGGCTTGATGTCAGCGAGAGGTTGATGGCAAGATAGATGAGACTGAGGTACAGTGAGAAGGTTAGCATTAGCAGGGAGAAGAGTGCAAGCTGAAATGTTGTAGGAGCGTAGTGAGGTGAGGTAAGAGAGGGCAAGGTGACTGAGTGCTTTAAAGCCAATGGTGAGGAGTTTTTGTCTGATGCAGAGGTGGATGGGCAACCACTGGAGTTTCTTGAGGAGCAGAGAAACATGACCTGAAAGTTTTTGTAGAAAAATCATCCATATCTGACACTGGTGGAATGTCAGCTATGAATCATACTTCCCACCTTCAAAACTCGTCTAAAAATCACATCTCCTCCAAGAGGTCTTCCAGACCAAGCCTTTTATTTCCCCCATCTGCCCTCCCCTTTGCAACAACTATGCTCATCCATATCTGACACTGGTGGAATGTCAGCTATGAATCATACTTTCCACCTTCAAAACTCTAAAAATCACATCTACTCCAAGAGGTCTTCCAGACCAAGCCTTTTATTTTCCCCATCTGCCCTTCCCTTTGCAACAACTATGCACTTGGCAGTGGACCCCTTAAGCATTGGATATTCTCTCCATCTCTATAATACTAATGTAAATATCCTTATGCGCTATTATTTCCTCAATCCATAATCTATTTTCAAGCCTACTGCCACCTCTAGACCTAATGGGCAAGCATCTAGTCTACTAATTCTGTTAAAATTTGCTTTCCCAAATACCATAGTACAGTGCTCTGCATACAATAAGACCTCGGTAAATAGTATTGATTAATTAACTGAGGATAAAGGACATTTATTAATATTCTAAAATGGTCATTATATCACTGTATCTCTCAACACCACACAGGCCTTGTTCATCCTGATTTTCCAGAGGTAACAAAGTGAATTCCGAACATAGGATCCTTTAAAGAAGTAGATTATTCATTTATTCATTCAATCACATTTATCATTCATTCAATCATATTTATCGAGCGCTTACTGTGTGCAGAGCACTGTACTAAGCACTTGGAAAGTACAATTCGGCAAGAGACAATCCCTATCCAACAACGGACTCATATATCTATTGTTTAAAAATCTGGAAACCATCTTCCCTTATAGAGTATGAATAAAGCAAAAATGGGAGCTCACTCAAACTCTATCTGCCAAGTCTATTGTACTGTACTCTCCCAAGCGCTTAGTTCACTGCTCTGCATACAGTAAGTTGCTCAATAAATATCATGATTGATCCAACAGGAAACAACAGGCTACAGGTATGAAAAAGCAATGGGAAATGATGGAATAACAACATGCAAGCAGGCACTGGCAACAACACGTGCTAAGTTGATTTATGTTTCTTGGCCCTAGAAACTGAATAAAATGTAACCCATTTATAAATTATTAAAACATCCATCCATGTGTTTATGAATGCTTAGCATGCAAACATCCGTTACATATTGGAAATACGTGTTTAGGAAGGAAATGTCCAAAACTTTGTGCATGGCAAAAATATGGAATACATGTAATATTAGGACCAGATGAGTAAAAAAAAAACCCAAAAAACAACAAAACCCTCTATTATAGATCTGCATAGCCAGCTATTCCGGGAAATAAGCAAGTATCACCACATGATTAGCCTTCTTTCACTAGGCAAGCAGGATTCTTCCTTCACCATTACAACCACAAATCCTGACTACTTTGGAGAACACTCCTGATGTGCTTAATTCTGGTCCGGTTACACATCACCCACATTCATACTTCATACCCACATCCTCTATGTTTTCTCTTTTAGAGTAATTATAGTACTATTTCTCTAGGGGTCTTGCATCAAACAATGCATTTTCTGTTTAAAGGCAATGTTGACAGGGGTGGGAAATTTGGTCCTCATTGTTACCCAATCTGTCTGGATTCCTGAGCCTACCCATTTACATCTCCCAACAACTCTGAAATTGCCAACCTTATGTTTTAGGTGGCTGCTGAGAAAAGACAACAAGTGGACATAATGGGTAGAAAACTGGGTTTAAACTTACAGACTGAACTGGAAAAAGGAAGGGGCACTTCAGGGAGGAAGAAGGGCTGGTGGGAAACAGAAGAACAGTGCCCACTGATTAGATAATTTCTCGAATCACTCAGGCACTCTCTCGGAGCCACCATTAAATAGAGAATGAACCACCTAACTACTTTATTAGAATGTGGGTGGATAAATTCATTTAAGTTTTTGGCAGTTAAGATCTATTTCTTCAAACACTTAAATTGAAATTTTTAATGAGGTTAATTAAAGGGTGCCAGGAGGCAAAATACTAGAGAGAAAGTGAATTCTGGAAAAAAAAGTCCTCACTATCAACACACAAATCTTGTCCAGACTCATCCTAGTATGTTTCAATTGGTTGAGGAATGCCTATATGCAGATTTACAACACCACCAAAAAAAAAAAAAAAATGAAGGTGTGACAACCCACACTTGGGAAATCTCTCTCAAACATGCAATCAAAAACACAACATTTAAACGAGTCACTAAATTTTACATCAGTAGTGCTTATACCAAGATACTCAAATGGAAAAAGAGGTAAATAAACACAAGCATGACTTTCAAGAAAGAAACAACAAGACGGACTCAAGCTCTATACCAAATTGCAGGTCTATGTGGCTTCTGTGGAGTCTAATATTATATGCGACAACAAGATATGGACAAAACATATTAGCCAACATCTGGGGCTGTTTTATCAGCAACATGACAAAAGCTTGACCTGCCCTAAAATAGCAGCATAGGATTGCCAATGAGATTTTGGCACTGAAGCCAAAACGCACGGCAACACACCTCTGTAAGGTTAAGTGGCAAGGTGAGTGAGGAGAATGGATAGCACCCAGGAACCCAAGCAACTGCTCCATGGTCAACAAAAAGCAAATGCATAAGAGCCAGATGACAACTTAACCAATTTAAAGACACAATTTGCCTTTAAGCATTGTCTCAAATAATGTGACCGAACAGCAGACTGATACAAAAAAGCACTGAAGTAGACAGATCAGCTTGATGGTCAGTAATCAGGACAGAGGTTGCTCCACTCAAAAATACGCTTCAAAACGTTTGGGATGGGAGGAGATAGGTTCCAAAGCAGAGACAGAATTGACAAAGGACAAACCCATTAGAGCAATAAGGAAGTTAAAAATAGTTACTGTTAAACAACTTGCTATGTGCTGAAGGATAGTTAAAATACTATCACATCAGATTAAGTCCCTGTCCCACACGGGGCTATCACTCTAAAGGGGAGAGAGAACAGGTCTTAATATCCATTTTACAGAGGAGAAAACTCCCATGAGATTGCAAGCTCCTTGAGGGCAGGGATCATGTCTACCAGCTGTAAATGTACTCAGTAAATCCCACTGATTAATTGACTGGAGCAAAGAGAAGTAATTCATTTGAGGTCACACAGCACAGGCAAGTGATGGAGCTAGGGTTAGAAAGCACATCTCCTGATTCCTAGTACTGTAGTCAGTTCAGTAGGCCATGTTATAAGTAAACAATGAAGAAGGAAGGGCTAGTTTTGGGTTGGCATATTCAGCCACACATGGTTAGGTTTTCACCATCCCAAGTGACACCTCTAAAAATGAAGGACAACTATATACCCAATATGTAATTGTATAATATACTTTGTATAAAATAAGTTTACATAAATGTAAACATATGTCAAACTTTATTCCAGTTAGTTGGGATGCCTATATCTATTTCATAACCAGGTATAAGAGAGTAAATAAGCTTCAGTGGAATAATATATGCTTTGCAATTTATTCTATGCAGTGGTACACATTAATGCTATTGTATGTAGCACACATTTATTTTATTTATATAGTGCAAGTGTACATTCACCTTCTATATTTGGTCAAAAATGTGGACACTCAATCTGATAGCATAACTAATCCATCTGCATGCTTTGGCTATTTCCTAGGTAACAGGCTCAGACACAGACTATGGAAAGTTTCTACTCTCCCCTCCTCCCCCTGCCCCATTATTGTGTCACCACTATAACTACTTTTACATTGCAATGATGATTTTTGAAACTGCTCTGGTGCCATCTAAAACAAAATATTTCCATTTTCTATCCTAAGCCCATGCTATTGGTATGCACTGTTCATAAAAAATGAACACAGGAGAAACTAATCAGGATTAGTTAGGAGTCCTCCATTTGAGCCCTATCCCTGAGAAATCTATTCATTCACTCATATTTATTGAGCACTTACTGTGTGCAAAGTACTGTGTGTACTGTGGGAGGGTAGGGTATAACAATAAACAGATTTCCAAGATGGCACCACTGCTTGGGTTATATACTCATTTTACACCATTCTACTTATTTCAGTGTTTACAGAAACTTCCCTCTTGATTCTTTCACATTTCTTCTCTATTTGACTTCCCCCTAGATAGCAGAGAAAAAGAAAAGTGTGGGCATTGATAAGTAATGCCTCCCAATATACAACTGCCCTTTTTCTTTTTCATGTCATTTTTAGAATATATTATCTGTGTTTCCTAAGTAAACATTCTGGACATAAACATCAATTATATACAGCCAAAAGAAACCAGATTTCCCTGTTTTTGTTATTAGCTCATCTCTCACATATGGCCAACCCAGCTGATAAAAGCACAAAATAAGTGTTCTTTATATTTAATATTCCTGATACCCTTGTAAAGACTGTCCAGTGCAGCATTCTGGGAATGAGGTGACAATGGATTCTAGTTCCAGATCCGCATGTAGGGTAAATCCCTCCTGGAGCCGTGCAATCAGTGGCCACAGTTTCTGACCAAAGGACCACCTAAGGGGATTCATAAAATGGGCATGCCCAGCAGAAATCCTGAAAATACTGGCAAACACGGAGGGCAAAGACCACAGCAGTGATAGAAGCAACTGTCTCCTGGGTTACGGCATCATGGCATCGCATCAGTGTTATTGCTTTTTTCATGGTATTTGTTCAGTGCTTACTATTTTGCCAGGCGCTGTTCTAAACTGGGACAGATACAAGGAAATCAGGTAGCCCCACATGCGGCTCACAGTCAATCTCCATTTTACAGAGGAAGTCACCGAGGCACAGAGAAGTTAAGTGACTCTCCCAAAGTCACACAGCAGACAAGTGGCAGAGCCGGGATTAGAACCCAGATCTTTCTAACTCCCAAGCCCATGTTCTAACCACAAGGCCATGCTGCTTCCAGTCACTCTGGCCATAAGTGGGTCCTGTACTTGCCCACCTACTGCCTCATTCCTCTCTATTCCCTGGGAAGAACACAACTGACAAGGGTGAGAGAGATGAAGTGGCCTTCTCAATAAATACGATTGAATGAATGAATGAACTGCACAAACTACTACCCTTATAACCAATTCCTCAGGACCGAAAATCATCCATCATCTGCATCAGGAGGTTAGATCACTGGCTCCTTGAAACTACCTGATCCTGAAGAGGAGTCTCACCTTCACATCATTCTGCTCTGACTGGTTTTACTCCTATGAGAACAGAAAATGACTGCTCAGGAGATAGCTTACAGGTCCCCTGCTTTCCTGGGAAGGTTAAACTCGAATGTATTAAAGTTTCAACATGAAAATCAGGTACCTGTGAAATATTCCTATAACTACACAGATAGCAATATTCGGCATTAGCTATAATTTACATTAGGGATCCCCCAAATGTTATAAGCAGGGGTATTGTAATAGTGCTTTCAGATCATGATAACCATGAGAAAGCATTTTCTCTTGAAATCAATACTTCTAAAAAAACCTTATTATATTACCCACGACCTCTATAACCTATTGAGGAAAGTCTCTCCTTACTAAACTATTTAAATGCTTCTCAAAAATCTTAAGAGCAGCTTATTTTGCTTTTTAATCCAATCTGAGTTATTTCAGGACTTGTCACAGCTCTAGCTCTGACAACTTATGTTTTCAATACAGCCTATAAAACTGGCAGTCAAAAAAAAACCACACACATTGGCCTCTGGAATTCACAACTCTGAATATTTCACCAATTTATGTAAATTTACCTAACAGCCATATCATATGTGCACATATGTAATTCACATATGTATTTTGGCCTTTCTACAATTTTCATTAAGATTAGGTGAAACCCACATTGTTCAAGTGACTGCGAGTTTTGCACTTAAACAACTGATATGGATGTAAACAGTTTAAAATCTGGAGGTGTTTGAAATCAAGCTGACCAGATGCAGTAGCAGTATTAGCAATCAATCTTTCCATTCAGAATCTCTTTTATTGAACTGGCCTCCTTCAAAACTCTACAGCTGCCCAGTAAGCACAAACATCAACCTTCTGTTTTACTCTACAGTACTATTATCAACACTGGGTATTTTATTTCTCTTCACCTGTTGTCTTTTTCAGTTTTGTAATTTGTCTATTTCCTACTGAGAATGGTCACTAACAGAACTTGGACGTCACCTACAAAATGATTTTGAGTATTCCAAAGAAACTGTTGAATAAAAACCTACATTTTCTCCATTTCAGGATTGAGAATGATCATTCTTTGAAAAAAAATCACCATTTTGTACAGTTATGTTCAAAGAGCCCTCTCGGGTACATTTATTTTTAAGAAAAAAATAAATAGATGTTAACCAGTTAGGTACTTAGGTAATAAGGTATGAATTCAGGAAAACAAACAACTGTAAATTTATACACAAAAAACGGGCCACACAAAAAGCCCTAATCAATCCTTTCCCTTGCTTCTTCCCTCTGGTGCTTGCTCCCTCCCAGGGGCAATTAGGTACAGCTGTCAATATCTGGGCATTGGTCTGTTATAGCCCTGATAAAGGTATTTATCTTAGCTGGTTCTCCCCTAGAGGCTGATGTTCATTTCAGGTTTAAAGAGAGGTTGGACACTCTTTCAGGTAGAGAAGATGGACAGCGGGAGGAGGATCCAAATACGTTTCCTAATAAATTTCCTTCTTGCCCCACTGGATTTAGAGTTTCAAGGTGGAACATCAGCCACATCCCTGAGGGTTCCAGACCTTTCCTCTCTCCCTTACTTCATGTTCAAGACCTTTCCAGTTATAGCACAACTCTGGGATATAGATATAAACGAGAGTTGGGACGGAGGTGGGGAGAGGTCAACACCCACTCCAGGTAGCACTGATCCTGAGGCAACTAAAACAACATGAGTTCTTCCCAATTGATAACAACCTTGGTACTTGGCTCTATCCTTCCCACTGCATTGTACTTCATTCATCCAGCGCTTAGAACAGTGCTCCAGCGATTAGAACAGTGCTTTGCACGTAGTAAGTGCTTAATAAATGCCATTATTATTATTATTATTCATTCAATCAATCGTATTTATTGAGCGCTGTGTGCAGAGCACTTTACTAGTGGCTTGGAAAGTACAATTCTGCAATAAAGAGTGACAATCCCTGCACCCACCCGGCTTACTCCCCCCAAGGTCTTAGCACAGTGTTCTGCAAACGTATTTGTGCCTACCAACTCTACTGCATTGTGCTCCCCACTCTGCAAGCACTTAGTATAGTGCCCTGCATACAGTAAGAGCTCAATAAATGCCACTGTTTAAGTGATACTGGGATTCCAGTCCTCCCTTGAGAATTCCAAGGTCTTTCACTAGTTAGGGATTGATTTGGTCTGGAATTTCCAGAGCTACCCTGGCTCTGCCATTGTTACCAAACCCCAACTACTCTTCAGGACCCAGCCAGTCCACCCAGGACATCCTGCCCCAACCAGAGTGGAAAATGCCAGGGGCATCTCGGACTGGACTTGTCAAGAACATAACCCACTGAGTTGAAGATGGGATCTAACCAACTTTGGATATGTGGACTGACCAACAGTGTCTATCTCACACCACTGTCTTTACTGAGTGTGGTTCAGCATTCCATTTCTCTGTAGATGAGTAAAAGGGGGTTATTCTGACAAGAGTGAGAGAGTAGTTTCCAGAGTCTATGCTTCATTTAATCAGCTACAGTAGTGTTTCAGGGAGTAAAGTTATGAGAAGAAAAACTGGAAATGCTACAAGAACATAATTTGGAGAGGTCCATGAAGGCAACATAACTATTTAAGAATGACTAAATTCCCTAGTAAGACCGGCAAACAGTTTTACATTTGATTTTCTGTTTTTAAAAAATAAAATAAAGTAGCTGACTAAAATGCCTTAATTTACTTTTCTTTCATCCATGTAGCTAAAAAAGATCATTCTTGTAGTTGGATAAAAGTATAAACACTTAAAATAAACGGTTGGAAAGATTCAAAACTCAATTTCCTTCCAGGCAAGTTAGCATATGACTCCTCAATGGATCATTTATTATGTCAACCTCATACACAATGCATCAAAGGATCTTGTCACTAACTGATCGCTTTCCTCTGCCACCAAGATTCACAGAGTTATAGGGATAATTATATAACTGACTTTACTGAAACAGTAAGTTTAAATAAACACAATTCTTTTGTTATTATAATCTCTAATGGGCATACATGCTGCAAATATCATAGCCTGAAACTGGATAGTGCTGTATCGTCTAAATGTCTTGTGACTCACAAAGTCCCTCTCATGTCTAGAAACTGGACTTTCTGGGAAACAGCTGCTGATCTCACACTGAAATTAAAAACATTTGAGTTGTTTTGATTTATGTTAATTCCCGTGGGAAGAATGAAATGAAAAATGGACACTTATAGTAAACAATATGCCATTTCCATATGCAATAAAAAGAACCAGTTCTAAATATACTGACATGTTTCACATATACATAGATATATAGATAGAAGGCTAATGAGAAAGGCACCTGGATTGTTTTGGATTTGGGTGAAACACAGTTTAGCACACAAGCTATTTTAACAGAGATCACTATGGTGGGAAAAATGTTGCTTTCATAAGGTCAAGGATGTATTTTTAAGGACCTCTTCCAGCTGACAATACTTGACAAAACAATAAATTTGTTTTGTTTTGTTTTTAAATTTACATTTATGATCCTTTTGAGGATCACTGAAGGGGAGCAAAAACCAAAATTTTCTCAGACAGTGAAACAACTCAGACCCAGAAATCAAATGCTATATTTAGCTTTTGCTTTAGGAAAAAATAAAATAAAACCAGGACCTAAACCTATATTTAGGGATCCCAACTTGAAGAGCTACAGTGGTGAAATGTTGGCCAAGGGCTTAGTACAGTGCTCTGCATACAGTAAGAGCTCAATAAATACCCCTGATGATAATTATAAATGGTGATATTCCACACCCTCTGACTCTTCAGTGTCAGATCTGGTATCTTCAGAATTCCTTGCTGGCTGATATATTATTAGATAGCTTCTTATAATAATAATGATGGCATTTATTAAGAGCTTCCTATGTGTAAAGCATTTTGTAACATTCTTCTAATGCAATACTGATCCCATCCCCAAACAGAATATTCCCTAAATAAAATAGCTTTCTAAATCATCTATCACCAAATCACCTTTTCTGATGCCCGACATTTTCCTTCTTTCTTTACCAACACTTTGTACACATATTTAGGATTTAAATTATTAAAAAAGCCGTCCACAACAGAAACTTTTCACACATGAATGCTTAATCAAAACTCCTTAAATGAGTCCAGTGGTATTATTTTTTGTTTGGTATTATACTATTTGCAGCTAAACGTATTTTCCTCAAATAATAAGATGGCAAAGATGATAGTATTTTTTTGAACACTTACTTGGTGTCAAACACTGTACTCTGTACTGGGACGGATACAAGATAATTAGGTTGGACACTGTCCCTGTCCCACATGGGGCTCACAGTCTATGAGGGAGAATCCATCCATCCATCCATACTGCACATAGCAAGTGCTTAATAAATACGATTGAATGAATGAATAGGTAATGAATCCCCATTTTAAAGATGAAGAAACCAACACACTGAGAAGTTATGTGGCTTAATGAAGATCACAAAGCAGGCAACTGGCAGAGAAAGGATTAGAAAGCAGGTCCTCTGACTCCTAAGCCCATGTTCTATATATTTAGAGGCATAATTCCTCTCCCCAGGTGGAACAGGATCTCTGCTGATGCTTTGCTGAATTAAATATTCAACAATTAAAATAAAAAAAATTAACCAATTCACCTAGCTAGAACAATCTGTGAAGGACTTCATTGCTGTGGCACTGTTCAAATAATATATAAAACACTTTCATAACTACAAAAACATGTGGAATACTGGCTCAGCTTCATCCTGGTATTTCCTAACAGGATAGTGAACCTCTGTATTTTTGGATCCATCAATGTTAGAGGGTCACAGGCCACGAATCCAGTAGCATTTTTCTAAGGGGAATCTGTGGCATGTAAACTCCTTGTGGGCAGGGACAGATTCTACCAAATCTGTTGGCATTACACTCCCCAAACCTTTAGTTCCAAAGCTCCAAAACACTGGGTTGTATTTATATCTGTTGATTCTGGTTAGGTTTTGGAGAAAATGCTGTTAAAGTTTATTATGAAGAGAAGAATGTAGACAGTATTTCATCCAGGTGTTTTCATTAATGGTTGGCAATTCAACAGCACATGGAGTATAATTATTAAAGGTCCTTGAGTAGTGGCAGGAAGTAAAATAAACTCAAAGTAACCAATCAATCAATCGTATTTATTGAGCACTTACTGTGTGCAGAGCACTGCTTGGGAAGTACAAGTTGGCAACATATAGAGATAGTCCCTACCCAACAGTGGGCTCACAGTCTAGAAGAACTGTACAAACAAAACAAACTGCACAGAACAAACTGGTAAGGAAAAGTGAATCTGTTTTGTTTCATCACCATAAAAATCAGGAAATGAGTTAAAAACAATAAGACTGCTCACAAAGTTCAGAAATGAAATTTAAGTATTTAAGGAATTAAAATATACAAAAAGGATTCCCAGCAATATGTAACAGAAGGATTAGAGGGAAAGTGGTATCTTCTGCCAAATCATTCAGTGACATTATTATGATGGAAAAACACTTGTTTCCTATCTCTTCAGTGTATGTACAGAAGTCCCAGTTACATTCTCAAGTTGATTTCCCAGCAACTAACTTGCCACTGCAAGTTTTCTGCAGGTGAATTCCTGATGTGCAGGAACTTTCACCAGGCTGCCTACAGGTAAACACCTGGGGAGAACCGCCTGCAGTTACTCATCCAGTTAAAGACCAAGCCATTTTGCTTGGGAATTTGCTTGGGTTTGGAACTCCCCTAATGGGCACACATTAGGGTATGTGGTCTAAGAACACTCCATCTGCCTGAATGCCTCAAGAAGGAGAGATCCAGAAGAAACAGCATTTTCTCTCCAGCCCTTTGCATTTTAAATGTATTTGCACTACTGTGGCTCAAGCTAAGAAGGGATAATCAAAAGAAAATAAAGAAAATGCAGGCCTGTGCTGACATACGAAAACCACATTTAGAAATAGATTCAAGGTTGTTTACCGATCTCAAGAATTAGAATGCAGTGGCATGATGTTTATGCGATGTGACCTGAGAACTATCGCCCATGAAAATGATCTATGCACTGATTATGGAATTAATTTATTTATGATTCAAACTGAGGTAAGTATTGTATACCCAAACCATGGGGTTTTTTTTAAGGAAACTGCTCCTATCTAGATTTGTTTTTTGTTGCTGTACATAGTCCACATTCTCTGAGATTGCACACAAGAGTTAAGTGAAATAGGTAGAGAAAGCAGTCACAACTCAAACCATCTATTTTTGTCCTGAGCAAAATAGAGGCCGGACATAATTCCAGGAATTGACTGCTACTCCCAACAACAAACTTGACCTACACATGACTGATTAATCTAAACAACCTACACTCCTCTTCATCATTCTTCCTCCTCTGCACTTCCATCTTGACATTGTTCAGTACTTGATGCACTCCATTAGTAGAAAAAGTGGCAGCACTCATATTAGAATTGAATCACTGACTATTTTAGATTAAGTCCATCTTAATACATAAAGCTATGAGCTTTGATAAGGCAAATTTTGTCCTCAAACAAGCGATAAAAGTCAAAATTCAGAAAGGACTTTAGTTATTAAGAAATCCTGATCACCCAAATGGAAATTAAGTTACATCAAAGTGTGACTCATGCATTGTGGAATAATTAGGAAATAGGTAGGGGAAGAATTTGACAGAGACTGGAGTGGATATCTACAACCAAAATGAATTTTTTATAGCTCCAAAAATTATCTTGGAACAGAAGTATGAACAAGTTCAAACTGAGTAATTTTGCATAGAGTACGGGGGATTTTTCTCTAGAGGAAAAAAAAATGAAAATTCAGAAAGATAGTAGGTTGAGAATGGAAATCTTGGGCTAGCTTATTACCCCAGACATATTTTATCTGAGGACACAAAGAAGAAAATAAGAATATATTTATGCAGACTATGCAGACGTCATTCAGGAAAAAATATGGTTTTACTGGGGATTTTCTTGAGAAAACTTAGGAACTTTTAAAGAGCAAACAATCAGGAAGCTCAAATTTCAGTCAGGCTAAGTCTGTTTTTTAATACTTTCATTGTGGGTTATCAGTGTGTATAGCTGTTCCATTTGCAGGCAATTGCAATGTCTTACAAGAGACGAGTAAGTTCTGCTAAATGTTCATCCATAACGATAAGCAGAATGTTCTTGGAACAGTTGCCTGGAAGGGAAGAATGAACTTGGACAACAGAGAGTAACACTCCCTAGAAGTCTCTGCTAAGATGAAAACAAGCCTATTATTGTAAATATCATTTTCAGTCATTTACATCATCTCATGGGCATTCTTGATAGTACATTCAATTTTTACCTGCAGGTGTAGATAACTCAAAATTTTCCATTAAAGATTATTCAAAGTAAATTAGTCATAAGCTGCTAGTTGCTCCTGAAAGTTTTAGTTATCAGGTTGAGGAAAGAACAAGTGTGTGTAAACCTAAAAAGAAAATTATTTAAATAGGCTGTAGAGCCTATGAAGGAAAAGGTGCCCTGCCAGCCAGGTTTTGAGTACTTTGTACTACAGCATTTCATCTCTTCTTTGGCGTATATATTATACATAGGACTTGTATGTAAATGGTAAATATCAGCCCTAGTGATACCTTTATTTATTTGTTAATATGAGGAAAAGGAATAGGGGTGGAAATGGGATGAGGGAGGGAGGCGGGGGGGGGGGGGGGAGAGAGAGAGAAAGAGAGAGAGAGACTGACGTCTGCTGTGTAACCTTGGACAAGTCACTTCACTTCTCTATGCCTCGATTACCTCATCTGTAAAATGGGGATTGAGACTGTAACCCCCATGTGGGATAGGGACTGTGTCCAATCTGATTTGCTTTTATCCACCTTAGCACTTAGCATAGTGCCTGGCTCACAGCTCTTAAATACCACAATTATCATAATTATTAGGTAGGCCTTTAGGAGCACAAGTATGCAAATGTAAAATGGGCTTACGTAGACCAAGAATGCAAATTGAAAAATTCAGAGTAAAGTTGGTCAAATGGTTTTATCTTTGGCCATTTCTCTGTTTCCAACCCAATTTGTTGTATCCAACTCAGCACTTATACAGTGCTTGGCAAATGGTAAGCGCTTAACAAATACCACAATTTTTTTTCTCTGCTCATAATCAAAAGAATGACACACATCTAGTAACAAAAAGTGTCATCTCACAGCACTCATTCAAATTGAGAGCAACTGCATTGGTGGGATGAAGGAGCTAATACAAAAATATTTAAATACGACAAATTCCTGGATGTTTGTCCTATGGGTATGCCCAGTGTTAAGTCTCTTGCAATAAGAAAGAAAAGTACCTCCCATTAACAGTTTCTGAAGCTTCCTCCAACTTAAGAATGAGGAAAAACTCCACAGGCAGCTGTCACATTTTGTTCTTCCACAGCTATGCCTACAAATATGTTTTTTGAAGAAAATTCTTTAGAAGGAAAATATATTTTTGAGCCCAAGTTATAAGGCACATCCAACAGTCTGTGGGTATCATACAGTTTAGATAACTCCAATTCATTCATTCAATCATTTTTATTGATCACTTACTGTGCAGAGCACTGTACTAAGCACTTGGGAAGTACAAATTGGCAACATATAGAGATGGTCCCTACCCAACAACGGGCACGTGGTCATGTTTTAGAACCACATAGTCTTGCTTGGCAGTTGAACTCAGAATACCTGCTTGATTAAAGGACTCCATTTTAGATTTCTTCAAGCTCCCCATCTGCCTGAACTTACCCCCTGCTGATGCCTTTGGTGACTTTAAGGCAGTTTCCATGGTCCCAGCAAACTGGCAACTGGACTGGGCAGGAGGTCACTAGCTCCTCTGTGAAGAAACTGTCAATTAGACTTCTAGGGTTAATTAGGAGACCTAGAAAAGGATATATGTTCCAGGTAATGATCCTATCTGCACAAACACCCTGCTATCTTTACCCACCTCACCACACTAGTTAAATGAAAGATATTTGCAGCAAATATGCCTGTTAGCTATTAGCTGGCTGTTAGCTGGCTGACAACCTCAGAGCCAGATTCTGTGGGTTTTTTTTTTCAGTTTTCTATTTATTTTATCCGTATGAGACATGGCTGTTGACTTCTCTTTCACAACATTTTGTTTGTAGTCATATTACTGAAACGTATACAAGAATATCTCCTTCAGAATCACAATACACCCAGCATTTACTTATTTTTATTTATTTAATGTCTGTCTTTCATTCATTCAATTGTATTTATTGAGTGCTTATTGTGTGCAGAGCACTGTACTAAGCGCTTGGGAAGTACAAGTCGGAAACATGTAGAGATGGTCCCTACCCAACAACGGGCTCATAGTCTAGAAGACTGTCTTCCCTCTAGACTGTAAGCTCACTGTGGGCTGGGAATGCGTCAGTTATATTGTACTCCCCCAAGAGCTTAGCACAGTGTTATGGACAGAGTAAGCAATCAATAAATATGACTAACCAACTGACTGACAACAGACCCAGAAGTGGAATAAAAACTGGAACAAACTATTTCCAACCCTCATTTACTGGCCCAGTTTAATGTTCAAGTTCCTGCTTCATTTTCCTTCACAGGTATTATACTGCTCCACCTCATAATAATGGTGTGAAAATTAATCAAGCCTTACATTTTTCAAGATATAGAATCCATAATAGATGAATTGATTAATATTTCTAAATCTGAGGAAAACACTTTTTTTATCTGGAGTCACTAACTCACTCGGAGTATCTTTTAAAATGAAAGTAAGCCCACAATAAAAGTGAAGACAATACAGTTCCCAGTTCCTTTATAATAATTTGTGACTCGGGGGGGGGCTCTCAATCACTTGGAACCCCCAAAAGATTTGGAGATATGAAATAGGTATCATGGTTGGGCCAGACGGACTCTGAAGTTTTTCCCAGGAAATCTTGATAAGAACACCTAGGGAGTGAGGGAAAGGGGAGGAATCGTTGGAGCAGAAGCTACTCTGCTTCTGACCACCCTATCATTCACACAGGCTCTGAGCTAGAAAATTGACAATTATAACCACAAGTGGCCATCTTGGCCCACACAGGCACTGACCTACTAAGATTTTTCTAGTATCCCAATGGGCCAGTCTAGCCCTTGTTACAACTGGAATGAGTAAGAGTAATATGGTATTCCCTGGGAAATCATACAGCTGGATTGAACACAGCTGTTAATTCTTACTGGTTTTTTGAACAGAGACAAGGACAAGCAATAACACTGCATTCCCTTCATATTGGGTATGTGTAGTTCTCTTGACAGTGGCAGATATTTCACACTCAACACTAGCAGATGCTATGTCTTCTTTAGCACTAATGTTATAGTATCCAAATCCAAGGAGCTGAGTTTTACACATTACAACTAAAATATTATTTCTTCCTGATCTCAAACGATCTATTCCCACATCAGAGGACAGCCTCCACATTCATCCAACCATGGACCGTCCAAAGACATCACTGTCTAGTGTGTCGGGTAAAATGGGATTATGGGAGATTTGGGCATTTGGGAGCAGGAAATGATCATTCAGTGGCATGAAAACCTTTCAGCTGGGACTTGAACTAGTGACCTAGAATAAGACAATCTCATATTCAGCTTCTGTACTTTGGAATACTGCCTTCCCTAAAAGAAAATATAATTTAAAAAGATTACTCTATTGGCTATATTTCCATCCCAGTACATTAATGACAATTTAACACTGATGACCAGCTGACTACTTCTGCAGCCCTCTTTATATTAATTCACCATAGAAATGCAGAAAGCAAATAAATTATTCAGTATAACAATGGTCATATACCCAGAGACACCTTTTTGTGAGGTTTAGAACAATGCATCAGGACAGAAGAGAGTCACATCTAATATGCTACACTACAGTTTTTTTTCAAAGAACATTTATCGTGAAGTGTTGTCTTCTGGTTTACCAATGACCTTGCAGGCTGTGAGACTGTATTTAGTGGTGTGTCAGAGAGAATTTGTTATGAAAATACAGAAGTCCATTTTTTCTGCCCCTTGGCCACTTGGGGATTCGCAACAATTACAAATGGTGGAGAGGACAAAATGACATCACACTGTAAGCAGGACGGGTGACTGAGTTGTTTTTGCGATAGTGATGATGGCTTATACCGAGTCATACACAATCTCTTTTACGGTCTCTCTGTGCCCAGTGGCATGTATTGTGAGATGACTGGTAAGGAGAAAGGGTGCAATCTATGGTCACAGAACTAACTTTGATAACTCAAGAGTCTTCTTTTGTCTTATGCCGTCATCTCCAACCCATAGCAACACCATGGACACATCTCTCCCAGAACGCCCCACCTCCACCTGTAATCGTTCTAGTATTGGATCCATAGAGTTTTCTTGGTAAAAATACAGAAGTGGTTTACTGTTGCCTCCTTCCCCGCAGTAAACTTGAGTCTCTGCCCTCGACTCCCTCCCGTGCCGTTGCTGCCCAGCACAGGTGAGTTTTGACCTGCCCAAACTAAGAAAGGGAAGGCCTCTGCTTGACTCTCCCTCTCGTAGTCAAGACTGGTAGAGTACTGGAAACTCTCCAGATGTGACCCTAAGAGGGAAACTCATGAGTAGCAGACATCAGTGTGCCCTAATCTATTCCACAGGCCATTACTGTGCATGATTCTGAGAGGTTTAATATGGGTCAAAAAGAGTCTTTTCTACTTGCTTGTAAATCCAGGGTAAAAGCAAAAACAAACAAAAGAGCCTAACAACGTACAACAAAAAAGCATCTACAAAATATATGCTATTGTATCCCACACACCAAAATAAAATAGAGCCAGAAAGTCATAGGAAAATCTGAGCAGCAAAGATAAAGACAACAGCAGTTGTTTCAATAGCTACTGCAACATTTGTTAATGATGTGTATCTACCTTTATTTTTATTTATTCTGGTGACTTGACACCTATCCACATGTTTTGTTTTGTTGTCTGTCTCCCCCTTCTAGACTGTGAGCCTGTTGTTGGGTAGGGACCGTCTCTATACGTTCCAGAGGAGCATTTGGTTGACAATCATTACTATGCATACCTTCTGAGTCTTATCCACTGAATTAAAGGAACTGTTTTTAGTGTTTGAACGCCTCAAAACAGAGGTATTTAAGAAGCAATTCAGAATCCTAAACTGCAAAAGACAGCAAACCTGACTGTCCAATGATGATAAGTAATATCTCTCCAGTCCACCAGAGAAAAGTTTAATATAAAACAGAACAATATTGCTGTTACCACTTGTAATTTATCTCTGAAAGACAAGTATCTTAAAAGTACTGTGCTACCACACAAGCCTCAGGGAAACATTCTATTTTAGAGCTTGCTGTTTTTAGGGCAACCTTATTAAATGCCTGTTCTCTTTGTTCTCTGTACTTGTTCACCCCACTCTTAACAAGCCTTGGAACTATTGCAGGATGTGTTTGGAAAAGTCTCCTCACCATGCCATTTCCTGCCCAAGAGATAGTAAGTACCCGATGAGTGCAGTGGCCGCTAAGCCACGGAGTTTACATCAGACTGTAAATCATCTGGGTGGACTGGAGCCAGGGCCTCTCCAAGGTGTCCATTTCGGCCTAGACATTATCCATTTACAAGCTTTTTTTCCCCGTGAGACAAAAACGCATAAGCATTTCAGAAACAATTGTGTTTACAGAATCAAATGATTTCACATCTGGTGAAATCCAAACCACCGTTTTACTATAAACACAATTCCAACATGCTCTGTTCACAAAACAGAAACAACAGCTTTTCAAGTATGCCTTCAAAACAGATCACAGTTGGATTCAAATTCATGGATTCAACCGATGGCATTAACCTTTAAGATGTAAACCACGATAGTTATGTGCCTTACCTACATTTTCCACACAACTACTAGCATTATTTCCATATTTCTGATAATAAAAAGATGGACCTATTCATTCATTTATTCAATCGACCCAGAAAACACACTTCTGGAATTACCAGGAAATGTGAGGATAGTTGAGTCCTAGTTCCTCACGGGGACTGGTAGGCCACATGTGACAGCCTTTTGTACATCCTAATTCTCTTAGCCCTCACAGCTGCATTTTACACTGTTGGACCACCTCCTTCACCTTGAATATTATCCAATCTTGGCTTCACTGATGCTGTCCTCTCCTTGTTCTCCACCTATCTCGCTGATTGCTCCTTCCCATTCTCTTTGGCAGGCTCTTTCTCTGTCTCCCACACTCTGACAATGGGGGTCCCTCAAGACTCAAGTCTGGGTCCCTATCTATATTTTCCATCTACCTTGGAGAACTCATGTGCCCTCATGGCTTCATCAGCCATCTTTATGCAAATAATCCCCAAATTTATCTCTCCAGTCTGACCTCTCTCCTTAGCAGTTCCTATTTCCTCCTGCCTTTAGGATATCTCTATCTTGCTGTTGCTCCAACAACTCAAAATTAACATGCCCAAAACAGAATTCCCCATCTTCTCACCAAAATCCTGTTCTTCCCCTGACTTCCCTATCACTGTAGACAGCAGCATCATCCCTCCTATCTCACAAACCTATATCTTGGCATTTTGTTAACATCTCTCTCACTGAACCCACATAGTCAATCTGTCACCAAATACTGTTGGTTCAACATTTTGTTTTTTATAGTATTAAGTGCTTACTATGTGCAAAGCACTGTTCTAAGCACTGGGGTGGTTACAAGGTGATGAGGTTGTCCCACAGGGGGCTCACAGTCTTCATCCCCATTTTACAGATGAGGGAACTGAGGGCCAGATAAGTGAAGTGACTTGCCCAAAGTCAACACAGCTGACAATTGGCAGAGCCGGGATTTGAACGCATGACCTCTTACTCCAAGCCCATGCTCTTTCCACTGAGACATGCTGCTTCTTTAACATCTTTTAGACTGTGAGCCCACTGTTGGGTAGGGACTGTCTCTATATGTTGCCAACTTGTACTTCCCAAGCTCTTAGTACAGTGCTCTACACACAGTAAGCGCTCAATAAATATGATTGATTGATTCACAATATCACCAAAATCCTCCCTTTCCTATCCATCCATGATTCTCTAAAACTGATTCAAGCACTTATCCTATCTTCCCTTGACCTTGCTGACCTCCCTGTCTCTTCTCACTCCAGTCCATACTTCACTCTGATGTCCAGATCACTTTTCTAAAAAATTAGTTCAGCCCACTTCTCAAAAACCTCTGGTGATTGTCCATCCACCGCTGCATTCATTCATTCATTCAATCGTATTTATTGAGCGCTTACTGTGTGCACTCCTTACCACTGGCTTTAAAACACTCAGCTTGCCCCATCCTACCTTTCCTCACTCATCTACTAGAGCCCAGCCCACACATTTTCCTCTAGCCCCAGCTTGTTAAATGAGCCTTAATCTTATCTATCTTGCTGCCAATCCCTTTCCTATGTCCTTGCTGTGCATGGAACTCCCTCCCCCTCCACAGACACCAGAACACTACTCACACCACCTTCACATCCTTTATAAGGTCACATCTTCTCCAAGAGGCCTTCCCTGATTAAAGCTTCTTTTACCCAATTCTCTCTTCTGCATCATCTCTGCACTTGGATCTCTACCCTTCAGGCATTTGATATTCACCCCTCCCTCATTCCCGCAGCACTTATGTATACTTTTGAAAATCATTTCTTTATATTAATTCCTGTCTCCCCCTCTAGACTGAAAGCTCCTGGTGGGAAGGAAGCATGTCCACCAACTCTGTTGCACTGTATAGCAATAATAATGATAATGATGGTATTTGTTAAGGTAATCAGGTTGTCCTACAATGGGGCTCAGAGTCTTAATCCCCGTTTTAGAGATGAGGGAACTGAGGCACAGAAAAGTGAAGTGACTGGCCCAAGGTCACACAGCTGATAAGTGGAGCCAGGATTAGAACCCACGACCTCTGACTCCCAAGGCCATGTTTTTTCCACTAAGCCACGCTGCATCCAAGTTCTTGGTATAGTACTCTGCACATGTTAAACACTCAATAAATACCACTGACTGATGACATCTTTTTTATATCCAGTGCTCTGCACACAGTAAACATTCAATAAATACTACTGATGGATTCATTTGGAATACTGCTAACTAAAAACCCACCTCTAAGTCAGGGCTCTATCTCCTCTAACAAATAGGAATAGATCCTTTGGAGCCACTGTAATTCTGAAGTCACTTCACACATATGTAGATCGTTTTATGTTTTGGTTTTGGTTTTTGTTTTAAATCTTGCTCGGATAATTATAAGGAATATGCAGATGGTAGTAGTT
Source organism: Tachyglossus aculeatus (assembly GCF_015852505.1). Lineage (NCBI taxonomy): Eukaryota > Metazoa > Chordata > Mammalia > Monotremata > Tachyglossidae > Tachyglossus > Tachyglossus aculeatus. The sequence goes on along the minus strand of NC_052089.1, from coordinate 19,575,088 downwards.
TTATAAGAAGTTATTTGTATTAAGTAGAACGAGAATGTGATGTTTAAAAGACGGGTCTTTGGGGTTTATGAAGGTTTACACCACACCATACATAAAAGCTTTAAGGCATTTGAGCCACCCTGTGCCACTGACTTTAGACAAGTTCTCTTTTAAAATTCAACAGGGTATCATATGTCAGCTATTCAATAAAGACATCTTATTTTCATATACTGCCCAATGGTGAATTTAATGTACTGAAGGTTTTCCTTTTTTCTTCTTCTGAGTTGATGATTTCAACAGTAACATTTAGCACTCTAAGTGAGTTTTTTTTCAAGTCTTGAACTTTAAATTGTACAGTTTGAGGCTGTTTATTGGTTTAGTAATATAATGGACAAAACAGACAGACTTGTGGGCTAAAATCACCGCTGCATTATTGATGGGTAACTTAAGTCATACCTTCTCTTCCTGTGCCTTTCCACCTGTGTCCAATTGACACCTATTTACTGAGGCTCAGGCTATGAATAATTAGAACTTTACTGAGTCATATTAAGGAAAACAATAAAATCCAACACCATGGAAGATGAGATTCCTCTTGCTTTTTCCCACCTGCACAGATCAACCTGATACCAATGCTACTAGTACAAAAGGGAGCAGGCTTAATTGCAACATCATTCATTATTTTTACAAGCACCGTTCTGCCAGAGTAAAAAGTTGAGACTAACCATGTTTAAAACATAACTCATATAACATATCTTGCCCACCAAACCCCGCCTTTCCCATCATTGTGGCAGTGCCACGATCCTCCCTATCTCAGAAGCCTGTCACCTTGGCATTGTCCTCAACTTGTCTCTCTCACTTAATCCACATATTCAATGTCACCAAAGCATGAGAAGCAGCGTGGCTCAGTGGAAAGAGCCTGGGCTTTGGAGTCAGAGGTCATGGGTTCAAATCCCAGCTCCGCCAACTGTCAGCTGTGTGACTTCGGGCAAGTCACTTAACTTCTCTGTGCCTCAGTTACCTCATCTGTAAAATGGGGATTAAGACTGTGAGCACCCATGGGACAACCTGATCACCTCGTAACCCCCCCAGTGCTTAGAACAGTGCTTTGAACACAGTAAGTGCTTAATAAATGCCATTAAAAAAATCCTGTCAGTTCTACCTTCACAACATCACTAAAATCTATGCTTCGCTCAATCAAACCATTACTATGTTAATCCAAGTATTTATCATATCCTGCCTTTACTACTGAGAAGCAGTATTTATGCTTTATGAGAAGCAGGGTGGCTTAGTTGAAAGAGCACAGCCTTGGGAGTCAAAGGTTGTGGATTCTAATCCTGGCTCCGCTGCTTGTCTGCTGTGTGACTCTGGGCAAGTCTCTGTGTCTCAGTTACCTCATCCATAAAATGGGGATTAAGACTGTGAGCCCCACCTGGGACAACCTATTTACCTTGTATCTATCCCAGTGATTAAAACAGTGCTTGGCACATAGCGCTTAACAAATACCACCATCATCATTATTATTATTATTATCGCTTCAGCCTTCAGTCTGACCTTCTTCCTGCCTCCTGTCTCTTCCTACTCCAGTCCATACTTTGCTTTTCTATCATTTTTATATTAAAAAAAAGTTTAGTCCACATATCCCCACTCACTACTCTAGAATTCCCAGCAGTTGCCCACCGATCTCCACATCCAACAGAAACTCCTTACCATTGGCTCCCAGACTGAGCCCCTTCCTTCCTCTCCCCCTCATCCCCCTCTCCATTCCCCCCATCTTACCTCTTTCCCTTCCCCACAGCACCTGTATATATGTATATATGTTTGTACATATTTATTACTCTATTTATTTATTTAACTTGTACATATCTATTCTATTTATTTTATTTTGTTAGTATGCTTGGTTTTGTTCTCTGTCTCCCCCTTTTAGACTGTGAGCCCGCTGTTGGGTAGGGACTGTCTCTATATGTTGCCAATTTGCACTTCCCAAGCGCTTAGTACAGTGCTCTGCACATAGTAAGCACTCAATAAATACGATTGATGATGATGATGATGGCTTTAAAGCAGGTAAGCAACTCACCCCTCCTAAATTCACTTGCTGATTTCCTACTACAACTCAGTCCACATATTCACTCCTCTAACACCAATATAACTCACTGTACCTCGATCGTATTTTGCCACAAACCCATTTCCCACATCTTCCCTTTGCCCTGAACTCTGTCGCCCTCCATAAGACAGACCACCACTCTCATTAAAACAACATCCCTTCCAAGAGGCTTTCCCTTATTAATCCCTCTTTTCCACTACTTCCTTTCCCTTCTGCATTGCCTATGCACTTCAAGCACTTGATATTCACTACACCCTCAGTCCCATAGCTCTTAGGTATATATCTATAATTTATAGTAATGTCTGTCAAACGTGTTATGGGCAGGGAACATGTCTACCAAATCTTTTGTACTATACTCTTCCAAGTCTTTTAGACTGTGAGCCCACTGTTGGGTAGGGACTGTCTCTATATGTTACCAACTTGTACTTCCCAAGCACTTAGTACAGTGCTCTGCACACAGTAAGCGCTCAATAAATACAATTGATGATGATGAAGTGCTTAGTATAGTGCTCCACACACAGTAAGGACTCAGTAAACACCACTGATTGGCTAAACCACAGAAACCCTTTCTCGCCCTGCTCCAATCTAAATATTTTGCCACCTCAATATTTTAAGGGGTGGTGACGACATAGAATAAGAGGAAGTTCTTAATATTTCTTGGAAGAAAAGAAGAATATGTTGCATTCACGATGATTTACTTGAGATTTTGCCTGCCTGCATGTCTTGCTCTGAAGAAGGAAAAGCTTCATTTGAACTTGATGTGCTTCATAGTTGATTCATATTAATTCCACTTGATTTTGCGGGCTAACATTCAATCTACTTTTTTGTGGAGCTGAGAATTTTCCTGCAGTGGTAAATTCCCAAGGCAGCATTTAGGGAAAAAGTCCTTATTATTTTATGACTATTTGTAACAAGATTGTCTATGGAGATTAGAGTTATATAGTATTTATACTATAATCTCAGTGAAAATCTTATGTATAGAGCGATTTCTTTTTCTAAAGCAAGGGAAAGAAACACCAGATTGAGTGTTTATGTTTAACCTAGGTGAATTATCCAAACTGAAGTACTAAGTGAAAACAAGAACACTGCAGTCATTGAAAACTGAAACCATTCATCTCTTTCCCTGCCTTACCTCTACCCACCTGCCCAAACAAGAAAGCTTCCAATGAAGTGTTAAGCCCATAAAAATTCAGGTAACATAACCAAAGGCAGATTCCAGAAGCCAGGCTATGGATTGTAATTTTCTTACTCTTCCCCCCACCAAACTTACAGGGATAGTTTTCCATTTTCTATAAGTAGAAACTTATTTCAGAGCATCCTTATAGGCTTTACATTTTCAGTCCTTTGGAACCTTTCCCTTGATTCTTGTTACAAATCAACCTCTCTTTATCCTGTTTTCTTTTCTCTCCTTTTCCAATTTAACAAACTTGCGAGATAAACACCTTCTACAGAAGATAAAGATGCTCGCCAAAACCAGAATTCACATCTCTTTGGCACCATCCTAAGTTTATGTCTCAATATGACTGCTTACGACACTATTTCAAGTCCATTCCTAACACTAAAACAAAGAGGATGGTCTCTTACAACAATTGAGATGACATGGCAGAGAACAAACAGTCTTAAAACCGAACATTCAAGTTCAACAGTGACTGAAAATACATGGGATGAAACATACTTTTTTAGAAAGGAGTTTTCTAGCTGAAAATTTCTCTCATGATCTAAACCCAGAGCTTGATGCTAGTCCAAATAAGGCAGTGGGGAAAATGAGGACAAACTTGGTTCCCTGACTGTCCAAGGCATTTGAGGTCTTCTGGTCCCTGGGTTGCTTCCTATCCCATCACAAACTTGAAAGCTATGTGGTTGTCTTCAGAACACATTCAGGTTGGCAAATGGGCAAGGGTGTACCTGGTGTGCTCCAGCATGGCTAGAGAGCAATGCTGTACCTCCTTCTCACCTGTCCCACCATCGACCCCCGTCCTTCCCCTGGCCTGGTATGCCCTCCCTCCACACAACCGCCAAGCTAGCTCTCTTCCTCTCTCAAAGCCCTACAGAGAGCTCACCTCCTCCAGGAGGCCTTCCCAGACTGAGCCCCCTTTTTCCTCTCCTCCTCCCCATCGTCCCCCCCGCCCTACCTCCTTCCCCTCCCCACAGCAACCTATATATATATGTTTGTGCAGATTTATTACTCTATTTATTTTACTTGTACATATTTACTATTCTATTTATTTTGTTAATGATGTGCATATAGCTTTAATTCTATTTGTTCTGACAATTTTGACACCTGTCTACATGTTTTCTTTTTGTTGTCTGTCTTCCCCTTCTAGACTGTGAGCCTGTTGTTGGGTAGGGACCATCTCTATATGTTGCTGACTTGTACTTCCCAAGCGTTTAGTACAGTGCTCTGCACACAGTAAGCACTCAATAAATCATCATCATCATCATCATCATCAATCGTATTTATTGAGTGCTTACTATGTGCAGAGCACTGTACTAAGCACTTGGGAAGTACAAATTAGCGCTTGGGAAGTACAAATAAATACGATTGAATGAATGAATGATCAGACAACATGTCAGGCCCACTGGGAGGGTCCTAAATACGACTAAATGAATGATCAGACAACGTCAGGCCCACTGGGAGGGTCCTAAATATAATAACAGAACCAAATAGCCCTATCTACATGGAGGACCCCAAGTAAGAAAAGTCAAAATACTTGACTACAATTTAACTTTTGCTCACATCCATCTGGTATGGGTCAAAAAAGGAGCAGGGCATATTTGCATCTTTAAGGCATACAGGGCTGTGAGGTATGGAGGTAGAGCAGGTTGGATTTTCCCTTACAACCCCATACAAGGCTATTGGAGATTTATCTTCTATGTGATAAATTGTGCCATCTTTGGAGCATACCCAGAGGGCTCTACTGTCATCCCCTATTAGTCTTCTAGATACACAGAGAAGGTAGAGGATACAAACCATAGCACACTAAACAGTTAAGGAGGTATTTCCTAATAGTTTCTGGGGATCTGAGAATGATGTGAACTTAAGTGGGATCCTCAGATGGAGGCACAGTTGAGTTTCAGAGCCCTGTGCATAATACATTTTTGCATTTTTGGTCAAACTGGCAGAAATACCAAATTTGGTATACCTACATACCTGGTATGGTATACCTAAAATACCTACATTAAAGAAACAACCTCTCTCCTGCATCAAAAAAATCTATGCACCAAGTACTTAAAACCATTATTATTTCATATATGTGTGAAATGGTTAAAAATGACAAATAATTAAAGGACAAAAGTTTGCTGGTAAAGCCACATACTTATTATTGTAGTAGTGAAAGAAAGATATTAACTGCTTTTCCAAGCCTCTTGATGGCTTATTCATATATAATTAAGACCCAGAATTATGCCTCTAACTTCCACTTACCACACACATTTTGAAAAGCTCATGGTGATCAGAAAATTTTAAAAAGCCCTGTTCCTTCCCAAGTTAAAGGAAAGGCTCTGATCACAACAGCAAAGTTAAAACAAACACCAGCCTCCTTTTTGAAGATTAGTATAACTCTTTGACTCATATTCAAGCAGATGTTGTGGATTTAAATCACAGTCCTTCAAATCACATTTAGCTCTCATCAGACTTACTTATTTTTTTTTTATAAAACTGTCTAATTGAGCATTAACAATCTAATAAGAAATACAACAGGACCTGAACAGGACTTCCTTAGGACCTGCAGGGGAAAGGTTTATAACACTTGCAGATTTTAAGTTAGCTCCTAATTATAACATGCCTCATTTGGAGCTACAGGAATACTGACCCTGTCAACACTACTGGACCATAACGTGTCTGTTTTAATTAGATCTGATTAGTTTTGGACCCAAGTCTCATTGTAAGCCCCAGCAGAGTTAAAGACTGATCATCTGTTTGCCAGCTGCTAGTAGGGTTGAATCATATTCATCATTCTGTTAGGCAGGGCCTTCTTCTACCTCCCTCTCTTGGGATCCCGGCACTTGCTATAACACAGCCCTACATGGTCAATCGGATAATGCACTCTACTAATTACCCACGATGTGGGAGAATTAAAAATGGGCATCCCAGCTGTTCGGCTGAGGCTCTTGGTACACAATCCAAGCCAACTGAATTCAACAATCAATGCCATCGTATGTCATTGTTCCAAGAACTCAATCACATAAGATTGACTGTTTCAAGAAATATGAGATTGATTGAATCTTCCAATTAGTCTTTGCATGGAAACATGCATTTAATACTGGTATGTTACAAGAGAACCACACCAACATTCATTTTCTGCAGTCATTTTTCAGCTCTAACCTGTAGTAAGACCAAAGGGCAACAACTTGACTGAGGTGCACAGGCCTTTCGAAACTATTGGGCCAGAGCGGATCACAATTACTGACGCTGGTAATTTGTTTCTAAAACATAGACATAAATATGCCTTTGATTTTGTCCTCTGTAACTTGATCCCCTAAGCTTCTTTCTCCACTAATGATTCAGAGTCAATGGAGAGTTCATTTGCTCTGCTTTTTTTCTAGACAGCACTGCTAATTTTGATGGAATTAGCCTTGAGCAATTAAATCTTTGGGTTATTTAACCCATTACTATAGCTTTGGGCACTCAGATCCAATACTCTTATCTATGGCAAACTATCTCTCCACTTTGTCCTCTACTGTAAGAACAAAAGGTAAAGTATTAGGGCTAGAAAGGGTCTAAAGGCTTCCTGGTTATGTATGTATGTCTTACTCAAGCAAAGGAAGGTAATTTCCACAACACATTTGTTATCTTCTATATGACGGCTATTTTGTTCCCTTTCTATTCTTTATTAGATTCAAGAGAAGCTAGTGTTTAACCAAAGTTGAATCAGTTTTGCTGAAGCAATATATTACAAAGTAGAAAGCAGAGATTTTGAAAATAAGGTTTCTCTTCCAAAAATGTCTGTTATACCAGTTATCATAATCATCGTCAGCAATCATAGTATAGGAAAAAACAGCTCCTTGGAATTCACACGCCAAGAATAATTTACTGAGCCTTAAGATCTGACTCGGTGTAGATTACTTTGTCCCAAAATGCTAAATAATTCAGCATGGCCAACAAATTAACTTTCAGGTTAAACTAGACAGTTGGTTCCAAATACTGTTTTGTTATTCAAATGACTTTAAAAATCATGCTTCTGGAGGGCACTGGCAATTAGTAAAATGCAGCTTTTGTTTACAGGATTAACATTCCAAATGTTGAAATGCTACTAATAATTTGAAATTAGTGTTTATACTAAAAATTAGAAGGCAATGCAAATACGAATGACTTATAAAAGATCAGTCAACAAACAATGCTCATTAAGAAGAATGATGAATTGTCATTCTTCAAGGTTTCACAGCCTGCTTTTTCCCCCCCTCAATTTCCCCTGAGGTGGTTTATCACCCCAGTCCCCTGAACTCAATCAATAGCCACTTTAGGAAGATTTGAGGTGCCCTGAGGCTCAAAGACAAAAGTGACCCATAATAATAATAATAATAGAGGCATTTGTTAAGTGCTTACTATGTGCAAAGCACTGTTCTAAGCGCTGGGGAGGATACAAGGTGATCAGGTTGTCCCACATGGGGCTCACAGTCTTAATCCCCATTTTACAGATGAGGTAACTAAAGCACAGAGAAGTGAAGTGACTTGCCCAAAGTCACACAGCTGACAAGCGGCGGAGCCGGGATCTGCATCCGTGACCTGTGACTTCCAAACCCGGGCTCTTTCCACTGAGCCACGCTGCTTCTCATACAAAAAAACATGCCATAAACAAGGCATCTGTTTCAGGGAATTGATTCTGGGCCTAGATGCCACCCAGTTCAGGGAATCCAAAATGGGGATTCCACAACCCTTCTTGGGATTGATGAGGTCCCAATTCCAGCAAAATTCCCAGAGAATACCTTCAGTGGTCACGAGGTTAGAGGGACGCAGATCCTTATTGCCTTTGCCACCGCACATTCCTTCATTCATTCAATAGTATTGGTTGAGTGCTTACTGTGTGCAGAGCTCGGTACTAAGCGATTGGGAAGTACAATTCAGCAACAAATAGAGATAATCCCTTCCCACAACGGGCTCACAGTCCAGAAGGGCGTTTGGGGGATGGGTATGATGGTATTTGTTAAGTGCTCACTATGTGCCAAGCACTGTTCTGGTGTAGATACATGGTAATCAGGTTGTCCCATGTGGGGCTCCCAGTCTTATTCTCCATTTTACAGATGAGGTAACCGAGGCACAGAGAAGTTAAGTGGCTTGCCAAAAGTCACCCAGCAGACAAGTGGCAGAGCGGTTATTAGAACCCACATCCTCTGACTCCAAAACCCATGCTCTTTCCATTAAGCCCCCAAATACTTGTCCAGCCTAGAAGGGATTGTTCCAACAGCCGAAGAATTCCCAGCAACCAGATAAGGGCCCATGCAGGGTAGTCCTGGCATTCCCCTCAAGCCACCTGGCGCACTTCACATGCATGCAAGGTCATCTACTACTAAATTTATTTGTGTATGGCCACTGTAGAGATTACACTCTTATACCCTTTCTTTCAAAACCTTATAAAAGTCACATCTCCTCCAAGAAGCCTTCCTCAACCAAGCCTTCATTTCCCCCTCCTCCAGTTCGGCGCAATGTCAACTTCGCACTTGGATCTTACCCTTGAAATATTTCATATTCACCCCACCCTCAGACTCACAGCAGTTATGTACATCTCCATAATTTTACTTTAATATCTGTATCTGCCTATAGACTGTCACCTCCCGGGGGCAGAGAACATTTCTACCAACTCTGTTGTACTGTATTCTTCCAAGCACATTGTAAAGCGCTCCAATACCTTTGATTGACTGATCTTTCACAAAAGATGAGAAAACCACTTTTAGAACCCAGACAGCCTGGACAGGCACTCAGGCTAAACTTTGAGGACTTCACAAAATGTGTTTCCTGGACTAAGTGGCACCAATAACTCGGTCACGGCCAACAGTTTGTGCCCAAAATGGGGCTTAACTACCCCATTCAAATGGGAAAATTTTCTATAATTTTACATATCTCTTTCCACAGAGCCCACTATGGAAGACAACCACATTCTGCAGCATTTCTGTCTTTCATTCATAAATCATAGGACTGTTGAAGCTTAAATTTCCCAAGCTGAAAGGTACCTTGCAGGGAGAGTCAGGCAGTCATTCTGTAGATGAAACATGCTTACTCTCTATTATTTCATCCAGTAACATTTCTGATGATCAAATTCAAAGGGTTGGAGGAAAATGGACACTGAGAAAAACCCCAAACTGTCTCTCCAAGTTGCTCAGATACCAAGGGGAGAAAATCTGAAATACGAAGGGAGAAGCCTCTGCCGCTTTCACAGATCATGTGCTATTTCAAATTTCAAGTCAAGGCTTTTATCAAACATGCCAAATTTCCCAGGAAAAATCAGGTAAAAATGATAAATCAGAAACCAAAGTAGAGATGAGTGAAATCTTACATTTCCACTGGAGATATGTGAATCTACAGGATGTTTGGGTGAATGTCTGTTTTCATAGTTTTGCTTAATTTTTGTATTTATAACAAAAACTTGAATCAAAATTGGGGAAAAATAAAATCAAACAGATGACTACACAGTAAAACCACTAGCATCATGGTTCCAATTAAACTCTGAATTCCAAATTATGTATCCTCCTCCACCAACATTAAGGTCACAGGTAGAACACAGATTAAAGTTAATTTAGAGTGTAAATTCCTGATGGGCAAGGAACATGTCTACTAACACTGCTATACTGCACTGTCCCAGGCTCTTAGTACAGTGCTCTGCACACAAGTACTCAACAAATATAATTGATTAATAATCTGTTAGTGCATTAGTAAACCCAAACATTTGCAAAAATACTCTAATCTCTTTTCGATGGAAGGCTCGCAGAGTTTCAGAATGATTTTCAAATTTCATTCCAGTCCAACACTTGTTCTAACAAATACCACATACGGACCTTTCCCTCCGCCCTTCCGCCTTCCCCTCCCCACTGCACTTGTATATTCATTTTATTAATGATGTGGATATAGCTATAATCTTATTTATTCTGTTGGTATTGACACCCGTCTACTTGTTCTGTTTTTTTTTTTGTCTGTCTCTCCCTTCTAGACTGTGAGCCCATTGTTGGGTAGGGACCGTCTCTATATGTTGCTGATTTGTACTTCCCAAGCGCTTAGTCCAGTGCTTTGCACATAGTAAGTGCTCGATAAATACGACTGAATGAATGAATAAATATGAGAACTATACGTAGATACTTCTGGTTGAAAATATCTTTACTGTGGGCTCCATGTGCTTCAAGGACTGCTACCCGCCTCAATATCTTCTATCTACCTTGGTGCTTAGTACAGTGCTTGGGCCATAGGGAACGCTTAAAAAATGTCACAAGTATTATTAATATTTAGTCTGTGGATAATCAAGGGGATCACAAAGAACAGAAAGATTTTTGAGTAGAATCTCTCATTAAAAATAATGGATGACACGATTCTGAAATTTCAAAACTGAGATACCAGGCAGAGGAAATAATTATAGTGCTCAAAGTTCCTACAGTTCAAGCTCATGCTCTTTTGTCATTTTGTCTTTTGTTCTCACTGGCACGTGAAAAGCAACAACCAAGTAGGGAGGGCAGTTAAGCAGCATATCGGTCATTTTTGGCCAAAGTGAGTTCAGCACAGTTCGTTTCATTCAAACTGCAAATGTGCTTGCAGTGGCCGCATCCAAAATATTGACACAAGTCTCAACCCATTTTAGTTACTACAACATTGGTCACATAGTAGAGAGAATTAAAAAGCAAACACCCAAAAAGAATTGTGGATAGAACTGAATTTATGACTCTCAGAGATCGTACAGCACAGTGCTGAGGTGCTTTGTACACAGTAAGCGCTTAATAAATGCCATAGTAATACAGAACAGCAGGCAGTTGCCTCTGAAGCTATCGTTACCTTCGTGACCAATGTTAGCCAGTAATTTTCAGTCTTTCTGCTATGTCCACCATACATTCACAGTTTTATAACATTATTTCTGATAGCTAATTTTCAATACTATTGTCACCTCACGTTCCTACATTTCTTTTCCAGAACAACTATAAAAACACAGTCTGCTAGTAAAGGAAAGGCCTTTTGGCTTCCTGACATAATCACTATAGGATTTTAAATGCCTCTCACTTGACTGGTGGCAATAAACTTAAGAACACTGTAATTTGTTCAGGTGGGGTACCAACATAGATGCTCATTGGAATGTGAAGATCTTTCTCTCTTTGTAATAGCAAATGAATAAATACTTGTAGGGTAGTATATTTACTGGATAAATTTGATGCTTACATATTCATAACAAGAAGAGGGGGGTGATGGGCTCCTGATAATTCATTGCTTGATTTTATAATATTTTTAAAGTTGAACAGACAGCCTGCAGGCCTCAATTTTACCATCATATGTCACAGACCTAAACCTGCAACCTGAAGCCATTAATCAGAACCCTTTAACCTAATAGGAGACTTCGGAAATAAATAAATTATCTGGCAGGAGAACAGGAATGTCCATAATGTGCTCTATTTTACTTGTGTAAATCAACATCTACCTCTCCATCTAATTTTTTCTTGTGGTAAACAATAAATCTCACTAGGCAAAGGTATGGTAAGGGTGGAGTATTCTACTTATCCAGTCTTATACGATCTTTGCCAGACTTTAGTCAAGAGATTATTCTGCTCTGTGAATGATTCATGTGACAATCAAAAATCTTGAGACTGAATCGGTTTCTTTTCAATTCCTACTGACAAATTCAATAACATAATACTGAAACTTTTTGTGCAGCAGAACATTATGGCTTAGATCACATTTCAACTTGTTCTGATGGAGGAGAACAATTTAAATTTTGATTTTCTACTTCATAACCTAATAGAACTTTGACTGGCTCTATGCTGATGTGCTACTTTTAGAATACGCTTTCCTAGAACAAGGGAGGGTGTCCAAAGTCAAATAAAAAAATAAAGCAAATTTCATGACAAATCTTTTCCTGATTTGAATATGCCACTAATAAAAATCTTTGTAAAACAAAAAATTGGGTGAGTTAATTAACATGTAAAACATATATAAAATTGAAAGTTACTCACTGAAACACTCTGGAATTTGAAAATTCTTGAGGACAGAAATTATATCTACTATTTCTACCGTACTCTCCTAGCTACTTACTTTGCACAGAATAGGTGCCCAATAAATATTACTGACTGGCTAGGAGTAAATTCCACAGTATTTGCACAAAAATCTTAAGAATGATCAGGTCATTTCCCCCTTGCTATTCATAATCATAGATACTGCAGTTCAAATACCTAAATTTTAGTTGTGACACTACTTTGGAAATTACTTTTATGATTCTCAAACTCAACTGTTTGATAGCATAAGTACAAAAAGTGACATGGGAACAAAATTGAACCTAAATAACAATTCTGAATCAAGGAAATACTCAAGTTGGTTTCATTCAAACTGCAAATGTGCTTGCAGTGGCCGCATCCAAAATATTGACACAAGTCTCAACTCATTTTAGTTACTACAACATTGGTCACATAGTAGAGAGAATTAAAAAGCAAACACCCAAAAAGAATTGTGGATAGAACTGAATTTATGACTCTCAGAGATCGTACAACACATTAAAGAAAGAGCTTGTTGCAAAACAACACTCAAGATATGGCCTAATATCCTAAATATTGGACCAAATCCAACCAGATTCTTTCAAGGAAGATTTCTCGTACCCCTGTTAAATTAGATGTTTTCACACAGTAATGCATCAAGGAAAACAGGTTGTTTTCCCCAGATGGTTGTAACCTAGACTAAGATATATCCATAGGGATATATCCATGGGCCATGGATGCACGGACCATCGAGTGGCTGTAATATGGGGTATGATCTCGAACAATGTTGGTGGTATCTCCAGGTTGTACATATAAAAGAATGGCTTGATGATTATTTCAAATGATAATGGTTAGCAGAGGTCTTTCTTTGCCTCATTCATTACTTAAATTGGTTAATGATGAATCAGGTTTGCTGGAGGTATTAGTTATTTAATATATGTACCACTGTCAATTATTGCTGCATTCTGGTTGCTAGGGCAAAAAATAGGAGGGAGCTTTGGTTCTAAAATAAAGCTGTTTTCATACAAAGAAGATTTCTGCAGATTTATTCTTCACCCAAGTGATATTTCATATGAAAATTCATATTTTTCCTAACTATAGCCTTGAATCTCATCTGAGGTCTATATACATCTGATAGAACTGAGACAGAGAAAAAATAGTTTGGGAGGGGGCCGGCAATATCACTTTTTCTCCAACACTATTGACACCTGTTGGCTGCTCAGGTTTTCAGTTTGACACCCAAGAAAGGTGGAAGGCTTTCCTCAAGTGAAGATGACTTCACTTGTTTACAGCATGATGGAGAGTGGCAAAATCATTCTGGACTTTATGTCTGAAAACACTAGACCTCACCAGGCTCTAAATCACAGTTTTTGAGAATGTTAGGTAAAATTAGAAGAAAAAAACCCCTTCACAACTGTATTAATATTGCTCAATAACTCTCCTCAGAAGAATAAGAGAAGCATAGGCTGTCAGTAGCAATTGTACCTAGTATCTTTTTCCAGCCAGAGAAAACGAGCCATGTCAATAAAGAAACAAATCTTGGAAAGCATTAATACGGCAGTTGGCATCCCTTTGCGTATTTACAAGGGATACATATTCAAATGAAAATTGTTACGCTTTGAAGAATAGAGTTGCTACTTAGAAAAACTGATGCCACATATACACAAATAATGACCTTCAAACCCATATAAATGTAAATCCAAATTCAATGGAAGATTAACTACTCTCAGGAAATTACCATTAGATCAACAATTTGGCCCTAAAAGCAAAACAATTTGTTTTACTTTTTAGAGGTGCTTTCTTATTTGTTTTTCTTTTGCCCAAATCATTCTTGATTACAAAATACTTGCGGCTAAAAACGCCATAATGATTCAGGTTTGTCTTTGTTTTCACTCAAATTATTAAGGACAAAGCAAAAAGCCTGAAAACAGTTTTAAAATACACCTACTGTAATACAGACATTTGAATTATCTTTTTTATTATTAAGTGTGGACATCACCATTTTCTGACCTTGTAGTTAGAAACTAACCTTACCAAATAGCTTATTTAGACACATATCACCTTCTAGTTCTCTAATATGTTTTATTAAAATGGGTATGTCTTTTAATCTTAATTTCATTTTTAATTACAAAAAAATGAGTTCTAAATACGTTTTGAACTTATGGGGTTCCCAATGGAAAAGAGGACACACTCACAGAATGATCTTACCAGTCATTCATGGTTCTATAGAATTTTGGACATTATCTGGGGGACTCTACCACCTAAAAATGTTACGACAGGTCAAACTAACAACAAACGAATTGGGTTTTGTTGGAGAACCTATATAGATTCTGAGCCCCTAACAGAAGTCTTTGCTCCAGAGATCTTGCATTCCCCTGCCATGTCCCTAAATTCACAAAACACAAAGGTGCAGCTACTAAGACTATAAACCCCTCCCTCTAGACTATGAACTCCTCCATGTCAGGGAAGGTTGTCTACCAACTCTGTGGTACTGTACTCTTCTACTTGCTTAGTAGAGTGTTCTGTACACAGTAAGTGCTCAATAAATACCACTGAATGACTGAGATCAGAAGTCAGTAGCAAGAGCTGGGGCAGAGAGAGACTGCATTCAAAAACGAAAAATCCAAACATAAAGCCGTCAGGTGCCGTATCCATACCAAACAAGGAGAAGACCAGATGAAAACTGGGCAAATGCCCACAGTGGGTCCTAGAAACGCATAAAAATACAATGATAAATCCCAATTAAGTGATCCTGCCTCTGAAGCAGCCAAACTTATGAAAAATGAGGATGAAACTTTCCGCAAAACAGAATCTTAATAGTTGACTTCTGACTTCTTTGAGTTAATGAAACAGATTATGCATCTCCTTAAGGTATTAGAAAAGTGCTTCAGATTAATAATTACCTTGAGTATTTCTTGAGAATATGTGTTCCTGTCAGTTATCAACATATGGGAATTCCTGAAACACTGTTTCAAAGGCTTTTGTAGAAAGATGATGGTAGGATGTTAAGGTACAGCTGTTCTTCAGAAGATTAAAAGACATTTTAACATAGACCCTTACCACTTACATAAAACAGGCTGAACTAAACTGTACACATTTCACAGCTCTAACAGCTTTTACTTCATTCAGTAAGTGATGATGGGGAACAACAGACAGGAGACAGGAGGATGTGGATAACCCATTCGTAATTCCACAGAGGTGTTGCACACCATCAAGTTGGGGAAAAAAAAGCTAAGTATGCCATTTGGATTCTCATTTTCAGGGTCATAACGATTCCGGACACAGGATAATAGGCAGCACTAATGAATGTTTAAATTATTAAAGGCTTTAAAACTGAACTGAAACATTGTTAGCATTACTAGTTCTGAGATTAATTGCTTATGACTCTACAGCTTTACCTGCGATTTAAAAATTTGAAATGTAGCACTTGTAAAAGAATGATCTAATCTTAGTTGTGTGTATTCAAAGAAGCAAAATTTGAAAGCAAATAAAGAAAAAAAATACTACACAGCAGTTAGGGCTGCCCCCTAAAAAAAGTGTGTATTCTTCTGGGCTTCACGTGCCTTCATTATCAATCTTATCAAGGGAAAAAACAAAAATGTGCCTGGTGGTCATAAAGACGTATAAAATACTTCATGTAAAAAGACAATCCAATTTCTGTGGGGCCTAATGTTAGTCTGTGGTTACATTAGACACCTTTTTAGGGAAGATGATCATCATTCATATTGGAGTCCCCCAAGGGACAGGAAGAACCATGTCTAATCCCCACTTTTCCATTCTTTCTCAGCACTCAGTACAGTGCTCTGCACGCTTGATGCACAGACCATCAGGTGAGAGTTTAATGTATTTTCTCTCACACTGTGTGTACACTGCGGCCATGAGCTAACCAGGCCTCTGGATGGTGAAAACTGATGAAGGATGAAAGAGTTGATTTTCCTACTTCCCAAGCGCTTAGTACAGTGCTCTGCACATAGTAAGCGCTCAATAAATACGATTGATTGATTCCTCCCAAAGTACCTAACAGACAGTCAGAAAGTTTGCCAGTCCTGCTATTCTATGCACTTGATCCCGAAGCATGGCCTCATGAGTGAAGCATGGCCTCACGGCCCTCTCCATGTCCAATGTGTTTGGCATGGTGCCCTTCTTAAATTCCACCCTGGGCACCATGGTACCCATGCTGGGCATGGCCAAGCAGGACCAGATGAAGTGTGGGTTCTGTTATGCCCTGCGGCATTTCGGCGAGAGCATCCTGGAGTACCTGGCTAACCTCGACAAAGCCCCGGACCCCACCGTCAGGAAGGACACTTTTACCTGCGACCTCTTCCACGCTTACGACATGCTGTTCCTCTTTTGGCTGCCAAGCCGAGGCACCAAGATGCTCGCGCTCCCTGGAGCGGTCTAGCATTCCCCTGCCCTTCCCTGCCTTTGGGAGGGGGAGGGTGTGTGTGGCCCCCAAACCGCTTCTCTGAGGCTGGTGGGGTGCTGCCTTCCTTCTCCCCTCCCGAACCTGCCAAATGGTCGGCCTGAGAAGCGTCGTGGGCTCCAGCTGTCCCGGAAGCAGCCGCCCATCTGCCTCTGGCTCTCTCCCTCCAGCTACGGCTATCTATCAAGCAATCGTATTTATTGAGCGCTTACTGTGCGCAGAACACTGTACTAAGTGCTTGGGAAGTACAAGTCGGCAACATATAGAGACAGTCCCTACCCAACAGTGGGCTCACGGTCTAGAAGGGGGAGACAGAGAACAAAACCAAAACATATTAACAAAATAAAATAAATAGAATAGATATGTACAAGTAAAATAAATAGAGTAATAAATATGTACAAACATATATACAGGTGCTGTGGGGAAGGGAAGGAGGTAAGACGGGCGGATGAAGAGGGGGACAAGGGGGAGAGGAAGGAGGGGGCTCAGTCTGGGAAGGGCTCTTGGAGGAGGTGAGCTCTCAGTAGGGCCTTGAAGGGAGGAAGAGAGGTAGCTTGGCGGATGGGCAGAGGGAGGGCATGATGGTGGAGGCCCTCGGGCCCATGAGTCAGTTGCTGCCCTGCGAGAAATTGGAAGAGCGGCTTCCCTGGCTGATCCCAGGCATCCTCGCTCTCTACAAGAAGCACGCTGAGGCCTTCTACCTGTCTAAGGTCGGCCCTGGGCTCTGACAACAGCCACGCACCTCATCCTTCTCCAGCAAAGCCCTGTGGGGGGAATCAATCGATCCATCAGTGAGTGGTATTGGCTGAGCGCTTACTATGCGCATAGCACTGTACTAAGCGCTTGGGAGAGTGCAATATAACAGAATGAGCGGCCACGTTGGCTGCCCATAATGAGTTTAAAGTCTAGAGGGGGAGAAGTTGGGGTGAGGGAATGAGGCTGAAGCAGGAACTGCCATCACCTAGACTGCTGAGGGGAGGAGATGGCTACGTTGGCAGGGTAGATTTAGGTTAGACACTGGGAGGAATTTCCTGGCCGTAAGTGAGCGGCTCGATGCGCGCCTTCCTTAGGGGCTTAGTGGACATGTGATGTTTTGTTTTGTTGTCTGTCTCCCCCTTCTAGACTGTCAGCCCGTTGTTGGGTAGGGTCCGTCCCTATATGTTGCCAACTTGTACTTCCCAAGTGCTTAGTACGGTGCTCTGCACACAGTAAGCGCTCAATAAATACAATTGAATGAATGAATGAAGGAGTGTCACCAATGAGCCACAATTTACATTTAATAATGAAAATGATGGAAAAGCAATCTGCCACCTCACTGTAGCTCATCTTCTTGGAAGGACATCTGTAGAGGACAATAAGCTGCAGGATATCCACGCAGCCGCTGCACAGAAGGCAAAGAAGGGGTGACTGTATGGTGGGTTGGTGAAGGACACAAACATAGTAGATGCTTCACAGCTATGTGATGATGGGAAAGAACCTGAACAGATTATGGAACCAAACCTAAGGGAACAAGAAGTGGGAATTTCTAGAAATTCCTAGACTGTGAGCCCTGTCTCTATATGTTGCCAACTTGTACTTCCCAAGCGCTTAGTACAGTGGTCTGCAGTGGTAAGCACTCAATAAATATGACTGATTGATTGATTACCTTTTTGCAAAACAAAAGAAAAATAAAAAAGGCATTAGGCGTTCTGGAATAGTCACCATATGCACATTTATGTAATTTATTTATTAATTTATGTATGTAATTTATTTAATGCCTGTCTCTCCCTTTAGACAATAAACTCACTGAGGGCAAGGAACATGTCTATTCATTCACTCATTCATTCAATCGTATTTATTGAGCGCTTACTGTGTGTATCAACCCTGTAATACTGTATTCTCCCAAGCAGTTAATTTACAATGGTATGCACACTAAGCACTCAATAAATATGATAAACTATAGCTATGTCAATCCCAGTTTTGATGAATGAAAATGACATGCATCATGTGTTTTTGTGCACATGTGGACAGAAAGCACCACTGGCGGTATCAACTTAATACAAAGGAGACACCGAGAGCAAATTATATTAATATTTTAAAAATACAACTCCAATGACAAAGTGGCATGTGGGAAAGGAACTATACCTTTTCTCAATGAAAAGGTTAGAAAAAGAATCTCTCTGCCCTTGGGGAACCTAGTAATTGCCAAATACAAGTTACAAACTTGTTAAAAGACACGGAACACTGTTTTATATGAAACGCTTAGTAGGAGCACAGATTAAATCCTGGAGAACCATTATTTTTAGAGGGCTACATCTTTCAAGTGAGCTCAACCCAGTCCAATTGTTAACCTGCCTCACATGAAATCTGTACTCTACCTATGGATATTGAATTAGTCACTGTGTATCTTTCTTTAAATTTAAACTATTTCACTTGAAGCAACTTTATTCCAACAAAAAGCTAACCACATCCTCTAGACTGTAAGATTGTTATGGGCAGGGGATGTGTCTCTTAATTCTGTTTTATTATACTCTCCCAAGCTTTTAGTACAATGATCTGCATATAGTAAGTGCTCAATAAATATCATTGATTGATTGGTTGATAAGGCAAAAAAAAAACATTTCCTGTTGTAAAGCAGCAGCCTGGCCTAGACGATAAACCATGGGCCTGAGAGTCAGAAGGAACTGGGTTCTAATCCTTGCCTGCTAAGTGACCTTGGTTAAGTCAGTTAATTTCTTTGGGCCTCAGTTACCTCATCTGTAAAATGGGGATTAAGACTGTGAGCCCCATGTGGGAGAGGGACCGTGCCCAACCTGATTAGCTCTTATCTATCCCAGTGCTTAGAACAGTGCTTGACACATAATAAGCACTTTATTATTATTACTACTAATAACAAATCAGCCAGAGGCCAAGTCACATCTCCCTAGGGAAGGCATACTTTCTGGAAAAAAAAATCCTGATGAAAATTACATTTTTTCTCCCTAAAACTGCACTACTGTTCTAACTTAACCTGGTGATATGCCCTTTTAGACTGTGAGCCCACTGTTGGGTAGGGACTGTCTCTATATGTTGCCAATTTGTACTTCCCAAGCACTTAGTACAGTGCTTTGCACACAGTAAGTGCTCAATAAATACGATTGATGATGATGATATCGAGTTACAGACACAGGACCAAAGGTTTTGCAAGCAATCAATCACTAGCCTTTTTCTGAGCCCTTTCCAGGACCCTTATCATCACATCCTCCTGATGGACAGACCTCATTTCAGAATTTTCAATCCTGTCTCCCTGAGCAGTTCCTAATCACATAGGGCAGTATCAGGAAGGCTGTGCAGAGTCACTAGCACCATAAGAAGCATCCATTCATGAACAATTTCTGGGGGCAATTAGGAATCTCCCTGCCTGCCCCCCAGCTCAGTGCAATACTTTTTTTCTAATGGTATTCGTTAAATACTTACTATGTGTTAGGCACTGTACCAAGCGCTGGGATAGATCCAAGCTAATCAGGTTGGACATAGTCCATGTCCTACATGGGGCTCACAATCTCAATCCCCATTTTACACATGAGGGAATTGAGGCACAGAAATTTAAGTGACTTGACCAAGGCCACACAGCGGACTAGAGGCAGAGCCTATTTGGAAAACTGCTGAATGGCAACAAAAGGACTAATATCAAATCTTCATAACACAGATGTCAGAGAACTTTTACAAGCATCCTGGACAAAGTCAGTTGGTAACCCCAACACTTAGCAACTTATTAATTTAACTTCCTACTGTTGATCGGCATTATGAATACAAGATAAAATAAAACATCATTTCAAAAGAAATTATGTGAAGGAAATGAGGGATTTTCAAATGTACCCAGGGTCACTTTTAAAGAAATCACAGGAAATACTATGTTTAAAAGAAAAAAAAAAACAACAAAGACAGGAGATAATCTTCCTGCTATGAAGGAAACACTAAATAAGGACACGTGTTTTTGCTAAATTATTTCTCAAGTGGCAATCAGAAGTGACTTGTCTTAGTAGTCTATGATTAAATTATTTAAAATAAGGTACTAAAAATATTTATTAAGTGCCTCCCCAGTGTAGCATTGTACTAAACAGTAGGACTGTATCTTCTAAAGAAAAGAGTTTCCTCAACATTGAAATACTGATAATAATGCTTGCTTCCACTGTACACCACAGGATTCTGCGAAGAGTATCACATTCATTGTTCTCGAAAGTCTTGTGAACACCTTGTATAGAACTGCTGCACAGAGTGAGTTTGTTTGTGACTCTTTCAATCAAAGACAAAAGTAAAATCTAAAAATCTAGTGGTTATTTCTAATGATGGGGTGCTAGTAACCTGGGAGAGCGTCTGGAAAATCGCAGAGGAGGGTCCTGACAGAAATGCTGTCTGCACATGTCTGCATTGTTTTTGTAGTTTGGAAGATGATTTAAGATGAATCATGTGCAACCTGTTTTTCAGGTAATTGAAAATTAAGACATAAGTCTAAGTGTGGACAGACTGTCAAAAATAGCAGCAGTTAACGACTACCCTCTGCTAGACAAATCTATAAATTTAATTCAATCACGGTAAAGGAAAAGTCACAAAGGTCATTTTGAAGTCAAATCTGCACCACACATTGCTTTTACAGAATTGATTTCCACTGGAGGGCTCTACCCAGGCTTTTTTTTTTTAAAAAAAAACAGGGTTCCAAAAGTTCTTAATGAGTCCAGGACTAGCTGGGAAGTGGGGTGATTGGTAAGGTGCAAGGAGGAGGAGGCTGATTTCTAAAGTGGGCATGTTTGAAGGGAATCATCAAGGGAATGATGATGGGCCTCTGGCAATGATCCTGGGAAAGACCTTTGGAATTTTCCTTGTGAGGCAAATGGCTCTGTGGACATTTTCCCTATTAAAAGGGAGGCGAGAGAGTTCATTCTTCCATTATTAACCTGCCCAAGAATTGCTTTCAAATTGAGAAACAAACTGTAGGAAGCTACCCTTTCCCTACACCGAGCTCACCACCCCGGGGTTGCAAACTGTAAGACATCTGAGCGTTGGACAAAGAGACACTAATATTCCCATTCTCACCATCATTCAGTGAGGAGAAATGCACACTTCTGCAGATGAGAGAAATTCTGTACTGCTACATTATTTTTCCACCCTCATATGCACTGATTTGTCACCTTAAAGGAAACATTTCTGAATCCTCACTAATTACAAATGTAGTAGACAAAATGTGCCACAAATATATTTTGGTACCATTCATTCCCTAAGCATAGTGCTTTCTTTCCTCCATGAAGATGACATGATTGACAGAAGTTGCCATTTTGGTGCCTGTGGTATATAAGGCAATGCTTGCCCATTACACATGAAAAGATAACAGGGTTGAATGTGCTAGACTCTTACTCCATCATGAGTAGTACCTTTCTGAAATAAGGCTGTTTGCATACCAAAATGTGCTTCCACTGCTTCATCAACCAAAAATCTTGAGGGAGAGGTTTCAGCTTAGCCATCTGTCTACTGTGTGATCTTGGGCTAGTCACTTACCTTCTCTGTGTGTCAGTTCCCTCATCTGTAAAATGTGAATTAATACTGCGAACCCCATGTGGGACATGAACTGTGGCCAACCTGATTTGCTTGTATCTATCCCACTGATTAGTACAGTGTCTGGCTCAAAGTAGGGGCTCAACAAATACCATTTAAAAAAAAGAAGTAGTACAATTTTGGAACCATTTTTAGCATTTGGAGAATTCTAGCAAACAATGTTATTCATCCAGCAGCATTTCAGGAGAAAGCAGAGTAAAAAGCATGTGAGATGATACCATAAAAATAAAACAAACATTCCCTACCCACAAGGACCAGTGGGTCAGAGTACTGAGTGTGTAATGAGTGTTTACTGTGTGAAGAGCACAGTACTTAATTAATCAATTAAGTACTTGAGAGCCTACTATAGAGCTAATAAGCACCATCCCTGCCCTTGGGCAGTTTACAATCTAGCCAGAAAGCATCATGGCCTAATGAATAGAGCACAGGCCTGAGAGTCAGAAGGAGTTGATTTCTAATCCTGACTCTACCACTTGTTTGCTGTGAGATGATGGGCAAATCCCTTAACTTCTCTGTGCCTCACTTACCTGTAATATGGGGATTAAGACTGTGAGCCCCATGAAGGACATGGACTGTGTCCAACCTGATTAACTCATCTATTGCAACCAATCATATTTAGATATGATTCTAAAATATCCTATCTTCTAGACTGTGAGCCCACTATTGGGTAGGGACTGTCTCTATATGTTGCCAACTTGTACTTCCCAAGTGCTTAGTACAGTGCTCTGCACACAGCAAGCGCTCATTAATATGAATGAATGAATATTTATTGAGTGCTTACTGTGTGCTAATCACTGTACTAAGCACTTGGGAGAGTACAATACAACAGAAGCAGGAGGTGGGAGGTCAGCAAGGAGGCTGATGTAGTAATCTAGGCGGCATAGATGAATGACTGTATTAACATGGTAGTAGTTTGGATGGAAAGGAAAAGGCGGATATTAGTAATGCTGTGAAGGTGGAACCATGAGGATTTGGTGAAGGACTATGTGGGTTGAATGAGAGAAAAGAGTCAAAGATAATGCACCCTCCCTCCTCAAATCCACCAGACAATTCAAAGCTTTATTGAAGGCACATCTCTTCCAAGAGGCCTTCCAAGACTAAGCACCACTTTTCCTCATCTCCCACTCCATTCGAGGTCACCCTAACTTACTCCCTTTGCTCTCCACCCTCCCCCGGCTCCACAGCACTTATGTACATGTCTGTAATTTTATCTATTGCACTAATATCTGTTTATTTGTATTAATGTCTGTCTCTTTCCGTCTAGACTGTGAGCTTGTTGTGGGCAGGGACTGTCACTGTTTATTGCTGTACTGTACTTTCTCAAGCCTGTAGCACAGTACTCTGCCCAGAGTAAGCACTCAAAAATATGATCGAATGAATGAACAGAGGTGGTGGATGCATTCTCTGACCACAACAAGCTCACAGTATAGAGGAGCACTTAGTATAATGCCTGGCACATATGAAGTGCTTAACAAATGCCATTAAAAAAAATGAGACAAAAGGAGAAAGACAGTAAAATAAATTAAAGATAGTGGGAAGTAACAAAATTGAAAGATATGTTCAAAAGAAGGGTTTAGGTGACAATGAAGCGCCAAAGAATCAGTAGGGAGGAAGTTGGGGACGCAGATGAAAAGAAATTACAAATAATGGAAGCAGGAAGAAAAAAACCCAAGGAAAAATACGTAGAGTGAGTGTAGTAGAATATGCCAGGAAGAATAGTAGAATATGCCAGGATGAAATAGCAGAATAAAGCATAAAAAATGCTTGAATGTACAACTGAATATGCCTGCAGTATCCTGCCATCAATGGGACATGTGCATGATTTGTTTTTCCTGTAGTGATGATAGATGCACTCTCACCCACCTCTTGTAGCCAACAGAACAGAAATTAAATTCTGTTTTTTAGTATTCTGGGACTAATATCCTATCATTTCTGGATCTCCCATCAAACTCGGGAACAGGACAGGTCATAAATTAGATTTTAGCTTTTTAACAACTTCTCCCAAAAGGCTTTGGGGACCTGGACCTAAATCTGCTAAAGTTCATTCTACTGGTTCCTTTTAATTAGTGCTCTCCAGAAGTATTTTTCAAGCAAGATATTCATTCACTCTGCACCAAGTATGCCCCATACAATTCAAGCCCCTTTGTAAAAAAAAAAAAAACAAAACCCCAAAAAACCCAAGATGTTTTCCTAGAAGATAAATGAATTTTTTTCCAAAATAATCACTGTTAAATGAGAGGATTCTTTGTATTCTGAATGTCAGCCTGCTGATGTAGGACTTAATTAAACATTTGCCCATTTAACAATCTCCATTCACCTCTCTCATAAGCAGTATTTTCAACATAATTCCTTAGAGAAGAATGCAGACAACAGGGAAGAGGGCATGTGTAGTTCACTTGGACTTAATCATTGCATTTGGAAAAGGAACCAGGGGATAGAGGAAGAGCTCAGGGTTGCATAAAGTTCACTAGTCTAACAAGGAATCCTTCACTACCCTTAGTCACATATTCAAGATTAGGCTTTAGCCTCTGGTTTCAAGACTTTATCTTTGTAGAATAACTTCAGATAGTTTTGTCTCTTGGAGATTTGAATTTTAGCTATGAAGAACATAGATGGAAGTTGGGGGGCGGGGGCACATGTACCCACGTGACATGTGTGTGTGTTTTAGAGAATGAGATGAGTAATTTTAGGTGCCACTTCACAGGGCACTGTCTTTTAAAGCAACCTCTTGAA
This sequence comes from Tachyglossus aculeatus, assembly GCF_015852505.1. Taxonomy (NCBI): domain Eukaryota; kingdom Metazoa; phylum Chordata; class Mammalia; order Monotremata; family Tachyglossidae; genus Tachyglossus; species Tachyglossus aculeatus. The sequence continues at coordinate 19,550,132 of NC_052089.1, read as the reverse complement.
AGATAAAAGTATGGATGGTAGGTAAACACTTTTATCCTATACTTAATAGTCTTCTCCTATTAGCAAATACCAATGGATACAGAAAAACGGAACTGAGGGCTTAATGCAATGATTTTTCCCCCTCTTTGAAATTTAGTGTCTCCACCTCCTAATAAAATAAAAAGGGCAGCTATTTTCACCCAGAAATGTATATTATTAGGTGCTGCAAACATCAATACTAATATCACATAACTAGACTTTTATGAGAAAATACAATTATCCATATTATTTCAAGTCACAATGTTGTTAAATAGCGATTCGGGCTTAGGGTTTTGAGTTTGTAACACAATTATCTTCTGTTACACAGAAGAACTAATAAGGCTGCTTATCTAAAGTAATGTATTTACCTGCAATATTTAAGTAGAGGCTCACTGGATTCACATCCATTTCAAATAATATTTTGGACTGGATCAGCAGCTCCTCGGGATGCAAGGTAATGAATTTCCCAAAGCAGAGTGGTTTGGCAAGAACACAAGGCTTTTTAGAGTACAGCATATCGCTGAATCAGATTCCTCAGTTCTGATGCTAAGTGAACACTCATTTGAAGATAATTGCTAACTCAGAATAATAGCCTTCTCCAGGTGTGGAGCTACTGGAAGATGAGGGGAAGCTGATATTTTCTTGCATGTAATATATGAAATGAGTTTCCTGACAATATAAATAAAGGAAATAAAATTAAATTGAAAAGATCTCATGCGATCAGAATAATTTTGAAAAAGAAAACAGGCCACCCACCCACAACTGCACATCTAATGCTGCCCACCTTCCTCACCTCACTGAAACTCCATTCTTGCTTTTCAGACAAAAGTTGATGTGGATCAAGTGCTATAGTCACCCCAGCGCTTAATACAGTGCTTGGCACTGTAAGCGCTTCACAAATACTATTATTGTTATTCCAGCACTTAGTACAGTGCTTAGAGAAGCAGCGTGGCTCAGTGGAAAGAGCCCGTGCTTTGGAGTCAGAAGTCATGGGTTCAAATTCCAGCTCCACCAATTGTCAGCTGTGTGACTTTGGGCAAGTCACAACTTCTCTGGGCCTCAGTTACCTCATCCGTAAAATGGGGATTAAGACTGTGAGCCCCATTTAGGGACAGTGTCTGACCTGATTACCTTGTATCTACCCCAGCACTGAGAACAGTGCTTGGCACATGGTAAGTGCTTTACAAATACCACAATTATTAGGAACAGCAATACAGATTGATTCGGACTTTCTTGCTTAAATTCAGAAATTGATACTAGAATTTTAACTTTCCCTTCTGCAGGTAGATTACCTTTTTTATGATATTGGTTAAGCATTTACTATGAGCCAGGCACTGTACTAAGCACTGGGGTAGAACAAGCTAATCAGGTTGGACTCAGTCCCTGTTCCGCACTGGGCTCGCAGTCTCAATCCCCATTTTTCAGACAAGATGAGGCCCAGAGAAGTTAAGTGACTTGCTCAAGGTGACACAGCGGACATGTGGCTGAGCTGGGATTAGAGCCCAGGTCCTTCTAACTCCCAAGCCTGTGCTCCACCCACTAGGCAACACTGCTTCTCTAGGTCAGTACTGTATCAGGGCATTCAACAATATATAATTTAACATATACTTTATGGTCCTGGCCATTAAACCTGGTCATTAGGTTTAGTCTGAGAATCAAAATAAGTAGAGCTTCAAAGCAACTTTAGAATATCTAAGCCTAGGAACAAGGTGGGGATTTCTTTCCTAACAACTTTCAGTTTATAAACCATTCTTTGTGTGCCTTTAATACTGAAATTGTTTAATCTAGATGTCCATCACTTTGTGGACTTCAAACTACTAAAATTACCTCCCTCTTCATCTGTGTTGGGATAATTATAAAAGTGCTTGCAGTAAGGAAACATTTTGCTTGCCTCTTCAGCACTTTAATACAGATTTATCTTCTAGCAACACTTAATGGGAAACTAAATCACACATCAACATGCTCTAACAATATAATGGTGAAACAGCAAGCGAATCACTCAATTTTGATAAGTAAAGGATACCTTGCTCCTGAAATTTGTAATGCAAAAAATCTCCCTTCCACTCCTTCTAGCCTTTACTTAAAAAGTGGTAGAAATGGATTTTGCGGTGCAAGACAAATTTTGCCTGTTGACACAACTAATTTATTCAAGGACTATTTATTGACCATCCAAGCAGGCTTCTAGGCCTAGTGAAAATAATAAAGAATTGACAAAAGATGAGGGTTTGAATCCCAGCCTTGCAACTGGCCTCTTTATGTCTCAGTTTTTTTGTCTGCAAAATGGAGGGTGTGGGTGGGCGGTAGGATAGATTGTGAGCCCTGTGTGGGACAGGAACTGTCTGATTTCATAACCTTGTATTTACCCAAATTTGTAGCACCTAATAACCATTTAATTAGTCAATCAATGGTATTTATTGAATGCTTACTGTGTGCAAAGCTGTACTAAGCCCTTGAGAGGGTACACTACAACAGAGTTGGTACACACTTTTCCTGCCCGTAAGGAGCTTTCTGTCTAGAGCGGGAGACAGACTAGCAAAATCATTTTATTTAGGTATAGCCCGCAAACACTCCTCTTTCACATATCATTTAGGAGATCCTGTACTATAAAACTTCAGTAGAGTTGTAGCCCCATTTTCATTTTCAGTAGTAAAATATCCAAATTAGAAAATTATCCTATGGCAGAAACCATATTTTTTCAATATAAATACATCCAATGGGGGCAAAATTAACTTATGAGGTGATTATGGTAAATGAAGTTCCTGCTCAGAAAAAAGACAAGTAATTGTTCGTTTCCTTTAGATATTATTATTATTATACATTTTTATATATGGTTGATAGAAGCCTCTTCATCTGCACATATGTATTCTTAATGGCACTATGATTTTTCTATGGAAAACTTGCCTTGGGGTACTAATGGTAACGTTAATCAATCAATCATATTTATTGAGCGCTTACTGTGTGCAGAGCACTGTACTAAGCGCTTGGGAAGTACAAGTTGGCAACATTAAGTTATTAAATTTACTTTATATATGCAAAGCATTGTGCTAAATGCTGAGATGTGACACAGTCTAAGAGGGAAGGAGAACAGTATAGGTGGTTGGAAAAAAGAAAAGCATGCCACACTGGAATGCCAATGTTATTTTACAGGTTTTTAGGTACTGGCTTAAATAAATGAGTTCTAATATAGAGTCTGAGGTTCCTCATTTTAAAAAGGAAGTTAAGAAATTGGTTAAAAAAATTAAGGCAAATCATTGAGGTTAATTTAAGGACTATTCAATGGAACATCTTGGAAAAAGATAAGTAGATGTTTGGGTAGGAAATAAAAGAAGGCTAAGGCCTGATGATAAAGTTAACTTAAAGAAACAAAGAGGTTTATGGAAGGAAGACAAAAACAAAGTAAGGAATCAGTGGTATCTGTTGAGTACTTCCTAAATGTGGAGCGCTGTACTAACCACCTGGGGAAAGTCCACTAGAAGCAAAAGACATGCTCCTTACCCTCAGGGGATTTACAATCTAAAATACTTCCTATCAGTCATATTTATTAAGCACTTGCTGTGTGAAGAACATTGTACTAAGTGCTTGGAAGAGTGCAATATAACAGAGTTGGTAGACATATTCCCTGCCCGCATCTAGCTTATGGTCTCTTCTGATTGCCTAAACTGTTTACACTTCCCTAAGGGAGGGGGGGGATGGACTATTGAGTGACTCTCCTGCATTCTTCCTCCTTCTCAGTATGGGGACAGTGAAACTGGTCATCACAGCATCACATTTAATTAACTGTTCAATATTTTCCTCAAGCATAGAACAATAGGAAAGAACACAATTTCAAAAGTTGACTTTCAGGCTCCAACTCCTGACCTTAAAGGAGGCTGTAGATCTTTGAATACAGAATAGAAATCCACTTGCCTAGGAAGATTCAGGTACGATCCTGTCTGTAGTAATGGATTGGATTAGGTGGATTTGAGATGTCTTTCATCCTAGTGACTGTATTAAAAGTCAAAAAGGAATTGCTTAGCAATTCTCTCTTTGAAATTTTGGAAGATAGGCCATTTTGCCCTTACTGAAATTTTGCTTTTCATTAATAGTCCTTATTCTCAGGTTAGAATTAACTAAAATAAAACTTCAAGAAAAAAAAATATTTAGGTCAAAGATGAATTCAGCTAAAGATGTGGTGATAGATGAATCACAGCCAACTGTTCCCAGAAGTTTCCCAAGGCTGCAAAAACCACTTGCTGTCTAAATATGCTTCAAGCCTGTTTCTGGAGTTTAAGGTTGACTGACATTGAAGCAGTACCTAAACACGGCCTTAGGTAGAGGCAGTTCCTTCATTTAAGATGTCACCACTAAAGGTAAGGGCTTATCATTAGCAGCAACATTGGAACATGCTTTTCTTTACTCCTCCTAGTAACAGAATGGTAGAGATCTGCTTTTACTATTAAAAAAAATAAAGAAATGAAACTACAACTTCCAAGATTAGGGGACAGCTTTTTTCAATCTGTCCCATTTCATGATTACTCTGCAACAAAATTTACCATCAAAGTGAACTAAGGCAAGAGAGGACTCCAGTATCATCTTTTTTCCTTGTAAGCAATGCTAAAATATCATTTTTCATTTGGCAAGCAAATTGATATATTAATAAAAAATAATGTTTTTAATACAATATCATGAGATAGCCAACTCAGGAATCATATGATTATGGTTTGCACACAAATTTTATCCTGATCATGGGTAATTAGGATATTAAAGTTAGCTCTTGATTGTAAGGTCCTCAAGGGCAAGAACCATGTATATTACTTCTGTTGTACTCCTCCAAGCAAATAGTGTCTTACTCTCAACTCTACTCAACTCAACAAATACTACTGATTGACTGATAAACGAGATCATATTCCTCATAGATTGACTTCCATTCTCCATGCACAACTCTACTTTTATAAATGAAGGTAAGGAGAATACCTCACTAGCATGGCCTAGTAGAAAGAGCAGAGGCCTCGGAGTCAGAAACGCTGATGTCTAATCCTGGCTCCACCATGTGCTGTGACCTTGGGCACAGTATTAATTTCTCAGTGCTTCAGTTTCTTCATCTCTAAAATGGGGACTGGCTGCCTGTTCTCCCTTCCCTTTAGACTGTGATCTCCATATGAGAAAGTGACTATGTACAACCCTATCAGCTTCTATCTACCTCAACACAATGCTTGGCACATACTACATGCTTAACAAATACCACAATTATTGTTTCATGCCATATTCCTCTGGAATACTATGAACTCCACAGAGGAATACTTAAAGGACCTGTCAGATGAGGAGTTGAACAATGAAGACTGTTCCCCTAGGAGAATAATCAGAGGGGGTACGTGGCACCACCCCATCTCAACTCCAATCCTAATTCTAAATATGTCACCATCTGTGTGTGAATGTGGCGGAATGACTTTCCTCCACCTAAATGTAGGGGGGACAAAAATCAGGCTTTAGGATTTGACTGTCCATCCTATCACTCCAGAGGATACGCAATTGGGCAAATGAGCAGGAAAAAAGTAAAAAATAATGGAATCGGAAATTTTGATTTTTTGGTTCTCTTTTACATCACCCTTGAAGTTTTGGTATCTTGCCTCCATTTCCAACAATATGAAAGTTAAACACATGTTTCCAGGTTCCCTAGTCCCTTCGGGGTTGGAGAGATTCTTTCTCTTCCCATCACCCAAAATAACTTTTCTCTTTGCTTACCCACTCATTTCTTATAAACGACACTGATCTACATGCTTTTGTTACTTAAAGTGTCTCAATTCAACGATTCCCCTGTGCTCTTTCAGCTAAAGCTCTTGGCCAAACCTTAGTTATTTTATTAACTGCATCTATAGTCTCTATTCTATTCTCTTTGCTGGAAAATCCACATTAAAGCATCATCTCCCTCTTCCCTTAAAGTCGTTCTGAAATTCATATTTCTTATCCCTTTACCTATTTGAAGACAAGCTGTAGCAATTGTTTCCCTCCACTTCCTATTGTCCAATTTCCCATCTTGCCTGCTCTGGTACCACATAATCTCCCCAGATGCTTTTTCCCTGAACCATCTCCCTAGTAGACATCTGCCAAACTGATTGCTTTTTCTCTTTAAGATCTCCTTACAATAAACTCACTTCTTCAAAGCCCTTCTTTGCCCTCTTCAAGCCACAAAAAAGGAAATGACTGTGGTTGAGGCCCACAGGAAGTAATCAAACTAGTTGCCAACAAAGTATGGGACTCCTAACCATTCCCTTTTTTACACTAAACCCGAAGCTCTATTCGCAGAGGGATAAGAGTCAACGGTTACTTCAAACTTCAAAAAAACTTCCTGCTTTCAGAAGTTGAGATGAAATTAACATGCATGCTTAAATGAAGTAAAATGTAAATGAAGGAGCTTCTTAGTCATGGGACATCTTAACTAAAGCAGGTCTCAGAGTTCAGTTCAAATCTGGGACGTTCAAAGCCAACTTCAATGCAGATGAGCTCCAGAATGCAACCGGCTTTCTGAAAATCTTTCAACATGGAGACACCCCCATACCTAAATTCACACATCTAAGTTGCAGACATTAGATGACTAAACTGTGAGGGAGGGCAAGGCAAATTTATGAGACTTGCAATATACTGCAAGCATGAATTACCCTTGAAGTTTTAATTGAAGTATCTCCTAAACTTTAAATGCTTCTGTCATCATCTATCAAATTATACAATTATCCATTATAATTATTTACATTTCTTGTTAAACATCTGAATTATGCCACTTCACCTATTTATACAAATTATGTGATTATATATAATTACATTAGATAGTTGAACAATTTTTAAAATGCATACATGTAAAGTGAGTCATATAGAGCACGTTAATTTATTTCCCTTCTCACCACATTTAATAGTGATACCATGGAAATTTTGCATCTCTAACATTTACCAGAATAAAATATCCATAGTTTAGGGCTTTTCTAACTATAAAGTACTTGGATAAGCTTTCTCACTATTGTGCACCAGCAAATGCATCACAGAGAGTAACCAATAATCTAACCCATCAGCTACTCTAGTCTTAGCAAACTCTAAAAATGGAAATAAGGGATGCTTTATATAATGATAAAACAAGCATTTTTTTTTAAAGGAAATACTAGAAGCAAATATTTTCTGAACAAAGTTTATCTGAAGTTCCAAATACCATTACGGTTCATATACCACTGTAGTTTTAGATGAGCATGTTGAACTGCAAAGAATAACTTTAGACAAATATGCTTCAATCCACATTAAATTATCAGTTACAAATAAACTCTTGAGTAAAGAACCCGTATTCTAAAATGTGCTAATTGTCACCTTTTTAACTTTCTTGGTTCTAACCAGTTATTTGACTCCTATATTTACAAATTCTAAAATGAATACTCATTGAAAGTTGTTTTATTGTTTTAGGTTTTTTTTTAATATCAAATGGCATAAGCGTAAGGCATGTGGAGAGAAACTTCCTCCACACCAATGGAACTCTAGTTTCTTGATGAGGATGAGCCTGATAAAGAGAAACTTAAAAGAGGGATTTTTCACATCTACTAAATCAACTCATGGCTGCAAATAATATGCTGATCTTAATGGTTACAAGGATACAAGAGGACAACAAAAATTGACAATAGACTATTTTTCTTTATGCTCCCAGGGAGTGTAAAGAGTCAAGTTCCACAGAAATCCTGCCTTCTCATATATAAAAAAATCAAAATGGAAATAACCAAATAAGTTCCATGTGTGAGACTATCCCAGTTCGCTTTGGCATTCTTTCACGTCCAACTTCCTGAACACATTTATGGGAAAAAAATTGCTAACACGTAGCAAACATCAGCCTTTCCCAGGGAACTGATTCTACTCTCAAAACACTTTAAACACACACGGAACATCTTAAAATTCTGACCACCACATTCACAAGAAGTGGTTTGACCTAAGCAGTTTGTCTCAAGAAGTTTTCATGAAAGAAGTGTTCTTTTTTCTTCTTTTTTAGAGGGGAAACTGTGGCAATATCCTATTTGTTATATTGCTCTGCCATCTGTAGGTCAGTGAGGATATTCCACAGCAAGTCTTTTACTACATTTTTAGATTTTGTTAAACTGCCGCAAGAAGCACGTTAATAATCAGTTTTACACTATTTTAAAGGATTCTTCTTAGTCCTGGAGAAGCCTCAGGGTCATGTCATTGTTCCCTGCCCTCTCTCACCAAATTTGCAGAAGATTAGAAAGACACAGGCACGAAGAGGCAAAAGGAATGATTTGAAGAGGTCACCACATCAACGCTATTGTCCAAAGAAAAAACTATCTTTACTGCGGAACCAATTCTTTCAACCAATTTTCTTAAACGTGGTGAAATGACTAGCACTTGACCCTCCTCACCTTATTATCATAATATGGTGAGTGTGCCCAATGAGATCTTGGTTGCTGGAAGACACCTCTCAAAATTATCAATCCTTATATAATAAAAACATGTCAACACACCACCTGTTAACACCACTCATGCTGCCAGAGAAGCAGTGTGGCTCAGTGGAAAAGAGCAAGGGATTTGGAGTCAGAGGTCAGGGGTTCAAATCCCGGCTCCACCAATTGTCAGCTGTGTGACTTTGGGAAAGTCACTTAATTTCTCTGGGCCTCAGTTACCTCATCTGTAAAGCGGGGATTAAAACTGTGAGCCCCCCGTGGGACAATCTGATCACCCTGTAACCTCCCCAGCGCTTAGAACTGTGCTTTGCACGTAGTAAGTGCTTAATAAATACCATTAATATTACTATTATTATCATCAAGCTATTTAATGAGGAAAATAGGCAGATAGCAGTACTGCTTAGAGAGCCATCCTGAAAATGTCCAACAAAATCTGGACAAAAATCAGACTGCAATAGTGTATTTAAAACAGTGCTCTGCACATAGTAAGCGCTCAATAAATACGATTGATTGATTGATTGATTGATTTAGAAACCATTCACGTGAAGCCAGTGATAAAAATATAAAGCGCTGTGTGTATGTTCTTATGTAGACTTTTGACATCAGTGAAATTTAGTCTCCCAGAGTGATCCAGTATCATGCTTGGCAACCAGAGATGACCTGATGTCAATTGACACCTCCAGGACTTCGTGTGAAAAATCTGAAGCATCTAACGTAGAAAAACAGAATCAATGTTTTGATAGACCGAAGTCATGTTTCATATTAATTTCTGAATAGTCATGAGCAAACAACAGGAATAAGGAAAACAACGGGAAATATTTGGTTTTAACCGAAGGATTATAGATCTTTTGCAATCAAACCCCTCATCTGCACATCCAGTTGAAATGTGCTGGAGACATGTGAATGAGTACCTGCTTTACTCCATTTCAATCATTTTTCAGCTAAGTTAATTTTCGCTACTAATGCTGAATGTGTAGGAGAAAATTTCACAAATTTTACCTAATTTTGTTCTTCAACCAGAATATGTACAACTGATGTGAAGCAGTTTGTGTGCCTGGATTTACATCACTTTGACAATCATTTGATTTATCCTGAGTGGTACGTCAATGTAGTTGTTGAGCGCTTACTCTGTGCAGAACACTGTCCTAAGAGCTTGGGAGAGTACAATATAACAATAAACCGACACATTCCCTATCCACAACGAGCTTACAGCCTAGAGGGGGAGAGAGATAGTAATGTAAAATAAGTTACAGATATGTATAGAAGTGTTATGGGGCTGGAAGGGGGGATAAAAAAAAGGGACCAAGTCAGGGCAATGCAGAAGGGAGTGGGAGAAGAAGAAAGGAGAGTTTAGGGAAGGCCTCTTGGAGTAGATGTGGCCAGCTTCGTATATTTTATTTAGGCATATATCACTGCATTGTCACCAGTTCAGATAGGCCTAGTGTGTCACCAATTCAGATAGGGCTATCATCACTCAGAATAGATGCACCACTCCACACTTCAGAGAGTGTCAGCATTTCTACCAATCTGCATAAAGTAATGTGAAAGAACCCTCTTTTTTCAAATGCTGATCCACTGAAATTCTGCCATTTCCCTAAAATTACCACTCACACCTGATTTTTACAATCCGTAATGGGGATAGCCTTCTGTTTGACAGAGATCTAAAGTCAAACTTATTTTGTGCAATTCACTACAGACTCAGACTGAATTAACTCGCCCTGGATAGTCCTAGGGCATGCATCCAACAGAGATCATATGCTTTTTACAAATCTTTCTGTTCAACAAAATTCCCAAATGCAAAGTCTTATTTTCTGGTTCTGCATGTGAATTTTTAAGGATTCTCTGGAGAGTACTAAAGATCAATAAACCAATAAGCTGATTTTACTTATCCATTTATGCTATTTGCTTTCTACCTCCCTTCTCCCTTATTAACTGACTGTATTTTATATTGACAATTTAATAGAGTTATTATTCTTATTTGATACTTTCTGTTCATTAACTGTACCACAGTGCCCAAATACTGGTGGAGGAAAAGTTATCATTAACTATTGGAGGACTCAACAAAAAGGAGATGAGGATTCATTTCTAAAAATGAACACAATAGAATGATTCAGCATCCTGTGTTCATAGCGGATTTCACCATGTAGAGGATGAGCGACAAGGTTTTTGAAATAGCCCAGTTTCAGTAAATCTGTTTCCTATATAATTCTAATTACAGTCCTAAGGGTATTACCTCTGGTATTCCCTTGTAGAATAATGTTTGGTCTAAAATACATTCTGGAAATAATCTCACAGGAAGCAAAATGGCCTTGCTCAGTCATTAAAATACTGGATACACTGTTTTGAAATACAAATCCTAAGCTCTTGAAAAAACACTCAATAAAATTCACAAAGACATCTGAAGTGTAATGATGAACAATTAGGATCCAAAATCAATTCTAGATTTTACTTAACATTTATTTCCTTATATTTTTTTTCTCCTGAAGGAGGCTTTGGTCTTGGCAAATTACAAAAACATTTAATTTTCTGAAGAATTGAAATGGGGTGAAGGTATGTATTTTAGGGAGTTGTGACAGAAATGATGATCTGTCCAAAGAAAGTGCAAAATGGTGGCCATGATCCCTCTCCTTCCTACCTCTTTGGGATGACATAAAGATTAACAATGTAACGGAGAAAAGAGGTTTAGAAAACGTGAATACATAGTACATAATCATTATTATTACTTTCTCTCTAGCTGATGTTTTACAACAACATCCTAGGCAAATATCATTGAGGACATGGAAAAGGAAAGTAAATAATGCTTGCATTTGCATAATTACTGCAACAAGAAATTATTTTTTAATGTCACATAAAGATAACACCAAGCAACATGGCACGCAAGGCACCAAGAAAAAAAAAGAAATTGATAAGGCACTCGTGCAGAGCACTGGAGGATTTAAGTCGCAACATCGAGCCCTCGGCCTGTTTTTCCCATCATCATCATCAATCGTATTTATTGAGCGCTTACTATGTGCAGAGCACTGTACTAAGCGCTTGGGAAGTACAAATTGGCAACATATAGAGACAGTCCCTACCCAACAGTGGGCTCACAGTCTAAAAGGGGGAGACAGAGAACAAAACCAAACATACTAACAAAATAAAATAAATAGAATAGATATGTACAAATAAAATAAAATAAATAAATAAGATTGCAGAGGTAACCACTAAAAACCCTGCCGCTTTTTCACCATGACACATGGGCTCCCGGCTCCTGACATGCCAGGTGCATATGGCGCCTTGGGGGATTAAAGCTGCAGTAGTGCAAGGCCTCCAGAAATTTTATAATTTTAAGAAACTTTGATTGTGACTGCACTCTTCCTTACCTGAATAGGTGCACTCTGAAGCCCCTTTACCTCAGGACTTGATGTATCTGAACTTTGTCTTTCATGTTGTTTTATGTTTATATTATTTCATCGTTCTTAGTGTACTTGTGGCCAAACCCCAACCTGCCTTATTCTTACACTGTCCTCCCTGAAGGGCCAAGAAATGCATCTAACTCTTCCCTTTGTATTTCTGCCCAATAAAGCGATTATGTTGCTGACCTACATTAGGTTCAGTGTTGAATTATGATTCTACATTCACAGTGCAATTTTAAGACACATTCTCAAGGATAGAACAAAATCAGAAAAGTCACATTATGGGCAGCTGAAAGCAGTTCTTTCAAAAATAGCCAATTACTCATTTATTCAAACCATGACTCTATGTGTGTACTACTCCTAGTTTATTTTTTTCAAATACTCTTCCGCTTACCCGTCCTCATTCTTCAAAGCCTCCAGTGGTTACCAATTCTCTGCATCAAGCAGAAATTCCTCACCATTGGCTCTAAGGTACTCCATTACTTATACATTATCTTCCCCTACTGCACCCCACCTTGTACTCATCCTTTCTCCCAAATTTCAGCTTTTGATTAATCCACCTCTGATTCCTTGACCATACTGTGTTCTCTTTAATCCTGCACAATGGGAGCATGAAAATCTGCTGCTCCGAATACTTGACACCCTCATCCATATCCATCTGGGCAGGGCAGATTTCAGATTGAAGACTTCCCTGAGGCAAGAACAAAAGAAAAATGACCACCTTTTCTGAGACACATGGTGTGCTCATTAGCAATGCTGGGAACGTAGTTTGGTTCAATGACATCATGCAGAAATCCACCTGAACCTAGAGTGTCTCTCTATAGACTCTAGACTATAAGCTTTGTGTGGGCAGGGGCTGTGTCTGTTTATTGTTGCATTGTACTCCCCTAAGCACTTAGTACAGTGCTTTCCACACAGTAAGCGCTCAATACGAGATTGAATGAATAAATGAATAGGGAGCCCCCTGACCTCCAAATTCCCCTTTCATTTATTCAGTTATATTTAGTGAATGCTTACTGTGTGCAGAGCACTGTACTAAAGGCTTGGAAGAGTACAATACAACAACAAATGGGCACATTCTCTGCCCACAATGAGCTTACAGTCTAGAGGGGGAGACATCCCTGTTGCTGACCTGTCAGGAAGACTGTGGCTGTCATTACTGCCTGAGTTATTAGGAGCTTGTAAAACAGCTCCTTTAGCCACAATATTGTGCAGCAACTTTGTCTTTGTCATTTTAATCTTTCCTCATGCAGTTTTAGCCTGCCTCCAGGCCCCTTTTTAGATTGAGATTTCCTTGAGGACAACAGACCATATGCAATTTATCCTCTATAATACTCAACTGAATTGTAAATTCCTTGAGGGAAGAAATCATTTATACAGACTCTACTGTACTCTCCCAAGTCCTTATTAGAGTGTTCTGCCTACACTAAATGCTCAGTAAATACTATTAATTGAAAAATTGGTACTTAGCACAGTATTTTGCACACAGTAGGACCTCAGTAAGTATTATTGAATGAATTGGCTTACCATGAAGCCCACAGTCCCAGATGGGTGCTCTGGGGCACATGTCCTAAACTCTAAGTTCATTTTCAACACTACCATTAACAGTACCAGCAGCAGTGCTGAACACCAACCCTCTGGAATTAAGGGACTCCCCTCCTTCCTCTCCCCCTCCATCCCCTCCCATCCCCCCTGCCCTACCTCTTTCCCCTCCCCACAGCACCTGTATATATGTTTGTACAGATTTATTACTCTATTTATTATTCTTGTACATATTTACTATTCTATTTATTTTATATTGTTAATTTGTTTTGTTGTCTGTCTCCCCCTTCTAGACTGGGAGCCCTCTGTTGGGTAGGGACCATCTCTGTATGTTGCCAACTTGTACTTCCCAAGCACTTAGTACAGTGCTCTGCACACAGTAAGCACTCAATAAATACGATTGATTGAAAATAAATGATTAAATGAATGAATGAAAGTGACTCAGTCAACCTATGGTGTCTTCCATGCTTGGTCACTTCCTGATGCAAAGGAATCTGGGGTGGCAAGCTGGTTCTAATCTCTCTTGGTAATACCAGTAATAGTAATTGTGGTATTAATTAAGCACTTGCTATGTGCCGAGCATTGTCTCTATCCCACATGGGCCTCACAGACTCAAGAAGAAGGAGAACAGGCATTTAATCCTCCATTTTACAGACAAGGAAACGGGGTCATAGAGAAGTTAAAAGGTTTGTCTGAGACCACATAGGAACTGAGTGGTGGTGTTGGTATTAGAACCCAGGTCTCAACACCCTGTCTGTGTTCTTTCCACCTAGTCCATACTACTTTTCCAAAAAAACAAAAACGAACAAAAACAAAAAGACCCCAACAACAACCAGCCAACCAAACAAAAAAACACTGTAGGGTTTGGGGAGAGCAACAGAGGAGAGTAACACAACCTGGTTCAATTTGGATTTTGGGAAACACCTTCCCAGTGAGGATCTTTTGAGCCCTTTGGACACTACTGGGAGCCAGGGGAGATCTGAAGAGAATCATCCGGGGAATCTGACAGTCAAGCACTGTCAGTTCAAGCTAAAATATGCTGTCCAGAGATCTAGGATGTTTCCAGTGAGAGAACAAGAGGTGACTGCTTATGGTTATTGGGTCTGAATAAAATAATCTTCTATCCTGTCTTTTTGGCATGATCATTCACTCTGAATTCCAGAAAAGCAGAGTGACTGAGTGGAAACAGTCCAAGCCTTGGGAATCAGTAGACCTATAATCTAACACCAGCTCCACCACTTGCCTATGGGAAAGTCACTCACCTTCTCTGCGTCTTGATTTCCTCATGTAAAATTGGGGTTTAGACATCCGTTCTCCCTCCCCCACGCAGGGCGGCCTATATTGTATCTACTCCACACTTAGTACAATACTTGGCAAATAGTAAGGCCTTAAATAGCATTATTATTATTATTACAAAGCCCCCACAGGAAGAATGGCAGACATCCATGAGTTTAAAGCAATGGGCCCATTTCAGAAAACTACTCCCTGGATCATGTTACTGCTACAGCTGAAGTCATGTCCTTAGAAATGGAAATTTCGGAAAGGAGATCTCACAAATCAGAAAACCCAGAGGAAGGCAAATGGATTGATGCTAACAAGCTACTTGAGACAGCAGCTACTTTGATTCAAAAATAGAGGTCATCATGAACTGCTATTGGAAAAGAGTAACATTAGCAATTCAAAAAAAAAGCCTACAACTATAATGCAAAATCTTTATATGCAGGTTAATTGCCTGCCAAGCTTTCCTCTTAAATCAAAGGTAAGTATGCAGGATCAATGCAATAAGGTGAAATGTCATTATTTCTGACTACCCAAGTATTACAAACCCTCTGAACTGATTTTTTTTTTCAAATGAGAACTGTTAAGAATTCCCCCTCCCCCTTCCCCAACCATCCCCTACCACCTTTTATTCAGCAGGCTGGAGTTAGAAAGGGAGTGGTAGAGCAAGATTTTCAGTGTTTACTAAGGGAGGTACAACCTTTCACCTTCAATCTTTTTATTTTGCCAATTAAAGCATGGCACTTTGAAGTGGTAGAACAGTTGTGAGGTTAATCAGTCAGCTCAAGGTCAAGCAACACATTTTGCTTCTGTTATATACTTCAAGTCAGTCAGTCAATCGTACTTACTGAGGGCTACTGTGTGCAGAGCACTATAATCAGCACTTGGGAAAGTACAGTACAACAATATAACAGAGACATTCCCTGCCCACAAAGAGCTTCCAAGTGCTTAGTATAGTGTTCTGCACTCAGAAGGCCTTCAATAAAGAATACTGATTTACTAAATATCTACTGCACTTGGATCAGTGACCTTTGGACAACTGATATTAACCCTACCCTCAATGCCACTGCATTTATGCATACATCTTATAAATTATTTATATGTCTGTCTTCCCGTCTAGACAGTAAGCTCATTGCGGGCAGGAAATTTATCTACAAACGCTGTTGTACTGTAATCTCCCAATAATAATAATAATAATAATAATAACAATAATATTGGTATTTGTTAAGCACTTACTATGTGCAAAGCACTGTTCTAAGCACTGAGGTAGATACAAGGTAAACAGGTTGTCCAACGTGGGGCTCACAGTCTTCATCCCCATTTTACAGATGAGGGAAGTGAGGCCCAGAGAAGTTAAGTGGCTTGCCCAAAGTCACACAGCTGACAAGTGGCGGAGCTGGGATCTGAACCCCATGACCTCTGACTCCAAAGCCCGTGCTCTTTCCACTGAGCCAAGCTGTTTCCAAGCACTTAGTATAGTGCTCTGCACAGGGTAAGCATTCAAGAAATACCATTGCTGATGATAATGTGGGCAGAGCATTGTAAAGGTGCTAGGCAAGGAACCAGAAAGATCTTAGAACTACTGCTTTTGAAGGATGTACAATAAAATGAGAAAGACTTAGATCGAGTGTATGTTGAGCTAGGTGAGAACTGGAGGAGTAAGATTCAGAAGGAATAATGTGATTGTGGCAACCTGACCAGAAGGTTGTTAGGGACTGGGATAGGACTCTGGCTGGTGGAGTAGAGGGGAAGGGACAGGTCAGAGAAAGATTCCTGAAGGAGAAAGTCTAATAATAATCATATCCTCAGCCATAGGTGATCAACAAATATGATTGACTGATCAACTGATACATAATTGACTCTGGAAAGGGCAGGAAAGAGATGACCAAGAAGATGGTGTTTAGTGACAGAAGAGAAATACCAGAAATTAGGGAAGAAGTGAAGGACTGGTCAGTCAAGGTGGAAAGACTTGTGTATTTTAAGTGCTATTTTAGGATTCATTAAATTCAGCACATATTAACACAGTGCTTTACCAATAGGTGATACTCAATACAGTTGCTACTGATATTACATAGCAAGCAGGTATGCATGCACATGGAACAGCAACTCTATATTTTATCCTTTCTGTTCTACTTTTTTAAATATTGGAATTAAACTACAAACCCTTTTGTTTTGGCCACAACCAACGGAAAATGACACATCTGAATTAGTCACCTTAAATGAACATGGATCAGGAACAAGGTGTGATAATCCCAAGAGTCCACTATGGATCTCCAAAGCTTTGAGGCAATACTGAGTGTATTTTCCTAGCAATGAGTAAAAAAAAAAACCCTCTACATGACCAAAGTATGTCATATCTGAAAATAGCCCAGACTTGAGCAATTATATATATATATATATATATATATATATATATATATATATATATATATATATATATAAATCATTTAGTGCTTGTTATATGCAATCACTAAGCTAAACAGTGGGATAGACACAAGATAATAATGTCAGACATATTTCCAATCCACAGGGGGCTCACACTCATTGGCACAAGATTGGGATATTCACTCCATAGTCAGACAAACCATTATAGCGCAGGCACTAGGATACTGGCAACTAAACTGAAAAATGAAAGCTGAGCATGACAGTCCAACTGTACTGCTAGTATCCAAAGTCTAAGCTTTAGCGCTATTGTTCCTTCTCTCCACACCTCCAAGCAAATGTTCCTTTCCCTTCATCAAGTAATACTAAATTAGATAATGAAAACTGTAGTATTTGCTAGATGCTTATTAGGTGCCAATCAATGGGATAGATATATGACAATCTGGCCAGATAAAGCCTCTGTCCCATATGAGGCTCAGTGTCTAAGTATGAGATTAACTTCAAGATCATAGCCAACTCAAGATGAAGTAGGTGAATGTGGAGGAAGTAGATCCTCTTTTTCTAACCAGGGCTATTTTGTAACAGAATCATAATTGTTATAATGCTTCCCAGTAGGGCAAATATTTCTATTTCCCCTACATTCATCTATCCAGGGGGCTGTCTAATCCTCAAGGCGACATAAAACCTGGTGAATGGAAATTGGGAACTTGAGACTCCCTCACAATGGCGAGATTTGATCTTGCTGACGCACTTCTAAACAACCTCCAGCTGAATGGGTAGACAAGGAAACATGAGGCAGTTCTGCCTGTTTTCTTCATAGGCAAAATCAGCTAATATGTCCTAACATCCATGGCAATGGCTTTGGTAGGCATTACTCCTTTCAGATAATGACAAAGCCATGACAGAAGATTTTCCTGGCACACAAGAAAGTTTTAAAGGAGGATCGAAAGCATGTTCTAATGATGAAACTAAAGATCTTGGGAAAAAAAACCTGTTTGAAAGATTTTTAGGGTGAAATATTTCCGTGTCATTTTACATTATTCGACACTTGCCTTATACCTATGACTATTTCTAACCCATGAACTGAAAATCCATATGGCACCACAATACTCCTCCATCTCTCCCCACCACCACTGTGCATATGCTTTTCTTGCTTTGGAAAAAATCCAAAAGAAGTTTTATTGTGAGTTTTTCCACCAACTATGCCCTTCATTTCCTCCTGGACTTTCCCCATCTTACCACTCTTGTTACTTCCTCTCTCAGCCAGTCTAAACATGTAAACAGAGAAACCAACATATGATACGCCATGAAGCGACAGGATAATGAGCGTAGTTGAGTGTTCCAGAAAAATAAGAATACTCCAGGACTAGAGGATCCAAGATGACAAAGCAGAAACTATAGTCAACACTTTTCTACTTCTACAGTGTAAAACTAAAGACACCAGGAAATCAGAAACTTCTGAAGAGATGAACCTGGTAAGAGTTATTCCAGTTGTCTATATCGACTGCTTAAGACAAATATGAAAAAGCAGCACCTGCATGAGTCTGAGAGCGCTGGCATGAAAATGACTGCTTTTGGACGTAAAAGGAAACTTTCTATTGATATTCTGAATCCGACAAGAGCAAAAGAATGATATTTCAGTGTCTTTTTAAAAAAGTGATAGACCAATCAAGAGACATGTTAGCAGCTAGGCAGCGTTCCAGACCAAACATTAGGTACCAGTACAGTGCCAAAGTCATAGTTACATCAATCTGGAAAAACCCACAAGTTTCAGCTCAATTCTGAGTGAGCTGAGCGGATACTATAATGGCCTCTATATTGATTATTTTGCAGTTAGGGTGTCAGTTCAAACTGGCCTA
Source organism: Tachyglossus aculeatus (assembly GCF_015852505.1). Taxonomy (NCBI): domain Eukaryota; kingdom Metazoa; phylum Chordata; class Mammalia; order Monotremata; family Tachyglossidae; genus Tachyglossus; species Tachyglossus aculeatus. The sequence continues at coordinate 19,531,238 of NC_052089.1, read as the reverse complement.
TTGGGAGGCCCTTAATAATAATAATCATAATAATATTGACTGTAATAGTATTTAAGTGCTTACTATGTGTCAAGCCCTGTTCTAAGCCCTGGGGTAGATACAAGATCATGTCCCTGCCCCAAATACGGCTCAGTCTTGACCCTCATTTTACAGATGAGGTAATAGGCACAGAGAAGTTAAGTGACTTCCCCAAAGTCACACAGCAGACAAGATGCAGAGCTGGGATTAAATCCCAGGTCCTTCTGACTCCGAGACTCGTGCTCTATTCAATAAGACATGCTGCTTCCCACTACAGTAGTGTCAACTTCAAAGACGAAGTGATGTGTCTTTGTGTCTGTGTGTATGTGGTGTAAGTTGAGCATAGCTATATTATACATACACACAGTTATAACTGTGCTAAACTTCCACTACATTCTCCTTATACTTTCTGCAACCTGTTTATTCCCTATATCTCTTCTTGCCTCCAAGTCATTGTATATCACCCATCACTTCTCTCTGTAGAATCCCAATCTTTTCCCTTTTCAAATTTCTACTGAAAATTTACTTCTTCTGAGAGATCTTCTCACATTAACTCTGCTCACTCTATAAATTATGTACAACTCTGGGTACACAGTACGGCACATTATAGAATACCCATTAAATAATAATAATAATAATGATAATGGTATTTGTTAAGTGCTTACTATGTGCAAAGCACTGTTCTAAGTGCTGGGGGGGATACAAGGTGATCAGGTTGTCCCATGTGGGACTCACAGTCTTAATCCCCATTTTACAGATGAGGGAACTGAGGCACAGAGAACTTAAGTGACTTAACCAAAGTCACACAGCTGACAAGTAGCGGATTTGGGATTAGAACCCATGATCTCTGGCTCCCAAGCTCTTTCCATGAGCTACGCTGCTTCTCTGACAAGCTCAACAATAAATAACTGTTATGCTGCTGAAGCTCCTTGCGTGATCTGTAGTCATGTTTATTTTATATTACAGTTTCTCTGATATTTACATGTCTACTTGCATGTTTGGGCTTTATTTTCGTATACAATGTTTTGTAATCCAGACAGCGCCTAGAACATTGATGTTTGTGTAACCTTGGCTCTAGAGAATAACGACTTTCCCACTGGCTCCTCATTAGACTGGTTTGCCTGCTGCAGTGGTCTCCTGACAGTCCACTGTTAGGCTGCACTATGATACTGAGCTTCGCTATTTTTTTATATCATTTTTATGCCCAGCAGACTTGGGGATTCCACTTTCAATTTTCACCATCCATTAGATCCCTAAGAATCCTGCTGTTTTCCATTTTCCCTATATGTCCATCAATAGCACTATTGTCAAAAATGAAGTATTTTTGCCTAATGGGAAGAGCAGTCAGATGACCTGGGTTCTAATTCCGACTGCCAAACGTCTGCTGTGGGATCTTGGGCAAGTCGCTTTACTTCTCTGTGCCTCAGTTGCCTAATCTGTAAAATGCTATGTGGGACATGGACTGTGTCCAATCTGATTAGCTTGTATTTATTCCAATATCTAGTACGGTCTCTAGCACCTAGTAAGTGCATAACTGACACCATTCAAAATTGAAGGTCAAGTCACATTTACAGCTATAGTGTCTAGAACAATAATAATAATGATGATATTTGTTAAGTGCTTACTATGTGCCAAGTACTCTCCTAAATACTAGGGTAGATACTGTCCCACACGGGGCAGTAGAATTTAATCCCCATTTTAGAGAGCAAGTAACTGAGGCTCAGAGAAGTTGTGTGACTTGCCCAAGGTCACACAGCAGACATATGGAATAGTGGGATTAGAATCCAGGTTCTCTGACTCCAGGCCTACTCTAAGGGAAAGGGTCTTTCCCTTAGGCCATGCTGCATCTCTATAGCATGTAATACTGAACTTGCTACCACTAAAGGTTTTAATAATAATAATAATAATGACATTTGTTAAGCACTTACTATGTATGAAGCACTGTTCTAAGCACTGAATATATTTTAATTTTAATATATTTGTTTTGGATTTTCTTCTGAGCAGGTGATTATAATGATATAATATAATAATATTATCTAACATCGCAATATTTCATTGATCAGTTTTTCCAATCTTGTTCATTATTTCTCCTTAAATGAAACCTGTCCAGTTAGCTGTGATCTTCCTGGAGAATGCAGTCAGACATGATGTACATACCCAAGGAAGAACAGATGTCAAACACACAGCTACTCTCTGAAAGAACACTTTTCCCCACCCTTCCCCATCACGATTTTGAAAAGAGAGTTTGATGCATATTGAGGCTTCAAGTTCAGAGATGGGATTTTGGCAGCAGATAGTCAGGGTGTTGCTTGTCTGAGTAAAGCAGAGAGAAGCAATTCCCAGAGTGGTTGTATGAGCAATGCTTTATTTCTTTTGATACAACTGCCCTAATTTTTTCTTTTCCCCTTTCGATCAGACTGGATTCTCAAAACCAAATTAACGGAACATTGGTTCAGATGTCAACTTTTCAATTTGATTTGGTGGGCCAACTGTCTACCATTATGAGGTGATGAAGGAATGGCTTCTCAATATCCCCATCCGGTGAGAGGGGTCTTAGGTTCATTGTGAGATAATCAATTGAAATCGATGTTCACAACTTTTGGCAATAAGCATTATGTTGTTGATTTGGTTTCCTGTCTTTCATAGAATATTTGGGAGCAGGAGTTAAATCTTATTCCTATGATTGTATTACACAGGGCAATAAATAATTGTTTACTACACTGGTGTTGGCTTCAAGAGAAGCAAAGATTAAAAAAGGTGGGACTGGACCAACTGGGGATAAATACGTTCATAAAAACCACAGTGAGAGGAAAACTTATTTTTAGATTACCAAAACTAAAATTACTACAAAAAGAATAATGAACAAATAGACTCTAAAAAAGTACTTAGTGTACCAATACACTATAACGTAAGAACCTCACGTTCTAAATTTACCAAAAAACCTCCCAAGTCTTTCCCACCTTATCTGTCATCCACCCAAAAGATTCAGTGATTATCAGTGTGACAAAAGAAGTGAAAAACAGGCCAAGAGTCTAATTAGAGCATCATTTACAGGAATTAGTTGAGTGGGAGGTCGCTGCTAGTTTACAAAACATTCAGGAACATTTTTGAAAGCTTAAATAAATTAAACATTTTTTTCTATAATTATGAGACCATACTCCACAGGCAGTAACGAAAAGTGGTACTCAGAAGACAAGCTGCTCCATAACATTGCCTTGCAGATACATTCCAAACAAATCACCCTTCACCAGAAAATATTTTCACCAGGTGCAAAGCTGCTGCTAGCTCTTCCCCATTTTTGATAATTACAGGGACGATGCATGCCCTGAAAATAGGCAAAAGATGGGAAAAAACTGCTCATTTGGGGATCATAATTTCACTCAAAAAAAAAATACACATTTGTTTACTATTAGATTTTATCTGGGCATGATCAAATTTACTTTTGAGCTGATAAGCTCTTTTTTTGGGTAATGGTACCGAGGAAGCAATTTGGGAACTGGCTCTTTCTATTTGATTACTTCAAATTGTTACAAAAGATGTGGACATGATGGCTCCATCTCTAAGTCACTGGGGCCCACTCGGTCCCCATCATTATCATTATTTTGGCATTTGCTAAGCAATTTAATGCACTATTCAAAGTGTTACTGCCCATTTCCCATATTCTTGTTTGTAAAGTCCTAGGGAGGGGAAAATATCTACATCCAAAGTGTTGGAAGAAAGTTTTAAGAACTTGACTGGAGACTAGCAAACCATTTTAACAATGAAACAATAATTCCATTCTTTTGGCCTGACAGCTTCAGGCAAGGCAGTGTTCACAGCTAAGAATTTAAGTCTTCAACATGATAAAAGGGTCCTACTATTGCTTTTCCCTGCCATACGTCGCTTGTAAGAAACAAGAAAATATCCCCACTGAAACACCAGAATTGATTCTTGCTATACAACATACACATGGGTTTAGTAAACACCCTTTACAAAACTGCACACAAAGGTTAACTCTCACCACTTTGGCAGCATAAATCTATCTGCTCATATGTGGGTTAGGAGTCTAAATGAATCTACCAGTATATTCTTCAAAGCAGTAAAAGAATGAACGTTACTTTAGATGTACTCAAGAGGAAACTTACCTCCGATTCACATTAAATTACTCGAAAAATTCAACAAAAGGTACAGTATGTAGCTTTCCTTTTATATCATTAGTGTAAAATGTGCAGTAAATTAGTAAGTTGCACGTTACACTACCAAATTAGAAAAAGCCTCAAATCAGTCCAAATAAACTCTCTAATTTGCATAATTTCCTTCATCTAGAGCCTGGGAGGGTGGGTAAATTTCAAAATCAGGTCTTACAAGACTTTCTATCAATACATACTTCTCCATAAGAAATGGATTGTTAGGACACCTGAGTAGCCTTAAACTGTAAATTTAACAAATGCCCTTCAGGGACTTTGGCACATTTTTAATAATCATATGATAGCTGGCATATGCCTGGTAGTACAGAGTGTATGGTCCCAGATGCCTAAACTAAAATTCTTCATAAACTTTTCTACCACTAAAAGGCACCTCTTCCAGACATTTTTCCACTCACTGCTAAAATGAGCTTGCCTTGGTTAGGTGAACACTTTACAGCCTGTCATGCCAAGTTTTACAGTGGTGGAAAGACGTTGTGCTTATTTTCAGTTTTTCCTCTGTGAGAGTCAGGGTACTTAGCATTTTCCCCAATAAAATCGCTTCCCACCGTAAACGTCTTTGAAAGTCAAGGGGCCTCGAGACTTCTCACCTTCTAGATCTCCTTCTCTGGGCCTGGTCCCCAGTTGTGAATAAGCACTTGGATTTCCAATCTTTACATCAGAAGGGCATATTAAGTTGAATGTAGTTGTCAACTACTCAATTTCCAAATGGAAAATCTGGAGTCATATTACCTTCTATGGTATAGAGCTCTCCAAATGAAATGCCGTATATATGGTAGAGGTTCAATGAGAGATTTGAAGCAACAGTAGATATTTTTTCTCCTTACATCTGTGTGGAAAAGAAGAAGTTGCACAGAAAATTTCCCCTATTCACTCTTCTGCCTATGTGTTTACTATGCATTTAGTGTGTACTCCGTAGGCACTTCGATTCTCACTCTAGTCCCACAGTACTTACATGCAAATATCCTTTTATTCTACTATTTCCCCAAATAGTAAAAGACAGACATCAATTCAATAAACAGACATAAATAAAATTACAGATAGATACATAAATGCTGTGGGACAGGGAGAGGGTGGAAGAGTAAAGGGAGCAAGTCAGGGTGAGGCAGAAGGGAGTGGGAGATGAAGGAAAGTGGAGCTTAGTCTGGGAAGGCCTCTTGGAGGAGGTGTGCCTTCAGTAAGGCTTTGAAGTAAGGGAGAGTAATTGTCTGATGGTCCCTGTCCACAAGCACCTTATAGTCTAGGGGGGAGACAGATGTAAAAAATAAATTACTGGTATGTACCTAAATGCTGTGGGGCTGAGAGTAGGGTGAATAAAGGGTACAAATCCAAGGGTAAGGGCAATGCAGGAAGGAGCACAGAAGAGGAAATGAGGGCTCAGTCAGGGAAGACCCCTTGGAGATGTGCTTTTAAAAGGGTTTTGAGGTTCTGAAAACACCCATCAGGAACTAATCCTATCATCATATTTTCAGAGCTTCCATTATAGTGCCTGAGAAAGTGGGCTATCTGATAAATAGAATAGAAAGGCAAGTATAAAGACTTGCATCAATTTGAGGTGAATTTCACACTCATCACTTCTTTTTCTCAGGTCAAGGGCATCAAAAATAATTGACAGATTAAAATAAAGGAAGCTTCCCCCTTTTTTCCATTCATTCATTCAATTGTATTTATTGAGCGCTCACTGTGTGCAGAGCACTGTACTAAGCACCTGGGAAGTACAAGTTGGCAACATATAGAGACGGTCCCTACCCAACAGCGGGCTCACAGTCTAGAAGGGGGAGATGGACAACAAAACATATTAAGAAAATAAAATAGAAAAAATACATATAAGTAAAATAGAGTAATAAATATGTACAAACATATATACATATATACAGGTGCTGTGGGGAGGGGAAGGAGGTAAGGCACGGGAGGGGGAGGAGGGGGAGAGGAAGGAGGGGGCTCAGTCTGGGAAGGCCTCCTGGAGGAGGTGAGCTCTCAGTAGGGCTTTGAAGGGAGGAAGAGAGCTAGCTTGGCAGATGTGCAAAGGGAGGGCATCCCAGGCCAGGGGGAGGACGTGGGCCGGGGGTCGACGGCGGGACAGGCAAGAATGAGGCCCAGTGAGGAGGTTAGCGGGAGAGGAGAGGAGGGTGCGGGCTGGGCTGTAGAAGGAAAGAAGGGAGGTGAAGTAGGAGGGGGCGAAGTGACGGAGAGCCTTGCAGACGAGAGGAGAACAATGTGTTCTCCTCTAACAATATGGACTATTATCGGTATTCTTCATCACCATTGTAATCCTGAAGTGATACTTCATATGAACGGTTCATATGAAACTTTACTAACACCATAAGAGAGCAGTCCCAACCTCAAAGAACTATTATAACTGATTATGTGGCAAGCTGGGAGGTGTGGGGCCCACAGAATATCTGCAGCAAATAGAGCCATGGGGGTTCTAAGCATGGTGCTTTTTTTTTTTTTAGATTAAGGACACATTAATTATTTGTAAAAATTAATTGATTTTCTTCCAGAAAATTCACCTTGGAGTTGGCCCAAATTTAGTATCCCTGTGAATTATCTAAAGATTTTCACTGGGGGAAGATGACAGATATGATCTGCTTGATGACTTCATTTGTGCTAGGAGAAATTTCGTCACCTAGAGCAAGAGATGAAATTTCAGACATACTCTGATGGAGTTCATGGCCCTCATGCCCATATATTTCATTCAGGTCACAAAGATATTCTGTGATAAACTACTCCATTAAGAGGAGATTCATTCTGGTTATGGGATTCCTGGTGCTCTCTAAGATGATTGCTTTCTCTCAATTTTACAAGTCTTGCATTTTTCCCATTCCAATGAAGAGCCAGCTTGCAGCTCTCTGGGCTAGAAAATAGTAAACACAGTAATGTTTTATGGATTCTTTGACCCACAGTGAAAGTTAGAGGTGGACTGTCTAGTAATCTAGAGAAAAACATGAAAAAGGTTCTCAAGCTGGATAATTTCCTGGGCACAGAAATGACATGCTAAAAGTTATAATACAAACTAAATAGTGATTATTCTTTATTTTTATGAACGATGAGACATAGGTACCTACAGCAACCCAACTAAAACCATATTATGCCAGAATGCTATCCAAGTGAATATATAAGCCCCAAATATAAGCTTACATTTAGAGGTAGGGTATAAAGGCATATGCTTCACCATAAATTATGGGAAATAAGCTATGATAAGCAAAACTTTTTCTACCAATGAAGAAGCAATCCACCAAGGATGGCACTTTTATGCCGGCTCTATTAATTGCCTGTAATATTCACTTTGTGATGTATCACAGCATAGACATGGTGGCAATTCCTTGTGTGGCTAAATAAACCAAACTGCCACTGAAACGTTCACCACTCTGCATGGAGGTTTAAGTTCTGTAAAATGGCTCTACCTTATATGATCAGTTGCAGACTGAGCTCTGTCTCTCCGTCAACTAGAGAGCCTATCCACTCTGCCTGGACTGAGCCATCATGTTCCAGAGAGCAACAAGCCAGCATATCATATCAACTGCAGTTGTTTCCCAGCTGTCTAATGTGAGATGAAAGGGTTCTGGCTGTGTTTCCATGTATACTGGAAACTACTATCTTCACATCAATATCTCCCTTCATTTATTAACTGCTCACAATGTACTGTACTGATCAGCGTGTAGAAACGCAAAGCCACAGGGTCAGATCCAACATGTGACTCAAACGGGGCACACAATGTAGATGGTGGGTGAGGTAAGGGAAGGACAGGCACTCGGAAGGAAAAAAAAAATAGAGTTAATTCAGTAAAAATAAAAATACATTACAAACATACAACACCAATAGTTCAATAGTTCCAGGTAAAAATGCTGGTGAAGGCAGAAAGAAGGTGGAGTTAGGTGGAATAGAGGATTGGATTTTTTCTTTAAAATAGCTCCAATAAATTCTCCAACTGCTCGATTGCTCATGAGGAGCACCCGATCTTTGAGAGGAAAAAAGGAAAAGATGGTGGAAAATGCAGATTCTATAGTGGGATAAGAGGCAGGACTGAGAAACTGTGGAAACACCTAATATTTAAATTGTCAATCAGGTGGGGTGCTGAGGTCAGGATGCTTGGTGCCACTTTCCTATCAGATGTTATCCGAACTACATTTGTTAGCTTTTGTTGCTTTTCTGGTGGATATTGTTGTTACTCAACTGCCCCATGATAGAACTGAAGAGCATAAGTATTACATAATTGAATATTTTAGGTGTTTGTGTTCCTCAGAATTCTGGTGATGTGACAGTGAGTAAAGCTGGGCACAATGTATTTAATAATAATAATGACGGTATTTGTCAAGCTCTTACTATGTGCTAAGCACTGTTCTAAGTGCTGGGATAGATTAAAGGTAATCAGGTTGTCTCATGTGGGACTCACAGTCTTAATCCCCATTTTACAGATGAGGTAACAGGCACAGAGAAGTTAAGCGACTTGCACAAAAGTAAATAAAAATAAAATGATGGCATTTTGTTAAGCACTTACTATAGATGCAAAGCACTGTTCTAAGTGCTGGGGGGATACAAGATGATCAGGTTGTCCCATGTGGGTCTCACAATCTTACTCCCCATTTTACAGATGAGGCAACAGACTCAGAGAAGTGAAGTGACTTGCCCAAGGTCACACAGCAGACAAGTGGCAGAGCTATGATTCGAACCCATGACTCCAAAGCCCGGGCTCTTTCCACTGGGCCATGCTGACTTCCAAGCCCTTTCCTTAAGCCAGGATGCTTCTTAGGGTGAACTGTTTTATCACCTACTCCATATTACCCTAGCAGTATACTTCCAAGAGCTATTTTTTTAAACTTCCAAATACCGCTTAAAGGTTCATTGGCTGATTTGGTGAATGTTCCTATGTGTGAGTGGTGGGAAAAACTGTAGTTATAATCTAGCATGCACAAGTTTGAGGAACCACAATTGCTTAAGATCTTTGAGTATCCTATTAATAATAATGATAATCACGGCATTTACTAAACACTTACCACATGCTAAAAGTGGGAGTAGATGCCAGGTTATGATAAATCTAGTCCTTGCCCCAAATGGGAGAGAAACTGAGATATGCACAAAGTTACACAACAGACCAATGGTAGAGCTGGCACTCATTCATTCATTCGTATTTATTGAGCGCTTACTGTGTGCAGAGCACTGTACTAAGCACTTGGGAAGCACAAATCGGCAACATAAAGAGACGGTCCCTACCCGACAACGGGCTCACAGTCTAGAACCCGGGTCTCTGGTCTTCCATTCTCATATTCTTTCCCCTAGGTCACTCTGCCTCTTTTTAAAAAGACTCACATTTCTTGAGATTATTTTGAAATACTTCTACTTGGATTCTGCTAGGAGTTCTTAAGGACCACTAGATTGTAAGAGCCTTGAGAGCAGGGATCATGTCTACCAACTCTATTCTATTGTACTTTCACAGGTGCTTACTTTGGTGTTCTGCACATAGTTAGTACTCAATAAATACCACTGATTGATTTCCTTCTACAATTTCCTATATAGTATCCAATAAAAGAGTCTTTATTACAGCATGAGAAGTTACCAATGTAACTTCTTTAAGCACTCGCATGCTCTATCAGTAAGCATTCCCTGATGCTCCTCAATGAGGAGGCCTTTTAGACAAAGGATTCAAAAGAAAAGCTGACGGTACTTATTGAAAAGGTGATTTTAAAAAGTGCCTCTCTATCCACTAGAGACTAAACTCAAACCACAAATGGATTCCACCTAAACTACTGGAAAAATGTTCACTGCCTTAGCATAACTGCTCATTCATTTATCTTAGAAACCTGCTGTGACTCCAGCATTATGCACTGGAAAAATATCTCCTTTATCTCATTATTAATTCCTTGAAACATCCGGTCATCATTTGAAAAAGATATAGGAAACAAGATAGCTGTGGAAAGGGACCAAAATCTGCCATTAGATACCAAAGCTTAGAAGGTTTAGTTCTAAATATCTGATAGCCATGTTTGGCTAATCAAGGATCAAGAGTTATGACCCAAATTTCAAAAACATGAATGCTGAACAGATAAATAATTTAGCTCCATTAAATTGGAAGAAAATTTAAATGCTCAGCTACCAAACAAAATCATCCATGGTCAAATCCTGTGAACCCAGAGCACCACTCATAAGAATATGCTCAGTCTTATTTTACCATTTTCTTTATCCCAGGAAACTGTAAGTGGGAAAGCAAGGTTACCAGTGTGCTGCACTTACAAATGAATGATTATGCATTCTGAATACAAATGTCTAGAGCAAGCTTAACATTTACACAAAAGAGTTAAGGATAAAAACATGCACTGCGTCGCCGACTGCCTGCCAAAAGTCTTTATAACTCTCTGGGATTGTTAGAGTTAACCAGAAAAGCCACTAAAACCTTTCAGTGAAATGTAGAATTGTGTTGCAGATGTGTGGAACAAACAGTAGGTGTGGCCCATTTATTCTGCATGCATATTTAATGTCTAAAATTATTCTAAATTCCAAGTCATGAAACAATCTCCTGGAGATGCTGTGACTTGCAAAGCTCTACAAGGCTGAGCACATTCTTAAGCATAAAGGGAAGGAATGGAAAAAAAGGGTTCAGAGTGTAAACAATCCCAGTTTACTCACGATTCTTTTCGGCTCTCCACCTTGACCCGGCTTTCATTCTGCCCGAGACCCCCAGGGTAGCAGTTATTTCTGCCACCCAGAGCAGCAGCATCAGTGACAGCACAGCCATGCCAGGTAAAAAAAAAAAAAAAGAAAAAAACACCTCTACATGGAATACTGACACAGACAAACCCGGAGACTTTCACAAGGAATGAAAATCTGGAGCCAATCCCTTCATTCACATTCAGCAGAGATGCAAAACCCTGCTTCTGCTGAAAATGGTAGAAAGCAGGTACATTTTCATCATCTTTTCCCTTTAGCTTATTTAGGGCTTTAAAAAGGGGGAAAAAAGAGAAAAACGCTATAAATCCTTCCTCTAAACACAAGGATCACATGCCAGGAGAGATGAACTGACAGCTTTCTTTGGCATATCTGCAGCTCCTAGGTCCTAACCTCCTCCTGCAACCTCTCTGCTCTTCTAAATGTTTGTCAACAATCGCTTCAAAACCAGAGAGAACAACAAATGCCTAGACAGATTTCCCTTTTCCTGCTGCTTTGCACATTGCTGGGCAAATAACAGCATTTAATAAAATAGAACATTTAATTTTGGCAGTATAAACTCACCTCATTTCAGAGAGAGGTAGTCAAAAAATACTTTTGTGAAGCTCTATGTCACATCAGAGAGAGGGAGGAATGTGGTTAGAGAGGTGGCGCTAAACGAAGATAAAAATATCTTTGCAAAAAGGAGATGGTAAACAATGTCTCTCCCACTGAATCATCCTTTCGGGAGCTGTTATATGTGAAAAGCAAATCTGCCACCCCCTCCACCCACCCCCTGGCCTCCCAAGGATCTAAAATCAGTACAGCAGGAAAACATAATGTACAGTTATTGCTCTTTCACAGATTATCTGCAGTGCAACATATAAAAGCTTTGAAAAACGATACTAGAATCTTCAGAACATCTTGAATACTGCCTAATCCTTTTATAGCCTCACAAGCGGAATAAATTTCTTCAGCAAAATCCTATTTGGTGGTTTTGCACTTAACTTCATCTAGTCTCCTATTCTGCAGGTCACTTCATGTGGTCTCCTGTATCTCCCCCAAAATATAAGTACTTAAAAGCAGGAATACAATGTTAAACCTCTATTCAAATAGTCTTGCCCTAATGAGGATTTGCCACTTGTCTGCTGTGTGGCCTTGGGAGTTCCCTCATCTGTAAAAAGGGGATTAAGACTGTGAGCCCCACATGGGACAACCTGATCACCTTCTAACCTCCCCAGTGCTTAGAACAGTTCTTTGCACATAGTAAGCGCTTAATAAATGCCATTATCATTATTATTACTTCTCTTACCATTTTTTTTTTAAAACTTCTAATTTATTTTAATGTCTGCCTTCCACTCTGGAATGTAAACTTCTTATGGGCAAGAACCATGTCTACCAACTCCATTATACTGCCCTCTCCCAAGTATTTGGTACAGTCCTCTGCAAACAATAAGTGTTCAGTAAATATAAGTGACTGACATTGCCCAGTATGGTGGACATCCCCCATTCATAAACTGGTGATAGAATGATTTATCTCTATCTCACAGTGAAGGTATTATAGCATAATGAATGAGTTTAATTTAGTTTTCAATAACAGCTGGCTAAGAATAGGACAAGCATTTTGTAAAAAAAATAAAAATAAAAAAAGTTTTGACATCAATTTCTTAAGAGGAGCAGGGGTTTCTGATCTTAGTGATGGGACTGGACACTGACATCTCCTTATAATTAAACAGCTCATATGACTGTGATTCTTTGGGTTTTTCTTAAAGGAGGAGAACTGTAGATAATTAGTTGGCTACTAATATTCAAAAGATAAATGCACATACATACAAACAATGTAATCTCAGACTCTAGCCCTTCCAGAACAAAATAGAAAACAGTAAGTCTTGATTCAGTTCCTCCATTTGGTCTGTATGTTGGGTACTCCTAGACCTTTTCATAGAAATAGATCTCTAGTCAACTTCAGACTTTCAAATGACCCAAATGGTTAGCAATAGGAAAAATTAATTTCTTGCTTCCCATCCCCAAATTTCTGGCAGAATAAGCCATTCAACCCAAATCTGCCCGTAAAAACAAGGCTGAAGCATGATAGCACTTTAGTAATGTAGCAATCCATTTTATATTACATGTAGTGTTCCCATTTTTACACCACTTAGTTTGCTAACAAACATTATACACTTTCCCATTAACTGTCCCTGAGGAAGCTTTTATATACCTATTCTGTCAAACATTCACCTACCTCACATTTCATGGCCTTTGTTCAATACAATTAAGACCAACAGGGTTCCTCTTTAAAGATGCTCTTAAGATGTAAGACTTGTTTTATGGAGCAATAGCAGAGCATCTCTTCATGTACTTTGTCTTTTAGGATCTACAGAAAGATCTACATGTCCTGCCAGTTTCTACTTCATCTCTAGCTAACGTAACTGAATGAGTGGAATTGCAGAATAATGCAAGATGCTCAAACTGCCAAATGTAAAAGGAACTTTAACATAGATAAAAATCTAGTCAGGGCCACCTTTTCATTTTTCAGTTCATTAGGGGAGGAGATATAAAATAGATTATGTCGACTATCAAATAGTATACTCTTTTATCTTCACCCCCGTCCCTGAGCTAAAACCATTGGCCTAATTTGTGAGGGACAGAAAAAACAAAACATTTAAAGTTCACTTTATAATCTTTCTGGAAGGGTGAAGGGTGTCAATATGAATACAATAGACTTTTACCTTAGTATGCATTTCTTTAATGGCATCATAGGTAGCATATGGATTGGCCAGGTGCTGAGTTCTTTTCACAGAACTGAGTGAGAATGGACAGGCTTATGAGGGTTGGCTTATAGAGATTCCAATCCAAATTGTTTTGTGAAATTTATTAAATGCCTACTAGGGGTTAAGAACTGTGATACAATCTGATTAGGCACAGCCCCTATTCCACAAGGGATTCTCCATCAGAACGGGAGACAGAATAGATATTTAATTCTGGGAAAAACATGCTCTCAGTAATATTTTTCCTAGGGACCAAAGCTGGAAAACTCCAAACAGCTCTATGGGGACAACAAGAGCAGGATGACTTTTAAACACCCCGTCCCCTCCATTAGACACTTCCTATCAGAGGTTTTTCCTTTTCACGAGCACCAAAAGATGGATTCTCACCTTTCCTAACGAGGTTCTAAAATGCTGACGGTGTGATTCTCTGATCTTCAGATGTGAGATGATGCATGCCCATGTATTCCTGCTGTTGCCATAGCAAAGTACAATGGGTGAGGTCAGAGAGAACACATGCTAAGAATCTGGGAAAGACAGATTCACAGTTGGCATGGTAATAGACAAACAATGATGTCATAGATGTATGAATTAATGTTGTCATAGAGTCCCATATATCTTTCCCAAAGAACATAATGAATCAATAGTATTTAAATACTCACTGAGTGCAGAGCCCAGTACTCAGTGATTGGAAGAGCAAAGCTGAATTAGTAGACATGATGCCCGTCCTCAAGAAGTTTAAAATCTAGTTAACAGGGAAGCCCTCTTGGAGGAGATGTGACCTTAATACTGTTTTGAAGGTGGAGAGATTGGTGGTCTGGCATATATGGAGGAGAAGGGAGTTCCAGGCTGGGGGAGGATTAAAGAGATGCCTGGAATCAAAATCAACAATGTGTTCCACATCTGCAATGTTCTATAAATACTGAGGGGATTTATGCCATCAATCTCCTATTTTATTTATTCTTGTTAGAAAAAGCCATGCTTCAGAATTCCACCCACCAACGCATGTTCTGTGCCTGAAATAGTAAAGGAAAAAAAAGACAATCTTCCTACACTCTTGACAATAAAAGACTCCTACAATACCGTTCAGTGCTGCAGAAGAGCAGTCTTATTTCTTTATTTCCTATCATAATATGGCTTCCTGAAGCATGCTGATAAAGAAAAAAAATTGGAAACACAATGTTTCTGAAAAGTCCTTCTTTGAGGCAGTGGCCCTTAATGGCACGGTGATTGATTAATCACCACCAATACATGGATAATACAAGTTAGTCATTTATCACTATCCATTTTGACAAATCGGAATCCACTTTGTTATAAATGTAGCCAATACCTTTGAGAATTATTGCTTTTTAAAAATGATTCCCACAGAAAACATGATTGTTACATATTTAAAAAATTACAATCTCCAAATAGGATTTGCTTTTTATCCTTCACTTACGTTGATGGGGAGTATTTTGGGGGAATCCTTCTAGAGGCTCAAATACATTTTAGTGCAGTACAACACACTGCACTTCATCTGCGATAATATCACTGATGCTCAGTAAATAGTTGTGGATGGGGTGCGACAGCCCAAAGGGCAAATCAACTCAATGGGCCAAGCATTTCTTTGGCATCAGGGTGCTAGGGAATGTGTCTGTTAAATTGTTGTATTGTACTCTCGCAAGTGCTTACTACAATGCCTTGCACACAGTAAGCACTTAATAAATATGACTGATTTGGACTTAGGTACTGCAGATTTTTCAGAAGTCTTAATAAAATGTTTTTTAATTAAAATTGATTTGATCAAATTACCAAGCAAAAATAAAGTCTACCAGAAATTTCATTTGTTCTATGACAGATAATTGAAACTGGAAACTAAATGTTCTGATTTGAATATAAAGCTGGACTTCTTAGTTTCCAGCAAAAAAGTTAAATCC
Source organism: Tachyglossus aculeatus (assembly GCF_015852505.1). Classification (NCBI taxonomy): domain Eukaryota; kingdom Metazoa; phylum Chordata; class Mammalia; order Monotremata; family Tachyglossidae; genus Tachyglossus; species Tachyglossus aculeatus. The sequence goes on along the minus strand of NC_052089.1, from coordinate 19,515,713 downwards.
TGACACCTGGTGCCTCAGCTGACCACATTTCATTTAATAATTATTAATATTCTACCATAAAAAAGAAAGCCCTATTATCTTAGTCCTGGCAGTTCTCTTTTCCTCCCTCACAGATTCTCATGTACCTCAGCCTCCCATTTCTAATTATTTTTATTTCATATTTCTGCTTGTAAGTTTCATTCTATTCTATTTTTTTTTATTATTTTGCTTTGCTCTCTAGGTTGTCATGTAAACCAAGTAACACATTTCTTTTTCACTTACAAATGGACTTGGTGACTGACACAGTTCTCAGATTTATTCACTGCTAAGGAAAGTTATTTTTGATACAGTGTGAGATATTTTAAAGGAGAGTTTGAAGCACTGAAGAGGATATCTGGGCCAATCCAAATGAAAATTCTGTACCTGATCCTCAACAATCAAGAAACTCAGATTAGAAATCCCTGAGTCCAAAATGACTGTGCAGGAATAAAGTCCTGGGGGAGAAAAATGATATAAATTCACATATCTAGGAATTAGGGAAAATTTCATTGGCTAGCTTAATGAAAACATTATTCTACGTCCATTCTGGTTTCTGAGATGTACCTAAAATCTTCTCTTTTTTCCCCCTCAACTAGAGGGTAACTAGGTTAACTAAGTGAAGCTAGGGAAAACCTCATCTCCTCCCAAAAATCTATGAAAGATTATATCAGAAACAGCTACAGAAGGAGAAATGAATCCAGTGGCTCTTTAAGGTATTCATTAAGTGCTTACTATGAAATAGGCATTGTGGTAGATGCATCCTGATCAAATTGGACACAATCCATGTCCTGCATAGGGCTCAAAGTGTTAATCCCCATTTCCCAACTAAATGACTCACCAATTAGTTAAATAATTTGCCCTAGGTCACACAAAGGAGCAGAGCTGGGATTAGTAATAATAATAATAATAATGGCATTTATTAAGCACTTACTTTGTGCAAAGCACTGTTCTAAGCACTGGGGAGGTTACAAGGTGATCAGGTTGTCCCACAGAGGGCTCACAGTCTTAATCCTCATTTTACAGATGAGGTAATTGAGAAGCAGAGAAGTTAAGTGACTTGTCCAAAGTCACACAGCTGATAAGTGGCAGAACCGGGATTAGAACCCATGACCTCTGGCTCCCAAGCCCGTGCTCTTTCCACTGAGCCATGCCGCTCTTATGTAATACATGCCTGTGTCCAATCAATAAATCATTAGTATTTACTGAGATCCTACTGCATGCAGTGTTTGGTAGAGGACAAAATAATTAGTAGACCAGATCATTGACCTCAACAGCTTGCAATCTAGCAGGAGGGGCAGACAGTAAAGTAAATTACAGAGAGGATAAAAAAGGAAAAAGCCATATGGTCATGTGTTAGTGCTTATGTAGATGGGGTAAAAAAAAACTACAGGGAAGTCAGGGAAGCTCTCCTGGAGGATATGGAATTTCAGATGTGTTGTCCAACAGAGATTAGTTGCAATGATTCAAGGAGAAGCATAGGCCTGTGAGTCAGAAAGATCTGGGTTCTAATTCCTGCTCTACTTCATGTCTACTGCGTGACCTTGGGCATGTCACTTAATTTTTCTGTGCCTCAATTACCTCGTCTATAAAATGGGCAATTCGTTTGTGAGCTCTAGGTAGGACAGACACTGTGTCCAAACTGATTAGAGTTCATCTACGTCAGTGTTTTACAACAGTGTCTGGCATGTAGTAAGTGCTTAAGAAATCCCATTAAAAAAATCACTTCAATGCTAGCGAGATGACTACACTCCAGGATGATGCTGTTGATGATCTTCTATCTAATGTCCAGAAATGGGTTGTAGTGGATTCAGTGATGCTTTTAGGTACACATCCTGCAGGCATCATTCAATCATATTTACTGAGCAATTAACTGTGTGCAGTGCACTGTACTAAGCACTTGGAAGAGTACAATACAAAACAATACAAGAATAGACACATTCCCTGACCACAGTGATGGAGGCAGACATTAATATATATAAATAACAGATATGTACGTAAGTGCTGTGATACTTAGAGCCACACTATTTGTAATACAGACTATTCTGTTATCTATTAGACGATTGCCTAATTATCTATCAGTTAAAGTACCTAAATAAAAATAATATAATAGCAACCTTCAATTCTGTGTTGACTGTCTTTGGTTTTCTGTAGAGTTTTCTAGCTCTGCATTAGTACATGATCTGAACCAACTCCAGGGTAATTTGGAGGCATAGTAAAATTCTCTCCTTGAAGAACAGTTCATAATAATTGCATTTATTTATCAATTAATGTGTGCCAAGCACTGTACTAAGCACTGGAATAGATATACTACAAGTAGATCAGACACAGCTCCTGCCCCATATGGGGCTCACAGTCTAAAAGGGAGGGAGAACATGTATTTCATCCCCCTTTTACAGATGAGGAAACTGAGGCACAGAGGAGTTAAGTGACTTGCCCAAGATTTCAGACCAGCCAAGTGTGGTTTGCAAGTGTTTTTCCAGGGAACAATCACGATCTTATAACAACTCTGGAAGACTGTTTCCAGGATTTTGACGGTGTCCTTAGTTTGTCATTTCAGAGAGAAATGGAACGGCATTCTTACTCTAGCTTCCAGGACCCTCCACTGCATCCTCAAACAAAGCTGCATAAAATACAACAGCCAAGTATAGACTTAGCCCATGATTTAGTTTTACACCATTAGTGATGGGGAATGGTTGAAAATAAATACTTATATGCAAGAGATGCTCTTATTTCAACCATGTGACTTCCCATAGCTTCACCATAATCCTCCAGCAATTTTATCAACAGACATCATGTAAAGTTAACACCTTAGCAAAAATACCACAGCAAAGGTGTCAACTCATTTTTCAGTGCTTTAATATAATATCATGAAGAAATTAGCATCATCTATAAGGGACTGAGACAAAAAATTAAAAAAATGATACATGAGGGCTTTTTCCACCCTTCAAGTCCACTCCTTCAAACTGCTAAGCAGTTTTGAGAAAACATCTGTTCTTTATAATCCATGATATACAGTTGTTCTTGATGTGCATACCAATAACAGTATCATAATATGTCATGGTTATGTTTATCAAGCTCAGCCACTGTTACTTCAGCTAAAGGTTTCAAACTCTTGGTACTTGGAAATTCCATATCTGATTCTCACACTGAATTCACAGCTAAGGAGATTAGCCTGGTTCAGCGGAAAGAGCACGGGCTTTGGAGTCAGAGGTCATGGGTTCAAATCCCAACTCTGCCAATTGTCAGCTGTGTGACTCTGGGCAAGTCACTTAACTTCTCTGGGCCTCAGTTACCTCATCTGTAAAATGGGAATTAAGGCTGTGAGCCCCCCGTGGGAAACCCTTATCACCTTGTAACCTCCCCAGCACTTAGAACAGTGCTTTGCACATAGTAAGTGCTTAATAAATGCCATCATTATTATTATTATTGTTTAAATTAGTTTCATTTTTACATACTGACAAATTCCAAAATACATCACACTAGTATGATCAAATACAGTTTCAGCTAAAGTGAAATCGACTTAGTAGTCTTATTTATATTGTAACTGTATTAACTTGAAAATATTAATAGGATAGAGAACAAGAAATATTTACTCTATTTGTATGGTACAAAGTGAATTCTGGTTAGCTTTTAGCCAGGGTACGTGAAACTGGATTACATTTGTTTATCAGATGATTTACAGTCTAAACAAATCATCCCCAATATATATGCACTATATACATATACATATATATGTATTTCTGTGTATATATATGCATACTATTAATAGAATAAAGGGTATTTTGATGTTTAACAGCATTAAAAGAAGAAATGAAGTGAGAAACTACAAAGAGTTAGGGAATGATACAGTGGTAAAAGGGAATGTAGTAAGAAAAAAACCTTCAACTTTCTACATGGAAGGAGTAAAAGTAGACTGTAAATGATCTAGTTTTGGTTATTCAATAATTTCATTAAAGAAAAAAAACAGGATGTCTAATATGTTGAAACTTGTACGAACTACTATTACTTGATTTTTCCATTGAGAATTTTAAAGTACAGAAATTGTACAGAATCCTCTTGTCTTCTGCAACAGATAGGGTTAGAGGAGCTTCTGATTATGGTATTGGCTACAACTGCAAGTTGAACCCAAGCTTCACCGCTAAGGGATGGTACTCTAATATGTTTATATTGAGCCAGTAAAAATAATACCTCTAATACTATTCCAGTCAAGTTTTAACAAGAAATATAATACTGAATTGAAATGAACTAATTTGATTTGGAATAGTATTTAATTTGAATTACTTTGCAATGGTGTTAAGAAAGTTCCAACACCTTGGCTTGCAATGATATACTGGATGAAAAGAAAAATGTCACTTCAAAACCCCAAAGGGTATTGCAGGTTGACAGGCTACCCCCAAAACTATTCCCCGCAGCACTGGAATAGCTATTCATTCATTCAATCGTATTTATTGAGTGCTTGCTGTGTGCAGAGCACTGTACTAAGCGCTTGTACAAGTTGGCAACATATAGAGACAGTCCCTACCCAACAACGGGCTCACAGTTTAGACGGGGGAGACAGACAACAAAACAAAACATGTGGACAGGTATTGAGATGAATCTGTTGGGGAAGATGATATGAATATCACTGGTGAAATTGAAAAGTTTCTCTTTGCCAATAAAATACACTTGTCAGTAAATGCATTTTTACAATCTAAGTCTACTATATTTCATGAAGACTCTAATCCTTCCATGGGTTGGGAGCGTGTCTACCAACTCTGCTGTACTATACTTTCCCAAACAGTACAGTGCTCTGCACACAGTAAGCCATCAATAAATATCATTGATGGACAGACATTTTATAATAAAAAAGTAAGTGAAGCAACTGTTACAGAAATAAAGGTCCATCAGACTTGAAGTGAATATAAAGACACAATGGATGCATTCCGTTTGGAAAGTCCTATTAATATCACCAGATCTCAAACTGAGGAACTCAACAGTAACAAATGACTTGGCCAAGAGAAGTACTGCTAATACATTTGAAGGAGTGTGCAGGAGGAAAAAGGTAGCTTGGCACAGCTTTAATGAAATAAAAAACCTAACTTCGAGACCATGAGTTGCCTATGAAAATCCAGAGAATTATTCAACTCTATTATTTTTAGTAATATATGATGCCTAATATTGGTCAAAAACAAAAGCTGCCATGCAGAGAAAAATGGCATTATTTTCCAGAGATCCTGTTTTCTGTGCAAGCACTTGAACAGGTGTGAAAACATGACTAATACATACTAAGAAGTGAAATAAAATTGACCAGACACACATCACGATGCCAAAATCGAAAGGAACATCTATCATATTAGTAGGACTCCTTTTGACAAAAGATATCCAGAGAAGCAGCATGGCTCAGTGGAAAGAGCATGGGCTTTGGAGTCAGAGGTCACGGGTTCGAATCCTTGCTCTGCCACATGTCTGCTGTGTGACCTTGGGCAAGTCACTTAACTTCTCTGAGCCTCAGTTACCTCATCTGTAAAATGGGGACTAAGACTGTGAGCCCCATGTGGGGCAACTTATCACCTTGTAACCCCCCCCAATGCTTAGAACAGTGCTTTGAACATAGTAAGTGCTTAACAAATGCCATCATTATTATTATCCTCTGGCAGTTCAAAAATGCAATGACTAATCCACTGTTTAGACTCTTCAACCACTATTAGAAGCAAGACCATGCCAAATCAGAGAAGACCCATGTTTTAGCAACACGTGTTTCTAGCTCTTAGAGAGATAAGTCTATCAGTCAATCATACTTATTGAACATTGCTGTGTTCAGGGAACTGCCCTAAAACCTTAGGGGAGTATTACAGAGCAGAGACAGTAGACATATTCCTTGCCCAAAATGAGCTTACTGTATAGAGGGGGAGAAATCACACAAGGCCAATTTTGACTGCCCAGTTCAAATAACATCAGCTTCACAAGATTTGATCATTTTGACTTTCATTCAAGTTTTATTTTTTTCAGTTTTCTGCCAAGTGGGAGCTTGAAATCATTGACTTTAGACACATACTTCTCATGAGATTATAGTCACTTTTAAGAAAGGAAACATATAAATAGGCAAAAATCACTAATAAAAAACTGATCATAAAAATGAATCAAGGCAACCAAAAAAAAAAAAACTCAAACTGCCTTCTCCTCAGATAGAGACACATATTCATACACTGCACAATTATGCAACCCTCTGCATTCTACTACCCAGAAGTTATAGGAAAATGCATTTGCAATTCTCACAATCTACCACAGGACAGCTCTGACACAAATCTATACAATTTCGTCATCATCAACATTACATTCACCAGAATGACTCGGAAGAATGCAAGAACAGCATTATCTACAAACTGATTTGGAAGTGACAATCAATGTTATTAAGAGATCCACATTATTTTAAAACTACTTATAGAATGAATTACCAAGAAATAACCATTTTATAATAATGATATGCCACCAGAATTTAAATGCTTAGCTTGCACATAGGAATTCAAGGAGTTCCTAATCTCATCTGAAAATGAATAAGGGACAATATTTTAGCAGTAGAACAGAAGTACGTATGTACACAAGAAGATATCACCAAATGCTTTTTTCCCATTCTTATACACACTTGACATATTTGAAAACTAAAAATAACTGCAACTCAATAAAAAAGGAGCTGAATACTTTATGACTTATCTCTGTAAGATAGACGACCTTCAAGAGGAAATGTTCAAGAGAGGGTCAGAAGTACAGAAATAATCAAGCAATGCCCTGCCT